>NC_085844.1:192600350-193819517 GCF_035594765.1 Anolis carolinensis
TAGCCTGCAGAAGAGAAGGCTGAGAGGAGACATGATAGCCATGTACAAATATGTGAGGGGAAGCCATAGGGAGGAGGGAGCAAGCTTGTTTTCTGCTGCCCTGCAGACTAGGACACGGAACAATGGCTTCAAACTACAGGAAAGGAGATTCTACCTGAACATCAGGAAGAACTTCCTCACAGTGAGGGCTGTTCGGCAGTGGAACTCTCTCCCCCAGACTGTGGTGGAGGCTCCTTCTTTGGAGGCTTTTAAACAGAGGCTGGATGGCCATCTGTCGGGGGTGCTTTGAATGCGATTTCCTGCTTCTTGGCAGGGGGTTGGACTAGATGGCCCATGAGGTCTCTTCCAACTCTACTATTCTATGATTCTATGATTCTAGGAGCCAGAGTGCATGCTTGGCCTGCTGGGTCTGGTGTGGCCTGCTGCCTCATGAGCAAAGACTCACCAGTTTGCCAGCCACTTTGCCCACGCGCCCCTTGCTGGCTGCTTTGCCAGCTCACCCTTTGCCGGTCGCTTTGCCGATTCACCCCTTCTGGTGACCACGAAGAAGGGGTGAGCTGGCAAAGCAGCTGGTGAATAGCCGAGCAGTCCCAGGAGCCATGGAGGAAGAGGCAAATGACGAGTAAAGGCACCACAGCTGCCTTCACATCTTCCTCCTTGGCTTGCTAGAGTTGCCTCCTCACCAGCCTCTAGAGGAGAAGGAGGAGGAAGCAAAGGCAGCCTCCTTTACCCAGACTCCCCAGATCCTCCCCCTCAATTCGTGCTGAATTGATCTCTTGTAGGAATTATCTATCTGCTTTGTGCATGCAGTCTCAAACAGTCCCAAGCCTTTATTGTGGAGAATGTAAAAATAAATGCATTTTAACAATGAGATAGTAGGACAACTAAAAGCTCTACACACCAAGGCTAAATAACACAACCTACATCTAAGTCATTTTCATAGTGCCCCATTCAGATTTAGCCTACAGTGCTAAGCAGAAAAAACCTTTGCAAAAGTATAATTTCTACTACTACTACTACTACTACTACTACTATTATGTTTATTTATAGCCTGCTTTTTCTCTCCATTCGGAGACTCAAAGCAGCTCACAATTAAAAGCACTGCAATACTAGAAAATGCAGGGCAGGTAGAAATGTTGAGTTATGCTAATCAGAAATGGGTACTTGGAACCAGGATGGTAGGGCATTAATATTGTTTAGGTGACAGTTTCCTTGCGTATCCAAAATAACAAACCTGGACTTTATCAATAATCAACTTAGCATCCTTGCACTGCATATCCTCCAAGTTACATGACAGTTAATGTTATATGGCTCCACGGCACAGATCTAAGAGATTAATGTTCCCTGGGGAGAAACATCCGACATTCAGTCTAGTATAGCCCTAAAAGCAGCACATGTGATAAATCGGCAGTGATATTTTGTGCATCTTGTTCTTGCCTCCCCTATCTTACCACTTACCATTTTGCTTTATAATAAATTTATATTAAAAATAATGTAATCACTGAGAAACATCATAAAACAATTAAACCATAGAGAAGGGGTTATTGTGATGCTGCTACTATAGTTTTTCAGAGGAGGCTTTCTTAGTATTTGCTTGCAATATGATATCTATGGGAGGACCTTGTGTGGATACATGAAAATGCAGATATTATTATTTTCAATGGATTGAATGATGAAAATACCAAGAAGAGGGTGAAACTTGTACAGGAGGCCCAAGTGAATAAGTAAAATTGCATATATGGTTTCTGCAGATATACGGCATATTTTCTTAGATAAAAAAAGTAAGAAATCAAAAGGATAAAAAATGTGTCATCTTTAAACTGGAGATATGTCATTAGGAAAAATGAGAAGCTTATAAGAAATGGGCAAATAATAAAGGTTCTATTAATTGATTGGAAGAATAAAATACAGTAGGCCTGCTGTATCTGTGCAAGTTCTGAGCTCACTGCAGATATGAAAAAATATGGACAATCATGTCCCATATTTTTAAATGGTGGCAACATAAATGCACATGCACCAGTGTCAGTGTTCACATAGCTGCCATTTACTACTATGGGATGCGACAATCTGTTGTCAGTGGAAATCGCAGAGCCATATTGAATAGATCCAGAGGAGAGGGCCCACTGTATACAAGACTGTGTGACTGTTATGGCAGATACTGATAACTAGTTTAACTCACTATAACATGGTGTCATGAAGATAAATCAAGCTGTCAGGGTTAGCATGCATGATTCGAATGTAGTGGTATTTTTTCTGCTGGAGAAAAGGACAATTGAAGAGGTTGAGAGAAGAGGGGAGAGGAGAAATATTTAGACACAAACTACATAGTTCTGCCCTGAGAGTATGGTCACCTCTTCTTATGAAAGGCAATGCCCTCATTTTGGCTCTGTGGCTGTACCCCTGGTGTCTATACATCCTTATCCCAATTGAGTCAATGAAATTATATCTTAATCCAATTAATTAATTAATGCTTAAACATCACATCCATCTAGGCTGCATATGAAATGGGCCTTTCTCTGGTGAATGGCCAGAGAAATAAGGACTTGGTATGTAATTGTGGAAGATGGGGTTAGAACTTTATCACATGAGGCTGGTAAATAACAATTACAGCAGAATAATAAGGTATGTAACTGGTACTTATCACATTATGTCATGCCTTCTGCATTGCAGCTTTGCATTTACATTGTTGGTGGAGTGTAGGCATGTGCAACTCGGCAAAAAATGTTTTCGGTCCCATTTTTGGTTTCTGAAATTTCCAAAATCAGGAGAGGTGCCGCTTTTGGTCCAGTAGGATTTGGTCCATTGGTGTCAATGGGGAAATTTTAGAGGCTCATTTCTCTGTCCTTTTTAGGCCTATCAGGATAAAACCTGTCTCGGTTACAGGCCATATTTATGACTGCAAGGCTGCCAAGTTTCAGATCATTTCACCAAACCACTGATTTTTTGGAAATATTTCCTACAAGGGGGGAGGGGGGTTGGGAATTGAAGTCCTAATCAGCACGTGCCACAAGATGGGAGGAGAGTGGACATAGTCAACCAGGTCTCTGATTGGCTGAGAAAGAAATGGGATAAACAGTGATAGAGAAAAACCTCAACACCCATCATGCCCTGGGAGGGAGCATAGAAACTACTTCAATGCCTGTGCCACGCAATGTACTGCTAAGAAGGTGAGTTCCCGACAGGACCCTCTCTGGAGGAGAGGCATAAGGAAGCCTTTCCTGTCTTATTTGCCTCAAGCTGGCAATCTGCTGGGGGAGAGTGGGGCACTTTGGGAACGAATGGAGGAGGCTGCCAGGGAAAAAAGAAGAGGAGGAGCTGTCACCTCTGAGAGTCAGCGCTTGCCTGATTTGCAAGACTGCCCACACGCCACCTCAGATAGAGTGCCGCTCAGCCCCATCACCCCCATTAGATGAAAGATTCTGCTATCACAATCTGTTCCCAGCTGAGCCTTCAGTTGACCCTGCTAGGTCCGTTTTTGGCGGTCCAGCTGCCGGATTGCTGTATTTCCCTTAATCTGGACTCGCTAAACAGAATTGTGCACTTTTTCATTGATAGGGAAAACTCATTAATGGTTCCCAATATCACTGTTGTTTGAATGAGTGGCCCAATTCTCCTCTTTTCCCCCTCATTCCGTCTCTTTCTCTTGCTGTTCCTAAGCAGGTGGAGTCTGGTTTTTTATACAGAAGGGTGAGCCCTGTGGAAGGGAAAGGGACTTCCATTTCACTTCTCTCCCCTGAAAAAATCCCACCCTTGATCTAACACTCTCCCTTTTTGGGACAATCACTCCACACACCCTTTTCTTCTCCAATCTTCAGCAGAGTTTCCTTTCCAACAGAACAAAAAGCATTCAAAGAGAAGGGGGAACCTACTTTCTCCAATTCTTTTCTTTAAAAATATTTTTGGGGCTGGAAAGACCTATTTTGCAAACCTTAAATGTAGGAGGGTGTAGGAAGAGAAGAGGTAAGACAGGAAAAGAGAGTACTAGAAGAAGAGAGGAGCACAATTGCAGAAAGGCAGGATAGTGATTGTTTTCAAGCTGGAATGTTGATGATATTAAAGGATTCATGGATATATAGAATTTTATAAATACTATAAGTGATTGAAAGTCCCATCTGTAAAGCATAAACAGATGAAAATGTAGGTCCAAAAAGCTGTCACACCAAGCTTGAAGAGTGATTCTCACGCTTACTCCTTAAACTTTCACACAGCCCTCTCACTTTCACTTGCAACTAAGAGATTTTATTTATTTCGTGTCAAAAGCATTGCATAATAAATGTTTAAAAGTGATAAAATAAAGGAATCACAAACAGCTAAATAGTTTTGGACCAAAAGCGGGCAACAGCAATCGCATTGTCCATAGCTTTAAACAACTCCTCCTCCGTGCATGAGGCAGGGCATTGTGGGCAAGCATACATATGAGGAGTTGTTTGTTCAGCTCCACAGTCACACAAGGTGGAAGATTCCTCCAGCTAGTGCCATCTTGCCAGATTGTCTTTTGATCTGCCCACTCCGCTTCTCAGTCTATTTAGGGACTTCCAAGTTGCCCATTCTTGGTTTGCCCCTGGAGGCAGACCTTCATGGGGAGCATGCAGTTGGAATTGACTGGTTTAGCTGCCCAGAGGGACACTCTTGCTGTTGCTGGGGGGGGGGGGGGAGACATCAAGAGGAATGGTGGTTCTCATGAAGCCCTTCCTTGATTTGAGTCTGGTGGGAGGAGGGTGATAGTCATGCAGTGGGTGGCTTTCACAATGTTCAACCTTTTTTCTCTCACAGTTAGCAGCAACTTCCCATCGCACGTCAGGGGGGGCAATGCCAGCTAGCTTATAGAGTTTATCAACAGGTGTAGGTTTAAGGCATTCTGTGATTATTCTACATGTTTCGTTCAGTGCTATGTCCACCCAACTAACTAACTAACTAACTAAGAGATAAGCCAGTGCCTTGTGCATCCCACGACTTAGGGAGTCAGAGTCACTTGAAGAAGATGCGGAAAGTCTAGTTAATTCCAGTTTCTGCTGTTTTGCACCTGTTGTTTGCTTATTAATAGAGAGCCAATCAAAATGTATTAGGTAAGCATAGACCAATGAAGAAAACAATGTATTAACACCAATTAGATTGTGCTTTTTGGATTTCTGTAAACAATAAAACCCCGCAACTTCAATATGTTGATGATATGTTACAACATGCTGGTGTGATAAACTCCATAGAAACAAGTTGGGCAGATCTTGGATTACTGAAACCAGAGTTGGACCTAGGTGTTTTTCAAGTGTAGGTGAACAGAATTTTGGTGCCCCCCCCCAAAACAATCACTGAAAAATAAAAGCGTTGGATAAGCGAAAATGTTGGATAACAAGGAGGGATTAAGGAAAAGCCTATTAAACATCAAATTACATTAAGATTTTACAAATTAAGCACCAAAACATCATGTTTTACAACAAATATACAGAAAAAGCAGTCTCGACTGCGCCCCCGTATGTTTGGCACCCGAAGCGACCGCTTAATTTGCCTCATTGTTGGACCGGCTCTGACTGAAACACAACCTTTTCTGAAATAGCATAGAGTCTCACTCCCTTTACGGAGCCCCCGATGGCGTAGTGGACTAAAGCCTCCAGACTTGAAGGTTGGGTTGCTGACCTGAAGGCTGCCAGGTTCGAATCCCACCTGGGGAGAGCGCGGATGAGCTCCCTCTATCAGCTCCAGCTCCATGCGGGGACATGAGAGAAGCCTCCCACAAGGATGGTAAAAACATCAAAACATCCGGGCGTCCCCTGGGCAACGTCCTTGCAGACGGCCAATTCTCTCACTCCAGAAGCAACTCAAGTTGCTCCTGATATGAAAAAAACAAAACACACAAAAAAACAAACTCCCTTTACAAAGTATAATTCCATTTTCTGACAGTTTGCATTTTGACAGTCTCTCTTCAGCCATTCTCTTCCTTAAAGATCAGATAAGCCCTCCCTCCCTCTGTCATAAATGGCTTGATTTATTGCAGTACCTAATTAATAGGCCAGGCAGGGCACACTATGCAGATGTTGGTATTTGTTTTAGTGCTTTGCTACAGCACAGAAAATCCAAAGCATGTAATTTTCATTATATGATATCAACATTTAATTCCAGCATTGGATATGTCAACAATTATTTTCAAGGAGCCTTGATGGCTCTGGGGATAAATCAATATAAATAATGTGTTCATAAACTCTGAATCATCTTCTTAATAGCGTTATGCTTCTAATTTTAATAGAAAAATCAGATATTCCTTCTTTGCTTTGAGTTATTGTCATTCATATATCCTTTGTGCACTAAATAACATGTTTCTGGAGTTTGGGGGACCCTGTTAAGGACTGGAATGGGAGACAGAAGTATGGTGAAAGTCGAGTGATTTCACATTTGATACATTCCTTATGATATTACTGATCAGTAAAACAAATTGTGCATTGCAGTACCAAGAAAAGATTCTGAAAGAGGGGAAGGCAAAACCAAAGAAATAGAAGAAATGAGACAGAAGGTGGGCAGAGGGGCAGGCTCAATAGATCTGGGGTTGTTTGGGAATGGAAGGGAAAATGATAAACTACTTCCTGCCAGTTCCTGTAGGACTCAGTCTTAAAAATGTGTTTAAAGTGTTTTAGGAGTCAGATAGAAATCACCTTCAGAGCTCCCGATTTGTGCAGAAACAGGTAAAGGTGCTTATTTACACATGGGATGGGAACTCTCAGATTTCATGTGTTAGATCATTTTACTGACATTAAAGAGTTCTTGTGGGCAGTCTCAAAATGAGCCTTGATTATTCTTTTCTTGTCAGTAATCCTCTTGCATGAACTGACAGAATGGATAGAAGAGACCAGGTGCGAAAAGAATAAACTTTGGGACAACAAAGGAGATGGTGATGGATGTGGCCATTGATAACAAGTGTAGATGGTGGGTAGATAGAATTAGATTAGCTGTTCAGAAGTTGAGCTGTTCCGTAACACTGTCAAACCATGGCACAGTCAAAGAGGAAAGAAAGGAAGCAAATGTTAATTATTATTAATTAATATGCAGGTGGTAGAATGCTTGCTACTCCTAGTCTCAGGAGGGCTAGAAGAAGTGACTGGTGTGTCAAGCACAGGCGGAGAAAGCAAAGAAGGGAAATGTGAATTGATTTAATGAATTATTGTGCCTATTCTTGAAGAAGGCCTGAACTGGGAATAGAATGAACAAAACTGGAAATTCATTAGCTTGAGCTTAAGACAGCCGCCTGTAGAACATGTAACAATCATCTTAGTATTCTCACCATATTACCAAATTCCTGATTTCTTTATGGAATAATTGTGGGTTTTTTTAGCAATTATGTAAATTCATGTGTCTCAGGGCTATCCTAAATCACATGTCTCAAATGTAACGCCTGTGGGGCAAATCTGGCCCACCACATCATTTTATGTGGCCCATGAGACTTTCAATGACAAGGCAACATAGTTACATTTATACAGCTTTACAATTACAACTGGCCCTTTGGAGGTAACTCTAAGGCTGATGTGGCCCTTGGTGTCTGACACTCCTGCCCTAAAGGCTGTCTGACCTTCAAAGTTAAGCAGAATGAGTCCTGGTTAACACTTGAATGGGAGACCACCAACCAATACCATGGGCCTTTCAGAGGGAGCTGCTGGCAAAACCATCTCTGAGTATTCCTTGCTAAGAAAACTCTATAAAATTCATGAGTCATGAGATCTGAAGACACATATATCGATTAATGTGTGTATGTGCCCTTCAATTGGAATAAAGGCAATCAACTGCATGCCATGGCTATTCGGTTTCTTTAGGGATGTTTATTGCTTGTTTTCTTCCAGATTGCATATTTCACACTCCCTCTTTTTTGAATGTTGCCCAACCTATTTGATGTTTTGAAAAGAGGAGCATTTCCTTCTTTTGTCCTGAGAGATATTTCCGTTTCATGATGATTTTTCCTGTGTGTTAGTTGTTTCTGTTGTTCATTGTGGATCCATCCTGTGGTTTTTTGAGTGACCATGAGGTATAGAACAAAGGACTGTTTCTTTTAATGAGTTTCATAATAAGAAAACCGCTCCTTAATTCCCATTCCATTAGAATATCTCCTATTTTTGGCATAAGGATATAATCCATCTTTCATTTTACCTACACAACTTTAGTCTCTGTAATGTATCTTACACAAGTTCTGTAAGTAAAAGTATTATTTTGATTCTTACATCTTCATTGGATGTTTTTTGTCTCTGAACTTTTTCTTAGTGCATAACAAGAATGGGGAAGTGAAAGGAAACTGGATTTAATCTCTCTTTCTAATCTTTTGTCTTCTCACCTTGCAACTCACTCTGCTTCCTCTGCTATTAAAACAGGGATCACATAGTCTCGTATTTTTAGGAGTGATTTAATTCAAATGGATAAGACAATACCTGATGTAAAGGCAGGTATAATTCCTAACACTTCCTTCCAGCTTTACAAATGTTTGCTTGCCTCTTGGCTTTAAATGTTACATTGCTGTATCTCAAGTCTTTTAAATCCTTTTTGTTCCGCATTTTCTCAGGGGTTTGGAGCACAGGGCCCCCTGAAAGTGTGGAAAATATTTTTTTTAAAGCCATTATTCTTTTACTTGAGATCACATTTCTCTAGCAATCTCTAGGTCTCCAGGGCCAACATTCGGTAGAGGCTGATCATAGAGTTGCTGTGGAGGACTTGAAGATTCTTAGAGAGAACATATTAATCAGATCCATGAATGAGCAATTTTTCAAAAGTTAAGCTTGACTGGATTATCTGTTACAGCTGGCTCAAATGCAGTTTGTATAAATAATAAATTTTGATCATGGCATTGCCAGATAGAGGAGCCTGAAGCCTTTCCCCCACTTCAATGCTACTTGTATGACTTGCAGAGCACCAGGTGACATGTCACTATTGCCACTGGCAGCCAGAGAAGTTAGGGATTGTTGTTCTTACCTGAGGGGAAGAGCAGTGGGAGAGATGACTGTGTCAACAACATTCGGGAGTATTGCTGTTTACTGACCATGGGCACCTGAGCCAACATGGAACACTGAGAGTAATAGATAATCCAAGGCAATCTAACAAGGATGCATGCATTTTATAGAACCACTTGGAGTGAATTTGAGACTATTATCACCCAGAAACTCTCTGGATAGCCTTGGGCAAATCTCTTTCTTATGCTTTCTTTCACTTTTCTTTATTTATAAGAGGGGAATATCAATATTCACAATGTTGTTGTGAGGATAAATGAGATAATTACCATAAAGCATCTTGCAAAATTTAGAAGTGCTGGAGAAATTATTAGCCATAAAAGCATTCATCTAATGCAGGAAGTAATGTGGAAAGTGAGTCTGAAGCTATGGCAATTGCTCTTTGTCAATAGCTGTCCACTTTCTCCCATTTCAAAACAAAACAGCAGAGGAAGACAGGAAACTAACAGAGGCCCATATAGCCACTGTCCTTTGAAAGCAAGGATGGGGAGAACTTGCTGTGTCTCCACAAAAGCTCTTTTATGACTTCATCAGATGGGGCTGTTTTCGGTGGTTCAGTTTTAGCTTAGCTATGGAGCTCACGATGTACTGCTACTTCTGGCAGGGCTCCATGGCTAAACTAAAGTAGAACCAGTATATGCCACCACAGTGGCAACAATGAGGGGAAGCTGGGTGGTGGATGCTTCCCCCCATGGCATGGGGTTTCTGGTAGGTTGGGCAATGTGGGGTGCGGGGCAATGAGTTCCCCACACACCCCAATGGGCACTGCCGGATTACCACAATCTGTGGTGATTCCGGCAGCCAAGGTAATGAGGTTGTTAATTTTTCTAACTCTTTCAGATGTTGAATGTTATGGGAAGGGTCCACAGCTATCATCCAATAAAATTGATGTCAAATGGTTTTGCCCACACCATCTTGCATGCATGCAAAAATGTGGCACTGGCAATGATTTTGAATCCTAAAAAAGGGTGCATGGGCAATCATGAGAGATTGGGTGGGGAAGTAGCATCTCAGAGAAGTATTCCAAGATTTTGCCATATCTGATAGAGTCTTTCATATCACAAGTGAACCTAGTCTGACTAATGGCTAGGGAACAGTTCCCATCAGATTTGGATAGCTTGGTCAATGATGAGTATTGATTGAAGAAAGCAACCTGGATGTAGCATTTCATTTTACAACCCTGTTTATCACCACAAGGTGGATAGTATATAGCCAATCATCACTGAACATGGGTTAGTATGAGAAGCAGGAGCTGGTACAAGGAGCATGAGTTCAGCATGAGCAGCACAAGGGGGGCTTCACATATAACTGAAACAACATAATACACATTTATGTAATAGATAGGCCTACTGTAATTGTGTAACAAGTAATTCTGTAACATGTAATTCTGTAAGTCATTTTCTAGACTGCATCTGAGCTGTCAGGTGAGCCTGGAGTTGGGCCTGTTCAGCCTGTGATTGTACCTGCACCTGACCTGTCAGATGAATCTGGATTGGGGCTTAGGATTCCCATGCAACCAGAGGTAGTTGATTATGTACAGCCAGAGTTAGATGAGTCTGCTGTTACTGAGGATTCTGGGAGCAGGTATACAATGGTTTCAAGCAAGCAGCTTGAACTGCATTCCTTGGGAGACTCAAGGTCAAGTTATCCCTTGGCAGACAGGCATTCTAGTCTTGATAAGAGTAATGAGGTTGACAGAAAGAAAGCAATATATCAACAGATAAAAGAAAGGGAGGTTTTGAGAAGAAGCAAATGGTTACTAATGAGAAAGGGCTTTGAAGAAACTTCCCACAGAAAGGGGCCTTGATTCTAGCTGTAAGAGG
Source organism: Anolis carolinensis (assembly GCF_035594765.1). NCBI lineage: Eukaryota > Metazoa > Chordata > Lepidosauria > Squamata > Anolidae > Anolis > Anolis carolinensis. Next base: position 192,611,146 of record NC_085844.1, read on the forward strand.
AACCACTTTTGAGAGTGAGCTCAGAGGTGGTAACTTTGCTCATTGAGAGGTTTGATCCTGCTTCGTGGACTCCTTTCCTTTGGATTTGCATGCCTAGTTCCTGTGGATTTTCATCCCTTGTTCCTGTGGGGTTTCATGCCTTGTTCCTTTGGATTTTCATGCCAAGTTCCTGTAAACCTTGTACCTTGAGCCTTGTTCCAGTTCTTTTTCCTCTTCCTGGGTATTTTGGATTATCATGTCATGTTCCTAAAAGCCTTACATTTTGAATCTCCTGTTCCAGTTCATGATCCTGTTTTTATACCAGTTTATGACCCTGCTCCTTGGACTAATTTTGACTACCTTGATTGAAGTTTATGCTTGTGTTTGGATTTCTATGGACCCTTGCTTCAAGTTTTCTAAGTTCCTCATACCTTGTGGGCTACAACCTTGTTTTAGTGACTTTGAACTTTGATTTGCTAATACTTACATATTATCTTCAATAAACAACTTTCATTATAGCCTGAGGCTCCGGTGTGTTTTTAAGGTGTCTCTGCAGCCTCGGGGTGCAGCAAACTGTAACATGTAATGACCTGTTGGTGATCAAAGTAATGGATAAAGTAACAAGTACCTTTTTAAAAAGTAATATTTTAAACTCTGGTTTAGCTTTTTCTCAGATATAAAAATATATCATTGAAAATCAAAGTCAAGATTGTCCACACCATTATATTTCCGATTTCTGTGCATTGTTGTGAGTGCTAGACAGTGAAAAAAATTACAGGAAGGGAATTGACTTATTGGTACTGGGGGAGAGCCCTATGGATCCTAAAATGGTGACTGCTAAAATTACAAATAAATGGTCCTAGAGCAAATCAAGTCTGAACTCTCCCTAGAAGTCAAGATGATGAAGCTGAAAGTGTTATATTTTGGGTATCATTGTGAGAAGAGATGATTGACTAGAAAAGACAGTAATGCTTGACAAGACAGAAAGAAGTATAAAAAGGGATAACAACATTACAGGTGGATAGACTCAATCAAAGAATAAATAATAATAATAATAATAATAATAATAATAATAATAATAATAATAATAATAATAATAATAATAAGTTTGTTTATACCCCGCCTCCATCTCCCCTGAAGGGGACTCAAGGCGGCTCACAGGTAATATTAGATAAAAACAGTGACAATAAACAGTACTTCAGTAAACAAAAACATACACCAAATTATAAAAAAATTAAACATTAACTTATGAACTTTTTTTCGCGTCAGGAGCAACCGGAGTTGCTTCTGGAGTGAGAGAATTGGCCACCTGCAAGGACGTTGCCCAGGGGACGCCCGGATGTTTTGATGTTTTACCATCCTTGTTGGAAGCTTTTCTCATGTTCCCGCATGGAGCTGGAGCTGATAGAGGGAGCTCATCCACGATCTCCCCAGGTGGGATTCGAACCTGGCAGCCTTCAGGTCAGCAACCCAACCTTCAAGTCACAAGGCTTTTATCCCCTAGGCCACCGGAGGCTCCTTCCTATGAAAATAATTTAAAAAAATAAAAATAAACATGGCATTAAAAACAGCGAAGTTGAGTAATAGACTAGCTAAAGTGCACTTTGTTATAAGTTGTAAACTCAAGATAACAGATAAAGTGCTACAAATTCATTGGAGGTTGATTTGGGATGGGAAAGACCCTAAGTAATATCAAGTTAACCAGGAGAAGTGCAACCGATGCAGGAAATATCAAGGAACATAATTAATTATGTGGGTGAGCGGTCTTTAACCGAAGGCCTGCGTGAAGAGCCAGGTTTTCAGGCTCTTCCGAAACGCCGTCAGGGTGGGGGCTTGCCTGATCTCCCTGGGGAGCGAGTTCCAGAGCCGGGGGGCCACTACGGCGAAGGCCCTCTCTCTCGTTCCCACCAGCAGTGCTTGTGATGAGAGGCGATCACAAAGGTAGGAGGGTCCCAAACCATTCAGGGCTTTGTAGGTGATCACCTGCACCTTGAATTGGTTCCGGAAAATGAACAGCAGCCAGTTGAGCTCCTTAAACAGGAGAGTTGATCGTTCCCTGTATTGGGCTCCAGTTAGAAGCAAGGCTGCCAAGCGTTGGACTAGTTGAAGTTTCTGGGCCGTCTTCAAGGGCAGCCCCATGTAGAGCGCATTGCAATAGTCCAATCTTGAGGTAACTAAGGCCTGGGCCACCATGGCCAGATCAGACTTCACGAGGTATGGTCACAGCTGGCGCGCAAGTTTTAATTGTGAAAAGGCCCTCCCAGCCACCGCCGACAACTGAGCATCAAGTGTCAGGACCCCCAAGCTGCGGACCTGCGCTTTCAGGGGGAGTGCAACCCTGTCAAGCACAGGTTGCCACCCAATACCCCAATCAGACATACGACTGACCTAGAGGACCTCTGTCTTGTCAGGATTAAGCTTCAGCTTATTCACCCTCATCCAGCCCACCACAGCCGCCAAGCACTGGTCCAGTATCAGAGGGGCTTCCTTGGAGTTTGGTGGAAAAGAATAGTAGAGTTGGGTATCATCTGCATAGAGATGACACCACACTCCAAAACTCCGGATGACCTCTCCCAGCGGTTTCAGGTAGACGTTAAACAGCATGGGGGACAGATGGAACCTTGTGGGACTCCACAGGTCAATGGCCAGGGGTCTGAGCAGGTGTCCCCCGGCTTCACCAACTGGGAACGGCCCTCCAGGAAGGACTGGAGCCACTGCAAAGCAGTACCCCCAAAGCCCATCCTGGAGAGCTGACCCAGAAGGATACGATGGTCGATGGTATCGAACGCCGCTGAGATATCCAAGAGAACCAGCAGGGTCACACTCCCCCTGTCCAGTTCCCTGCGGAGGTCATCCACAAAGGCAACCAAAGCCATCTCAGTACTATGACCAGATGGATCCAGAAAATTAATGTCATCCAGGAAACCCTGGAGCTGCAACCACCCGCTCCAGAACCTTGCCCAAAAAAGGGAGGTTCGAGATTGGTCTTTAATTACTCAACGTGGTCGTATCAAGGGAGGCCTTCTTCAGAATAGGCCTCACTATGGCCTGTTTAAGGGCAGATGGAAATTTACCTTGAGCCAATGAGAAGTTAATTATCTTCACAAACCAACCTCCCAACCCTCCTCTGGCCGATTTAATAGCCAAGAGGGGCTACAGCCCCAAGTTTGCAAGACCAGAGCAGGGCTATTGATGACCAGGTGACTTGGAGATCTCTCATTCATACGGTCGCCATAATTTGAAAATGACAGCAGTTAACAACCAAAATATTTTAACTTGCTGATTATCGCTTCTCCCAAAGGGAAGCCAGGCATTGGTTTATAAACCAAAAATGATAAAATGAAGAAAGGTAAGTAAGTAAGTAAGAAATGTTTTAAAATTACATTTTCTTGTTTAAGACTGTAATTTGAGCAGTAAGCTCATTGTGGAAACATAAAATAATTCATCATGTCCCTTTTCCTGGACTAAGCTCTACAGAAACCTGTTTGGGGTTTTCATTTTTTCTTCCTGAAGCTGAATTAACTTTTTAAAGAATCTGGGGCAAATGACAGGTTAAAGAAAAAGATAAAACCTCTAATTTTAGCACATGTCCCCTTCAATAAGGTTCACATAGTTCTGTAGCATGCTTCTTTTTCATCTGCCTCTGCATACCAGGGACAAAAATGGCTCTTTGGAGATTAGAGTGAAACTGTTCTTTAGAGCCTCAAGAAGGAAAAAAGAAACACCCAATCCAACCAATAGGCTTAAAGTAAATAAACTTGATAAGCCAAAATTACAAAAAAAAAAAAATCAGTAGCAAAGATCAATCACATTAGATTTTTATTAGCTGCTCTATTGAAAGTCCAAAGCGTTGGTGGAGTCATGACGGTGAATGTCTCAGTTGGCTACAAAGACAGGTCTGATGCTGCTACAGCGCAACAGATTCTCCAAAGTTAAAGGATGAAAATAGAACAAGGGCATTTCTTGGAATACAGATCAGATATATTCGTGATGTTTGTGATTTTTGTATTATTTATTTATAAGGAGCTGAGGGTGAAATAAATGGAGGCTAGCTACCCTGCTTTATTTTTTCAAGGCTTATGTTGAAACAGGCTGGCATGAGACATTTTGCTCACTGAGGCAGAGTCGCAAATGGCACCACTCACTCAAGTGAGGTTGCCTGTACCTAAAGCCCACCAGACTGATTTGACAAAGGAGGGAGAAAGTCTCTCAAGATCCTCTTCTTATCTGCAGCAGTGAAAATGCAGCAGCCACACATAATACAGTTTGAGTATCCCTGACCTGAAATGTTTTGGACCAGAAGTGCTCCATATTTTGTATTTTTCTCAGATTTTGGAATACTTGTATATACATGAGATATCATGGACCCTAAGTCAAAACATTGACTTGAGTCTTGAGTCTCCTCCAGGGTGGAGAAAGGCAAGGTAGAAATGTCATAAATAAATAATAATAATAAACATAAATTAATTTATATTTCATATACAGCTTATACACATCGCTTGAAGGAAATTTTATACACAATGTTTTTTATAATTTTGTACATGAAACAAAAGGTGCATCTATACTGTAGAATGGTTTTATTTTGTCACCACTTTAACTGCCGTGGCTCAGTGCTATAGAATTATGGGAGTTGTAATTTCATATGGCAGTCTTCTCTGCCAATGAGTGCTGGTACCTCACCAAATTGTGAATCTCAGGATTTCAATAGCATTGAGTCATGGTAGTTAAAGTGATGTCAAACTACATTAATTCTACAGTGTAGATGCACCCAGAGTTTGTGTACATTGAATCATTAGAAAGCAAATGTGTCACTATCTCAGCCACACAATTTTAGATTTTGGAGTATTTTGGATTTTGACATTCCAGATAAGTGATACGCAGCCTTTATAATAAACATTCTCTATCACCCAAAGTCTGCTCCCTCTACAACCAGCCGAATACTAGGGCTGGTGCATGAAGTTACAGGTTCCATGTTCTTCAAAGAACCCTATAGCTGAATTCTACTTTCAGAACTACTCTGATGTCATCCACTCAAACACATTGGGTCTTATTTGTGTATGCAACATTCATGGTAAATCATTCTGCACACGATCCATACTCAATGTTTTCTTTATGAAAAGAATACCAAGCAAGAATAAACATGTATTTGAAAAGGGGGTTATTTATTTATTTATTTTATTTACAACATTTATACCCTGCCCTTCTCACCCGAGGGGACTCAGGGCGGCTTACAAAAATTGGCAAAATTTAATGCCCAAATTGCAATAATAAAAACAAAACAATATAAACAGATCTGTTAATATTGTTAAAACACATTATAAAAACCTTAAAATGTATAATTAATTCCATTCATCCGAGATCCTCATGCTTCATCCAGGGTTTTGGCCTCTGTTGAATCATCTTTGTAGGATTTATCCTACTGAAGCCATAGACTTTCCTTGTATAAACTTGTAGGCTTGGTTGCATAGGAATCTGCCTGTGAGTAAGTGCAGCAGAACTCAATGTACCTTACTTTTAAGGATATATAGAGGTTTACACTGTATGGAATTTAAACTCCCCCTTACTGTTGGAGAGACCAAGATGAAAGTTGAAAAACAATTGTTCTCTAGATATTTTTGAATTGCAAGTGGCTAATCACTATTTGATGTATTGTTTGGAATGGCTGGAAGATGCAGTCCAACAATAATGGGAGAACTTTGTTGCCCATCTGACCATTGTAAATGTACAAATGCAGATTTTTGACTGCCTAACACATTAGATACAGAACACTTAAGTATCAGGATAGGTATTAAATGGTGCAAATACATAGAAGGAGGGAACGGAAAATTGTGAATTTTTTTTAGGGATATTATGCATGTGGAAAGAAACAGGATACCTGGGGTTCACTTTAATTTAAAACCTTCAGACTTTCTGTCAGGAGGGAGTCAGGATGGTTATGTTTTCATGGGTTCTGGCCCAGCTTACCTATTCGAATGTATCACCCCTCTATGACCCACTGCGGAGGTTAAGATCATTGGGGGAGGCCCTTCTCTCGATCCCACCACCCTCACAAGCGCGATTGATGGGGACGAGAAACAGGGCCTTCTCAGTGGGGCCTCTCACCTTTGGAACTCCCTCCCCAATGAAATCAGAACAGCCCCCTACATCCTGTCTTTTAGAAAAAAAACTTAAGACATGTTTATAGGACCAATCATTTGAGCAGTAACTATAGCAGCACAATAATTGAGAACTTTTAAAGTGGACTAATGGACTAATGGACCTATCCTGGACTACAATTTGGAACTTGTGGGATTTAAATTGTTTTTTTAATTAATTTATGTTTTAATGTTTCATTTTAATTGTAATTGTTATTTTTGGAATTGTATGTCGGGTAACGAATTGCTGCCAGCTGTGAGTCTGCCCTTAGTCCCCTTCAGGGTGAGAAGTATGGGATAGAAGTGTGGGAAATAATAAATAATAAATAAATAATTACCCTGTTTCCCCAAAAATAAGACATCCTCTGAAAGTAAGACCTAGCAAAGGTTTTGTTTGGTAGCATGCCCACCAAACAGAACACCAGAGCATGCAGGATCGGTAAATGTATGTACCATCGATGGTTGTACATGGAAATAATGGTAGTAACAAGAAATTCTTGATAGGATTCAGAGTTTGTCTGGTTATGCTGGTTTGTGATCACAACTACTGTACAACATATAATAAATGTTCATTTTTTGTTCAACAATAAATATGAATTCTTCTTCATGGAAAAATAAGACATCCCCTGCAAATAAGACCTAGCACATCTTTGGGAGCAAAAAATAATGTAAGACACTGTCTTATTTTCAGGGAAACACGGTAGGTAACCAATTACAGTGTTGTACTGGAGGTTTAGGGAAGGATTTGTGAAAAAACCTTTTGAAGAAAGTTTCTTGGAAAAATGAAATGTAAAAGGATTTAGAGAAAATGCAGAAAATCTTTTATCACATGTGTATGTGTGTATGTATTGGGGAGAGGACAGAGTATTTACATAGTGTCTTCTGATTGGTAGGGCTATGAGCTGCTTTCTGCAATAAGCTATTGAGCTTATTGCAAAATAGCTGTTTATTGTTAACTTTCTGGTGCTGTCTGGTTTTAAACCTAACACTACAAATGGGAATCATGGAGCCTCCTCCTTTCTTGCTCCGTTCTTTCTAACTTTCTAATTTCTTGGACAGCTCTTTTCCAGTTCCCTGCCCCTTTTTAAATCACAGGAATCTTAGCAGCAATATCTTACCATTTTCTGTTTTCCTGCCCTTTTTGAAAAGCAGCCTTAGGAATCTTATAATAGTGCCTTGGAGAGATTTGTTTTGTTTTGTTTTTAGCCTCCCTTCTTTTTTAAAAAAAATCCTAAAGAAGAGCTATGCCAAGGCCACTCTTTCCTGGTGTGTGTGTGTGTTGCTTCTGGCAAGCTTTTTGTTTGGAGTTTCAGCTTGAAAACTGGCCACTCCAACTTGGTCAACAATGAAAAGCCTTATCAAATTATGAGGCAAATAGCATGATACCCTGATTAGACATGGCTGGTTCCCTTTTTGCTTCTGGCAAATGGCCTGCTTGTAATTTGCGCTTGAAACATGATGGAAACATGGCAGCCTTGTATTAATATTAGAAGTGTGCGCAATTTTTTTCCCTTCATTCCCTTTGTGCTATCATGTCATTTTGACCGTTCATCTACACAAAACGAATGACATTTTCATAGGAAATGAGAGGCGACACGAAAATAACAGCCACACAATTGTGCTTGCTTTCATTTCCTTTTGTTTCGGCCCGTAACAATAAGCAGGGACTGACAGAGGGCTGCTTTCCCATTACAGCTGATGTGTACCAATGGATGTTAATAATAATATTAATATAAATAACAATAGTTATTCTGGTACCCTAAGCCGAGTCTGAGAGAGGAGTGCCTCCCAATTACATCCGATGTGGATCAATGGGTCTTGTTGATCATATTTATATTAATATTAAGAAAAGCAGTTATTCTAGCACCCTCAACTGAATCTGGGTCCAGGAGAGGAGTGCCTCCCAATTACATCTGATGTAATGGTCCAAAATTTTTAGTTTTTTTCATAAGCCAGATGAAAATTCGTGTCGTATAGGCGGCCCATTTTCGTTAGCGGGACACTAATACAAAAATGAGATGACATGAATGAAACTACACAAAACAAACAGCAATTCTATATGAATGCACAACTCTAATTAATATGTGAGGGGAAGTCATAGGGAGGAGGGAGCAAGCTTGTTGTCTGCTGCCCTGGATACTAGGATGCAGAATAATGGCTTCAAGTTACAGGAAAGGAGATTCCACCTGAATATTAGGAAGACCTTCCTCACTGTGAGAGCTGTGGGCCGGGCTGTGGCGCAGCTGTTGAGCAGCTGCCTTAAATCACTCTGACCATGAGGTCATGAGTTCGAGGCCAGCCCGTGGCGGGGTGAGCACTCGTCAATTAAAAATAAAAAATAGCCCCTGCTCGTTGCTGACCTAGCAACCCGAAAGATAGTTGCATCTATCAAGTAGGAGATAAGGTACCACTTATAAAGTGGGGAGGCAAGATTAACTAATTTACGACCTGGAATGAGGAAGTGCCGTCAGTGTGGATGATGAAGCAGCTGCTCCCCCCTGTGGCCAGAATCGAACATCCCCTCAGAAGAACGTTAACTTGCCTCTGTGTGTGTCTCTCAGTCTCTGTTTGATGTGTTTATGGGCATTGAATGTTTGCCCTATGTGTGTTATAATGTGATCCGCCCTGAGTCCCCTTCGGGGTGAGAAGGGCGGAATATAAATACTGTAAATAAATAAAATAAATAAATTTAGCAGTGGAACTCTCTGTCCCAGAGTGTGGTGGAGTCTCCTTCTTTGGAGGCTTTTAAACAGAGACTGGATGGCCATCTGCCAGGGGTGCTTTGAATGTGATTTTCCTGCTTCTTGGTCAGGAGTTGGACTGGATGGTCCACGAGGTCTCTTCCAACTCTTTGATTTTATGATTCTATGATTGATCAAGCAATTAATTGATTAAATGAGTCCATTATACCTGGGACCAACCATTGGCTTTAACCAACAATTATAATAATGTAGTTAACTGTATCAGCCAATTAAGTTCAATGTTTAATTCTCATTGAAATGAGTAGAACTTCATAGGTAACTTTGGCTGGGTTATGCCCTATGTTTCTTCCTTTTCACAGGCTTAAGGAAAAATGCTCTGAATAGCACTCACACCATCCATTTCCCCTTCATTCTCTTCAGCCATCTACTTTCTTTGCATCAGAAAGAGAAATTAGTTCAATTACTTAACATGTTCCAGATTTTTCCCCCTGGCTATGCACTGGAAAGAATAGATAGAATTAAGAATTCACTCTCTCTTTTAGTATGAGTGTGCCCCAAATTCCACAGGTCTTAAAAGACAAAAGTCTGCATTCACATTTCTCTGAACACTTTTTCCTATGGGACTTTCACTGCTTATTTTTTTCTATGTTCATCTTTTTCCTTTTGTACCCTTTCTCAGCTTTGATAGTCTTCAATTGGAGCACTGATCATATGGATAAGGTCACATTCCTTAGCTAAAAATAGGGTTTCTATAACTCTTTGGAGTATTTTCGGTCATAAATAGCAATGCTGTCTTTCCTTCTCACTCATATTCAGGGCATCTATCATCTTAAAACTGAAGCACTATTTGTCTTGCAGACATATTCAGTCTCTGGAGATGTGAATGGTGTCTGCAACACTGGAGAATCTGAAATATAAGAAGACATAATCCTATAGATAAAAAGCATGTTCTAAATAAGAAAGCATATAGGTTATTGCTACATCTTTGAGATAACATTACTATTAATACATTGAGCCACAGCAGGTATTCCATCTTGCCAAGTGAACCAGTCTCATTTCTCCCCTCTGTAACTAGTTCATTTAAAGGAATACAATAGTTGTAGGACAAAGAATGGACCAAGTTATCTTTGCTGACATGGGTCAGAGCTGAATACTAAAGGGAGATAATGATAACACTAAAGTCTGGTTTATGACTCTCTTTGTTGGTCAGTGTCAACTGGTGGTTCCTATGTCAATAACGCAATGAATCAACTCTGAATTTTATTTCAGACTTCACAAGACTATCAGAAGTGTTGCTTGCTATTCCCAGAACAGGTCCATCAACTTGGATAGCTCCATAAAATTTCAGACTAAACCTCAGAATGGATTAACTACCCCACTGATTTGTCATCCTCTACCACTTCTGACTGAATCGAAGCAGACTTCTTTGGCATACAAAAAAAATGGTCGGCCAAATTGGGAATGGTTTAATTCCTTTGTTAGCAACATGTCACAAACATGGGAACCATTCAAGGTCTCCAGAGCTCTCCATTCAGCTAGATGGACACAATGGGAAGTGGGGATGGAGAAAGAAAGAGAAAATCCAAAATTGAGATTTCTTCTGCAGTGAACTGACTTCCAATGAATACTGTAAAGTTTCAGTGAAAAAGAGATGCATTAAGAAAAGTTGCCAATTTGTATGATTTTTCTTTGACTTCATTTTTAAGGGGAGAGAACAAATCTCAAAACAGTTATATTACCTATTTGCCTAATTACTGTCAAATATTATAACCCATAGTTTAACAGGAATATGAGCCTGCTTGAGTATCATTATCTTTGAAGAGGCTTCCTCAGTCTTACCACCTGCTCAGATTTGTCTGGAAAAACTACTGAGCCTTCTCAGTGGCTGCTCCTATACAATGAAACATTCTACTGGCAGAGGTTTGATTTACCTTTTTGCCGAAAGGCAGACCTCTTCCTGTTTCAATGGATTTTCAGCCTTGACTGAAAGGACATGCAATTAGCTGTGCTGTTTTTGGTATGTAGTATGCATTCCACTGTGTTTTATTTTTAATGTAAAAGTAGTATTTTAATTGGATTGATGATATGATGCTCTTAATAATAAACCTGTTCTAAACTGTTTTAGCTGTTTTATTTTAACTTACATTGTAAGTTGCTTTGAGTTCCATTTAGGAGGACACAAACCAAATCAATCAGTCAATGTTACAGAGAAGCTGATCACTTTAAACCCATTGCCGGATATCCCCTTTGTTGTCTAAAGAGGCTGTGAGAGATACAGTTGTAGTGCTGACCTGACAAGCTCTGATGACACACAAAAACCTCTGAAGAGATGATTCTATATAGGATGCTCACAAAATATATCTTTTTGACACCCTTTTATCTGGCTGATGTTGCATCAAATCATTGTTCTTCAGTGGATCAAGACAAATCACCATGCTGCTACATTGAAGCAATTTACGCTTTCGTGAACTGGAAAGGTGTGTGTGCGCGTGTGTGCATGCATATTTCCTTCCTTTCAACAGAATGCACATTATTCTACAGATGGTTTGCCATATGCCAACTTCTCCCCTCCCTCTGCTATCACCTTGTAAGCAGATTCTGTCAGGTTTAAAAAGGAAAAGCTTAATTAAGCAGTTGTGCGTTTACAATTATGTACTTAATTACCTTCAGTTTTTTTACTTCTTTTGTTCTTTTTCGCTTTCTACACTTCTGGAACAATTCATGGCAACCATTCCCTGAAGCAATATTTTTGGCTTCAGGGGCTAGGCTGTTAGCCTTGCAAGCTCTCCAACAATTTTTTCCAAAGGATCCCTGGGGCTGGTTTTTCTGTGACGTCTTTCCCCATTCTAGCTAGGAATTTAAGGCCATCATGAAAGTTGTTAGAAGCTGAGACCTTTCTGAAAACCTGACCTCCCAAATGTGGAATAAGCTGTTCAGAAAATATAAGATCCAATGACATTTTCTTTTTCTATTCCATGTCCAGAAAAAGAAGAATGCTATTCCCTTTGGTAAGATAAAGATTTTCCTTTAGAGCAGGGGTCCTTGTGTGTGGTCCTTGAAGACTCATTTTCTGGTTTTAGAAGTCATGATTTTCAAAACGAGTTCATTTTTTTTACTTCCAGACTCTCCAATTGTTTTAAAATGCTAAAAATGTGGTTTGATATCCATACCTAAGACCCCATATCCTCGGAAAAGCCAATTACATTTCGAAATTGACCAAACATCAAGCCAATATGAAATTTGAATTATCACATCAATTCATGCCGAATATACCAGCATACATCCAAGAGGGATGCAGGGCTGAAAACAGATCTCATTCACTTTTCAGTTGCTATCCCATTTTTGATAAGATCAATTTTGTTGTTACATTTTTGGAACCTTTGGTATAAAGAAAATGGCAGTGTAAATGGAGCAGTCTATCTATAGACCCTTAGCTCTTCACTGGTCTTGGTACTCAAGGATGCGAGGAAATGTTGCAAACCTGAGAAGTAGTTCATCAATCTCATCAGGTCTAAGACCCTGAAAGCAATGGATGGCATAATGGTTTCATGGAAAGATTGCTAGGGATATTCTTTGTTTATATGAATTGATGGACTCAGGTATGTACCATTAGAACTTTAACTTTTCTTCTGTAATTAGTGGCCTTTCCTCACCACAATGCTGTATTGCCTTGTGTTTTCCTGAGAAGACTAAATCATATATATTTGGCTTGTATGGCAAGTGGAGTTGCTGTTGTTGTTACCACCTGCTATTTGTATGTAGCTATATAATAATATAATAATAATCCATATTTTTCCTGGTCTGAGACTCAAGTTGACTCACAAATGTTAAAATGGATATAGCTTCACAACTTATAAACTTAAATTATATAAAACTTATATAGTACCAGTACCCATGGTTTCATTTATCCACATCTGACAAAATATGTCCTATATGCCCTCTATGGCATCTAAGAACAGGCATACTGAAACTTGTTTTCAGTGAGGTTGAAATATACATTTTATTTGTGATTGTATCTGCTCAGAGTTTGTTTGGAGAAAAATCTGCATTCTTAACTAAAGCCACAGCACTTTTGAAAGTGCTGTTCAGTGCAGAAATATGAAAACTCAAGGTAGCATTATAGATTACAACATTGCTTTTAATAATCATGTTGAAAAATATCAGGATCATCTGAGGACTTCAGATTTCTTGGCCAAAACCTAACCTAGAGTTGGCATCTGATTATATTATGAGAAGAGTAGTGGTGTAATTAGAAATTTTGCAATAAAGATCTCACAGCTTGTCTCTCAAATACATGTAGTCAATGTAATATATTCTCTAGATGATTTTCAGTCTAGCATACAGCCTTTCCCAATTAATCAATTCATACAGTATTCTATCATCCACAAATTCTCACCACATGGCATTTTCCATGCTAGCGGTATAATCAAATTTGATCTGAGCACATCAATTAGTTCTCTTTTGGGAAGAATTTATCAACATTTGGAAACCAAATATTTAGGCTAGAAAGCATTTGAACACTTTTAAAAAATTGAATGTGAAGGACTACAAAACAACATATTTTTTCCTATCCTTAATGTTTGATGTAGTCAGTGGAAACCTAGGAAAGTCCATAGTGGAAGTCACAGTGATAGGAACATCTAAAAAAGTATTAAATATATCCTTCAGTTCCTGACAGTTTTCACTGAGACTTGAAGATTATCTCTCCTAATCTGATATTAGGAGAGATAATATATTGCTTTCCATTGGATTATCAATATCTAAACAGAATGTCCATATGGTACATAATCCTGACTATGGTAAACTATCCACATTGTTCCATTTATTCACTCTGCTCCTTGCTGCAGTTTGTTGTGATGTGCTGGAGCTTGAGACCAGAAAATAACTAACTTAATTTGTGAGGGTACTTTAACTTTATGAGTATAGAAAGCTTGGCTGCTGTAAGGACATGGAACTGGATATTAAGTTTAGGCACATTTTTAGTAGCTTGCACCCCTTAAAATTCTACTCTGTGTATGATGGGTCTTATACATCCCTTTGTCATTACCACTGAATGTGGTCCAGAATAAGAAATAGATTTAAGACTCTGTAGATAAATTTATAACATCCATTTAATGTTTATTTACTTTAGAAAGGGAGAGCTATTTCCAAGTCAGAGGTCAGATTTTTTTTTTGTCATGACAAGTAAAACTCACAGATAGGAAAACATTTGAAATGCTGTTAAATGCTTAATTCTGCAGCCTTATGGCTGGATATCTGGCTGCTATGTGAAGGCAGAGCTTTTAGAATTAACCTGAGATACATTGCTACTGCAAGTTGCTGAATAAGTTATCGGAGGATGTGCCCAAAAGTGTGTGGTGGCATAGTTCCTGGAATATTTGTGTGTGAATGAAAAAAAAACTAATCATTTTTCTCAACTGTGAAAAATCAAGGGATATCCATCAGTCTGTTCATACAATTTTTCCCCTAAAAGATATCCGAAAGACCATTTCCACTCATATTACAGTGACCAAAATGTAATCAGGAGACACCAGGGATTCTGTGACTGTACTGCTCACAAAACCACTCAACAGTCTTCCTTCCTAAGCTACTTAGTAGACACGTGTGAAAAAATTGGATACCGTAGTAAGTTGAAACTAAATCATAAGTTTTGTACTTACGACGTGATATCCGATGTGCATGCATGGTCCATAACCAAAATTAAAGAATTGAAGTTTAAGATGCCTTCATTTCTAAAGTTTCTATTTCTTCAGAAGGCTTGTTAAAATTCACAGACCAACCAAGCCCTGCTGAGAGGTGAAGCCAAACGTGTTGACATGCCTCTCAGCCAATCAGGGCTGATGGAGGAGGGAGGGGGAGGCAGAGATGGAGGGGGTGCCATTTTGGCTTTAAATTCCAGAGTGTGCTGGCACAGGTCTCTATTCGCGCCCTGGAAGGGATCGAGGGTGGAGGGTAGAGCTCAGTTGAGGCAGCAGGCAGGCAGGTGGAGAAGGAAGGGAGATGGAAGGGAGACAGGCAGAGAAAGGAGACCGAGTGGCTGTGGGCAGCGTGAGCTGAGCTCAGTGAGGTCAGGTAGGCACTGGCAGAGAAGGAAGAGAGAAGGAACAGAAAGAGAAGGGCCAGCTTGCATGAAAAAAATGTAGTAGTAGGAGGAGAGTGGCCATGGGGTTCTTATAATATAATAATAATAATAATAACTTTATTTTTGTACCCCTCCTCCATATCCCTGAAGGGACTTGGGGAGGTTTACATGGGGCTAAGCCTGAATGACACAGTTTAAAAGGTAAATACATAAAAATGCAATTCAACAATGTGAGACAGAATAAAACAACAACATTATAACAAGGCATCAACCAGCAACCAAAATCAGTTTCCCTTATCATCATGGGTGGGTGGACTTATGCATAGGGGCTACTTTGATATTATTTTGAGTTTAATATATTAAATAATTAATAGCTGGCTGGCTGGCTGGCTGTCTAAGTGCCCCCCGTATGGCTGGGCAGTTCTTACTGCCACTGCCTGCTGCAGTTTTAACACACTAGCACACGGGGCAACCCTGGAAAATTGAAATTATTGTAAGCTTAAATTTAATATTATAGAAGCAACCCTGAAACTGATGTTGGAATCTAATAGCTGCACCACACTGATACTGGCAGTGCTGCCACAAGTGGCCTCTGCCTCACCTAAAGCAGCAACCTAATATATTATCTTGAGTTTAACAGTATAGCAAGCAAGAACTTACTTGGAAATTAGGCACTGGGCATTGGGCACCGAACAGGGCACAAGAGCCAAGTTGAATGACAGTAACTTTAAAATATTTTTTGACTAACATAATTGCAAGCAAGCAATCCTGAAATCCATATTTGGAGTCTAATAGCTGGGTGCACCACGGTGACACTGGCAGTATTGCCACAAGTGGCCCTGCTGGCCCTCTGCCTCACCTAAAGCAGCAACCCAATATATTCCCTTGAGTTTAACATTATAGCAAGCAAGAACTTACTTGGAAATTGATAACTTATTTGCAATAAAGCTTAACTAACTGCCTCATTCACACACACTAGGCACTAGGCATGAGGCGAGGCTCAAGGGCTAAGTGGAATGACTGGGAAATAATTTGAAATTATTTTGAAATCATAATTGCAAGCAAGTAAGCAACCCTGAAATCCATATTTGGAGTCTAATACTTTTTTGCTATTATCTTGACTGCCTCACACATTGTAGCATTAATTGCTGACTGTCACACAGATGCATTTTTGGGCAAACAGTTACTGCCTGGTGTTACTGCCTTATCCGTCAGAGAAGTACACAAACACAAGTTGTCTGACGAAACTTGTATGTGTCAAGATATACAATAAACATGAAATGTTCTGGAAAAAGTGGGATGGACCATACACTCTCTGGGTCTGCCTGTGGTTCCTGAGGGGGGAAGAAAGAGAGGGGAGCACCCTGCAAGCAGCGATGTACAACTGTGGGTGGAGAAGGTGGTGATTCTAGTACCAATAGAACTGCTGTGATTCGACCCTCTCAGTCCCAGTTGCCAGTTCCTGTTTCTGTGGTGGAGCTAGGGATGGATTTGCCTATAGAGCAGCTAACACAGGAGGAGGATAATGTCTTAGACTCTGAAGAGGATGCACTCATAGAACTTCTTTCCCTCTTTGGGTTTCCCTCTGAGTCTCTAGCTGGCAGTGAGCAGGATAAGGGGCCTGCAGAGGAGGCTGCACCACAACCCTCTGCTCCCCTCAGCCCACGACAATGTACACAACACCACCACCCACACTCACTGTTGTGATGGGAAGGCCAAAGTCAAACCTGCAATGAAATGTGTGAGGACAGAGCCTCTCTGGTGACCTATTTGGTGAAAAGTGGATAGAAAAAACCTTATATTTATCAACCAAGAGCTTTATTTGAAAGTCTTTAAACTTTAATGAATTGTGTATTCCTGCATGGCAGGGGTTGTTATTTATTTATTTATTTATTTATTTATTTCCCCTGCCCTGCTTTATCTCTCTTGAAGGATACTCAAAGCGGCTTGACTAGATAACCCTTGTGGTCCCTTTCAATACTATGATTCTATTATTTTAACATAAGGAAGTAGGCATGCACCTCTGGGAATTACACGCCTGTTGTAAAAGTAGAGGATTACTTCAGATTCTTTCCTGCTCTTCTCTCTGGATTGATTCAATAGGCTAAGTTATAGGATGTGAATAGTAGGATCATGAAAATGGTATTTCATTGCCATGGAAACTTATGGCACTGCTACAATAGCAAAAAAATCAATTGTTGGGGGATATTTGAAGCATCGGAAATATCAGAAACTCATTTTGAGCCCAGATGGATGAAAGAAATAAAACTGGATATATGATTTTTTACAAGCCAAAAACACAAGGAAGGAGCGGGAAGAGGGAGAAAATGGAAGATGAAAAAGGCAAGGTGCTAGTAATGTATTACCAGTGCATAATGAGCAACAAATTCCTTTTTTAAAAGCATGAAGACATGGACTTTTTGCAATATCTTTTTCCTAGTTTTGTGTTTTTGCAGGTGCAGCTTGTCCCACATCCTTTCAGCAAGATTAATATATACTTTAAGGTCTGGAACTTTCCTCCCATGAAAGAAATATCCAAACCTATCCTGAGAAATGTTAATAATGCTCTTAGAAAACCTGAGATATATGATCACTATCTATTGCTATTCAGAGTTCCACAATGATATCTTTTTGGATGGTTTTAACACAGTAATATTCAGTTAATTAAGTGATATGTTTATTTCAAACAACAACATCAAACATCAAATCTAGGTTTATGTTATAGTAGGTACTGCACAGCCAGCCTTCCACATTCACTGGGGTTAGGGGACCTGAAGCTCCACAAAAGTGAAAAATTGAGGATAGGGAAATAATTTTTTTAACATCATAGAACATCTCTCTAGTATTTCTAAATCTTTCAACACAACTCTGTGGTCAGCTTCTGTTAAAAGCTGGCCACAGGATCATGTTGGATGAGATGTTCTCTAAGGTCCTCGTACATGATTCTTTGACCAAATTCTTGCTGAAGCTCACCATGAAGTAACACTGGAGGACATACAGATTTCTCAAGAGAACATTTTAAATCTAATCTGCAGATAATAAGATCTACAAAAGTTGAACCTTCAAATGTGAAGGGCTGACTATATTTGGAATATTTTGCGGAAAATGAGCTCTTGCATATCCCTTGAGATGGCTTACAAAATGAAAAGAATTCCAGTACAGTCCCCTTATTTATGAGCCTGATGTTCATGGTTTCACTTTATCCATGCTCCATAAACATCCCCCAATCTAGGATGTGTTTGTGGACCACTCCATTGTGATTCTATGGTACATATCCAGTCAAAATACTATATTTACTCAAATCTAATACTCACCTTTTTTGGGTCTAAATTACATAGCTAAAAGTGAGGTGTGCATTACATTTGATCGAGCATTAGAGTTGCATATGTAAATCCGCCTGTGATCCCTCCATCTCACTGAGGTTGCTGAATTTGCCAGCTTCCCAAATGTCCTCATTCATATGGCCTTCAAAAGTTCCCTCTCAGTTTTGAAGGCTTCATGTATGAGGCCTTAGCTAGGAAACCACTGCTTGTTCATCAAGCTGAGGCTGGTGAGTTCAGCAGCCTCAGCTTGATGGACGGACACAGCTTCCACTTGTCTGTTGGCCATTCTGAGGCAACCAGTCAAACGGCCAATAGGCAAGGGGAAGCCATGCATTACATTTGATAACATTTTTTTTGCAATGCACAAGTTCAAAATGGATGTGTACATGAGAATTGATGACTTATTATATTTGAGTAAATATGGTATACCGTTTGCTGTTATCTATTGTTTCAGGTATCCATAGGAGAACTTAGAATATATGTGTATGATAAAGCGGTCATATTGCTTATGAAAAGGTATATGCTGTTAACACACACACATGTTAGGATTAAAATAGCATTAAATTGTCTACAGAATGAAAGTCACTAACAAATTGATTCAAAACCAAAGAATAAAAATGGTATTGTGGACAAAATGCTTGGTGAAATAAAAGGTCTCCACCTACCAAGGAAAGGAAAGGAAGGAAAGAAACACAATGCAACACATGGGAGCAGCCACCCTGAAATAGCTAGAAGACTCCTGGCGACCTCTTGTGCACTGCGGAGCATATAGAAATAAAGAGACAGTTCCAACTTTTCTGGTGCTGATGCAAGTATGCTAATAGAAAGTTACATGCTATCAGCATATTTGTTGGATCTCCTCCTTCAAACCACCATCAAAGTGTTGTGATGGAAAGCTAGTAATATGCTACATTATATAAAGTGCAGGTCTTGTTTATTCCATTATCTTCAGGGCCAGTCCTGCCAATAAGAAGAACGATGGTGTTATGAGATGGTGACACCTTGCCAAAAGTGTTCATGGCTGTATTTGAAAATTAGGATAAAAATGCTATTGTCCTATTTATAGAATTAAAAGCATTTAAAACCAATGGATTTGGAGACATCAACATCAAAGATGCACTTTCAAAAAGACAACTTTTTGCATTTACGCCAATCATTTCAAAGACAGATTTGGCAGAGTGTTTAGGCTATATAGTACAACTTCCATATTCACTGTTTCATTTATCCACTTCGGATAAAATATATCTTCTCTGGGCATTTTCTATGTCCTCCAGTGTAAATCTATGGCGTTCCTGGGGTGGAAGCTCTAATCTCAACAGGGTTCCCTGTTATCCATAATTTCACATATCTATGCAAAGTACAGGAATGTATCTCCGGCAGATACAGGGCTTCTACTGTATTCAAAGGAAGTGCTTGTTGCATATAAAATAATGGCCTCATATTAGTAGGGGCCGCGGTGACTCAGACTTAGTTAAACTGCTAAGCTGCAGAACTTGGAAAGTAAGCGGTTCGAATCTTCGAGACAGGGTGAGCTCCCGCTGTTAACCCCAGCTTCTGCCAACCTAGCAGTTCGAAAACATGCAAATATGAGTAGATCAATAGGTATGGCTTTGGCAGGAAGTTAACGGCACTCCATGCAGTCATACCAGCCACATGACCTAGGAGACGTCTATGGACAATGCTGGCTCTTTGGCTAAGAAATGGAGATGTGCACCAGCCCCCAGAATCAGACTCAACTAGACTTAATGTCAAGGGAAAACCTTTACTTTTTTAAGATCTGCAGGAAGCTGAGTCTATGCCTTTGAACCAGGGATCCCCAAACGTTTTAAACAGGGGGCCAGTTCACAGTCCCTCCGACTGTTGTAGGGCTGGATTATAGTTGGAAAAAAAAACCTATAAACAAATTCCTATGTACACTGCACAGCTCTTATTTTGAAGTTAAAAAAACAAAACCAAACGGGAACAAATACAGCCTCAATGTTAATCATAATCATAATAAAAGTAATAAAGAGGGTTGGAAGATACCCCTTAGGTCATTGAGTCCAACCCTCTTCTACCTTTGTGCACCAAAAGCACAAGCAAAGCACCCCTGACAGATGGCCACCCAGCCTCAGTGTTGTTAATAATGATAATAATAATGCATCACACAGCCCTAAACGCTTGGGAACTTGTGATTTGTGATACGAAATCCAGCATATATATCTCGTTTGCTGTGTTATACTGTGTCTTTGTGTCAATAATAATAATAATAATAATAATAATAATAATAATAATAATAATAAAGAGGATTGGAAAAGACCCCTTGGGCCACTTAGTCCAGCCCCCTTCTGCCTTTGTGCACCAAAAGCTCTAGCAAAGCACCTCTTGATAATTAATTAATTAATTATTAAATAATAATTAAAATACCATTATAAACAAGCAAATCTCTGGAAGGCGTGCACCGGACAAGGGAGGAGGCGGGGGCCGGATAAATGGCTTCGATGGGCCGCATGTGGCCCCCGGGCCTTAGTTTGGGGACCCCTGCTTTGAACTGTATCTATGCATTTGATGAATATCTCAAGTTTGCAGATTTACTCATTAGTTGTCCGACTGATCTCAGTGAGTCTTACCTACTCCATCTGGATTTTGTGAGAGTGCGACTCCCAGTTGATTTGCAAACTTCCATTTGCATAAAAATTCCATCTGTAACATGCAGCTGGTAGCTGGAAATGAAATCTTTCAGCCCCACTGGTTTCTCTCCCTGTTGTATCTCCTATCATAGCAAACTTGGTTTCTTCCTACCAATATCACACTGGGGAAGTCCAGCTCTATCCTGATGGCTATTTAACAATATATGTACTCAGATTAAGAATCCTAAGATATACTAAAATAAAGAAGATTTGGAGCAGTGCTGTTATCATAGTACCCAATGCTTTAAAATGTCAAGATTCTTGTTCATAAGAAGGCTTGTGGTCCGCTTGCTAACTCCAGATTCTAATTAGCCCTCTTCAAGCATCTGGAATCTTTTTCAACTAAACATATAACAAGGAAAAGTGGTAATTCTGTTTCCTTTTGTTGCTTTTCTTATATGAAGAATAATACTCATGAGCTAATAAGAATTAGAGAGTTTCTACACAGTCTGTAGTGTTGAAAAATACCTAGGTTCCCAGTCACACGGAGAGCCTTCACAAATAGCAGAGGCTCTCATTTTCAGGCTATCTCAAAGTAGACAGGGCTAGCCACTCCCTCTTCATATGCATTCATCTTAAATGCATGAATAGAATTATTTGAGATTCTGAGACAATGCTGTCAAACTCTATGTTTGGAGAGAGATTCCAAGAGAGCTGCAACAAGACTATGTGATGATTTGCCACCCTCCATGGTGAATTGGCGGCACAGTGGGGCACTCCTGGTGATCCACCTCACCCATAGTGACGCTTTCCCATTCCAGGTGGGGAAGCATTGCCATGCAGCTTCCTACAGTGCTGGCCCTGTGTTTCCCAATGGAACATGGGAAGCCTCCAGTGTTCTGAGGAAAGCATCCTACTACACTGTCAGGACCTTTCCTTCACAGAGCCCTGTCAGAAGTTGCTGTATATTGTGTGTGGACATCTGGCAGGCTCCAAGGAGGGAGTGTTCTGGCAGAAGCTAGGATGCTAATTTACCTTGTGTGGTGAAGTGAAAAAAATACATGATAGCATAGGACAACATACATGGGGCTTGTGCAATGTACTTTTTGATTATTGCTAGTAAGGTAATGCTCAAGATCCTGCAAGCCAGACTCCAGCAATACATGGAGCAAGAGTTGCCAGATGTACAAGCTGGGTTCAGAAAAGGCAGAGGAACGAGAGACCAAATTGCCAATATCCGCTGGATAATGGAGGAATAATAATAATAATAATAACTTTATTTTTATACCCCGCCCCATCTCCCCGAAGGGACTCGGGGCGGCTTACATGGGGCCTTGCCCGATAAAACAATCAAATATCAAAACACAGCAATAAAACAGTTTTCCAATAAAAACATCAATTACAGTAAAAACAATCGTTAAAATCAACATAAAACATACGATATTAACACTGGAGACTAATTCATAGAACCCAGGAAGCCAGGGAGTTTCAGAAAAATATCTACTTCTGCTTTATTGACTATTCTAAAGCCTTTGACTGTGTGGATCATAATAAACTATGGCATGTTCTTGGTGGTATGGGGATACCAAGTCACCTTGTCTGTCTCCTGAGAAATCTGTATAAAGACCAAGCTGCCACAGTAAGAACAGATCATGGAACAACAGACTGGTTCAAGATTGGAAAAGGAGTGTGGCAGGGTTGCATACTTTCACCCTACCTATTCAACTTGTACGCAGAACATATCATGCGACGTGCGGGGCTTGACGATTCCAAGGTCGGAGTTAAAATTGCTGGAACCTTAGATATGCAGATGATACCACTCTGATGGCCGAAAGTGGGGAGGAGCTGAGGAGCCAAGGTGAAAGAAGAAAGTGCAAAAGTTGGGTTGCAGTTAAACGTCAAGAAAACCAAGATCATGGCAACTACACCTATTAATAACTATCAAATAGAAGGAGAAAACGTGGAGGCAGTGACAGAATTTATATTTCTAGGCATGAAGATCACTGCAGATGCAGACTGCAGCCAGGAAATCAGAAGACGTTTACTTCTTGGGAGGAGAGCAATGGCCAACCTCGATAAAATAGTGAAGAGCAGAGACATCACACTGGCAACAAAGGTCCACATAGTCAAAGCAATGGTATTCCCCATAGTAACTTATGGTTGCAAAAGCTGGACCATAAGGAAGGCTGAACGAAGGAAGATAGATGCTTTTGAACTCTGGTGCTGGAGGAAAATCCTGAGAGTGCCTTGGACTGCAAGACGATCCATCCAGTCCATCCTCCAGGAAATAATGCTCGGCTGCTCACTGGAGGGAAGGATATTAGAGACAAAGTTGAAGTATTTTGGCCACATCATGAGAAGACAGGAAAGCTCGGAAAAGATCACGATGCTGGGGAAAATGGAAGGAAAAAGGAAGAGAGGCCGACCAAGGGCAAGATGGATGGACGGTATCCTTGAAGTGACTGGCTTGACCTTGAAGGAACTGGGGGCGGCGACGGCCGACAGGGAGCGCTGGCGTGGACTGGTCCATGAGGTCACGAAGAGTTGGAAACGACTATGCGATTGAGCAGCAACAGCAGGGTCACTTACAGAAAGATTGTCTGTGGATGGAACCATTCACCAAGAATGGTGTTCAGATAAACTCCCAGATAAACTCAGTGAATCAATGGAATTTTCCAAAGTGCTGACTTACCAATGGTTCACAGATCTATTCTAGTTGGGATTAAGAAAACAATTTTGTTCAGAATCTCCTGGGATGGGGAA
This sequence comes from Anolis carolinensis, assembly GCF_035594765.1. Lineage (NCBI taxonomy): Eukaryota > Metazoa > Chordata > Lepidosauria > Squamata > Anolidae > Anolis > Anolis carolinensis. The sequence goes on from NC_085844.1 coordinate 192,634,738, forward strand.
AAACTAGGGAGTGTGCAACTTATGTTGTTTGTATTGAATGATAGATGGTAGGCAGAATGTGGGATGGAGTGAATGAGAAAAACTGGGTTTATGAAACAGCATAGAGAGCAATAGGTGAGAAATGAGATAGACCAAAGTAGAAATACCAGGAGACTGAATGATCAGTAGATCACAATTGATGTTCTTGTACACAAAGTAGAAAGCAGGTGTCAACAGATAACTTCTGAAGAAGAAAACATCATATTAAAACAGTAACAAAAGTAGTTTCCCACAGTTCACTCACTATTCATCTTTATAGACCTTCTTAGCTGAAAATAACAAAAAGTGGTCTTCAGGGCAATTTGAGCTGTGGAATTACACTATGTAACAAAATTGGAATTTTTTTTCAGTTCCTGTTTTGAAAGTGTTATTTCCTGTTTAATTGTGTGGTACTTACATGGAAAGTAGTTGTTATACTCCAGAAACTTTGTTTTTGTGGCTGCAACGAACTATGGATAGGCTTGAGATCTATGAGATATTCATTGAAAAACTATAGCAAAATGTGCTGCAGGATGTCCCGTAAAAACCATTTTTTTTCAGTTTAATCAACTTTTCCCATGTTTTTATGATAGAACCAATTAGGAAATGACATTTATAACCCAGGAACAAAAATCGCGTTACATTATGTTATCTGGCACGTCTGTAGAAAGTTCAAGGACCTGCCTGAAGGAAGAGAGAATATGTGGAGGAAGAGAGCCTGCCTTACAGCATAAAAATGATATCAGACCTCTCTTTCATTACTTGATTCGCTTTAACTATTCTCTCAGCTTCCTCCCTATAACTTACTCTTTCTGATGGTGGAAAAATTAAAACAATATATCAAAGTAACGCACCTTTAAAAAGCAAAAAACTCTGAAACCTCATTATGCTTCATAGCAGTGTTCGGTGACGTTTAGAAATCCTTAACACTTATTCCCTTTCTTGTTGAAAACAAATGGAAATCTATAACTAGTCTCCCCAATATTATATGAACTATAATGAAATACAACAGTACTGATATTTGCTGATGTTGCTGCCTTGCCCAGTGAAAGTCACCCAACACAAATGCAACCAAATTAAAAATCAAAGGAATTGCCCTGGACTATGCTTCTGTCCCAGGAAGGAAGAAAGAACATTATTCCTGCAAACTCTTTCATATATTAGCATGATTAGGAAGATTTGAATAATGAAAGGGTCTTTGGGGCTTCTCTCATTTTGCATTGGTTTTTGGGTTTGAAAATAACTAAATTATGAAAGGATATTTACAGCTATTATCTCCCACTGTTTTAGATCAAGAAAGAAAAAAGTTTTATATTTGAGCTACAGCACCACTCAATAATGACTTCTCATTAGTTCCCTTGGAACTGTAATGCTCATACAAGGGGCAGTTTGTAAACTTTAGCTCTAGTTTTTTGGTGAACTTGGAAGAATTACTGTTCCTTTTATGTTTGTTTTCTTAATGGACAAAGAAGCATAAAACCCTATTCCAAACACTAGCTTGATTTAGAAGTTATATGAAATTAATGGAAAGATTGAAATGTTCTCCAGCTTCCAGAACAAGCAAAAATCCATTGGAAATTGAAGTGATATGTAATGTGAACCAATGGAGAATGCAGAGAGAGGTGTGATAGATAAGCAGATAACCTGGTGGGTTCAGATGCCTCTTGTGTATTGACATAGAATCACAGAGCTGGAAAAGACCACAAGGGCTATCCCCTGCCATGCAGGAACACAATCAAAGCATTCCCAACAGACTTTTCTAACTCATTCAATGTATAGATTGCTATTCTCAAAATTTCACTGAAAGGCTTCACTGAATGAATGTATTTTCTTTTTAATGCAGTCACCATTATTTACCCTTGTTTAATAGACATAGGCTCACCACTAGACTGCTGTGTCCTCCTAACAAAAATTACTAAATTAATCAAATCAGACCTAAGGGTGGTACTTCACTTTACCTAGTGAAAGTGTCAGTACCCTGGATTATGGCCGTATACACCCAAGAGGGCAAAGGGGAGACACCAAGTACTATTCCAAGTGATGTTGATAGAGGGAATTGGAATTGGCTGAGGCTGGTGTAGTAGTTCAAAGGACCATGCAAAGGAGATACTCAGAAGAAAGCTGAGGTCAGATAATTGAGCAGACTGGCCAGAGAAGACAATCAAGTGCCTTAAGATCAGGTTGCCAGAATACCAGTAAAACAGGAATCCAATGACTAATAGCAGGTGGGCATGGTGGAGAAAATGACATGTTATTCTCACCATTGATTGCTGGAGCAGAATGCATTTACATACAGAGGCAAATAGGAAACTTCTTGGCAAATCAGAGACTATAACAGATTATAGTATCTTCTGTTGGAGCTTGTTCATTGGTTGAGTTCACATCCTCAAATTCCTTCTCCATCTGGAGCTGAAGGGCAGGTCAGATGCTTCTTTATAGCTGGGGTAACTTTCTAGACTAGACTCTTGGAATTTCTAGATATTATAACCTGAAATGTTCTCAGTTTAAAGTAGACCCTTTACTTTGGGCGTGCCATCTCGGTGCTCTCATCATCTATGTGGGAATCTTTCAAGTGAGACATGATAGCAGTACTGTGTTTACCACTAAAATGGTGTTTACTTCCTATTCATGCTCCACCTCCCCTTCAAAAGCAATGAGTGCTGTGAGAGCAGATTACAAGAGAGAATGGATAATTCTGCTCAGTTCTCAGCCTCAGTTTTCTAGCTAAAACAAAGTAGCCAGTAGGCATGAGCGATCCATGAAAAAAATGGTTCCAGACTCGCTTCTAAATTAGGGGGTGCTGGCGCTACATTTCTGAAATTACTTCCGAAATTTGGCCCAAAAATGTTTCAAAACTTAAGAATATTCGGACTATTCAAAATCAATTCGTTAATGGCAGATGCACATGCGCAGTAGCCAAACAGCATGGGGGGACTTTACAGGACTCTCCTGCCCTCATTTTTTGAATTATCCTCTTCAAACTTGGTACAGTGGTAGAACACAGTTAACACTGCTAGTTCACCATATTTCAGAACATTTTCCTTATCCTATGACTTTTGGCTTTTCATAGCTTTTATAATAAACTATTTTTAATAATTGCAGAAATCTGTTCCTGGTTTGAAAGTCTTATTTCCTGTTTCATTGGGTTGTCTTTACTTTGAAAGTCATTGTTCTACTACAGAAACTTTGTTTTTGTGGCTGAAACTTTGTTAAATTGGTGGACAGTGTCCCAGGAAACCATATGTGCTACAGCACCATGTCCCTTGTGCAAAGTTCAGGCAGTGTCATATCGCGGGATACAAACAACTGGATAACCCGCTTCAAAATTCACTTCGAAAGCGACAAAACAAACGTATTAGATCCGACATACGCAGGAATCGAATTTTTTGCCCAACCCTAGTGGCCAGTAAAGTCACTATTTTAGTGGCAAACACAGTGAGGATGATGAGGAAAGAAATCCCGGGACCTACAGATCTGTGTGGAGACATGTTCTCTGGTCCTGGGTTTTTTTGTCCTCCCTTTGAAATGTGTGCTTTTGTGTTGTCTGGAAACGCCCTTAGTTTTGTGTGGGAAATCTGTTTACTAGGGTTAGGCAAATTGTTCGTATGCTCATTAAATTCATATCAAATTTGGATCTAAAGCATTTTTGAAGCAGGTCCCGACGCACCTGCTCACTGCCTTCCCAATATTAAGAGTTTGAATCAAAAGGCACCTTCATTTCTTCTGTCTTGGATGTCTTTGGATGTAGCTTTGACCAAGCCCTGCTGAGAGGTGAAGCCAAACATGTTGGCATGCCTCTCAGCCAATCAGGGCTGACAGAAGAGGGAGGGAGAGGCGGGGCCATCGTTTTTGTAGCCTTTTTTTTTTTAAATTGTTTTAAAAAACTTTGAAAATTCCCAAAAAATCAGTGAATGGGTGAAACATTATGAAACTTGATAGGCAAAGAGTGGTAAATATTTTCTGCGATTGTAGCAAATTTTAAAATGAAGGAGAACGGAGCCTCTGAATTTTCCCCATTTATTTAAGGGGAAGCGAGCAGCCATATACTACACTCCACTTGCCTCATTTCCAACAGATCTCTATGCACAGACCCTCCCTGATTGACTTTGCAGCTGCAAGGCCATTCAATGCTAATAAACGACATTTCCCAAAAAGCATTGGGCTGGAGCAGAAGTTTCACTGATAGTACTATGCCTGCTTTAAAACTACAATTCCTAGATGTCCCAGGTCCTCTCTCCTCTTAACATTCCCTACCCCTTTTTGTCCTCACTTGACCATCTTGACCAAACTTTCATATGTGAATTCTTAGAAGGTATGAGAAGTTTAGAGAGAGAGGGAGAGGGAAGGAGGGAGAGGTTTTAGAGTTGGACTCCAATTGTGGCTTGATTCCCCACTCAGCCATGGAAACCCACTTGGGCAAGTCACACTCTCAGAAAACCCAATGAAACAGGAAATAACACTTTCCAATCAGGAACAGATTTCCTTATTCAGAGGTTGATGGCCATCTGTCAGGAGTGATTTGATGTTGTACTATGATTTCTGCTCCTGGGTGATAAATGTCATTTCCTAATTGGTTCTGTCATAGAAACATGGCAAAAGTTTATTACACTGCCAAAACTTTGTCTTTGTGCAAGGGACATGGTGCTATGATAGCACATTATGGTTTGCTAGGACACTGTCCACCAATTTCACTGAGTTTCAGCCACAAAAACAAAGTTTCTGAAGTAGAGCAATGATTTTCAAAGTAAAGACAACCTAATGAAACGGGAAATAAGACTTTCAAACCAAGAACAGATTTCTGCAATTATTAAAAAATGGTTTATTATAAAAGGTATGAAAACTCGCCAAAAATCAGAGGATGAGGAAAATGTTTTGAAATTTGGTGAGCTAACAGTGGTAAATGTGTTCTACCACTGTAGCAAATTTCATTAGGATAGCTCAAAAATGAGGGAGAGAGAGGCCCCTCAATTTTCCCCATTGATGATAATGTTTTCCTTCATGCGCATGCGCATCTGCCATTAGCAAAGTATATACAAAGATTCGGAAGTTTCTGAAAGTTTTGAATTTTTTAGCTTCAAAATTCGGAAATGACTTTAGAAATGAAGCACCAGCGCCCCCTACTTTTGAAGCGAATATTGAACCATTTTTTTTCATGGATCGCACATGCCTACTGTTTACCTCAGGATGTGCAAAGTATTGACATATGCAGAGAAGGCTCTGTTTTAATAAGTCTTGATACATCTGACTCCCCAGACTATCCCTTTTCAAACAAACAAGAAAAACATAAAGAAAAGGGGACAAAGCAATCAGAGAATGAACTGCCTCTTCCAGAAGCCTCCAGGAATTGCAACTCACCTTTTAAATAGATTGCAGTTTCCCCATGCCATGCTGTGCTTAATTTAAAAAGTGAACAAATTTCTTTATTATATTTGTTGTTGCTTTTGCCATTCCCTATGCCATCTGGAGGATTTCAGAGACAGAAAATTGTCTCCTAGGCTTCCCACAGTTGCCAATCCCTGGATCATGACAAAATGAAACAGCAAAGGAGGTGTGTGCACCCCACAGAAATATCTGTAACCACTTCCCTTCCCTGAGCCATATATAAAGCATTTTCAATCAACTGGTTCAAATAGCACCACAAGCCACCAATATTTTAGACTTCTGTAACAGTTCCAAATCTTAAAATTTCATGAAGCAGATTTTAGTTCTCACAGCATTATACCTGAAAGCCATTCTGGTATTAGAACTGGATTGCGAGAATTTGAGGTTGTCAGTTGACAAATACGATGCAATTGGCTGGGATTTGCAAAAATGAATGGGCTCTGGCAATTCCTTAATAATATTTATGGAAATGCAGGCTCACCTTTATTAAATCACCCCTGCTATGGCCCATGAAAAGTGTGGTGCTGGTAGAAATTATCATAAAATTCAAGGTAGGGCAGAGAGAGGCTTGGACTTAGGTGGACTAAAGGATAGACACTGTGCCAAGTTGAGTTTTATGAAAGGATGGAGATACCGTTTTCTTGCAAGCTAGCTGTATCTTTGAGGTCAGTGTCAGAACTTTAAATTTTTAGAAACAGCCTTTTCTGCACAAATGGTATCACCAACAAAAAACAAAACCCAAGAGAATATACTATGAAGGACTTCCTGATGCTAACAGCTGTTTGATGGTCGAATATGCTGCCTCAGAGTGTGGTGAAATCTCTTTCTATGGAGCTTATAAACGGAGGCAAGATCCCATCTGTTCAGATTCTTTTGATAGTGTACTTCTGCATGGTACTAAGCTGTACTGGATAGACCTTGCAATCTCTCCCACCTCACAGTTCTGTGATTTGATCATTCTACCAGCCTTAGGTGTATGAATGTTTGCCCAGCATCTCCAGCTGTGGCATGTAAATCCCTTGTCTGTCGACTAAACTACTGAAAACCAATGTTGACAATACTAAACCAGATTAACCAAGGGTCTAGCTGATATTTGGCTGTGTCCCTGCCCTCCTCTGCCTCCCGGTTGGTATATTCTTTTCAGGTAGACTATGTAAATAAGTCATGGGAAGGTTCTGTGTGTTGAGTTTGGCTGGCATTCTAAACTTGTATTTTCTGTACATAGTTGTTGGATCAGACTGAGTTTCTGTGCTTCTTCAATGGTTCAATGGAGAGCTGTATGCTGCTGAGCAGGTCTCTTTAGACACCAGGCGAGGTCACGGCTGGTTGAATCTGCTTTGCTCTTTGCAGTCAAAGGCAAGTGAAGCGAGTAGAACCAGGAATGAAGCGCAGCTGGCAGCAATCAATAAATCAATAGGTACATCAACACACAAATAAACAAAGGCATGCACAAGAAAGAGACTGAGGGTGAGAGAGGAGGATTACAGAGATAGGAAATACATCTAAACAGTTTGGTTGGATAATGTCTGTAGGGGCCTGGAGCATAGGGATCAGAGAGACAGTGCCCTTGGGGAAGTCTATGCAATAGCTTGATTACTTGGCACACATGTCAAGTACCATGTTTAGCTGGACTGTCAAGGGAGACTGTGGCCAGTGAAGCTTTGAGTAAGTCTGTTTCCATTGTCTGGGTTGAAACTGCTTGTGTTTGCAGGCTTTTCTTGTGGTATCTGAGCTGAACACCTCACCTACTATTTGGAGTGTATTTAACCTTGTCTGCCAAATTTGACAAAAACTGCATATGTTAATTTCTAAATAAAGGTGTGTATATGTATAAAATAAATGCTGGGAGACTCACAAATCTTAATGGTTTCCAAATTGGTCGGTGGCAATGGCATGTCTAATATTCGGGGTAGAAAGAAGATTCAGTTGGCATCCTATTGAACAGTTATGAATGCATAAGCTAACTTTAGACAGTTATGACTATTTCGTATTTATCTTTACAGCTGTGGCATTATTTTCACAATTGGAAATGCCCCCCACCCAAACCTACCTAAATATTCAGCAACTACACTGAGCAATTGGGGACTGTTCTGGCCACAATCAGGGCATAGCAAAATAATATCTCCATCTCCATCCTGGCAGTGATCTGCAGCATGACAATCAGAAGCAGGGCCCCTGTTGCAACTCTATGTCCCACCACAAATGGAAGAACTATGGAAATGTCATCTTGCTGTGCCAACAGAAAAGATTTCTATCACTCAGTGTTATTGCAAGACCTTCAGAAAGATTTAGGGAGTAGGGTCATGAGACAATACTTATTTATGCACCCATAATTATGTTTGTGTTGCAAGATTTCAAACATGATTATTTGTTTCCTGGATAAAAATGAGCTTCCCATAATGGGAACAATAATAGAGCTCTTGTGTCCTGGTACTTGAATGCATGAGGTTTGTTGAAGAATAATTCTGTAAAGAAAAATATATTGCTCCATTAAAAAAACTGATTTCTACACAGAAAAGGGGAGGGTTTTTTGCACAGAAAACACACCTTTCTTTACAGAATCCCCTTTCCAGCCCCCAGCATGGGGGCGGGTAAGCGCTTTGCTCCCTCCCAGTGAAGGGAGAGGAAAATAGTCCCAGCCGGGACTACTTTTGGGCGGGGCCAGCCAGGCAAGGCTTCCCCGCCCAAGCCATTCCATTTTGGAGGCTGATCACCAGAGTGTCCCATCAGGTGCAACAAGGGGTTGCGTTCAGGGAGTGTGATGCTGCCCCATTTGTTTGGGTAAGGAGATGGCCTTGAAGGGTCAAGGCATCAATTGTATTGCTTAACAAAGTCAAGTGTAAGTTCAAGCTCAAGTTCAAGAGCAAGTCCAAGTTTATGTTCATGCCCATTTATTATGTTTGTAAATCATACAGATATTTGATTGGTAACATATAATAAAGTTGCCCATAGTTAATCCCACATGTTTGTGCTGTCTCGTGATTTCACTGGTAGGAGAGCAAACCAGTTTTTGCACAGTAAACCAATTTTTACACAAAACATGTTTCTCTTAGGAGAATATCATATGAAACCAGATTATTATATCAAAATAGATATATCTGAATATCAAAATAAATGTGATATCTGCAGTAATTGGGAACATTAAAGTACAGGCAGAATATTTTTGGGGAATATTCACTCCCAGTAAGGGGGAAACTACCATAATTTTTCATCCTTACATGGATGAAATAATAGAGGACTTAGATCTCTATCTACCAAGTTCGTCCTTTACATTGGAAATACTTTAGAACTTAACAAATTGCCTCAAGTTGAATCAAATATGCACATGTTTACAATTCACTTTCCTCTCTTTAACTGGATAAAAAATGCTTATATACTCTGTTCACAGGATGGTCAAATCAACTGCATAAGCTCCTGCCATCTTGTATTGTGATGTGAGCTAATCACCCACATGATTAAGCTGTTTTGCTTTCACTGCCCTTCAATCAGCATTTTTCCTTAGTGTCCAAGTCACTAGAAGCTCTCAACAACAGGGCAGTAGGCAATAATAATAATAATAATAATAATAATAATAATAATAACAACAACAACAACAACAACAACAACAACTTTATTTTTATACCCCGCCCCATCTCTCCGGAGGGACTCGGAGCGGCTTACATGGGGCCATGCCCGACATAAAAATACAATAACAGCAATAAAACAGTAAAACAATTTCACATCAATAAGACATCAACATCAGTAAAACAGTCATAAAAGTCAGCATACAGCATATGAATCTGGGCCAAATATAGCCTAGGCTATAGGCTATATTTAGGAAGAAGGAACTGGTAAAAACACCTCTGAGTATTCCTTGTCTAAGAAAACACTAAAACACTCACAGGGTCACAGTAAGTTGACAGGCAACTTGAAGATACCAATACATACATGGCCTATAGCAAAGTTTACAGTTTTTGTTAATTAGAGGTTAAAGCTGAAGTTCTCACAAACTGGGAATGAAATAAGACATATGACGAAAATTCAGCTTTCAGGACATGTATACAAATAGGAAAAAAAGAAATTGAGGATGTTGTTACCTGATGTGTGAGAATCTGCCCTGGAACTGATGTACTAATGCTCATAACTTCAACAAACTCGTGTGTAGGTAATGGCTTACGAGACCCCAGATTTATGGCACAGTTTTATTACTAGTAGGAGGTGATTGCTACGGTAACAAGTGTCATGTCAGCATATATCTGTACAGGGGCATCTAATAATTTTCACTCTACAGCCAGATTAATAAAATATGAGGTTAGCTATGTGTATACTCTAGTGTACTAGCTGTAATAGAAAACTGGCATTAATTTATATCAGTCAAAACATATACAAGTAAAGACTGGAGACAGTCCAGACAGATCCATGGATAGGCATTCCTTTCTTGGAGGATCTGCTTTGCACAATTAGACCTCTATTTATTCTATCATATCTGAAAACTGAACTCCCTTCATAGGAATAGTAATTAAACTCCACTAGTTGCACTGCAAAGCACATGTAAGAGCACTATATCAGAAAGTGTAATACATCAATCACAGTATGGGCATCTATAAGTCTGTACATAAGTATGCAAGGTGTATATATTCAATAGCTGGTCAATCAGTTCAGAGTTAATCATAGTTTTAAAACTACATATATCCACTGAGTTGGTGGAATGTACATACAACATTCAGGTAATACAAATGTGTCTACCTTTCTCTTCTTGTTCCAAATTAGATGGAAACAAAATTTAATTATGGATTATTTTAATGGTCTGCACCTCAAATTATGAAATATCTGAGATTTCAGGATGAACAATTGTATCATACAAATGAAGATAACATAACGTGGTCCAAATGAATGTTTATGTAACATTTCAACTGTAATCTTCCACATTGTTGATTGGAATTGAACTTGTTTGTTTTAAATATATTTTGTGTTTTGAAACATTGTGATATTGTGTGATATTCCTAAATTGATGGGGGGGGGGGGAATTAAAAGTGACTTTATCATGGGAGATGTAGCTTTACAAGGGTTTTAGCCATCTCTGGCAAAGAGAGTTCTGTTGCCTGACCATACTATGAATCCCAGATTCTATGGCACTGATTCATATTGCATTAATTTTCCTTTGTAGATGCACCCCAAGTTTATTTGCTATCTCACACTTTTGTCATACCTTTCTGAAAAATACATGGTTATTTCACACTGTGCTTTATTTAAGGTTTTCCCCCAGAGAAATAAAATACTGTGACTTCCAGTATTCATTTCAGGATGATATAATGCAGAGATGAAAGTTGATTTGATTTTTCTTATTTCTCTCCAGATTGAGAACTGATTTGATATTTTTCAGTACATTAGTCCAGAGTCAGTGCAATATATTGGTATACAATTAAAATGTTCTGTCTGTAATCATGGCTTAATTTGGTTGTAAACATGGCAATGGTTTGTAAATCCTTAATTGATGAATAACTTTTGCAGCAAAGTCATATAATATTTGTTCTTCATCTTCAGTTTCATTGACTGGGATGACTAGTAGAAAATGATTGCTGGAGGAAACATTTTGTTAGAAGAAGCACCATATCCCCATGAGGAGACACACTTACCCCTACCAAATCAACATCTTTTGGATAGCAAGCGAGCTAATGTGCTACAGTCTCTTGCTCCAATGGTGCTAAAACATCTGGGAGAAGAGATTAGTAAATTTGTCTCTAGTCTGCTGATTTTCTATTAACACTGGTTGCTATAAAGCCTCTAAGCTGGCATCTTCAACTGCCAAGAGCCATAGAGAATATAAGTCTGTGTATAGCTACTAGCTAGCATAGATCCCTTTCATTGCAGTGTCTTCTTCTGGGTTCTTATTAGGAACATATACACAAACCTTTCAATAGGGCAGACTTTTCAATAGTCAGTTACAATAGTGAAGGAATTATACATTCAAGACCTAGGCAGGTAGTATATACTCAGGGAGAGAGTAGAGAGCAGTGCAGAGCTTGAAAAGTTATTTTTGCATTGTAACACCTAGAGGCTACAATTCTTGAAAAAAATGTAGCATTTCCAAGCTCTGACCCAAAAGTATGGCTGATCAGCTCCTTGATCCAAGCCAGTTTTATTAGAATATTTTGGATTAAATATAGATAGTTTCTTGCTGGGTTTCCATTTTATGTTTGGAAAGGCAAGGATATGTTTCCTGTGGCATATAGATCTAAAGATCTGGATGATACCTTCCTTGAATGGATTACCAGATTTTCAAAAATGAAAGAGATTTATTTATTTATTTATTTATTTCAGACATTTATATCCCACCCTTTTCACCCAAAAGGGGGGACTCAGAGGGCCCACACAATCAACAATCATTAGGTGCTAGAAAACATAATATTTAAAACAATTACAATTAAAAACAATTAAACATTAATTAAAACATCCATATAAACATCCATTTAGAAAGCGCAATTCAAATGATGATCCAGGTCTGTCCATTATCAGTCATAAATCACTTTAACTATTAATGTTGCGTCTGCTGCTCAAATGCCTGATCCCACAACCAAGTTTTAAGTTTTTTACAAAAGAACAGGAGGGAGGGATTTAACCTTATTTCATTAGGGAGGGAGTTACACAGACAGGGGGCCACCACTGAGAAGGCCCTGTCTCTCATCCCCACCAATCGCGCTTGCGAAGGTGGTGGGATTGAGAGCAGAGCCTCCCCTGATGATCTTGAACTGTGAGGCAGATCATAGTGGGAGATACATTCGGACAAGTAAGCTGGGCCGGAACTGTTTAGAGCTTCATTGGCTAAAGCGAGCATTTGAATTGTGCTCGGTAGCAGACTGGAAGCTAGGGGAGCTGACGTAACAGGGGTGTGGCAAGCTCCCTGTATATCGCTCTGGCAAGCAGTCTGGCTGCTGCCCACTGGACCAGTTGAAGTTTCCAAACAGTCTTCAAAGGCAGCTCCACATAGAGTGCGTTACAGTAGTCTATGCGGGATGTAACAAGAGCATGGACCACTGTGGCCAAGTCAGGTTTCCCAAGGTACAGGCACAACTGGCGCACAAGTTTTAATTGTGCAAAAGCTCCCCTTGCCACCCCTTGCTTTGAACCTGTGACTTCAAGGGGAGTGTAACCTCATCCAGCACAGGTTGTAACCCTGTTCAGCCTTACGACTGACCAGGAGGACCTCTGTCTTGTCTAGATTCAATTTCAATTTGTTTTTCTTCATCCAGTCCGCACAGCCACCAAGCACTGGTTCAGTACCTGCACAGCCTCCTTAGTGACAGGTGGGAAGGAGTGACAGAGTTGGACATCATCTGCGTACAGGTGACACCGTACTTTGAAACTCCCGATGATATCTCCAAATGGCTTCATGTAAATGATAAACTACATGGTGACAGTACTGACCCCTGCGGTTCCACAAGACAATGGTTGCGGGGCCGAGCAGGTGTCTCTCGGCAGCACCTTCTGGGACCGATCATCCAGGAATGACTGGAGCCATTGCAGAACAGTACCTCCAAGCCCCATTTCTGCAAGGCCGCCCAGGAGGATACCATGGTCAGTGGTAAAGGTCACTGAGAGGTCCAGCAGAACCAACAAGGACACACTCCCCCTGTCCAGTTCCCAGCATAGATAACCTACTAAGGTGACCAAGGCTGTTTCGGTTCCATGTCCTGGCCTAAAGCCAGACTGAGATGGTAGTAACGGAAGATTTCAAGCTTCCGAATATTTATTAAAAGTCAAATTCTGTGAAGAATATAAGATGCAACACTTACCTTGCAGACAATTTCATTTGCAAGAATGTGGAGGAGACAACAAGGGGATGATAGATATCGCAGAAGTTGACTGCACTTGTCCCAAAGGTCATACTTCTTGCCATTGGCATTTCCTGTCTATAATTCATTATTTATCATTTGCAAGGCCACTGCTATGAGAGGACCTTGTTTGGGAGGTATCAGTATTTAGTTAGTTTAATCAGTTTCTCAGTAGACCTGTGATAGTAGTTAATCAAGTTCAGTCTATCTGCTAGCTAGAAAGTTAAACTGAAGAGGCTTTCTAGTTAAATCTTGCTTTTCTCAGCCAGACATTTAAAGAGGTTCCATTTTAGAACATACACATATAATCTTTGAAGGGTGTTCTACAGATCGTAATACTTCATGCATGGACAAAAAATAAGGAAGAATGTTGTTTTAGTTAACATTAATGTGTCTGTAAATGCGATGGCTCAGTGTGTATATAATGTATTCTCCCTAAAGCCACCACTTCAGGACATGGAAGTACAGGTATATGTACCTTCAGATATATGTAACTACAGAAACATTAAAGGTGTGTGGCATATTCTGAACCAGCTTTGCCTTTAGGGACATCTCTCTTAAAAGCCCACTGTATCTGATTATCTATGGCACTGATACAAGACAGCTATGCCATTAGAACTGATTCAGTACTTCAAAAATATTGCTCAAACAACTAACTCAGCGCTTCCAGATTCATGAAGCAATGTATCAAGGGACTGGAAAGCTAAGAAAGAAAGCAAATAACACTTCATTTTGATGATAATGTTCAGCCAGTGGCTCTACCACATGGTTATGTATTTTGCAAAACTAGTTGAAGAACTGACACATCACAAAGAGCTTTACATTATTGAGCAAGTATATGATCCTAATTCTTTGTAATCAGGTTAGTGTGGGCATCCATCTACCCAAATATGCCATTAAGTGAGAGAGATTCCAAATATGGATGACATGATAACACACCTAAGTTGAATTTTTTCTCTTTCATTCTCAACTTTAAAGCTGGCTGCTACAGGTTCATAAAATTATAAGACTGCCCATCTACTTGCTTAGGCCTTAGATGTATAATTCCTACACTATTGTAATAGCCTATTGAAAGGTCTGCCCTATTGAAAGGTTTGTGTATATGTTCCTAATAAGAACCCAGACAATGAATGGTACACAGAATTCTGTTAGTAAGAGGACACTGCAATGAAAAGGATCTCATTTTCTGGATGACTTCAAAATGAGGCTGGACAGCTCCATGCTAGGGATGCTTAGCTGGAAATCTTGAACTAAGTAGGGAATTGGAATTGATGGACCATGAGGCCTCTTCCAATTCTACGACTTTATGATTGTAGAGGTGCTGGTCTAAATAAATTCAATGGCAATGGAACAGACCATTCTGCTCCACCAAAAGTTTAAAAATAAGTGCAGCAGCCAGGACACAAGCTGGGATTTACTCTATGTGCATACTTTGAGGCTTAGCAATCTTGCCATTCTCAGGATACTTTGGGAGATTAGGGTTCAAATCCTCCTTAGGCCATGGAACTGATTGGGTGACCTTGAGCACGTCACATTCTCTCAGCCTTGGACAAAGACAAAGACAACCCTTCTCTTTACCAGTCTCTTTTGTCAAGTTATAGTAAAACAATTCTAATATCTATTTTCTACATTTACTGCATACATTTCCAGAATAGCCCTGGACTCCACTGGAAAGCAGAGGCTTGTATTCTGGATATATTTCTAGCCTAATTAAAAGTATCATTATAGACCGTATGATAGAGATTCTGATGGCCTTCAAAACAGCCATCAGAGTTTCTAGACTGAGGCTCCAACACAACACATTTCTACAGTATTTCGATCTTATGGAAAATTGCTTAGCTGAACATAATTCGTGGAAACATCATAAAAGTGTGTTGTTCTTGTTGCGTGCGTGCAAGCCATTTCTGATTGACAACAATCATATTACAGTGCTTTAGTCACACTAATAATTAATCAGGTGAAAATGCCGATAGATCAGATCCTTGATCATAAAAGAGCAGAAACAGGAAAGGAGCTTGCTTTAGCTTTGTGGTCAGTGTTCTAAGAATTCTAAGCCACACACAAGGTTGTTTCACTATTGTGCATCAATTAAAGACACTTTGAAGAAATAAACTACCTATCTCACAAGGTGATGCATCGGTTAGTGAAAACAATGGTTTGGGCTGTATAATTTAACTGGCAAGCAAAGGGGATTAGAAGTGAAAAACTAACCAAAGTGGATGAGAGTCAGGGGTAATAAAATATTCCAAACTAGATTAGGAAATTGTGGGCAGGAAAAGCAGTGGAGCTTGCTTTTCCACTTGGCCAGGCTATAGCTGACAGTGAAAACACATGGATCCCCCAAAGCATTTTGGACTAGGCAGCCTGCCACCCCGCTGTGAAAATGAATATGCCTTTTGTGTGTGATTAAAGACAATCACTCCCACTCCTTCCCTTGTTTCTTAAAAGCTTAGGAGGCCTTTCTAAAAGAGCACCTGTTAACAGGATCTGTTTAATGGCTCATTTTTGGAGCACATGGAGTTCCTCTGTGTTTAACAGATTTCTAAAGGGAATGAAAATGAGCGTTGTACAAAATAATAGATTTTGCTGTTGGAAGGGCAGAGAAGTTCTAGGACAATTATATTTCAAATGGAAATCTTTTAGTCCTAAAGAGTAAAAATAACAAGAATATTCATGTATATTCCTCATAATTACTAATTCCAAAGTTGCCAGCTCTTATGACTCAGAAGCCTAAGGGAAAGTGGTGCAGAGGATTCAAGAAAAGTTCTTTCCTTTTGATACCTATATTTTCAGTATTCCTTCAAAAAAAATGAAAAAAGAATCAGGGCAGAAGATGGAGGAACAAGTGAAAAAGGTAGCAATCAAGGAAAAATCTCAAGAAGTTTGCACAAGGAAAAATCTCAAGAAGTTTGCACTAGCGCAAATATTTGTGTTCATAGCAACCAGGACAATGTTCTTATATCAGCCCAAACAGCCACTGCATTGTGTTATAGCACAGATAAAGAAGGGAAGCAATCTTACAATCAGCACCTTAAGTTTTTATCTGATTTTCTTTTAATGGCACTATGGCTCTGACAGTTCAAGTCTTGTTCATTTTAGCCATAAAACTTCATTATAAGGCCATTTGCTGAAAAACTGAAGAAGCATTTCTAAGTTATAGATTAGTGTGCAAATCTCAAGACAACATTTAATATATCCAATGCAGATTAACTTTTGAATTAATGATAGAATTACTAATAATTACTAATCAAAGACAAATCCTTTGATATATACAAAATAGAACACAAAATGCACTTTACATTTGTGATTGAGACACTCTATGTTCAGTAAGTTAGAAGGAACAAATTAAAAATACTCTTTCTGGAAATTTACCTTTAAAATTTGCATATGCAATTGATATAAATATTAAGACTCCATAGCAGAGAATGGTGAAAAATTAAACCAATTTCCAGTTGTCTAATTTTTCATAAGCAGAATTCTTATTTACATTTATGAATTAATTGCAAATTTAACAAACAAAAAATTAAGTAGGAGACTTGAATCAGCAGTTACAAAGAATTTAATGTCAATAGAAGTTTCAGCAATTTCCTGAAAGATGAAAGACTTTATTTGACCTTTTGCCAAATAAACAGTTTCTTATTAGAAATATAAATTACATGGAAATCCTTAGCTGTCAAAACTAAAGAACATATGTGCTAAATTAAACCAAAATTCAGTGCTGGAGACAGGAATGGGTTTTGCTTTCTATCTTTTTGCTTAAAAAGTGTGCCAGCCTCTGCTGCACTTGCAGTGCATGGAAATATAATTTAAAAAGCTCCACAAATTCTTTTGAGAAGTCACTGATATGTTTAATTGAGTCAGAAATATCAAATCTTGGCTGGATAATAATGGAATTTTCGAGTGAACAGACATGCACACTTTATTTTTTGGAATCAATTTTATATACTGCAGCTAACAAGTAGGCCCCAAAGAATGATTCAGCACAGATAATGTGACAACAATGGTCTTTTTGTTAGTCCTAACGAATATGCTCATTGAATCAGTTGTGAGCTGAACAAATCCCATTGGTTCAATGGAAATAACAGCAACAACAACAACAACAACAACAAAAGCAAAGACACAAATTAAAAACATAGTAACATAATATAATGTAAACAATCTAATTAAAACAATTAAAACCAACAGAGTATAAAACATCATAAAAATGTATCAAAAACATTGACCACCAATAACTTGGAATATAGTGGACATTATTGTAAAACTCAAGTTTTCCCACTTTTAAAAGCAATGTCCTCTGTAACAAACAGTTCCCAATCTCCACACAGTGAACGAAGCACAAAATAGCAATGCTTGCCATCAGAAAAGTTAATCAGGCTGATTTCTTGTTAATTTATATGAAGAAATTAAGGTTATACAACAGGACGGGATTGAAAAGTTACTAAGTATTACTAGTACATCTTAACCCCTCTCCCTTAGCCTGCATAAATGAGATTACTTCTTTTCAGCCATGATTCACCTGACACTATTACAATTGCTGCATCACTTCAATAAAATCACACTCTTGCCATTTAAGTTCAATGGGAATAATTACATCTGCCAGTTAAAAATCACTAAAGTGGGTTGGAAGCCTCTCTTGCCCCATAAGCAAGGATTGAAATGATTCAAAAAATTCATTCTTCCACAGTCTTGAGTGTGACTGAGCAGCTAAGGGTGTTAAGTGATCTTAAGAATATTCCCCTGGTTTCATACTCACGTAGCCACTGAGGATTTCCTTATTTATTCTTCATATTACTGTGTATTTAGATTAAACTGTGGAAAAGAGAGACCTCTTTATCAGTCTTTAACGGTAGTGATGATGTGTTCAGTGAAGCATGGTAAAATGTGTTATGAAATAACTAATTCAGAAACTTTTCTCTGTGCCATAGTATGGGATACAATAGATTCAGGAATTTATCTGGGTTAAATATTTAGGAATTTGCATATTTTTGGACAAGATATTATATTAAAACATATTTAGACCACTGTCCTTTCTCTTTTTGGAATTATTCTGACAATGTAAGAATAATTGTCAGAATGAAGAAAAATTGCTCACAACAAATATAAAATCAAATAGAACATATGAAGAATGTGAAATGCATTTAGATAAATTGGATGCATCTTGCTCTTTTTTTGTACATTATCCTGTAATCATAATATCTGCATTTGATAGGATCTTTTGCTTTAATTTAATTTTTTGTGACATTATCTACTGATATTTACTTTTGCGGAGGTGGATCTTTCTGGATGTCTGTTTTCAGCCAGTACTATCCCTTGTGTTTTTATGGATCCATTCCCCATAACATTTCTTGTTTGAACTGACTGCTGTTGAAAGATTTGAAAAATTACTCTCTGGTTATTGGGTAGGAGATTTTTGGAGTGATTTTTCAGACTCTGATCCCCCAAATATGCCTGTAAGAACACTGATGGCACAGAATCCATGGCCATTGGTTATCCTGGCTGGGGTTTTCTAGGATCTTTAGCCCATCCGATTAACTTTTCTAAGCTCTATCACTAGCAGACTAAAGAAATATAGGCCAAAATATTAGATGCTGTGTATGAAGTGTACCTCTGTATGGAAAACCCATGCCTACATTCCTACATCACAATCTTAGTCCCATGGGTATCTGTTTTATATGAATTGTTCTTTTGTAGATTTTTTTATATGAATTGTTGTTTTTTCATTGTTTGTAGGCATTGAATTTTTGCCTATGTATTGTAAGCCGCTTTGAGTCCCCTCGGGGATAAAGGCGGGGTAAAAGTGATGTAAATAAATGGGGCTGAAGGAAGGAGATAACTGTGTAGCAAGAACTGTCTCTTGTTTCCCAGAGTTCACCAGAAGAAAGGCAGAGAAACACCAATGAGGTTTTTCTTTGCCTTTCTCTCCAGCAAACTTCAGGGGAAGGAGAAGTTGTCTTTGGTGCCTAGTTTCCTGTCTTCCTCCCTCTGCTCTTCCCCGATTGCAGTAGTGCCATGAGGCTAGATAGTTGTCTGGGAAGGTTGTTTCAAGGAGGACGTGACTAGCAACAGCCCATTCAAAAAAAGGACATGTTGCAAACTGGAATCCCGTTATGTTTGGCAACTCACAAAGTTCTGTGACATTCCATGAAATCTAACAGCCAGAGAGCAGCAGGCTTACCAAAGGGGTGTCTGATTTTCTTCCTTGCAAATCCTGCAGCTGTGATAAAGTGCCAGGGGTTGAGCTGCAGGTTTGATCCTTGTGTCTTCAGCAGCTGTCAGGCACCCTGATATGTTGGCACCTTTCATATTGCTGAGACAAATTTGACAGGGACCGCCTATCTAAAGTGCAGCCAGATTTGACAGATAATTAATAACTTGTTACTGGATTGTTAAATGGAAAGGCTGAGACAACATTTCAGGCAGATTCATTTTTGAATGTGTCACTTGCATTGTCTTTCATTTGCATCCCAGCCAGGTGCTCTGCTGGGGAAAGGGCAGATGAATCAGCACTACATTGTGTGGGTTAGTTGGATGGTTTCTAAGGGTCTTTTACTTAAGAGTATTGCCAATGCAGTTCTAAACCCACTCCTTATAGAACACAAAGATGCTCTGATGTTAAAGGGGATGCATATTCCCAGCAAGTATCTCACTTCCACCCCTTTGTCATGGAAAAGGAGACCAGTCTGGTGTTACATCTACCCCGATTACCTGGATTTTGTGACAATTGTTTGCTGCCAGGAGCCAGACCAGCTAATGGTAATTTGTCAGGATTCCAAGTATCTGTTCAGTCTGGGTCATCTTGACTGTTCCACCATTCTGAGTATCAAGGGCAAGATTTCATCCACTGTACTTCAGACCTAGACAATAGAGAGCCAGTGTGCATGAGTATTGGACTAGTACTGTAGGAGACAATTGTTCAAATCTCCTCTCAGGCTCTCTCAGCCTCAGAAGAAGGCAAACCTCTAAATAAATCTTGAAATAAAATACTGATAGAGGTCCTATAATGAGGAGTTAGTTTGAAGGCACATAACAACAACATCCAAAGACACAATAGTAGCAGGTTACCAAGGGTGCATCCACACTCTAAAATGAATGCAGTTTGACATCACTTTAACTGCCATGGTTCAATGCTATGGAACCATGGGAATTGTAGATTTACATGGTCTCTAACCTTCACTGCTAAATAGTACTGATGCATCACAAAACTACAACTCTCATGATTCCATAGCTTGGAACCTTAGCAGTTAAAGTAGTGTCAAATTGCATTAATTCTGCAGTGTAGATGAACCCCTAAGTAGCCTAAACTGGATTTAGTTCCTTAGTAAAACCTGAATAAATAGAACCAGAGCTGCATTATCAATGGTGGAACTGAAGCTAGTAGGGGTGTAAAAGGCTTCAGAGCTCCACTTCACAATTTGGAGATTTGGACAATTCGGAAATACGAACCTCCATATTACTAATTGGAAAGGACCCCTCCGAAGCATTGACAAATTGAAACACAAGCCTCCAAAACTTTCAAAAAGATTAATAAATCATCCTCTGTCACAAATGGGTGGCCAGGACTTGGATGGGCGGAGTTACGAGCTCTGAGGCAGGGCTGAGCTTCTATCCCTGTCCTGCGGTGCCTGCCAGGACACAGGGGGCGGGGCTAGAGGAGGGGGCGGGGCCTCTTCCCAAGTGCCTGACGGGGCTGAACCTCTATACCCCGCCCCCGTGTTCTAACAAGCGCCTCAGGGGAGGTATACAGAGGCTCTTGGGAAGAGGCCCCACCCTTAGCCCCGTCCTTTAGTCCTAAAAGGTCTCTCAGGAGAGGTATAGAGGCTCAGCCCTGTCTCTGGACCTTGGAAGGAGGCCCCGCCCCCTTCCCTAGCTCCGCCCTCTCTGTGCCAACAAGCGCCTCAGGAAAAGTATATATTCTCAGCCCTGTCTCAGGCTCTTGGGAAGAAGCCATGCCCATTCCTCTAGCTCTGCCCCCTGTGTTCTAACAGGTGCCTCAGGTGCTCAGCCCTGTCTCTGGCACTTGGCAGCGCCCACCGGGGGTTGTGGTGCCCACTTTGGGAATCATTGAGATAGATGGTGAGGCAACAGCACTTAGTATTTCATACAATATACCATAGGCCAGGGGTCCTCAAACCTTTTTAGCAGAGGGCCGGTCCACAATCCTTCAGACTGTTGAGGGGCCAAATTAGCATTTGAAAAAAAAAAACGAACAAATTCCTTTGCACACTGCACATGTCTTATTTGTAGTGCTAAAAACAACAACAAAAGAACAATACAATATTTAAAAATGAAAATAATTTGAACTAACATAAACCTATCAGGATTTCAATGGGGAGTGTGGGCCTGCTTCTGGCCAATGAGATAGTCAAGTTAATTAAGATTGTTGTTGTTGTTGTGTGCCTTCAAGTCATTTCAGACTTTGGGCAAGCCTAAGTCTAAAACTGAGGGCAGGGGCCAGGTAAATGACTTTGGAGGGCCACATCCAGCCCCCGGGCCTTAGTTTGGGGACCCCTGCCATAGGCAGTGGAGTCCAAACTGTTAATGGAACTCTTTAGTGATATATGCACTACTATATGAAGGCAAAATGTTTAGTCTACAACCAGAGCAGAGTAAATGTATTGGCTAACTTAAGACATACTGCACACACATTTCAAATTGTTACGGAGGCCATGCAGCAAAGCAGGGACAAAGGGAACCCATTTAATGCCCTTTGGTCTTGGATGACGACATTGGGACAATTAACCAACCCAAAGGCCTAAAACACAGACGCTTCCAGTAAAATATTTTCATACAGTTTCTCACTGTGCAATCAATAGTGAAATGGGAAACCTAAGAGTGATATTGGCTGAGCTTCAGATAACCAAAGACGACAACAACAACAAAAACAACAACAACAATTGTAGATCATGCTATAATTAAAGACAAGATGATTCTCTCAACAGCAAACTTTCAAAGCACTCTTTAGAGGCAATCAGACTTAGAAATTAAGACCCTGTTTACCTTTCAAAGACAAAGCACATGCCAAAACACATTAAATGCAGGCGAGAAAAAGAGCATGCTAAGTGAAACAGACATTTTTTACCACTTGTGGAAACACCACTTGTAATTACTTGTTAAACATATGTATAGCTTGACCCAGATAGTCTATGTTATAAATAAGCTTAACTCACCTTGTGCAGAAGGCTTCAGGCAGGGAATAGGAAAATGAAATGGAGACTTACCATTTCATTTATTCTCCAACAAAGAACAGTTCAATATGGAACCAATTGGTGGTAGTGGTGGTGTGTGGTCATTTCCTCCCTTGAAGTCTTTATGCACAAATTGGACAGCATTGAACAGAGCATTTCACTTATGGGTTAGAACCCTTGTATAATTCTAAGTGATTCTTTAGATTAGCACTTCCTTTATTATTTTAAACAAAGGTCAAGATATCCAATGCATGTGTTGATACTGTATCTATTATATTTTGGCATGCATAGATGGTGGTTTGGTTAAATGTGGAAAAACTTAGTTTGGTTAATAATTAAGTTAATTCACATTTCCAAATGAATTTCTTCTCTATTTACATATATATTTAGATGTAAACAGTATTGTATTCAACTGAGTCTACTCACTATAGGATTATAGACTTATTTTGAATATTGTAATATAGGCATTTATATGTGATTTCAAAATACCTTTCTGCATGCTTTCTTTTTGATTGGTTTGATTTCTGCAAATCCTCATAATATGAAACAAATTGCTTATGAATATGCTTTTTCTCATACAATTTGCCTCTTAATATGTGAGATGTCTATTAGTCTATTAGGACCCATTTTGTAATATTTCCAGTCGAGATGTTGTGTTATTTTTTCTTGTTTTTATTTTTTATACATAAAAATCTCATTCCTATGCAGTTCTAATTCTAATGTAGCATATCCTTTAGATGGATATTTTCATTAGATTTTTAACAGTTTCATGTTCTTGTAGTTCCATGAGCTTTTTGGTGGTCCCTGTCACTTTGTGCTGTTTTTTTCCCTAGTCTTAATGTAATTGTACCCATATTCCTACTAAATACATCCCAGAGTATTGATCATGATGGCTCTGCATTGCCATATAATTCAGCCATTATGTTGCCTAATGATGTTTCATTATGTAATTCATTTTTTCGTAGGATATTTCATACAATATTGTCATTGCAGTAAAGTAAATTATGAGTGCAGTGTGAAGATCCATGAGTTCATTCTCCCAGGTGAATGGGCATGAGATTGAAGTCTTCATATCTGATGGGATGTAGTTGTTATCATTATCATGGATTATGTCTTTTTAGATCAAAATATAACCAATATGTAATTTTTTTCTGTACTTGCTCTAACAAAGTATTTCTGGTCCCCACTTTTGTTGAATGATTCATATGTATTTTTCCCTAAATGACATTTTAAAAATATTGTAGTCAGGGTAATTTTCTTTGTATATCATGTTCCAAAGATACATGTAGCAAGACACTATTATTATTATTATTATTATTATTATTATTATTATTATTATTATTATTATTATTGTTGAGGCTGGGTGGCCATCTGTCAGGGGTGCTTTGACTGTGTTTTTGTTGCACAAGGCAGAAGGGGATTGGACTAGATGGCCCAAGGGGTCTCTTCAAATTATTATTATTATTATTATTATTATTATTATTATTATTATTATTATTATTGTTAGTATTATTATTACTATTATTATTGAGGCTGGCTGGCCATCTGTCCAGGGTGCTTTGATTGTGATTTTGCTGCACAAGGCAGAAGGGGATTGGACCAGATGGCCCATGCTGTCTCTTCCATATCTATTATTATTATGCATATTAATATTATTAGGGCTGAATGACCATCTGTCGCGGTTGTTTTGATTGTGCTTTCTCTGCATTAAGGCAGAATGAAGGGGGTTGGATTAGATGGCCTTTAGAGGTCCCTTCCAACTCTAGGATTCTATTAAAGGAGTCTTAATTGAACACGAGCCAACAATGTGATGCTGCAGCTGAAAAGGCCAATGCTGTTCTAAGATACATCAATAGGGGAAGCCTGAGAGAAAGGGAACTGATATGATACTTTACCTCGGCTGGTTTAATTGCTTTTGATGATAATTATTTAATGCAACTGTTTGTTTTAATATATTGTACGACATTTAGTATTGTTTTTTGTTTAAAATGTTTATGTTTTTTATTTATAAAAGCATTTAATGTTTGCCTGTTACTATGTTGGAAGCCGCCTGAGTCCCCATGGGGAGATAAGGCGGGTACAAATGTTATTAAGTTATTGTTAATACTGTATTGGCTTTGTTGACCCTCCTTTTCCACGTACAGAGCTAATTTACTGTTTTTCTTTGAAATATTTAGCCTATTGATACTTCAATTAATGTAAATTTATTGGTACCTATATTTATTTTTGAAATTGACAAGCAGCTCCTTATACTCAATAAGTTTTCCCAGTTTTTTGTGGTAAAATTACGTGCCTCGGCTTATATTCGGGCTGGCTTATACTCGAGTATATACGGTATATATATGAAAAGCATTAAGCAACCAATCTATCTAAAACATGCATTTGAAACAATTAAAGTTAAACACCGAAAGCCTTTAAATAGGTTTTTGCCTGTTGATGAAAAAAGAGCAGATGGGGTAATTGAGGTTCCATCTACACTACCATATAAAGTCCAGGTTATCTGTTTTGAACTGGATTATATGGAAGTGTAGATCCATCCTAAGAAGACTCTCTTATATGTCATCACCATACAAGCTTTTGAGGGGGGTGAGATGTAGAAGTCATCCTTCAAAGATCACAAAATTAGGGGAGGCTTATGTGGGGAAATCCATGCTGTGGCGCAGACGGGAGAGCAAGCCAGTGCAATTAACTGCAATTGAATCACTGACCAGGAGGTCATAAGTTCGAGGCCCGCTCGGAGCTATGTTGTTGTTTGTCTTTGTCCTATGTTAAAAGGCATTGAATGTTTGCCTAATATGTGTAATGTGATCCGCCCTGAGTCCCCTTCGGGGTGAGAAGGGCGGAATATAAATCCTGTAAATAAATAAATGCTGGATCTAAGTGATATGCCTTGCTGTTTCCATTCATTTTAATGGAACTTGTCCAGGAGCACATCTCTTTTGACTTGAGTGTTTTGGTTCTCAAAGCAAACTGAGGAATAAAATGCTTTTTGGTATGGAGATGAAATGCTATTCACAAAATTACACTGAAACACATTATTTTCAAGTAGCAAATCAAGAAAAGTCTAATCAGAGTAAACTAGCCTAATTTCAAATTTGGATCTGCCTCTATGCAGTATAATGTTATGCAATGTGCTTTCATGCATCTGTCATGCCTGGAAAGACAGACAGACAGAGAGAACTGCCCCTTCCCTGACAAGCTGAACAAGGCAACAGAAAGTCTTATGATCTAACTAAAGCTTAGGCCCCTTCCACACAATGTGGTATAAAATCCACACTGACCTGGATTATATAGCAGTGTGGACTCAGGTATTCAAAAGCAGTTCAAAGCAGATATTGTGAATTATCAGCCTTGATATTCTGGGTTAAATGGCTGTGTGGAAGGGCCCTTAGATAGCTCCTTGTCTGCTATAGCTATATGGTAAGTAGGCTTATCCTTGGTATATATTTAAAAGCCCTATCCTAAATTTAGCTACCTAGAAGGCAATCCAACCAAATTTATATGACTTTCAGGCAGGTATTTATAGTAGGGATGGGAAGAAGTGGTCCTTCAAATGTTGTTGAACTAGTCCCAGCATCCCTAGACAGCATATCAAATGATGAGGAATACTGGGAGATGCAATGTAAAAGACTTTGGAGCATTGGATGATGCCCAGCCCTGGCACAGAGAATTGCAAGGTCAATGTGGGTCATCTTCCAAATATCTTGTGCCACTTAATATTCCCACTTACGTTACCATGTGAATTAGTATCACCTGTAATTCTTTGTAGAATAAAACCTTGCTACCCCAGGCTTTTAGGCCTTTGATCTGAAGAAGTTAATTATAAAAATTCCTGCAAAGATTTTCCACTTTGAATGAAGCATAACTGGCATTGATAAATGTTCTAAAATGTCACAAGAAACACATTGAAATGCCCCAACATCAAGACAACAGTGTTCATTCTGAATATTTTGACATTTCATATTTATCACAGTCAAAACAATATGATGAGATTTCAAAAAATTTCCTGAAATATAATTTAGCAAGAAAAATGTACAACAAATGTTAGTGCCTGAATGCTTCACTTTTGCCAGGATTTTGGCTTTTCTTGATGGATTCCGTGTGTTATTGTTTGTGTACACACCGCTAATGTGTTTTCATATATATTGTACAAGGCAGTTAGTAATTAATTAGCAGACTTTGGAAAATTCCAAAATGCTCACTTGGGTTTTGGAAATTATTGTTCAAAAAGTAATATTTTCAAGCTATATTTATAAGCAGGAGCAGCTGAGAATTTCAATTTGTTTGGATGATGAAAACATGTACAGTAACATCCCTTTACAGGTGTGTTATTGTTTTCATCTATTGCAGGACTTCTACACTAGTGGAAAAATATCTAAGCCATAACCAAGGGGAGCCCCACGTACACTGCCTTGCAATAGTCTAGCTTGGAAATTGCCAGTCTATCCAGGAAAGACCATAGCTGGCATACCATTTGGAGTTGATCCCAAGGACTCTGAATCTTGAGTCCACTCAAGCTTCCAGTGACAAAACTTGGGCTAGAAGTACTCCAGGAGAGTGCCAATCCATCCAGGACAGGTAGTTTACCCATCTGTCAGAAGTAGGAACTACCAAGTTTCCATCTTATCAGGATTCATCCTCAGTTTATTGTCATACCATTACCACATTCATAACAACATTTACAAAATTAAATTATATATTAACCATTATTGTGATAATTAGAGAAGAGAAAGATGCTCTTTTTTACTATCGTCACAGACAGGTCTGGTTAAGATATAGGGCAAGACTTCCTCAATGGCTGCTCCTAATTTGGGATTCCCTTCTTGGGAAGATAGAGTGGCTCCATGCTTGCAGTCCTTCTGTCCACAGTAAAAATATTTATTTTATTCTGACAGGCTTTTGGGAAACGACTATACTTAAAGAAAAGGTTCTAATTAAAGATGCTCTAGAGTTTCACCTTTTAGTAAGGTGTGGGAAACCAGTGAAATGGCTAGATTCCTCCATGTCTACTAATAAGCTCAGCAAACGAACCAATCATGGAATCCAAGTGTTTGAGAAATCTGTTTACTTTTCTTATATTCCAAAAGAGACTAGCAAATACTGTCAAATTTCCAACTGTCTTGGCAAACAAGGCTCTGCAGTAAGTCAATCTATAAGCATCCCAGAGGCACATACAGATCAACTTCTCTGTATTAGGCAGCTCATGACCTTTGCAGTGCTTTGTTACAAGCAATAAGATGAGATCTCATAATCTCCACTCTAATATGAATTTGTGGTGAAAGATCAAACTCCACAGAGGAGCAAGTAGGGACCTGGCCTCTTATCTGATTTTAATTTCCTCCTGTAAGTTAAAGTCAGACTCTGTACAGTTGTTTCCAGTGTGCCAAGGGCAAAGAATAAGGACATAATAGTTGCTTTTTTCTTTCAATTATGTGAATTTTAAGATTTATAGAGTAAAAAAATAAACAAATTTGATGATTTACAGATATATGTTTACTGGAGATGTTTGGAAGGATTAAACATAAATTTCAGACCTTAGGATCTACACACACATACACAAAAGGTGTTAAAGGTCTATACCTAAAATTGTGAATATTGCAAACACATCTGTCATACAGGTATACTTACAACTGAACCCCGATTGACTAAAGCTCCCTGTTAACTGTACACTCCTCTTTCTCCAAGGAACTCACGTAATTTCCCCACTTTGTTTATTGTTCCAACAACCTTGTAGAACTATAATCTTGTGCAGTTTGACTCAGATTCCATCAGAATGATGCCACCCTCTAATCTAAATACTGTTGGACAGCAATTCTAATGTTCTTTGGCTTGGAGAAGAGAAGTGATATGATAGCCATTGTTAAATATCTGAAGAGATGTCATGCAAATGATCTAGGGGGCTTAGTAGACCACAAGATGAACAGGAACCAGCAATGTAATTTTGCTGCTAAAAAGCCAGTGCCATTGTAGGCTACAGTAGTATAGTGTCCCAATCTGCAGATACAATAGGGCCACTCTATTCTGCTTTGATCAGATCTCACCTGGGTATTGTATTCAGTCCTGGGGACCACAGTTCAAAAACGATATTGTCAGTGTGTCCAGAGAAGGATTATAAAATAATCAAAAGTCTGGAAACAGATTCTCACAAGGAATGGTTTAAGGAACTGGATATGCCTTGTTTGGAGATGAGAAGATTGAAAGTTAATATTATAGTCACTTTTAAATATCTGAAGGGATGTCATGTGGAAGGTGGAATAGATTGCCTGGGAGGCAGGGTGGGCTCCCTTTCTTTGGGGGGCATTTTCAAAGTAAACATTGCTTGTCCAAGGTTTGTGGTTATAGATTTTGCAGCATTTGTATATCAGATATATTACTATGATCAAGGCAGTATTGTGAATTTTGTTGTTATTGATTACTAGCAAAAGTGAAGGTTGACAGTTTAAATGTGTTCTGCTGTTGAAGTTTGAGTACTTTTCAGGAATTGGTGCAGACTATTAACTTGAAGGATGCAAAGAGTAGAAAACATATCCACTTGTGTACTACATGTCATTGTGCTTTCAGCTTGACAGCCCCTATATGACAGAATATTTAGCAAGTTTGAGAGCAAGGGGCAAGTTAGAACTTCGTTATGACTAACTTCTACATAAAGTCCAGGTTTTCCTCACAGATTTGGAAATAGCTATCTCATGAAAGTAATGTTACAATGGTATTGTAATAGTAATAATTTAAATGTATTATTTCCTGACAGTGTGAAACTTTTTAATATTTTGATTTTTAGTATGTTTAGAATATTTATTTATTTATTTATTTACTATATTTTTACCCTGCCCTTCTCACCCCGGAGGGGTCTCAGGGTGGCTTACAACATGCCAATAATTCAATGCCATTTAAAACAATTACAAAGTATTACAGAAAGTCATTTAAAATACACATTAATTTACAATAAAACACAATTAAAACCATCAGCATCACGTGATCCAAGAGCAAGGTCTAGGCTGTTCCATTGGTCAAATTCCGAGTCTTTCATGTCTATTGCTATACCAGGTTTTCAAAAGCTTGGTCGAAGAGCCATGACTTCACTTTCTTGTGGAAGATCAAATGGGAGGGGGCTGATCTGATCTCCCTGGGGAGGGAGTTCCATAGCTGTGGGGCCACCACCAAGAAGACCCCATCTCTCGTCCCCGCCAGTCGTGCCTGCAAAGCAGGCGGGACCGAGAGAGGGCTTCCCCAGACAATGTTAAACTCCAAGATGGTTGATAGGAGGAGATACATTCGGACAGGTAAACTGGGCCAAAACCGTTTAGGGCAGTGATTCCCAAAGTGGGCGCTACCACCCCCTAGTGGGCGCTGCAGTGATCCAGGGGGCCACAGGTGCTTTGGCCTTATGCATCAATACATATATTTTTCTGTTTAATTTCTATTAATTTTTTTAAAAAAATAATTTCCAGGGAGCACTGAGTAATATTTTTTTCTGGAAAGGGGGCGGTAGGCCAAATACGTTTGGGAACAACTGGTTTAGGACTTTATAAGCTATGGTGATGGAAACAAGGGAGCCAATATGTTATAGTGGTTCAAATATTAGGCTTTGACTCTGGAGACCAGGATTTAAATCCCTGCTTGGCCATGGAAACCCACTAAGTGAACTAGAACAAGTCACATTTTCTCAGTTTCAGAGGAAGGCATGGGCAAATTCCTTCTGAATAAATCTTGCGAATGATTTGAAGACAGACATACAACAAACAAGATTGTGATGGAAACTAAGCATCCTTCTTGTCTTTGGCTTTCATAATAGGTTGGGGAAAGCATTATCCTTGGATTTGGCAGATATGTGTCAGCTTTATTGTGCAATTGTATGTGTGTATATGGACACCTTGAAAATGTACAGATATATACCAATATTACAAAAAAGTACTGAATGAATGAGTGTCATTTTTATTTTTGGAGGCAAAAATACATTATAACATACTATGTTGATACAATATACATTCAAAAACAAATCAATGGCAAGCAGGATGTTTACTCATTTGTGGGAAAAGAAGATAGGAAATTAAAGGGATAAAACTGAATATTAATAAAATAATATATCACTATAGGCCAACATTGACAACGGCAACTGAGAGGACTGATCCCTTCTGCAGTCTTCTGCAAAATTACTGCTTGGTAGGTAGTTGCCTTTTTGTTTCTCACCTTGCCCAGGTCAGGGGACTTGCTGGGCCATGAAAATGGACGACAGTAAATTATTAAGATCACAGAGAAAGTGAGCACAAAGTGTAACCTTCTGCTCTACTTCCTTGATAAAGACATTAGTTCCCCCACTCCCACAACAGGATGTTGAGTATAATGTTTTCCCCCTTTGGATCCAGGCACTTGGGTGTAATTCTGGCAACAGTCCATATTTGTGCTTGTCTTCTTTTCCGAAGAGTGAAACTAATAAAAGGATTCACCTCCCATCTTATTCTATTCAAACCGAAGGCCCCAAATAACAATGAGATGAAGTTATCTCATCTCATTTGGTCATAAACTTAGTGACTGAGCTTTGGCCACTTACTCTCTAAGCATAGCCTAATTACTGTGAGGTTGTTGTAAGAATAAAATGAGGAGGAGATCCATCTTTACACCTTGAAAGAGATGGAGGCAGGGCAAAAATGTAACCTGAAACTACTTCAATGCTCTCATCACCTACAGAGTAGAGTTGGGCCTGAATCCTGTTTCATCTGTATCTTTTGTGATTTTGTACCGTTCCATCCATTCGGATGGCATGGAATGGTACAACCCCCTCCTGAACAAAAAAAGCAGTGAAATGGAAAAACGGGAGAATGGTTGTCATTTGTTCAGCTGATTTTCAGCACTTGGCTGTAGGCTCTGACTGGTAGGGCTGACAGCCAAGTGCCGGGCACTCGATGCTTGTAGGCCCAGCAGACAAGGCCTACAATCGAGCGTTGAGTGTTCAGCGATAGACCCTGCGAGCCGAGCCTATGAGCTGGGCCTGCCAGGCCTGTGAGCATCAAGCACTGAATAACTCATAGGCCTGGCTCACAGCACTGAGTGGGCCGGCTGGGTGCTTGACTGTAGGCCCTGCGAGACAGGCCTACGAGCCATTGAGTGGTTGATGCTCATAGGCCCGGCAGGCAGGGCCTACAGCCGAGTGCTGGGCCAGCTCGTATGTAGGCCCTGGCTGGCAGACCCTGGCACTTTGCCGACCAAGGCCTGAAAAATCTTTGGGATTTTTTGTACCTTGAACAGAAAAGCACATTTGTATAGGCACCTGTTTTGTATGGAAATGGAAACGAGACCATATGAATGGTACAAATAAAAAATGGTAGTGATTCCATACAAATGCACAAGGCTACTACAGACATTTATATTCTTACTTCATAGGGTTCTGTGCAAGAAAAAACGTGTAATATGCTGTATATACTTGAGTATAAGCCTAGTTTTTCAGCCCTTTTTTAGGGCTGAAAAAGCTCCCCTTCGGCTTATACTCGAGTGAGGGTCCTGACCAGCATTCAGGTCAGCTTATACTTGAGTATATAGTGATTCAGAGTTGGACAGTCTTATCTTATTAAAGTCTTATTATTATCTTAAATTACAGTTTTATATAAATATTCAAAAACATTTAACCTACTGATGTCTCAAATAATGCAATTTTATTAATATCTATTTTTTATTTTTGAATTTGTCCTGTAGCTGCTGCATTTCCCACCCTCGTCTTATAATCAAGTCAATAAGTTTTCCCAGTTTTTGTGATAAAATTAGGTGCCACGGCTTATATTCAGAGCGGCTTATACTCGAGTATATACGGTAAGTAAAATAAAAAAAATAAGTAAGGGATAAACTTGTTTCATTTTCCCTCCCCACACACTATTCTATATATATAATACCCGATTCCACGCCCAAGGAGGCAGTGATCTATCACGTAGGGTATATACAGACAATGGATTTTCAAAGACTTAAGACTGTATGTTTAACTAATGTTACCATTTTGGGTGGCATTGCTCTAGGTCACATTAGGGCTTCCAAATGGTATTTGTAGGCAGAATATGTTATGATCAAAATATGCTTTAAGAGGACTGAGTGGACATCAAAATCTCAAAATACATCAGTGGCAGAAGGACTGTTGTTGCCCAGGCCAAACAAAAATTCCCTTTATAAAGTCTTTCTACCTAGTAGGGCACAATGGTGAGCCCAATGGTTATGGCCAATATAGAAACTGCCAGTATCTTACTGTTCAGAAAGATGCTCCAAATTGGTCCTGGGACTCTTTCGATTATAGTCCTTTAATTCCCATTTAACTGGCATGATTCTCTTCTATGGGCACCTAGGATTTGCAGTTTGGGGAGGGCCATTTAGAATTCTCAGCCAGAAAGCTCTAGTCCAGTAGTTCTCAACCTGTGGGTCCCCAGATGGTTTAGCCTTCATCTCCCAGAAATCCTAACAGCTGGTAAACTGGCTGGGGTTTCTGGGAGTTGTAGGCCAAAGCTTGAGAACCACTGCTCTAGTCTTTCATGAGACTGAAATCTTCAAGTTTTCAAAGGATGCATCCATGGCAGTTAAAATGGACTCATTGTACTTTATTTATTGTGAAGGGGTTCCTGGGAGATCCACCACACTGAACAGCTGAACACAGAGTAACATGTGTTACTTCTGCTTTCCAGCCTTAATAGCTCTTGGCCGTGGGTATACGGTACCCTTTCTGAGAAAAAAAAATAACAAAAGAAATTTGAAATGGTAGGCGATTTAAATTTCTTTAAATGGTGTGAATTGGTGGTGCAGGAACTTCAATTTGTTACCATATAGATGTCACAATGACAGTCTGTGCAGTAACGTAAAGCAAGGGTTCATATAGCCAACATGTTAGCCTTTAACACAATTACGTGCATTTGGAAAGGGGAACAATTCATAATTGCTGTTTAAGTGCAAGAAAATTTCTGAAGAATGAATGACTGACTGTGGGTGTGATATCTGGATGCTCTAAAATGGGAGGAATAGAGTAAAAGCTGCACATTTCTCCTTTCAAAGCAGTACATTTTAGGAAAGGCTATTGGAATTATATGCAATGAGTAATTATTTTGTCTCTACATTCCAAACTTCAGTGGCCAAAGTAGCCTAGAATCAAGAAGGTCTTTAGGGAGTTGGGAATATAAACCCCCTTGCTTATTTTTGTGACTATAAGGAAGGCTGGTAGTATACTTCATCATTTTAAAAAGATACACTGAGTCAGATACTGAATGAATTCTTCTTCATAACCTACTTACTAGGATATTTTTACTCTGCCTCATAAATTATATTCCCTTTTTTATTTTTGTTTTATTATCTGTCCCTGACTGTTGCAAGTGATATATGTTTTCATTCTCCCCAAGTGTTTTAGGAACAATCTCTTAATCGACAGAGAAATATAAAGATAGTTGTCTCCTTTGACCTTTCTCATAATGATGTCTCTGTGTGACCATGCATTCCACACATGTTACATCTCTGGAGATTTCAGAGTTCGAGCTGGGACTTGATGTCTGGGTTGATCAGGAAGTCATTACACACTGATCTGGAAACTTCAAGGACTGTAACTAGTGCAACACCTGTGACTTAATCTATATCTGTGGTTGTCTGCTGCCAGCAGGTCTTGGCCTGGCAGGTTTAAGTTAACCACAGCTCTCCAAACAAGTGAAAGGTAGCAGCAGGTGGTGGGATATGGTGGGGTGGGTGCCAGAGGTTACACCATCTGAGAATAAACAGATTGCTGGGTCCTCCTCCACCTTCTCCTCCTCCACCACCACTACCTCCCCCACAACCATCTCCTCCTATACAAGTTCCACTGACTTGTCTCCATTAGGACTACTGGTGGAAATTTGAAATAACATTTGCAGTGGTATCTCAGAGGCTTCCTCAATGGTTTGAGGCTGTGCATCAACAGCAGCCCCCAAATGAGATGTTATTGTTGTTCTTTGTACTTTTAGTGGTGTCATGAGAGGCTCTGATTGCAGTGATTGAAGTTCTGTAGAATGAGAAGGCACAGTTGTTGTAGTACCTCCTCTCCCTTTCCCTCTGGCTCTCCTGGAAGCCTGGCTGCTGGCACTTGACCTCGAGTCAGCACCAGAAGCATGACAGTTTCCAGATTTCATGATTTCTTGTTATATATATTGTATTGTTGTATATATATGTGTGTGTGTGTGTGTGTGTGTACATTTATTAATATATAATATATGTTCTGTATTGTATTCTAATACAAATGGAACTTTGAAAAAGGAGACGGAGGACCTGATTCTGGCAGCCCAAGAACAAGCCATTAGAACCAATGCCATCAAAGCCAAAATTGAAAAGTTGACAACAGATCTCAAATGTAGACTCTGCAAGGAAGCAGATGAAACAATAGATCACATCCTCAGCTTCTGCAAGAAGATCGCACAGACATACTACAAGCAGAGACATAACACCATTGCTCAGATGATTCATTGGAACTTGTGCCACAAATACCATCTGCCTGCAACAAAGAACTGGTGGGATCACAAGCCGGAAAAAGTTACAGAGAATGAACATGTCAAGCTACTCTGGGACTTCTGAATTCAGACAGAAAGAGTTTTGGAGCACAAAACAGGAACAGGCAGATTTTTTTTGTGATTTTTAAATTAAAAGTTACTCCTGAAGGTACAATTTTTATGAATAGTACAAATAATAATAACAATAATCTTTTATGTCCTGATGGAGATTGGAGTTAGAGAGATACAATGGGCTCTGTTGGCTTGGCAAAGCTTCCAAAAAAGCCCAATCGTTTTATTATTATTAGGCGGAAACAGCCAAATTATTATTATTAAATGAAATTTAAAAAGCAGAGAACACAGAGAGAAATATAATAAAACAACTGAGAGAACTTGTGATGAGATTGCAAAGGAAATAAATTATTAGGTATTGGTGGTAGGTTTAGGTAGGTAGGTTTTTCTGAGAATAAGGCTTTGCTGTTTGCTGGAATTCTTATAATTATTAATAATAATATTTTAAAAGTACTTTCTGAAAGAGAGGAGGTAGGAGAGAAGAAGCTAAAGGCTTTAGTAAAGGCTAAAAGCACACCTACCCACAAGTCCCCGAATGCCATGCACCCACTTACCCATACTTTTCAATTCCTAGTTCCTGAATAAAAAATAAAGAAAATAATCTAGGAAAATCTAGGAAAATCAAAAAATAAAATTTGATTTAATGAGCCAAGCCAAAAGCTAAAGCTGCAAGCAAGCGGCATGACAATAGGACTGAAGCACCTCTCTCTAAAGCCGGAACGCAATTGCGCAATGTGGGCGGCTGCCCCATTAAATAGACACAGCTTGGGTAAGACATGTCATGGTTTTCTTCTATTCTGATTGGCCCAACAGGCAGGGTTCACAGGGAAACCTCATGCAATCACTTGGTAGCCTCTTTGCGCGCCACATGATCCTGGATAGAATAATAGTAGCCACAACCGGCCGCTGTGTGGTCCATTTTGGTTGAAAAAAACATGACAGCAGAGCCCTTGCCATTTCAGGCATTCGAACGAACTGAACAAACTGAAGACAAATGTCCAAAACGAATTTGGACAATTGCTATTCCTAATTGCTATTCCTCAGTTTGTCCACTGATGGGCAAGAACCACACTGTTGCTACTTTGGACAAGGAGGGCTGTCTTGCTATAAGGAGAGGATGGGTCATTTCACAGAGCTGTCTATGATGCTAAGCCCTATTCACATCTTCAGCTCTAAATAGGTTCATCACCTTATATAGCTCCTTGAAAACCTGAGTGGATTTATTGATTCAGTGACAGCAAAATCACCCCCTGGGGCTTTGAAAGATAACTAGTTGAAGGGGAACAAAGCGAAAATGATCAGGGACCCTGTCCAGGACATGACACACCCGGCGTCCAGAGAAAGAGAAAAGAAGGGAAATGGCTGACTGTGAAATAAAGTTTTCCCCATCCTGTCCAGACTTAAGAGGGAAAAATCTCAGACTGAAATTAAAAGGCAATAAACTGGAAGTAAATATAACAAGTAGGGGATGACTCCCTCTTGAAGAATGCTCTGGAAATTTAGAAAGACAAGGCATAGTTGATGTGAGGAGAGGCTATATAGAAGCTGGATATATGCAAAAATTCAGTAGAGCCTAGTAGCAACATTTTCTAGTCCTCTCCACATCCAAGGTAATGCTGTACCTTAGCTTCAGGAAAAAAATTAGTCCTTTAGCTGAAGAGGAGGTGTTGCCTTCATCAGAAAATCTAGAAAAACATGAATAAGAACTGAACAGGAAGTCAGCATCCCTAGCTTGTCACAGGAGAGCTTTGACTTGTTAGTTCTATTTTACATTATAGAATAGATTGTGGATTGAACTTTCATCAGACAAAAAAGAATGCCAGGCTGATGATACCCAAGTTAAGACTTCTGAATGATCTTAGTAGTTTCAGGGATGTTGTAAAGCAATGAGGAAAACAAGATGGAATCTTGTAGGATTCAATGTGGCTAAGTAGCATTCTTCCAGCACTTTTTTCAGGGGCTGGCTTTCCTACTAGGATTAGGATCCACTATAGTGCTGTTCTCCTATCTGAAACCTTAATAGCTTATCTAAAACAATAGTGCCATTGATGGACCTGAAAGGGAATTTATGTTCTTCTAGCAGAAGCTGTGATATTGTTGATGTGGATGTATCATGAGATGATATGACTTATTGGAATAGGTTATAGTGCTTATTAAAATGGAAGACAATAGAAAAAGAGGAAGATCACATTATGGAGGTGGATTGATTAATTGAAGGAAATCACAGTGCTGAATTTGAGATACCTTAGCAGGACAGTTGATGAGTGGGGCTCTTGGAGGTCTCTCATTCTTACAGTGAGGGATCTCCATTGTCAAACTAATGGCTAAAAACAAAACCAGTCTTGATCAAAAATACCTAAAGTTGCTCAATAAGTTTTCATTTAGAGCACATGTTTAGCCAGAGCCCATTTGGTGCTGTCAGTGGTTGTTACAATCCAGGATTGGCCAAGAGTTTTGTCCAAAACAGGCTTACAGCTTCCTTGTTCCATGTGCTGGAATTGCTGTTGTCTTCTAAGAAAGCATGAACAATCTTCTGTGTTTGGGATCAGCTAGTGGGAAAATTAATTCCAAAAGACATATGAGGCAAGAAAGGACATTGCTGCCATTAGCTTGAAGAGCTTATAAATGCACACCTCTGTGCATTAGAGATAATTGATAATTGATTTCAGAGATAATTGATATGAAATATTTGCCCATCCTAACATATCGCCCCATACACTTGTGCCTAGTTTGCTCTCATGAAATCACAGGATCTATTGTGAATTTGTAGGTAGCTCGAAGCATCGAGTTTCCAGAAGAGATCTTTTTTTTCTATTTTTCACCTCTGAAAATTATGCCAGTTGAGAAGAAAAAATGAAAGGTATCGAATACTTACATATTTGCATTGAGGCTGCCTGAATTGCCTGCTTGAGAAACCAGGCAGATCAGATTGCTTAATAGAAGAGGGCTCTCATCAAAGGTCAAGTGAAATGGTATTAAAGCTATGGATATCTTAAAGCTGCTGCTTTCCAATTTCTAGGTTGGAAATACTAGTGAAAGAATAGTTTGTGGGCATGAAAATGTCAGCGATTCTTGACTCACTCAAGTCAGTGGATTCCTCCTCCCCACAGATGAACTAATTAATACCTTCAGTCTTTGGCCCACTATTAACAACAGTAATTAATATTTCACACATCATTAGCACCTTTCATCAGAGAATCTCAAGTGCCTTGCAGGCATTAATTAACTAAGCCACTCAGCTACTAGTGAACAGGTAGAGAAAAAATAGGCCCAGTTACTTCCTCTTTGGAAAAAAACCCCACCAGCCTAGTCCTTCAAGAATTATTTAGAAAATAAATGCAACAGAGTACACAACCAGGAAGACTATTAAATCAAGTGTAGATAGAATCCTGTTTTGTTGCTTTTGTGCAGAGGCTTTAAAACAGACACTGGTGGAAATGCTTTTCTCAGGAGGAAAAGATGACTTCTGTTTCTCGTTTTAAAAGGAAGCTTTTGAATGGAACAAAATCTTCATTTCCCCTGGAACGTTAGACATTTTGGATGCAAATCTTTAGCCGAATGAAATACAAGTAGCTTTTTAGATTTTCTAAAAACAACAACAAAGGAAAACTTGTTTTTGCAACAATAAACAAGCCTCCTGCTTATTTTGCAATTCTTATCAAACAGAATGATGCATTTACTCCCCCAGGTGCTTGTCACATCACTGTGCACATTGTGGATCTCTGTTTAATCAGCACATCATGTTGTGTAATGGAGTGCTATCCCCCGCTTCCTGGTCTGGGATAAATAAGGCATCTGTAGGGTTCCCAGACTTCAGGGCTTGATTCTGAGTCACAGAATCAGTCCCTGCTGATCTAGTCCCTAAGGCTTAGAGAGGAATCCCAGGGCAAGAGAACTGCCTTGAAAAAAATGTTGTTATATTGTGTTGTTTGCCCTTGCCATCTCCTCCCCTTTCCGCTACCATTCTCACTGTTTTTGACACCGGCACTGAGGGCTCAGTGGGAAAGACTAGTCAGTGTAGGATAATCCTGAAGAGATAATTAGCAACATTGTTGAGAAATAATTATAATTGCTTTGTGTGGAGTGTGATTATTAGACAACCTGGTTATGGAGGAGAAGAGAAAAAAGAAAGAGGCGGAGAAAAGG
Source organism: Anolis carolinensis (assembly GCF_035594765.1). NCBI lineage: Eukaryota > Metazoa > Chordata > Lepidosauria > Squamata > Anolidae > Anolis > Anolis carolinensis. Next base: position 192,673,822 of record NC_085844.1, read on the forward strand.
AAGGAAGGAAGGAAGGAAGGAAGGAAGGAAGGAAGGAAGGAAGGAAGGAAGGGGGGAGAGAGACAGAGAGAGGATGCGAATTGTGAAAGTTACTAGTTAATGGAAGTAACTGATTAAAAGCAAAGTTTTGCTTGGAAAAGTTTCTTTAGTTGAACTGAAATTCCCATGTGGTGTTGTTGTCTGCCATTTCAGTGTTACAAGATTTGATTGGGAAAGTGTTGAAAACAGAGTTGGGGAAAATGTCTTTTTGATTGTTCACAGCAGATCATGGAAATATTCTATGGTTAGATTACAATTCACATTTTTTCTTAAAAGCCAAGCTTAGAAGTGTTTTAAGTTAGATTCTTTCTGTTCAGTACAGCACTTGGACAACTTGATTTTTAAGAAGAGAGGTATTTTCCCATGTTAAAGTTTATATTTGTATTGTAATGACATCTCTCTGCTTAATGTATTATGCTTAATGACATCACTAGTGCTTATCACTGTGACACCACCTGGGACCATCTTCTATCATCACCATAATCATTATCATCATCATTTATTTATATATATAGCTCCATCGCCCTACATGCTGCTTTACATGTAAAGAACAAGAAAATAGTTCTCAGTCCTTAGGTTATAATCCCATTTTGTATCCTAACATTTCAGAGCCTGCCCCTGGCCTGGCAAACTGTATTTATCACCTTTGTAACAAATTTGGCACAAATGAGCTTTCATTTGGATGAATGTAGTGGAATAGACCATCTCTGAGATCATTGGGGTTATAACCAATTTGGAGAGCCAGCAGGGCCAAGGGGCAAATCCCTGTTTGCTCATGGAAATCCATTGGGTGACCTTGGGCAAGTCACTCTCTCTCAGTCTCAGGGGAAGGCAGATCTTGCCAAGATAGGTTCACCTTAGGGTTGCCATATGTCAGAAATGAACACAAGCCAATTTGCTGCTGCTGAATTCTCATTATATATTCTTTGTTTGCAGATACCTCTGGTGCACAGTTGATACAATGTCGGGAAAATATTCTAGCTGTGTGGTGGCCCTCCTGATGTTATGGTACTGCATTTCTGATCAGTTTGAGCAAATGTAAATGAAACGGGAATGTTGAGTGTTGGACCAAGGTTTTTTTTAGTGTTCCCTTTTCTGCAATGGCAACTGGCTCTTAGAGTGCTGTTTATTTTCCCAGAGGATTGTTTGGTGCCCCCTTTCCTGAGGGACCAAAAAAAATTTAGTGCCACCTATTATTTTTGCACAGCAGCATTATAACAGCACTATTCATCTTTGTAAATCTTATCAGGCTTTGGGGGAAAACAAAATATCCAGACCCACTTGCACCATTTTATCTGTGTCAAGTTTCTCCAAACAAGGTTTTGGGAATGAGGAGGGGGTGAGAATTGTTGAGCACAATAATGATGTTATTTGGAGCCCTGTTGGGAACTGCATTTTCTGCCTGGCCCTGAAAACTAAATACATGCTGTAAGGAACAATGGGGAAACACAGCTATTACTGAGCAATCAGGAAAAAAATGCATGATGACCCACCAAGGACATTCTAAGAAGAATACTGGCAATGGGAGAAATTAATGGCCTGAAACCAGCACAGCGACACAGACAAAGTATAGGAAACTAGGTGATGCCTTATGCTGAGCTTCCAGACTACATCAGCCAGCAAGCTGCTCAGTCTAATGTGTGTGGGAGTCAAAATGGAGTGGCTAAACAAATCAGGGGCAAAGCCCAATTCTCTGTTACTTACTGCTTCTTTAAATATGTAGAAAATAGAATAGTATCAAAGCTGGCCTAGGATCAAGAAATGAAGCAGGAGAATAACTGACTGAATTTTGTGAGGCCAATACTAGAGCTACCTGGCTGAGAAATTTAAGTATTCGCTTCCCTAGAGTTGCAAATATCAGGATTTCATAGGATGGAATCATGGGCATTAACGTGAAATCATAGTATTATAACTGCATAGTGTGAAAGGTTCATTCCCATGTAAGCAGTGTAGCTGCTCAGACCACTGTCCAGGTTCTGACACATGATGAGAAACATCAAACTCTGTTCTCCTCTCTTGTGACTCATTGCCTTCAGTGCAAACAAAAACCTGGACTCAAGCTAAGCAACCTTCATGCAGAGGACTATTTTCTGTAAAACCATGTAGCCACCTTGCTCTCCCCACTTTCCCCCTTAGACTGGGTGAAACTGCTGTAAGCCTTCATTAAGAGACCCTCCAGGCAGCCCACAGCCTAGATTTAGCAGCCTCTTAGGTGATCAACATCCATGTGTAATCCAAACAAGTATACAAGGTTCAACAGACAAAACACAGACAATCTTGCCTTAGGGCAAATGGTGGCCTGGGAAAACTGTTCTGATTCTATACATTCTGTGAGGAGAGATTCTTACTAGGAGAACACCATACCTGCATTTTCTTAATACTCTTCGCAACCAGCCTCATATTGCATGTGACTTAATATTGTTTCTTTGGCAAATAGATGTATTTGCCCATTACATAAGCAGAATGATTATTTGAAGGGAACTGAAAGGTCACATTTTCTGTTTTCTGAATGAAGAGCAGCCTGAATTGATTACCCCCTACAGTGATGATTGACATCAGTATTTTACTAAATTACATCCTTGGACTCTATTTGTAATATACTTGGCTTAGTAAATGGTTTAGCCAAACAAAAGACAGTGATTTTCCCTAGAAGAAAATATTTAAGAATCATTTAAAGCTACCAAAAATGCAGCAGCTCCAAGCTTGGGATTGATTGGTTTCCTTGCAGTAAAAGGTAAAGGTAAAGGTTTCCCCTGACGTTAAGTCCAGTCATGCCTGACTCTGGGGGTTGGTGCTCATCTCCATTTCTAAATTGAATAGTCGGCATTGTCTGTAGACACCTCCAAGGTATTGTGGCTGGCATGACTTCCCGCCGGAGTGGTACCTATTGATCTACTCACATTGGCATGTTTTCAAACTGCTAGATTGGCAGAAGCTGGAGCTAACAGCGGGTGCTCACTCTGCTCCCAGGATTTGAACCTGGGAGCTTTCGGTCTGCAAGTTCAGCAGCTCAGTGCTTTAACACACTTCGCCACTGGGGCTCCTTGCAGTACAAGCATAAAATAAATCCAGATGCTGATGTGCCTGTGGTATTTAACTTAGGTTTTGTCAGAACCCAAATAAAAAAGAATATGGTTTGTGTCTTTTACTGCCCAACCTGTTATTAAAAGATCTTATCACAATGGATACTATGATGCCAAAGTATCAAGTACTGTCTGCCTGAGGTTCAAATACTGAAAACATCACACCAAACACTTGGGGGTATTCTCCCCTCTTCCCCTTCCATCCTTCTCTCCCTCATTGAACCTATTTGCATGTGTGGTGAGTGACTCAGCAAATGTTGATGGATAGGGAAAAGATGTGTCCCAGTGTATCTGTCAAACAAGCCAGCCAAGAATAGCTATCCATGTTGCTAAAAATGTAAGTCAAGCATAAGGTGAGACTAGGAGAGGTTGTGTAGGACATGTTTGGGTATCCCTAGTACAGTGATACATGATACTTTCATGATCAAAGAGATGCAGCACTCTTAATCAAACTCTAATGGTTGAAGGCAAGTTCCAAAGGAAGGCAGAAACTCTACAGAAACATGTGCCAGAAGAGTGTGTTTCCAAAAACAAGGTCAAACATTTTACAGAAACATATTGACACATGAAGAAGTGGAAAATATACTGTAAGATGGCCCTATTAGGAAGCTGATCTATACACATACCACAAAATGGAAGCTGGTGAATCATGGAGGATGTCTACATGACAAAGGTAGAAATGCACCCAAGCACTCTGATACACGCACAACCTCAAGTCAGAGCAGGAGGAGGGCAGGTAAATCAATGAATTGCTCAGATATCTCTAGGTACAAAACAGGGTGGTAATATCTCACAATAACAGTGAGATTGCTGACCTCCAGATGAGTGCTATCACCTAGCAACATGCATTTAGGAAATAATTTCTATCTCAATTTCTTTCTTTCACTTGCAACCTAGAGGCAGTGGGTGGCTATTTGCTGGTTCAGTGCAAATGGAGAGCTGCAACCAAAGCTGCCCAGAAAAGAAGCAATGACACGGGCTATTAGCAAAACTGATTTGACACTGCAGTATAGATGAACTCCATCTGAAATGTTGGTTGGTTAATCAGATTGCTTTGTCCAGAAATATAATTAAACTAAGCCCATTTTCTTGGGAATTATATAATAACTGACTAGGTTGAAGAAACTGGAATCCATGTTGTCAACAACACCTGCAGACTCTGATTCTCTGATCTAAATCTCATCAAACTGCTTCTATGAACAACAACAACAACAATAACAACATATCCTTCAGGCTATTATTATACATGTTTCATGTGTAGTGAATTGTAGTGTTTGCTCCTAAATGTATAACAAAGGGCAGGCTTTCATTGAGTGTTTGCTTTGTGTTTTGTCCAGTGTGATACTGATCAACTCTATTTTGAAACTGATTTGTCTTGACTTTGTGTCACCTTTTCTTTCCACATCCATAGATGTTCTGGCCTATAACCTTATTTGGTAATGTCAATGATTTTGTGCTCCTGCTACAATTACTGTAGTTTCATGGATCACAGCAGAAGCTAAGGTGCTTGATGTAGTAACATCTGGTGGACACTGGGACAGGGTCACCAGCGGTGGGAGAGCCTGGAATCCTCAGAAATTCAGAGCTTAAAAAGGAAAAACTTTAATAACACACCATTTAGAGTCTAATGATTCAGACTGAGAGTAGGAGGCAGACTGCAAGGAATCTGCATTTCCTGATCCAGATCATCTTTCGGAGTCAAAGAAGCTAGAAATGGAGGTAGAGAAAGGCCATGCTCCCCAGGAAGAGACTGCAGATGCTGAAGATCCGTTGCCATCCATAATCAAGGGATGAAGGGACTTCCGGTGCGTGGAACATGGCGGAGAGTCAGATCCTCTGAAGCTCCATCAGGGGACCAGCCTTTCCAGCCTTTCCAGTGCGGTCAGGTAGAGCGATTGCTCCCTCTCCTCCGCGACTCACTGTGGGGAGACTGCGAAACCCATGGCCCCGGCCGACGGCCTATAAAGAGGTCTTTCCATCAAGGAGGGATCTCTAGAAAGGTCCGGCACTAGGGAAGCCACACGGTACGGCGGACCGTGGAAAAGGGCGAAGACGAGCATAGCTAGTTTTAATTCTCCTGCCCCACGCATTTCACAGATTAAGAGCGCGCTTTATAGGAAAGCGATTACAAGAGAGAGCCTCGCATCATAGAGGTAGGAGACTCCACTCAAACTTTTTGAGACCTTAAAAGAACAGACTCTAATAAATGAAAGAAGAAGAAGGGAGTAACACGGTGGCGGGACATAATGGATTGCATGGATAACGAACAGACGGAATAACAAACGGTTAAAGCAACCCTTGGGGAGTAGAACAGAGCGGCAGCATAGGAAGGAAGGAGTTAAAAGAAAGAAACACTTTCGGAGATAGGCTGAGAGCCAAGGAACATGGCGACCCGGAGAAGTTGACCTTGGAAACGCTGACGGGAAGGAAGAGGAGACGGGAAGCTGTGGGCGTCTTGTCCCGGATAGAGAGAAGGGCGGACAGAGAGACCCAGCAGACGCTGACGGACACCCATACTCACGGAGATCAACGCGAGACTGGGCAACGCCAAAAGAGAGCAGCGGAGCATCGCGAGACCCCAAACGAGACTTGGGAGAGACTTGCATGCAGCGCGACCCAACGCTGGACAACACCAGGTAAAATAAGATATAAGGAAATCTAGCGGAGCCACAACGAAAACAGCAGAACCCTTTGAAATTAAGGGAAAAGGGAAAATAGTAAAACAGGAGCCGATGCAACTTAAAACATAAAAGATAAGAGCCAATAGCGGAAGCCAGAGAAAAAGGAAAAGGAAACAAGGGGGCGAAGGAAAGAGAGTAAGGAGACGAATAGTGAAGAATCTAAATAAGGGCGACTGGCTATTGGCCCTGAAATATCTTAACGGGAACCCAAGGACTCCTGAGGTATTACAACCACTGCCAATAATACGAAATATACAAATAACCCTTTCTGCCTTTCTACCAACTAGGAACAAAAAAAAACTATAAAAAGGATACTTATACTGAATATACACACCCACTGGAACAGGTAAGAGACTCAGAGACAATAGAGATGGCATTTAGGCTGAGAAGTGAGAAGGAGACAAGAGACATCAAATCATCTCAAAAAAGAGCCTCCATTTCAGAGGAATTTCAGGTAAAGGAAATGACTGAAACTATTCTTAGAGAACTGCAGAGAATGCAGGAGAAACAAGAAGTTTACCAAAGAATGGCTCAAGAACAGATGTCTGACTTTAGGAGGGAAATAAAAACCGAATTGAAGGGAATGAATCAGGAGATTGAAGGGTTGAATCAGGAATTAAAAGTCAATAAAACAGACCTCAAAAACTCACACGAAAGACTCCAGGGAGAGGTGAAATACTTGGAATCCAAAGCAACGAAATTAGAAGCTAGGCAAGAATGGCTGGAGTCGAAAGAACTGGAAGTTGAGATTTCGCAACGTGTGGGAGGATGCAAAAGAGAATATAAGGAGAATAATAACAGAAATAATCGCCAATTCCCTACAATGTACAATGGAGGAAGCAGAAGACAGAACAGATCGAATATACAGAATTAACACTAACTACGCAAAAAGAAACAAGACACCACGAGACGTCATAGTGAACTTTACAAAAAAGATTTTTCGAGACGAAATGTTGAAAGTAAATAACGAACACCCGATAGTCTACAAAGGAAAAAGAATTGTGATATTAAAGGAATATCCGACAGAAACTCTAAATAGAAGAAGAAAATATCTATTTCTCGTGGATGAATTAAGAAAACAAAACTTGAGATTTCACTAGGAAAAGACCGAAGGCCTCATGACCACCTACAAGGGTCAGAAATATTGGATAACTTCAGAAGGGAAAGCAGAAAACTTCTATAAAAAAATAAAAAAAGAAAGAGAAGAAAGAGAAAACATGGAAGACCAGGGGAAAGTCGGAGGACCAGAAGGAAGAGAATACAGATGGAAGAAACCAAATAAAAAGTCATGAGAACATACAGAAGACGAGATTCCTGACACAATAGACTCGAAAGGACCCACAAAACAGAACATGGAAAAGGAAATCCAATTGAGAGACAAAGAAGAGATAGAAGTCATGGAGACAGAGGAGAACCCCACCTATCTCTCAGATGAAGAGGGGAAAGGAGAAAGTGGAAATGAAACTGACTCAACATGACATACCAACTTAAAATTTATAGTAACAACGTAAATGGGCTAAACACCCCTCAAAAATGCAATAAAATATTCAACAAATTAAAAAAAATGGATTATGACATAATCTCTTTACAGGAGACACACATCAAATCAGAACAAGCTAATTTTTTAACCCAAAACAAATTAGGACAAGAGTTCCATTCATTAGACACCCCCAAAAAAAGGGGAGTAGTCACATATGTTAGCTCCAAAATACCAGCTCAAATGTCCTTTAGGAACAACGACGGAAGGATCTTAGGAGTAATCATAACCATAGAAAGGACTAAAACCTTGCTTTGCAACATTTATGCCCCTAATGGGAATAAATCGGCGTTGACCAAAAAACTAAAATAATTAATATTAGATAAGGAATTTGATAATATGATCATGATGGGCGACTTCAACGGGGTACTCAATAGCGAGATAGACAAGAACCCAGGGAAAGGTCACAGGAAAAAAAACAGTTAAGGGAACGCTACCCAAAGACTTTCAAAATTTTAAAGAAGAGTATAACCTGATGGACATCTGGAGATCACACCACGAAAGAGAAAGAGATTACACCTTCTTTTCTGAGAGACACAAAAGTTGGTCCCGAATCGACATGCTTTGGGTGTCAAAATCCTTATCACTAAGAGTGAAAAAAGTTAACATATTGCCAAGACTGTATTCAGATCACTGCCCTTTAGAACTCATTTTAAATCAACACAAAAACAGTTGGAGATGGAGGTTAGATAGTAACTTGCTGAAAAAGAAAGAAGATATAGAAAATAATAGGAAACTGTTGGAAGAATTTTTCGCAATAAACAACAATCAGGAAACCCCCCTCAACATTATATGGGACGCTAGTAAAGCGACAATGAGAGGGTATTTTATACAGCAAGGGGCCCGGAAAAAGAGAGAGAGACAAGATCAACTCACTATAATAACAGAAAAGATCATACGATTAGAAAAAAAGCTAAAAGCTAACCCCAAAAACGTTAAAGCATTAAAGGAACTAAAACTAAGTAAAAAAAAACGAGAATATTTTGAGTTAGAACAAAGAGCCAACCAACTAAAATTCGTTAAACAAAACTATTTTGAAAACGCAAATAAATAGAATTAGATCAGAGGACAAAACCTATGTCACGGAGAAAGAAATTCTTAATGAGTTCTTTAAATTTTACAGTAAGCTGTATGAAAAGGAGGAGGTGGAAAAGGAGAGCATCTCAAGTTATCTGGGCAACTTAAATTTACAAAAGATCAAAGAGGAAGAGAGAGAAATCCTTAATAAGGAAATATCAGGAAAGGAAATACAGAAGGCCATTAAAAAATTGGATGGGACAAAATCGCCGGGCCCAGACGGCATCTCTGCAATTTAGTATAAGACATTTGAAAAAGACTTGACCCCACATTTAAAAAAGATAATGAATAGGATAAGAGAAGGGAAAGACATGCCAAACTCTTGGAAAGAAGCCTTAATTACGGTGATTCATAAGGAAAATACTGATCAAGATGACATTAAAAACTATAGACCCATTTCATTACTTAACGTTGATTACAAGATTTTCTTGAGTATTATAGCAGAGAGACTAAAAACTTTTCTAGAAAATTGGATTAACCAAGACCAAACGGAGTTCTTACCTAATAGACAAATTAAAGATAATGTCAGGATGGTGATTGATTTAATTGACTATTATGAAAAAAATATCCAAAGGGAGGTACTATTCCTAGCCATTGACGCCGAGAAAGCATTTGATAGGGTCAATTGGGATTTTTTCAAATTGTTAGCGCAAGAATTGGATATGGGCTATTATTTTCGGAATGTATTAGAAACCATCTATCAAAACCAACATGCCAAGATTAGAGTAAATGGACAGGAAACAAAATCATTAAGTATCGAAAAAGGAACACGGCAGGGATGCCCTCTATCCCCGCTAATCTTTATTATGTCATTAGAGATCCTTCTAAACAATATTAGAGACAACAAGGAGCTACAAGGAGCAAATATACAGGGGATAAACTATAAAATAAAAGCATATGCAGATGATATTATTTGTTTTATAGAAAACCCAGTGAACATGGGCGAAAAATGGATGGAAGTTATCAAACAATTTGGTACACTAGCGGGGCTAAAAATTAATCTGAATAAAACTAAGGCTTTGACAAAGAACATCTCCAAGAGGAGGCAGGAAATAATTATCAACCAATTAGGTATTCAGCTAACTACAAAACTAAAATATCTAGGAATAATAATAACTTCAAAAAACATCCAATTGCTTCAAAATAATTACCTAAAAACTTGGAACGAGATCAAAAAGGACTTAGACAGGTGGAAGAACTTAAAAATTTCATTATGGGGAAGGATCTCGACCATCAAAATGAATATCCTCCCAAGAATGCTTTACCTATTCCAATGCTTACCAATACTGAGAAATCAGAAAAACTTTGAAAATTGGAACAAAGATCTAAGTAATTTTATTTGGCAGGGGAAGAAACCTCGAATTAAAATGAAAAATTTAACAGATGAAAAAAGAAGGGGAGGTTTCGCGGCACCAAATCTTAAAATTTATTACGAAGCTTGTAATCTATTATGGATCAAAGATTGGATCCAACTTAAAAATAGAAAAATATTAAACATTGAGGGATTTGATCTCCGGGCGGGGTGGCATTCGTACCTATGGTATGAAAAAACCAAAATAGAAAAAAAATTCCACAATCACCCAATAAGGTCGGCTCTTATAAAAACGTGGCAAAAATACAGAATAAGAATGTACAGCAGGACACCAAAATGGATATCTCCTTTAGAGGCAGTACAAAGAAGGCTATTAGGATGGAACAGCTGGCCAAAATATGAAGAACTATTAAAGAAACAGGGCCCAGAATGGACATTAAAATCACACCAGGAAATCTTAGATGATCAAATCAAAGTGTCATGGCTACAATACGGTCAACTTAGGGAGTACTATAAAAGAGATAGATCAATTGGCTTCATGGATAGAAATAACCTATGGGACAGAATTTTATTTACAGACGAGAAACTTATCTCAAAAATTTATAAGATTCTATTAGAATGGGATACAGAAACAAATTACATTAAAAACTGTATGACCAAGTGGTCCAAAGACATTGGCAGACCAATCCTCCTAGAGGAGTGGGAAGCATGCTGGAACAGAAAATTGAAACTAACATACGCCCTGGAATTAAAAGAAAACTGGATGAAGCTTTTCTACAGATGGTATATGACACCAAAAAAACTCGGCTACATAAACAAAAATCTGAACACTAACTGTTGGAAATGTGGAACGGAGGAAGGTGGTTTTTACCACATTTGGTGGAAATGTTGCAAAGCAAGAGAATACTGGGCAATGATACATGATAACATGCAAAAAATATTAGACGTGAAACTCATACAACTACTGGAAACTTACCTATTAGATATTTCTAAAATACAAGCAGGATCAAACAACGAGAACTTAATGACCTTCCTTACGACAGCGGCTAGGATAGTATATGCCAGATATTGGCGTCAAAAAAAAATACCCACAAAAACAGATTGGTTAGTCAAAGTCTCAGAAATAAAAAACATGGATAGACTAACATTTTTATTAGCTAAACAGAAGGGTTATGTAAGGAAAGAAACTAATTGGCAACAGGTGGACAAAGTCATTAATACATAACAACAATAATAACAATGATAACAATAATAACAATAATAACAATAATAAAAAATAAAACAAAACAAAACAAACAAATTAAAATAAAATAAAACAATGAAATAAAATAATAAAAAAATAAAATAATAATAATAATAAAACATAACAAGACAAGGGATATAACAGAACATAATAACTTTGAACACATCCATAATTGTGGCATATGGGGTATGCATAATTTTGAGTTGTACCTACCTGGAACGTAAATTCACGCAAAGGGATAAATAAATAAATAAATAAGTAAATAAGTAAATTAAAAAAATAAATAAATAAAAATAAAATCAATAACAACTGTAACAAAAATAATAATATTGACGAGATAATCAACAACAATTCAGCCGGGACAGCCCCATTTAAGTAAGACCCCATCTGCATTGCCATGCAAAATACAGATTAACAACAATTAATACCGGAAAAAAAAAACGAATAAATAAATAAATAATTATATAAACAATCCACCACAGACACTCTAAGCAGAAGAAATTGAAAAGGAACTGAAGAATCGAATGAAGACTACAAGGGAAGATGGACTGAGCAGATACCCATCTTTATGATGCGACTCGGAAGTCTCCTTTTTCTATTTTTAATTCCCCCCTCTTTTTGCCCCCTTCCCCCGCCACCCTTTTTTTTTTCTTTTTTTTTCTTTTTTTTTTCTTTTTTTTCCTTTTCTTTTTTCTCTTCTTCTTTTTTCCTTATCTGGCTGGATTTATTTCCTCTACCAGAACCTTCTCTACCTCCCCACTATACCCTTTACCTTCCTCATGCCCCCCTCTCCACCCCCCCCACCCCCTCTTAAAGGGTTTTTATTGTATATTATCCTTGGAAATCTCAATAAAAATTATTATTAAAAAAAACATAATCAAGGGATGAAGAGAGAATTCCTTGCGATTTTACATTGCTTCTCATGATTATTAAGTGGGAGATGCTGATCTCCTTGGGCACCTCTGCCTGGAAACAACTGTCCATAAATTTCCCAGCCACTTCCTGGTTACTTTGTTGCTTTTAACTCTCCTTCTTGGCTGCTAGCAGTACTTTATAATGTTCATATTTTCCTGACTTTGAACTACTATGATTTACGACTCTGTTTGGCTTCTTGCTAGCTTTGTTTGTCTGGATGCTGACTGACTGAGGGAATCCTGGACCAGTAGTCTATTGCTTTCCCTTCATTCTGTTGGATACCCTGTGACTCACCTAAACGGAATTAACTCCTTGACAGTTTTTTTCATTTGAACCAGTTGATTCCTGGGTGACTTGCTGACTGGAATAGAAATCGATTCACATGAACTTTGGTGCTGCTAAGTGCAAAGGCTTTGTGTTCAAACATCAATCCAGTATCACAATTTGAGTCATGTTTCACCTCTATCAAAGCTGAATTGTAAGTGGTAAAAACAAGAGGGTGTAATTCAGGAAAAAGATGTCCCATTTTCAGTCCTGTTTTTTGGCTGGGCATCTGTTCTGTTTATTGGGAAGTTCCCAAAATTTGGAGGGGGGAAATGTTGTATCTTGGATCTGGCATCCAGAAGCTCTGTTTTCACTTCGGGAAGATCTGGCCCATTGGTGTTAATGAGGGAAATGGTGAAGCTCCTCTTTCCCTTATTTATGGCTATTGGGATGAAAATTGTCATACTTGAAGGACACGTTTACCACTGCAAGCCCCATAACTTTCAGAACGTTTGGGTCATCCACTGATTTTTAGGAAAATTTTAAAGTTTAATGTCTTTTTTAAAAAGCCTCATAACAGTTATTATAATTAAAATTATATATTATATAATATATAATATATAATTATATATTATGTATTTATATGCTGTACACACATATTATATTCCTATATTTATTTATAAGAGTGTGTGTGCGTGCACTGCAGTTGTTATGATTGAGCCTCGTGGCTCTGTTTCTGACAGGCGTGGGCGTAAGACTCCTCGAGAGTCGGATACTCTCGAGGAGCGAGAGAGAAAAAGACTGCGAGACATATTTGCAGCACCCTCTGACGAAGAGTCTTTCGAAGGGTTCACGGAGAGAATGGAGGAAGGGCTGGTTAGCTCAGAGGAGGATGAGATGGATTGGACTCGGGTAAGGGAGGAATTGGGGGCCACTGGCCATGATGGGGCAGAAGATGAATGGGGACCTTCAGGATTAGACCCATGGCGTAGCTGGAGGGATGGGACGGGATCCACAGCTGGAGATGCTGTTGGGCGTAGTCAGAGGTGTTCCAGCTCTGACGAGGAAAGTGATGAGGAAACGCCCGGGTTAAGGAGGGCAGCTGACAGTGATGAAGATTTGTAACTGGCATAAAATGGGGCTTGGGAGCAATTGCAAATTGCGTCGGGCAAGGTAATCTGGGCAAACGCTTGGGATTCGTGTGTGTGTGTGGGACGCTTCCCTGAAGACTTGTGTACTTTCCTGTGCTGAGACGTAAGTTGATTGGAATCCAGGGTCAGACGGCGGGAGGGATTGTGTGGGCATTTGTTTGTGCAAACCTGTGCTTACTCTTATTAGCTTGACCTTCCGTCGTCTTCCTGACGGACGCCATCTCCTGCTTTGAGAACTCGGACTGAACTGACCACGGCTTGTCTTCCCCCCTTCTTGGACTTGGAAAAACTACAAACGTCTGCTTCTGGCTTTGATCTACGGAACGGAACTGGTCTACTCTACTGCTAAAATCCCTGGCTGCGTCTGCTCGTGTTGGAGATCCTGTCTGCTGTGTGTGTATGTGGGAGCGACGCAAGTTACTCTAAACTCAGTGTTGGCAGCAGAGAGGAATCTGCTGCCAATTAGTTGCATTCCTTGTATCTTTTGTTCCTTGCCTTTCGTTTTGTTTATACCCAGGCTGAAGAAAGCAGTTTGTTTTTACCCGGATTAAACTCCGGTTTAATCCGGTTTATCTTTTGAACATTTACTTTTGCCCCTTTTTGCTACTAAAGGCAAAAATTGCCTGGCCCTTGTGTTTTACGGGCATTTTTGAGTTCTGTAATCTAATAAACTCTGTTACTTTGAATCTTGTGGCGTTCTGTCCTTGACAGATTGCCCGACGCCCATAAAAGGTTTATTGCAGCAATAAACCCGTCAGGAAGACGATGGATGAGTTAAGGGTCAAATTAGACCAATTGCAAACGGCCTTTACCGTTAGCCAAACCGCTCATGCCGTGAAAGGACATGTTTTGACTCCTGAACGCTTTGACGGAACCAGGTGCAAGTTGCCAACCTTTTTGGCACAAGTGGAGCTTTATTTTTCTCAGCTCAGTGCTCACGCGTATCCTACAGACACTAGCAAAGTGGCCTTTATTTTGAGTTTGTTGACCGGTCCCGCAGGACAATGGGCCACTAATTTAATTTTGGGAAATGACCCAGTCAAGGACAATTTGAATAATTTCAAAAAGTTGTTAACTGATACTTTTGGGGATCCTCTCCGCACGGAGAACGCTGGGTGGGCTCTGTATCGGTTGAAACAGGGAAAGGGGACTGTTTTGGATTACTTAAATAAGTTTAACCTGTATCGCCACCAGCTGGATTGGGGGGAAAATGCATTCATGCTTTTATTTACTGCCGGGTTAAGTGATATGCTCCAGGATGAATTAGCACGCTTGGAGCCGGCTGAAAGCTGGGACGCCTTAGTAGCTAAGGTGCTGCGTTTAGACGCAAGGTTCGAGGCTCGTAAACATTCAAAAGCAATGTGTGCGCCACCCATGCATGTAACCAGGGCACCTGTGGTGATGGGGGAAGAGCCCATGGAGCTTGGGGTCTTTAAAAAGCTGTCTACAGAGGAAAAGAGCCGTAGGAGGCAGCTGGGCTTGTGTTTGTACTGTGGGAATGCTGGGCATTTTGCCAAAAGTTGTAATGTGAAACCTTCCCAGCTTTCGGGAAAAGGCCAGCCCTAGTGCGACGTGAGTCCAACGCACTAGGGCTCCTCAAGCAGTCAACTGAGGGGAGGAAGCATGTTTTCGTACCCATTACATTATCTGTTGGGGGAAGGGAACTTGTTTCCACTTTGGCACTGCTGGACTCAGGAGCCACGGTCTCTTATGTAGATATTGAGTTTGCTAAGAAGCATGGCATTCCTAAGGTGCGCAAGGCATGCGACGTGTGGGTGGAAGGAGCAGATGGGAGACTGCTGGAGACTGGGGTGGTTAACCAGGAAACCTCGGCAGTAACGTGGGAGGTGCAGGGAGTAACGGGAACGTTTGTGTGGGATATTACGAGCTTGCCTAGATATGATGTGATCCTGGGGATGGATTGGCTAGCTGTAGTAAACCCACAAGTAGATTGGGCAACACGTAAAGTGATTTTAAAGAGGCAGGATTGTTGCACTCTAAATGTTACTCATTCTGATATGGAGGGAGTGCCAGCTGAGTATGGGGAGTTCTCTGATGTATTTTGTAAAAAAGAAGCGGACAAATTACCACCGCACAGGCCATATGATTGTGCCATCAAGTTGGCAGAAGGTGCGAAACTGCCAGCAGGGAGGCTGTATGCCTTGACTGTACCGGAAAGGCAAGCTTTGCGGGAGTTTCTAGATGAAAATTTAGCCAAGGGGTTTATTCGCCCATCTAGTTCTCCAACTGCGGCACCAGTATTCTTTGTAGCCAAAAAGACTGGGGAACTTAGGCTGGTCTGCGACTATCGGATCCTAAACAAATACACCATTCGGGATAGGTACCCGCTCCCTTTAATCTCGGAACTGTTATCAAGGGTGCAAGGGGCTAAGGTCTTTACCAAGCTTGACCTGCGGGGGGCCTATAACTTAATCCGTATACGGGAAGGGGATGAATGGAAGACGGCATTTAACACGTGTTTCGGATGCCACGAGTTCCGAGTCATGCCTTTTGGGCTTTGTAATGCTCCTGCGGTCTTCCAGAGGTTCATGAACGATGTGTTCAGGGACCTAATTGACCAATTTTTAGTGATTTATTTGGATGATATCTTGATTTTTTCTAAGGACGAGAAAGAACATCGTCAACATGTTAAGCAGGTTCTGCACCGACTGCGGGCTAATGGGCTTTTCGCCAAGGCTTCCAAGTGCGTCTTTCATGTGCCTGAAGTGGAGTTCCTAGGTCATGTAGTGTCAGGTAGGGAACTTAAAATGGACCCACATAAGGTTGACGCCGTCAACTCATGGCAGGAGCTGAAGACTAAGAAGGATATACAAAGGTTCTTAGGTTTCGCTAATTACTACCGGGAGTTTATTCCGAATTTTGCAAAGCTCACGGTACCTTTGACGCAGCTTCTGCGCAAGAAACAGCCATTTGTGTGGGGGCGGGAAGCTCACGAGGCATTTCTACAACTTAAGTCTAGTTTTCAATCGGACAACATACTAACCCATCCTGATGTTGACAAACCGTTCGTGGTAGAAGCGGACGCTTCTAGCTACGCGTTGGGGGCTGTATTGTCTCAGAAGGATTCCTCAGGGACCTTGCGTCCCTGTGGATTTTACTCGCGGCAACTAACACCCTTCGAGCAGAACTATACCATATGGGAGAAGGAGTTGTTGGCGATTAAGGTGGCGTTTGAGGTGTGGCGGCACTGGCTTGAAGGGGCACGGCACCAGATCGTGGTCAGGTCTGATCATAAGAACTTAGAGCACTTGCAAACAGCAAAGAAGTTAAACCAGCGTCAAATCCGCTGGGCTTTGTTTTTCTCCAGGTTTAACTTCAAGGTGCAGTTCGTGGAGGGGAAGGCAAACTTGCGGGCCGATGCTTTATCCCGCAAGCCAGAATTTAAGACCAATGAGCAGGTAGTATGTCAGACCATCTTGCCTACTGCCTCGCTGTGTGTTGTAGATAATGAGCTCGGGTTACATGACCAGATCCTTGAGGCTCAGAAAGATGATGTGTGGACTCAGGAGCAACTGATGTTGCTCTCAGCAGGTAACCGTACCATACTGCCGCATCTCCAAGATCAAGACGGGGTATTGGTGCGTAGGGGGCAGGTTTACGTACCAGTGGGGGCCCTCAGGTTGGAGGTGATTAGAGCCCACCATGACGAACCCATGGCTGGGCACTTTGGCAGGTTCAAGACCGTACAGCTTATCACCAGGAGCTACTGGTGGCCAAAGATGCGGCAAGACATTCTGCGCTTTTGTGACAGCTGCGCCGTTTGCCAGCAAAGTAAGACGCCTGTTGGGCGCCCTAGAGGGTTGTTGTCGTCTTTACCTGTTCCGGAGAGGCCATGGCAAATCATTTCCATGGATTTCATTTCAGATTTGCCTAAGTCTGGGGGTTATACTTGTATTTGGGTGGTGGTGGATTTATTTAGTAAACTGGCTCATTTTATTCCTTGTTCAACCATTCCGGCGGCCCCTACGTTGGCCTTACTATTTACAAAGCACATCTATCGCTTGCACGGAGCACCTGAGGTGATTATTTCCGATAGGGCTCCGCAATTTGTGTCACGCTTTTGGAAACACTTCCATGAGTGCTTGGGGACTAAGTTAAACGTGTCGTCCGCCTTCCATCCGCAAACGGATGGACAGTCGGAACGGGTTAATGGGCTCTTAGAGCAGTATTTGCGTTGTTTTTGTTTAGATCAACCCACGGCTTGGGTGAAGTGGTTACCGGTGGCGGAATTTGCTTACAACAATGCGGTGCACACGTCTAGTCAGCATACGCCGTTTGAGCTTACTTATGGCTTTCACCCACGGGGAGGTGTGGCGCCGTCGACCAATGTGGTCTCTTCGGACCCTGTGTACCGTTCTACGGAAATGGCTGCATTGCATGATGTTGCCCGTCGCTTACTGTTGGAAGCTAAGGCAACGCAGAAGACTCAGGCTGACCGCCACAGGCAGGCAGGGGAGGAGTTGGAAGAAGGGGATTTGGTGTGGTTATCTTCCAAACATATTAAACAGGCTGGGGGAAAGTTTGCGCCTCGGTATTTGGGTCCCTTTCCTATCGTTAAAAAGATTTCTTCTGTTGCGTTTCGTTTGCGTTTACCGTCTAGTTTAAAGGTCCATCCAGTCTTTCATCGTTCGCTGTTGAAACTTGATACCTCTAGTCGTCGTGGTGCTATAGCGGAGGGTATCACTGCCACTTCTCCGCCATCGGGGGAGGAGGCCTTTGTGAGAGGGGATAGTGTTATGATTGAGCCTCGTGGCTCTGTTTCTGACAGGCGTGGGCGTAAGACTCCTCGAGAGTCGGATACTCTCGAGGAGCGAGAGAGAAAAAGACTGCGAGACATATTTGCAGCACCCTCTGACGAAGAGTCTTTCGAAGGGTTCACGGAGAGAATGGAGGAAGGGCTGGTTAGCTCAGAGGAGGATGAGATGGATTGGACTCGGGTAAGGGAGGAATTGGGGGCCACTGGCCATGATGGGGCAGAAGATGAATGGGGACCTTCAGGATTAGACCCATGGCGTAGCTGGAGGGATGGGACGGGATCCACAGCTGGAGATGCTGTTGGGCGTAGTCAGAGGTGTTCCAGCTCTGACGAGGAAAGTGATGAGGAAACGCCCGGGTTAAGGAGGGCAGCTGACAGTGATGAAGATTTGTAACTGGCATAAAATGGGGCTTGGGAGCAATTGCAAATTGCGTCGGGCAAGGTAATCTGGGCAAACGCTTGGGATTCGTGTGTGTGTGTGGGACGCTTCCCTGAAGACTTGTGTACTTTCCTGTGCTGAGACGTAAGTTGATTGGAATCCAGGGTCAGACGGCGGGAGGGATTGTGTGGGCATTTGTTTGTGCAAACCTGTGCTTACTCTTATTAGCTTGACCTTCCGTCGTCTTCCTGACGGACGCCATCTCCTGCTTTGAGAACTCGGACTGAACTGACCACGGCTTGTCTTCCCCCCTTCTTGGACTTGGAAAAACTACAAACGTCTGCTTCTGGCTTTGATCTACGGAACGGAACTGGTCTACTCTACTGCTAAAATCCCTGGCTGCGTCTGCTCGTGTTGGAGATCCTGTCTGCTGTGTGTGTATGTGGGAGCGACGCAAGTTACTCTAAACTCAGTGTTGGCAGCAGAGAGGAATCTGCTGCCAATTAGTTGCATTCCTTGTATCTTTTGTTCCTTGCCTTTCGTTTTGTTTATACCCAGGCTGAAGAAAGCAGTTTGTTTTTACCCGGATTAAACTCCGGTTTAATCCGGTTTATCTTTTGAACATTTACTTTTGCCCCTTTTTGCTACTAAAGGCAAAAATTGCCTGGCCCTTGTGTTTTACGGGCATTTTTGAGTTCTGTAATCTAATAAACTCTGTTACTTTGAATCTTGTGGCGTTCTGTCCTTGACAGCAGTACTTTTGCAAGCATACACAAACCAAAAAAATAGGGGAAAGAGTAACAAAGGAGTTTTTGGTATGTTATTTTCAAAATATTTTTGAGGAAAAATAGGCTCAGGTTTCTGGCTTTGCACAGTGTACACACAGAAGCCAAAAGATAGTAATAATAAATTTATTACAGTCAACAGATCAGATAACCGAAGAAAATAGGAGAGAGAGATTAACAAAAAAGGGCTGGGGGGGGGGGAGCCTGCTGGACTGGTGCACACACACACACACACAACCCAGAAAGTAGGGCTGCGGAGTAGAGCAAAGGCTGCTGGGTTAGGACAGAAACCAGAAGGTAGGGCTGGGGAATTCTCCCCGTGGACTCAAGGAAGTCAGATAAACATATCCCACACTTAGTCAACTCATCACACTAGAGTTTGAATCCACTTTAAATTCACTTTAGGGAGGGGCCTTTAAACAGCTCAGCCAGACAGGTCCTGGGCCTCACCAAACTATAAAGCGCAGAATTCTGCAGGAGGCAGAAACCGGATTTAAAGTGGATCCATGCTCTGGTGTGATGAGGCAGTTAAAGCAAAAAAATAAAAAAAAATCCTAAAAATTTAAACAAAACACCAAACACACAAAAAAAGCCCTTAAACTCACAGCCCCCCCAAACACATGAAATTACTAGTAAAATAAAAGAATGACTGAAAGATATCTAACTAAGAATATTTTATGCAAAAGAAAAAGGAATACTCAAAAAGTGATCAATTCCTTAAGCACTAAGCACAGCAGCGGCACTAAGACACACAGAGCTAGCACATCTCTCCCTACAAATGACTGCTTTGCTAAAGGGCATGTGATCTGCTTTTTTCTGATTGGCTATGGCAAAGCTAAAGGGGGGGGGGGAGGAAAAACCAGTATGCAGTTGCTCTTCTCTTGCATTAGCCGAATGCAGCCAATACAGCCGAAGACCGGCCAACTTCTGCCCCGTTATTGCTGGTCTCCGGCTGCCCCCAGCTGCCTGCTCACCCCACTTCCAGAGATTTGGCTGCCAAATCAGTCGAACCCAATAACACCCCTAGTAAAAATTTATTCATATAGCATAAAACTCATAAGAGTAAGAAGACTGTGTGGCGTGTTCACAAATTCCATGAAGAAATCTAGTAGACCTCATATTTATTCCAGGAGTACATCTATGCACTGTGCATTCAAACATTCTCTTATCAGATCCCATTATATTTGAAAACACACAGATACACATATGAGCACACACAGAGAAGCATACCAAGTTACCCATCCATATTCAACTCTTACACTGAGATTCATGCATGTAGCTATGTTCCAACAACTTCCCTAGGCATAAACACAGCTATCCAATGGACAGACCAAGAGAGGTAGATACCCCACAGACAAACATAAGCATAACCACACACATTGGTTGTCACCCTGATAGTGACATATGCAAAAGTAGGTTGGGTTGTAGAGGTGGAGGTTTTTTGGGGAGCAATCTGCATTAGTCCCCAAAAGTAAGAGTTTGGCACATGGGACTGTTGTGCAGGTGATAGCACATTAAAGAACACAGAAGGGTGTCTGAATGCATATTGTCTTCATGCATTATCATTGTAACTGCACAAAGTCACTCACACACGATGTCACCCTACTGATACCTCTCACACAGTGAAATATCCTACACTGTCCTCTATGCCTTGCTGCAATGTTTCTCTGATCTAATTCTTAGTCTGCCACCCTTCCTGATCTCCATGTTGTTTCTACAATATATGTTTCTATCTTAGTGATGAAAATGAACCCAAATGATAAGAAAAATGGAGTCAGAAGGGGTGCACTGAGGTGAGCAGGGTACCAGATAGCTTGGAGGAATCCAGAGGTTTGCAGAAAAACAAATAAGTTTCTTCATTAAAGCCCATGGGGCCCTCCCAACATGTTTTTTAGTTGGGAAATAAAACCAGTTCCAGATATCAGATGTCTTACTAGGTCAGGATGGTTAGAGCTTGACATTTATATCAGGAGGAAGGACATACAGCAGTATTTTGTTGCAGGTCCCACACGTACACACATAATAATATGCACACAACCCAAGCCTTCTCTGGCAGCACTACTGCTGCAAATGAAAAATGAAGATTTTGGAGAAGGTCAACCACTAAACAAATTACTACAAACAATGCAACAATGGCTTTGTTCTTTTCTTGCCCTCTCTCTTCTTTCTGATGAGTGGCTTTGTGATTACTTTCAAGGAGTTAAGAAGCTGACATTGTGTGCAATTGAAGCACACAAGCAAGTGCTCTTTGGGAAAAGAGGGCTAATTAAAACCAACTCTTCTTCTCCATTCAAGAAGAATATTCTCATGGTACAGGTCTGCAAAGATAGGATTGGTTCTATCAAAATGCATTCAAAACATGTCAAGTACAGCAAATTGGCAGAAGGAACTGGAAAGTGCTCAGGACTCAGCATTGTGACTGCTTCTTGATTCTTGCTACTGCTAAGTTATTATTTTATAACCATTATGAAATGTGTTGGTCACCTTTTATGCCAGGATTAAGTCCTTGGACATCTGAAGCAATAATGGACTTGGCTGAGGATGGGCACACTATGTTGTGCCCTTGCACTGAACTGGCTTATTTAAAGAAGAGATATTGGAAATTTGTTTGAAAGATTACCAACCTTTTATTGACTTTTTACATGAAGAAGAAACGATTTACCAGTTTTATGTTTTGAAGATTAATTTGAAAAGTGTTTTTGTTCAAGAAAAACGTGAACTTTAAGAAACCTGGAGTATGATGCCATTATTCTTTGTAACTGAATGAAAATAGATCAGAAGCCAACTACTTTTCTTTTTTATTTCTTCTAATCTTTCTTTTTCTTAGCATCTTTTATGTTTCTATTCCATACTTACCTAAATTCTATATTATCTTTAAAAACTTGTTATTTTCTCTTTTTTATAACTTTTCATTGAACTTTTTTTTAACAAAATACTCATAAAAAGTAATCAATTGTATATCTTTTTACAAAGCCCAACAAAGCCATTTGTTACTGTTAATATTTTACCCAAAAAACCCTGTCAAAAAACGTCAGAAAAAGTACATTCAAAATGCCCCCAAAGCACAAAGGTTGCTTGTATGGACCGGTGGGAGGAGTAATTTATTCTGCTGCTTTACAAAAGAGTATTGTTGTGCTTGGTTATCTCTGAAAGCAATATCTGAGAGTTAACAGTGTTATTTACAATGCATTATTTTTGAGCTCTGGTTGGAACAAGTTAAGATGCTTCACAACAGATCAGACTATTTGTCCATCCAGAACTGCATTGTTTACTCTGAGTGGGAGTATTTCTGTCTTAGACAGATGCTCACATAAAGATGCATATTTTTCACTGCTTTTCCATACTTCAAGACTTCCTGTGAAAAACCCATTTGTGGAAAAACCACATTGCAACCCATTTTTGCTGCATAACATTTTTTTTTTGTAAAAAATGCCCCAAAGCATTAAAAAAAATCCTATAGCTGTTAACTATTACCTTGAGAAATATTCTTGATGTGATAAGATAGCCGTTATCATTAAAAACAAAAATGTTTGTGGGTATTCTTTTCATCCCTAGTTTCATATAATCTATTCTATGGTCATTCTAACTGGAGAGGTACACAGAATGAATCTGGCACCTCCTAATGCCCTGTGATCTCTGTTCCAAAAGCATGGATACCATGCATATTTCCCTACTGGTGTTGTTGCACTACAACTCCCATTATCTATACACTGACCATCCTAGCTGAGACATTAAACCTTGTTGAGAGTGGTTGCTCCTGTGTCAGTGGGCTTCTGAATCTGCTCTGGATTTTACTTTCAACGTTAATCATGTTATCCAAAGAGATGTCTAAAAGTTCAGACTGGACTCAACAACAACTGAAGAGTCATGGATTCCCTACTCCGGCACTATAGGTTTCTTTAGGTGTATTTGGAAGAATTAGTAAGCCAATGTACACTTTAGATAGTTCTAAATGCTTCTTGAGGACAAACTTCTCTGAGTGTTTCTTACCTTCAAAGTGTGCCTTTGTAAGGGACCTTGCCATCGTTCTTCTGCCATCTTTTTTATATTGGAAAAGTGGAAAGGTGAAGAATCTTACTCACCCTATTGCCTCGCACAATGCTATTAAAGGAAACACATAATCAGCAGGGTTTCCATTGAGGGAGACACACTTGGTTATTGCCTTCCTTTCTGAATCCGCAAGTTGTTTGGTTTATGAAATTAATGCAGACAGGTGCTTCCTTTTATTAGAGTAGATCTGTTTACGGGGCTCCTAAGAGGTATGAGTACAGAGAGAATATTTTGATGGTATTTTCTACACCATGTTCATTGCATGGGCTATAATTAGGTAATCATCCCTTGATGGACATTCTTTGCATTGACACAAAAGAACAATCACTCATCATGCAAGTCAAATGTTGGGTTTTTTATCTGCCTCTTTTTCAGAAAGGGGACAACCTTGTTTCCCCCCTTTGCATTTTCCATGTCACTGCAGTCCCTTCTCAAAGACTACTGATGTAATTATTAATCTCTATCTAAACATTTGGGGTAACTGTGCTCCAAAGAGGAAACTCAACAAATGCAACAGCACAAAAAAAACAAGGAGGGAAATTATTTCATTTGATACAGCCATTAAATGCCTGATTAGTGTTGTACTC
The DNA here is from genome assembly GCF_035594765.1 of Anolis carolinensis. Lineage (NCBI taxonomy): Eukaryota > Metazoa > Chordata > Lepidosauria > Squamata > Anolidae > Anolis > Anolis carolinensis. The sequence continues at coordinate 192,697,702 of NC_085844.1, forward strand.
AAGCTATTTTACAGTAACAATAAAACCATCGACGTGCTACAAGGGACTTGTGAAAACCCCATGCAAAGTAAATAGTTTGGAATGGATACAGAGAAAGAGGATGACAATGATGCTGTGACCATGCTGTCTCCCCTTCTAGATCACGAAATTCATTTCCTTTTTTTTTTTTTAAATGTGAATAGCTTCTTTGCCATTTAAAAAACTGGTGTGCTTTCCCACTTGTGGATAAAGGTATATGAATATCTCTTCCCCTTTGTAGCGGTCAGTGCCTCTGTGATAGACAGAGCTAGTATATGAATATATTTTCCCCTTTGTAGCAGTCAGTGCCTCTGTGATAGACAGAGCCAGAGCTCATTCACACTACATAATTAATTTTTTATTATTCCACTTTAACAGCCATGGTTCCATCCAATGGAATCCTGGGACTGGACTTCAGGGAGAGGCATTTATCATGCTCAGACGTAGTGCTCTCTTGCCTCACCAGACTACAGTCCCAGAATTAAGATGGAACTATGTCAATTAAAGTGGAGCAACAACATTATAATTCTTCAGTGTGATTGGGTTGTTATTGCACCTCTTCTTGCTTCAACCTATTCACAGCTCTCAAAATGTTCTGAGGTTGGCTGGAGAAAAGAAGGAGTCGAAAAAGCTAGGCACTTAAAAGAGCAGTTAGTGTGATTTCTAGCCACTAGAAGGAAGGTAAGAAGGGGAATGTGGTAGAGTTCAGAGAAAGGTTAGGGAGAAAACAACTATAGCTGAATGGACTGAGTTTAGTGAGTCAGCCTTGTATTATTTAAAGAGAAACCTTGAAAAGCTTACTGTTTAGTGTGCAAATAGTATCAAGGGATTTATCAACCATTCACTTCCAGAGACTCAGAGATACACAGCTTGATGTGTTCTGGAATTTACTGTAGAAAAAGGAAACAACAGAATAGTGAAACTTATTGAAGTTAAAACTTCTACTGGATGTTACTATAGAGTCATTGTGGAGGACCTAGCAAATTCCCAGAGAGGTATCTAAGAAATTGCAAGGTCTTCCCTGGCAGCTATAGTAACTTCTGGTGGGAGTATACAATAGAATTGCCTAGCATATCTATAAAATTGCCTGAAGATAACATATTTCACTGGATGCAACTATGTGCTAAGTAACTACCAGTAGGAAATCATTCTTTCATCATGGTAATAAATGCATAGGAATGACTGGCCCACATTAAAACAATGACATAGGCTATAATCTTATTCTGAAAATATTTCGATTTCAGGGTTGAAGTATAATTTTTGTATATATTAAACTTCCCTGTTCTCTCGTATCCAATACATATCCATTCTGTTTTGAAAAAAGAAGAATATTTTTGCATTTTTTAACTTTTTCAGTCTCTTGGTTTAAACTTGTGCTTCCAGCTGCCTGATTTATGCTTAAAGCCAGAGGGTGGGCATGTTATATATAGTTAATTGTAACTAAACCACCCAAACCCTTTTATTCTTTGTTTTTAGAACCTAATGCCAGCTTTTCTATGCCAGGTGAGTAATCATTTTAACACTAAAGGCCAGCTGGAATCTTCGGACCAATAAGTTTATAGGCCTATTTAGGTGGGGTTGGCAGTGGGCAAATCTGGGACTCATCTTTTGCATTGCAATTAAATACATATGAACCGTCCCTTCTTTCTGCTCTATTATGCAAACACATACAAATTGTATCCAGATCTGTGCTTTCAAAATACAGTATTTTTGCAATTATCTCACAAAGGTGAAAAAACTGGAAAATCTCATCAAAGCTTTTGGATTTTTTTACATGGGAGATGCAAGCAATTAGTGTCACCATTTATCACTTGTATGAGATAAATACATTCAAATTACGAAATGAAAAAGGCCCGCGTTTTGTACTTTTTCCAGTTACAGTTTCCATGTCAATAAACCAGCTTCATCATTTTGCTCAATCCAAGTTACTGAAACTATTTTAAGGATAGAGTTCAGTTCCTTAGACAGCTTAATTTACAAAACCAGGTTAAAGTCAAGTGGATTCCCATTCCCACTGATACAGACAGGACCACTTTCTTTAAGGATAGCATGTTGTGAAAATTGGTGAAATTTGGTATAAGCAAAAAACATGATTGTTTAGTGGGCTTTATTAAAGAAGAAATCATATCTAGAATGTGACTATACAATCTGAAATAGGTGTAAAATTGTTTGAAAATACAGGGGTGTAAGATTGTGAATTTCATGGATGAATTCTAAGGCACTTTCAAATGAAAGACTCCTACCACCAGCACTCAAGGGGCATTATTGATCTATTCCATATTTCCTTTCTTTACAGATGGTTTTCAAAAATGGTGGAAAAAGCTGTGGAAAGGCATAGAAGGAATGCATAAGAAAGGTAATGTTGGCTACATCTTCTTTATAATTCCCCTTTTGTGGCAGAGAGATTGCAAAAGAAAAATGTAATTTAGAGAAAACCTCCACATAATCCAAGAATTACATTTAGAATTTGGATTATAAAATTCCAAGGCAGTGAGAGGTGAGTATTTTGTTCAGGTTTTTTTTATATAATAAACTCCTAGTAACCACATATTTCATTACAATGTAAGCATGATTGAAAACTGAGATTTAACATAAGCTAGAAAAAGGAATGTGGGAAAAAGTGAAACTGTGATGCCTCATGGGTTTTGTAGTCCTGTGCCTAGTGTCACCGTGACAGATGAGGATGAAAACATGGGGTTTTCACAGCCAGAGTTTTTCCAGATGCCTGAGGTTCTTGTCCAAGAACCCATTAAAACTGACCTTGATCAACGCTCACCTCCCTTCGCTAGAAAGCAATCCTTCTCGGCAGATAGGGGAGTGAGAGAGAGAATTCGGAGGAGTGCCCGAATTGCTGCCAAGCAAGAGACTGATTAGCCATGTTTCCCCTGGGAAAATCCAGTGAGTCTCACACCTGCAAGTTGGGTTTCGTTCCCTGTTCTCTAGGGAAAGAGAACGCTGGACGCCCGTTTGGCGGGAAATGAGACCCAGATAAAAGTATCGGGCTCTGTTGATTCTTTGCGGAGACAACAGCTCAGCTTCGGGAGTGAATTCCATGTTTCCAGCCTAGTGTGGACTTCGCTAAGTCCACAATCCAGTTTCCTTGCCTCGCCTGCTCAAGTCTCCAAGAATTGCCTCGCTTTGTCCATAGTCACGGATTTTGTTCTTAGAATCAAGTTTTAGACTACCATGCCTCGTTTTGAACCACGGACCTTGTTTCCTAGATTCAAGCCTTGTTCCCAGCTTCCTTGTGGATTTAACCTTGTGCCTTGAAAGACTTTGGACAACTCCCCTCACTATTGCCTGGCAATAGTGAGTGTTTGTGAGGACTCATGGGCCTTGTAGTCCTGTTCCTAGTACTATTGTGGCAGACAAAGAGGAAAACATGGGGTTTTCGCCGGTTCAGCAAGAGCCGGAGTCTCTTCACCTGCAGGATGTTGATGTTTGCCCTCAAGAATTCAGCCAAACAGGCCTTGGGCAGAACTCCCCACCGTTTCCCAGAAAAGAATCTTATTCCAGAGAAAGGGGAGTCAGAGAGGCCCAACGGAGGAGTTTACGCTTAGCTGCCAAACATCAAGCTGATTAGGCCTGCTTCCCTTGGGAAATTCTAAGGAGTCACACATCTGGACAGAGTTGGGTTTCGCTTCTCGTTCTCTAGGGAAAGAGTTCTGTTGGCGGGAAACGAGACCCAATATAGGTGTTTGTTTTCTACGGGCACTTTTCAGTTCTGTAACTTCAATAAACTGTGTTGTACTCTATTTGGTGGCGTTCTGTCTATGACAGATTGCCCAACGCCCAAAAAAGGAAGTTTTTCTAGTGAGGTTTCCACGTCAAGAAGACGATGGAGGAACTTAAGGCCCGTTTTGACCAGCTACAGGCTGCATTTTACGCTGCACAAGCAGCACAGGCAGCTAAAGGACATGTAATGACTCCTGAACGTTTTGATGGGTCTCGAAACAAATTGCCCACTTTTTGGCACAAATTGAACTTTATTTTTCTCAAATTAGTGCACAAGCTTTTCCTACGGACACTAGCAAGGTGGCATTTATCTTGAGTCTATTGACCGGTCCTGCGGGACAATGGGCAACTAATTTGATTCTAGGAAATGACCCAGTCAAGGACAATTTAGATGATTTCAAGAAATTATTATCAAACACTTTTGGGGATCCCCTCCGTATGGAAAATGCTAGCTGGGCTTTTTATCGGTTAAAACAGGGAAAAGGGTCTGTTTTGGACTATTTAAATAAGTTTAACTCTTTTCGTCATCAATTAGACTGGGGAGAGAATGCGTTTATGCTTTTGTTTACTGCTGGTTTGAATGATTATCTCCAAGATGAACTGGCGCGATTAGAGCCGGCAGAAGACTGGGACGCCTTGGTGGCTAAGGTTTTGCGTCTGGACGCCCGGTTTGAATCTCGTAAACAGTCTAGGGCTATGTATGCGCCATCTGTATCTGTGCCTAGGGCACCTGTGGCAAAGGGGGAACTTGGAACTATGGGGTGTTTAGAAAATTGTCAACGGCGGAAAAAGACCGTAGAAGGCAATTGGGATTATGTTTATATTGCGGGACTGCTGGGCATTTTGCTAGAAATTGTAACGTTAAGCCTTCTCAGCTTTCGGGAAAAGGTCAGTCCTAGTGCGACGTGAGTCCAACTCATTAGGGCTATTAAAGCAGTCACTTGAGGGGAAGAAACATGTTTTTGTACCCATTACTTTATCTGTTGGGGGAAAAGAACTTGCTTCTACTCTGGCACTGCTGGACTCAGGGGCTACGGTCTCATATGTGGATGTTGGGTTCGCAAGGAAACATAGGCTTCCTACAGTACGTAAAGCATGCGACATATGGGTGGAAGGAGCGGACGGGAAACTACTGGAGTCTGGGGTGGTTAATCGTGAAACCACAGAAATAACGTGGGAGGTACAAGGAGTAACTGGAGAATTTGTATGGGACATTACACGGTTACCAAGATACAATGTAATCATGGGAATGGATTGGTTAACTTTAGTAAATCCTCAAGTGGATTGGGTGAAGCGTACTATAGCTTTTAAAAGGCAGGGATGTTTTGCGTTAAATACTTCCCAGATTGACATGGAGGGCGTACCTACGGAATATAGGGAATTTCAAGATGTGTTTTGTAAGAGGGAAGCGGATAAGTTGCCGCCTCATAGACCATACGATTGTGCGATTAGATTGGTGGAAGGCGCTAAGTTACCAGCAGGAAGGTTGTACGCTCTAACGGTACCAGAAAGACAAGCCTTGAGAGAATTTCTTGACGAGAACTTAGCCAAAGGGTTTATTCGCCCATCTAGCTCTCCAACTGCTGCGCCTGTGTTCTTTGTGGCTAAAAAGACAGGGGAGCTTAGATTAGTATGCGACTATCGGGTTCTCAACAAGCACACCATTCGTGATAGATATCCGCTACCTTTGATTTCAGAATTACTATCGAGAGTGCAAGGGGCTAAGATCTTTACTAAGCTTGACCTACGGGGGGGCGTATAACTTGATTAGAATACGGGAAGGTGACGAATGGAAGACGGCATTTAACACGTGTTTCGGATGTCACGAGTTCCGTGTGATGCCTTTCGGATTATGCAATGCACCTGCTGTCTTTCAAAGATTCATAAATGATGTATTTAGAGATTTAATTGATCAATTTTTGGTGGTTTATTTGGACGATATATTGATTTTCTCTAAGGATGAAAAAGAACATCAGCGGAATGTAAGACAGGTGTTACAACGCTTACGGGATAATGGGCTTTTTGCTAAGGCCTCCAAATGTGTGTTTCACGTGTCTGAGGTTGAGTTTCTGGGACATATAGTTTTGGGAAAGGAGCTAAAAATGGACCCCCATAAAGTTGACGCAGTCAACTCTTGGCAGGAACTCAAGTCTAGAAAAGATGTACAGCGGTTCTTGGGGTTTGCTAATTACTATCGGGAGTTTATTCCAAACTTCGCTAAACTTACTGTGCCTTTAACACAACTCTTACGTAAGAAGCAACCGTTTGTGTGGGGACGGGAGGCTCACGAGGCGTTTATACAGTTGAAATCTAGTTTTCAAGCTGACAATATACTAATACATCCAGACATTGATAAACCATTCATTGTAGAAGCAGACGCTTCTAGTTATGCGCTGGGGGCTGTATTATCTCAAAAGGATTCATCAGGGACCTTGCGTCCCTGTGGATTCTACTCCAGACAATTAACACCTTTTGAACAAAATTACACCATCTGGGAGAAGGAATTGTTGGCTATAAAGGTGGCTTTTGAGGAGTGGCGGCACTGGTTAGAGGGCGCACGTCATCAAATTGTGGTCAGATCTGACCACAAGAACTTAGAACATTTACAAACTGCCAAGAAATTGAATCAACGCCAGATCCGATGGGCCTTGTTTTTCTCTAGGTTCAACTTTAAGGTTCAGTTTGTGGAAGGGAAGGTAAACCTACGGGCGGATGCCTTATCTCGTAAACCTGAGTTTAAAACTTGCGAGCAAGCAGTGCGTCAGACAATATTGCCTACCGCTTCCTTATGCGTGGTAGAAAATGAGGTTGGTTTACACACTCAAATTCTAGAGGCTCAAAAGAACGACAATTGGACTCAAGAGCAACTCACATTACTTTCGGTAGGGACTCGTACTGTGCTGCCTCATTTACAGGACCAGGAGGGAGTATTGGTACGTAAACGTAAGTTTATGTACCGGCGGGTGCACTCAGGTTAGAAGTCATTAGGGCATATCATGATGAACCGATGGCTGGGCATTTTGGTAGGTTTAAGACTGTACAACTCATTACCAGAAATTATTGGTGGCCTAAAATGCGACAGGACATTCTCCGTTATTGTGATAGCTGTGCAGTATGTCAGCAGAGCAAGACGCCTGTCGGGCGCCCTAGGGGATTATTATCTTCATTGCCTGTTCCTGAGAGACCATGGCAGATTATTTCTATGGATTTCATTTCTGATTTGCCTAGGTCAGGGGGTTATACATGTATTTGGGTGGTGGTGGATCTATTTTCTAAAATGGCTCATTTTATACCTTGTTCAACGATTCCAGCATTGGCTTTACTTTTTACCAAACATATTTTCCGTTTGCATGGGGCTCCTGAGGTTATTATCTCTGACAGAGCTCCTCAATTTGTGTCTCGTTTTTGGAGACATTTCCATGAGTGTTTGGGAACCAAGTTGAATGTCTCCTCTGCTTTTCATCCACAAACGGATGGCCAATCTGAGAGAGTTAATGGGTTACTGGAGCAGTATTTGCGTTGTTTTTGTCTAGAACAACCGAGTGCTTGGGTAAAATGGTTGTCGGTGGCTGAGTTTGCTTATAATAACGCTGTGCATACGTCTAGTCAACACACACCATTTGAGTTAACTTATGGCTTCCATCCGCGGGGAGGGGTGGCGCCGTCGTCCAATGTGGTTTCCTCTGATCCGGTGTACCGCTCTTCTGAAATGGCTGCTTTACATGATGTTGCTCGTCGGTTGTTATTAGAAGCTAAGGCAGCGCAGAAGACTCAAGCAGACCGCCATAGACAAGCAGGGGAGGAGTTGGATGAAGGGGATATGGTTTGGTTATACTCTAAATATATTAAACATACTGGGGGAAAGTTTGCGCCACGGTATTTGGGACCTTTCCCTATTGTTAAGAAGATTTCTTCTGTGGCGTTTAAGTTACGCTTGCCACCTTCTTTTAAGATCCACCCTATCTTTCATCGCTCTTTATTGAAGTTGGATACTTCTGGGCGCCGTAACGCTGTAGCCGAGGAGGTCACTGCTGTGTCCCCATCTTTGGAGGAGGAGGCCTTTGTGAGAGGGGATAGTGTTATGGTTGAGCCTTCTGGCTCCGGTACTGGGAGATGGGGTCGTAAGACTCCTCGAGAGTCAGACTCTTTTGAGGAGCGAGAAAGGAAACGGCTCCGGGACTTATTTGCAGAACCAACTGACGAAGACTCATTTGAGGGTTTTACCGAGGGAATGGAGGAAGAAATGGTTAGTTCAGAGGAGGATGACATGGAATGGACTCGTGTGAGGGAGGATTTGGGTGCCACCGGCAATGTTAGCATGGGAGGCGATTGGCGGGTTGCAGGATCAGACCCATGGACGGGTTGGAGGGATGGAGCGGGATCCACAGCTGGGGATGCTGTGGAGCGTAGTCAAAGGTGTTTTAGCTCTGATGAGGATGATGATGATGAGGCACCTGGAATTAGGATAGCAGCTGACAGCGATGAGGAGTTATGAACTGGGATAAAATGGGGTTTAGGATCAATGGCTAATTGTGTTGGGCAAGGTAATCTGGACGAACGCTTGGGCTCTTGTTGGGGAACTTCCTGAAGACGGGTGTGATTCGTTGCTGGATACGTAAGTTACCAAGGACACTGGGCATAGACGGCGGGAGGAACTGTATGGGGTTTTTCTATGCAACTTGTGTTTAATCTTGATAGCTTGGACCTCCGTCGTCTTTTTGACGGACATTAATTACCTACTCTGGATTGACGCTGGACTGACTGACTGACTACGACCCTGGACTATCCCTTCTGTGGCTATCGGTGAACTCGTGGAACTCTAGACGCCTGCACTTGGCTTCCGATCTCGGACCGGACTGGGACCCCGCTGACCGCCGTGATCCTGATTGATGTGCCTGGACCCGGATTTCGCTCGTTGCACGGAGGAGTAACAGCCTGAGTTACTCATCTGTAGCTTTTGGGTAGCAGAGAGGAATCTGCTGCCAGTTTTTTGTGTTCATTTTGACCTTTGTTACCAACTTTTGTTTGTTTAAATTGCCAGGCTGAAGTAAGCACTTTTGAGTTAGTTCGGATTAAACTCCTGTTTAATCCGGTTTATTCTTTCGAACCGTTTTAATTCAAACTGAGCTGTTTTTGTTACTTTTTCACTGAAGACAAGTGTTTGCCTAGTCCTTTGTTTTCTACGGGCACTTTTCAGTTCTGTAACTTCAATAAACTGTGTTGTACTCTATTTGGTGGCGTTCTGTCTATGACAATTTATACATCCACAAGAGGTGTAAAATGAGTGATTTTGACATCTAAAATACGTATAGTACTTTGGGATTCATTATAATTGATCACAGAAGTTGCAATAGCTGGTAATTTTCTGGCATAATTTCAGTTCATTCTCATAGCTGAATGTAGTGTGTAATTAAATTATCCTATTTTGTGTGTAATGCATAATCCATTTCCAATCGGTCTCAGAAGAACCATTCAAATGTCTTTACTGAGGACTAGAATTCCCCATTGGAATGATGCTTCATGATAATACCCATCAGGCAGGCAGTTTTCCTTTCCAGAAAGAAATAACTCTGGAAACAACACAGTACTTGCAATCCTCTTGGTGAGCTTTGACAATGTAAAGCTTTGTTATGGCAACCTAAGGTATTTTTTCAGAGACATGGGCAATTATGATGCAATAGCAGAGAAAGCTTTTTATAGCAGAGAAAGCTGCCTTTAAAGATCCTAAGTTGGGAAAAGCAGCTTTCTCTTTAGATAGTGATAATCATTTTTTCAACTTATAGCAACCTTGTGGCAAACTTCTTGACAAGATTTGTTCAGAGGGGATTTGCTCTTTCTTGTCCTCCTTTCTTCCATTGCCTTCCTCTGAGGGAAAGATAGGGACCAGTGGGTTTCCATGACCAAGTGGGGATTCAACCTTTTTTCTCCAGACCCATAGTCCAATTCTCAAACCACTACATCATGCCTTTGCCACCACCTGCACTGGTACAATTGTGCTCACCATAAGAATTGCAGTCTCTCTTATTCTATAACAACACTGTACCACAATTCCAGGAGTATTATGCCTCTCATTTTCAAAGTACTCATGCTCAGCGATTTGGAGTGCTGGCATAGTTTCATTCAAACAAAACAATTAAGAAAAAGAAATAGAAAATAAACCTTCAATCTCAACATCGAAAATATCTACCTCCTAAACTTTCTCCTAGGAGCCCCCAATGGCACAGCGGATTAAACTGTTGAGCTGCTGAACTTGCTGACCAAAAGGTTGGTAGTTCGAATCTGGGAAGCGGGTTGAGGTCCTGCTGTTAGCCCCAACTTCTGCCAACCTACCAGTTTGAAAACATGCAAATGTGAGTAGATCAATAGGTACCACTCCAGCAGAAAGGTAACAGTGCTCCAAGCAGTCATGCCAGCCACATAACCTTGGAGGTGTCAAAGGACAATGCCGGTTCTTCGGCTTAAAAATGAAGATGAGCACCAGCCCCCAGTCAGGCACGACTAGACTTTATGTCAAGGGAAAACCTTTACCTTTATTTAAACTTTCTCCTAGCATGAAATATATTTATAGTCCTCATCCCTCTCCCCTGAGTATGATGAAAGAGATATAATTAAGTATTTGTGTCAGATGTAATAAAACATAGCATTTCTGATATCTGCCATGAAGGCATGTAGCCGGGGGGGGGGGGCAGCCCTCCCACCCACCCCAAAATTCTCAGGGTGTTCCGCGAGAAGGCCTTACATTTATTATTTAAACTGTTATTTTTATTTATATCATGATCTGATCACCATGCTCAATATATCCCATATGCATGGGGGTATTGGGATAATGATACAAAAAGTTTTGCTAGGCTAGGTCCTCTCTCACCCAGACTCAACCCCCCCCCCCGAACCAAAGTCCCAGCCCCTCCCCCCCAAATCAAAATCCTTGCTACGGGCCTGCTGCCATGCAAATGCTGCTTACACATTTGTGCACCTAAGCTTTTGAACAGAAGCTGCTTAATAAAGGTTTTCAACAGATGCACACCTGCTTCTTAGTGAACTAAGGCATGAGGGTCCACAGAACACTCTTTTTGGTGACTAGACAAAATAAAAATTTGTGGAAAATACATGCATCCACAGTTTTGTGTATCTGTGAATAAATAACTGTCTGTTCCTTTAATTTTTTTTTAAATCCTATTAATTATTACAAAATACTTGAATAGCACTTATAACTTCTCAAAGCAGCCTCGGTTCTGATTGAAAACCTGTCCTCAGTGGCCCACTAATGATGGCATTACACTCTGAGAGAGGACTTTCTGTCCTGTGTTGCCCAGGTATAGTGCACCTACCAACATTGCCCTCATTCTGGTGCCAATAAAAACAGTTTTTTTCACTAGTCTTGTAGCTAACAGAATTAAACTAATCTCAACACATAGAAGCTATGAAACTATGGCTATATTTTTTAATTTTTTTATTTCAAACTGTTTTGAATGATTTTAGTGCAACTGTCCATAAATCTTACGATGTAGGGCAGAATATAAATATTTAAATTAATAAATTTTAATACTAATCTATAGGGAGAGGTGAGAGAAATACTACTACTACTACTAGTAGTAGTAATAATAATAATAATAATAATAATAATACAGGTTGAATATCCCTTGACCAAAGACCCAAAGTGTTTTTTTTAATAGTATAGATAGGATCTAAGTATGAACATAGCATCCATTTATGTTTCATATACATTTTGTACTCATAACCTGAAGGGAATTTCATATACATCATTTTCTATCATTTTGTGCATGAAACAAAGTTTGTGTCCACTGAACCATCAGAAAGCAAAGATGTAATTATCTCATTTACCAATGTGGACAGTTTTGGATTTTGGATATTTCTGATTTTGGAATTCTGGATAAGCGATGCTTAACCTGTCTCCACTGAGACCATCTGGAAATTTACTTAGTCTGTGGGGTCAGCAAAACAATGTAGAGTATATGTGGGAAAAGGCCAGGGTAAAAACAGTCTCATCAGTATCTCTAAGTATATATTTGAGGCATGAAATTTTAGAGCAGATGTCTATAAAGTATGATTTTGTCTGACGACGATCCAATTGGGATTTGTGCATGCATGTGCAGAGAAGGCATATGTTTCTCCCTTCAGCTGTTCATGGTCCTCAAGCTCTGATTTCTTGGCAAAGAGAGGGCCCTCGGTGGAATTTCGGAGTAGCCTTCCCTCCCACAGATCTCTGTGCATTCTAATTAATATCAACTGCGTGCATTATTTATTGAGAACAGATGTTCAGGTTTAAAGAGTGCTAAGAGGATATCCTTGGCTAATCAATTTATTTTAACTGGATTATATATTTACTGCAAACAGAATTTGGACTTTAGCTGCCATTTTTAATTATCTTCTACTCATTTCAGGGAAACGTATATTGCACAGACACTTGAACTGCACTCTGTGGACCATCAGTAATTCACAGAGCATTTGCTCTTGATCCAGGAATGTTTCTGATCATTTAAAGCTCTATTTAGTATTTTCTTTCTGTTCTAAAAATGCAGCAAAATCTGAAACGGATTCCTTAAATTAAGCAGTCTGTAAAAACATCACAAGAACAGGAAGTGTTTCAGGAGATGAGAATTTCTACATAGAAAAGAAAAAGAGACTTGTCCTTTTCCCTTCATGGACTTAATAGCTGCATTCAGATGGGGTTTTGACTATTATTTGGGGAACAAAAATGAGAGGCAGTGAACCTCAAGTTTGCACATTCATTTCCCCTATTTCTGGGATTGGAGCACAAAATATTATGCTTTTAGTTAGTGGGCAAACCATAGGTTGCCATTTTGCCTGAATGTAGCAATCTATGGTTTGAATAAGTCATAGCTTGCTTTCAAAGCATTATTCCTAGATGAGGTGTAATGCTGCTTTCTGCAAGTCACAGTTTACCAAATTCAGACCAAATGTTTGTGACTTGCTTGTACCATTGTATTACTTTTCCATGGTAGTGTGATTGCGCATTCATGCAAAGTAAGAGGCCATGTTGATAGTAGTGCTGCTGGCAGGGTCTCTAATATCAGACAGGCTTTTTCTGAGGAATAATATTAAATGTGCCAAAGGAGCTAGAGGGGAAGACGCAATAGTGTGTATGTGAGTGTGGAGACACTGGCACACAATCTCTCAGAGATAATGATGGTTGCGCCATAGCTAACATTTGTTAGTACTGCACAAAAGGAGGCATGATAACCCCTCTTGTATTTTTTTTACCATGAAAACCCTATAATGAAAAAAATTAAACTAAAATAAGAGACAGTGCCAGGAGATGAAACTCTCTGACAAAATTTTTCTCAATTAACTTGTAGAGTATATAAGAGGACAACTACGAGTTGTGCTGTGGCTAATGTTGCAACTGGATTCAAGCTGAAAAGATGTTCAGTGGTGGATACACTCAGAGGTGAAAGGAAACTCAGAAAATGCACTACACGTATTACAGTAAAGATCATCATAGATTTTATTTTTTCTGCCACTCAGTCACCAAAGTATTATGAGATATATATACGCAAAATAGATTCAGCCATTACACCACGATGACCAAATTAAACATTTGAATAAAAGTTCATTAAACTCTTGAGCAGAATACTGATATGACACTTAGGGTGAATATTTCTCCCATTTTTGTCATCATTGCAAGTTTCACAGAAAATATTCCTATTCTAAATTTGTCATTGCCTTTGAAGTTCTGAAGCCTGTCAAGTGAAACCCTAGTTTAAAAACCGGAGTGTTATTGCAGCTTTTAGCTTGTCACCATTGTTAAGAGCTATTGGGGAAAACACAAAGAGCAGGAAGAAAGGAAAAGATAAATGGAGGAAAACAGAAAGATTGAAAGGCAGTAAGTGAGAAAGAGAGGGGGAGAACTCAATCTGCTCACTAGTTAGGTTGAACTATTTAACATTTAAACCTATGTAATTATGCTGAAGTTAATTGAATTAGTTAGACTTCAACTAGCATACTCTAGAATGTTTTGTTTTAAAATTTTAATTGAGCAAATTGCAAGGTGTTTTCTATCCTCACTGGAATTCTTATGTACTGGTATTTGTCAGTAGAATTAGCACTATGGTTGGGGTTCACATCTTGAACAGGTTGTACTGTATATCCCTTACCCAGAATTCCAAAATGAGAAATACTACAAAATCCAACATTATACACAGCTATAATAGTGACACCTTTGCTTTCTGATGTTTCAATGTACACAAACTTTGTTTAATGCACAGCGGTATTACAAATATTGTGTACAAGATTACCGGAACATAAATGGATTCTGTGTTTAGACATGGTTCACATCTCCAAAACACTTCAAAAGTATTCCAAAATCTTAATCCAAAATGTGAAGTATGGAACACTTCTGGTCCCAAGCATTTCAGATAAGGGATATGCAAACCGCAAAGAATTTCAGTTCTTGTTCCCAAGATAGAGCCAACACACATATAATAAAAGCATAACATTTCTGTTTTTGTAACACCATCGTTTGGTGACTAAGGCATGGGACATTTTTTGTTATATTGTCTGGGACCCTTCTCACCTAAATCTAAATTATAAAAAAGCAATACATTTCTTGAGAAAAGTTTTGTCCCAACCATGGTTGTCTATTTAAGAAATCTCCATATATATGGCAATCTTGAGAAAATTATTCTCAGCTATGCAGGTGAAAATGTGATAGAATGACGACACCATGAATATATTCCTCTGTGGATTTTGCAACAAATCATGATTCTGGGGGACTAAAATGTTCCATCCTGGTGCATGGAGGTTAATTAAACTTTTTCAGCATAGCAAGTTTAGGGATCGGAGAGAAGGGAAAGAAAGGAAAAAGGATGAACAAGGAAAGATTTATCTCTTTTCTTTTAAAAAAGCAATTAAATACCACCCTTGAGCATCTTCTGCCAACCAGAGTTGGGGTAAAAAAGACAGCCCTTAGTACTAATTTCTGGGAAAATTGCTACTTCATCTTCTTTAATGTCTTGAAGTTCACCAAATTGTAGCATCAAGGTTTGATTCTAAGCTCCAAGAAAAAGAATACCTGTCAATGAAAATCTCTTATGAAATGGTTACAAAAACAGTAAACAAACAAATATAGGTAAAACCACAGAAAGTTCTAATATCAGTTGAAAACATAATGAAAAACAATATTGACAAAATACACATGAAATATAAAGTGCAGTAACGTCTTTTAAACAGCCTCAGCAGCTTGTCAGTTGCCAGAAAGGTATTTTGAACTCCTTGCCAGTGAAATGATATCAGAGAAGAGGGCCAATTTAGGCTCCTTTGAAAGAAAGTTGTACAGTGTAGGATTCAGGTCCAAGTTATCTGAAAGACTGCATTCTTCCTTACAGACCTGTCCATGGGCTCATAATTGAATTCAGGAGCATACTCAAAACTGAAAATCTGCATCTTCAGATTGTGTATAGCCCATTCAGCACTAGCTGAATCCCTGTCTTCTGATCTGCCTATTAAATGGATTGTCACCTTGCTGTGGTGAGTGGGCTTGCGTGTTCCAATGAACCTGTGGGCACAATCACTGGAGTCATGCACTCCCAGGAGTGGCCACAGGGGAGGATCCAGACCAAGAACAATCCGAAGACCCTAAGACCTCAACGGTGGAGCAGGCGGAGGATAACATGGTACGTGTTACAATGGCTGTGAAGGCGGAAGAAGGCTGCAACAGACTGAGAAGCCACTCTCGTTATGTTAATCACCCCACTGCTGGGGCCTCACTCTGTGAAGACTGTGTGTTGACCAGCCGTGCACCGACCTCTACACATTAAAAAAAAAAAATCACGCACAGGCGTCTTCCATGAAAAATTACTGGAAGACCATCATCCTCGAACTACGAGGGATCGCCTAAGTGAAGTAAATGGACTGACAATGAGTACCTCTGTCTTGTTTGGATTAAGCATCAATTTGTTTGCCCTTACCCAATCCATTAATAATGCCAGAGACTGATCAAGGCATCTCATCACATATTCCTCAAACATTTTTGGGAAATTAATACTGTATTTGGTAAGATTATGGGACAGCCTTCACCATTCCTTCACCACCAGATCTAAAAATGGATTAAATTTTCCAAATTTGTATATAGTTTGACCTGTAGAAACAGTTGGTAAGTACAATTTGATGCAATTCCCTTCCATGGGTGATTTTGGAATTTATCTATTTGACATATTTTGGGGGCTTTTCTATCTTAGGTTCCACCCATTTGACAAGACAAGGATGGTGCCCACTGCAATTTCTGCAGTCAAGATGGTCTGGTACATATTATCCTTCACCACCTCAATTTGACAACAATTTGATTTATATGCTGATTTGAAAGTCATGAGACAATCCTTTTAACAAAAGCAGTGCATTGATTGCGGTGCTATATTTTTTTAACAGGACCAGGTCAAGAATTTTGTGGTTTTCAGTACTGCGGTCCGTATATCATTTACCCTTGGTACAGCATGGTAATATCAATAATTGCAATTAATTGTCCATATATAGGCCCTCAACTCTGAGTGCTTCAGTTTTTCCTGTGGCGTTGGAAGCATTAATCGTATCCTCACGGAAACCAACAAGTGTAGTTCACAAATGTTTGCGGGAAAGCACAAATATGTGATGAAATGAATAAAGAACTGGATTGTTCTATACCATTACCAATCAAGCCATGAAAATTTATCCTAACTTCAATATGCAAACTTTTGTTAGATTTTAAATTCATTTTGATTCAAGTTGGATGTTTTGGGATTATTAGACAATGCTATGCATTCTTAAAATAATTTGGCCACTTAGTTGTTATACAGATAATGCTTCCTTGTGCTGTATGATATTGGCATACTCGGTGTTCATTCTTTTCTGGGTCAATGTATTACAATGGATTAATTAGAAGACATTTTGATATTTGTAAACATACATAAACTTTTAAATTATAGTTCTGCAGCCAGTAATTTAACTGATGAACAATGTTGTTGGATCCTTTGTGCTGTAGCTAAAAGACTAGTGGAAAGTAGTCGGAGGATTTATCATGTTAGCCACTCATCTTAAACATGTAAAGTATCTTTTTGAGCATACATCATATTATTACTATATGTTATGCCTAGTCCACTTTGATATCTTAGCTATTTCTTCCCCTTGTCTTTTCCCTTCTACTCTCCCAACTTTTTGCATTCTTATTTTAAAAATCCAATAAAAGCATGCATATAAAAAAGTAATAAGAGATTAGGATAAGATTCACAAAGACATGCTGGGTTCGCAACCTTGCATAAAAGTAATACCTATACAACATGTATTGTGAAAATCACTGCATTTATCCTTGCTTAGCTTTTACTCACTGCTTAAATAATGATTATCAGATTGTAGTGTGTTCCACATGAATGGGGCCACATATTTCTAGGGATAGATAGTATTGTGGAGCATGTGCATAGTTTCTCCTGTTTTTATCCCCAGATCGATAATGTACCCCATATTTGACATGTCAAACATGTTGAATAGCCATTGTGCCATTGGAATTGTCAAAAGAACTCATGGGGCAGAATTGTGAGGCTGGCAGAAGAATATATATACAGTCTGTATTTATGCAGATAAAGTAACAATGTGCAGATACCATGTGACACAAAAAATGATACAGAAATATTTACCTGGATTTTTTTTTACTTTCCCCAATCAACTCATGTCTTTGTGATTCTAACCTTCTTTCTTCTTCTATCCCTTCACTTAACTGACAAGGAGGCTTGCTCAACAAGTATGTCATGAGCTTGCTTAGAGATTCCCGCTTTCATCTGTGCATGTAAATATGAGCAAGTACAAGTAAGAAAGAGAAGAAGGTGGAATTTGGCAGCAAGAAGAATTCTAAGGTAATCAACAAGAAAGACATTTGTCCAAGCATGATTAATACAAGGCCTCCCTCCATCCGTACTTCAACTAACTCATAATTAATTGCAGGCTTTGTTGGGGCAATTCATAAAACTCAGAATGATACATTGAAAAGAACGTTACTGATATTGCCACTCATTTATGTTATTTGCTATCAGGTAGACTTTGGTGTATGGCAACCCTATTAAAGAGACCTTCTAGAATCCTAATCCTCATCTTTTCTGCCCAGGTCTTACAAAATCAGTGTCATGGCCTCCTCGATCATGTCTACTCACCCACAGTCTTGACTTCTTTTCACACAGCCTTCAACTTTAGATTATTGTCTTTTTCAATAAGATGTATTATCTCATGGTATGTCTAAAGTGTCTTAGCCTCAGTTTAGTAATCTTGACTTCTAGTGAGATATTGGGCCTGCTTTGCTCTAGGGCCCCTTCTCCTGTTTTTTTTTAAAAATTTCTATGATTTCCTAAAAACCCTCCTCTAGCACGTATTTCAAATAGGTTGATCTAGTTCCTCCCAGCTTACTTCACTGTCCAACCTTCACAACCTTTCTTCCTTCACCACCTTCCTTCCTTTCTATCTTCCTTCTTTTCTGCTTAACTCCCATATGGCATGGATTATTCTGACTTTGAAATTTAATAATCTTTATACAACAGGATTATATCTATCTATTGCATAACTACTCTTCCAAGTCCCAGTCTTCTAATTTTGAATACAGTCTGTTTTGATTAACAACTAAGCCAAGGTATAGAAAATCTGTGACTATTTCTATACTTTTATCACCCACTTTAAAATGTCAGTCACTTGTAATATTGATGACATGACCAGATACCTGAGCAAAAGCAAAAGAGTAGCACCCACAAACCTCAAGAAAACGTAGCATCCACAAATCCTTAAGGCTATGCAGAAAACCTTGGCTAGAATTTACAGAATGGTTTGTTTTCTCTAACTTACCCTCAACATATATTGAAGTCACCACAGACAACCTGGCTCTGAATGTCATCTAGATATATAACCAAATTTATATTACCCAATTTGATATGTGAGCATGAGACATACATAACAGGCTGGAATAAGAGGCCCTTCCAATAGTTCTTCTCTAACACAAATAAGCCATTTTCAATGGCAATGCGACAAATAGATAAAGAGAATGTATTTGAGCATGTGAAAAAATATCTCTGTTTAACTACTTTGTACATGTCGCACACAGACATACAACCCATCACCTACAGTCACATACCAACAATAGGGAGTGAGCTATAGGTTGTGGTCCATCGCTTCTCGGCCTTTTGGCTAAGATCAAGTGTGTAGGTTGTGGCCCACAGTCAAGATTGGGTTCCAACATCTCTTACTTAATAAGTAACATGGTGCTCCATAGATGCTTCCACTTTGCTTGGAACTTTTCCCATATAATTTAGATTTCTAATCTTCAAATCTTGGCAGAGGAATATAAATACACAAGCAAACTCAACAAAGGGTCAGTAGAATTTTGTAATGCATTGAACTGATAAATGAATAGCAAAAATTGAGATGGAGTTTTCAAGAAAGAAATTTCACAGACTGGATTTTATATAGTAAGAAGAGTGAGAAACATGTGGTTCTCCAGATATTATTTGTCTCCAGCTTCCATCAGCCTCAACCATGTTAGCCAATGGTCAGAGATGACTGGTGTTGTTAACAATTCCTGGCAGAACATAGGTTCCCCAGCCTAGAGTTAAATAACACATAATTTGCGGTGTAGTGGTTTGAGTGTTGGAGTCGGACACTGGGAGAACGTTTGAATCCTTGCTTGGCCATGGAAACCCATTGAGTCGCCTTGGACAAGGCACACTTTTAACCTTAAAGAAAAGAAAAGGTAAGCCCCTCTGAGCAAATTCTTCCAAGAAAAGCCTGTGATATGGTCATCTCAGCATTGCCATAAGTCAGAAAGGCACACAACAACAGCAAAACATTCATCACTTTTTCTTTCTTTCAGAATTGTGACCAGAGACATTTTAAACTAGTGATGGGGAACGTGTGGCCCTCCAGGACTGGTGGACTACTGTTTTTATTGCACTTCACTTTATCCAGGTTTGGCAAAGATGGTGGAAAGTACAGAACTCTAACATGTGGAGAGACATATACTTTTCTACCCCTAGTTTAACCCATTTCATTTTAAGGCAAATGTTTAATGATTGGTGTGACTCTAGATCAGAAAAGGTTACAAATGTGCAGCTGTCAAAATGTGTTATGGTCAAGGAAGAACAAAATGGTAGACCATCAGTATCAGGGTTTGGTTCCTGAGGAGGAATTGATAGATGAAAGTGTTAAATCAAGTATTAGCAAGTCATCATGGCAAAAATGAGGATTTTAAAGGTGAGATATGGGGAAGGATAGCCAAGAATTAGTCTGAAAAATCATTATACAAAATGTAAAGAGCAGTACATGAAGTCAAAATAGAGTGCCAACAGCTGACACAGAATACCTTTCATATTACTTTTAACAGTCAGAAGACAGTATAACTTGAATGCTTAATTTTTAAACATCTGCTAAAACATTTAAAAGGCATTATTAATCTTCTGTTGGTTAAGCAGGAGAGAAGTGATTACTGGGCAAGATTAATTTTGTTAGCTTGGGTGTTATGAATATCAGTGCAATTGTAGAACATCGAGTTGGAAACAGAAGACTGCTGACATTTCCACACTCAGAAAGGACTATGAATTCAGAGTTCTTCCATGGTATGAATATAGAATGATAAGTATATTTTCTCATTTCATTGGCAGTAGTGCCAATTTCTACACTAACTTCTCGAAATGCCAACCCAGGATATTATGCTGAAAAGTTGCCAGCTTGGTTTTTCTTTGTGCTGTGTACCATTTACAGAAGGGATTGGCAAAGTGTCACCCTGGGGGTAGAAGAAGACCCTAGAGAATCTTTTTTTAACCTTTGTACCCTCAGGCTGCCCATATTATGTACTATTTCTAATCCCTCCCCATAAGAGATAAAAAGCTACAATTCACAGTATGAATAGGTTGCAAAGCATCTATGCTGTGTTTAACATTACAACAGAAATGTGGGTTGTTGGTATAGGCTAGTCCTTCCCCATTTGTTGGAATTTGGGAACCTGTATAGTCTCCATAGAGTACATAAAAACTAGCCCATAAACCTTGGTGGTTGCCAACTCTTGGCCTGCACTGAACTAAGGCTAAAATACATATTGACTGGAATTTTGTTAGAGATGTATGCATATGTCAGTGTTTCTTATGTATGCTCTCTTATTGTAAAGTGCCTGAAGCCATTTCATGCTTTATGGCAAGGAGAAACTGTATTTGGCTATATTCCCAAAGTCAGATACATAAAGATGGCATCAGCAATGAGATCTACTGGACATCTCTGGATATCTTGGTGCTGATGTCATCATTGTGCATTTGGCCATAAGGACATAGGTAGGTGCATCTCTGATCTTATCTGCTTGCTGCAAAGTGAGGAATGGCCATGAGAGGTGGCTTCAAGGGCTGCATCGTAAATCAGGTGGAGGATATATGGCTAGCATCGCTCCATATGTGGATAGTTATGCCCTACTACAGGGATGTTGGATTATTGATACTGTGAAATGTGTTTTATTGGTCTTTTGTTTTGATTTGTTTTTTTTTAACTACTGAATGTTTTATATTATTTATCTGTATTGTTTAATTTATTGTCTATTTTCTGGCATTGAAATTTTGGCTTTTATGTTGTAGGCTGCCCTGAGTCCCCATGACAAGATGGGGTGAGATATAAATAAAGTTTGATTAAATTTGATTGATTGATTGGGCCCAGTGCGTACCCTTGACTTCTCTCAAAGTTGCTGTTTAAGTACTATGAAAATGAATCCCATTTGTTAGATTTAAGCTATTATTAGCATCCTGTTGGTGAATTTCAACAATGTAAGTCAGACGTATATCATTGCAACTCGCTTCCTCCCCCCCCATTATTGCAGAAGTCTATATTCTGTGTTGTTCACATAGTGACTAACATGCCCCCTTCAAATCCACCCTGTAAGATATGCAGCCTTTCAAACATTTCTATGGAATTAGGGAGATCAGCAGCAATGTCCATCTAATTTCTTGCAGCTGGATGTTCTACAGGGATATCATCTGCAGAGACCCTCCTGAGGTTTCCTGGAGATCCCTGGAGATTCCTGTTGCAACATGTCCAGCTACAGGAAAATGGCTGGATGCCTTTCTGCTTTCAATCTCTGACAACATGGAAATGGCAATCTTGGGGAGTTGTGCTGCATACAGGGGTGATTTGGGGAGTACACCATCAAAAGACATAGCTGAGTATCACACTCACACTTCCTGTTGCATGAGCATGGCCTATATGGCATTTGTAGTAAATCCCAGCTGAATTGTTTAAAATCTTGGAAGGTGATGCTGTCAAGGTGATGCATGCCATATGCCAGCAAATATGGAAAACACAAGATTGGCCATCAGATTGGAAAAAATCAATTTATATCCCCATACCAAAAAAGGGAAATGCTAAAGAATGTTCAAACTTCTGTACAGTGGCACTTATTTCCCATGCCAGTAAAGTAATGCTCAAGATCCTGCAAGGCAGACTCCAGCAATACATGGAGCGAGAGTTGCCAGATGTACAAGCTGGGTTCAGAAAAGGCAGAGGAACCAGAGCTCAAATTGCCAATATCCGCTGGATAATGGAGGAAGCCAGGGAGTTTCAGAAAAATATCTACTTCTGCTTTATTTACTATTCTAAAGCCTTTGACTGTGTGGATCATAATAAACTATGGCATGTTCTTGGTGGTATGGGGATACCAAGTCACCTTGTCTGTCTCCTGAGAAATCTGTATAAAGACCAAGCAGCCACAGTAAGAACAGATCATGGAACAACAGACTGGTTCAAGATTGGGAAAGGAGTACAGCAGGGCTGCATACTTTTACCCTCCCTATTCAACTTGTACGCAGAACACATCATGCAACGTGCAGGGATTGACGATTCCAAGGCTGGAGTTAAAATTGCTAGAAGAAACATTAACAACCTTAGGTATGCAGATGATACCACTCTGATGGCCGAAAGTGAGGAAGAGCTGAAGAGCCAAGGTGAAAGAAGAAAGTGCAAAAGCTGGGTTGCAGTTAAATGTCAAGAAAACCAAGATCATGGCAACTACACCTATTGATAACTGGCAAATAGAAGGAGAAAACGTGGAGGCAGTGACAGAAATTATATTTCTAGGTGCAAAGATCACTGTAGATGCAGACTGCAGCCAGAAAATCAGAAGACGTTTACTTCTTGGGAGGAGAGCAATGGCCAACCTTGATAAAATAGTGAAGAGCAGAGACATCACACTGGCAACGAAGGTCCGCATAGTCAAAGCAATGGTATTCCCCATAGTAACTTATGTTTGTGAAAGCTGGACCATAAGGAAGGCTGAACGAAGGAAGATAAACACTTTTGAACTCTGGTGCTGGAGGAAAATCCTGTGAGTGCCTTGAACCGCAAGACGATCCAACCAGTCCATCATCCAGGAAATAATGCCCGGCTGCTCACTGGAGGGAAGGATATTAGAGAGAAAGTTAAAGTATTTTGGCCACATCATGAGAAGACAGGAAAGCTTTGAAAAGATCACGATGGTGGGGAAAATGGAAGGAAAAAGGAAGAGAGGCCGACCAAGGGCAAGATGGATGGATGGTAGTGACTGGGGGCGGCGACGGCTGACAGGGAGCTCTGGCTCCATGAGGTCGACTATGCAACTGAGCAGCAGCAGCAGCAGTAAATTTTAAAAGAAACGGTATTCAGTAGGTTTAAGAGATTAGGGACCAATCCTTGTCTGAGGTTCTACATTTATGTGTATGAACATTTCTATCTCTTTCCACTGCCTAGCTGTCATCATAACCTGGAAGGGGGTCCTGCTGCTTTCACTTGACAGTCAAGAAAGGAAATGAGGGATAGCAATTCAGGCCATGGAGAAGCATTCGGTCTCAGCACTGTTTGGGGATGCTCTCTCAAATGCAGTGCTCTTCCTGAGAGCTGAGAACAGCTGGATCATATTATCCTCTCTAATATGAGAAATCCACAAATAATGTTAAATAAATTCAAATATGATTTTATTTTTGTAAAAAAAAATAGACTGAGTGAAAGCTGCGTTTACCAAGTTTTGGTATTTTGCACATTGTGTCCTACATCAGTTTGTGAATTCTGTCTTTTTTCAAAGGTGTCCATTCTGCAGCTAGAGAGCAGAGTGCTAGTTTGTGCTTGACCCTGGATTAAAATGGATTCTGGTGATCATGTGCCCCCCTGTTATCATAGTAGTGCTCCCTTGAGGCCAGTGAAAGTATCAGTCACTGCATGGTAAAGGCCCACATCTGTTTTCATTATACCTGCAGCACTATGCCTGTTCACCATTTGGGACATAGTATTGTGATATTTCATACATGATTTTACCATCAGCAGCTCAATGCAGTTGAAATCCATTGCCTCTTTGCTTTTCTATTTGTTCACTCCATGGTTTATTTGCACAGCCAACTCTTCACAATTGCAGATTTCATTTTTGCGGATTTGATTAAAATATTCTCTGTAAGTATTTGTAGGTCCTGCAGTGCAACTCTGTGTCACCTTCCATCATATGTTGACCATAGACTCATTCTGGAGGACCTAGAGACTCCTAGAGAGAACACCTCTCAAAGAATTTCAAAGTCCTCCTATGTGATATCTTTCATTAGAAGTTGGCCATAGTCCCACAGGAGGACCTAGAGATTCTTGGACATGTGTTCCTTTGGGTTAAGAAAAAACCTGGGTTTTTATTCACAGTTGTGACCCCGACCCCAGAAGATGGGGAGGACTGACTTCATTTTTTTATTAGATGGCTTTATTATATTATCCGTGGAAGTATCACCTCATCTACATCCCTCCATCCCTCCCTAGATGAATCCAGTGATGCTGTGTTAATGATAATAGGGTGCTTCCACACAGTGTTTAAACCCATGGTGAAGCAGGTTTAAGAATCCAATTTCATCATGGGTTTAAGTCCCCACAACTGAAGGAAAACCTGGGCTATCCTGGGTGGGGGGGATGTCCCCATGCCAGTGTGATAATTACTGTGCTAGAATGGGGCCACCCCAACCCCCCTTCAAAAAGCTTTACTGATGACCCAGTAAGGTTTTTTTTTTTAATTAAGGCTGGAGGGGGGGGGGGATTGGGAAGGGTGGGTACCATCTCGCATCTTTGGGCTTCAGGAGGTGCAAGACGGGTGTGGAGATTGACCCCGGGAGTACCTGGGGGTCAGTCCCCACAGGCCCAATACACCATTAGACCAGGCTTTTCAAGATGGCCCTCTTTTACCTGAGGTGTCATTTAGACACCTCAGGTAAAAGTCTGACAAGGCCTGCAGGGTCTATCTACTCTGGATTTTAGCCTGAATTTTAAAGAAACTATTCAAAATAAATTATTCAAAGCACTGAACCCATTTTGAGGAATCAAGTAGCGCATTGAAAGTCCAAATTAAAACCCAGAGTAGAATCACTGGTCCACTGGCAAGAAATATCTATCCTGTTATTCAAGCCCTGAAGGGTATGAGGAACATACCTAGTTGGAAAATGTGTGGCCTGATATTAAAAGAGGTGGCTTAAAACTGTGCCCTGAACCCATCATCCCCAGAGCAAGTTACTGCTGCAGCCCTTGTTCTTCAAGCTGGCTCTCCCCCAAGTCCCTCCATGCATTTGGTGGAAAACTCAGTATTGCAACAGATTAATGACCTTAGCAAAATGTAATTACACAACAGAGTTCTGCTCTTAATAACTGCGTATTTTACTTGTCAATGTGCCTTAATTGAAAATGAGTAGGCGATACAAGTTGCAGTAGAGTTGGCTGGCAAGCCTTTAACGCTATATTAATTGTAGTAATTAGCAGTCACTTTATGTTGGAGTCATCTATAAATAGGGGGTCCATTAGTTTAGCAGAAGAGTGTGATTTAAAATGCAAATAAAAAGCCAATTAGACATATAAATCACTCCCCCTCCCAATATTTTCTGTCAAAAAGACCAGAATTTAAAAACGTATCCCAGCTTCCAGAAACAGGGTACAGCTATCAACTTTGTCAACTGGCCAGTGCAGCAACAGCTAAATTTGCAGATATTATATGTCATTCTTATGTCTGTCCTGCCTTTTTTTGGGGGGGGGGGCAACCTGCTCATTTAAGCAGAATACAATTCCCAGAATCCTCCAGGCAACATGGACAATGATTTTGCTGGCTGGAAGATTCTAGGGATTGTAAACCCCCACCCCACCTCACTCCACCATAAAGGAATGTTTCTAAGCTCAGTTATACAGATGTAGGGGAGACATATTTTCCTTTTTTTAGCCAGTGATTATAAAATGGGGTGAAATGCAGTGGTAGATAGCACTTTCTATGCCAGGGGAATCTCCTCTGGGTTATTTATTGATTTATTTTATTTATACTGTACTTCCATTTTTTTCCAGATGGATATTCTTCTAAAGTCTAGATATGGATGGTCAAAGTGTGGCATTCCAGATATTGTTAACAAATTACTGGTAGCATTCCTCATCATTCACTATGCTTGTGAAGGATGCTTGGAATTGCAGTCTAACAACATCTAAATGCTACAGAAATTTCACCCCTGATCTAGAATTAGACACAGAGCAGATTCGCTGTACTCTTGACATGAAGGCTACTGGTCCACCATTGGAGATGGTTGAAATAGCTCCAATCTGATGAATCACTGTGCTGAACTCCTAAGGATTTGAACACAAAAGGCATGGTAAATGGTGGTGGAAGCTTGACTCTTCATTCAATTTGGCCCTTTTGATGCAATCAGAATTTACAGCAATGTGCCAGCTCTGTAACTATGAAATTAAAATGCACCAAGGCACGAATAGTTTTGTGTACTGCAATGGAGAAACGCCAAGGATGAGTTTGTGCCATCATGTTAAAGCTTGACTTTTTGAACTAAGGGGAAATGGAAACCTGGAGGCAAAGGGAATTCACCCTCAAGGCTGGCAAGCAATGCCTCTTTTCCCCAACCTTCTGCTAAAGACATCTATTTAACAGTGTGTCAGAGTCAACTTGTCAATGCAGATGAGGTCCTGCACTCACAGGCTTTTTGAAAAGTAGGTGTCATATGTTATTACATGCAGCAAAGTTTGAAGACCCAGGGGAGTTCTAAAAGTAGAAACATAAGGATGATAGTTTGTAGACCAAATAAAAAGAAAAGGTATACTGTTTCCAGCTAACCACAGACTTCTATTTACTTCCCCTGATATTTCTATATAGCAAAGAAAGGAACACTTCAAGGCCTTTTTCAGAACCCAATGAACTTCTCACATAAAGCAATATTCAGTGCGCCTGAAAGGAAACCATGTTGGGCATGTTTTCTATTGTTTACAGAATTAGTAACAGGGCTTTTCTCCCCTTTTTAATTATGCATATAGCTTTGTCTTAAGGCATTGCCTCAATGAATGAGGAAAAGAGGCATGCATGTTCTTTACACATACAGAGGCACTCCTTGCTCTGCCAGAGCAACCCGTAAGCCAGTTCAAAGCCAAATCAAACTCTTAAAATAATTCTTGTTTTAGTTTATAAAATAGCTTAATCAAAACTGCCAAATTAAACTGGCAGACATAGCCACTGCAATAAAGCCAACTCAGAACAACATTTAAATTTATGGGAAAATAATAATAACAATAAAAAGGATAGTTGTTGGTTTTTGTAATAATAAAAATGTCTTTAATGTCAGTGAGGATTTAAAATCTGGGTTTTACCTCATTTTTTAAATAACTTTTCCAAAGTACAGTAGAATCTCACTAATCCAAGCTAAACGGGCCGGCAGAAGCTTGGATAAGCGAATATCTTGGATTATAAGGACTGATCAAGGAAAAGCTTATTAAACATCAAATTAGGTTATGATTTTACAAATTAAGCACCAAAACTTCATGTTATACAACAAATTTGACAGAAAAAGTAGTTCAATACGCAGTAATGTTATGTTGTAATTACTGTATTTATGAATTTAGCACCAAAATATCACGATTTATTGGAAACATTGACTACAAAAATGGCTTGGATTATCCAGAGGCTTGGATAAGCGAGGCTTGGATTAGTGAGACTCTACTGTAATAAAAATTGGTTCAGTACCTTGGTTAGTTCCTTTCAATGCAACACCAAACAATTTGCTACTGGGACTATCTGTTTAGCCTGAACCCCATAATCCACCAGGTAAGTCCACAGCAATAAAAAGATAGGGTTGCTACATCTGAAAATGTTCATTCCTTAGTCACCACCTTCTTGAGTCTCTAATGATTGTCTTAATGCATATGCAAGTATATATGGAAGAGGATAGTTACAATTTATCAAAGAGCTCTTTCAAAATGAATGATATAGAATTGTAATTACCATTTAACCTCTGTGGCAACATCCTATGGAAACTTGAGGCTTGTAGTTTAGTGAGGCAATGGAGTACTCTGGCTGAGAATTCTTAATGCCCTTTCCTAATTTTCAGATCTCAGGATTCCACAGAATGCTGTGATAGCTGTTAAAATATAATCATAGGACTATATATATAAAGGAGCCCTGGTCTAGTATTATAGTGGAGCCAGAACACGTTGAGCCAATACATTCTTTTATTTAGCAGTGATTGTGTTGTTACCTACTATTTCTCCCAAGATCCCCAAAGATATTTTAGAAAAGTTAATATTTGTATCACAATCTCCCAATCTTCCAGAGGTATAACTGCTGAATAGGCTATTGGGGCAGATTCTGGAAGTTGCAGCTTGAAATATATCCTGAATAAAAGCTCACTTAATTTTGACATTCACATGTTCCTAACTCTTGCAACAGTTTTCCAATCATACAAAGGTGCCTATATCAATGGGCAAAGTGCACAAGAATGAATATGCTTGCAAAAATAATACTCAAAATAATATTATGTTAGGAAAATGCTTGCAAGTATGTACAAATTAGAAAATGCGACACCCAGTAAAGTACATAAAATACTGTTTCAGTCAAAATATGGAAACATATGTAGGAGTTACCATGCTCATTTGTCCAAAAATGGATGTGGAAGCAGGAAGCAACAAAATTAAAAGTTGGAAAGGCAGAACTGTCTGAACTAAAATTGATAGATCCATCTATTCCAAATCTTGCAATGCTTCCCATTCCCACTCACTATAGAGTTGAGTGGGAGCAGTGTCAGGGGATTTGATATCATCCATAAATCCAGAAAAAAAGCTTTTTAAAATCCAAAAAGCAACAGATTAGTATTCACAACCCGTGGAAATACCTGCAGACTTGAATTCTGAAGGCACAGTGGTTGTTCACTAGCTAGGCAAGCCTACCACATTCTTAGATAATATGGAACTGGCTTCCTCAGCCAGAGAGTAACCTTTTTACTAACAGCCCCTTAATAACACACTGTGCCTATTTGATTTTTCAAAAAGGTGTATTACTGTATTAGCACAGAATCACAGTAAATTACAATTAGTACTACCAGAGGCAAAAAACCTCCAACTGCTACAGAATATTGGTTTAACACCAACAGAGGATTTTTCCCAGCTTGACTATATCTGTTATAATGAAGGTGGTTTATTAAAACTCCTCAACATTGACCAGTTCTCAATTTAAAACAGAATTGTTCATCTCAGTTGCTGCCACAATTATTCACAGTGATTGCTAAGGATACATATATATCAGTGCTTTACTATGCCTCAAGGGGTGAGCAGGGAAAACAAAAAGAAATATTATTGGGAGAGGGAGAAACTTTGTTGGTTGAGTCCAATACTTATGAAGTTTTCTTTCCTCTTTCTTTCCCCATTTTAATTAAAGATATTTTTCTTATTACAATTTAGAGGGATATGGAATATTTCATCAATTCAATAATTTATCTTTGTTTAACATAGCTGCACAATAGAGATGAGTAAGGAGATGGGGAATGTGTGTATCTATTTATCTCCTCTTGGCCTATTAAGTTTCTGGCTGGCAGTCAGATGGAGTTCTCTCCATAGAATGAAAGTTGAATTCTGAAAGAAAAAAAAAGTTCAATAGCTCTGAAACAGAGGTTCTCTGGATGTTTATAAACTCTACTATCCAATAACCTAATCTAGCACAGCCAATGGTGAAATGTGCTGGGAGATGCAATCCAGCAATTTCTGAATTTATGTCCGATTCCTACCTTTGGTCTAAAAGCTTTGGAGAGTAATTCTACTCTCAAAATAGCTCATTTATGGACAGCCCCTTATGCATTCTCACATAAAGGAAGAGATCCAATATGTACAATAGGTCAATTTCTCAGCATACATAAATGCCTCTCTAAGAATTGATTCACTGTATTTGTATTGAAGTCTGTGTGTGAATTAGTCCCTAGAAATGTGCAAGAAGCATGAGTCCTCCACCAAACCCATTCTTCATATAGGGTGTTGTTTACTCTTTATCCCAGGGATTGCTGCAAAAACATATGACTCACACAATGGCAAATATAGTCAATCCAGACTAAGAATAGGACAGATTCTCCAGAATGAAATTAACCTACCATATAAACTCGAAGATAAGCCGAGTTTTTCAGCCCTTATTTATGAGCTGAAAAAGCCTCCCTCGGCTTATATTCGGGTCAAGGTCAAGCCAGCAGTGGAGCCTGGAGGCCACAGTATGTTTTCTTTTCCAAAACCTCCCTTCTCTGCTTCTCCTCCCAGGCTGGAATTATCTTATTTTTTAAGAGAGAGAGAGAGACAAGGGCATGTTTTCCAAAGTGAAAGGAGAGTGAGTGAGAGCCTCTTGCAAGCTAGGAAGAAAAAAACTATTGCATGGCTGTAAGGGGAAGAAAAAGAGAGACTCTTGCAAATTTGCAGGATTTATTATTATTATTACTACTGTTATTGCAAGAACATTTGAGACAATAGGGAGGGAAGGAGGGAAAGAAGAGCAACAAAAGGTGTGTATCTCTTTTTATTCCTAAGGAAACAAAAATGGGATGGATTTTTTGGGAGAGGAAGGGAAGTTTTAAAAAGCCTTTTCTGGCTACTTTTAGAGTTTGAAAAGGGATAAATAAAAGAGGTGGGAAAGGGGAGGAGAAAAGAGGCCAAAGTTGTTTTTAGGGGGACTTTGCTTGAATTTCTTCCTTGGGCAAATGCATGCCCCAAAGCTTGTCAATAATATATAGATTTCCCCCTACAAATACATTAATTTAATATATAAATTTTACCCTCATATGTTTGCAAGCCTCAGCAAGTCCTATAAAGATATAATTCTCTATATAGAGAGCAATGTCTAGATAGATATTAATATAGATATAGGCCTTTTAAATATGCACACACACACAGATGTCTAGATAGATGTAAACATAGATAAATGGGATTTGCAAACATTGCAGGAGGGAAATGCACAGAGGATTTGCAAACTTTTCAGGGGGAAAATTCAAATGTGAAATTAGTATATATAATTATAGAGCTATATCTAGCTCTGCATTGATTATATAGGCATTGAATGTTTGTCTGTTACTATGTTGGAAGCCGGCCTGAGTCCTCATGGGGAGATAGATAGAGCAGGATACAAAGGAAGTTGTTCTTATTGTTGTTGATGATGATAGTGATGATGATTATTATAAAGTTATTGTTGATACCATATTGTTTTTGTTGACCCTACTTATGCACTTACAGAGTTAGCTTACTGTTTTTCTTTGAAATACGGTAAATATTCAAAAAACATTTACCCCACTTATGCCTCAGTTAATGTAATTTTATTGGTATCTATTTTTATTTTGAAATTTACCAGTAGCTGCTGCATTTCCCACCCTCGGCTTATACTCGAGTCAATAGTTTTACAAAATCTTTAGCCTTCTCTGCCAAAGACTGCTGTTGCCTCACAAAACTGCAAATCCCAGGAATCCATATCATTGATCCATGGCAGTTAAAATTATATCAAACTGCATTTTTTTTAGTACAGGTGCTACCTATAATTTAGGATCTTTCCTTTTTAAGAATATAAACGCTTCCCAAGTGTTTGAGGGGACCAATAAATAAATATTTTTCTAAAAGTGGGTATCAGCTCTCCAAGAAAGAATTTGGCCTACCCAATGAAATTTTCCTTTCCCCCCCACATAGCTAGTCCACTGGATTTGGGCAACACTGGAAGCAGTCAAGAAGCAATAGGCATCATTACAAGTGCTTTGAGTTGTTCAGTATCCATCAACTGACATGATGAGCTGTATCTAGTATGTAATTATTTGCAAACCCTAATTTTCTAGTATGATTTCAAATCTTGGTCCAGAGCTTGGAAAGTAAAGGATAAAATATCAATAGGAAAATAATGAAAATAAATTTTATGTAAAGAAAATTAACGAAAATCATTGAAGACTTGTGGACCTATGGCAGCTAAATAGGGATTTCTTGGTCCTTTCTAAATGCAGGATGTGAAAAACAAATATTTGGGGATGTTTTCTATATGGCATGCTTTCTTGGCTAAGAGCTACTATGGTTCAATTTTGGGAAGACTAAAGTAGAGCCTAGCCTGGAAGATTAAACATGGTTGTGGTAGGGAAAGTATAAACTGCATGTGTACATACATTTGTGAGTGTGGTTAGTGCTCTGTGTATTGATGTATATGAGTGGGAGGGCAGAGAAGTGAGCTAATCCTACCCATTGCCAGTTCTGACACCATTGGATAACATGAAAAATAGGACAGGGCTCCAGAACCTTTAATAGTTATAAGGAAAATGGAATTTCAGCAGTAATAGTTTCTTGTGCAAGCAATACCTGTTTCTTTTTCTGTTCTCTTTTTCAGCTGACTACTCTAGATCTGAGGGTTGTGTGTTTTCCATGTTCCAGAAGTATTCTCTCCTGATGTTTCGCCCACATCTATGGTAGGCATCCTCAGAGGTTGTGTGGTATATACTCTATATCTCATCCAATTTGGCTTCACTCTACTAGAATGAGATCTTCAGAAGGTTAGGATCAAGAAGAGTGGTACTCAAGAAGAGAAATGTTATGCAGCATAGTCCATGAAAGGGAACTGGGGATCATACAGCCCACAATGTGGTTCTTGGACCTCTACTGCCAACATTTTTCATCAGTGACATTAAGTTAATTCACGCTATGCAATTATAATGTGACTATTCCACTTTAACTACGATGACATCTTATGGAATCTTGGGTTTGCAGTTTGGTGAGACACCAGAGTTATCTGGCTGAGAATTCCAAAATGCCTCTCTAAATTACAAATCCTAGGAATCTGTAGAATATTGCTATTGCAATTAAAATGAATCATAGTGCTATCTCGGAGTTCCACAGAATAGATCCATGGCAATTAAAGTGGAATCATAGTGTCATAACTGTACAGTAGGCTTGATCGATCCATGAAAAATTTGATTCTAAACTCGTTTCAAAACTAGAGGGGGCAGTTTTTCGTTTTTGTTGCTAATAACGAATTTGGCCCCCAAAATTTTTCGAAATTAACGAAAATTCGTTATTTTCGAAATTAATTCGTTAATGGCGGACGCGCATGCGCGGTCGCCCCAAAACAGCCCCAGGGGGGGGGACTTAGGGGGCTCTCCCGCCCTCATTTTTTGAGTGATCTTCTTCAAACTTGGTACAGTGGTAGAACACATTTAACACTGATAGCTCACCAAAATGTGGAACGTTTCCCTTATCCTCTGATTTTTGGCAAATTTTCATAGCTTTTATAATAAACCATTTTTTAATAATTGCAGAAATCTGTTCCTGGTTTGAAAGTCTTATTTCCTGTTTCATTGGGTTGTCTTTACTGTGAAAGTCATTGTTCTACTTCAGAAACTTTGTTTTTGTGGCTGAAACTTTGTTAAATTGGTGGACCAAACCATAATATGTTCCATCCATGTCGCTTGCACAAAGTTCAGGCAGTGTCATAGATTTTGCCATGTTTCTATGACAGAACCAATTAGGAAATGACATTTATCACCCAGGAACAGAAATCGTAGTACACCATCAAATCATTCCTGACAGATGGCTATCAGCCTCTGAATAAGGAAATTAGTTCCTGGTTTGAAAGTGCTATTTCCTGTTCCATTGGCTTTTCTGGGCTGAGAGTGTGTGACTTGCCCAAGTGGGTGGCAGAGTGGGGAATCATGACACAATTGGAGTCCAAAATTCAAACCTCTTCCTCCCTCCTTCTCTCTAAACTTCTCATACCTTCCAAGAATTCACATACTGTATGAAAGTTTGGTCAAGATGGTCAGAGGAGGGCAACTAAAATGATCTAGGGTCTGGAGAACAAGCCCTATGAGGAGTGGCTTGAAGAACTGGGCATGTTTAGCCTGCAGAAAAGAAGGCTGAGAGGAGACATGATGTATAATATGTGAGGGGAAGTCATAGAGAGGAGGGAGCAAGCTTGTTTTCTGCTGCCCTGCAGACTAGGACACTGAACAATGGCTTTAAACTACAGGAAAGGAGATTTCACCTGAACATTAGGAAGAACTTCCTCACTGTGAGCTGTTCACCTGTGGAACTCTCTGCCCCGGACTGTGGTGGAGGCTCCTTCTTTGGAGGCTTTTAAGCAGAGGCTGGATGGCCATCTGTTGGGGGTGCTTTGAATGCGATTTCCTGCTTCTTGGCAGAATAGGGTTGGACTGGATGGCCCAAGAGGTCTCTTCCAACTCTACTGTTCAATGACTCTCTGATTCTAAGCGAGGACAAAAGGGGGTGGAGAATGTTAAGAGGAGAGAGGGCCTGGAACACCTGGGAATTGTAGTTTTAAAGCGGGCATAATACTATTGGAGAAACGTTTGCTTCAGCCCAATGCTTTTATAAATGGTCAATATTCAGAGGCTTCGTTCTCCTGCATTTTGAAAGCTATTATGATGAAATTTGCCAGAATGGAAGCAAAAATTAAGTACTCTTTGCCTATCAAGTTTCATAATGTTTGACCCATCCACTGATTTTTGGGGATTTCTGAAGCAACATTTTTTTAAAATGTTAGCAGATCGATAGCCACGCCTCCCTGTCCTTCTTCCTTCCACTTTGATTGGCTTGCTAAGGCTTCTGGGAAATGGAGTTTTTTCTCTCGTTATGGCGAATTGCTTCATTAATGGTCAATATTCAGAGGCTTCGTTCTCCTGCATTATGAAAGCTATTATGATGAAATTTGCCAGAATGGAAGCAAAAATTAAGTACTCTTTGCCTATCAAGTTTCATAATGTTTGACCCATCCACTGATTTTTGGGGATTTCTGAAGCAACATTTTTTTAAAATGTTAGCAGATCGATAGCCACGCCTCCCTGTCCTTCCACTTCCTTCCACTTTGATTGGCTTGCTAAGGCTTCTGGGAAATGGAGTTTTTTCTCTCGTTATGGCGAATTGCTTCATTAATGGTCAATATTCAGAGGCTTCGTTCTCCTGCATTATGAAAGCTATTATGATGAAATTTGCCAGAATGGAAGCAAAAATTAAGTACTCTTTGCCTATCAAGTTTCATAATGTTTGACCCATCCACTGATTTTTGGGGATTTTTGAAGCAACATTTTTTTTAAAATGCTAGCAGATCGATGTCCCATGCCTCTCCCTCCCTCCCTCTTCCGCTCTGATTGACTGAGAGGCATGCCAACATGGCTTCTCCTCTACAGCTTCATCCGAAGACATCAGAAACAAACGAAAAAAGGTACTTTTATTATTCAAATTCGTAATATTTGTAAGGGCAGTGAGCAGATGGTTCAATATTAATTCAAAATTGCTTACGAAACGAATTTTTAACGAATTTAACGAAATAACGAAAAATTTGCTCAAGCCTACTGTACAGTTTGTAGGGTTGCTAGATAAAATAAGGTACAGAGCTCCTATCACTGTAATGGTTTCATAGCAGGTGTTCCTGATATTTCGTCTTGTATACAGCCATTAAATGGACAGGAGATCTGTCTTATTTTTCCTGGCAATCTTTTGTAGTGTAAATCAGCACTGTACTGGCTAGAGCTTGTCGGGCATGCAGTCCAATGCCATCTGAAAGACCACATGAGTCCTACCTTTGTTCTAAATCCTTTCACTTGAACAGAATCTATTTTCAGGAAGACATGATTATCTCATAGGAAACTGTGATGGCTTTTCTCCCGATGCATTTTCTAGTTTCTGAGGAAGTATTTTAATGGTAAAAGATTATGAAAAAGTGTTAAATTCCTTCTTTGTGTCTGCTCTAATTCTGTTAATTATGAGCTTCTCCAGCGATGTAATTTTTGTACTTAAGAAAATCTGCCTATTAAATGCAGAGGTGTACTTAACGGCATGTCTGGTTTGGCCTTGACACTTCCTAAGTCACAGTCTCCTTCTGTGACTGTCTCTGAGCTTTGATGCCTCCATTCTGCTAAAAGCCTGGTTTATGTAAAAAATGAAATCTCATTCCTGCATTGTGCTGGAAGGAAGCAAACAGAGATTAAATGCTTTAAAACAAATATAGCAAAAACATTTGGAAGCCATGAAACAAATAGGGAATGTATCTTTGTCCCAGTGCTTGGGATGATCTGCCACTAATTAGGGCTTCAGTTTTGAAAACATGCCTCCACCTACACTTGGCACACAGAAGCCTTTGTGGTGAGAGCAGAAATATTATGGCCAGGGCAGTAATGAAATAAAGAATCCATCTGCTGCCCTGATTCATATGCGGCATTGGCTTCCAAACATTGTTTTCCCTAGCTTCCAATGTTCTTCTAAAGCAAGCAATTCCCACCATGCAACATCTCTGTCTCAGATTGATGAACTTATCAAATATGCAATTAATGGAGTAATTGCATGAGACATCAGGGCGTGGGTGGATGGAGCTATGAAAAGTTACTTGTTTGGACTATAGCATCAAGAATCCTTCATGCAGTATAGTCTTGCTGGATGGTAGATTCTAGGAACTTGAGTCAAAAAAGTATTTTGCCCAAGCTCTGTGCAATTTTAAACTTAGGAATGACATGGAGTGGAAATAGGCTGATTTGTTTATGCAGCCTGTGCTGCCTCTGTGCCAGATGATGAGCAAATTCAGTTTTTTTTCTTTTTACTACAATTCCCAGAATGTGCCTGCATACATGGTAGATCAATTGACCAACTGATTCAAGCCGTGGTAGCCCAAAGAAGTAGCTTGTCTCAACCCATCTCCAGTACAGGCAGTGCAAACTAAAGAAACAGATACATTTTCTGAGAGATTTTTGAACATCACTGCAATATCCAACTGAGAGTGAATCTATTTGTTACAGCTCCTATGATACGACTGTCTTAAAAATGAAGTGATACCATCCATAATAATGAACACTGTCTACAAATGCAAGGTGGGGCATCCACCTCCACCCATTGATAGTTTGTTTTCACTTCTGAAAGGGCACTAAAATGCTCAGAGTGGTGTGTGTGAACTGCAGAGAGAGATGATGGATCCATGCGCTTGTAGCTCGTATCATGTCATATGAAGCAAGGCATGCCTTGGATCTCTGGCATTGCTGTTTAAGAGAATTCTTATTGTACAAACCCTTTTAGCAGTTATGTACAGTCTGAGTTTTAAAAAATGCCCTGTGGGCAGACAAGTCTTCTAAAAGTCCTATTAAAGGACATGGACACAGGCTGCAAACGCTAACAGGAATTAAAGTAACTGCATCAGCCATGCTTTGCTAAGTGCTAAAAAAAAATCTTGCATTTCTCTGACTTTGAGTAGCCATGTTACCTAATTGGCTGGATCTACCCCTATCCTTGGGGCCCCTGGTGGCACAGTGTGTTAAAGCACTGAGCTGCTGAGCTTGTGGACCAAAAGGTCCCAGGCTCAAATCCCAGGAGTGGAATGAGTGCCCGCTGTTAGCCCCAGCTCCTGCCAACCTAGCAGTTTGAAAACATGCAAATGTGAGTAGATCAATAGGTACCGCTCCAGTGGGAAGGTAACGGTGCTCCATGCAGTCATGCTAGCCACATGACCTTGGAGGTGGACAACGCCGGCTCTTTGGCTTAGAAATGGAGATGAGCACCAACCCCTAGAGTCGGTCACGACTGGACTTAATGTCAGGGGAAAACCTTTACCTTTACCTCTATCCTGCCCCTATTTATCCAGTTTGCTTTCATGTCTGTCACCATGATTGCCTGCTTCAAAAGCAGTTTCAGGTCCCCTCCCATCCCCTAACTTCTCAACTTTGACAGCAACACAAGGACCTACTCTTGTCATATTAAGAGTGCACCCCATGATATCAAAAGTACAGACTTCTTGGAATCAGGGTTTGTTCTTCAAATTTCAGGAAATATGGTGCTGCTGACCTATCAACCTACCCAAAATAGCAAGGGGAGAGTCTTTCCCACTGGGAAGAGCAGGTCTTCAAAAGATAACAAGGGTTTTTTCAGGTAGTAGATCCACACTCTTCACCTGGAACTTTGCTGGCTGCATTAGGTGTATAAGAGCAGATTCCCCCAAACCCATCATTCCAGAATAATATCTGTCTACCTGATCAGACATCTTTGAAAATGCAGTATAATGTAATACCCATCCTTTATAAAGAGTTTTTCATCCCTATCAGTCTGCTTATATTACTTAAAGCATTTCTGAGAGATGAGTAAGAATAATTTCATGCATCCACTTCTGATCACACTGATAAAAATCGAAAGCCACATCTTAATGGTTCCTATCTAAATGCATCAGTCAGGGTACATTCCTTTCGATTTGATAGTATTCTCATATTGGTATTATCCTGAGAGCATTGATATAAATCACAAAATAGAATTAGAAACCGCAAAAGATATATAATGTCAAGATTCCACCTATATCACATGAATCGGAAAATCTGTATGTTAGAGACAAACGTTTGCAGACTAGTTTGGTTCAGTGTAAACCATGAATAATCTGATTTAAACCTCTGCTTTTATGCTGAGTTTAAATGAAATCAAAATAAAATCTTTTGAGCTTGCAGATTTGAGTGAGGAATCATACAAATCCCAAGCCTCTCATAAACTTTCTGAGGGGAAAAAAGAGATATACACATATTCCTCTTAGAATTTCACCCAGAAACTCATTCACACAGACCCTAAATTCTGGCAACCACAAAACACCAGTGATAGCTTTTTAAATAAACTAGATGACTGTGTTAGCTTAATTAGGATTCTGACTTCAATTCCCTTGGACTTAATACAAAGTATGTTGTTGACATGAGATTTGTATTTCTATCTCTATTTCACATATGGGAGTAGGAGGCAATGGGTGGTCAGCCATGAAATGGACAATTCTGTTTTACAACTCTTAGAAACTTTAGGGATTAAGTTCTGAAAGAGTTACAAGCAAAGCTAAACAAGGATGACATATTTCAGGCTAGATTTTAAAAAAGAATCTCTTCATTGTGCTAGGCTCTCTGTCTGTCTGGGCTTTCATGGAAACACACTCATTCAGAACTAGCAGTGAAACTTTGTCAGTCTAAAAATTCTGTGTGGATGCTCTCTTAATGGGATAGGGTAATCAAGTTCAACTAATCAAGCACAGCCAGAGGCGGTTCAACCACCAGGCCAACTAGGCAGTTGTCTGTGGTGCCATCTTGTTGGGGGTGCCATCGAGGCAACTCCTATCTCCTGCGGCCTGCCTCCGCTGCCGTGCCTCCCTCCGCAAGGAAGGAGCTGAGGTTGCTGCTTTGGGGAGCAGAGAAGCGGTGCTTCTCTGGTCCCTAAACTGCTGAATGCCTTCCTGGCGAGGCCTTCCTCACCAGCAAGGCGTTCGGCAGCTTCTCTGCTCTGCAAAGCCCCGAACGCCTTCCTGGCGATAACGAATGTCTGGATTTCTCCTTTTTTTCAGAGTGTTGTTTTTTATTTATTGTCCTGATTTTAGAGTTGTTTAAATACCAGGGGCTATCTGGGTTATCTAAGTCCACACTGCCCTATATCCCTGTTCAATGTTTGGTGTTAAATTCACAAATATAGTAATTCTTATATAACATTACCATGTATTGAACTGCTTTTTCTGTTGATTTGTTGTAAAACATGATGTTTTGGTGCTTAATTTGTAAAATCTTAATGTAATTTGATGTCTAATAGGCTTTTCCTTAATCCCTCCTTATTATCCAATATTTTTGCTTATCCGATGCTTTTATTTTTCAGTGATTGGTTTGGGGGGGGGGACCAAAATTCTGTTCACCTACACTTGAAAAATACCTAGGGCTGGCTCTGAGCACAGGCATTTTTGCACATGAAAAGGTTATGAAAATAAGGTACCTAATGCAATGATTATGATGGTGGTATCGCATCATTGTTCCTGGCCTGGGTCTCAAGACAGAGTTAAAGTAGACACAGCTAAGAAGTGTACATCAACCAAAAATATAATTAAAGTATCAATAAAGTTAAAATAATTTAAGAAAAAGCCCTTACAAAAGAAAATCAAATACATCACAGCACATGAAAAGCTTTCTCTCTTGAGCAGTGGTGGGAAAAACAAGCAGATTCATAATGGGAGATAAGGTTCTTCCAATGAACTGGACCTGAACCCTATAAGGTTTTGTATTCATTACTAATGCTTTTAATTGTGGCCAGAAATGGACCGGCAGCAACATTTACAAAAGTGTCTAAAATAGCATTGTAATTATCTTTTTCTGAGCAAATCCTAAGAGGGATGCTGCAATTTTCTGTCATGTAACCCAGATACCAGTTGGCTGTGGGATTCCATTACTCCAAAACGCGAACTCTACATAGGACCCATTCCCTTTTGAGTCTGGAAGATGGAGGGTGCATCTAGACAGGCCCTTTAAATGTGGGACTTTTCACAATAAAAAGCGGACTGTCTAGATGACGCCCATAAAAACATGAATTAATTAACCCTGGTATGTGGCAAATTAATTTGATAGTGGGTTTATTCCGTGCCTTCTTGGAAGGCATCCCCCCTCCCCAAAAGTCCCCCAAACCCCTTTAAAAAGAAAAATAACTTACCTGGCCAGCATTTCCCTTCTGCCAGCTCCAGAAGAATTGGGGGGGGGGAGGAAAACCACTCCTCCCCCCTCCCCCGCTCTCCTGGTTCATCATTCCTACATGCCAGGAGAAGGCTGGCAAAAGAGAAATGCTGGCCGGGTAAGTTATTTTAATTTTTGATGCATTTTAAAGGGGTTTGGGGAGGGGGTTAGGGTGTCTGGGTATTCTCTCGGAAGGTACTGGGAGCCCATCTGGACACCCAGCCGCAAAAATGCAGGCATTTGTGGCTGGTGTGCAGACTACAGTCCACCCCAACCTGGGGTTATTAACCTGAGTTGAAATGGACTTTTCCGCTGTGTGGAAGCGCCCGGAGAGGTCCAACAAACTTGTTCAATGAACAGCATTAAAAGAATCTCACATTAGTACATCACCTTAAAGCATGAACAAATTCTCTATCTATCAATTTCCTCAGGAGTTTCCTCAGTAGATCCATGGATGTGGAAAACAGGGCTCTGGCAGTATTTATGATGTGTAGATGTATTGCTAATTTATAAATAAATAAACAAGTAAGTAAATAAGTAAATAACAGGACGATCAAAAGAGGAGGCTCCATTAGAGGTAGATCGATCCACTCAAAGGACCCACAGCTCTGAGCTTGCAGATTTGAAATGGGCTGTTTATAGCAGGATGAGGTCTCTCAATCATGAAGTTACCAAAGGTCAAAGCAGGACTGACAGCAATATGACAACAATAATTTTATTTAAAGTTGCCCTCACCTCCCCACATAATATATGGGAGCAATTTTATCATGTCCCTTCAGGCTGTTTTTGGCCCAACTGAGTCCTTTTTGGAAAATACTCGAGAAATCCTAGGACGTATGTGTAGGATTTTTGAATTTAATAATACCAAAAAAATGGAGGCAGGTATGGGTTTCAAAATTGAGCCAGGCATTTAGTCTATCCAGCTCAGCAATATCTACTCTGGAAAAGACTCTTCAGACCCCCTTGGAAATGACAGAATGAGGCATGTGCTTTCACTGATGCTCCTTCCACAAGGAACAATAAAGAAAAAAGAAACCTACCCAAGCATTTTGTTATGGACAAAATGGAATTGATCTTGTGCTCGACTTGCTCTGAAAATTGCATCTCCACTGTCCATTTATGTGTATTAATTGAACGTCTAGCCCGAGCGAGCATCTGTTTAAGTTCTTGATCAACCTGCCTTCAGATGGCTGAAAAATCAATAACATTCTAATTGAATAAGAGATATTTGAGTCTGAATTCCTATTTTTAAATTCTTCTCTGCTAACTAAAATTTAACTCTTTTCAGAAAGAGGAACAAGTATAACGAAGTCTTCATCCCATCATTTCCTCACAATTTAAAAATATTTTCTGTGTTTTGCGTGCTTCTCGCTTGGGTGCATACATTGTCATGCTGGCATAGCAGCAGCATTTGTCCAGTCCTGGCATGTTGCAAATATAGGCCTGTTCTATCTGCAACCTACATGACCCTCCAAATGGTATTCTGGATTAGCAGCAAAACTACTGATATCATGTGGGATAGCTGTTGTTGATGTCAGGAATCATTATCTGAAGCATCAAAGACAGCTGTTAGAGAACATTGTTGTTAATACGCACATTTAATGACCCTACCATAGGGTTTTCTTGACACAATTTATTCAAAGTAAGTTTGCAACTATTTCTTCCTAAGTTAAGAAAATGTCAAATGGCCAAGGTTACCCAGTGGTTTTAGAATCATAGAGCTGGAAGATATTACATGGGCCATCCAGCCCATCCCCCTGCCATGCAGGAAAAGCATAACAAAAGAACCCCCAATAGATGGCCATCCAGACTCTGTTTAAAAGCCTCCAAGGAAGGAACTTCCACCGCACTCCAAGGCAGAGAATTCTACGCTTGAACAGCACTTATGGTCAGGAAGTTCTTCCTAATGTTCACGTGGAATTTCCTTTCCTGTAATTTGAACCCATTGTTCTGAGTCCTTGTCTCTAGGGCAGCAGAAAACAAGCCTGCTCCCTCTTTTTTATGGCATCTTTCAAATATTTAAACATGGTTATCATGTCTCTTCTCAACCTTCTCTTCTGCAGGCCGTTTCAATGGCTGTTCTCAGCCCCAATAAAACCCTCAAACAATCACATCATGTTGGCTCTCCATCCAGAATAAATATTAAACACCAAGCATAACAAAAGGGAAAAGAAAATATACCAGCACACATATCAAAACAGTGTTCTAGCCCTGAAGTTCTTCTGCCTCTCTCTCCCTTTGCTCCAATGACCAGAATCTCAGGACTGGACTCTGAGTTCTGGGAACCCTAATTGTGAAAACAGAACACCAACACCCTTAATGGGTTGGGGAGTTGGCTGTAATGTCACTGAAATGTATACATTCAGATC
The DNA here is from genome assembly GCF_035594765.1 of Anolis carolinensis. Classification (NCBI taxonomy): domain Eukaryota; kingdom Metazoa; phylum Chordata; class Lepidosauria; order Squamata; family Anolidae; genus Anolis; species Anolis carolinensis. The sequence continues at coordinate 192,740,573 of NC_085844.1, forward strand.
TCTCTATCAGGTTTGTGCTCTTTTTTAGATTTACCTGGTAGCAACAAGCTCTGCTTTACCTTCTCACTGTTCTGCTTCTCAATTCAGTACATTGTTATTAAGAATCACTTCTTTTTTTTTCACCTGGGCTCTTCAGTCTAGCTGCATTTCGACTCTGAACTTTGGAGATGCTCTCACCTACCCTAGCATGATTTACTTTTAAAAAGATGCATGTCTGTTTGTATTTGTCTGTGTGTCAGCTACACAACCCCTGCCCCATGAACACCACCAAAAAATATTCATCACAGATGCTACAGTGCAGAAAGAATCAGTAACTGGCAACATTGAGCACTCAACTGACTGCACATCCTCTAAAATGTATTTCATTTTTGAAAAGAGAGAAAAAGAAAAGCAAATTTCAATGTGGCCAGCAGAAAAGCCCTGGAGCTACTTGTACACAAGTTGGCACGGGTTGTTCACTATAGAGGGGCTATCATATCTCCACAATCCATGCTTTTGTGTAAAGAAAGGTGAGAGAAATTGTAACGCTTTTGGTATTTCAATACAGGTCAATGGAAGCCCCCCCCCCCCCCTCCCGGCCCCAAAAAACCCTATCAAATATCTTTTTCTTGATTTGAAATGAGGGATCTGAAACTTGTTGGATTAGATCCAAAAAAAGTCAGTTGGGATTTAATGTGAATTCTGGAAGGAGGGGCTCTACCTGAATTATGTGCGACTTTGCACAGTCTAGCATTGCAACTGGACTGGTGATGGTGATGGTCCCTATCGCATGACACTGTGTACATTCCACTGCCAGGTGCCTCTCTGCTCATCCCTTGATTCTCCCACCCCAGCTATTAATGGTAAAACCTGTCATTAACTCCCAATCCCACAATGTTCCCGCTATTGGTGCCAACAGTAGTGGCAGTAAAGTGACTTCAGCAGGTGGGATTCTCCTCCTCCCTCCATCTTCCTCCTCCTTTTTGTAATACCCAAATTAACTGTTTTATGGTTTGTTGTGAGATTTCCAGGCTGTATGACCATGTTCCAGAAGCATTTTGAGAGTGATTGGAAGTACATTTGCAGCACCATGAAAGGGCAAATTGTTGCAAATGTGCTAATGAAGAGAGGTGTAATCTCGAGGGATCTTATCACATTATTATCCCCTATCAACCACAACGTGACTGTAATGAAATAGCAGATTCGTGTGACAATTTCCTTAGTATTTATTTAATTCTAGGTATCCCCACTAAATCATCTTTTGACATACCCTGATCTTTTCAAAGAGCTTGTCATTCAACCCAACTGAAGCTTTTGGTGAGGAAATTTGGAGAAGAAATATTTTCAAGTAAATTATCACATTTGAACTCATCTAATAGAATCTTATCTTTTGTAATTGGATTTTCTCTGGCATTTTTAAGAGCTGGTGACCTGAGAAGGATTCATGATACTAGAATTATGACTCCTCTTCCTTGCATTGCACAGATCACAGACTACCGGTGATTTCTAACTGTGGATAGGATTCAATTATTTTAAAAGTTGTAAAAATGTGCTGAGATGTATTGACACTTAACCACAGTGAGTGGAAAACAACAGGGGAGCAATAAAACAGAACATTTATTGCCCTCATGTTCTGTTTCTGGATTTTCATAGGCAATTTTGTGTGAATAACAAGATGTCACACTTGATAGAGGCCTTTAGTCTAATAAGATGGCCTTGTTTTATGTACTAATCTAGCACAAGAGTCTTAAAATAAAGCATTATTAGCATTAGCATTAGGATATTAGCTTTTATTTAAAAAGAAACTCTCCCTCAAATTCAAATTTCCAAAGCAAAATTTGATTGCACTGGAATTACATGTAGCACTGAATCTGAATTCCAAACTTTGGCTGTATTTCAGAATTGTGCAATGTTTGCATTAATTTTGGAGTTCAGTTCTACTTTCTGCTGACTGAAACCAGCTTCTGAAAAAGTCAACAGAAATAATTCCCAAGAAGAAACAGTTCCCAAGACAGTGCCTTACATACTGTCCCCAGAGCAAGGAATGAGAAAGAAGAGTAAGATCAATTGACTTCTCCTCCAAACGAAGCTAGCAAAGCTCTTGCAATCCATTCAAAGATGTATGATGCTCATTAATAGTCCTCTTTCATTAAGAGAGTACTTAGCCCACGCTGCCTGAAGAACAAACTCACTGCAGGTAAAAGGCAACTTAATCATTTAGTCATTAGATGTCTTCCTTCTGCTTCTGTCCCTACCCCAGCAGCCATTCCCTCCTGCCAACCACCTTTTTTAATGGTTCCCATTGGATGAGCTTTTATGGATCCAGCTGAATGAGTTTTTATGGCTTCCTGATAGCAAAAGGGGAGGGGAAGGAGGTGCTGAAGAAGGAATGAGAGAACAGTTTTGCTAAGAGATCCTTGGACATAATTTGAGACATGCAGTACAGCAGAATTGACACAAGCCCCCTAAATGAGTGATCACCTTGATTAATTATAAATAATTACAAACCAGATTTCTTATAATAATATAACAGATTATACTTGTTTACACTGCCTGGGTCATTACACTTATTTAAATCCCTTCAGAAATGTCAGGCACCAATTAGGGTATCAATTAACACAAAATGACAATCTTCTAATCTTTTTCTAGAATCATCACAGAAGGCTGTGTTGCATCTTAGCTAGGATTTCTATTAGCATTCTGATATATTGTCCATTTTCTCTCACAACAGGGGCTCACAAACTTTTAAAGCAGAGGGCTGGTTCATGGTCCCTCAGACTGCTGGGGGGACTATAGTTTAAAAAGAAGAAGAACAAATTCCTATTCATATTGCAAATATTTTATTTGTAATGCAAAAAAATGAAAGAACAATGTAATATTTCAAAAGGAGAACAATTTTGACCAACATAAAGTTTTATTTCAATGGGAAGTGTGGGCTTGCTTTTGGCTGATGAGATAGTCAAGTTAATTACTTGAACTGTATTATCATGAGTTATTATTAATATTAAATACTTTATTTATACGATGTGGTCAGAATAGAATCAGTTAAGGTTGCTTAGCTTGCATGAAGAATTCAAACTCAAATCATTTCCCTTCTCTTCTTCTCTTTGGAAGAAGAGAAGGGAAGAAGCCATAATTCCATGCAGACTCGGCTGAAATATTTTGATGCCAAACTACCACAAATTCTGTCATCTGAATAATGATAGATCCAGTGCTACTTCTTATATGTTGTGGGGGGTTTTTTCACACGCACTCCAGCTCTCCTTCCAACACCAAAGGGCACTGGCCAGAAGGAATGGCTGAAAAGACCAATGTCAGACTCTTTCCTAGGGAACTCTTTCGTACTTTGAGACTGATGTGACCAAACTCTGTGTATTAGAGATACACAGCACAATTCTGCAGGAAATGCTGTTGCACATATTCTGTGTCTACTCAAGACTCATACAAATGAAAAGATGCTGCATGACACTTATGGTACCACCTGCTTGACAGACTCAATTCACTGGATGATTAATCCTCCAAGCTCCTTGCTTGCCCAGTCCAATAGTTTTCTCTCCCTCCCATTAAAAGCTCCCTATAAGTATTTGCTTAAAATATATATATATAACCTGAATGCATTTTACTACCTTCTCTTGCATATCCCAGTTTCAATCCTGTCTTGACCTCTTTTACTACACCCCCTCAAGATGTTATTGTTGCATCTAGTTCCATTTTCACATACATATTGTTAAGTATAAAAGATTTCTGTATGTGATTGTGTGGGGAACTTCTAGGTTAGCCATTTTTTATTTATCGTATCCAATGTCTCCCTCTCTATTTAGTTGATTTCCTGTACCAATAATAACATGTCATTCTTGTCACTCTGAGCTATTTCCTCTGTCCAGTTTCTTGCCTTGCTTGCTCTCTGCTTTTGTTTAGTGCTGCCATCACACCGTAAACATTATTCCAGAAGGAGTTTAATATAGCTCGGGTTGTAGCTTGTAGGCACAAAGATGGCTCCAGTTATATATCCCTAGGCTATGTTTACCTCTTAGTCTCTGCAACATGATCAAACAATTGTACTGAATTTTTCAAGAGCTGTTGCGCCTACGCCTGTCCTCTGTTCTGCTTCTGGGCACTTTCTGGTTTTCTGCTTTGCATCTGTGGTTGTGAATTTTATTTCCAGTACAGAGATTTAATACTTTGTCCTCATTAAATCTCATTGCCTTCCTATCTGCAGATTCTTCCAATACAGGATCATAAAACTCATTCTATGCTCTAATGGCCCATTGGGCCACCCTTACTCATGATGACAAAAACTCTGCTCTTGGCCAGATTATCATAACTCTTATCTGGCCATGTGTGAAATAAATTTTAGCAAAAACACAGCACTCATTCAAGTATAGCAAAGTGGATTTTTAAAAACCTGGACTTAGATCTTCGAGACTTGGATTAATCAAACTCACAGCAACCCAAGCCTGTTTTTGTCCTGGAGATATTAGGATTGAATCCAGACTTAAAAGTCTCACCACGACCCAGAGAAATCAGTGGGGTTTGATAATGAGGACTAAAATTTGCTTATTGATTTCTATGGGTCTGCTTTTAGTATGGCAACATCTGGATACTTTGCAACCAGTCTGCTTCCCTTACAAGCAATGTCTGCTGAGAAGTAAGTGGCATTGAATCCAGTGTTTCTCATTCCCAAGTAATTGTGTATAATGGTGTTCTTGTTCCTCAAACTGTGCTCCTCCAGGTGTTTTAGACTTAAGTTCCCAGACCAACTTTTAGGAATTGTGGGAGCTAAAGTCCAAAACATCTGGAGGATCACAGTTTGAGAAACTATGTTGTACAGGATTGTAGGCTTCCAGAGGAGGTTTATGCTTTATAATTAACCTGAGTCATTCATAGAATTTTATGAGATGAAGGTTGAAAGTAGAGAACCACCCTTGGACATTAAGGTTCAAATCCCCACATGGTTTTAGAAATCCACTGGTTGGCCATGGGCAAGTCACACTCTCTCAGCCTCAGAGGAAGACAAGAGCAAAGCAACTCTGACCAAATCTTGCCAGGGAGTACCCATAATTGTTTTTATAGATTTTTGTGAGTTAGAAACAACATAAATGCATACAACAATGGTGAAAGAGGGCTCTCATTTGATGTGATTGCTTCACTCTCTCTCAAAAAAAAGCTACAGATGACTTGAGGAGACCCTACCATTGTCCTGTGAAGAACTCCAACATGGATTCTCATTCTCAAAAATTGATATTTCTGATGTTAAACAGAAATTGATGCACCTGGAGGATTCCATGTCTAACAAGTAATCTTTTTTTTTTTTTTTTTTTTTGCCAGAGAAAGATCGGTATGGCTATTCTGAAAGTGTCAATGATCACAGAAAGATCATGGGGGTTACATTTTGTCTACTCCTGAATTACAGAGAGGATAGCTGGAAAGCTATATTCCTTCAGAACAAAGAAATTTATTTTCTATGAAAAAACAACAAGGAACAGAGAAATAGACTCCAGTTTGTAATGGTTAGGCTACTGCTTCTTAAACTGGGTCCTGACCCCAAATGAACCCTTAGCTCAATGTTGGGGTCATGAAAAATTTGGCAACAGTAAGTCTATAAGCAATAATAATAATAATAATAATAATAATAATAATAATAATAATAATACTTTATTTTTATATCCCCCCACCATCTCCCCGAAGGGACTCGGGGTGGCTAACATAGGGCCAAGCCCAAAAAATAAAACATAAACAAGATTAAAAGCATATATAAACCACATCAACAAACAGATAAAATAAAGCAGATTTAAACACAATAAAACAATATAACACAGTCATAATAAAATAAAATGATAAAATGACATACGGCAGCACACCATTAATAGATAAAATGGGAGGGGAGCGGTCAAAATGAAGTGCCAATGTATATAATTATACGACCATTTTATAAAGTGCCTGGACAAAGTGCTGAAGTGTTCTCTGTGAGAATTTGGGGTGAGGTATGGGGTCAGGTTATTTCCAATACAGGAGCAGAATAAAGCGCAAGATAAATCAATTTTCCTTTAGGAAGAGGTCTATTATGGGGAATAATTATTCGAAGGCCCACTGGAGGAGCCAGGTTTTTAACTGTTTTCTAAAGGCATACAGGGTAGGTGCTTGTCTAATCTCCCTGGGGAGGGAGTTCCAGAGCCGTGGGGCCAGTATGGAGAAGGCCCTCTTCCTTGTTCCAACAAGCTGCGCCTGTGATGGAGGTGGAAGCAAGAGGAGAGACTCCTCAGAGGATTGAAGAGATCGTGCAGGTTCATAGGGGGAAAGATGGTCACGAAGGTAGGCGGGTCCCCAAACCATTTAGGGCTTTGTAGGTGATAACCTGCACCTTGAATTGGGACCGAAAAGTGATCGGCAGCCAATGGAGCTCCTTAAACAGGGAGGTTGACCGCTACCTGTAAGTCTCACCAGTTGGCAATCTGGCTGCCAATCGTTGGACCAATTGTAGTTTCCGGGCCATCTTCAAAAGCAGCCCCACATAGACCGTATTGCAATAGTCCATTCTAGAGGTAACAAAGGCATGGACCACCTTCATGAAGTACGGTCACAGTTGGTGCACAAGTTTTAATTATGCAAAGGCCCTCCCAGCCACCGCCGACACATGTGCCTCAAGCGTCAGGGTTGAATACAGGAGGGCCCCAAGCTGTGGACCTGTGCCTTCAGGAGGAGTGCAACCCCGTAAAGCACAGGTTTCCACCCTATACGATCCAACGTGCAACTGACCTAGAGGACCTCTGTCTTGTTAGGATTAAGCTTCAGCTTGTTCACCCTCATCCGGGCCATCACAGCGGCCAGGCACTGGTCCAGTATCCAAGGGGCTTCTTTGGATTTAGGTGGAAAACAATAGTAGAGTTGAGTGCCATCTGCGTAGAGATGGCACCGAACTCCAAAACTCTGGATGACCTCTTCCAGCTGTTTCATGTAGATGTTAAAAAGCATGGGGGATAAAATAGAACCTTGCGGGACCCCACAATTCAAAGACCAGGGGTCTGAGAAGGTATCCCCCAGTTTCACTGACTGGGAATGGTTCTCCAGGAAGGAATGGTGCTACTGCAAAGCTGTGCCCCCAAGACCCATCCCGGAGAGCCGACCCAGAAGGATACGATGGTTGATGGTATCAAAAGCTGCTGAGATATCCAGGAGAATCAGAGGGGATACAATCCCCCCTTCCAGCTCTCTGTGGAGGTTATCCACCAAGGTGACCAAAGCCGTCTCAGTACTGTGTCCAGGCCTGAAACTAGACTGTGAATGGTCTAGGAAATCGGTGTCTTCCAAGAATCCCTGGAGCTGTGTAGCAACTAGGCTTGCTCAAATAATTCGTTTTCCCCGTTAACCGTTATTAATTCGTTATTTTTGTTTGTTTTGAAGCAATATACGGCATTGGTTGTCCACACGTCTGGATATCGCGGTTTCGAATCGCGAGAGGCCGTTTTTCGTTATGTCGTCGTTTTTTTCGTTAGGAAAAAAAAGCTTTTGCAAATCACCCAAACTCCCACCATTCAGGCCCTTTCCTTTTGCCCCTCAGCAAAAGGGGCGTCACGGGCTCAGCCAATGGGAGGGGGCGAGGGGGAAGGAGGCCGAGGAGGAGGAGGAAGACGGAGGGGGAAAATGGCCGCCGCCGCCTCGCCTCAGCTCAGGCCTGATACTCAGAGGTTTTGACGTCTGTGCGAAGCTAGGCAAGTGGGGTTTATATATCTGTGGAAGGTCCAGGGTGGGAGAAAGAACTCTTGTCTGTGGGAGGCAAGTGTGAATGTTGCAATTGGTCACCTTGATTAGCATTGAATAGCCTTGCAGCTTCAAAGCCTGGCTGCTTCCTACCTGGGGGAATCCTTTGTTGGGAGGTATTAGCTGGCCCTGATTGTTTCCTGTCTGGAATTCCCATTTTCTGGGTGTTGTTCTTTTACTGTCCTGATTTTAGCTTTTCTGTAGCTAAAAATGCATATAAAATTGATTCTATAGGGAGGATAAATGATTGGATTTCAACTCCTACAGCTTAGCTTTCTCTGCCAATAATGGTAACATATCAAACTAAACCTCCCAAGATTCTGTAGCAGTGAGCCATCTTGGATATTGTAAGGGATTTTTTATTATTATTATTATTATTATTATTATTATTATTATTATTATTATTATTAGACCTTGCTCCCAGGAAGGTGCCTTCGCTGTGGCTCCCAACTTATCTATCTACCTTTCCACATATTCTCCACATTGTGTGTATGTGTATGTATATTATATATACATGAGCCCCGATGGCGAAGTGTGTTAAAGCACTGAGCTGCTGAACTTGCAGACCGAAAGGTCCCAGGTTCAAATCCCGGGAGCAGAGTGAGTGCCCGCTGTTAGCTCCAGCTTCTGCCAACCTAGCAGCTTGAAAACATGCCAATGTGAGTAGATCAATAGGTACCGCTCTGGCGGGAAGGTAATGGCACTCCATGTAGTCATGCCGGCCACATGACCTTGGAGGTGTCTATGGACAACACTGGCTCTTGGGCTTAGAAATGGAGATGAGCACCAACCCCCAGAGTCAGACATGACTGAACTTAACGTCAAGGGATACCTTTACCTTTACCTATACACACACACACACACACACACACACATTATGCAGGGACTATATATATATACACAGTATATATCACACACACACCAATTTAACAAAGTTTCAGCCACAAAAACAAAGTTTCTGAAGTAGAACAATGACTTTCACAGTAAAGACAACCCAATTTAACAGGAAATAAGACTTTCAAACCAGGAACAGATTTCTGCAATTATTAAAAAATGGTTTATTATAAAAGCTATGAAAATTCGCCAAAAATCAGAGGATAAGGGAAACGTTCCAAATTTTGGTGAGCTATCAGTGTGTTAAATGTGTTCTACCACTGTACCAAGTTGGAAGAAGATCACTCAAAAAATGAGGGTGGGAGAGTCCTGTAAAGTCCTCTCCCTCTGTGCTGTTTTTGGGAATTGCGCATGCGCGTCCGCCATTAACGAATTAATTTTGAAAATAACGAATTTTCGTTAATTTCGAATTTTTTTGCGGACCAAATTCGGAAATACCATCAGAAACGAAAAGCTGCCCCCCTCTAGTTTTGAAACGAGTTTAGAATCAAATTTTTCGTGGATCGATCAAGCCTAGTAGCAACCACCCACTCTAGAACCTTGCCCAAGAAAGGGAGGTTGGAAATTGGACCTTTTCCCACTGTTTTCCACTGTAAAAAAGCCAAAGCCCATTGGAACGAAATTCACGATAAAATACAAAAGATGTTGCAAATTAAAATAAAAATGGACCTCAAATACTATCTCCTAGGAATGTTAGATATCCAGAAAGATAAAAAATAAGGAAATATTATTCAACTACCTTGTCACAGCAGCTAGAATGACATATGCCAAATATTGGAGAGATAAAGAAACCCTGGAAACAAAATGTTGGTTTAACAAGATATTCGAGATTATGAATAATGACAGACTGACATATCTATTAATGAATAATCAAGGCAGACCAAAAAACAAACAAATTGGAAACTGATAAAGACCTACTTAAAAAATGAGAACTTTAAGATACTGATTTGAAGCCACAGGGAAAGAGGATAAGAACCATAATTCCAAAAAGAGGAATAAGAAAGGACTGTGTTAACAGTAAAAGATGTGGGAAAACAAGGAGTTGAACATTTGTAAAGACATCATGCAATAGATGGAATCATTTTTATGTATTCACTTGTTTTGTTACTGGGAGGGGGAGGCTTTGTGGTGTGTTTTTTTCTTTTTTCGTCTTTTTTCTTTCTTCTTTTTATTTTATTTTAACCTATTTCTTTTGTTCTCTATTTCATGGGGTTTTATGAGTTGTTGTTTTGTTTGGACTTTTTTTTGCTTTCTCACTTTTGTTTACGTTTATCACAATTTTTGAAAAGCACTAATAAAACTATTTTTTTTTTTAAAAAAAGGAAATTGGTCTATAGTTGTTGAGAATGCCTCAGTTACTTCTCCTGGCATTGCACTGAAGCTGGCATCCAACTCAGAGCATATCCGAGTGACTTTATATGCAAAATGGTGCATGAAATCGCTGCACTGAGTTGTCAGATTATCAGGGGTCCACTCCCCCTTGGAAGGAGGGTGGAGGAATTCCCTGACCACCCAAAACAACTCTGATTATCTATTTGTTGCAGATGCTATGCGGGCAGTCAAGAAAGCATTCCTGGCTGCCTGCAAGGCCATGGAGTTGGCCTTAATCATGGCTCTAGCCTGTGCTTGATTGGAGATGCCACGGGTTTTCCTCCAGAAGCACTCTAGTCTCCTTCTCTATCGTTTCATCATTGCCAGCTCTTCAGAGAACCAAGGAGCTGGAGTGATTCTACGTATCAAGAGGATCGTTCAGGGGCGATCGTATCTATCACCCTGGTCATCTCACTATTATAGTGATCAACCAGGGCATCGGCAGGATCATCAGCTTCCATGACAGGAAGATCCCCAAGAGACCTCAGGAATCCATCTGGATCTATAAGTCTTCCGGGGCAGACCACCTTAATCGGTCCCCCACCCCTGCGGAGGTTAGAGGCCATGGTTAGCCTTAAGCTGATCAGATAGTGGTCAGACTATGACAATGGAAGGATATTTTGTTCTTCCACACCAACTGCTCTGCCGTCCACAACAAAAAGTAGGTCGAGTGTGTGTCCTGCCTGATGGGTGGGCCCTGATATTACTTGGGACAGCCTCATGGTCATCATGGCAACTATGAAGTTTTGAGCTGCACCTGTTTGGGAAGCCTCAGCATGAATGTTGAAATCTCCCAGCACTACTAGTTGCTGGGAGGCCAACACCAGGCTAGAGACCACCTCTGCTAGCTCTGACAGAGAGACTGCTGTGTCACTGGGTGGATGGTACACCAGCAGAATCCCCAAGCTGTCCCGGGTTCCCACTTTCAAGTGGACACACGCAAAACCAGAAAGTTGTGGAACGGCGCATCTGACTAGGAAGGTGTACTGCCGAAAGACCACCGCAACCCCTCCTCCCCTCCCCCTGGGCCTGGCCTGCTGATGCACCCCAAAACCCGGAGGACATAACTGGGTAAGATTTATCCCACCCAGCACGTCCAACCAGGTTTCGGTGATGAAGGCCAGATCCGCCAAGAATGTATAGGGTTTACAGTAGATTCTGTAGAAAATATTTCATCTGTACTTCAAAAAAAGAGGGATCCAGCCTGTTAAGCAAGCCCTCCAAATGCTGATTTATTATAAGTAAATGTTTGGTTTTATAACTATTTTATATATTATATACTCAAGGTGATATAAAAATTACTTGGGTGGAAAGGGATCGCAAATGGAAAAGGTTTAAGAAACCCTAGCCTAAGCCATAATAAATCTGCTAGTCTTTTTAAAGGGTGCTTTAGGGCATTAAAATAACATTTGCCAGTTTTGTTCTCACTGTAATATTTGAACATACTACCACTCATATATCATTATTGCAATATGTTGACACTCATGCTCTTTTTCTTCTTTTTCTATGTTTCCTTTTGAATAAAATCTACTTGTCCCAATCCCCCAAAATTAATGCAGCTACATGAGAAGAAGTATTACTGCACTCAAATATGGAGATATCCTCCATTAGTTGCAATACACACAGAATCATAGAATCATAGAATAGTAGAGTTTGAAGAGACCTCATGGGCCATCCAGTCCAACCCCCTGCCAAGAAGCAGGAAATTGCATTCAAAGCACCCCCGACAGATGGCCATCCAGCATCTGCTTAAAAGCCTCCAAGGAAGGAGCCTCCACCACAGTCCGGGGAAGAGAGTTCCACTGCCGAACAGCTCTCACAGTAAGGAAGTTCTTCCTGAAGTTCAGGTGGAATCTCCTTTCCTGTAGTTTGAAGCCATTATTCTGCGTCCTAGTCTGCAGGGCAGCAGAAAACAAGCTTGCTCCCTCCTCCCTGTGACTTCCCTTCACGTATTTGTACATGACTATCATGTCTCCTCTCAGCCTTCTCTTCTGCAGGCTAAACATGCCCAGTTCTTTAAGCCGCTCCTCATAGGGCTTGTTCTCCAGACCCTTGATCATTTTAGTTGCCCTCCTCTGGACGCATTCCAGCTTGTCAACATCTCCCTTCAGTTGTGGTGCCCAGAATTGGACACAGTATTCCAGGTGTGGTCTGACCAAGGCAGAATAGAGGGGTAGCATGACTCCCCTGGATCTAGATGCTATACCCCTATTTATGCAGGCCAGAATCCCATTGGCTTTTTTAGCAGCTGTATCACATTGTAGGCTCATGTTTAACTTGTTGTCCACGAGGACTCCAAGGTCTTTTTCACACGTACTGATGTTCAGCCAGGCGTCCCCCATTCTGTATCTTTGCATTCCATTTTTTCTGCCGAAGTGAAGTATCTTGCATTTGTCCCTGTTAAACTTCATTTTGTTAGTTTCGGCCCATCTCTCTAGTCTGTTAAGATCGTTTTGACTTCTGCTCCTGTCTTCTGGAGTGTTAGCTATCCCTCCCAGTTTGGTGTCATCTGCAAACTTCATGATCGTGCCTTCTAACCCTTACTCTAAGTTGTTAATAAAGATGTTGAACAGAATCGGGCCCAGGACGGAACCCTGTGGCACTCCACTCGTGATTTCTTTCCAAGATGAAGACGACGCATTGGTGAGCACCCTTTGGGTTTGTTTGCTTAGCCAATTACAGATCCTAACCACCTAACCGTAGTTTTGTCTAGCCCACACTTTACTAGTTTGTTTGCCATTATATTATGCCAGCTCTACTTTCCAAAGCTGAAATTAATTTTTGGAACATGTCAAGATCTATAAAGAATACAGCCTTTGGATTTTGGCTTTGATATTGATCATTAGTATTTCAAATGGGAATTCCTAAGGTTATTGGCTAATTTGCTAATTAGTCCTTTCAAACAATAGCATCCATTCCCTGAAATCAATGGGGTTTGGTTCCTCTGCCAATCAAGAAAAGGCCGATTGAGGTCCTAACCCACTTTTTTGAGTGATCTCTGGCATGACATGTAGAAAAATAACTCTTCGCAAATCTCCTTGTGATAGACGTTGCCTGTGTGAAGGATGGATTGGGAGTGTCAGGCAGCTACTTCTCAGTTGACAACAGAATAGACATGGGTCATCCCTGGTACTGCTTACAGATAATTGAGATTTCGGGGACTTTAATAATCCCTATATAGCCCCTAAAAAGGGACAATGTAGAGATAATAAATCGCAATTATTGTAAATTATGTATTTGTAACTGCCCAACAGGATTCAACATGAGTAAGTGAACTGCAAAGATATAATGGAATCTATGAAAAAATAGATCCTGCCAACCTAGCAGTTTGAAAACATGCAAATGTGAGTAGATCAATAGGTACCGCTCCGGCGAGAAGGTAACGGCGCTCCATGCAGTCATGCTGGCCACATGACCTTGGAGGTATCTACGGACAACGCTGGCTCTTTGGCTTAAGAAATGGAGATGAGCACCAACCCCCAGAGTCAGTCACAACTGGACTTAACGTCAGGGGAAACCTTTACCTTTACCTTATGAAAAAATAATATTTTTGCATATTTTGCATATGACTTCCCATTCACAAAGAACTGGTAGAAGCAGAAGCCTGAAGAAGCGGTCAACAATGGTGATGTAAAAATCTAAATGGGATTTAAGTTTTAAAATATTGGAACATTTGCTAGGTTGATATATTGATGCGGCAATCCTGGGAACAGCAGAATAAAAGACTAAGGGAGAGGAAAAGATTATAAAACTTCAAGACCTAGAAACTGATATTTAGAACCTTTCACAATAAGCACAATTAACAAAAACATGATACTGCTTGGCATATGCCACATTATCCAGTGATACTGCCCTGATTTCTACAATCTTGGAGAGAAACTTTATTTGGTGAAATTTGGTAGACAGTGAGTCCAATGATATTAATAAAATAAGTGGACTCAAATCCACTTTCTATTTCTATTTTTTTCTACTAAAAGATTGCAAGGATTTTGAACAGAGATGCTATGCCAACAATTGTTATCTATTATTTATTCTAAGATGGCAGTGGAGTAGGCTGTGTAATATTCCTTCTCTTTCTACTCTTAGCCACCTAATTGATGGAATTATGTTCTCTGGTGGTTAAATAAATGTCCCCAAAACTGATATAGTCTTCTGGAAAATGGCTCTTCTTAATGTCTCTCTCATACCATATCAACTGTAGTTTGGTTCCACCTACTTTTATGAGGGAAACTTTTTTCTTTTAAAGTTTGTTTTGCAATCAATAATTGTATTTGGCAGGAATTTGCTAGATTTTTAAACATCTTGCCCACTACTTGCTAATGAAATGACTCTACTGAAAAGTGTTAGAGATCACATTGGATCTCTGAAGCAGAATAATCAAACCGGAAAGGGAGAAGCTGAACAATTACTAGTCCTCCACCTACCTACCCACACACAGTCTATCATAGAAAAGAATAAAAGCTTGGTCTTCATGATAAAACATATACAATTAGCTTCATTTATCAAGTATATGTCCATAATTAAATACATATTTATGATTCAATATAACATATATACTTGAGCATAAACCGGGTTTTTCAGCCCTTTTTTAGGGATGAAAAAGCCCCCCTCATCTTTTATTCGAGTGAAAGTCCTGGCCGGTTTATATTCAAGTCAGCTTATACTAGAGTATATACGGTAATTAGAGTTGGACAGTCCCATCTTAAATTACAGTTTTATGTAAATATTCAAAAACATTTAACCTACTGATACCTCAATTCATGTAATTTTATTGGTATCTATTTTTAGTTTTATTTTTGAAATTTATTAGTAGCTTTTCCCACCCTTGGCTTATACTCGAGTCAATAAGTTTTCCCAGTTTTTTGTGGCAAAATTAGGTGCCTCGGCTTATATTTGGGTCAGCTTATACGTGAGTATATATGGTAATTGAGTAGAATAGAGTGAGAAGAGAAAAATGTCTGCAGGTTAGCATAATGCAAGAAGGGCTGTTGTAGTAAGCAAATAAACATGAATTCTTTAAACATGTAAATAAGCAATCAGTAAGCATGGTCATCCAGAGTTTGTGAACTCTAACAAACTCTGGACCTCAATTTACACTATTCTGCTTAAAATGCTGCATTAATTTTACTGGTTGAGCTATATAATTTAAACAGGAAATAATTTAGCAAAAGCACTTAAAAGGGATTTAAAAGGTTTTGGTGAAAATGTTTTTGTTTTGATCCCATATGTAAGAGGTATATGTAATCTGTAATCTGTCTGGTTGGTTTTAATAAAGGACTAATTTGTACTCACAAGGTGTCATTTGGAAAGTCACAGTCTGCAGGCAATAATTACATGCTTTAATTTTCCAAAAGTGGATATACCTTTGAATTCAAGTTCTAAAAGCTCCCTAGGGCTCCTCCTGCAGTACACAACTACCTAGATCAATGTTGAATGACCCTCCTCTGACATCAAAGTAGCCAAGCCAATGGAAACCTGTGCCCATGGTCTCTTTGATCCTACAGGGCACTTGTAACATCAGATCAAACCAGCCACACACTTCCTCTTTTATGATTCTTCTCTCATTGAACACAATCTGAAGGCTCTCCCAAGAAATAATGAAGTCGCCAAATATTATTAACCTATGAAGGAGGAAGCTTGCTTCCCACTTACATCCTGGTAATTAAATGACACATTCCAGGGGCAAAAGGACTGTGCTATGGGCTAGAAATGCTGCCACTGTCAACTTTCAGATCACTTCATTATAGCTGAGTTCTACAAATCACAAGAAAGGTTTCATGTGAGGAATGGTGATGCAGGAATCCACAAATGGCAGCTCTTCAGCATGGGACTTTCTTTCCCTTAGCATTGGGGGTTTTGTTGTGTGTGGAATGTTAGCAATAGATTATGCTGTAATTAATCTAGTTCATTCCTCACACAGCAGGGAAGAAATTTTGCATTACTATTTGCACTTTCTGAAAAGTGAACTGTCATTACATGGTAAGCAACTATGAGCCCAGAGATCAGAGGCAGTCTGAATGTAGTTGACTTATTTCTACCCCTAAAAGGAACTTTATAGCCTTAGATAAATGTCTCATTGATAGTTTTGGAAAAGAATAGAAGCCATCAGAAATGGCCAGACTGAGTTGGAGGAAACCATGGCCCCTTCTATATAGCTGTATAAAATCCACATTGAACTGGATTATATGGCAGTATCAGTGTGGACTCAATAACCCAGTTCAAAGCAGATATGGATTATCTGCCTTGATATTCTGGGTTATATGGCTGTGTGTAAGGGCCCTAAAATGGCTATACATCCACTGCTCTAGAATGATAGAATCATGAAGTTGGAAGAAATCATTCAGTCCAATCCCACCATACAGAAATACACAATCAAAGCACTCCCTACAATTGGCCATTAAGAAAAGCTGAGCCCATTACACTCTAAGGCAATTTATTCCACTTTCAAACAGCTCTTGCCGTCAGAAATTCCTCCCTAAAGTTTAAGTAGAATCTCTTTTCACGTTAATGGTATGCATTTCAGCCAAAATATAACCAAAATATAAGATTCACGATTATCCATGATTTAAGATATCCATGGTGTAAGTGTGTGTGTGTGTGTGTGTATTGGAATAGGGGGACTGTACTGTACAAGCAGTGCTATAAATAATGCCACAATACCAGATGGGAAAGCTGCTCAGTTCTAGTCTTCCTTGAAGCTGATTATCCAGCTGAACTGAAGGTCATGTTGCAAATTCAGAAAAAATAATGTCAAATATTAAGTTCTAGTGAAAGGAATGCAAACTCCGCCCCACCACAGTCATAAGGCTTTTTATGGATGGTTCTCACTATCTTTTAAAGGTGTACTTGCAAATAGTGTATATGTATAAAGGAGATGTCTAGACAGAATAACACCAAAATGTGTAGCATGTGGTATAGATAGATACATGAACCAGAAAGAAGCTTAACTAGATTGTATCTTCTCAGTTTGTGTACATGTCTATCTGTGGAAAATGTTTTTCACTGTGTAACTTGTGGAACAGACCTTAATAATTGATTCTTGTTGTTAATGATGATAATAGTGGTGGTACTGGTGGTGATGATTTTAACTGAAGCTTTGTTTATTGCTATGATTTACTAAGATTTATCTTAGTAAATCTCCATTTAAAATCATCATCATCATTATCATCATCTAGGACAAGGAGTAGAATGTACTAGTGAGAGAGAAAATATACCCCTCGCCTTGTTCTATACTTTGTCTTAATTAAGATTATCTCTGTTTGATTGAGATTATATATGTGTTGAGAACCTAAAAGGTAATTTTGTTTTTAAAAGGTGTACTGAATGTGCTGAGTGTTTGCAACTCAAGCAGAAAAGTGTGGGTTGATTTTGAAGGCCACCAGCTGCGTTTATATTGGCTGTATGTATTGAACTTGGCCAGTGCAGATGGTTGGGAGGCTTTGGTTTTGGTTCATTTCTTTCCAATATGTACTTTCCCAAATGTGAAAAGGTTTTCATAAGTTAGACAGTCAGAACTTGGTATATATATTTTAAAATACAATCAAACACAAAACTGATGAAGTGGTTTCATCCCCATCTATTTATTATTTTATTTTATTAAACTAGTGACCATAACTGTGTGGGAGAATTACATCTTTGTAAGTGAACTTACATATGTGGGAATTAGAACTGGGCAGTTGCATAATGTCTATATCCAGCAGAAGGTGGTTGATGTATGGCTGGTACAGTGAATGGTGTCCATTGGGACTAACGGAATGACCCAACACCCTAAGGTCCTCTGATGCATGATGGGACACCAGGCGAGAATGTTCAGATGAGCATTGGGATCTACTGCTCTTGACACTCTCCCAGCAATGAAATTATGTAATGTAACAGGTTGTATAGGATTCCAGCTATTTATGTCCCACTCTTTATCATGGGAATTCATGAGACTGTAGAGATAATAAATAATTTTGAATAATTTTAAACAAATGCAGATTAATTAAAACAATAAAATAAAATAAAAACATTAACATCACAAATTAAAGCAGTTTAAAAGGCTACAACAATAAAAAAATCATGTACATGAACCTTTAAAATAAATCATTCCCCAAAGTCTTTAATGAAAAGGCATGCCTTGACTTGGTATCAGAAAGATACCAAAGTTTGTGTCAACTGGATGTCTAAGGGGCAACAACCAGGAAGGTCCTCTCTACTATCCTCCCACATAATGTTGTCCTCACTGGTGGCCCACAAGAAATGTTTTACCCTGAAAGGTTGAGAAATTTTCAATGGCTTTCCCCTGCACTTGCATTTGATAGGTTTTGTCCCCATGACAAAGCACCAAACCTGTCACACCAACAGTTTTTTTTACCCACTAAATTGCAATTTAATAGATATATTCTGACCCTGTAATAACCATCTTTGCCATGCAAGTCTTCCCGGTGATCCAACTTCGAGCTGGTATTAATGAAAAGCAGAACACTAAAATGACAGAAGAGACAAAAAGCTCTCTTATGGATGTTGGCATTGAAATAAGAAGTCATGTCACCTTCCAGTGGTGTGGGTTGGTTGGCTCTGCCACTGGAATGAACTGCACTTCTTTTCCAAACACCACCAGCACCGCCTGCTGTTCTAGCTAGTCTCGCATGCCTCCACTGAGAAAAATCTCATCATCATGAAATGAACTGACACTGTGCCCGATTGCATTATGGCATCCGTATGACTCTGAAGTTCGTTGGTTGAGAGTGGCGATCTGATGGCTCCCCTCCTTGTTTCCCATGCATGGAAATGAGATGTGTCTCTTGAAGACACTATCCCAGGGAGTATAAATGTATAAATAAACACATGAATAAAACATAGCTCCTAAATGAGCAACTCTGCCAGGGTCAGACGAACAGTCTGAGCATTCAGCAATATTAGCTGCACTGTACTGGAAAAAAGCAGAATAGCGATATAGCTCCTATGTATTATTTACTTAGAGTTTAGAAAGCATTACTCAACTTGCATAGGCAGCACTGTATCCTGTTTCCATTGCTAACAGCAATGGGATTATGTGTCTACTAAAGGCACTTGGATTTTGAAGGAGTGGCTGCACACTGTACCCATAACAGAGCCCCAGAGAGTAAGGTTGAGCTTGGCAGTAGCACCTTGTGAGTTAGAAAGAGAAGACATCACTATCCGTCTGTTACATTTCCAGTTTCCCAGAATGTTGTGCTGCTCCAATTTTTAATTTGGTTATTTTATCTTCCCTCATGAAAATATCTACATATGTTTCTTTAATTTACTCTCTAACATCTGCTTTGTCCATTGATGAAAGTGCATATGTGCAAATGTTTCAGAGATACGTATTTGAAAATATATTTGTGCATTATTTTGTGCATTTTTTATTTTCTAATATGTACAGTACCACAAGTTTCAGTAATATACATATTTCTGATGCATTTTGTCTTTTATCCTGTTTTCAGTAAGGGGGGATATTTCTGTGGGGACACGTGGAACTCAGAGAAGACTTTTCCATCTCTAGTCATGTATGATAACATTCCACCAGTACTTCCTCTTTCAGAGCACCCCAATGGTGCTACAGATGAAGAAAATGAAGAAAAGAAATTGGAAGTGAGATGAACTGGCCTCTACTTCACTGCATATGCTAAATTATTAAAATTCAGAGTTTGAAAGTAACTGCTTTCAAATACTGTCTTACAGATAGAAATAATGTTCTATTATTTCCTTTCCCATCAAATGACACTCAGGAAATCCCAGGAAGTGTAATAGAGCAGTACCATTTTTGCATATTTTTCTCCCTGTGTTCCAGTATTCTGGAGTGTTCGGGCTGATTTTTAAGCACAGAGAAACATGTGTGCAGAAAATACATTTATTGGAATTCTGCATTTGGATAATACATCTAGCATGTAACTACATCTCCACAACTAGGTCCTCCAGTGCTACCTCACCAAACCATTTTTAGGTGATGCAACACAATTCATCATAGCCATTTCCATGTGGTGAGAAAATGGGGGATCAGTGGAGACATGTCCAGTTCTTTTCATGTAGTTGAATGTACTGCAATGGAAATCCAAATGAATCTCTAGGATCCTTGGGAAGTCCCTGTGGATGGTTAATTATTTGTCCTAGGATGAGATTATGTAATAATAATTGAGGTTTTATCTCTCACTTTATTATGTGTAATTAGTTCATTTCCCTAATAACCAAGGTATTACTATATTACTTCACAATTAAAATTTAATGGGGGCTTTTATCCTCCTTTTGTAATGTAACTTGAAATTATGAAAGACAGTTTTATAGTTAGGAGGGTGGCTTCTCTAAGTGTCAGAGGAGAAATATGATTCTAGGCAGGCCTTGTGTAGCTATCCTGTGCTTGTGTATTGGAAAGACAAGGATTGACAAATAAGATAGGAAGGACAAACTTGTGGTTTCTTCTGAAAACTAGTTTGAAATTGCAACTGTAACTGCAACTAAGTAAAACTTGCAGCTATAGAAATGGCAACTAGAATGGTAACTAATTGTAATTGTAATTGTTCATAATATTCAATTGAATCTAAAGATAATGTAAGAACAATCATAGATTCAATTGAATACTATGAACAAAACAAGCAAAAAGAAGTAGGCCTTCTATCATTAGATGCAGAGAAGGCCTTCGATATCTTACATTGGATTTTTTTTTAAATTATTATTTCAGGAATTACATTTGGGTCACCAATTTCAAAATGGAATCAATAGTATCTACAACAATCAGTGGGCCAGAATCCAAATTAACGGTCACAAAACAGCGAAATTTAAAATCAGCAAGGGCACTAGACTAGGTTGTCCCCTATCACCCCTAATATTTATATTCACATTAGAAATTCTGCTAAATGCAATTTAAAAAGATGAGAGATTACAAGGAATTAGGATAGATAGACAAAATTAAAAGTACCGGGCCTTTGCCGATGATTTGATCTGTATCATAGAAAAGCCTAAACAGAACATTCAAAATTGGCTTATGAAAATTGAAGAATTCGGTGAAGTAGCAGGTTTAAAAAATTAACAAAAAGAAAACAGTGATTCTTACGAAAAACATGTCAAAAGACAAACAGAAGGACCTACGTGCCATTTCAGGCCTAGAAACCCCATCTAAAGATAAAATATTTGGGGATTTGGTTATCAGCGAAAAATAATTTAAATTATTTAGTGAAATGGACGGAAATTAAAAAAGATCTAGAAAATGGAGGAACCTGAACCTGTCGCTAATGGGTAGAATAGCAGTCATAAAAATGAATGTCCTTCCCAAATTATTATATCTCTTTCAAAATATCCCCATCATCAGGAAAGTTACACTATTTAAGGATTGGCAAAAGGAAATAAAGAAATGTATATGGAAAAACAAAAAGCCGAGAATAAAATATACTACAATGATTTCATTAAAATCGCAGGGAGGTTTTGGTTTACCAGACCTGATGTTATACCATGAAGCCTGTGCCCTCCACTGGATAAAAGACTGGATCAAACTAGAGAAAATAAAAAATATTAACCTTGGAAGGACACGATCTTAGAAGAGGTTGGCATGGGTACCTTTGGTACAGAAAAACCAAAATTGAAAAAAAAAAGGCAATCATTTTGTGAGATCAACCTTATTCAGAATCTGGGACAAATACAAAAGATACTTCTCTTTAAACCTGAGCTTCTCCTGCTCGGGCTGTATGATCCGCAAACCAAAATCAATATTAATACAGACAAACTCTTTACTTTCTTTATCACAGCAGCAAGAATGGTGTTAGCGAAACACTGGAAATCTGGAAAAGCTCCCACGAAAGAATATTGGATAGACAAATTGATTGAAATAAAGGACATGGACAAATTAGCTTTTTTGATTAGAAGAAGCAATAGCAGAGCACTGAAAGTCACAGATTGGTCATGTTTTGAGGACTACTTGAAGAAAGAATAATAAAGAAGCTAAAAACATATCAAGAAATAAGAAGAACAAAATCGGAAGTCAACCTTACTCCCTCCCCTATTGTTTTACCCAGCTGGCGCACCCTCCCCCCCATCCGTCCCCAACCCCCTCCTAACCCCCCTTCTATCTCATAACCCCATCCAAAATCCCCTCTCCTTCCTTCCTACCCCATTCACATCTTCCCCAGTTTACTGGTTGTTTGTCTATAAAGAAAACCCTTAATAAAAACAATTTAAAAAGAATTGTAATTACAATCAATCCTTTTTTTAAAAGCAAGTTTTCATGTTTTATTTGAAAGTATGAAAATGCAATTTTCTGGCTTCATGGATCTTTATTTTGTATGTATGGTATATTGCTTTTCAAAGTGTTTTTTTCAAACTCAGAGCTGAACTTGCTGGTTCCTGGGAGCCATGAAGAACCAAGCAGTAGCAGCAATTGGTTCCTATGCCAGCTAGATGATGAAAGGGGTTATCAATTTTGCTGAACTTATTTTGGGGGATAGGATTCAGCAGATACTCCTTTAAAGTTCAAACTAAAATCAAAATTTATTTATTTATTTATTTTATTTCCAATATTTCTATCCCACCTTTCTCACCCGAAGGGACTCAGGGCGGTGTACAATTGGCAACAATTCAATGTTGACATATCATTAAAACAAACAGCATATAAAATCTATTACAAATAGTTAAATACAATATAAAATATAAAACATATGGCTAAAATCCGTTCATCCAATATCCTCGTGCTTTATCCATATATCAGTCTGGGTCGTCTTTGTTGTTTATTTGTTAAAAGCCTGAGCACATAGCCATGTTTTAAAGGCTTTTCTAAAACTCAAAAGGGTTGGGGCAGATTTATTGTCTCACCAGCCGCCACTGCAGAGTAACACTGACAAGAACAAACTACAACACCAATAATAATACTTACTTACTTACTTTACTACTTACTTAGGCGATCCCTCATAGCTCGAGGACGATTGTCTTCCATCCTGGGTGTGTGTTCTTAGGTGGCTGAAGAGACCGATTCACAAACACAGCAAGGACCAAGTACAGAGAGCACAATAATCCCAAATAAACAGCTCGAGGGGAGGTCACAGGGGCTTACATGTCTTTACACTAATGCTCAGAGCATGGGAAATAAGCAAGACAAACTCCAACTCTTAGCACAGCACCACACATACGATGTCATAGGCATCACTGAAACCTGGTGGGATGACTCCCATCACTGGAATTTAACCATTGAGGGCTATAACCTCTTTCACAGAAATAGAACAAAGGGGAGAGGAGGGGAAGTAGCTTTATATGTCAAAAACAGTTATATTGCAGAAGAAATGCAAGACTGTAATCCGGGAAACCAGCTTGAAAGCATCTGGATAAGAATCAAGGGAACCGGGACTCAAAAAGATCTTGTCGTGGGTGTCTACTACAGACCTCCGAGTCAGGATGAAGGACTTGATGAAGCCTTCTGTCAACAGCTGACCAAACAGGCACAAAGAAGAGATATAGTAGTCATGGGCGACTTCAATTACCCCGATATCTGCTGGAAAACAAACTCAGCCGAGAGTACAAAGTCCAACAAATTCCTCACTTGCCTTGCAGACAATTTTATGGTCCAGAAGGTAGAAGAGGCAACAAGAGGATCAGCAACTCTTGATCTAATCTTAACAAATGTGGAAGACCTGATCAATACAGTTGAAGTGGTTGGATCCTTAGGGGCAAGTGACCATGTGCTCCTGGAGTTTGCAATACAAAGGAATGCTGAAACTAAGACATGTCAAACACGCATTCTCGACTTTAAGAGAGCTGACTTCCAAAAAATGAAGGAATTACTGAGCGGCATTCGATGGACGCCAATATTAAAAAACAAGGGAGTTAAGGATGGATGGGAGTTTTTCATAGAATAATAGAATCATAGAATCATAGAATAGTAGAGTTGGAAGAGACCTCATGGGCCATCTAGTCCAACCCCCTGCTAAGAAGCAGGAAATCGCATTCAAAGCACCCCCGACAGATGGCCATCCAGCCTCTGCTTAAAAGCCTCCAAGGAAGGAGCCTCCACCACGGCCCCGGGGAGAGAGTTCCACTGTCGAACAGCTCTCACAGTGAGGAAGTTCTTCCTGATGTTCAGGTGGAATCTCCTTTCCTGTAGTTTGAAGCCATTGTTCCGTGTCCTAGTCTGCAGGGCAGCAGAAAACAAGCTTGCTCCCTCTTCCCTATGACTTCCCTTCACATATTTGTACATGGCTATCATGTCTCCTCTCAGCCTTCTCTTCTGCAGGCTAAACATGCCCAGCTCTTTAAGCCGCTCCTCATAGGGCTTGTTCTCCAGACCCTTAATCATTTTAGTCGCCCTCCTCTGGACGCTTTCCAGCTTGTCAACATCTCCCTTCAACTGTGGTGCCCAAAATTGGACACAGTATTCCAGGTGTGGTCTGACCAAGGCAGAATAGAGGGGGAGCATAACTTCCCTGGATCTAGACGCTATTCCCCTATTGATGCAGGCCAGAATCCCATTGGCTTTTTTAGCAGCCGCATCACATTGTTGGCTCATGTTTAACTTGTTGTCCACGAGGACTCCAAGGTCTTTTTCGCACACACTGCTGTCAAGCCAGGCGTCCCCCATTCTGTATCTTTGATTTCCATTTTTTCTGCCGAAGTGAAGTATCTTGCATTTGTCCCTGTTGAACTTCATTTTGTTAGTTTTGGCCCATCTCTCTAGTCTGTCAAGATCGTTTTGAATTCTGCTCCTGTCTTCTGGAGTGTTAGCTATCCCTCCCAGTTTTGTGTCGTCTGCAAACTTGATGATCGTGCCTTCTAACCCTTTTCAAAAGTGAAATACTCAAGGCGCAAATGCAAACAGTGCCAACAAAGAAGAAAATTAAGACAAGTGCAAAGAAGCCAGAATGGATGTCCAAAGAACTTCTAACTGAGCTAAAGCTCAAAAGTGACATGCACAAGAAGTGGAAAAGGGGAGAAATCACCAAAGAAGAATTCAAACGTATAGCCAACACCTGTAGGGAAAAGGTTCGCAAGGCTAAAGCGCAAAATGAGCTCAGGCTTGCCAGGGACATAAAAAACAACAAAAAAGGCTTTTTTGCTTACGTTGGTAGAAAAAGGAAGAAAAAGGAGGCGATAGGGCCACTGCAAGGAGAAGATGGGCTGATGGCGACAGGGGACAGGGAAAAGGCAGAACTGCTCAATGCCTTCTTTGCCTCGGTCTTCGCACAAAAAGAAAGCCATCTTCAACCTCAGCAACATGGAATGGACGAAGGATTGGGGGAAATCCAACCCCAAATAGGGAGACAAGTTGTCCAGGAACACCTGGCCACTCTAAACGAATTCAAGTCCCCAGGGCCAGATCAGCTACATCCAAGAGTATTGAAGGAATTAGCGGAAGTTATTTCAGAACCACTAGCAATTATCTTCGAGAGTTCTTGGAGAACGGGAGAAGTCCCAGCAGATTGGAGGAGGGCGAATGTGGTCCCTATCTTCAAGAAGGGGAAAAAGAACGACCCAAACAATTACCGTCCGGTCAGCCTCACATCGATACCAGGCAAAATTCTGGAAAAGATCATTAAGGAAGTGGTCTGCAAACACTTAGAAACAAATGCAGTCATTGCTAATAGTCAACACGGATTTACCAAAAACAAGTCATGCCAGACTAATCTGATCTCTTTTTTCGATAGAGTTACGAGTTGGGTCGATACAGGGAATGCTGTGGATGTAGCCTACCTGGATTTCAGTAAGGCCTTCGATAAAGTCCCCCACGACCTTCTGGCAAATAAACTAGTAAAATGTGGGCTAGACAAAACTACGGTTAGGTGGTTAGGATCTGTAATTGGCTAAGCAAACAAACCCAAAGGGTGCTCACCAATGCGTCGTCTTCATCTTGGAAAGAAGTCACGAGTGAAGTGCCACAGGGTTCCGTCCTGGGCCCGATTCTGTTCAACATCTTTATTAACAACTTAGAGTAAGGGTTAGAAGGCACGATCATGAAGTTTGCAGATGACACCAAACTGGGAGGGATAGCTAACACTCCAGAAGTCAGGAGCAGAATTCAAAACGATCTTGACAGACTAGAGAGATGGGCCAAAACTAACAAAATGAAGTTCAACAGGGACAAAGATACTTCATTTCGGCAGAAGATACTTCATTTCGGCAGAAAAAATGGAAATCAAAGATACAGAATGGGGGACGCCTGGCTTGACAGCAGTGTGTGCGAAAAAGACCTTGGAGTCCTCGTGGACAACAAGTTAAACATGAGCCAACAATGTGATGCAGCAGCCAAAAAAGCCAACGGGATTCTGGCCTGCATAAATAGGGGTATAGCGTCTAGATACAGGGAAGTCATGCTCCCCCTCTATTCTGCCTTGGTCAGACCACACCTGGAATACTGTGTCCAATTCTGGGCACCACAGTTGAAGGGAGATGTTGACAAGCTGGAAAGCGTCCAGAGGAGGGCGACTAAAATGATTAAGGGTCTGGAGAACAAGCCCTATGAGGAGAGGCTTAAAGAGCTGGGCATGTTTAGCCTGCAGAAGAGAAGGCTGAGAGGAGACATGATAGCCATGTACAAATATGTGAAGGGAAGTCATAGGGAGGAGGGAGCAAGCTTGTTTTCTGCTGCCCTGCAGACTAGGACACAGAACAATGGCTTCAAACTACAGGAAAGGAGATTCCACCTGAACATTAGGAAGAACTTCCTCACTGTGAGGGCTGTTCGACAGTGGAACTCTCTCCCCCGGGCTGTGGTGGAGGCTCCTTCCTTGGAGGCTTTTAAGCAGAGGCTGGATGGCCATCTGTCGGGGGTGCTTTGAATGCGATTTCCTGCTTCTTGGCAGGGGGTTGGACTGGATGGCCCATGAGGTCTCTTCCAACTCTACTATTCTATGATTCTATGACCCGCATATTCTCCCGCAGTGAGGGCATTGGTTTCCAGGTGGAAGGCGGTCCTAGTCGGGGTTAGCTTGACGCTCCTTCCTCTTGGCACGTTTCTCCCTTAATAATAATAATACCACCAACAACATTTTTTGAGTTAGTTTGTCTAACCATGTACCTTATTTTGATTTTTAATATTAAAGAGCTGGTCCTGCCAGGGGGTGTAACTGGTAGTTTTGCACAACTTTGGCAAAGTGGCATAGGGCCAATTCTGGGAGGGGGGATATGCCCAGAATCTCTGGGCATATAGGGCATATCTTTGGGTCCAAATAGGGACTTGGAGATCAGGACAAATATAGTTAACCCCACTTGGTGGTTATCAACCTACCTCCCTGCTACAACCTCTCAATGGTATATTTATGTGGTTTTCCGGGTGTCATTTATTGTCATCCTCCAGTACATACACTGGCGATGATGCCATCAGACAGTGGGCATGATGTTTAATGCCTGGATCTGTTGTCCCAGACCCATAGATTGGTCTTATTTTCTCCAAGAAACCTGTCACTTCACTGATGCTTCTGCCCACCTTCTTATTTTTGGCCTGCAGTATTATTTATAGTGCATTTTCCCATGAAAATATCACCCAAAGAGATGCTACCACTGGCACTCAAAGAAAGGCCCCATTAACACACTGGGGCTGTTAAAATCCACCTTGGTCTGTCACCGGTGTGGCTGAATAAAGACTGGTTATATTTTTAAAGTCAAGGGGCACTCCATTGTTTTGTGACAAACCAGAACATAACTTCAAGTACATTTCAGGATTAAGGTCTGTATTACTTTCTTTTGTAAAGAGTAGTAGTTCTCTCTATTCTCATTTCCTACTTGAATCTGATACTCTTTCTTTAATAAATATATACTTTGTCCTGCAATTGGACTTTAAGTGCTGCATTTTGCACAGTACTGATCTGAGGTAAATTGTTAAATTGGTAATGCTGAATGCAGTGCTTTGCCTTGGGGAAAACAGAAATAAACACTGGAAAACTCAGAAACTAGACCAACTGAAAGTTTAAGAAGTATGTGTCAGTCACTTCACAAATAGGCAGTGGGAGGATATAGGAAGCTGGCAACCATTTTGGCTAATAGCAAATGCTATAATGGCATCTGATTCCTAAGCAGGTGCAAACTGAACTTGTCCATTGTTCTGTAAGGCAATATGGATTCTATTTATTTATTTCAAAAATACCTCTAGCTTGCCAATTATTCAAAGGCTGTGTGGGGATTTGGAAAGGGCAAAGCCATAGTAATTAACATAGAACCCACATGATAAAAAAAGAGATTAAAGACACAGCCAGCAAAAACAGACACCAGTACAATAAAAACCATATATGTCAGGCAACCTCCCGCCACTGCCACCAGAAGTGTAAAAAATACCTTGGTGTCTTGGTTTGGGGAGAGGATCTTGACACTCTAGGATGCCAGCTTCATGTTAATTTTTACCATATGTACTTTGGTCTAATGCTCAGCTTTAAAAGGTAATTTGCATTGCTAAAACTGAGGTGAGCATGAGATTTGATGGCATGTTATAATTACACACTGAAAGCCACCTGTACTGTTGGGCAAGAGAGGCAGAGGATGGATAGTAGGCTTGCTCAAATAATTCGTTTTCCCCGTTAACCGTTATTAATTCGTTATTTTCGTTTGTTTTGAAGCAATATACGGCATTGGTTGTCCACACGTCTGGATATCGCGGTTTCGAATCGCGAGAGGCCGTTTTTCGTTATGTCGTCGTTTTTTTCGTTAGGAAAAAAAGCTTTTGCAAATCACCCAAACTCCCACCATTCAGGCCCTTTCCTTTTGCCCCTCAGCAAAAGGGGCGTCACGGGCTCAGCCAATGGGAGGGGGCGAGGGGGAAGGAGGCTGAGGAGGAGGAGGAAGACGGAGGGGGAAAATGGCCGCCGCCGCCTCGCCTCAGCTCAGGCCTGATACTCAGAGGTTTTGACGTCTGTGCGAAGCTAGGCAAGTGGGGTTTATATATCTGTGGAAGGTCCAGGGTGGGAGAAAGAACTCTTGTCTGTGGGAGGCAAGTGTGAATGTTGCAATTGGTCACCTTGATTAGCATTGAATAGCCTTGCAGCTTCAAAGCCTGGCTGCTTCCTACCTGGGGGAATCCTTTGTTGGGAGGTATTAGCTGGCCCTGATTGTTTCCTGTCTGGAATTCCCATTTTCTGGGTGTTGTTCTTTTACTGTCCTGATTTTAGCTTTTCTGTAGCTAAAAATGCATATAAAATTGATTCTATAGGGAGGATAAATGATTGGATTTCAACTCCTACAGCTTAGCTTTCTCTGCCAATAATGGTACCATATCAAACTAAACCTCCCAAGATTCTGTAGCAGTGAGCCATCTTGGATATTGTAAGGGATTTTTATTATTATTATTATTATTATTATTATTATTATTATTATTATTATTATTATTATTATCATTATTATTATTATTAGACCTTGCTCCCAGGAAGGTGCCTTCGCTGTGGCTCCCAACTTATCTATCTACCTTTCCACATATTCTCCACATTGTGTGTATGTGTATGTATATTATATATACATGAGCCCCGATGGCGAAGTGTGTTAAAGCACTGAGCTGCTGAACTTGCAGACCGAAAGGTCCCAGGTTCAAATCCCGGGAGCAGAGTGAGTGCCCGCTGTTAGCTCCAGCTTCTGCCAACCTAGCAGCTTGAAAACATGCCAATGTGAGTAGATCAATAGGTACCGCTGTGGCGGGAAGGTAATGGCACTCCATGTAGTCATGCCGGCCACATGACCTTGGAGGTGTCTATGGACAACACTGGCTCTTGGGCTTAGAAATGGAGATGAGCACCAACCCCCAGAGTCAGACATGACTGAACTTAACGTCAAGGGATACCTTTACCTTTACCTATACACACACACACACACACACACACACACACACATTATGCAGGGACTATATATATATACACAGTATATATCACACACACACCAATTTAACAAAGTTTCAGCCACAAAAACAAAGTTTCTGAAGTAGAACAATGACTTTCACAGTAAAGACAACCCAATTTAACAGGAAATAAGACTTTCAAACCAGGAACAGATTTCTGCAATTATTAATAAATGGTTTATTATAAAAGCTATGAAAATTCGCTAAAAATCAGAGGATAAGGGAAACGTTCCAAATTTTGGTGAGCTATCAGTGTTTTAAATGTGTTCTACCACTGTACCAAGTTGGAAGAAGATCACTCAAAAAATGAGGGTGGGAGAGTCCTGTAAAGTCCTCTCCCTCTGTGCTGTTTTTGGGAATTGCGCATGCGCGTCCGCCATTAACGAATTAATTTTGAAAATAACGAATTTTCGTTAATTTCGAATTTTTTTGGGGACCAAATTCGGAAATACCATCAGAAACGAAAAGCTGCCCCCCTCTAGTTTTGAAACGAGTTTAGAATCAAATTTTTCGTGGATCGATCAAGCCTAATGGATAGACAGTAGTGGCCATGAAAAGGCTGGTGGGAAGCTGATGGTAGCAACGAAAAGGCTGGTGGGAAGGCCAGACTGAAGTGCACAGCTTCCCACCAGCCTTTTTGTGGTCATTAAGGGCTTCCTACCAGACTTGACATATGGGCATGGCTTCCCACCAGCTTTATCATGGCCACCACCACCTCACATTATTATATTAAACAGCATTCTTTTTTGATAATGCATATGCTCAAAATTGAGGTGTGCATTACATTCAATGGCACATTATACTCAAGTAATTAACCAGGTCACTTTCACATCTGACAATTGTGGAACTGTGAATCCATTTTATCTGCCATGGTTGCAAAGGATCCTGGGTTTCATAGATTGGTGAGTACAGTGTATGTGCCTTCAAGTCGCCTGTTGACTTTTGATGAACCCATGATTTTATAGGGTTCTCTTAGAGAAGGAATACTAAGACGCATTGTTACCAGTTCCTTCCTCTGAAATAGAGCCTAGAGTACTTGGTTTCTGTAGTACTAAGTACTAACCAGGAGTCCAGGACTGAGTCTACTTAACTTCCAAGATGAGACAGAATCTGGTGCCATTAGGGTATTTAGGTTTTCCCTAAATGTTATATGCCTTCAACTCATTTTTGACCTATGGCAATCCTAAGGCAAATTTTCCAGATTTTCCTAAAAATATGTTTTGAAAGTGTTTGCCCTTGTCTTCTCTGAGTTGGTGACTTCCCCAAGGTCACTCAGTGGGTTTCCTGGTTTGAATGGGGATTTGAACCATGTTCTCCAGAGTCATGGGACACACCCAGACAGCTCGCAAAATGTGCGAGCTCCCGCATTTTTACCCAACGATGCCTCAGGTAAAAGCAAATTAATTTGGCACAAAGCAGGAAAACCCTGCTTTTTGCTGAATTAATTTGACATGTGGAAAGACCTGGGTCTTTTAGAAGACCCAGGATTTTCCAGGTATGGATTGGGCCCGGGGATCATGGCACGCAGCTTCCAGACCCAATCCACACAGCTGTCTTGGGATTTCCTGGAGCTCGGAAAACCCAAGACATCCCTCGCCCTCTCCCCAAAACCCTTTAAAAGTCTTAAAAACTAAAAATGATTTACCCAGCCACCAATACCTTGCTGCCAGACCTTTTCTGGCACATAGAAATGAAGTGCCAGGAGAAGGGGGGCCAGGAGCGATTTTCCTCCTGCCCCGCTTCTCCTGGTGCATCATTTCTATGCGCCGTAAGAGGGCCAACAGCAGGGTAATGGCAGCTGGGTAAGTAATTTTTAGTTTTTAAGGCTTTATTATTTATTTATTTATTTATTTATTTATTTATTTATTTATTTATTTGTTACAGTACTTGTATCCCGCCCTTCTCACCCAATAGGGGACTCAGGGTGGCTTACAATAAAAACACACATATAAAAATAATATAGAACATTCAATCAATTAAAATTAAATACAATAACTTTCATAAAAATATACATATGAATATTCAATTGGTGCATTTTGAGTCTAAAAAACTGGGTCTGTCATTGAGTTCTAAAGCATGTAGTAGTAATTGATGCTGCTATTATTGTTAGAAGGCCTGGTCTCACAACCAGGTCTTAACTTTTCTATGGAAAGATAGGAGGGAGGGGGCCTGCCTGACATCATTTGGGAGGGCGTTCCATAGGCGGGGAGCCACTACTGAAAAGGCGCTGTCTCTTGTCCCCGCCAGCTGCACCTGGGAGGCTGGCGGGACCGCCAGCAGGGCCTCACGTGAAGATCTTAAATTTTGAGATGGGTCACAGCGGGAGACACGTTCGGACAAGTAAGCTGGGCCGGAACCGTTTAGAGCTTTGTAGGCTAAAGCCAGCACCTTGAATTGTGCTCATTAGCTAATCGGCAGCCAGTGGAGCTGGCGTAACAGAGGAGTAGTACGCTCCCTGTATGCCACTCCGGTTATTAACCTGGCTGCCTCCTGTTGGACTAATTTAGTTTCCGAACAGTCTTCAAAGGCAGCCCCACGTAGAGCACATTGCAGTAGTCTAATCGGGATGTAACAAGAGCATGGACCACCGTGGCCAAGTCTGGCTCCCCAAGGTACGGGCGCAGCTGGTGCACACGTTTTAACTGTGCGAAGGCTCCCCTAGCCACCGCCGAGACCTGGGGCTCCAGGCTCAATGATGAGTCTAGGATCACCCCCAGACTGCGCACCTGCGCCTTCAGGGGGAGTGTGACCCCGTCCAGCACAGGCTGTAACCCTGTACCCTGTTCAGTCTTCCGACTGACCAGGAGGACCTCTGTCTTGTCTGGATTCAATTTCAATTTGTTGGCCCTCATCCAGACTGACACAGCAGCCAAGCACTGGTTCAGGACCTGGACAGCCTCCTTAGTGAATGGCGGAAAGGAGTGACAGAGTTGGACATCATCTGCATAGAGATGACACCGCACCCTGAAACTCCTGATGATCTCTCCCAGTGGCTTCATGTAAATATTAAACAACATGGGGGACAGTACAGAACCCTGCGGGACCCCACAAGTCAACGGTTTTGGGGCCGAGCAGGCATCCCCCAAAGACACCATCTGGGACCAACCCTCCAGGAATGAGTGGAGCCACTGCAAAACAGTATCTCCAAGACCCATCCCCGCGAGGCGTCCCAGAAGGATACCGTGGTCAACGGTATCGAAGGCTGCTGTGAGGTCCAGCAGAACCAGCAGGGACACACTCCCCCCATCCAGCTCCCAACGAAGATCATTGACTAAGGCGACCAAGGCTGTCTTGGTACCATGTCCTGGCCTAAAGCCAGACTGTGCCGGATCCAGGAAATCAGTGTCAACCAAGAATCCCTGGAGCTGCTAGGCAACCACATGTTCCAAGACCTTGCACAAATAGGGAAGATTGAAAATAGGCCGGGGGGGGGGGTGTCTTGACTCCTTCCCCCAGGGAAGTGTATGTTTTCCGCCGGTGTGGGGACAGAAGTCTGGCCTGACCCAGGTTTTTTAAACCTGGGTTGGACCAGACATTTTCCCTGTGTGGAACTGGCCCCAGTCATACCCCCACACTAGCTCTCACTCTCTAATGCCCCTGCATAAACTGCAACTTTTAAGATTTCATAGGCATATATGAGGTGATGTACACTGTATTTCAAAGGAAGGAACTGGCAAAACCACCTGTAAGTATTTTTTGCCTAAGAACACCCCATGAAATTCATGGGGTTTCTACAAATCGACAGGAAACTTGAAGGCACATGCACATACATATACTGGAGAAGAGCCAAACACTCATTAGAACTGTTCCTGCTGATTTAAACTCTCTTGCAGTCTTGTACTTCTCTGCAGTTGGTTTCTCTCATGCAGTTGTTTTCACTGGAATCTTTCTCTAGGGTGGTGACACTCAGCTTTAAAAACTACTCCCTGATCCTGAAAGAGAAAATAGATCTTTGTTGGAGTGGGTGAGGTCTCTGGCAGACTGCAATGGCCTCAGAGAAAGGGGGCAGTAGTAGACCCCAGCTGCTTCCTGCCATGACCCATCCTCTTGACTCTCCTCTTTTAGTGGACTCCTCAAAATAAGGCATGAAAACATGATACGTAGTGGTGTCATGCAGCCCAGGTGCTGTGCTATTCTTGTAGTTAATCTTCTGGTAGTCATGAGCTGAATCTCAATTCTGATGTTTGTTTTCACAGTTTAAAAAAAGCATTGGTTGGCATCAAGTCTTCTCAGGAATGCAATTTTTTAAAATGCTATCCCAATCTGAGACTCTGAACAATGTGACATAGCCTGAAGCAAAATGATATGGCTGAATTAGGAATATCTGAAACTGACAGTGCTTTTAGCACTGATGCCTGTTGGCATTAACTTCAGCCACAGCAATGTCTTCACTCTAATTGGTTTTTAGTGCAGAAACTAAAAGTTAACAAAGGTGCTTCATATTTTTCCTCTTTGCTTCCAGGGATCTTTTAATTCAGAATGCTACTCAATCTGAATCAGAATTCTCAAATGAATTCTCAGCGTCCCTGTTGAATGTTTGGAAACACGGGTTGCGTTTTCCTAATTGCAATTTCTTGTAATTGGTCCCACTGTTGTCCATCTGTGGTTTCAATTACTGCTTCCTATTTCAGTCTCTATATCACTGCTGTTATTCTCCATCACTCTTCCATTCTTTTTTTTTTATTCCCTTCAAGTTGGACTAGTTTAGTTCCAGACTTGATCCTCAAGTTCATACCTAGGGAGGGTGAAAAATTTCTAAATAGCTGCAAAACCAGGGAGGAGGATTTCCACAATTACACATGACTGCACATGCTAGAGTACACTGGTTTTCTACCTCCATGTCAGGGAAAAAGCTAATATTTTAAGTTGTCCCAATAGAGTCAGACTATGCATACTTGATAGAACATGAAAGAGTCAGGCTGTTGCCCTCCATTTTCCATTGTTCAGATTTCTTATACCCTCAAAATGTTCAAAGAAGAAATCTGGGACACATGTGGCCAAAGGACATCAGAGTGGTGAAGATTAGAAGCCAAAAGGTTTTAATGAGGAAGCACACGCCAGCAAGGAGAGGCTGCACAGTTTGGTTTTGCCTCATTCTGCCCCTCTTCTTCTCCCCTCCAAGAGGAATGAAGTAACTGAAAACTACTTTTCACTCTATAC
Organism: Anolis carolinensis; assembly: GCF_035594765.1. Lineage (NCBI taxonomy): Eukaryota > Metazoa > Chordata > Lepidosauria > Squamata > Anolidae > Anolis > Anolis carolinensis. The sequence continues at coordinate 192,775,518 of NC_085844.1, forward strand.
TCAGTTTACAGCAATTGAATTAAACTGAATATGAAGGGGGACAGGAAAAAAAAACTGGGATTATTTTAAAACAGTTTAAAAACTGGGATGACAGAGGGACTAACCCTGCCAAATGAAGACAATTGGAAGGCATGAATCCTTGAGAGATTTTTGGATGATCTAGGACAGTGTTTCTCAAACTGTGCTCCTCCAGATATTTTAGACTTCAGCTCTCACAATTCGTAACAGCAGGTAAGTTGGCTGAGATTTTTGAAGTCCAAAACACCTAGAGGAGGACAGTTTGAGAAACACTGATCTAGGAAGTAGAAGTGGGCCTGTACACCATTATTCTTGTTTTGGAGGTCATGGACTGCCACAAAAGCAAAAACAAACAGAAAGTCAGGACACTGATGGAAGTCAATCTTTGATTTTTGGGGGGAAATGGTAAAATTGTAAAAACTGGTATTTTAAAGAACATTAAGGAGGGCCTTGCACAAGTTTGAAAGGTAAATTGCTTCTACTGGAGGATTCTGAGAGAGTGCAGGGGGTTCTAGGGTCTCAAGGCCACAAGCACCGTACAGTTGCCCCTATGAATTCACAGGAGTAGAGTTCCAGGACACCACTACCCCCAGATACCAAAGAAAACAGATGATAACATCCCATATTAATAAATGGTGGCAATGTGCACATGAATGCTTCAGAGCACCTGCATTCCTGTCACTGACATTTTATGTACAGGATGTTTTTTGGCATTAGGCTATTTATTAAAGGGAAGGAAACATTACCCTTACTCTTTGGTTTAATGCCTACTGGTGCATCTGTATGAACATAGAATGTTTGTCTATATATTTTTGGAGTGTTTGTCTATTTATTATTGGAAAGATTAATATTTTTAGACTACAGCTCACAGAAACCCACAGTTAAGGGGATTCCGAGTATTGTACAGCCCAAAACTCGACAGCTGGGTCAACATACAACACTAACGTTATGATCAGGGACGTATGTCATTGTTTCTATTATCTTTATCCCATTACGATGAAGCAGAAGTATAGTGGAGTCAGAGAAAAGAAGAATGGAGAGAGTCAAGAAATTGAGCAGTTGCACAATGAAGCTTTTACAATATAACCTTCAAATCAATACTCAGACTGTGTTTATTTATTTACTTTTATTAGGAACATTTCTATCTAACTTTTCTTCCTATAAGCTCAAGACGGTGCATGGCTGTAAGGCAGATAAGGCTGAAAGAGAACAACTTGAATTCTATTCCTTCCACCTCATCACAAACGGCTAAAATCAGCAACATGTGCCAATTTTAGCCCAGGTCACCCATGGAGCCGACTGGAGCCGGCTCCCATCAAATGATGCCGTGCTGACTCTGTGGGTGAAGGAGGGCAGAGCTGGCACATGCTGCCAGCAGGCAACATGGGAGAGCTTCCGTGTTGCCCTAGAATGCATGGGGGAAGCTGCGCACACCATGCACACTCATGCTTCTGTTGTCGACTGCGTTTTAGGGGATCGGGCCCTTAAGGAGAGAGCCAATCCGGTCCTGAGAGAACGGACCTTGGCGGAGCCAATAGGAAAATATGAGCCGCAATACAACCTGAAGCCGAAATGAAGAAGGTCCGCCAAAGTTGAAGGAAAATCCGCCAAGGAGTCTTTATTGAGCGATTCAGCTGAAAAGGACTCTAGTAGTGATCATTCAGTCTACTAGGGTAGTACATAACCAAAATAAAGCCATATTTATACAAAGTTTCAGTCTGACAGCCCTTTGAATTTCCCGCCCCGCTCCCCCGCCCATCTGATCGCTGATAGGCTAGAAGGTTGAAGGAGGCGGGCTTTCGTTTCCCGCCTTGCTCTGTTGGCCCAATAGGGAGCTGCTTTTTGTCCCCACTCGAGCCAATCAGGGAGGAGAAGGCGGGAGTTATTGAAACAATGAAGTGACTGAACAGGAAAGATCGGATTAATTCCTGCCCGGCCGATTTCTAAAGGGATTAATGACAGCAATCAAGGGTTCCTGTCACGTATACAGATTTCAGATATGCCTTGGGGTGTCAGAGGTGGAAGTAGAGATGGGTGGTGATGGGCCATAATTGACAGGCTCTGCAGGGCGCCTTCCTGAGGTGTCCTGGATTTTCTTTTGGAGGAGATATGACAATATTTGCCTTGGGGCGAATCACCTTTAGGTCAATACTCCGAATTCGGCGACTCAAGCCCTATATTGTCCATGCAATCTGAATTTGATTGGGTTTAAGCGGTGGCGGATTATCCTTTTGTTTTTGGGAAGGGAAGCCTGGGTCATAGGATCTGGGGTTCAGGTTGAGTTCAAAATATTTCCTATTTGATTTCATGATTTGACAATTATATGGAATAAAATGAAAAATAAAATAAAGTTGGAATATAAACCCTGCTGGGAAAAATACATATTTTCCGGGGATCCCAAAGAGTACAAATACATATAGGCAGATAGATAGATTTCAAGGAAACAAGGGAGAATCCATAAAGGTGGGTTACATTGCATAAAGGGGAATCATAAATGATATAAACAATTGAAAACATTTGATAAGAACGAAGTTCACAACATCTGGGGAACCCAATATGGAAATTCATAAAAGTGGAGTTTTAGCAGCATGATTTTACAATTCATGAAGTTGTTATCTCTTGCCTCAGAGTGCAGGGATAATCCACAGTAAACTCCAGTAAAAAGTCTCAATCACCTTCTACTATAAATATATGGAATATAGAACATAAAGTCTTGATTTTTGAACTATCTTTTACAAAGTCCTGGGGGGGAGGGTGGTCACCTCGATCACACTTCCCTCCCCACACATCTTTCATTCTGACTTCAAACTTTAAGTCCAACCATTGCACATTAATCTTTCCTTTTGGAACTGACTATTTAGCCCTTTGTTGGTGAAAACGGTTTATTGTCAATCTAGTCAATGAAAACCTATTGGAGTTTGGACTTTTTTCCTCTCCCAAGTGTGCTCCCACAGTTCAAATATTAGTGGTTCCACTTTCTTGAATAGTCCTACAAAACAAAAACAAAACGAGCCTTGCAGCAACAGTCCTGTGGTAACAAATTTCTATGGGATCTTCTCAGATGTTTTCCAATTTCAAGCTGCCAGAAAGTGCTTGCGGCAAACAGAGTTGTTGAAAAGTATGTTTAAATGATTAAAAAAAAATGCTGTGATGTTTTGTTAAAATGGGGGAAATATTGGGCTGTTGTCTGGTGTGTTGTGAAGCCAAAGTACAAATCAGTGTAGCTATTTGTGTTTTCTCCCTCACATTGCTTCGCCATGTCCTCAGCTGGTTTAATTCAGTGTTGTGTTCAAGAAGTGTTGAAGCCTGTGGCATTGTAAATCCAATGTGACCCATCAAAGCAATGCAGCTTTAATCAGGATAAGAATAAAAACTAGCCCTTGCCTCCCTTGTCTATCTCTTTCCTGTTAATGTTCCTTTGAGAAACAATGAATTTAACTTGAAAGCAGCATTGTGATGAACCATGGGCCTTGTAGTCCTGCTCAGGACATTGTAATTCCTGATGAAGATGAAAACTTGGGTTTTTTACCTTCCCAGTCTGAACTGGATTCCTCTCAGCCAGACCCTTCCCAGGCAGATCTGGAAACCTTGCACCTGCAAGAAAGTTGTGCCCCAGAAGTATGTCAAACAACCCCAGAGCCTACTTCTCCCGTGTTCTTGCGCCGGGAGTTTTGTAAACAACAGAGAAGTTTGGATTCAGCTTCGCGCAGGAGTGCGAGGATAGCAGCTAAGAATGTTGCCAATTAACATTGGTTCTCGTGAGAATCTTTAAGGAGTTTAACATCTGGTCTCAGAGTTTAGCTTTCGTTTCTGATTCCCAGAGAACCGCTTTGGTGAGAAAGTTGGACTCTATATAGGTGTTTTGCCCGCGTAGCAACTTCGCGGAGTCAATTCGTCAGCCTACGGAGCGAGTTGTGTCTGGACAGCGCGCTCCGATTCAAGCCTCGCTCTTGCTCAAGCCTTGCCTTGCTATCCAGCCTTCGCCTTGCTTCCCAGCCTTGTTTACCTGCGGACCTTGCCTTGTTTCCCAGGACCAATCCTTGCCTTGTTTCACGGATTTTACCAAGTTATTCCACGGACCTTGTTCTTGTTCTTAGTTACCTTGTTCCACGTTCAAGCCTTGTTTCAAGTATCAAGTTATTTCCTAGCCACGTTCAAGTTTTATGGACTAAAGGACCTTGTCATCTCCCCTCACTTTGCTTGGCAAAGTGAGTGTTTCGGTTATTGGATTACAACTTTGGACCTTAATATTTCATATTGGACATTAATTCCTTGGACTAATTTTGACCTTTCCTGAAAGGTCTGCTTCTGGACTATCTTTTACATTTGCTTTTATTAACTTTATATATTCCTTCAATAAAGATATTAGATAGATTCTGGCCTCTGTGTATGGTTATTGGTGCCTCTGCCGCCTGGGTCGTGACAGTTTGACTCCGCCACCCATAAGCACCAACTAACCGAGGCCAGGATGTCTACCGGAGCCGCGCCGGCTGGACAGCCGCTCAGCTACACCATCAGCAAGGACGAAGTGGACCGCATCCGTGACAGACTCAACGCGCAGGATGGAGAAATAAAAGGGTTGAGGGAGCGCGGAGTTCGCCTCCCGGCCATGGCGTTGCCTACCAAGTTTTCTGGAGAAGCTGCTAAGGTTCATGTTTTCCGCCGCCAATGTCAAGCTTATCTAGAGGCCCGTGATGCCGAGTTTCCCCAAGAAGACATCAAGGTGGCGTGGGTCTACAGTCTTCTAGACGGACCAGCGGCTAGCTGGGCGACGGCCCTGTTTGATCAAGCCTCCCCCCACCTAAGTTCAGCACAACGCTTCTTGGATCACCTTAAGGAGACCTGGGGAATCGAGGACAATTTGGAGGCAGCCGGTCACAAACTCCGGCGCCTCCTTCAAGGAGACAGACCCATGTCTCAGTACATAGCCGAGTTCCGCGTGCTGGCCCACAACACCGGCTGGAACGATGTAGCCCTCAGAGGACAATTTCGGGAGGGTCTCAACATTGAAATGCTGGAAGAAATCTCCAAGGTGGATCCTCCCCAGACCCTCGAGGCACTCATTGATCAATGTTTACGGGCTGAAGTCATGATTGCCAACAGGAAACAATGGGTTCGAGGCCAGGGCGGTAGAGCCGGGGCAAAACCCTCCGCTCCCGCCAGTGTTCAGCCACGTCCGGTGTGGAGACCCCCGCCGCCAACCCCATACCCCAGAGGAGGCGAGGAGGTGCCGATGCAGTTGGGCAATGTGCGTCCCAGACTAGATGCCGCCGAGAAGGCCCGTCGTCAACGCTTGAACCTCTGCTGGTACTGCGGGAACGGGGGCCACTTCGCCAGAGAGTGCCCAGCCAAAGGGAAGCCTGCCGCCCGTCTTGCGGCGGCGTCCTCCACGGAGTCGAAGGCGTCTGAGCCGACTGGCACACAGCCGGCGGGGGAAGCCAACGACCGGGTGTAGAGAGGCTCGCCAACCCGGTCAAAAAATCCATCCAAGAGCCGCCAACCGGGGTCCTGTTCCTTCTCGTGGTCACATTATGGTCAGCAAAAAGGGGACCCGTCATGATCCACGCCATGATAGACTCTGGAGCTACCAACAATTTCATCGATAGAGAGTATGCCGACTCTCTGGGATTACAATATCATGATTTCAAGAATGCCCGTGTGGTGCAAGCCATAGACGGCCGTCCCCTCAAGACGGGCCCCGTAAGCCAGTGGTCGGAACCCACCAGGATGTGGATAAGGGAACATATGGAAGAGATTTCCTTCTTTGTTACCGAGGTTCCCCATTTCCCTGTGATTTTGGGAATTCCATGGCTGACACTCCACGACCCTAACATCTCCTGGTCCAACAGAGAACTGCAGTTTGCTTCACCGTACTGCCAAAACCATTGCCTCGTAGCCAAGGTATGCCATGCCACAGACTCCGAGCCCATCATCACCTTGCCAAAGAAGTACTCCGAGTATTGGGATGTATTCAATGAGAAAGAAGCCGAAAAATTACCCCCACATAGACCTTATGACTGTGCCATTGACTTGGTGGAGGGGGCCCCGATCCCGCGAGGGCATCTCTACTCCCTGACTGAACCAGAGCAAGAAGCTCTCAGGGAATTCTTAGAGACAAACCTTCGCAAGGGGTTCATCAGACCCTCTCAATCCCCAGCCGCCTCCCCAGTGATGTTTGTGAAGAAGAAGTCAGGGGAATTACGCTTGGTGGTGGACTACAGAGCATTGAACAATATCACCAAGCGGAACAGCTATCCCCTGCCCTTAATCTCGGATCTACTGGACCGACTTCGAGGAGCCAAGGTCTACACCAAGCTGGATCTTCGGGGGGCTTATAATCTAGTTCGCATCAGAGAAGGGGACGAGTGGAAGACCGCCTTCCAGACTAAATTCGGATTATTCGAGTCCCGAGTTATGAATTTCGGTTTATGCGGAGCTCCCGCAACGTTCCAGCATTTTGTCAACGATATTTTTCAGGACTATCTAGACAGATTCTTGATAATCTACCTGGACGATTTTTTGGTGTTTTCCAGATCACAATCAGAACATGAGAACCACGTCAAAATGGTGTTGCAACGATTGCGGGATCATGGACTTTATGCCAAGCTAGAAAAATGCGCTTTTGATCTACAAGAGGTAGATTTCCTTGGCTACCGCATCTCGCCTCTAGGGCTTTCCATGGATCCAGCCAAAGTTTCAGCAGTATTGGAATGGCGGGCGCCAACTAACAAGAAAGAGGTGCAGCGTTTCTTGGGGTTCGCGAACTACTACCGCAAGTTCATTCCAGATTTTGCCCGCTGGTCCGACCCCATCACTAGCTGCATCCGTGGAAAGCAGCCTTTCCGCTGGACTGATCAAGCAGAGAAAGGGTTCCAGCAACTGAAGAAACTATTCACCTCCCAGCCAATTCTACAGCACCCAAATCCTGGAACCCCTTTTGTGGTGCAAGCGGACGCCTCTGATGTGGCAATTGGGGCTGTACTCTTACAACCGGTGGGAGATCACCTCCACCCCTGTGCCTTTTATTCTCGTCAACTAACCACACCAGAGAGGAATTACACCATTTGGGAAAAAGAACTACTGGCCATAAAGGCAGCCTTTGAAACTTGGAGACATTGGCTAGAAGGGGCCAAATTCCCCATTGAAGTCCACACTGATCATCGTAATCTAGAACATCTAAGAACTGCCCGCAAACTAAATCAGAGGCAGCAACGTTGGGCTTTATTCTTTGAACGTTTCAACTTCCAGATCCATTATGTGACCCCAGCTCAAACCAAGCAAGCAGACGCCCTGTCACGTAAACCGGAATACGCCGCAGGACGCAAGGAGACCTTTGAATCCCAACTGCTACAACCTGAGAACTTTGCCACGCTCACAGTGGGGAACACCAAATCCAGTCCCATTGGTTCAACTTCCCCTACTCCAGGACCCATCTGTGCTCAAGAAATCAGGGCTAGTCAGCAAGCAGATGCCTGGGCGCAGGACCAACTTCGCCAAGGTCTGCATTTTCCCTTTTCGCTTAAAGATGGGCTGCTCTGCTATAGAAATCATGTTTATATCCCACCCGGACCGGGCAGGGAAAAAGCGCTTCGTCTGTGTCATGACTGCAAACCAGCAGGACACTTCGGACTATTTAAAACCATGCATTTGATCCTAAGAGATTTTTGGTGGCCCAAGATCCGCAAGGATGTGGAAAAATATGTCAACACCTGCCCAGTATGCCAGCGCTCCAAGATACGAAGGGAGAAGCCCTCAGGGCTTTTACACCCCCTTCCTACCCCATCTCGCCCATGGGAAATAATTTCCGCGGATTTCATCACTGACCTACCACCTTCCTGTGGATTCACCACGATCTTAGTGGTGGTGGACCTATTCACCAAGTTAGCCCATTTCATTCCCTGCGAAGGCCTCCCCACGGCCAAAGAAACTGCGGATCTATTTCTTCAGCATGTTTTCAGACTACATGGATTGCCCAAGAGTTTAGTCACAGACCGTGGATCTCAATTCACCTCTCGTTTTTGGAAGGCACTACAAAAACTACTGGGCATAGACTCTCGCTTATCTTCAGCTCATCATCCCCAAACAGATGGGCAAACGGAGCGCACCAATGCCACTTTGGAGCAGTATCTTCGCTGTTATGTAAACTACCAACAGGACAATTGGGCTTCTCTGTTACCACTGTCTGAGTTTGCCTACAATAATGGAGTTCAAGCTTCTACAAAAGAAACGCCGTTCTTTGCAAACTACGGCTTTCATCCACGTTTCTTTCCCCCTGTCATTGAAACTTCAGAAGTTCCCGCAGCAGAGGATTGGCTGCAGGAACTCACAGCGGTGCAACAACTTTTGCTCCAGCAACTGGACCAAGCCAAGGAGGACTATAAACGCCACGCTGACAAACACCGCCAGCCGGGCCCCGAAATCAAGGTAGGAGATCGGGTTTTTCTGTCCACTCGCTTTCTGCCCTCCCACCGCCCATGCCGGAAGTTAGATGCCCGCTTCATTGGCCCCTATCCAGTGGTGGCGCAATTAAACCCCGTGACTTTCGAACTCCAACTTCCGCGTTCAATGCGCATTCACCCAGTGTTTCACCGTTCCCTGCTCCTTCCGGCGGATGGTGTGCGTCCTGATACAGACCAACCGGCCCCCCCTCCTGTTTTGATGAATGGGGAGGAGGAGTTCGAGGTTGAGGACATTTTGGATTCTCGCTTTCATCGCCGCCGCCTACAATATCTCATTGACTGGGTGGGTTTTGGCCCTGAGGAACGCTCTTGGGAAGACGCCTCCACAGTCCATGCTCCTGATCTAACCCGTCGCTTCCATCTGACCTATCCCACCAAACCGCGACCTCGCGCCTCGGGGAGAGGACCCCAGTTTGGGAGGGGCCCTGAGGAGGGGGATAGTGTGATGAACCATGGGCCTTGTAGTCCTGCTCAGGACATTGTAATTCCTGATGAAGATGAAAACTTGGGTTTTTTACCTTCCCAGTCTGAACTGGATTCCTCTCAGCCAGACCCTTCCCAGGCAGATCTGGAAACCTTGCACCTGCAAGAAAGTTGTGCCCCAGAAGTATGTCAAACAACCCCAGAGCCTACTTCTCCCGTGTTCTTGCGCCGGGAGTTTTGTAAACAACAGAGAAGTTTGGATTCAGCTTCGCGCAGGAGTGCGAGGATAGCAGCTAAGAATGTTGCCAATTAACATTGGTTCTCGTGAGAATCTTTAAGGAGTTTAACATCTGGTCTCAGAGTTTAGCTTTCGTTTCTGATTCCCAGAGAACCGCTTTGGTGAGAAAGTTGGACTCTATATAGGTGTTTTGCCCGCGTAGCAACTTCGCGGAGTCAATTCGTCAGCCTACGGAGCGAGTTGTGTCTGGACAGCGCGCTCCGATTCAAGCCTCGCTCTTGCTCAAGCCTTGCCTTGCTATCCAGCCTTCGCCTTGCTTCCCAGCCTTGTTTACCTGCGGACCTTGCCTTGTTTCCCAGGACCAATCCTTGCCTTGTTTCACGGATTTTACCAAGTTATTCCACGGACCTTGTTCTTGTTCTTAGTTACCTTGTTCCACGTTCAAGCCTTGTTTCAAGTATCAAGTTATTTCCTAGCCACGTTCAAGTTTTATGGACTAAAGGACCTTGTCATCTCCCCTCACTTTGCTTGGCAAAGTGAGTGTTTCGGTTATTGGATTACAACTTTGGACCTTAATATTTCATATTGGACATTAATTCCTTGGACTAATTTTGACCTTTCCTGAAAGGTCTGCTTCTGGACTATCTTTTACATTTGCTTTTATTAACTTTATATATTCCTTCAATAAAGATATTAGATAGATTCTGGCCTCTGTGTATGGTTATTGGTGCCTCTGCCGCCTGGGTCGTGACAAGCATTCACCCCCCCATTCATTCTAGTAAATGATTTAAGCTATAAGACAAAGAGACATTCTATGTATGGCTGAGGTGATTTGAATGTTCCCCACTGAGAAAACAAACAAAGGTTTTCTGAATCCATTGCATGTTTGAACCAAACCTCATGTGACTTGCTTGAATCATGTAGTACTACTCTAATATTGCTGCAGGGGAAAAAAAATTAAAATTGGGACCCTAGTATTGGTGTGTGAGTGGGGTGGGAAAACAAGAAAGCGGGATTTATTTATTTTTCTTTACTGTGGTCCTCCTCTGGATAAATCTCATTCCTACTCCTGTGTTTGCAGTGTTTCCATTCTTTTCTATAGGACTTTTTGTTTTGGCAGTATATATTACAAGTACAGCTCATTTGAGGGCTAATTATGTTAAATAGTCTAAAGGCCAGAGACTAAACAGGGTCAGCCCTGGATAGGAATTGGAGGGGCCCCCCACCAATGAATACTAGACATTTTAGGTTATATTTTAGAAAAGGTTCTTGGTAAAACACCTCTGAGTACTCCTTGGCTAAGAACATCTGTGAAATTCATGGAGCTGCTATTTGTTGACAGGTGACTTGAAAGCACGTACACACATTTTCAAAGCCTATATTGGGGCATGGGTCACCCATAGCATTGTTGAACATTAGGAAAGTCACATTTCAAATCTCCTCTTCACTGGCATATTGTGTTTCTTAGCTTAAAATAAGGTCTTGCAGGGAGAAATCCTCTACCTGACAATCTCTCTGGGACACAACTTTTGAGGGCATTCTCTACTTTAAGGGCTTTCCCAGGCTACGGGAGGTAAAAAAAAAAAAATCAGAAGAAATTGAGAGAAGGGACCTTCAAGCTTGGAAACTTAATTCCTGGACAGCAGATCAGGCAGGAATATTATATCTCTGGTGAAGTTATTTATAAGCTGTTCTAAGATATTTTTGATGCAAAGAAGGGAGCCCCCGGTGACGTAGTGGATTGAAGCCTCGTGACTTGAAGGTTGGGTTGCTGACCTGAAACCTGCCAGGTTCGAATCCCACCCGGGGAGAGCATGGATGAGCTCCCTCTATCAGCTCCAGCTCCATGTGGGGACATGAGAGAAGCCTCCCACAAGGATGGTAAAAACATCTAAACCTCCGGGCGTCCCCTGGGCAACATCCTTGCAGACGGCCAATTCTCTCACTCCAGAAGCGACTCAAGTTGCTCCTGACACGAAAAAAAATGCAAAGAAGGATTTATTTATTTATTTATTGCGACATTTATATCCCATCCTTCTCACCCAACAGGGGATTCAGGGCGGCTTACAATAAAATATGCATATAGACAAATTATAAAATACAGTAAAAATCAGTTAAAATTAATCAATTACAACAACATTTCTAAAAATACAATGATAAATATACAGATGGGCGCAATCGAGTCAAAAATAAGGGTCTGTCAATTGAGTTCCAGCACACATAATAGTAATTAATGCTGCTGTTGTTATTTGATATAAATTGCTAACTAAATAAACTGCATACATTTAAATAGCATATGTGAACAATTTGTCCACTTTTTTAAAACTACACCTTGTCTATGTATTTCCCCATAGTAAGCTCCCAATTGAGATTGGGAGTACCAGGCTTTTGAAAAATGTCCCTGTACTCAGATAGATTCATGCAATTTAAGTCACATGTAATTTAGTTTGGTTCAAAATATACCCACACTTATGAGATGTCTTTCTTTACCCCCAGAATGTGAGACAGGCATTGCAATGATTCATCATCTACCATTTTTGTCAGAGGCATGGTGTATTATTCCTGCTTTTTGCTTCCCTTCTCACTTCCACCACCAAATTGAATCAATTTATTAGAGTGGTTACCAAATTGGCATGCTCTGATCTACCAAGAGTGACAAAGAAAAATGAGCCATACTGTTCACTGGTGTTCCCCTGCTCATTAGGAAGGATAATGCTTTGGTGCCGAGGGAACCATTTGTAGCATGCCCGAATAGCGAAGACGTATTAAAAGAGAGACACATGACTTCAGAAGATAAGTGATACTCAATATGATGAATAGCAGCAGGGATTTAGTCATAGGATTCTCAACAGATATCAGGGGAACAACTTGTAGTCCAAATTTCTGCATATGGCATGGTTCTGCAAAAATGAGGCACAAGTGAACAATAATGATGTGTGTGCATTTAACTGGGAGAATTTATACCAGTCATAGGCTACTTCATTTATTCTTTTATGCCCTTCTCTGAAATTTTAAAACCCACATACATGACTGCTCAAACTCTCTGAGAAAGTATTACTCCCTTTAAAGGGCATATTGTGCCCACAAATTCTAGTGCATGTGTTATTTGTCCCCTAAACGGGATTTTGACTCCAGTGCTTGCTTGGGGGGGGGGGGGAGGCAGCCCTCCAGCTTCTAAAAAAAGGCCACTTTGGGGCACTAACACTTTATAGAACTTGCGTGCAAGTAAGCAAAGGAACTCTTTTATTTACTTACTTTCTTACTTTGTAAAGTATCCCGCTTTTCTCCTTTCTTCTCAAGGCAGCTAACAAGAACACAATTTGATCACAACTTGAAACAAAGTGAATACAAAATAAATAAAAAATTTAATTAGTCCTGTGTGGATTTAGGTAAAATTGCAGTTTAAAATATAATAAATAGTAAATACAATTTAAAATGCATTTAATACTCACACACCCCCACCCCCCGCCCCAAATCCCACCCACAACCTCCCCAACAGTGTGCCTCCCATCTTCACCCAAATGATTGCTGGCAAAGAAAGATCTTTACCTGCTTGTGGAAGGATAGCAGGAAAGGGCCATCCTGCTCTCTCTTGGAAGGAAGTTCCAGGGTCTAGCCGCAGCCACCAAAAAGGCCCACCAAGTTCGCTTGAGCAGGTGATGGGACAGAGAGAAGGCCCTCCCCAGTTGATTATAGATGTCTGGCAGATTCATAGAAAGAGATATGACCAGGGCTTGCATGTCCCCAACCAATGCCAAAAGTGGGTAAAACACTTGGAGTGATTATATAGGAATGTTTACCAAGTGGAAACTTACCAGCAGGGAAATTAAATGTCATTACACTGAGTAAAATAATCTCCTGAAATGTCCTAGTCCATTATGAGCGGAATTTTGCCCAGATTCTTCTTGCCCAAATTTCAGATTTGGCACGACTGTGCAGCATACCGTTCAATAGTCCCAGTTCGGCAGGGGCAGTCCCAATTCATTCTCTGTTGTTCTGCTTTCTGTTTTTCAAATGCTCGTTTCTCTCTCTTCCTCCAATTTTCCCCCATTGTCCTCAGCTTATTTCAATTTTGTAAACTGAATTCAAAATGCAAACGTAGTTTGCATTTGAGTAAGTGTGGACAGAACAGGGAAGCATGGAGAAACAATGGGCTGAGGTCTTTCAATCCATACTCTCAACAGAATAAAACCCCTCTGCAGAGTATGCTTGTTAAGAAATAGAACTTGCTGTGAATATTACTATATTATTTTTGTTGTGCATATTATATATCTTTGTTATGCATGCTGTATATTCCATGCAACTGCGTAGAACTACCTTCAGCCACTATGTATGTTCCCTTTAGGATCCATTTTTCAGAAATACTACACAAAAAAGAGCACTGTTAATAGACCACATGTCTCAAGTGTTGGGCTTTTTGATACGTGAGTAAGTAATGTGTGTATATATATTTGCAAGCTTGTTGTTTCTATACAACAAATTGTATGGTTGTATTAATAATATGCAATATTTACAGACCTAATTTGATGAAGGCGCTTGTGAGTCGAAACCAGTTGTAGTAAAGAAACAAGAATATTTGCTGCACAAGGACTTGAAGTCTACTCATCTGTAGTAAAGACACAAGACCTATTACTATATACATGAAGAAGAGTCTATTCATCTTTTGAGAAAATAACATGTTTTTTTTTATTTTCAATGTGAATATAACAATCTTATGTTTTACTGACCTCGTTTGTCTTTGCATGTATGAATTGAACTTTTATATGTTTAAATATTTTTGCATCACTGCAATTAGTGGATACTGGTTTTTCTCATTAACAACCTTTGCCATTTCACCCACACTGTGACCTGGCCGTGTGTGTCCTGTTTTCTAGTTGTGAAGTGCTGGAGAATATGGTGTGGTAAAATTTTCCTTATCACTTAGGAGGAGATTATGGGGTGTTTACAGATAACCATTCCCCCATGCAGCTTTCTAAACATACAGTTGTATAGGAAGTTTCCATACTTTTTGACCTGGTGAGTTTAGACAGAATAAAACAAATGATGTAGGGAAGATTGCTCTTTCCTGCCCCAGAGCAAACTGTCTGTCTGCATTATCCTGTCCAAGTAGTAATGTGGGTAAAACATGTCAGACTTTGGCCTGGTTTCATGACAGGAGCAACTGTGTTTCACTTCAGGCATCAGCAGGCAAGTTTACAGTCACAGATGGGCACCAGGTCAGGCAGTTGAGGGTCAAAGGGCTAGAAAGAAGTGCAATCACAGCAAGGCACAATATGTAGTTCTGGAAGAGCCACTGAGGGATGGAAGGGGATTGCAAACAACAATGAGATCAAGAACAAGCAAGGAATCTAAGGTAGCAGTCAGGAAAAGGAAGGTTGGCACAACACTTACACAAATGACTTTGGCGAATGGGTTTGGCCTGAAGGTCCCTTCAAGGCATAATGAATCCAAATCAGGTCGGAGAATCCTACAAAAAGAGAAGCAACTGTGATGTCAATTGCTTCTCTTCTGGCTTGTACTGCAGTATAGATGATACATCTCCTAATAAATTCTGATCTATCTAATCCAAAGTGGGGAAAGTGTTGCTAGAGATTCTAGTTTCAGTTCAACATTCATTCAGAATAAAAGGAGTGACCATGCATGGAAGTTCAGAGGATTCAGCCCCACAGGGCCTACACTGCTATTATTTTAGACAGATAGATATTTGATTTTTTTTCCTGAGGTATATAAGGGGTTTTTTTCAATTGTGTAAGAAGCTGCTTGAGTACTGCAAGCTGCTTCTGGTGTGAGAGAATTGGCCATCTACAGAGATGTTGCCCAGGGGACACCTGGATGTGTTACCATCCTGTTGGGAGGCTTCTCTCATGTCCCCGCAAGCTAGAGCTGACAGACAGGAGCTCACCCCATCTCGTGGATTCGAAGTGGCAACCTTCAGGTTAGCAACCCAATCTTTGGATCAGCAGTCCAGCCGGCACAGGGGTTTAACCCATTGCAGCACTGCGGCTCCTTAGCTGGCGAGTGTTGTTGGTGCTTGATAGGATCTGTGATAGTCTGGGATTGGCAAGGTTTGTTGCTGCATATGGCCCACAAGCCACATGATTCCCGTACTTGCCTTCCAATTCTGTGATAATAAAGTCTTTCATCCACTGATAAAGATGGCCAAATCTTCCGTGAGTAATCTGGTCATTTAGGTGGCTTGAAGCACTCATCTTTTTAAACTGTAACATGCACATTATGACATGTTTGTATTTAATCATAGGTAAATAGAGAGATACAAAGTGTAATGATTTATTTCTCATTAAGGACACATAATGCCTTCTATAAATCTGCCAACTAGTGGAGAAGACTATGCAATATCATTGTTGGTCTCTCTAGATTCCCTTTTTTCTTAATCAAAGTTCCACTGAGGGCTAATAATTACAGAAGAAGGAGACAGCATAAACCAATAAAGCCATGGTCCCTGAGTGAAGAGACTCAGAATCCAGAAATCGGTGTGAAATAGAAATGTCAAAGCCCAGAGATGAGTTTTGACAAAGCTGTCGCCGGCCATGTTTTGTCTGAGTTTTGCAGAGAAAAGCTCTTCTTAACGGGCACCCTTGTCACAAGCCCTGTCATGGTAATTTGACATCAGCCCCTTGAAATGTTGGGTCTTTGGAGCCCCGGCAGCACCCTGGGATTACGAAGTGAGAGTGTAGGTGGTTGGTAATTCAAAGGTTTGATTTACACCACCTATTTCAGTCATTCAACAGATATGTCAAGGTCTTTGTGCAAAATGGCACTGATGTAAACAGAATGCATCTGGTTAGTTTCTATGACTAACTGAAAGCTGCACTGTTCACTTCTGGCAGATAGAAAGAGCAAGAAGATGATACATGCTTAAAACCAGGGTCTGGCATATTATTCAGGTTTGTTCCTTGAAAATAACACACACATACATATAATTAAAATATCACATAGCCAACAATTACCACAAATTATCAACCTAAAAGCTACCTTGTAGGAATAATGGTAAAATGTCATTCTTGACCTTCTAGTTACATGATTATATATACTGTATAATCCATCATGAATCCCTCCATGCTCAATGATTTAATCCCAAACTCAAATTCTAATGTTAGATTCATGTTTCAAGAAACACCGAGATTTTAATTTTGTTTGGGACCTTTTAACTTCAAACACACACACATATTTAGGACCAACTTCACCATATTTTCTTAAGTTCCTTTGTCCATTTAAGATGTAAGACAATTATCTCTGATGGTTAACGTATGGGCTCTGTGAGATTCTAGTTAATATCCAGCTCAGTCCTGGATTCCTCTAGGGGTGAATCCGCTGATGAAATAATTCAGTTTGCCACCATTGTAACTGTCATGGTTCAATGTCCTTTGACTCTATCCCATGGGAAGGAGGAAAGTGGGGGAAAGTGTCCTTAAGAGTGGGAACCCAACTTACCCTAGCAAGATCTATCTTCAGGGATGGTCAACCATCCCACGACATGCTTTTATTGCATAGCAGGGGGTTAGACTAGATGACCCATGTGGTGTCTTCTAACTCTACGATTCTATGATTTCCCCATTTTCTTCTGGCTGTCCTCTGCTTCCTGCCCCTTTCTTCAATCAGGAGTCTGGGAACACCCAACTCAAGAAAATGAACTCCTCTCTCCATCTTCACGTGCTGGCAGGATGGATTTCCATGGCAGCCAACAGGAGTGTCTGTGCATCGTGGGAAGGCCTCCATCAGAATCCATTTTGCTACCATAGAAAGTGGTGTCAAACATCATTAATTCTACAATGTAGATCAACTCTGTTTCCTTTAATTGTTTCAAGATGCTTTGAATTCCAAATTGAAAAAAGATTGAGCAATATACTTTCAGCACTGTATAGTGTGTGATGGATGGACAGTATCCTTGAAGTGACTGGCTTGACCTTGAAGGAACTGGGGGTGGCGATGGCAGCAGGGAGCTCTGGCATGGACTGGTCCATGAGGTCACAAAGAGTCGGAAATGACTATGCGATTGAGCAGCAGCAGTGTGATAAATGATAGCCATAGGTAAAAGGTAAAGTCATGTCTGACTCTGGGGGTTGGTGCTCATCTCCATTTCTAAGCCGAAGAGCCGGCATTGTCTGTAGATACCTCCAAAGTCATGTGGCCGGCATGACTGCATGGAGCGCCATTACCTTCCCACCGGAGCGGTACCTATTGATCTACTCACATTGGCATGTTTTCGAACTGCTAGGTTGGCAGGAGCTGGAGCTAACACCGGGCGCTCAAGCCGCTCCTGGGATTTGAACCTGGAACCTTTCAGTCTGCAAGTTCAGCAGCTCAGCGCTTTAACGCACTTCGCCACTGGGGCTCCATCAATGATAGCCATATGTATATTTTATTCTAGAATGGCAGTTTACACTTCAACAGGAAAGCACCAGAGCAGATTTGTGCAATTAAAATCCCAATTAACATAGGTAACAGTCTTGTCAATAATAACAAAGAAAATCAATATAAAAGTGGTATTAGATTTTTTTAAAATGAGGAGGAAGAAGAATGGGTGAAAAGAAGAAGAGAGAAAGGAAGATGGATAAGCTGGGAGGGGGGTTAACTTTATTAAGTAACAGTTAAAAGCTAACAGGAAATGGCCATGTAGTCTGAAGTATGTATTGTTGATGTTGCAACAGGAAAGGAAAATTCTCCTTACACATTTTTATTGCCAAACCCGAAAACCTGGCAATATGTGCAGAAAGGCTCTCTCAGTAGTCTTAATAGAAAGACAGATTCCTATCTGGGATTGGGGTAAGCTATAGAATATAAATATTTTAAAGACAGAACTGATAAAAATAGCAAAACACTTTGCAGCACTTTACAAAGGCAGCAGCAAGTGGTAAAAAACAGAATCTTAGTAGGTGAAGCTTTGCTCACCTTGACATGATAACCTACTTCTTCTAAAATTCCTTCTTCTATTGAGCTATTACAGGTGTAGAAATCCCTTTTGTTTTCTTTGTTTAAATGTAATTACATTTATCTATTGTCAGCTAAATAGTTCAGATTTCTTCCTTTAAAGATGAGGGGGAAAGGACATTAGAAAGAATGAGGAGGATCTCATCCAACTAATGCTTCCTGGTCTCTGAACAATCCTCAGTAAAAGAAATGAATTTCCTATAATGTTTGGACCTAAGTACCAAATTTATTATGTTTCCAAAAAGACAAGGTAATGCCATGCACATCAATTATACTCCAGATGGTGGTGGCTAATAGTTAATGAGTGGAGAGCCAACATGACATAGTGATTTCAGCATTGGACCATGACTCTGGAGAACAGGGTCATGAAAACCCATTGGATGACTTTGGTCAAGTCTTAGTCCCAGAAAATCCTATGATGTTAGGTTTAGAGTTGCTATTAGTTAGAAATGACTTGAAGGTACACAACAACAACAACAACAACAACAACAACAACAACAACAACAACAACAGCAGCAGCAACAGCAGCAGCAGCAGCTCGTAGCTACCACCTAAGAATTAGCTACTGGGTTGTATGAAAAGCTAATACCAGTTGGGTGGTAATGTACTCTGGATTTTAATGTGAATGTCCAAGGACCTTTCCAGAGGGTTGCATCTATTTGGGGGAAAGGATTCGGTGATTGAATAGTTTTTTTAAAAAAAGTTTATATTGAAACTCAGGGGATAATCACCACTCCATAAGCAAACCATAAGTGTCCACTGTATATCCCACTGCTACACTGAAAAGACTGACATAATACATCTGGAGCAGGAGGTGTAGAACAGCATGATCACAAAAAACACAAATGGAACAAAATCAAGCCCAGCATCCAGTCCAGGTTCAGGCCTGGTCATGGTACCAAGATGATTTTGGTCACCTTGGTGGGTGACCTCCACAGAGAACTTGACAGGGGGAGTGTGACCCTGTTGGTTCTCTTGATACCATCAACCATGGTATCATTCTGGGACGGCTCTCCGGAATGGGTATTGGGGGTGTTGCTTTGCAATGGCTCCGCTCCTTCCTGGAGGGCTGCTCCCAGTTGGTGAAGCTAGGAGACTCCTGCTCAGATCCCTGGCCATTGACCTGTGGGGTCCCGCAAGGGTCCATTTTGTCTCCCATGCTTTTTGACATCTACATGAAACCGCTGGGTGAGGTTATCTGGAGTTTTGGAGTTCAGTGCCATCTTTATGTGGATAACGCTCAACTCTACTACACTTTTCCACCAAAGGAAAAGGAAGTCCCTCAGATCCTGGATCGGTGCCTGGCTGCTATGATGGACAGGATGAGGGCGAACAAGCTGAAACTTAATCCTGACAAGACAGAGGTCCTCCAGGTCAGTTGTGTGGCTGATCGATGCACAGGGTGGCAACCTGTGCTCAACGGGGTCACACTCCCTCTTAAGACGCAGGTCCACAGCTTGGGGGTCCTCCTGGACTCAGTGCTGACACTTGATGTTCAGGTGTCAGTGGTGGCCGGGAGGGCATTTGCACAGTTAAAGCTTGTGCACCAGCTGCGACCGTACCTTGTAAAGTTTGACTTGGCCATGGTGGTCCACACTTTAGTTACCTCCAGGTTGGATTACTGCAATGCACTCTATGTTGAGCTGCCTTTGAACACGGCCCAGAAACTACAGCTGGTACAAAGATCAGTGGCCAGATTAATAACTGGAGCAAGCTACAGAGAGGGTTCAACCTTCCTGTTTAAGCAGCTCCACTGGCTACCGATAAGTTTCCAGACCCAATTCAAGGTGCAGGTTATTACCTATAAAGCCTTAAACAGTTCAGGACCTGCCTATCTCCACAATCACCTCCTCCCCTACGAACCTATATGGGCCCTAAGATCATCCAGGGAGGCCCTTCTTTTGCTCCCACCTCTGTCTCAAATGCGGTTGGTGGGGACGAGGGAGAGGGCCTTCTCAGTGGTGGCTCCCCGGCTCTGGAACTCTCTCCCCAGGGAGATTAGTCTAGTATCTTCACTGTCCATCTTCCGCCGGATATTGAAAAGGTGGATTTTCCAAAGTGCCTTTGAGTGAATAAGCCCACCAGACATGTAATCTGTTTTCCAAAATTGTACTGCACTTTATCATTGTTCCTCACTTTAATGTCTTAGCTCTTTAATGGAATTGTCCCCTCGTTCTTCCCCTACCTGTCTTGATTTAACTTACAGACCCTCTCAGTGTCCTTGCTCTAGTCTCCCTTTGTTATATGTGCAATTGATGCCAACTTTTAAAGAAATTATCATTTAATGTTCATATTTTACTTCTATACTGTGTTAAATTACTGTTTTATATTACTGTTTTTATGTAAAGTTATGTTGTTGTGTTGGGCTTGTCCCTGTGTAAGCCGCCCCGAGTCCCTTCGGAGAGATGGAGGTGGGATGATGATGATGATGATGATGATGATGATGATGATGATGATTGATTACAGGGAGTCCCTGCATTACTAACATCTGACTTACAAATGACTCATAGGTAAGGATGAGGGTGAGACAACAGGAAGTGAGAGAAATTTACTCCTGAAAGAGTTATCATGGGAAAAAGGGATCTCCACTGAACCCTTCTTACCAATCCTTGTTTCTGCAGCAAGCCACATTTTTCAAAATCCAATTATCATAGAGACAGAAAGTGAGGTGAAATCTTCTGAACAGCAGCACAGGCAGCCTAACCAATATCACAGGGGTGTTAACTCTTCCCTTTGCTACCCAAGGCATGCAAGAACTGGATGTTGGGGCCAACGCTCATGGATCTTTAGCCACAGGGACCCATAAACATTAACAACAGCAGATAATAGAGCTAATGACAAACACGCCCACTGTCAGCATTAGGGTAATATACTTTCTGCAGCATCTTTCTCTTCTTCTCATTTTCTAGTTGAGGACATCCAGTTGATCATGGTGTGGGGTATTTATTTTAGTTTACTTTAAATAACTATTGCCCTTATCTATAGAAAAACAAGGAGTTTTCCAAAATAAATGTGCTTACCATCAAAACAAAGAAGTAAACTGCTTTTAAATCCTATAGCCATGATGGCATTCTGGAAACCCACGGGGTGACTTTGGGCAAGCCACACTATTTTAGACTCTGAGTAAAGCGATGTCACAATTCCTCAGAATAAATCTTCCCAAGAAAGCTCTGTGCTATGGTTGCTATAAGTCAAGTCAACTTACAAGCACATAACAAAAAGAAAATGCAAATTGTACATGCGTGCTGAGAGTGTATCTTATTTGAGAAGGATTGCAAAACATACTGCTTATGCAGAAAACATCCAAAACTCCTTTTTTTGGATTACAGCTCAGAGAATCCTGCAGTCAGTGTGGCTTTTCACATTTTGTGCTTAAGTAATGCATTTGATTATAATTTCACATCACCTTTGGGAACATGACAATCTTACTGTTCTGTTCTAGTGAATCAAGGACAGAATACGTTTTTATTTACCCCAGCATTACATTCTATAAGGTCAATATGTCACTGTTTGAACCAGTATGCAACAGCAGCAACAGGAAGATGGAAGAGAACGCTATCTCCACCAGAGGAAGGTCATCTTTCTCCCTTGACAGAAAGATGACTTCCTATGTCATACAGTCCCCATTGCTGTGTGCGTGTGGCCCTTTTGCCCTTGCAGATGAACCACCTCCTGTGGCATGGTTGCCACCCACACCATCCTAGTTATCGCTGTCATTCATTTCTCCCAGCTAGGACATTCATGCCTGCCCTATGCTTCCTTTTGCTCTTTTGAAGACAACTGCTCTAGTCTAAATCTTTCCGATTTGTG
This sequence comes from Anolis carolinensis, assembly GCF_035594765.1. Classification (NCBI taxonomy): domain Eukaryota; kingdom Metazoa; phylum Chordata; class Lepidosauria; order Squamata; family Anolidae; genus Anolis; species Anolis carolinensis. The sequence continues at coordinate 192,797,415 of NC_085844.1, forward strand.
AATCTATTCTGAGGTGTTTCTGTTTTCTAATCCCAGTGCCCTCCAGCCACCAGCTGCATGGCCAGATGGGTTGGCAGCTGATGCCTCCTGCTCAGCTGAAATCTAGAGGGATCATGCAAACGACACTATAGTTTAAGCTCAGATTCTCAACTGTGCCTGTTACTTTCCTCTTGCTGTGGGATATGTACTCTGATGCTCCAGTAGAGGTGAAACCTCTTTAGCACAGAAGGAAGATTCTTTCATGAAGTTTACAACATCTGTACATGTGCAGGATCTACAGACACACGGTTCATTCATGGTATAATGCCACTATTGCCATTTCCCAGTGCAGCAGATCAGATGACATTTCCCAGATGAGAGTCTGGTCTATTAATTTTTCAAAACATTTTAATCAGGGCCATGAGTCCAGCTTATGTTGCACAGCCAAATGTCCCTGAGTTATAGAAGAAGTTCAAATTTGCATCTTAATCCAACTTCTAATCACAGCCATTGTTCTGCTGCCATCTTCTATCCACCATTGAAGGCTATTTTTACAGAAACATTTGTAAAATAAACAATGCTCAGTAGCTGGAATTCAGCCATTAGGCAGGTGCAGCTCCCACCTTACCATGGAGGAATGTGAGGTAAGGCGTATATTGAGGGCCGCAAATACTAGGAAGGCCACTGGACTGGATGGCATTTCTGGCCAGGTGCTTAGATTGTGCTGACCAATTGACCAGTGATTTTAATAAGTCTTTATCTCAGTCTATTATTCCATCTTGTTTGAAGGCCTCCATGATTGTTCCCTTACCAAAAATGTTCCCTACTGATAACTATAGACCAATGGCACTCATTTGCGTCATCATGAAATGCCTTAAAAAGCTGTTCTGCAGGTGTATCATTTCTTGACTGCCACATACATTGGATAAAGATCAGTATGCATATAGAGCCATGCTAACAGATCAACAGAGGATGCCATAGCTCCACACTGCTCTGACCTGCCTGGAATGACAGGGGAGCTATGTGAGGATGTTTTTGCAGACTTTAGTTCCACGTTTAACACAATCCTCCCACATAGACTGGTGTCTAAACTTGTGGATCTTGGATTGTCATATTCAATCTGTTCTTGGATTATGGATTTCTTGTCTGGAGATGCCCATAGGGTTATATTAGGTAATCATACCTCTTCAGCTCTCACTCTTAACACTGGGACACCACAAGGCTGTGTATTGTGTTCTCTGCTTTGTACTTTGTATACATTGCATCCCCATCCATCATAGCAATATCATTACCAAATTCACAGATGATACAGCAATGTTGGGGCTTATCTCTGAAAGGGATGAGTCTGTCTATCGGATGAGGTGGATCGGCTGCTCTTGTGATACAAGGACAACAATCTGATTCTTAACATCAATAAGACCAAGAAGCTCATAGTGAACTACAGAAAGAATAGATCAGAAATTCAGCCTTCGGTCATAAATAGAGACTAAATGGAGCGGGGGGCCAGTTTTAAGTTCCTGGGTGTCACTGTTAAGGAGGATCTGACCTGGGGTAGTGTTGGTTAAGAGGTCCCAGCAGAGATTGTACTACCTGAGACTTCTAAGGAACCAACAGCTGAATGAAAAACTGTTGGTGACTTTCTACTGCTGTGCTATAGAGAGTGTCCTAACCTACTTCATCTGCATGTGGTTTGGTAACTGCACAGTGGCAGATAGGAAGACGCTCCAAAGGGTCACCACTTCTGCACAATCATTGGTTGCCCCCTCCCCTCTTTGGAATAACTTTATAGATCCTTAAGAAAACTCAGAGTAGTCTTGGGGGTCCATCTCACCTGGCATATTTTTTTAATTACTGCCATCTGGCAGATGGTACAGGGTGACAAAGACAAGGACAAACAGACAGAGAGATAGCTTTTATCCTAGAGCTGTAGCTAGGTTGAACTCTATGGTTTTGTGTTGATGTGGTATTGGAAGCTGTTTGGTGGTGGTTGGAGTGTGGAGGAATAGGTCCATTGGTTATTTATGTGTGCTGAGGAAAGCATTTAATTTCATTGTGCAATGTACAATGATAATAAAGTTATTCTTCTATTAATTTCACCATATGTCATGGGTGAAAGAAAAAGTGAGAAAGGCTTAAAAGCAAGGCTGGCCTAAGGCAATTTAACATGAATACCCTAAAGGCTGATCTTGAAAACTAAGAAGGATCAGCTTTGGTTAGGACTTGGAATTGAGACCATCAACAAATTCAAGGTAATTCGGGTACATTTAAGAGGAAATAATTGGCATCTGAGTATTCCTTGCCTAAGAAAACCTTGTAAAATTCATAGGGTTGCCATAAGATGACAGGTGGCTTGAAAACACCTACAGTCAGAAGACAATATAATCACAATGCAATGATTTAATGGCAGTGAGATACTCCTAAATCAAAGCATTACTTCTCATGAAGGATTTCTAGAATATCTGCAGCAATGAAAAGATGTATTAAATAGTCTAAACTAGGAGTAATATATCTTGGATTGCAACGTTGTGACATTTTACTGATATGTATTTGAACAATTTCACTACTTTGAGATTTGCAGTTAAGTATAGCTAGGCTGGAACTATTGTCCCCAAATTGTTATATTCATGCTTTCTATGAATTGGGAAGGGAGGTCAAAGGCACTATGAGAAAAGTCATAGTTTGCAAGGCTTGTCTATTCCAGGCAAAGAAAGATCCATATATCAATTTTATAGTAGTACTATGTATATGTTATGTGAAATATTATTTTGTGCCTCATTTGTGTTCATGATTAATAGATATAAAAAAACTTACCTATTTTGTTATATCTTGTGAGCCAGGCAAGATAAAGATACCCCGAGCGTACAAATATTGATGGCTCAAGTTTCAAAATTTATATTTTCTTTGAATATTTTTGATCTGATGGCAAAATATGGGGCGAAAATGTGTGGACTTGTGAGTTTTGAAACATAATGTTTCTTTTTCACCTTTAAACAAAATACACATTAGTTAGTACTATGCAGGTACAGTAGAGTCTCGTTTATCCAACGTAAACGGGCCGGCAGAAAGTTGAATAAGAGAATATGTTGGATAAGGAGAGATTAAGGAAAAGCCTATTAAACATTAAATTAGGTTATGATTTTACAAATTAAGCACCAAAACATCATGTTATGCAACAAATTTGACAGAAAGAGTAGTTCAATACACAGTAATGCTATGTAGTAATTACTGAATTTACGAATTTAGCACCAAAATATCACAATGCATTGAAAACATTGACTACAAAAATGCGTTGGATAATCCAGAATATTGGATAAGTGAGACTCTACTGTATTTTGATAAGTATGCTTTTTTCTGGTTCCTATAAAATATAGGATTTATACAACAAATTTATTATTCTTTCTAAAATTCCTGAGATGGGAAGGAAACAGAAAATAATGAAGGGGGAAATACAATAAGATATTATATAGAATCTTGAAATGCAATATAATCAATCTTGATTCAAGGGGGAAAGTGTGGGGAATGTTAATATAAAAGATGAAATGGCAAGAATTGAATTTTGGTCAGATTGTTCAAATTGTATTAATATTACTCATGGATATGCACTAATCTTAAATATATTTGTCGACCAGATTTTGATAGATGCCTTGGCTTGAGGGTGTGGGGGAGTCGTGTTTTTAATGGATATATGTGGAGGGATATGGGGGTGAAGAGAAGCTATGCGGAGGGTGGGATAGGTGAGCATTTTAGTATTACAGTAGAGTCTCACTTATCCAACACTCGCTTATCCAACGTTATGGATTATCCAATTCATTTTTGTAGTCAATGTTTTCAATACATCATGAAATTTTGGTGCCAAATTCGTAAATACAGTAATTACTACATAGCATTACTGCGTGTTGAACTACTTTTTCTGTCAAATTTGTTGTATAACATGATGTTTTGGTGCTTAATTTGTAAAATCATACCCTAATTTGATGTTTAATAGGCTTTTCCTTAATCCCTCCTTATTATCCAACATATTCGCTTATCCAACGTTCTGCCGGCCCATTTATGTTGGATAAGTGAGACTCTACTGTACTTTGTTTATTCTAATGCATATTTTCTTTAATGGCGATTAAGTTGTATTTTTTGAAAATTAAATTTAAAAAGTTTTAAAAATCAACATATAAACTCTCTGAGACTAATTACTCAGCAGACAAATGACACCTAGGTATAAGTTTCAACATGGCTGTTAGAAAAACAAGGTTCAAATCTTCCCTCTGCTGCTGGTCTTAACATTTGGACACATAATAATAAGTTTATTCTTCTATCCTGCCACCATCTCCCTGAAGGGACTTGGAGCAGCATACATGGGGACCAAACCCAGTATAAACAAGGTGCAAGGTGACACAGTTAAATTACATAAGCAATAAGATATAGTAAAACCAATAAAACCAGTAGAATTAAAACATCATAAAAACATGAACCAAACAACAGATAACCAGTTGCTGAAAACATCACACCATTGCTTGCTTTTCAAACATGTTGCTTTGTTTCCTTCAGCAACATTACTACATGGCCCTTTTCAAAGAACTGGCATGCCTTAAGTTAAGCCCTACATACAAACTACAATCTTGGATTAGTATCTGATAATGTGATTAGCACTATGAAGGTGCTTAAATCCAGTAGTGGTTGATGATATACTGGTAAGTCTTACCACCTCATCACATTGAGAGGGGAAAGCATGGGTGACCATCCCTTTAAGAGTAGAGAATCATCCCTCTTATATCGTCAGCAGTCCCATTTCAAATTCTGCCTCCCCATCATATTGACACTCACATGTGGAAACTTAAGAGCTGGCAAAACAATCATCTTACATTCATCACAAGGTCAGTATTACTTTTTTGTTTTTAATCAGGAGAAACGACAATATACAAAAACCAAGAGATCCCTTGCCCTGCCCAAAGCCCCTTACATTAAAGAAGACTGACACCAGTTTAAAACCATTTCTGTCCATGGGATCCTATAGTTCTGCATCAAAGCCTATAGGATACTAGAGACAGTGATCCAGGTAAAAACCATTGCTGATGGTTGGGGAAACTGTGATAGTTCCCATCACACCTGTTTTTCAGTTGTAAACATGGGAATAAAGTGTGATAAGAGGTAAGAGCTCTAAAGACAATAGCTAGCCCTTGTTCAGAGTTCCCTCCTTTCAGGACATTTCTGCCTGTTTTCAACCCTGGAACATGTGATGAGCTCCATGCTTCTCCATGATTGAAAAGAGGCTGAAGTGTCCTATCAGGGAAAAATTTCTCAATGTGATAAGATCAATTGCCTGAGTTTCTTCCTTTCAGGACACTTCTGCCTCCTTTCAACCAGGGAGAGCTACACATGAGAGCCAGAAGTAGTTTAACTCACGTGATTAGTTCAGTGCTTCTCCATGCTTGAAAAGAGGATAAAGTGTTCTACAACTTGGAAATTTTTCAATGTGATAAGGTGGTTATTCTGTAGAAATTGGTAAATTAAGAATCAAATCTCTATGACTTGCTTTGATCTGGCTTAACAGGATGGAAAGATGTGTGTTGTATCTCTACCCATGAAGTTATCCTGACAGGTTCATATACGTGATGTCAAAAATGAATATGTTGGCAATCAGCAAAAATAAAATTCATGGGAAATCAAAGAGTGAAGCCTACAATTCCCTTATTTCCAAAGCAATCAATTTGTAACAGTGGAACATGCAATTGGGGACCTTCTACAAAATTCAAAATTTTGCTGCCTAAAGTGAAATAGTAAAGGATTCCATTCATTCTATTCTTTTTCTAGTCACCCCTTCATTTCCCCCCACTTCTACCCTCAAATAGTTCATTCCATAGTGAATGGGCACTTTCATCATTATTGGTCTGCTTTGCAGCCTTGCCATTAATTTAATATAATTTTGTAAACCTCATCACCTTATCCCCATTTTCTAATATGATGGTGATATTATTTGGCTATAGATGTGCAAACATTCATAATCTGATTATTGGAAACTTGACCACCAAAATATGTATTTTAAAACTTTAGTTTTCCCTTCTGCTTTTAAAAAAAGTATTGTTAGCTTTTCTCCATTTTGGCAATCTTCTGTATGAATTCCCATAAGATGCTGAAGTACTAATATTACATGTTGCCTTTCCAGTGCCATAATGTGTAATGTACCATTACATGTCAGTTATCAAATTTTGTTGTATGTATCTTCAAACAGCCTGTTGACTTACAGTGACACATTAATTTCAGAGGGCCTCTTAAGGCAAGGAATATTCAGAAGAATATTCCTTTCTCTTATATATAATTTATATATGGTATTCATTGGTATTCATGGTACTCATTGTCAGATTCCGCCATGTGAAGAATATCACCAAAATGTGCTCCTAGTTTGTCATCTGCTAATGCTAAGTAAGTGGTAATCTGGAAATGTAAATATAGCAGCATAATAAAATCCATTGATTTCAATGGTTTTCAGTGCCCTGTTGTGTTGTGACCAACATCAGTGGCAACTGCTGTATCCTTAAACAACCTTCTTCCATGAGGCATTCTTTGCGGTTCAATATTGTAAAAGAAAATGAGCACCCTAACAATCCCCAAAGTTAAACTCCTTATTTTACAAGATGAATTTCTACTTGAACATGTTGGGCTTTAATAGGAATATATTTTCATAACCTGTTAAGATTATGATTCCAATATGGTTAAACATTCGTGCAGAGCAGTAAAAACGCAGAAGACTAGGGGTTTATGTGAGCAGAGGTAAAAAGTAAATAAACAATAAGACAAAATATCCAGCCTCCCTTTCCCTTTAAAAGGTCATGCGCATAAAATAAGCATCAGAGACATCAAATAAAATAGCAAAAATATGTTTACTCACAATCTTGTATGATGATGGTCATACAGGCAAAAACATCTTAGTTCCAAAGAAAAACAGTTCAGGAAACTACATATCTCTTAACAGACAGGAACATCAGCATGGCATGGTCAGGAGCGAAGAGGAAGAGACAGGAAGAGGCATCTGTACATCACTTCCTGTGTGTCCCCAGAAAGGATACACCCATTTCCCATTTCATATGCAAAACCCTTAAATGGTGTCATCAACTCTGGAATGCAGCTTGGCTCAGGTTACTAAGCAACAGACATAACTAACTACATAAACCATCCCACATTGAAAATGCATGCATGATTGCTTAGATAACCCAACAGGCTTTTATTTTATAATCCAACAGGATCTTGTTTCTCTGACAGCTGATACTGAAGTACTATTTAAGCTACTGATAGACAAAGCATAGTCACTAACATATTGTTGGAATGCAACTCTCCACATTAATTCCCATGGACTATGCTGTCTAGGGCTGATAGGAGTCTTTACAGTCCAATACCATCTGAGCATTTACAGTTTGTCTGCTCCTGGCATAAGTTATGGCTCTGTCAGCATTGTCAGTAATTCCTTTCAAAGTGTTTCATTTTTTAAAATTATATCCAAATTAAAAATACACTCTCATTAAAAAAAACATGTCTCATCCTAGGATTTGGCTATTATGGAAGCTAAATAACATTTCCACAAGATCTCAAACATAGGTGGTTAATTTCCAGTTTGGTCCTCCTTGCTCAGACATTAGCTCAAGACAAACCTCCAGTACAAATCAATATAGGTTTTAAAATGTTTCCTTCATTCCCTGCAGAAGGCAGATTAGTTCTGTCAGGAAGACAGAATAGGAGAAGTCTTCTAACAAAATCATGGACCGAAGAGTTACAAACTAGCAGTCGGTGACAAGTAATTAAGGAACCAAAAATGTATAGGAAACTCATTTGGATAAGCGTCAACTGATTAATAGAGTCACAATATTTATTTTCTTTATTTATGGCCAAGCGCTGCAATAAGTCAGTATGTCACATCTGCATATACAATTCTACGGGTGACATGCACAAGGAATATAAGAAACCCTGAAAGAAATTAAGTTGAATTATATGACTCTCATTCAGTCTCCTCCTCCAGTTCCTAGGTTTAATCCTTGTATATAAAAGATAAAATGTTACTGTAGCTAAAAGACTCTTAAATATCATCTAGCTAATGGCATGTTAGAAGCTAGGTGACAATTGGGTCACATTTTAACCTCAGCCATCCATCAAATTTAAAGAGCCCGAAAAGAGGTACCATTTATCAGTGACTCCAAATAGCACCTGGAAAGTGATTTGGATTAGGGCCCCCATATGCACAGCACTGTAGAAATATCAGTCAGTGACATTTTAATCAATCATATGTAAATAACCATTGTTTTGCCCTTTAATTGGAAGTCTTGAAATCTGTTCAGATCAACGAGATGAAAGATAAAGAATGAGATGTCTGAGGTGTCTCAGACCAGTCAAATACAGAGACAAAGATCCAACATGAGTTTCGAGGTTTATACTTCTCTGAGGGCCCTTCCACACAGCCATATAATCTAGAATATCAAGGCAGATAATCCACAATATCTGCTCTGAACTGAATTATCTGAGTCCACACTGCCATATAATCCAGTTCAATGTGAATTTTATACAGCAGTGTGGAAGGGGCCTGAATCCCACCCCAAACAGATAAAGTAGGTGCCAGTATCTAGTTGCCATCATGCCTAGCCAGAATGGCAAAAGATGGCTAATGATAATGAATGTTGTAATCTACATACCTGAAAGGCTGGATAAGGCTAACTGAAATCTGATGTCCCCGTTCACCCTTCAACACCAACTACTATTAATTTTTACTACTGCTCAACATATTCTTTCTTCCTAACCTCTTATTTATATTCACCAGTAAACTGTTCCCTAAGGCCAGATCAGGTGTCCTGATTTCTATGGGGCATCTATCTAGGGCTGGATCTACACTGTCATATAATCCAGTTTCAGAATGCAGATTAGCTGCATATGAATCCAAACTACCATTTTCCTCTTCTTCTTTATTCGTTCAGTCATTTCCGACTCTTCCTGACCTCATGGACCAGTCCACGCCAGAGCTCCCTGTTGGCCGTTGCTGCCCCCAGTTCCTTCAAGGTCAAGCCAGTCACTTCAAGGATACCATCCATCCATCTCGCCCTTGGTTGGCCTCTTTTCCTTTTTCCTTCCATTTTCCCCAGCATCATGATCTTTTCCAAGCTTTCCTGTCTTCTCATGGTGTGGCCAAAATACTTCATCTTTGCTTCTAATATCTTTCGCTCCAGTGAGCAGACGGGCATTTTTTCCTGGAGGATGGACTGGTTGGATATTCTTGCGGTCCAAGGCACTCTCAGAATTTTCCTCCAGCACTAAAGTTCAAAAGCATCTATCTTCCTTCGCTCAGCCTTCCTTATGGTCCAGCTCTCACATCCATAAGTTACTATGGGGAATATCATTGCTTTTACTATGCAGACCTTTGTTGCCAGTGTGATGTCTCTTCACTATTTTATCAAGGTTGGCCATTGCTCCCATCCTCCCAAGAAGTAAACGTCTTCCATATAGTCCAGATCAATGCAGTTAATCTGCATTCTGAAACTGGATTATATGGCAGTGTGATCCAGCCTGGGACTCTCTGACACTGTCATATTTTCTGCCTGTTCTCTTTCGCTTCCCCATATACCATCCATAGCAATGGAATCAGCCTCAAAGTAAACACTGTCAAATTACAGTACTCAGAAAAGGAATGCACATACATGTAAACAGTGTTATTCTGTTACATTTTTAATGACTCTCGTATTGATTTCCTTTTATAGTGGAAGCAGAAGAGAGAGCTATCGCCACTCCCAAAGAACGTTGTCCTGCCACATCCCAGGCAGTTCAGGAGCTGGAAGGGCATGGTATTTCCTGCTCCTGACAGAGAGAACATCCTACTCCTCTATTCACCAAACTGGCAGATGCATTTGTAGCAATGCTTTAAATTATAAACACAATTTGGCATTAAAGAAAAATGAGGATCATGCTTCCAAATGTAGGAAAGTATAAGAAAAAATGGGAAATTTGGCTTGTTGCAAAAGAGCAATAGTAGATTAGATGAATGTGTTTGCTGTGCGGTCAGCCAAAGTATTGCATTAAAACAATTGCACCTTGCCCTACTTCAATAATAAAGTAATCTTAGTAGAAAAGTCAGATTTTCCAAGAGGATTTATTTATGATGCAGGAGACGCTATGCCAGTCAAAGGCTATGAGCATCTGATCATCAAAACACATTTGACCTTCAAATGTGTTTAGCAGGTTGTGTAAAAGGATCACAAACAAAATGAATGCTAATGGATTCTGGTTAGAAGGTGAATGTCTTAGATAATTCAAGGTGCTGGCTTTAGCCTATAAAGCCCTAAATGGTTCGGGCCCAGCCTACTTAAGGGACTGTATCTTCTCCTACCAACCCACTCAAGCCCTGAGATCATCATTGTAAGATGTGGCCCTGTAAGGGCCAGATAAATAGTACAGGTCAATAACTGGCTCAGAAAATGGTGTCAGGAGGAACACTTTGGCTTCCTTGACTATGGCCTGCTTTTTGAGGAGGAAGGCCTACTGGCAACGGATGAGGGGCATCTCACACAAGTAGGATAACACCTTTTTGCTCACAGACTAGCAAACTTTATCAGGCACACTTTAAACTAGATCATCTGGGGGAGGGGGACAACAGCCTTGCAAACAGTATTTTACCCATGACCGAAGGGAATCGCCATAAGGCTAAATGTAGGGTTGCACACACACTACAAGGACCAATTACCAAGAACGCAATAATCCCAAAGGAATAGCCCAGGGGAAGGTCCCAGGGGCTTACATGTCTTTACACTAATGCACAGAGCATGGGAAATAAACAAGACGAACTCCAACTTTTAGCACAACACCACACTCACGATATCATAGGCATCACTGAAACGTGGTGGGATGACTCCCACCACTGGAATGTAGCCATTGAAGGCTATAACCTCTTTCACAGAAACAGAACAAAGGGGAGAGGAGGGGGAGTAGCCCTATATGTCAAAAACATTTACGTTGTAGAAGAGATGCAAGACAGCAATCTGGGAAACCAGCTTGAAAGCATCTGGATAAGAATCAAGGGAAACGGGACTCAAAAAGATCTCGTCGTGGGTGTCTACTACAGACCTCTGAACCAGGATTAAGAACTTGATGAAGCCTTCTGTCAGCAGTTGACCAAACAGGCACAAAGAAGAGATATAGTAGTCATGGGCGATTTCAACTATCCTGATATCTGCTGGAAAACAAGAATGATGATGTCTGCCATAGATGTGGGCGAAACATCAGGAGAGAATACTTCTGGAACATGGCCATACAGCCTGGAAAACATACAACAACCTTGGGGAATTTAGTTTTGAGGTGCTGGCCCTGTAGACCACCTCATACATTATTTTGAGAAGTTCATTTAATCCATACTCTTATTTTCAAAATAAGGCTAGGCGTAGGAGGATTGAAAAGGCCGATAGTATTCCTTGTATTTAAAGCTATTCCTACATTTATTTTGTGTGTATGCGTGTGTGTGTGTGTGTGTACTATATCTCTTTGCACAGATAGTAATGAATATCCGAATAGATTTTTTAAAAAAAATAATCATGACCAGACTCTGATACAAGAATATAATTGTTTTCAGAGAATGTTATGTTAGTGGGAAAACACTCAAGGATTCTTCTGACTGTTCAGACTCTTGACTGCCAAGCAGACTGGGGCCTACGGGAGATGGAGCGTGTTGTAACTATGACCTAAGAAAAGGAAATAATGAACAAATTGGCAAGAGACAGCTAAATCAGAGTTGCATTTGTCACAAAGATGCTTCGGCTTGGAAAGAGATGAAAGTTCAGGATTTGACAGAGCCATCAGTTTGCTTTATATTGTTCTATACATACACATTTTGATATATTATTTTAATATGAAATAATGAAATTGCACATATAATGATTGTATGGAACAATTTGCAGTTTAAGGCTACTATAACCATGACAACAATGCTATTTTTATGACTGCTGCTAATTCTTATTCCTTAATTATCACCCTCAAATCCTCTTGGGTGAGTTATTTCTATTGTTAATTTTAATTATTTTCATCTCTGTCTGTGCTGTTGACAAAAAAGGTGGTTGGGCTTGTTAGCATTTCATTCTGCTTGAGAAACCTTCCTGGGGGCATCTGGTTGGCAGAATGCAGAGGTAGGTGGCTAACTCCTGCATTACAGTTTTTAAGCTTCTATGATCACTGCATTTTAATGCATTATTTCCTGGCATTCATAGAACATGCCAAGTGTCAGAACAAAGCTGGGAAACCCCATTGTAAATGGAGAGGAGATTTGACAAGGAGAAGCATCTCTAAAGACTATGTTACTTACAGAGAGCCAATTCAGTGTTGTGATTTCAATGTTTGATTAGAACTTGATTTGGGTGAGAGACCTATTGTATTGGAATTCTACCCCACCCTGGAAACCCAATAGGTGACTTTGGTCAAGTAAGATTCATTCAGTATAAGAGGAAGGCAATTGAATAAATCTTCCCAAGAATGACCAATGACAGAGTCATCATAAGTTAGAGCTGGCTTGAATGCATATACCAGCAAGATTCAGACTAAATAAGGATTTGCCTTGCCAAGGTTGCAGTAAAGCAGGAGTTGGGAAAAGAATGACGGATGGGCCACATATGGCCTAATGATTCTACATCTGCAAATCCTGAAATCCTTAAAAGCACTTGAAACTCTAGATTTATTATTATTATTATTATTATTATTATTATTATTATTATTATTATTATTATATTATTATTATTGTTGTTGTTGTTGTTGTTGTTGTTGTTGTTGTATGACACAGCAAACAAGATAGACATGCTGGATTTCGTATCACAAAATCACAAGTCGAACACTTCCCAAGTGTCTAGGACTGTGTGATGTATTTTCGGATGATGTGTGCAGATCCCAGTACGGTGGCCTTTTGCAGTTGACAGATCGTGATTTTGTCAATGTCTATTGTTTCCAAATGCCGGCTGAGATCTTTTGGCACGGCACCCAGTGTGCCCATTAGGCTTGCTCAAATAATTCGATTTCCCCGTTACCCGTTATTAATTCGTTACTTTCGTTTGTTTTGAAGCAATATACGGCCTTGATTGTCCACACATCTGGATATCGCGGTTTCGAACCGCGAGAGGCCGTTTTTTGTTATGTCGTTGTTTTTTTCGTTAGGAAAAAAAGCTTTTGCAAATCACCCAAACTCCCACCATTCAGGCCCTTTCCTTTTGCCCCTCAGCAAAAGGGGCGTCACGGGCTCAGCCAATGGGAGGGGGCGAGGGGGAAGGAGGCCGAGGAGGAGGAGGAAGACGGAGGGGGGAAATGGCCGCCACTGCCGCCGCCTCGCCTCAGCTCAGGCCTGGTGTCTCTCTGTGAGGCGGGAAGGCGGCGGATGGAGCCGGGAATGGAGAGACCAAGAGAGACAGAGACACGCAGAGATGGAGGCTGGTGCGGGGCCCGGCGGTGAGGAGGAAGAGGCCCAGGAAGTGAGGGGGTGTGGGCCAGGCCCATCCTCGGCTGCTCCCGGGGAGGGAGGGAGGGAGGACTACGACTCCCAGGGGCCCAGATTCGCACCCTCCCTCCCCCCAATACAGGTCTCCATACGACGCTACATGAACTTGAATGGATACTGTGGTTGTGTTGTCGAAAGCTTTCATGGCCGGGATCACACTGTTGTGGTATGTATTCTGGGCTCTATGGCCATGTGCCAGAAGCATTCTCTCCTGACGTTTCACCCACATCTGTGGCAGACATACTCAGAGGTTTTGACGTCTGTGCGAAGCTAGGCAAGTGGGGTTTATATATCTGTGGAAGGTCCAGGGTGGGAGAAAGAACTCTTGTCTGTGGGAGGCAAGTGTGAATGTTGCAATTGGTCACCTTGATTAGCATTGAATAGCCTTGCAGCTTCAAAGCCTGGCTGCTTCCTACCTGTGGGAATCCTTTGTTGGGAGGTATTAGCTGGCCCTGATTGTTTCCTGTCTGGAATTCCCATTTTCTGGGTGTTGTTCTTTTACTGTCCTGATTTTAGCTTTTCTGTAGCTAAAAATGCATATAAAATTGATTCTATAGGGAGGATAAATGATTGGATTTCAACTCCTACAGCTTAGCTTTCTCTGCCAATAATGGTACCATACCAAACTAAACCTCCCAAGATTCTGTAGCAGTGAGCCATCTTGGATATTGTAAGGGATTTATTATTATTATTATTATTATTATTATTATTATTATTATTATTATTATTATTAGACCTTGCTCCCAGGAAGGTGCCTTCGCTGTGGCTCCCAACTTATCTATCTACCTTTCCACATATTCTCCACATTGTGTGTATGTGTATGTATATTATATATACATGAGCCCCGATGGCGAAGTGTGTTAAAGCACTGAGCTGCTGAACTTGCAGACCGAAAGGTCCCAGGTTCAAATCCCGGGAGCAGAGTGAGTGCCCGCTGTTAGCTCCAGCTTCTGCCGACCTAGCAGCTTGAAAACATGCCAATGTGAGTAGATCAATAGGTACCGCTCTGGCGGGAAGGTAATGGCACTCCATGTAGTCATGCCAGCCACATGACCTTGGAGGTGTCTATGGACAACACTGGCTCTTGGGCTTAGAAATGGAGATGAGCACCAACCCCCAGAGTCAGACATGACTGAACTTAACATCAAGGGATACCTTTACCTTTACCTATACACACACACACACACACACACACACACATATGCAGGGACTATATATATACACACACACAGTATATATCACACACACACAAATTTAACAAAGTTTCAGCCACAAAAACAAAGTTTCTGAAGTAGAACAATGACTTTCACAGTAAAGACAACCCAATTTAACAGGAAATAAGACTTTCAAACCAGGAACAGATTTCTGCAATTATTAAAAAATGGTTTATTATAAAAGCTATGAAAATTCGCCAAAAATCAGAGGATAAGGGACACGTTCCAAATTTTGGTGAGCTATCAGTGTTAAATGTGTTCTACCACTGTACCAAGTTTGAAGAAGATCACTCAAAAAATGAGGGCGGGAGAGTCCTGTAAAATCTCCCCTCGTGCTGTTTTTTTTTGGCTACTGCGCATGCGCATCCGCCATTAACGAATTAATTTCGAAAATAACGAATTTTCATTAATTTCGAATTTTTGGGGGGGCAAAATTCGGAAATGACATCAGAAACGAAACGCTGGCGCCCCCAGCTTTTGAAACGAGTTTAGAATCAATTTTTTCATGGATCGCTCAAGCCTAGTGCCCATCACCACCGGGACCACCTTCACTGGTTTCTGCCAGAGACTTTGAAGTTCAATCTTGAGGTTCTGATAGCGGCTGAGTTTTTCCTGGTGTTTTTCATCAATGCGACTGTCACCTGGGATGGCAACATCAATGATCCAAAACTTTTTCTTTTCCACAACTGTGATGTCTGGTGTGTTGTGTTCCAGAACTTTGTCAGTCTGGATTCGGAAGTCCCACAGTATCTTTGCGTGCTCATTTTCCAATACTTTTGCAGGTTTGTGATCCCACCAGTTCTTTACTGCTGGGAGGTGGTACTTGAGGCATAAGTTCCAATGAATCATTTGGGCCACATAGTTGTGCCTCTGTTTGTAGTCTGTCTGTGAGATTTTCTTACAGCAGCTGAGGATATGATCAATGGTTTCGTCAGCTTCCTTGCACAGTCTGCATTTTGGGTCATCAGCTGATTTTTCGATCTTGACCTTAATTGCCTTTGTTCTGATAGCTTCCTCCTGGGCTGCAAGGATCAGGCCTTCTGTCTCCTTCTTCAGTGTCCCATCTGTGAGCCATAGCCAGGTCTTCTCCTTGTCAGCTTTTCCTTCAATTTTGTCAAGGAACTTTCCATGCAGTGTTTTGTTGTGCCAGCTGTCAGCTCTAGTTTGTAGTGCGGTTTTCTTGTACTGATTCCTTGTCTGCTGTGCTTTGAGGAGTTTCTGATTTTTGACTTCAATCAAAGCAGGTTCTTCACTTTGCTTCATATATTCTGCCAGGGCATGTTCTTCTTCTTTGACTGCTTGTTTTACTTGTAAGAGTCCTCTGCCACCTGATCCTCTAGGCAGATATAGCTGGTCAACATCACTGCGAGGGTGCAGTGAACGATGAATGGTCATGAGTTTTCTTGTTTTTCTGTCCAAATTGTCCAGTTCTACCTGTGTCCAGTTTATGATGCCGGCAGTATATCTTATGACAGGTATGGCCCAGGTGTTTATGGCCTTGATGGTGTTGCCTCCATTGAGCTTGCTTTTGAGAATTTTTCTGACCCTTTGTGTGTATTCTTTGCTGACCACACTTTTCACATGTTCATGCTTGATGTTGTTCAGCTGTAATATGCCCAGATACGTATTTATAGGCCTTTGGCTGGTGACACTTTATTGTTTGGCCATTGGGCATATTTATGCCCTCACTTTCAATGATTTTTCCCTTCTTCAATGCCACTGTCGAACATTTGTCCAAACCAAACTCCATGCTGATATCAGTGCTAAAAATTTGGACAGTGTTAGTCTAAGACTGGATTTCAGTTTCCGTTTTCCCATATAGCTTCAGGTCATCCATGTTCATCAGATGTGAAATTTTGTGAGTTTTCTTAGATGTTTGATAGCCGAGATTTGTTTTTTGTAAGATTGTTGACAGAGGGATCATGGCACTAATGAAAAGCAGAGGGGACAATGAGTCTCCCTGGAAAATTCCTCTTCTGATGTTGACAAGTCCATAGCTTTCATTTCCAACAAACAATTCAGTTTTCCAGTGCTCCATCATGTTTTCAATAAAGGTGCCAACATTTTTACTAATCCCGATGGCGTCCAGGCACTTGATGATCCAGCTGTGTGGGAGTGAGTCAAAGGCCTTTTTGTAGTCAATCTACGTCATGTGAAGATTAGCTTTTTGGCTTTTACAGTTCTCCAGAATCATTTTGTCAATTAATAACTTGTCTTTTGTGCCTCTGCTTTTCTGTTTGTTGCCTTTCTGTTCATCTGGCAAGATGTTTTTTTCTTCAAGATAGTCTTGACTTTTGTCAGCTATGATGCCAGTCAGTAGTTTAAACATAGTGGGCAGACACTCTGCTGGCTGTTGTACTGGAACACACGCCGGACACTTCCCAAGTGTCTAGGGCTGTGTGATGTATTGGCGAATAATGCTTACAGATCCCAGTAAGGTGGCCTTCTGCAGCTGGCAGATGGTAATTTTGTCAGCGCCGATTGTGTTCAAGTGCAGGCCAAGGTCTTTAGGCACTGCACCCAGTGTGCCGATCACCACTAGGACCATCTTAACTGACTTGTGCCACAGTCTTTGCAATTCGATCTTTAAATCCTCATATTGTGCCAGCTTTTCTAGTTGTTTCTCCTCAGTCCTACTGTCACCTGGGATTGCAACATCGACAATCCATACTTTGTTTTTTATCACTAACATTATTATTATTATTATTATTATTATTATTATTATTATTATTATTATTATTATTATTATTTTATTGTATGACACAGCAAACAAGATAGATATGCTGGATTTCGTTTCATAAAATCATAAGTCGAACACTTCCCAAGTGTCTAGGACTGTATGATGTATTTTTGGATGATGCGTCCTAGACACTTGGGAAGTGTTCGACTTATTATTATTATTATTATTATTATTATTATTATTATTATTGACACAACGACGTTGTATGACACAGCAAACAAGATAGATATGCTGGATTTCATTTCACAAAATCACAAGTCGAACACTTCCCAAGTGTCTAGGACTGTGTGATGTTTTTTCGGATGATGTGCGCAGATCCCAGTAGGGTGGCCTTTTGCAGTTGGCAGATCGTAATTTTGTCAATGTCTATTGTTTCCAAATGCCGGCTGAGATCTTTTGGCACGGCACCCAGTGTGCCCATCACCACCAGGACCACCTGCACTGGTTTCTGCGAGAGTCTTTGAAGTTCAATCTTGAGGTCCTGATAGCGGCTGAGTTTTTCCTGTTGTTTTTCATCAATGCGACTGTCACCTGGGATGGCAACATCAATGATCCAAACCTTGTTCTTTTCTACAACTGTGATATCTGGTGTGTTGTGTTCCAGAACTTTGTCAGTCTGGATTCGGAAGTCCCACAGTATCTTTGCGTGTTCATTTTCCACAACCTTTGCAGGTTTGTAATCCCACCAGTTCTTTACTGCAGTGAGGTGGTACTTGAGGCATAAGTTCCAATGAATCATTTGGGCCACAGAGTTGTGCCTCTGTTTGTAGTCTGTCTGTGCAATTTTCTTACAGCAGCTGAGGATAAGATCAATGGTTTCGTTGGTTTCCTTGCACAGTCTGCATTTTGGGTCATCAGCTGATTTTTCGATCTTGGCCTTGATTGCATTTGTTCTGATGGCTTGCTCCTGGGCTGCAAGGATCAGGCCTTCTGTCTCCTTCTTCAGGGTCCCATTCGTGAGCCAGAGCCAGGTCTTCTTCTTCTTCTTCTTCTTCTTCTTCTTCTTCTTCTTCTTCTTCTTCTTCTTCTTCTTTATTAATAATATTAATAAATTATAATAATAAATAAATTGTTATTATTATTATTATTATTATTATTATTATTATTATTATTATTATTATGTTTCTGAGGAATCCTTCATGGACTGAATTGCTGGGTAGAGTCAGCAGTGCATGCTACCATGGAAGTTCTTCTTGCACTCTCATACACACAAACACGAGCATGCACAGATACACACATTGCCTTCTTATAGCACACAGATTTCTCCAAAATTCCTCACCTGAATCCCCTAAGCTCGTTTTCTTGGTTGATTCCAGGTGAAGGGATATCTGTACCCTGCATTCTCTGATAAATATTAATGTGACTTCTCATTGGTTCTGGATTTCCTCCCCCCCCCCCCCCCCCGCCAACTGCCATTTCTTAGACCTCCTGCCTCTGTCACTCCTTGTGCTGTCTTGTCTTCTTCCTTTTGTTCTCTTACCTTCATCTTTGCTCTTTCTCAGCCTAATTTAATCTCTCCTTCAATCCCCCTTCTCCTCATCTTCCTCACTCCTTTCTCATGTGGAGGAAGAAGCATGAAATCTTGAAGTCGTGGGAGAATGTCGCAGAAACATGAGAATATGCAAATAAGTAAGTCTGAGTGCTGCTGTGTGCAGGAAGGGAAAAAAAATATAAAGCCATATGGGGTATATTCAAGCACTTTCAGGTGGGGCTTTGGGTTTCAGCTATTGTGTCCAAGCTGGACCCCTTTTTATGGTTGCCTTCTATGTTCTATCCATACCAAAATACATGGCCACACTAATCTGAATATCTGCTCTTCTAGAAAGAGGGCTCCCGATGCTACCCAAGCAACTAGATGATACTTCACAGCTTCTTTTCCCCTAAGATATACCTCATGGTAAGGGGGGAAATGGATAGTCTCAGGAAAGATTAACATGGAAGTCAATGCCCCTGCAAAATTCCTTGCCCCTCAACATTTTGTGCATGAGATCAGGGCAATTTCAGAACAAATGCTTCCCCCTGAAGCTTTCAAATGGAAAAATATCCTTACAGCAAGTTAGATTATTTGTTCCCCTTCCCCAGTATGTGCATTTTTATTGGTACTGGTACCATAGAAGCTTTCACACTTGTTGCTCGATCTCTTCATTGAGATGTCAGTAATTGAACCTGGGAGCCTCTGTATATAAAATCTGACGTCTGCCACTGAGCTACAGCCCCATCCTTTCTCCCATCTTTTTGTTGCATCCCTAGCAGGTCCCTTGAGCTTTTTCATTTACTCAGGTAAAGCTTTGAGAATGTTTGCAAAAATGCATGGGTTTGAAAAGCAGCTTATTTAAATGCAAATTACAAAACTCCAGCTTCTTTTGTTAATATGCAAATTGCTGTTCAAGAGAAGCACATCCCATGAATCTATACCCTTTGAGATAGTGCCTTGAATTTCAGCCCCAGGGTGTCCCTACTGAGGCCAGCGATGCAAGTGAAATACTTGTTCGTACAAGGGGGGGGGGGGGGGGGGGGAGAGAGAAGAAAGGTGCAGCAATCATTTTCAAGACAGAAGAAAAAGAGGGCTAAACTCTGAACACTTGTTGAAAGAATCAAGGAATGGATAAAAACAGAGAGATGTGCTGGGTTTGTTTTATAATTTCTGAATCCAATTACTTCCTTTTGAGGCTCATGTTGTGAAATATGCCAGTCTTAAGAGCTTAATTTCATAACAGGATTTGGATATCATGTGTGACACGGATGCTATTTTGGAATGCTTAATTATTGTTTCCACATTATAAGTGATCGCTAAAACAATCCTCCACCAAAAAGGAAAAGTAATGACCAGTAAAGATGCCAGAGGAGAAAATGGCACCTCATTTAAATCACAGAAAAGACAAGGCAAGTAGGAAATGTCTCTTCAAGATGAAAAAAAAGCTACTTAATAGTTGCTTAGGGTAAACATACATTTAAGAGTGTGGCATTAATGTATGGTCTGATTAATATTTAGCATATTTTAAAAAATTAAAAGTTCAGTTCAGATTTGTAATAGTCACAGGAAAGGTTCAAAATCTTAGAATCCCAAGAAGTTAACAAGATACCCAGGGAATTTGCAAAATTTTGTTCCTGGTCGTGGTTCTACTCCTTGGGTTGTTTCCAGGATCAGCCTTCCATGGAGTAAGAAGAGATGCAGTGGTTGTCTGTCCGCTTTCTGCTTTCTGTCTTAGATAAACAAGTACGAGGGAAGGGCATTTCAAGACGTTAATGCTCCTGCCAACCCAACACATTCCATCCTCTGATTAATTTTGTATATCAATTATTGTAAGGAAGGGGTAATATGATTTAAAGCTGCCAAGACCAGATGCTCAGATCCCTATGGCAGCTGTAATGACAAACCAGATTTTTCACTTGTTATGCAAAAGAGCTTGCATCTGAGGGCTCTAGCAGGTTTACTTTGAAACCTCTTGTTGGGGCTTCTAGTAAGATAGTGTTTCCAAATTAAGCCTAACATTTTCTCCTCATTCTGCTATTCCCAAGACAAAAAGCCTGACAGAGTATCATTGTATGCCCAGACCCTGTAGAGCAGGGGCCCTCAAACTAAGGCCTGTAGGCCAGATGCGGCCCTCCAAGGTCTTTTACACGGGCCCTGCCCGAAACATGGACTCAGGGTTGCCCTAAGTCTGAAACACCTGAAGGCACACAAAAACAACAATCCTAATTAACTGACAACTGTATCATTAATGAAAAGCAGGCTCACACTTCCCATGTTGGTTAAAATTGTTCTTCGTCATAAATATTGTATTGTTCTTTCAAATTTTTTGCATTACAAAAAAGATGTGTGTAGTCAGCATAGGAATTTGTTCATTTTTTCTAACTATACTCCATCCCCCCCAACAGTCTGAGAAACCATGAATTGGCCCTCTGTTTAAAAAATTTGAGGACTCCTGTTGTAGAGGCAGGAGAATGCAGAAGTGTAATGCATAGTTCTAAAATTTAGATAATTCTCTTACTCATACCTACAAGGCATGGCACAGCCTTTGAAGAAATATAATCCTTGGTCCAGCAAAGTTTCAAAGAGAATAACAGGTTTTGAGTTATTCTTTGTGATAAAGTTTATAATCTGTTTTGAGGGGATCATCTAGGAGTATGGTTTTTCAATCTTTGTCTCTCTAGAACAGTGGTTCTCAACCTGTAGGTCCCCAGGTGTTTTGGTCTACAACTCCCAGAAATCCCAGCCACTTTACCAGTTGTGAGGATTTCTGGGAGTTGAAGGCCCAAAATCTGGGGACCCACAGGTTGAGAACCACAACTCTTATGTTTGTGACTTCACCTCCCAGAATTACTGACCGTTACTGTCTCCGCTGGTTTGCTTTTAATTACTCTGATTTTATCTGCTTGGATTTTAATGTATTGTCCATTATTTTATTTTGTGTATTGATGAAATGTTTTAAGTTTTGTCAAATACGCTGTGTCGTTGTTTCAGGCTTGTCCCTGTTGTGAGCCGCCCCGAGTCCCTTCGGGGAGATGGGGCGGGATATAAAAATAAAGATGATGATGATGATGATGATGATTATTATTATTATTTTGGCTGAGATATCTGGAAATCCAAAGTAAGGCTAAAGATTGAGAACCACCAATTTATAGAGACCTTAAGGATTCCATAGGGCTTTCTTGAACAAAAAATACTCAGGGTGCCAAATAGTGCTGGTGTCTAGGGCTGTTCACGGATCTGCTTTTCAAAATAGGTTCCGGCTCTTTTGGGCCTTTCAGCCAACCATAAGGCACAGGCACCACTGCCATTTTTTTTACCACAACAGACCATATGGCTCTGAAAATGGCTGCTTTCCATTTCTTTCAGTTACATGTGGAGAACGGAGAGGCAGCTATGCACACAAACAGGTTTCTCTGTGGGGCTGTGAGTCATGCTGCCTGAGCCAATCAGAAAAAGAAAGCTGCTCATGTGCTCCGTGCTCTATCTCAGTGCCTTTGTTGCTCTTAGGATTATTTCACTTGCTTTTGGATTCAATTGCCATTTTTTCCCTTTGGCAATTTCATTTATTTTTCTTAGTTTAATATATTTCATTCATGGAAAGCTAGTGTGGTAAATATGTCCTCCAAGTGTGGCCAGTTTCATCCAAATACAGTAGAGTCTCACTTATCCAACACTCACTTATCCAATGTTCTGGATTATCCAACGCATTTTTGTAGTCAATGTTTTCAATGCATTGTGATATTTTGGTGCTAAATTTGTAAATACAGCAATTACTACATAGCATTAATGTGTAATGAACTACTTTTTCTGTCAAATTTGTTGTATAACATGATGTTTTGGTGCTTAATTTGTAAAACCATAATCTATTTTGATGTTTAATAGGCTTTTTCTTAATCTCTCTTTATTATCCAACATGTTCACTTATCCAACGTTCTGCCGGCCCGTTTATGTTGGATAAGTGAGACTCTACTGTAGCTGTAAAAATGATGCTGCAAATGGACTGGATCTTCCAGGAGCAAAAACAGCTCTTTTGGCTGCCAGATCAAAAAAAAGGGCATTCTGCTCTCCTGAATTTGGGAAGCTCCTGAAAAACAAAATCGATGGGAGCACCGAAATTGGGACACTGAAAAATGGCACAAGGTTTACCCAAATTGTCTCATCAAACTATAACTTCCATGGCAGTTGAACTGGTGCCAAACTGCATTAATTCTACAGTTTAGATACACCCTTTGACCTTGGCTAGTATTTGAATGGGAGACTACTAATGAGTGCCACATGCTGTATGCTATATTTCATAGGAAGGAACTCTGACTATTCCTTGCTTAAGGAACCCCTATGATATCCATGGGGTCAACATACATTGACAATCAACTTGAACATGCTTCCATAATATTAAAGAAAAGTATTCTTTGCCTGAAATAGAAGTTCCCAATGTTTGAATCTAAGGGAACTTCTCTTACCTAATGAGTAATACTCACTCTGCATTAAAATATTTCCTTGTTTCTCACAGAACAATTTCATTGAGATGCATTTACTGTGTTAATATTCTATTAAAGTTCTGCTTTTTAAAATATAAAATGTGAGACTTTAATTCTTCACTTGCTATCACATTAACATGAGAATTGAAATAATACTGAAATTTTATGTAGCTCTGATTATGTGAATACAGTTAAGAGAAATTATTCAAATAACAACATTCTCAAAAGGCAGTGTAATCTGTTGGTGTGGTCAGCAGTCTGAGAAGTTTGCAGAGCAAGAAGGATAAATATTTCAGAACCTCACTGCATATTGCTTATGGCAATCAATTAAAGTATCAGGTTGGGTTAGGAAAGATTCCCATCTATGATCTAACCTTTCCCAACCTGATGCTTGCAAGAGGGGTAGACTACACTTTTCATCATCCTCAGAAAGCACTGGCATCCAGATGTAGTCTAGAGACTGCTAGAATGGAGAATGTCAGTATAGATTAATGCTGTTCATGGTGACCAGTGCTGCTCTATGAATGATTGTTTGCCCTTTTCTGATGGGTTTCCAGAAAAGAAGGAAATGGTTGTAGTTCATGGGCATATACAAGATGCCTGTCCTGCGCCACTGGGAAAAACCCTTCCAGTCTCCCACATCAGAGATGTTAAAAAGCACTGGCGCTGGCAATGTTGATTTTCTTAAAGCACACATGGCAATCGGTGAAGTACTGGGTGGGAATATGCTGTTTAACAACTAAAAAAATCCTCTGTGCATGTCACCTACCCAGCAGTTAGGCCTCCCAAGTATGACTTGAACATGGGTTGAATCTTGCTTAAAGTTTGCTTTACTTGTCAAGTCAGAGATGAACTGCAGTGGGGCATTATGAGCTGGACAAATATATATTCCAAACCAAGTAATAATGAACTTTGATGGCATCATTAGCTTCATCTAGGAGCAGCTAATCCCCTGTTCCCATGCAGTAGCATAGAACACACCTAATCACCCATATCTGTATTTATGGATTGAATAGATTAAGGGAGATGCAAGCTGCCCTTGGTGCACTGTCACTCTTACTGGGTCAATAAAGGTTGTGTTGTTCTTTCCAGGCCTGCTTACAAAACTGTAACATCCATATTATCTTATTCAAGGTTGGAGCATACAAAGTGTTCCTTGGTTTCTGCATGATGCCAGTAGCAGATGTCTGATTAATTATAAATATAATAAACTCAAGAAGCTGATTAGCAATTAGCCTTGTGAAAACACTGTTGGATATAAGTCTATTTTTTAAAACCTCCAAATTCTGAACCTTAAACCCCTTAATTTTGGTGATCTAAGTATGTGCATGCCTATGTATGTGCTTGTATTTACATAGTTTATTCCCCTTTCAAGCTCAAATATTTTGCAACTTTAAGAAAGGAATAAAGAAAAGAATATGGTGGATTGAGTGAAAAGGGACAAGAAGTAATACTCAAGCAAAAAGGAAAAGATGGAGTGTAACAGTTTCTAAAGCTTGTCAGAGCATAAATAAGAGCTAGAAATTTGGTTCTTAAGAAAAAGCTCATAATCATATCCAGACACACACACACACACACACACACACACACACACACACACAAACACACACACACACACACACACACACACACACATATATATATATATATATATATTCTGGATCAGTTTCCATCCTTGCACATTCCTACCTGCATCAATAGTCTTAACCCATGTGTTACTAGAAATGGAAAGCATTTTTTAAAAGAAAACTAGTTGAAAATTATGTTCCTTGAATGTTCCTTTCCTGACAAGAAGAACCCTGGACTGTTAAGAATCTTCAAAGTTTGGGATATATTCTTTGGAGAAATGTTGTACTTGTTGATTTTGTGCAAAATAAGTTCAAAAAATGCCATTTTATGAACAGAAAATAGCAGAAATGCTTTTAAAAACACACCCTAATTTTGTACAGAATAAATTCCAAATTATGAATAAGTTTTTTAAAAATTGCACTTTTTGAAAGTTATGCACAGTTTAGGTTTTACTATGTACACATTTGCACATTTTGAGAGAATTCACATTTTGAAATTCATTATGTACAAAAATGTTAGTTTTCGAATATTTTTTCTTGGTAGGAAGACGATTGCTAAAATTGCTTACAGCTGTCCCTCCACAGTTGCAGTTTTGTTTTTTGTGGATTTTATTATTCACTAGCTTGGGGGCCCGGCGGTGCCCGGGTTATTTGAGAATGGAATTGTTTGCCTTTGTTCCAAGTTTAGTCTCGATCCAGTGTCAGTTGTCTTCAATTGGTATGGGTGAACTACAACTCCCATATGTAAGTCCATGGTCCATCCCCCTCCAAATAGCGCCAGGATGTAAAGTAGGTCATGGGGACGCAATGTGTCAAGTTTGATCTTGATCAGTCATTGGTGTGGGTTGCAGTGGTCTGAGGAAGTGAGTGAAGGTACTGTAAATCCCATCTTCCCTGGTCAGTTGTTTCCTCAAACGGCAGGAGGACTTATAGCTGGCCACATTGCACTTGTGTGTCAAGTTTGGTACAGTTTCATCATTCATGGGCATCACAGTGGTCTGTGGGAGGTGAATTGGATGAAGGTACTGGAAATCCCATCATCCTTGGTGCATTCTCCTGCAAACCACACCAGGACATAAATTGTGTCACATTGCACCTGTGTGTCAAGTATGGTACTGTTTCATCTTTCATGGGTATCACAGTGGTCCATGGGAGGTGAATTGGGTGAGGGTACTGCAAATCCCATCATCCATGGCCCACCCTGCGCCAAACTGGACCAGGGCGTAAAGGGGGCCACACTGCACCTGTGTGTCAAGTATGGTACAGTTTCATCATTCATGGGAATCACAGTGGCCTGTGGGAGGTGAATTGGATGAAGGTACTGCAAATCCCATCGTCCTTGGTCTATCCTCCCCCAAACTGCTGCAACATATAAAGTGTGTCATTTGGGATATATATACCAGATTTGGTTCAGTTCTGTCATATGTAGCAGTTGCTGTGGTCTCAAGAAGCGAGTGAAGGTACTGCATGTCCCATCTGTGTGGCAAATTTGGTCCAGTTCCGTCACTGGTGGGCATCGCAGTGGTCTGTGGGAATCGTAGCGATTGAAAGTACTACATATCCCATCACCCATGGTCCATCATCCTGCAAACGGCACCAGGACATAAAGCGCATCATGGGGTAGGCTCTCTGGAATTGTGGGAGTTGGAGTCCAAAACACCTGCCCAAGTTGGCCCATGCCTGGTTTAAAGGCCCCAAAGGCCTTTCTGCCATGGAGGAAGACACCATCCAAGCCTTCCCGACAGATGGCCATCTAGTCATAAATACGATTGGGAGATAGAGAGAGTCCTAGATTTGAAAGGGGTCTCTGAAGGTCATCCAGTCCAGCCCCTTCTGCTGTAAAGGAAGACACCATCCAAGCCCTCCTGACAGATGGCCATCCAGTCATACATACGATTGGGAGATAGATAGAGTCCTAGATTTGAAAGGGGTCTTTGAAGGTCATCCAGTCCAGCCCCTTCTGCCACAAAGGAAGAGACCATTCAAGCCCTCCCGACAGAAGGTCATTCCAACCATACATACCATTGAGACATTTATTTATTTATGTATTTATTTAATTCTGATATTTCTCCCCCGCCTTTCTGCAATGGACCCAAAGTGGATTGCAAGGTCATTAAGCCACGTGCTAACATCCACCATATAAATAAAACATAAAAGTAATGTCAAGCAATAGTAGTATAAATAAGAAATAGCAGGGTTCAGTGGGGCAGGTAAACTACAACTCCCATATGCAAGTCCATCATCCATGGTCCATCCCACTCCAAACAGGGCCTGGATGTATAGTAGGCCATGGGGACTGTATGTGTCAGGCCTGTTAGAGTGAGTAGGCCAAAGCCTGCTCTGTGGTAGTGTTTTGCCTCAGTAAAAACTGGGGGGGGGGGGGGGGGGAGTAAACGATCCTTAAAAGGAAATAATAAAAAGATAGTCATTATTTTCTCTTTAGTCTGCTGTGAATAGTATTTACGTACTGCCGCCTTACCTTGTTGAAGGAGAGTGCTGTATCCAAAAGACACAGGCAAAAGCTGCTCTGTTTGGAACCATGTGGAACAGGGAAGATGGCTGCCTCTTTTGCGGCCTAGCACAATGGAGCCAGGCTGCAAGGCCTGAAACGTGTTAGCAAAATGATCAAAGGAGGCTTGGATTGGGGCTTTGGGGGCTAGAAGTGTTCATAAGCATATCGTTAAAAAGATAATAACAATGTTCTCTGCTGTCTTTTGAGGCAAGTAGGGCCTTACAAAGAAGTTGAAAGCTGAGGCAAGATGGCGTCTTCCTTTTCGACCTAGCAGCGAGGGGCCAGCCTGGAAGGCCTTAAACATGTCAGCAGAGGGGCCAAAGGGGGCCATCCGTTGTCAGTGGGTTCATGGGGTGATGTGTGTCAGGTTTGGTCCAGGTCCGGCCTTTCTGGTGGTGGCAGTGCTGTTTTGGATTACCAAAGTGTAAGCCGAGGCTACCAAAGTGTAGGCCGAGGCTGTTAACTCTCCCAGAGCTAGCATCGTTTTGAGGAGAGAAGTAGGCCGAACGAAGCCAGTTGGTAGTAGTTTTTCCCTCAGCGATCCCAGTGGCCTGTGAAAGTGGCGGCCAATCAGAGCTGGCCCATATTCCGGCTGGCCAATTAGAAAGCTGATCCATATTCTGCGAGGCCAATCAAAACGCGAGCACATATTCCGCCAGGCCAATCAAAACGCTGATACATACTCCGATTTCACTTTTATTATATATATAGATGGATTTGATTAAAAATGTTCTCACTAGGAATCTCTAAGTTCTCCAGTGTCACTATGGTCAACTTCCTCCAGTCATACCGGAGGGCCTGGAGATTTCTAGAAAGAACATTTCTCTAGGAATCTAAAGATTTTCCTATGTGATTCTGTGGTCAGCTTCCAGCAACAGTTGATCATAGAGTTATGCTTGAAGATCTAGAAATTCCTAAAGAGGTATTCCCTCAAGTAAAAAAAAATGATTTTTCTTTTTTGTAATTTTTCACTTTCATGAGGATCCTGTGCTCCTAACTCCCATGAATGTGGGAGGCTGACTATTGCTCCTTTTGAGAATGAAATTAGCATCCCTATTCATCACATTGAGTTCTAGCCATTCCTTTAAGCTAGGTTGAACCTTCTATCTACAGGCCTAATTTTGTTTGTTGATGGCCATAATCTCTCCCTCAGAGACTTTTCCAAATGAGTGCCTTCCAGATCAGTGTGACAACAAGTCCTATCTTTCTAAGCCAGCGGCTGAGGAAAATGGGCGCAGGAGTCCACTCATTCATTTATTATTTATTTATTTACAACATTTATACCCCGCCCTTCTCGCCCGAGGGGACTCAGGAGGGCTTACAAAAATTGGCAAAATTTAATGCCCCAAAAATACAATCATAAAAGCAAAACAATACATATAGATCCGTTGATAACATTGTTAAAATACATTATAAAAACCTTAAAAACATATATATAATTAATTCCATTCATTCAAGATCCTCATGCTTCATCCTTAAATCAGGCCATGTTGACTTTATTGTTTACTCATCAAAAGCTTGGGCACACAACCATGTTTTCACGGCCCTTCTGAAACCCAGAAGGGTAGGAGCCTGTCAGATATCTCCAGGGAGGGTGTTCTACAGCCGGGGAGCCGAGAAGGACCTGTCCCTCGTACCCACCAGCCTCACCTGTGAGGCAGGTGGGACCAAGAGCAGGGCCTCTCCAGATGATCTTAGTGATCTTACTAGTTCATAGGAGGAGATGCGTTCGGACAAATCGGGCCAGAACTGTTTAGGGCTTTATAGGTCAAAACCAGCACTTTGAATTGGGCTCGGTAGCATATCGGCAGCCAGTACAACTGGCTTAGCAGGGGGTGGTACGCTCCCTGTATGCCGCCCCAGTTATTAATCTGGCTGCCGCCCGTTGTACTAATTGGA
Organism: Anolis carolinensis; assembly: GCF_035594765.1. Classification (NCBI taxonomy): domain Eukaryota; kingdom Metazoa; phylum Chordata; class Lepidosauria; order Squamata; family Anolidae; genus Anolis; species Anolis carolinensis. Next base: position 192,826,768 of record NC_085844.1, read on the forward strand.
GCTTCCAGGCCGTCTTCAAAGGCAACCCCATGTAGAGCGCGTTGCGACTGACCAGGAGGACCTCTGTCTTGTCTGGATTCAATTTCAATTTGTTCGCCCTCATCCAGTCTGACATAGCGGCCAGACACTGGTTCAGGACCTGAACAACCTCCTTTGTGACAGGTGGGAAGGAGTGACAGAGCTGGACATCATTTGCATACAGATGACACCTCACCCCAAAACTCCGGATGATCTCTCCCAGCTGCTTCATGTATATGTTGAACAATATGGTTCTGGGGTCGAGCAGGTGTCCCCCAGTGACACCATCTGGGAACGACCCTCCAGAGCCACTGCAAAACAGTACCTCCGAGACCCATCCCGGCAAGGCACCCCAGAAGGATACCATGATCGATGGTATCGAAGGCCGCTGTGAGGTCCAGCAGAACCAGCAGGGACATACTCCCCCTGTCCAGCTCCCGGCGAAGATCATCGACTAAGGCGACCAAGGCTGTCTCGGTACCATGCCCCAGCCTGAAGCCATACTGGGCCTAATCTAGATAATCAGTGTCTACCAAGATTGCCTGGGGTTATGCAGACACCACACGTTCCACGACCTTGCCCAAAAAAGGGAGACTGGAGATAGGCCGATAGCTGTCCAATTGAGTGGGATCCAGTGATGGCTTTTTCAACAGCGGTTTGATCACAGCCAATTTCAGGCTTGCTGGAAATATGCCTTCCCGAAGGGAGGCATTTACCACCACCTTCACCCACTCGGCCAATCCCCCTCTGGCTTCTCTCACCAGCCAGGATGGGCAGGGGTCTAGGCTGCATGTGGTAGCCCTCATCTCTCCAAGCACCTTGTCCACATCCTCAGGCTGAACCAATTGAAAAGAATCCATGAAAATAGGACAAGCAGGTGCTTGTGCTACATCCTCGGAAGCTGCCGTTAATATGGTGTCAAAGCCAGAACGGATTAAAGCGACTTTGTCCACAAAGACAAATGCTTCACAGTGGGCTGCCGAGTTGTCAGGGATCCTGTCCTGAGAGATATAACAAACCTATGACAACTCGGAACAGCTCCGCTGGACAGTTCTTTGCGGATGCAATATTAGCTGCAAAGAAAGAATTATTTGCAGTGTCTATTGCTGCGGTGTATGCCCTAATATAGGAATATAGCCGTATTCAGTTTGACTTGTTTGGCTTTGAACACCACACACCCTCTAGGTCCTTCTTCTTTCGCTACGTCGCTGTCAGCTCCTTGGAGATAGTTTGGCTCGGGTACTCGAGAGAGGACATTCTGGAGCAATCGTGTCTATTGCCCTAGTCACCTCCTTGTTCCAGAGAGCGACCAGAGCATCGACAGGATCACCAGCCGAGATGGCAGGAAACTCCCCATGAGCTGTCAGGAATCCATCCAGATCCATAAGCCTCCTGGGGGGGACCATTTTAATAGGTCCTCCACCCCTGCGGAGGTTAGGGGGTGCAGCAAGTCTAAACCTGATCAGGTGATGGTCGGACTATGGCAATGGAGCGATGGTAAACTCCTCCACACCACCACCCATCCTCAGCAGAAAACCATGTCAAGTGTGTGCCCTGCTCTATGGGTAGGGCCAGATACTAGTTGGGACAGCCCCATGGTTGCCATGGTGGCCATGAAGTCCTGAGCCACCCCAGAAAGAGTGGTCTCGGCATGGACATTGAAGTCCCCCAGCACAATAAGCCGTTGGGACTCCAATGCCAGGCCTGAGACCACCCCTGCTAGCTCAGGCAGGGAGACTGTAGTGCAGTGGTGTCAGGTCCCTGGCTGCAGAGCACCAATAACCTTACACAGAGGCCAGTCTCTATCTAATATCTTTATTAAAGAAATATATAAAATCAACAAAAACAAGTGAAGAATATAGTTCAGAAGCAGACCTTTCAGATGAGGTCAAATATAGTCCAGAAATGTATTGTCCAATATAAGATATTAGAGTTCAAAGTTTTAATCCACTTGACCGAAACACACACTTTGCCAAGCAATAGTGTGGGGAAATAGGTGCGGGGCCGCGGCTTGGCAGGGTAGGCCTGATGGAAGCGGCGGACTAAATCGGGGGCATGGACTGTGGAAGCGTCTTCCCAAGAGCGTTCTTCGGGGCCAAAACCCACCCAGTCAATGAGATATTGAAGGCGGCGGCGATGAAAGCGAGAATCCAAAATGTCCTGAACCTCGAATTCCTCCTCCCCGTCCACCAAAACAGGGGTGGGGGCCGGCCGGTCTGCATCAGGGCGCACACCATCCGCCGGAAGGAGCAGGGAGCGATGAAACACTGGATGAATGCGCATGGAGCGCGGAAGTTGGAGTTTGAAAGTCACGGGGTTAAGTTGCGCCACCACTGGATAGGGACCAATGAAACGGGCATCTAGCTTCCGGCAAGGACGGTGGGAGGGCAAAAAACGAGTGGACAATAGAACCCGGTCTACCTTGATCTCGGGGCCCGGCTGGCGATGGCTGTCAGCGTGGCGTTTATAGTCCTCCTTGGCTTGATTCAGTTGTTGGTGCAAGAGTTGTTGCACCGCTGTAAGTTCTTGTAGCCAGTCCTCTGCTGCAGGGACTTCTGAAGTTTCAATGATAGAAGGGAAGAAACGCGGGTGGAAGCCGTAGTTTGCAAAGAACGGGGTTTCTTTAGTTGAAGCCTGGACACCATTGTTGTAAGCAAACTCCGATAGTGGTAACAGGGAAGCCCAATTATCCTGCTGGTAGTTTACATAACAGCGAAGGTATTGTTCCAAAGTGGCATTGGTGCGCTCCGTTTGCCCATCCGTTTGGGGATGGTGAGCTGAAGATAAACGAGAGTCTATGCCCAATAGTTTTTGTAGTGCTTTCCAAAAACGAGAGGTGAATTGAGATCCACGGTCCGTGACTAAACTCTTGGGCAATCCATGTAGTCTGAAAATATGCTGAAGGAATAGATCTGCAGTCTCTTTGGCCGTGGGGAGGCCATTGTAGGGAATGAAATGAGCCAACTTGGTAAAAAGGTCCAACACCACTAGGATCGTGGTGAATCCAAGAGAAGGTGGTAGATCAGTGATAAAATCCGCAGAAATTATCTCCCATGGACGAGATGGAGTAGGAAGGGGATGCAGTAGCCCTGTGGGCTTTTCCTTTCTTGTCTTGGAGCGCTGGCATACCGAGCAAGTATTGACATATTTTTCTACATCCTTGCGAATCTTGGGCCACCAGAAATCTCGTAGAATCAGGTGCATGGTTTTAAAGAGCCCAAAATGCCCTGCGGGCTTGCTGTCATGACACAGACGAAGTGCCTTTTCTCTGCCGGGGCCTGGAGGGATGTAAACATGATTCCGGTAACACATTAGTCCATCCTTAAGTGAGAAAGGAAAACGTAACCCTTGGCGAATCTGGTCTTGAGCCCAGGCATCTGCCTGCTGGCTGGCTCTAATTTCTTGAGCGCAAAGGGGTTCTGGGTTGGAAGGAGTTGGTTGAATTGGAGTGGATTTGGTGTTTCCCACTGTGAGCGTGGCAAAGTTTTCGGGTTGCAGCAATCGGGATTCTGAGGTCTCTTTGTGTCCTGCAGCATACTCTGGTTTCCGTGATAGAGCATCTGCTTGCTTGGTCTGTGCTGGGGTCACATAATGGATCTGGAAGTCAAAACGTTCAAAGAACAAAGCCCAGCGCTGCTGCCTTTGATTTAGCTTTCGTGCGGTTCTTAGGTGCTCTAAATTTCGATGATCAGTATGAACCTCAATGGGGAATTTGGCCCCTTCCAACCAATGTCTCCAATTTTCAAAGGCTGCCTTTATGGCCAAGAGTTCTTTCTCCCAAATAGTGTAATTTCTCTCTGGGGCTGTTAGTTGACGGGAGTAATAGGCACAAGGATGAAGATGCTCCCCCACTGGTTGCATGAGTATAGCCCCAATTGCCACATCAGAGGCGTCAGCCTGCACAACAAAAGGGGTTTTAGGATCAGGGTGCTGTAGAATTGGCTGGGTCGTGAATAATTTCTTTAATTGTTGGAACCCTTTCTCTGCTTGCTCCGTCCAGCGGAAAGGCTGTTTTCCACGGATGCAGCTGGTGATTGGGTCAGACCAGCGGGCAAAGTCTGGGATGAATTTGCGGTAGTAGTTCGCGAACCCCAAGAAACGTTGCACTTCCTTCTTGTTGGTTGGCGCCCGCCATTCCAATACTGTTGAAACCTTTGCTGGGTCCATGGAGAGCCCTTGTGGCGAGACGCGGTACCCCAGGAAGTCTACTTCTTGCAGATCAAAGGCGCATTTTTCTAACTTGGCATATAGTCCATGAACCCGCAATCGTTGTAGCACCATTCTGACGTGGTTCTCGTGCTCTGATTGTGATCTAGAAAACACCAAAAAATCGTCCAGGTATATGATCAAGAACCGATCTAGATAATCCTGAAAGATATCATTGACAAAATGCTGGAATGTTGCAGGAGCTCCGGATAATCCGTAATTCATGACTAGGGACTCAAATAATCCGAATTTGGTCTGGAAGGCGGTTTTCCATTCGTCCCCCTCCCTGATGCGAACTAGATTGTAAGCCCCCCGGAAATCCAGCTTGGTGTAAACCTTGGCCCCTCGAAGTCGGTCTAATAGGTCCGTGATCAAAGGCAGGGGATAGCGGTTCCGCTTCGTGATATTATTCAAAGCTCTATAGTCCACAACCAAGCGTAGGTCCCCTGACTTCTTTTTCACAAACATCACCGGGGAAGCAGCTGAGAGGGTCTGATGAATCCCTTGCGAAGATTTGACTCTATGAACTCCCTGAGAGCTTCTTGCTCTGGTTCAGTCAGGGAGTAGAGGTGTCCTCGCGGGATCGGGGCCCCCTCCACCAGGTCAATGGCACAGTCGTAGAGTATATGTGGGGGTAGTTTCTCGGCTTCTTTTTCATTGAAAACATCCCAGAAGTCTGAATATTTCTTGGGCAAGGTGATGATGGGCTCTGCGTCTGTGGCATGGCAGACCTTGGCTACTAGGCAATGGTTTTGGCAATATTTTGAAGCAAATTGTAGTTCTCTGTTGGTCCAGGAGATGTTTGGGTCGTGGAGTGTCAGCCATGGAATTCCCAAAATCACAGGGAAGTGGGGCACCTCGGTGACGAAGAAGGAAATCTCTTCCATGTGTTCCCTTATCCACATTCTGGTGGGCTCAGTCCATTGGCTCACTGGACCCGTCATTAGGGGACGACCATCTATAGCCTGCACCACTCGGGCATTCTTGAAATCATGATATTGTAATCCCAGAGAGTCGGCATACTCTCTATCAATGAAATTATTTGTTGCTCCTGAGTCTATCATGGCATGGATCATGACGGGTCCCTTTTTCGCTGACCACAGTGTGACCACTAGGAGAAATAGGACCCCCGTCTGCGGCTCTTGAGTGGGGTTTTTGACCGGGTTGGCGAGCCTCTCTACGCCCGGTCGCTGGCTTCCCCCGCCGGCTTGGCCCCAGCCGCCTCGGCCGATTCCGGCTCCACGGTGGACGCCACTGCCAGGCGAGCGGCGGGCTTCCTTTTGGCTGGGCATTCTCTGGCGAGGTGGCCCCCATTTCCACAGTACCAACACAAATTCAAACGTTGGCGGCGGGCCTTTTTGGCAACATCCAGTCTGGGGCGCACATTGCCCAACTGCATCGGTTCTTCCTCGCTTCCCATGGGGTTTGGGGCTGGCGGTGGAGATTTCCATACTGGTCGTGGCTGAATACTGGTAGAAACAGGGGGTCTCACCCCGGCTCTTCCACTCTGACCTCGGAGCCACTGTTTTTTGTTGGGAAGCAGGACTTCGGCTCGTAGACAATGATTAATGAGTCTCTCAAGTCTCTGGGGGATCCACCTTAGAAATTTCTTCCTGCATCTCGAAGTTAAGGCCCTCACGAAACTGCCCCCTGAGGACGATATCGTTCCAACCGGTGTTCTGAGCCAGCACCCGGAACTCGGCTATGTACCGGGACAACGGCCTGTCCCCTTGAAGGAGTCGCCGGAGTTTATGGCCGGCCGCCTCCTCGTTGTCCTCGATTCCCCAGGTCCTCCTAAGATGGTTCAAGAACCCTTGCGCGGTGCTTAGGTGCATGGAACCTGCATCATACAGCGCCGTCGCCCAATTGGCCGCAGGCCCATCTAGAAGACTATAAATCCACGCCACTTTGACATCTTCGTGGGGAAATTCAGCTTGGCGGGCTTCTATGTACGCCTGGCACTGGCGACGGAAAACATGAACCTTGGAGGCTTCTCCAGAAAACTTGGTTGGAAGCGCTAGGGCAGGGAGGCGCACTCCACGTTACTTCAAGCCCAGAATTTCACCCTCCTGTGTTCTGAGAGTATCACGGATCCTGTCGAATTCATCCTTGGAAATGGTGTAGCTGAGCGGTTGGTCTTCCGCCCCGGTTCCCGTAGACATTCTGGTCTTAGGTTAATTGGTGCTTAGGGTGGCGGAGTCAAACTGTCAGGACCCAGGCTGCAGAACACCAATAACCATGCGCAGAGACCAGAATCTATCTAATATCTTTATTAAGGAAATGTATAAAGTCAATAAAAATAAGTGTAGAATATAGTTCAGAAGTAGACCTTTCAGGAAAGGTCAAATATAGTCCAGGAAAACAATGTCCAATATGTGATATTAAAGTCCAAAGTTATAATCCACTTCACCGAAACACACACTATTTGGCAAGCAATAGTGTGGGGAACTGTCCATAGTCTTTGAGGCTTAAAGTAAATCCGAAGGAAACTGGAAAACAAGGCTTGAGACTGAGAAGCAAGGTCCGTGGTTTAAAACGCAAGGGAAGGCAAGACTTGAAACTTGGCAAGATCAAACTGGAAACAAGGCAAACATGAATCTAGAACTGGGTCCATAGAAGTCCACGGTACAAGGCTGGGCAGGAAACTTGATCTGGGAACTGGGAACTGGAGTACGAAGTCTACACACGATCTCACTCCTCAAGCCGACGAATTGACTCCGCAAGGATTCCTTTGCGGGCAAACACCTATATAGGATCTTGTTTTCCCGCCAAGGAACACTTTCTCTGGGGAACAAGAAACGAAACCTATACTGTGTCCAGATGCATGACTCCTTAAACTTTCCCAAGGGAAACAGACTTAATCATCTAATTGTCTAGCAGCTATCCTGGCGCTCCGGCGAGTCGCCTCCCGAGCGCTTCTATCTTGATTATAATAATGCCGGCGAGAAAATGGGGGAGATTTCTGCTCAAGGCTTGTTTGGCTGACTTCTTGTGGGCAAACATCTTGCAGCTGCAAGGGCTCCAAATCTGGCAGAAACGGTGGGAAACCCAAGTTTTCCTCTTCATCTGTCACAACAGTACTAGGAACGGGACTACATGGCCCATGAGTCATCACACTCCGTTGGGCCTCTCTGACTCCCCTTTCTCTGGAATAAGATTCTTTTCTGGGAAACGGTGGGGAGTTCTGCCCAAGGCCTGTTTGGCTGAATTCTTGAGGGCAAACATCAACATCCTGCAGGTGAAGAGACTCCGGCTCTTGCTGAACCGGCGAAAACCCCATGTTTTCCTCTTCGTCTGCCACAATAGTACTAGGAACAGGACTACAAGGCCCATGAGTCCTCACACTATCCCCGCCCTCAAGGCCCCCCTCAATCAGGGCCCCTCTCCGAGAGTCGCGGGGCCGCGGCTTGGTAGGATAGGCCTGATGGAAGTGGCGGACTAAGTCGGGGGCATGGACTGTGGAAGCATCTTCCCAGGGGCGTTCTTCGGGGCCAAAACCCACCCAGTCAATGAGATACTGAAGGCGGCGGCGATGGAAGCGAGAATCCAAAATGTCCTGAACCTCGAATTCCTCCTCTCCGTCCACCAAAACAGGGGCGGGGGCCGGCCAGCTCGCATCGGGGCGTACACCATCCGCCGGAAGGAGCAGGGAACGATGGAACACCGGATGAATGCGCATGGAGCGCGGAAGTTGGAGTTTGAAAGTCACGGGGTTAAGTTGTGCCACCACTGGGTAGGGACCAATGAAACGGGCATCTAACTTCCGGCAGGGACGGTGGGAGGGCAAAAAGCGAGTGGACAACAGAACCCGATCTCCTGCCTTGATCTCGGGGCCCGGCTGGCGATGGCCGTCAGCGTGGCGTTTATAGTCCTCCTTGGCTTGATCCAGTAGCTGGTGCAAGAGTTGTTGCACCGCTGTGAGTTCCTGCAGCCAGTCCTCCGCTGCAGGGACTTCTGAGGTTTCAATGACCGAAGGAAAGAAACGTGGATGGAAACCATAGTTTGCAAAGAACGGGGTTTCTTTAGTTGAAGCCTGGACACCATTGTTGTAAGCAAATTCTGATAGAGGCAATAGGGAAGCCCAATTGTCCTGTCGGTAGTTTACATAACAGCGAAGATATTGTTCCAAAGTGGCATTGGTGCGCTCAGTTTGTCCATCTGTTTGGGGATGGTGAGCTGAAGATAAACGAGAGTCTATGCCCAATAGTTTTTGTAGTGCTTTCCAGAAACGAGAGGTGAATTGAGATCCACGGTCAGTGACTAAACTCTTGGGCAATCCATGTAGTCGGAAAACATGTTGAAGGAATAAATCTGCAGTCTCTTTGGCCGTGGGGAGGCCATCGCAGGGGATGAAATGGGCCAACTTGGTAAAAAGGTCCACCACTACTAGAATCGTGGTGAATCCAAGGGAGGGTGGTAAATCAGTGATAAAATCCGCGGAAATTATCTCCCATGGGCGAGAAGGAGTGGGAAGGGGATGCAGTAGCCCTGACGGCTTCTCCCTTCGTGTCTTGGAACGCTGATATACAGGGCAGGTATTGACATACTTCTCCACGTCCTTGCGGATCTTGGGCCACCAGAAATCTCGCAGGATCAAGTGCATGGTTTTAAATAGCCCAAAATGTCCTGCTGGCTTGCTGTCATGACACAGATGAAGTGCTTTTTCTCTGCCGGGACCTGGAGGAATGTAAACATGATTCCTGTAGCATAGTAGCCCGTTCTTAAGTGAGAATGGGAAACGTAGTCCTTGGCGAATCTGTTCTTGAGCCCAGGCATCTGTCTGTTGACTGGCTCTAATTTCTTGAGTGAAAAGGGATTCTGGGTTAGAGGGAGTTGGTTCAGTTGAAGTGGATTTGGTGTTTCCCACTGTGAGCGTGGCAAAGTTTTCGGGTTGCAGCAATCGAGATTGAGGTCTCTCTGCGTCCTGCAGCATACTCTGGTTTCCGTGATAGAGCATCTGCTTGCTTGGTCTGAGCTGGGGTCACATAATGGATCTGGAAGTCAAAACGTTCAAAGAACAACGCCCAGCGCTGCCGCCTTTGATTTAACTTTCGTGCGGTCCTTAGGTGCTCTAAATTTCGATGATCAGTATGAACTTCAATGGGAAATTTGGCCCCTTCCAACCAATGTCTCCAATTTTCAAAAGCTGCCTTTATGGCCAAAAATTCTTTCTCCCAAATAGTGTAATTCCTCTCTGGGGCTGTTAGTTGACGGGAGTAATAGGCACAAGGATGAAGATGTTCTCCCACTGGTTGCATGAGTACAGCCCCAATTGCCACATCGGAGGCGTCAGCCTGCACAACAAAAGGGGTTTTAGGATCAGGGTGCTGTAGAATTGGCTGGGTCGTGAATAACTGCTTTAGCTGGTGGAACCCTTTCTCTGCTTGCTCCGTCCAGCGGAAAGGCTGTTTCCCTCGAATGCAGCTGGTGATTGGGTCAGACCAGCGAGCGAAGTCTGGGATGAATTTGCGGTAGTAGTTTGCAAACCCCAAGAAGTGCTGTACTTCTTTCTTGTTGGTTGGCGCCCGCCATTCCAATACTGCTGAAACTTTTGCCGGGTCCATGGAGAGCCCTAGTGGCGAGACACGGTATCCCAGGAAGTCTACCTCTTGTAAATCAAAGGTGCATTTCTCTAACTTGGCATATAGTCCATGATCCCGCAATCGTTGTAGCACCATTCTGACGTGTTGCTCGTGTTCCGATTGTGATCTAGAAAACACCAAAAAATCGTCGAGATATATGATCAAGAACCGATCTAGATAGTCCTGGAAGATATCGTTGACAAAATGCTGGAATGTTGCAGGAGCTCCGGATAATCCGTAATTCATGACTAGGGACTCAAATAATCCGAATTTGGTCTGGAAGGCGGTTTTCCATTCGTCCCCTTTTCTTATGCGAACTAGATTGTAAGCCCCGCGGAGATCCAGCTTGGTGTAAACCTTGGCCCCTCGGAGCCAGTCTAAGAGGTCCGAGATCAGAGGCAGGGGGTAGCGGTTCCGCTTCATGATATTGTTCAGTGCTCTATAGTCCACAACCAAGCGTAGGTCCCCTGACTTCTTTTTCACAAACATCACTGGGGAAGCAGCTGGGGATTGAGAGGGTCTGATGAACCCCTTGCGGAGGTTTGACTCTATAAACTCCCTGAGAGCTTCTTGCTCTGGTTCAGTCAGGGAGTAGAGATGTCCTCGCGGAATTGGGGCCCCCTCCACCAGGTCAATGGCACAGTCATAGGGTCTATGTGGGGGTAGTTTCTCGGCTTCCTTTTCATTGAAAACATCCCAAAAGTCCGAATATTTCTTGGGCAAGGTGATGATGGGCTCTGCGTCTGTGGCATGGCAAACCTTGGCTACTAGACAATGGTTTTGGCAATATCTTGAGGCGAACTGCAGTTCTCTTTTGGACCAGGAGATGTTTGGGTCGTGGAGTGTCAGCCATGGAATACCCAAAATCACAGGGAAGTGGGGAACCTCGGTAACGAAGAAGGAGATTTCTTCCATGTGTTCCCTTATCCACATTCTGGTGGGTTCAGTCCATTGGCTCACTGGACCTGTCTTCAGGGGGCGGCCGTCTATGGCCTGCACCACCCGGGCATTCTTGAAATCGTGATATTGTAATCCCAGAGAGTCAGCATACTCTCTAACGATGAAATTGTTTGTTGCCCCTGAGTCTATCATGGCATGGATCATGACGGGTCCCTTTTTTACTGACCACAGCGTGACCACCAGGAGAAATAGGACCCCCGTTTGCGGCCCTTGAGTGGAGTTTTTGACTGGGTTGGTGAGCCTCTCTATGCCCGGTCGCTGGCTTCCCCTGCCGGCTTCGCTCCAGCCGCCTCCGCCGCCTCTGCCGCCTCCGCCTCCGCGGAGGATGCCGCCGCCAGACGGGCGGCAGGCTTCTTTTTGGCTGGACATTCTCTGGCGAAGTGGCCCCCATTCCCGCAGTACCAACACAGATTCAAACGTTGGCGGCGGGCCTTTTCGGCAACATCTAGTCTAGGCCGCACATTGCCCAACTGCATCGGCTCCTCCTCGCTTCCCATGGGGTTTGGGGCTGGCGGTGGGGATCTCCATACTGGACGTGGCTGAACACTGGCAGAAGTGGGGGGTTTCACTCCGGCTCTTCCACTCTGGCCTCGGAGCCAGTTGGCAAGCAGGACTTCGGCTCGTAAACACTGGTTGATGAGTCTTTCAAGAGTCCCTGGGGGATCCACCTTAGAGATTTCTTCCTGCATCTCGATGTTGAGGCCCTCGCGAAACTGTCCTCTGAGGGCTATATCGTTCCAGACGGTGTTCTGAGCCAGCACCCTAAACTTGGCTATGTACCGGGACAATGGCCTGTCCCCTTGGAAGAGACGCCGGAGTTTATGGCCGGCCGCCTCCTCATCGTCCTCGATCCCCCAGGTCTTTCTAAGGTGGTTCAAGAAATTTTGCGCGGTGTTTAGATGCATGGAACCCGCATCATATAGCGCCGTCGCCCAAGTGGCCGCAGGCCCATCTAGGAGACTGAAGATCCACGCCACTTTGACATCTTCTTGGGGAAACTCGGCTTGGTGGGCTTCTAAGTACGCCTGGCACTGGCGACGGAAAACATGAACCTTGGAGGCTTCTCCAGAAAACTTGGTTGGTAGCACTAGGGCAGGGAGTCGGGCTCCGCGTTCCTTCAAGCCCCGTATTTCTCCCTCCTGCGTTCGGAGTGTGTCCCGGATTCGATTGAATTCATCTTGGGAAATGGTGTAACTGGGTGGTTGAGCCTCCGCTCCGGTTCCTGTAGACATTCTGGCCTTAGGTTGTTTGGTGCTTAAGGGGGCGGAGTCAAACTGTCAGGTCCCTGGCTGCAGAGCACCAATAACCTTACACAGAGGCCAGTCTCTATCTAATATCTTTATTAAAGAAATATATAAAATCAACAAAAACAAGTGAAGAATATAGTTCAGAAGCAGACCTTTCAGATGAGGTCAAATATAGTCCAGAAATGTATTGTCCAATATAAGATATTAGAGTTCAAAGTTTTAATCCACTTGACCGAAACACACACTTTGCCAAGCAATAGTGTGGGGAAATAGCAGAGTCTTAGAGTCCAATGAAGCTTGAAATGAAGGCTGGAATGAAGTCCAATGAAGGCTGGAAATAACTTGATTCTTGACTAGATCTGTGGCTGGAGACAAGGCAAAACATGAAGCATGAAGCAGGGTTCGTGGTAAAACCGCGAGGCAGGGCAAGGCTTGAAGCTTGATCCGGGAAGCTGATCAATTGACTCCGCAAAGAATCCCTCGCACCAAACACCTATATTGGGTCTCGTTTTCCCGCCAACAGAACTCTTTCCCTAGAGAACGAGAAGCGAAACCCAACTCTGTCCAGATGTGTGACTCCTTAGAATTTCCCAAGGGAAGCAGGCCTAATCAGCTTGATGTTTGGCAGCTAAGCGTAAACTCCTCCGTTGGGCCTCTCTGACTCCCCTTTCTCTGGAATAAGATTCTTTTCTGGGAAACGGTGGGGAGTTCTGCCCAAGGCCTGTTTGGCTGAATTCTTGAGGGCAAACATCAACATCCTGCAGGTGAAGAGACTCCGGCTCTTGCTGAACCGGCGAAAACCCCATGTTTTCCTCTTCGTCTGCCACAATAGTACTAGGAACAGGACTACAAGGTCCATGAGTCCTCACAAGTGGAGTGTTCGGTACATTAACAGAATCCCTATTCTGTCCCGGTCACCTACCCACAGATGGTTGACTGCGGGATGGGGCACCTGGTCAGGGGGATGGACTCCTTGTAGACTACTGCGACACCTCCTCCCCTCCCTCTGGATCTTGGTTGGTGCTGCACGGTATAACCTGGCAGACAAAGCTGGGTGAGATTGCCCCCCCCCCCCAGCCTCATCCAGCCAGGTCTCCATTATGAATGCCAGGTCTGCCTGCTCATCTAGGATAAGATCCTGGATGATCTCTGTTTTTCCATTAACAGACCTGGTGTTCAGCAGCACCACCTTTAGACTGGAGGGACCGCCAACCTGGGCACCCACATTCACTGTGTCAGGAGGCAGTTTTAAATCTACAAGAACTCTTCTTCTTTCCCTAGGCCGAATTAATTTTTGGCTCCCTTTCTCATATCTCCCCCTCCCCTGAATTACTTCTATAGGGGCCCCTCGGCTGTTGGACATCCACCCTCCCCCAACCTGGTCCATTATTATGTTGGCCCTGGCTTTTAGAGTGTCCAGAGTTCCTATTTCAGCTGCGTCCTGCTTCCACTTCCTTTGAAGTTCCTTTGAAGTTAGAACTCATTCTTTCCTTCCTCCCCTCCCCTAGGGAGTTGCCCGGAAATTATATATAAGAAGGCTTTGTACCTCCCTCTCTTCTTATCTAATAAATCTTAAAGTGACAAAGTGACAAGTGCTAAGGGAGGGGAGAAACTAATTCAACACTCCCTATGCTCAAATCATCAGGGTACAGCTGGTGGAAAAAGCAGTAATAGACGTGTAATTCAATACTACAAGATGATTACATTTACCGCAGCATAAATAAAGTGCTCAAGTGCATTGACATAGCCTACCTTTATACTATTTGTGCTATTTCCTGTGGTCAGTGGTTGTACTTATCACATAAGATCTAATAACAAACTGAACCTTCCCACCCTCCAACCGACTCTCCCTGCCCTCAACTATTACCCCAGTTGGTAAATTAGACCCATAGTAGATGTATAGTACAAATAAAGTGCTGTACTACTCAATACTCAGTCCAAGGTTTAGTTCAGACAGCCATTTCAGGTCAGTAGAGGTCTGATGGAATAATAAATGAGGTAGAGCGATTTAATTTGATTAAAAAAGTAGAACAATCAAGTTTATCCAATAAAGTGCTGAATAGTTCTATTTCATAGAGTTCAGTAAAGTGCTTAGTCAGTTCTATTTGATAGGTGCTTGGTAAAATATTTGATAGAGTAAATGCTTAACGGGCGGCAGGTCTATACAGTAAGTGCTTGATACAAATAAAGTACTTAACCGGCAGCCAGTAAAGTGCTTGGTGCTAGGCGGTAAGTTCCGATAAACACTGCAGTGGAGATGATACAAAAACAGGCCTGGTCCAGTAACACAGCGGAGGCAGGGGAGGGGAAACACACACACACAGGCTACTATCACCAAGCGACGAGCAGGGGCCGAAAGCCTGGGTCGAACTCTCTTGCGGCAGCATAGGCAGCAGTGGTTGGCCACAGCAGGGGGCGTCCCCACACCTCCCGCGCCACCCATCAGTTGCAACAGTTGAACCCAGCTCCCAGCAAACGCCTCCGAGCCAGCGAAAGCAAAAGAAAGCATATTTTCCAAAAGTTTAACAATACCCACCATTAGAGTATTCAGAGAAATTTATTTCTGGACCAGGACTCTAATGGTACAATAAAGACTGTGATGTATGTACCACCTGGCTCTTGGCTTCAAAGCTGGTTCCAGTATCAACACAATTTCATCATCAAGAAATGCACAAGACTTTATCAGACAGCCATACCTTTGAATCAGAATAGGATCATCCATCTAAATACTCAACTTCACCTGAATCAACCTCTCTATATGCAGTTTGCTATCCTGTTCACTATCAAAACAGCATGAATTCCCCACACCTTAATTCTTACCTGCTATCAACTTTCTTTATTTCTTGGAAATTCCTGGAGGCCAGCGGCCGGCTAAGACATATTTAAGAAGGTTATTAAAGATAGCAGGAAATAGAAAGGTCCAAAATGTATCCTTCTGTCTAATGCACTGTTTCCCCCGAGACAGTATTTAATTGCTTTTTGAATGACCCCCAAGTTTCTGCCTGATTACCCAACCATCCCTGATATTTATGACTCCAGAGGGTCTGCTTTGGGACTTCTTTGCTTTTCACTGTCCATTACTGCTGCTATCCGAATCTTCCTTCCTCTTAAGGCCACTCAACAAACCTGGCCTTACATGACATCTTTCTTACTTTTTACTTGGACACTGATAGAATGCTGTGTTAGCATATTATTTCCCTTTTGCATTTAGAAAGAAAGTTTGTCCCTCCCCTTTGATAGGGAAAGGCTGGAATTGTATAAATGTTTCAGAACAAATGCCAGAATGAGAATAATTGGTAGATGGACACAAAAGTCTAGATCCTGTTCTTAAACCCTACTGGGGTTCTTTCAAATCAAATGGAATTTGTGAAGTTTAAAATTGCGTAAATTCCTTTGAAGTCCAATGTATCTACTAATCCACCTCATCACACTGGGGCAAATTGCCCCTCTCCAACACTTTGGGGATGGGGCCTGCATCACATGATGCTCGGCAGACCCCACCCCACTGATGCTCGAACTGCCGAGGGAGCATCATTTGGATAAGCATTTTTTATCTATTTTCCCCATCTGATGGGAAAAGGGACAGAGCATCAATGTGCCTTGTCCCATTCCTCCAATGTGATGGGGAAGGAGGGAGGGTGCACAGGGCACCACGAAGTGCACTGTATGCCTGCTGTTTTGCCAGCAAAACAACACAGGGGAAGGGATGTGTGAAGAGGTCCCTAGGTGGGCTTAACCACCAAATCTAAACCACAGAATGACATGAATCTAGGACAGGGGTAAGCAACTAGGAAGAAAATAGGGAATTTTCTTTTGCCTTTTTGCCATCAGAAGTGTTGTCATATTACTTCCAATTTTTGTTTTTGGCCAGTTTTCAGATGTATTTGAAATCTTTTAAAATTATAATATACATTGGGCAAAAATTATATTTTGCAGTAGTTTTAATCTATTTGGAATGTTGAAGTATAAAATCAGTTAAAAATATATATTTTTAAATATATATATATATATATATATATATATATATATATATATATATATATATAAAATTTTAAGGAGGGGGCTGGAGCCATTGAGAACATCAGGGGCTATCAACTGGGCTACCATGGGCCACATGTGGTCTGTGAGCTATACTTTGTTCATCCTTGATTTTGGAGCTCTATAGTGAAATCTTCCACTTCCATGAGCCCTTTCTGATTTTATCATATGAGGGACACAAACTGGTATTGAAATGACATGTGCAGCACACTGCTGGTCTGTCTCCTCACCATGATTAATCTGACCTTCACTATTGATTGGTAAAACCTGTCAATAGTGGCAAATCCTACAATGTTCCTGTCACCTACCTTGTGTGATGGGCCCATTAAACTGCTATGCTGACATGCTGCCACTGAAGTGATGTTAGGGAGTGGAATTCTCCTCCTCTCCCTATTCTTTGCCTCCCCTTTGCTATTCCCAAATTGGGGTTATGAGGGTATGTAGGAGTATGAACATGGGCCAAAATGAATCGGTACAATTGTATGAATAGAGAAAGGTGTGGTAATGAGGGTGCTTATGTAGGCACTATATATATGTGGTTTTGGTGATCATGTGATTACTGTGGAATAACAGTTTCTGTATGGTTGTGCAGGTTTTTATGTTCCAGCCTTACTACAGATGGATAAAATGGGAATGTGGGTAATATCACATGAGGCTACACATTTAAAACTACTCAATAAAGAATTTCTTATTGAGTAACTGGAGAGGTCTATTGGATTGTGAGAGGCCATTTCTCAGCTATTTCATCCATTTCAAAACCAGTTGTTTTATTTCAGTTGTATTTCAGGGTGGAGATGAAATTTTTGCAAGTAAAAAGAATAGCAGCCACAAACATTATCTCCCCCTGAGAAAGCTGTGATTTGCTTTTTGAATTTTGAGAAATTTAAATTATCAGTCTCTATTTTTAATAAAGAGATTCCTATGACTGGATGAAAATATGCTGGTTAATGAGCTGAAAAACCTCAAAATATACATTTATGATGGAATTACTCTTTCAGCAGCTCATTTTATTTAAGACATGTACAGTGCTGGACATTTATTCAAAGAAAGAGCAATGACTGAACAGGCTTATTAAAACTGTTACAATCAGAGTGTGCCATTACTTTCAACCATATTTTAAATTTTTGCCTATTTGGAAAACACTTCTTAATATATGGATTCCTTGTTCTCTCTTTTCTTTTCCATAGGAGTATCTTATGTAACTCACAGAGGTATTTTGATCCCCTGTTTTTGGTGTTGAGTGGGAGATCAGTTTTAACAGTTAATAAAGGGGGCCTAGTATGTTCCGTTGAATTTATTTCCAGCTAGATATTTGTCATGCAGACGAGGCCTACTCAGTTTCATTGACAAAAGCTGAATCATAGGATATTCAGGATAAATAAAAAAAGATTCACTTCTTCACATACCACATAGTCAAACTGTGGGAGTTGTTGCCATGAGGAGTTGGCTGTGATTTTGGAAGGCTTTACAATAGGATTGGACATGGAGGATTGAGCTTTCTGTTGCTACTAGCCATGATGGATATATATTTCTGTTGCTACCAGAAATACAATTTCTCTCTGCATATTACGTTTTGGGGAGCAGAACTAGGAAGGTGCTATTGCATTCATATTGGGTCTGTGAGCTACCAATGGGAATCTGATTTATCTCTGTGTGAACAGACAATATGAGACTTTCATCTGATCTGTTTTGGCAGTTTTTAGATTCTTAATTGTTGCTGTAGCTTCCCAAACATCAATACTAAGATATTGATTTCTCATTACCAAGAACTGGTTTCTATGTTCCTGTCCTGCTTAATTATAATTACATGGAAATAAGGCTGGATGGTGGTGAGGGAGTGGATTGGTAGCTCTAAATAGAAATGAGACAGATATTCAAGGGATTTGTTTTGATTTTAGTACTCTGTGGATATTAATCTAAGCCTTATGTTCATTGCTGGCCCTGCTACTGGTCAGAGCATGCAATACAGTGGCCACCCTAAGACAATCATTTTTAAGCATCAACAATTGAATGTGATGAGCTTTAATATGTGTAGGTCCCTTTCAGTCCCACCTTCATTTTCTCTGTTGGACTGTTCTGCATAATGTTGTAGACTGTGAATTGGATGTTAACTAGAATAATAAAAATGAAATGTACTTAAAGTGAAAAACCATGCATTTGTGGAACCACTGTTTCATTTTGTTGCTATTATTGTTGTGATGGTGGCTTATTCCTGCCTAGAAACTCACCAAAAGAACAGAAAGAGCTCAGAATTATGACTCTGAGCTTTGGGTGTGAAGTGGCTGCAAAGAAAGTGAATGCATTTCTTTGATCCAGCAAGGGAGACGGACCCTAATTCAGTGCCAGTTGGAATTAACTGCTTCATGATCAGGAATAAATTTATTCCCAGAGGAGAGCAGATATTACTACTTCACCTGCATCATTTCTACACCTGAGCTCTCTTCAGGCATTGCTTATCAAATTTGAATGAACACACAAAGTGGGAAGTAGTAAGCCTTGACCTTTCTATTGTTCCCCCCCCCCCCCTCATATGTAAGGTAATAAGTCTGAAGATCAGGTGTTTCATGTATAAAGTCTCCTCGTGAGTAAGATTCCATATTTTTCCAGTCTCTCCTATTACTTAGAGATGCCTTCCATGTCAACAGGAAACATCCTCTTTAAACATGTCACTTTTCAGGTGTGGCACCTGGTGGCTTCCATATCAATAAGATAAAATTACACTTGAAAGAAAAGTTTAGCATGTATCCTTAAATTGTGTTAAGGAACATGGACAGCTCTTTTAAAATGTGTACAAAAATAGTAGTAGATTCTCTGTGTGTCACTAGCGGCCACTGCTTTCAACATGAAAACAATAATGAAGAGGACAAAGCTAGGTACTCCTCCTGTCACATGTTGATTCAAGCCAAATGAGTATCAAGCACAGAACTAAAACTAGAAGATGTTGTCCAAGAAATACAGGACTGATCATGTGATTTGATCTTGCATGAGTGAGACCAAACAAAACCAATCCTTTTATACTGTTAAGCAAATTTTACATACAGAATTATCAGTGCAAAAGCAGAAAGCCTTGCGTCGAGACATCATCTCAATTGTATTATGCATGCTGTTAAATTAAACAATCATTAGAACCCCTAACATATCAGCGAGTCACATCTTTTTGCTGTCCGTCTTTCCATCAAAGCAATTTGCAGTTTTGTCTCAGAATAAAGCCAATACATCTAAGCATATCAGCCAAAATGATCTAAACCTTTTGGCAAAACCAATGCCTAAGAGTACCATGGTCGTTGAGCCCAGTAGATTAATTACCTGTAGCCGGCATAGTCTGTCACCTAAACACTCCCAGATTGCAGGATCTGAATTACAAATGAAACAGGACTCCATACCTCACACATCCCCCTCTACTTTTCCTGCACCTGTTTTTATAACAACAGTTAAATAACCACCTTCTGCTGAGCTGCATAATTCATCCTGATTATATTTAAGTGACAGAGGCAAATGGTTCAGGCTTGAGGCAAATCCTGGACACATGTAAAAGAGAATGATATAAAGTATACAAATCTGTTAACAATAGTGCGGTTCCACAAGTCCAGTACTGCTATTCCAGAATTCCATGTCCATATTCCCTAATGCATGCAAGAGTGATATGTGGGGGAGTTTAGCTTTTGTAGCCAGTCCCAAATTGAGACAGGCAAGCATTGCACAGATATGAGCATATGGTTACCCTGTGGGGAGGGAGGGAGGTTGAAAGCATATAAATGCCAATTCTATCTTCTAGCTGGTGTATTTGTTGTTTCACAGACACTTTTGATCTCACCTTGGGACAGGGATTGCTGGTAACAAAAGGGCCATATAGGGGCTTTCTTTTCCTTTTTTTTTTGTTTTATAAACTTCCTATTCTAGTTGGTCTTCCCCATTCATGCATGTGGTAGCATGGATTCAATCATCCATGGCTTGAAAATACTTTTTAAAAATCCAAAAAGCAACCCATGATTTTGCTATTTTATATAAGGGATGCCAATTTACTATGCTGTTACAGAAATTGGGTTATGAAAAAGATAAGTTCTGTAGATTTGTTCTAAAGTTGAATTTGTATATAAGTTGGAACAGGTACGTTTTTAAGTGTAACTCCTACAAAATTTTTGTTTTATTTTGGATAGCATAGGGAAAGGTTAACACCCCTGTGGTGTTTGTTTTGCTGACTCTGTTCCTCACTTTCTGCCCCTGTGACAATTGGATTTTGAAAAACTTGGAAACAAGGATTCGTGATAAAGCTCCAGTCAATATACTTTTTCCCCATGATAACTCTTTCAGGAATGAATTCCCCTTCTTAGGGGTAGATTTCCTTTCATTTCCTGTTGTCACACCCCTATTCTTAAACATGAGTTGTATGTAAGTCATATGTATTTAACTAGTGGGATGGCCTGTATATATAATGGGACCTGAGCATCCACAAACGTTAGTATCTACTAGGCTTGCTCAAATAATTCGATTTCCCCGTTACCCGTTATTAATTCGTTATTTTCGTTAGTTTTGAAGCAATATACGGCATTGGTTGTCCACACGTCTGGATATCGCGGTTTCGAACTGCGACTGGCCGTTTTTAGTTATGTCGTCGTTTTTTTTCGTTTTTAAAAAAAGCTTTTGCAAATCACCCAAACTTGTTTAAGTGCACTGGGGCAACCTAGCGTGTTGTTTGCACCTTGTGGCCAATCAGAGAGCACGTTTAACCAGGGGGAGGGGCTGGTAGGACGTCCTGAATGAAAAGAGCGAGCACGGAGCCTCGTGGCTCATTTGCACCGGGAATCTGGAGAGGGTGGAAGGGAGATTCTGGGCAGGCAGGCAGGCAGGCAGGCAGGCAAGATTGCTGCATCACAGCCTCCTTGGCTGTGTCTGAGCTAGAGCTAGGCTACAGAAGACCTGGAGAAAAGGTTGGGTGGTGTGGGTTTGGAAACTGTTGGGTGTTTCTTTTTTAATTTTTTGCAAAGGGCCTGTGGGTGTTTTTTTCCTCACGAGATTGGCGTTTTCCATTTTCCCACCCGGCCAGCAATTTTTCTGCTGCGCCATTTTTTCTGTAGCGGGCGGGGTGGGCTTTCTTCTTTCTTTTTTTCAACGCAAAAGGGTTTTTGGAAACAAGGGAGCCTGATTTGGCCCTTGCCTGCTCAAGCAGGGCTGTTTGTCTGTGCCAGGGACGCTGTCTGTGAATCAAAAGCCAAGTTTGGCCTAAGGATTGCACCTCCCATAGTCCTTTGTAGAACTACACCTCCTTTTTGGGAAACAAGGGAGCCTGTTTTGCCCCTTGCCTGCTCAAGCAGGGCTGTTTGTCTGTGCCAGGGACGCTGTCTGTGAATCAAAAGCCAACTTTGGCCAAAGGATTGCACCTCCCATTGTCCTTTGTAGAACTACACCTCCTTTTGGGGAAAATAAGGGAGCCTGATTTGGCCCTTGCCTGCTCAAGCAGGGCTGTTTGTCCGTGCCAGGGACGCTGTCTGTGAATCAAAAGCCAACTTTGGCCAAAGGATTGCACCTCCCATACTCCTTTGTAGAAAAACACCTCCTTTTTGGGAAAAAAGGGAGCCTGATTTGGCCCTTGCCTGCTCAAGCAGGGCTGTTTGTCTGTGCCAGGGACGCTGTCTGTGAATCAAAAGCCACCTTTGGCCAAAGGATTGCACCTCCCATACTCCTTTGTAGAAATACACCTCCTTTTGGGGAAACAAGGGAGCCTGATTTGGCCCTTGCCTGCTAAAACAGGGCTGTTTGTCCGTGCCAGGGACGCTGTCTGTGAATCAAAAGCCAACTTTGGCCAAAGGATTGCACCTCCCATAGTCCTTTGTAGAACTACACCTCCTTTTTGGGAAAAAAGGGAGCCTGATTTGGCCCTTGCCTGCTCAAGCAGGGCTGTTTGTCCGTGCCAGGGACGCTGTCTGTGAATCAAAAGCCAAATTTGGCCAAAGGATTGCACCTCCCATACTCCTTTGTAGAAATACACCTCCTTTTGGGGAAAAAGGGAGCCTGATTTGGCCCTTGCTTGCTCAAGCAGGCCTGTTTGTCCGTGCCAGGGACGCTGTCTGTGAATCAAAAGCCAACTTTGGCCAAAGGATTGCACCTCCCATACTCCTTTGTAGAAAAACACCTCCTTTTTGGGAAAAAAGGGAGCCTGATTTGGCCCTTGCCTGCTCAAGCAGGGCTGTTTGTCCGTGCCAGGGACGCTGTCTGTGAATCAAAAGCCAACTTTGGCCAAAGGATTGCACCTCCCATACCCCTTTGTAGAACTGGAAAGTACAGGTATCCCCTTGTAAACGAATAAAAATAACTAAAACTGAAATAGACGGTTTTGCGGCAGTTAATAGACCCTAAACAGAACACGTTGCCAATCAAGAAACAAGAAATATTTTCCACCACTTACACAACACCTTTCCATCCCCCCATCTGTCTCCTGAAAACACTCCCGTTATCATGAAGCGTTCAGCTGTACGCGGGTCTGGGGGAGCAAGTCCTGCTAGTGGTAAAGCCACAGCCAGGACACTGTGGGGGGCCAAAAAAGTTAGGGTGGGTCCCATCCGTCTTGAACGCCGAACTATGGGAGTGGGTGGACTTGATGAAGAAGCCGGCTGTTCGAATGCAGAAAGTTCACAGCCCTCCCACCGGAGCCAGTTGTCGTATGGAGCTGAGACCACAGGACGATCAATGGAACATACAGGTGTAGCCGTCCTGGAACTACAGGTGGTGGATAGTGAGGATATAGATAACCCCACCCCTCCACCCGCTACTGACAGTGAGGAGGAGGTAGAGGAGGTTGTACCATCAAACCAAAAACTTTCTCTAGCTGACGAAAGGGTGCCAACGACTCCTATCTCTGTGGGCGTCGCCACAGTGGCTGTGGGGAGGCCAAGGTCTTATATTTGGGACCATTTCCATGTCCACTCTCAGTGTGCTACTTTGGCAGTTTATAGACACTGTGGGGCAAATATCAGCAGAGTCAGAGACCTGAGACATCTTGCGACCTCGGGGTTGAGCTCTCACATGAAGCGACACCATCCCTCCATTTCGGTAGGAGGGGGAACTGCAAGCCCTTCCAGTGGCAGCCTTAGCACACAAAGTTCTCCTGGTGAAGATGGTGGAAGGCAGACACAGTCCACCTTGGAGGATTGGGCCATTCCATTACCCAGAAAGAAAACGGGGGAAACATTACTCACACCCCAGCAGATAACCCAAAGTGTGGGAGAGATGATTGCCCTAGATCACCATCCCTTCCGCCTGGTTGAACAAGAAGGCTTCGTACGCCTTATGAAACGACTGTGCCCCCGATACAAAATCCCCTCCCCTCACACCTTTTCCAGAAAAGTTATTCCCGGCTTGTACAAGGGCTGTAAGGAACGCATTATCCAGATGTTGCGTAGCGCCATGGGAGGACATATCCATTTTACCTCTGACATTTGGTCAAGCTTGGGAGGAGGCCATTCCTACCTCTCTCTCACGGCACATTGGTGGGAGAAGGAAGGCAGTATGGATACATCCCATCGTTGGGCACTCCTCGCGTTGGAGGTAGTTGATCGTGATCACAAGGCAGAGACCATCTGCAGCTATCTGGAAAACATTATGGGGGAGTGGATGCAGTGTAGGCCGGAAGAGTAACTGCTTCAGAGTAACTTTGGCTAATTTTGTGGGTGGCCAGGGGGGGGGGGTTGCCCCTTTGGACTCTGTCCCAGAACTCTCTCCTGTAACCTACAATGCTTTCCTCTCTCTTTTCCCTTCCTTTCTCGTCTTTATCATCACTCACCGTTGCCCACTGTTGTTTTTGGTTTCATCAATCACAAGGGGCCGTTTCCCGAATCATTGAATCATGGAATCATAGAAAGTAGAGTTGGAATAGAACTCATGGGCCATCGATTTCTCCCCCAACTAAGACGCAGGAAGTTTCATTCAAAGCATCCCCGACAGATGGCCATCGAGCCTATGCTTAAAAGCTTCAAAAGAAGGAGCCTCCAACACAGTCTGGGGGAGACAGTTCCACTGCCGAACAGCCATCACAGTGAGGAAGTTCTTCCTGATGTTCAGGTGGAATCTCCATTCCTGTTGTTTGAAGCCACTGCTCCGTCCCGTTGTCTTCAGGGCAGCAGAAAATAAACTTGCTCCCTCCTCCCTATGACTTCCCCTCACATATTTGTACATTGCTATCATGTCTCCTCTCAGCCTTCTCTTCTGCAGGCTAAACATGGCCAGCTATTAAAGCCTCTCATACTGCTTGTTCTCCAGACCCTTATTCATTTTAGTCGCACTCCTCTTGACACTTTCAAGCTTGACCGCATCTCCATTTATCTGCAGTGCCCAAAGTTGGACACATTATTCTAGGTGTGGTCTGACCAAGGCAGAGTAGAGGGGGAGCATGACTGCCTTGGATCTAGACGCTATTCCCCTGTTGATGCAGGCCTAAAGCCCATTGGATATTTGATCTGCCGCAACCCATAGTAGGCTCATTGTTATCTTGTTGTCCACGAGGACTCCCAGATGTTTTTCTCACACACTGCTGTCAAGCTAGGCGTCCAAAAAACAGTCGCTTGGATTGCCATTATCAATATCGAAGTGAAGTAGCTTTCATTTGTCCCTGTTGAACTTAATAAAGTTACTTTTGGCCCATCTCTGTAGTCTGAAGTTACAAAACTTTTTCTCTCCTGTAATACTGACGCTGTAGAGGTAGAAGGATTTTCTGTGGGAAATTAGTCCATAAAAGCCAGGGTAGGAAATGCTTCCTCTTTGAGTTCAGTACGGATTTCATTCAATTCTCTATTTTTCTTTTTTTTGGTCAAAAATTATTTCCCTCATGAGCCAGGACTGCTTGGTCTTCTCCAGATCCTCGGAGTTCCTGTACAGAAAGAGCACTGTTATATTTGATGTGGATACTTCGGATAATCATTTTAGGTGAAGGAATACGCCAGACTCACACTTTTCTGAGATATCTGTCCATCTGAACCTTTGAGGATGTGTTTTGCCACAGGGAATAATACTACACCTCGACTTTGGCCAGCACTTCTCTAAATTTTCATCTTTCACTGTCCCATCGGCTTGAGCGGGTGTGGTCGACGCAGTGGCCACGGGACGGCCGCCTTTGGGTCCCCTAGCCCTCTGCCCGCTTACGCGGACGGCGGCGTTTGCCCGTCAGGGCGTGTGCCTTTGCGGCTGCTTTCGAGGTGTGGGCGCAGGTTACGTCGAGTGCGAACCGCATTTTGCTGGCTTGTTGGTATAACTCAGAGGGTGGAAACATCAAAGACAGTGGGACACCTACGATTTTGCCCAAATTACTCCAAATGTAAACCTTGTGTCCCATCACCCTGAAAGGCTGTGATTGACGCTGTTACTGTGGAACGGCCGCCTTTGGTTGTTCTTGCCCTCTGGCCGCGCACGCGGACGGTGGCGTTTGCCCATCAGGGCGTGTGCCTTTGCGGCTGCTTTCGAGGTGTGGGCGCTGGTTCCGTCTCGTGGGAACTGTTTTTTGCTGGCCTGTTGGAATAACAATAGAAGAGGGTGGAATGATTAAAGACAGTGGGACAGTGTCCCATTCACCTATAAAGGCAGTGTACTCAACGTTGTGGCCGCAGAACGGCCGCCTTTGGGTCCCCTTGCCCTCTGGCCGCGCACGCGGACGGTGGCATTTGCCCGTCAGGGCGTGTGCCTTTGCGGCTGCTTTCGAGGTGTGGGCGCAGGTTCCGTCTCGTGGGTATTTTTTTTTGCTGGCCTGTGGTTATAATGATAGAAGATGGTGGAATCACTTAAAAAATTGGGACACCTTGGCCTTTACCACTTCTCAAAATTGTCTTCTTTCACTGTACCATTGCCTTGAGCGGGTGTAGTCGACAGTACTTGATGAAAATCTTCCGCAGACTCATAAGTAGAGAATCAATCCACTCAGAAACTCTGTTTTGCTATTAAAAACAATTACTTATGTCTTCATGTTCCCTTTTGAATCAACATTTGTGCTTTGTTTCTACTTTGGATTCATTACTACTCCATTACACACAATATCTTTCATTATTGTACTTCCTCAACTTTACTTTAACTGTATACCAACAGAAGTCATTTCCCTCTATCCAGCTCATCTGCTGGAGAACTGTAATAACACCAGAAATACACACAAGTCTTCCCTGAAGTGCAACTCAATGGAAACATGAACCCAACATCTGAGCCTTAAAACCTTCCTCTTCCAAAAAGCCTTAGAGGTCTGTGTGGTCGTTCGTTGCCTTGAATTGGTTGCCAGGCCAATAGTATTTCGCACTGCATTGTTTTTTAACTGTCAAACTACCTCCTCTCTATTCAGCCCTCGGACCCGTGCCGTGTTTTTACACCAATGTTTTTTAAGCTGGTAATGCTGTATGCTGACTGTGACTTCAGTTATATTTTATGTCTCATTGACCCAACATTTCCTTGAATACAGAAGAGTCTCACTGATCAAAGCTGAACGGGCCTACCTAAGCTTCAATAAGGAAATATCTTGGATAGGACTGGTAGAAGAGAAGCGTATTACACATCATTATGATTTCCCTAATAAAGCACCAAAAATTCATGTTATACAACCAATGTGACTGAAGAAGTCGTTCAATATGCAGTAATGTTATGTTGTTATTGCTTAATTTATGAATTTGGCTGCAAAATATCACGATATAATGGAATCGTTGACTAGTTTTACATAGGCTAGACGGTTTGCTGTCATGGAGTGTGTCTTTGTGTCATGGGTTGTGGGGAGTGGGCGTGGGGCCGGCCAACGGTGGCTGGCCCCCCTGGTCTAAGGGGATTGGGCCCACATTTCAAAAGCATACGTAACGAAAGCATGCCCTTCCCCATGTGGGTTCTGTGGTGTGTGTGTGGGGCCGGCCAACGGTGGCCGGCACCCCTGGTCTGATGGGCTTGGGCCCTCATTTCGAAAGCAGACGGAAAGTAAGCATGCTCTTCCCCGTGGGTTGTGGGGTGTGGGCGTGGGGCCGGCCAACGGTGGACGGCCCCCAGGGTCCGAGGGGCTTGGGCCCACATTTCGAAAGCAGACGGAAAGTAAGCATGCCCTTCCCCGTGGCTTGTGGGGTGTGGGCGTGGGGCCGGCCAACGGTGGCCGGCCCCCCGGGTCCGAGGGGCTTGGGCCCACATTTCCTGGTTTTTTTCTTCTCTCTCTGTCTCTGGGATGCGTGCCGGCCAACTGTGGCTGGCCTAGTATTTTAAGGTATGGGCCTTGCCGGCTGTGGCTTTTTCTTTCATTTTTTTTCTTTTGTTTTTGCTGCCTGTCGGCCTTCGTGGTCGTGTTTCCCGCGTTGCACCGCATCCCTCTTCTCTCGCGGCTGTCTTTCTTTACCCCTTTCTGCGATATTGCACAGAAGCCTCCTTGGGGGCGGCCACTCTTTCTTCCTGTCGGGGAAGCGTGCCGGCCAACTGTGGCCGGCCTAGTATTTTAAGGTATGGGCCTTGCCGGCTGTGGCTTTTTCTTTATTTTCTTTGGTTTTTGCTGCCTGTCGGCCTTCGTGGTCGTGTTTCCCGCGTTGCACCTCATCCCTCTTCTCTCGCGGCTGTCTTTCTTTACCCCTTTCTGCGATATTGCACAGAAGCCTCCTTGGGGGCGGCCACTCTTTCTTCCTGTCGGGGAAGCGTGCCGGCCAACTGTGGCCGGCCTAGTATTTTAAGGTATGGGCCTTGCCGGCTGTGGCTTTTTCTTTATTTTCTTTGGTTTTTGCTGCCTGTCGGCCTTCGTGGTCGTGTTTCCCGCGTTGCACCGCATCCCTCTTCTCTCGCGGCTGTCTTTCTTTACCCCTTTCTGCGATATTGCACAGAAGCCTCCTTGGGGGCGGCCACTCTTTCTTCCTGTCGGGGAAGCGTGCCGGCCAACGGTGGCCGGCCTAGTATTTTAAGGTATGGGCCTTGCTGGCTGTGGCTTTTTCTTTCTTTTCTTTTGTTTTTGCTGCCTGTCGGCCTTCGTGGTCGTGTTTCCCGCGTTGCACCGCATCTGTCTTCTCTCGCGGCTGTCTTTCTTTACCCCTTGGTGCGATATTGCACAGAAGCCTCCTTGGGGGCGGCCACTCTTTCTTCCTGTCGGGGAAGCGTGCCGGCCAACTGTGGCCGGCCTAGTATTTTAAAGTATGGGCCTTGCTGGCTGTGGCTTTTTCTTTCATTTTTTTCTTTTGTTTTTGCTGCCTGTTGGCCTTCGAGGTCGTGTTTCCCGCATTGCACCGCATCCCTCTTCTCTCTCGGCTGTCTTTCTTTACCCCTTTCTGCGATATTGCACAGAAGCCTCCTTTGGGGCGGCCACTCTTTCTTCCTGTTGGGGAAGCGTGCCGGCCAACTGTGGCCGGCCTAGTATTTTAAAGTGTGGGCCTTGCCGCCTGTGGCTTTTTCTTTCTTTACTTTTCTTTTGTTTTTGCTGCCTGTCGGCCTACGTGAACGTGTTTCCCACGATGCACCGCATCTCTCTTCTCTCGCAGCTGTCCCTCTGTACATCTTTAGGCAATTATGCTAAGATCCTTCCTTTGTGGTGGGCCACTCTTTTTTCCTCTCTGGGATGCATGCCGGCCAACTGTGGCCGGCCTAGTATTTTAAGGTATGGGCCTTGCCGGCTGTGGCTTTTTCTTTCTTTTCTTTTGTTTTTGCTGCCTGTCGGCCTACGTGTTCGTGTTTCCCACGTTGCACTGCATCTCTCTTCTCTCGCGGCTGTCGTTCTTTACCCCTTTTGGGCGATTTAGCACAGAAGCCTCCTTTGGGGCGGCCACTCTTTTTTCCTCTATGGGATGCGTGCCGGCCAACTGTGGCCGGCCTATTTTAATGTGTGGGCCTTGCCGGCTGTGGCTTTTTCTTTCTTTTCTTTTCTTTTGTTTTTGCTGCCTGTCGGCCTACGTGTTCTTGTTTCCCACGTTGCACCGCATCTCTCTTCTCTCGTGGCTGTCGTTCCGCACCCCTTTGGGCGATTTAGCACAGATGCCTCCTTTGGGGCAGCCACTCTTTTTTCCTCTCTGGGATGCGTGCCGGCCAACTGTGGCCGGCCCATTTTAATGTGTGGGCCTTGCCGGCTGTGGCCTTTTCTTTCTTTTCTTTTCTTTTGTTTTTGCTGCCTCTCGGCCTACGTGGTCGTGTTTCCCACGTTGCACCGCATCTCTCTTCTCTCGCGGCTGTCGTTCCGCACCCCTTTGGGCAATTTTGCACAGATCCTTCCTTTGGGACGGGGTCCTCTTTTTTTTTTCTCTCTCTCTCTGTACGGGATGCATGCCGGCCAACTGTCACCGGCACAGGATGGGGTCTTTGATGCTGAGATAGACATTGGGGTTCGGATCCCCACGGGGATTTTTTCTTTCTTCTTTTTTCTCCATCTTGGACATTGCGGTTCGGATCACAACGTTGATTTTTTCTTTCTTTTTGCTCCAATTTTTCCCACTACCCCTGCCAGTGCTTTTAATGGATACTAACCCTCATGTGTATCTCAGCAGCTGAGCCCCCGCTCTACTGCTTTAGGGAAAAGGGTCAGGGGTGTGGGATCCATGCCCCCATGTCTATTTCTGCAGTTTAAGCCCACGCCCTGCTGCTTTGGGGAAAGGGGCAGGGGTGGGAGACGGGCCACGGTGGACGGCTCCCCAGGGGAGTGGGATCCAAGCCCCCATTTTGCCATCAGGCAATAAATCAAACCAACGTCGCAGAAATCTTACATTTCTTGGGAGGGGAGGGGCTTGACCACTGGGGTATAATGGCCTCCAATATGGATGCCTGGGGAAAGTCATTGCGCATAGTGGCAGGCAGCAAAATGTGTCTCTTGGCCAATGGCCCCCAATGCCCTAAAATTTTGACAGATTTACGGGCACTGAAACAATGTTACACAAGTAGAAGAAGGACTTTCACAGTGATGGAATCCCTATTGAATGAACAGGAAATAACAATTCAAAAGCAGGAACAGATTTTTTGCAATTGGTAAAGTTTTTTTATATGAACTATAAAATTGCGCAATAAATCTTAGGAAAGGGCAAACGCTCTTCAATTTAGCAAACAAACAGGGTGGATTGTGTTCTCCCACTGTACCAAATTTGATCAGTATAGCTGAAAAAATGAGAGCAGGAGAGCCCCCGAACTCCCCCCCCCCTCTGGGACTGTTTTTGGGCGACTGCGCATGCGCGTCCGCCATTAACGAATTAATTTTGAAGATAACGAATTTTCATTAATTTCGAATTTTTTGGGGGGCAAAATTCGGAAATACCTTCAAAAACGAAACGCTGCCCCCCTCTAGTTTTGAAACGAGTTTAGAATCAAATTTTTCGTGGATCGATCAAGCCTAGTATCTACAGAGGATTGAGGAAACAAACTCCAACAGATATTATTATTATTATTATTATTATTATTATTATTATTATTGACACAAATATATAGTATGACATAGCAAATGAGATATATATGCAGGATTTTGTATCACAAAATCACAAGTCGAACATTTCCCAAGTGTTTAGGACTGTATGATGTATTTTTGGATGATGCATGCAGATCCCAGTAAGGTGGCCTTTTGCAGTTGACAGATTGTGATTTTGTTAATGTTTATTGTTTCCAAATGCCAGCTGAGATCTTTTGGCATGGCACCCAGTGTGCCGATTACCACCAGGACCACCTGTACTGGATTATGCCAGAACCCTTGCAGTTTGATCTTGAGGTCCTGATAACGGCTGAGTTTTTCCTGTTGTTTTTCATCAATTCGACTGTCATCTGGAATGGTGATATCAATAATCAAACTTTTTTCTTTTCCACAACCATGAGGTCTGGTGTGTTGTGTTCCAAAACTTTGTCAGTATGGATTCGAAAGTCCCACAGTATTTTTGTGTGTTCATTTTTCACTACCTTTGCAGGTTTGTGATCCCACCAATTCTTTACTGCTGGCAGCTGGTACTTGTGACATAAATTCCAATTACCGTATATACTCGAGTATAAGCTGACCCGAATATAAGCCGAGGCACCTAATTTTACCACAAAAAAAACTGGGAAAACATCGTATAAACCGAGGGTGGTAAATTTCAGAAATAAAAATAGATACCAATAAAATTACATTAATTGAGACATCAGTAGGTTAAATGTTTTTGAATATTTACATAAAGCTCAAATTTAAGATAAGACTGTCCAACTCTGTTTACATCATTATTCTCATCTTCAATGTAAACGTGCTTATGTATCCTTTTAATAATAATAGAGTAAAATAATACATGTCATAATAATAATAATAAATACAGGAAAATAATACATGTCATAATAAATAGAGTAAAATAATAAATGTATTAATAATAATAAAAATAGAGTAAAATAAATGTAATAGTAGCAACAATAATAGAGAAAAATAATAAATGTGCCATATATTCTTGAGTATAAGCTGACCCAAACATAAGCCAACCAGGACCCTCACTCGAGTATAAACTGAGGGGGGCTTTTTCAGTCTTAAAAAAAGGGCTGAAAAACTAGGCTTATACTCGAGTATATACAGTAATCATTTGGGCCACATAGTTGTGCCTCTGTTTGTAGTCTGTCTGTGCGATTTTCTAACAGCAGCTGAGGATATGATCAATAGTTTAATCAGCTTCCTTGCACAGTCTGCATTTTGGGTCATCAGCTGATTTTTCGATCTTGGCCTTAATTGCATTTGTTCTGATGGCTTGCTCCTGGACTGCACAAATCAGGCCTTCTGTCTCCTTCTTCAGTGTCCCATTCATGAGCCATAGCCAGGTATTCTCCTTATCAACTTTTCCTTCAATTTTGTCAAGGAACTGTCCATGCAATGCTTTGTTGTGCCATCTGTCAGCTCTAGTTTGTAGTGCAGTCTTCTTGTACTGATTCCTTGTCTGCTGTGCTTTGAGGAGTTTCTGATTTTTGTCTTCAATCAAAGCAGGTTCTTCACTTTCTTTTACATAATCTGCTAGGGAATGTTCTTCTTCTTTGACTGCTTGATTTACTTGTAAGAGTCCTCTGCCACCAGATCTTCTAGGCAGATATAGCCGGTCAACATCAC
Organism: Anolis carolinensis; assembly: GCF_035594765.1. NCBI lineage: Eukaryota > Metazoa > Chordata > Lepidosauria > Squamata > Anolidae > Anolis > Anolis carolinensis. The sequence goes on from NC_085844.1 coordinate 192,858,810, forward strand.
TGTGAGGATGAAGTGAATGATGAATGGTCATGAGTTTTCTTGTTTTTCTGTCCAAATTGTCCAGTTCCACCTGTGTCCAGTTTATAATGCCAACAGTATGTCTTATAACAGGTATGGCCCAGGTGTTTATGGCCTTGATGGTGTTGCCTCCATTGAGCTTGCTTTTGAGAATTTTTCTGATCCTTTGAGTGCATTCTTTGCTAACCACAATTTTTACATGTTCATGTTTGATGTTGTCCAGCTATAGTATGCCCAGATATTTATAGGCCTCTGGCTGGTGACATTTTATTGTCTGGCCATTAGGCATATTTATGCCCTCACTTTCAATGATTTTTCCCTTCTTCAATGCCACTGTCGAACATTTTTCCAAACCAAACTCCATGCTGATGTCAGCATTAAAGATTCAGACAGTGTTAGTCAGTTTCAGTTTTCCCAGCTTCAGGTCATCAGGTACATCAGATGTGAAATTTTGTGAAATTTCTCATACGTTTGATAGCCGAGGGTTTTTTGTTTTTTTTCCGTAAGATTGTTGACAGAGGAATCATGGTAATAATGAAAAGCAGTGGGGATAAGGAGTCACCCAGGAAAATTCCTCTTCTGATGTTGACAAATCCATAGCTTTCATTTCCAACAAACAGTTCAGTTTTCCAGTGCTCCATCATGTTTTCAATAAAGGTGCCAACGTTTTTACTAATCCCGATGGTGTCCAGGCACTTAATGATCCAGCTGTGTGGGAGTGAGTTAAAGGCCTTTTTGTAGTCAATCCATGTCATGTTAAGATTAATATTTTGGTTTTTACAGTTCTCCAGAATCATTTTGTCAATTAATAACTGGTCTTTTGTGCCCCCCATTTGTTGCCTTTCTGTTCATCTGGCAAGATGTTCTTTTCTTCAAAATAGTCTTGAATTCTGTCAGCTATGATGCCAGTCAGTAGTTTAAACATAGTGGGCAGACACGTTATTGGCCTGCAGTTTCCTGGTGCTGCTCCTTTTGCTGGATCATTTTGTATCAGATATGTTCTCCCAGTTGTTAACCATTCACTGATACTTCCTTTTTGCAGCAGCTCATTGAATTGTTGGGCCATTTTCCCATGTAGACTAATCAGATATTTGAGCCAAAATCCATGCAGTTGACCTCTACCAGGCAATGTCCAGTTCTTGACTTTTTGCACTCGTTTTCTGATCATTTCAGTTGTTATTTCCATCTGTTCCATTTTGTTTTGTGAGAATTTTCCTTGGAATTCCTTTATCCACCCAGCATTTTTGTTGTATTTCTTATTATTTTCCCAAAGTTTTTTTTCCAAAACTTAGTTGTTGACATTTTCTCAGGCTTTATGATTACTGTGTCTGTTTTTTGGTTCAGACTCTGGTAGAACCATCTTTGGTCTGATTGAAACAATTGATTTTGTCTGTACTGGATGATTCTGGCTTCATATCTTTCAGTTTTTCTGGCTGGTGCTGTAATTTTTTCTTTTCACAATTTCCAAAGCTTCTTCAATTTTTCTGGTGTTCAGCCAGTAGTTTCTGATAAGGTATTGCTTGATTTGGTCATTCTTCAGTTTCTTCTCCTTCATATTTTTCAGGTTACTTGCATCTGATTGCAGATTTTTTATTTTCAGCTCCAGCCTGAACTCCTATTTGGGTTTTCCAGTCAATTTTCTTTAGGGCTGCATTGGTTGTAGGAGCCCAAGCTCTTCTGTTACTATCACTGCTGTACTATAGGCAAACTGGTTTGTTTGTTCAATGGATGTTATTTGGACAGTAGAAATTAATGTATTCACATCTTTCATGAGAGGTGCCAGGTGTCTCTTGGGCACTGTTTTTAAAGTTGGAAGTCACTTTCTTACCGCATTTGCTGAAGCATGGGCCATGATTTTATCCTTGAGGTCTTGTTGTCTTGCTGTCAATGTTCCTGGTAATTCACCAAGTGCTTCAAGTGTTAGTTCTTCAAATTCTTGCAAAAGCTCCACATTTTCTTCTGGTTCAGTCTGCTCCACCTTTCCAGGTGTTGCTGGAGTCTCTGCTACTGTCTGTACTGTGGCCTGATGGTAATTTACTTTGCAGATTTTCTGAATTTCTTTGAGTTCAACTTCACTGAACACTTTGTTTCTGAGTATGAATCTTTGTTGATCAGCGAGTCAGGATTCTGTTATCTGTTATCTCTCCATGGATTCAATGGCCCTTTGAAGGTAACCATAAGACTAATGTGGCCCTCAATGAAAATGTGTTAGACACCCCATTCTAGAAGGTAAGGACAACTATTTAAACTTAACAATTTTCACAGTTCCAAATATCCTGTGTTTTAAACCAGTCATTCTGCAGCCTTAGCGGCTTCATCTTTCTGTTTTACTCAAAATTTCTTAGTATGGTAATAAAAAGAAAATCCACAAAGAAGTTATTGCTGCTATGACAGATTTCAGATGATTTCAACCTGGATATCTTGAAACCTGTATAATTATTAACTTGAATTTGAAATTGAATGAGTAATTATTCTATTATTCTAATGCCAAAAACAAATTATATGAAAACTCGGTGCTAGTCAAATTGGCCACCTCCCAAACATTCCTTCCATTTTCATTCAATACAGCAATTCAATTTCTATCCACAGTCATTTAATAAATTATAAATGTGTTGTGACAAACTTTTTCCCTTCAGAAGTTAGAATTTTATGAATATGGGGTGATGTCAGCTCAGTGATGTGAGAGCTGAAGGAGTCTCAGGGTTATAAAACGGTTGTGGGCTTTGGGGTTCATTTGGTAGGAGAATTACATTTCTCAGTTGTCCTGACAACTATCTCACAGCTGTAGCAGCTTGCCAAGTGCTACAGTGAGAAAGAGAGGCTTTATTCTTGCCTTTAGATACCGTACAGAATGAGGAGAAAGGATGGTAAGTGGATCTGTGGGAGGCAGGAGTCTGGGAGGCAGAACTTCCTGAAACAGAGATGAATTAAGCAGCAATATCCCTGTATTTGAGGCAAACATTTGAACCATTGATTTGCATATTTCCAAGCTAGGAAATATATAATTAACATGTAAGGCATAAACCACACAGATTAGCTTCATTTCAGCTTCACCAAAAGTGCATCTTTAGAGAAGTTTTGAACACATTATTGTCATTTTATTGGGAGAAAAAACTACTGTTAATAATATTTCCAGATCATGCACTTTACTCAAAAGTCCCAAATGAAAATGCTAATGCAGTTGTATCCTGGGTTAAAAAAACAGGTGAATACCTGGATCCTGCTCCAAGATTCAGAATTTCCCCCATGTTGGGGTAATGGAGACACAGATCCTGTATCCCTATGTGGGATAGTGAATCGCTCTCCCTGTCCACAGCCATCGTGCACTCCCCGGGCTCAGGCAGTCTGTGGAGGTGAGGTGGTTGTCTCTCCTGCCCCTTAGCACCCAAATCCTATCCTCTAAAGACAGATCAACCAGGACCCTGTGCTTCCTGATTGATGCCATGTGAATGATCAAGGAAAATTTGGGGAAAGCGAGGGGGGTAATTTTGGGTGCTGGGGGGTTAGGATCCTGCCCCATTCCCAGTCATACTGAATCAGTTTCAGCACAGCTGGATGGTGGGGCCATTGTCCTGCCAAGGAGGCTGATAACAGCCTCCCATTTGTCTATAATACAGCTATGAACCACTATGTTTCAGACTGGTACAGAGCTGCATTATGTGCCGGCATAGAACCAAGATAGTGATCAACTAGCAGCTCCTGAACTAAGCTCCTGAATGGAGACCAGCCTCCATCCTGCTCCAGCAATGAAATAGGGACCCACAAATAATCCAAAACAGAAAAATAATTGAGAATTGACTCCTACCTTCCAATCACAGAGACAACAAAAATGATGAGTCACAGATCTCCGAAATCATCTACCATAAATATAGCAATAACAAGACTGTCCTCCTGCCCCCACACCACACCCTCCGAAGGTCCAGCTCAGGATACTCTCCAGAAGTAGGGAAATAATTGAGATAAAATCTTGGATCATTACCTGGCTCCTCCCAAAAAAAATACATCACTCAACCTTGCTATGAAATATGTCTACTCTCGACAGACACTATGATCTTTATTCTGCACTGGCTAAATGATATTGCAGGCAAGGTGGGAAACTTCAAAAAATAGCTTGATCAGCATTCCTCCCAAAGAGTTAACAAGCTACAGTTATGCTGACCACATGGGCACAGAAGTCAGCTCTGGAGTTTCCTTATCAACCTCAGTAAATCACTAGCTGAAGCAAAAAGCTGTCCACGTATCTTACAGAAAAACTCAGCTCTTACTACACATTCACCAAAATGTGTACAAATGGAACAACGGGCAACATATTCTAACCTTGTTATCCCAATTATTATACTATCAATACAGATCAATCTAAAAGATCATCACTATCAGCCAAGTCATGCAAGTGCCAAACCTATACTTTTGACCTTTAACAATTTTCAATCCCTAATCATCTGACTCAATTGAAATACTTTTTATTCCATTGTAGTTGCTAGGGCCTTTAAAGATTTACTAGTCCCTGGAAGAGAGCACAATGCTTCAATTAGGTATCTTAAACCTGCCACCCACTGCCAAAACAAGATTCCTGATTTAAAAATCCAGGCAAAACCCAGCAATCTGAAAATTAAATTAGTACAGTTTTAAAATATGGTTGCACAGTCAACTAATGCTGATAGTAACATGGAAATTCATCATGAGCCCAATACAGCTGCTCTTCTAAGCTCTTCCCATAAGAAAAAGAACCACAAGAAATTATCAGGTCACTATACTAATTTCTCTGTAAGATATTCTGGCAGTGATTCCTCTGAAATTCTCAGAAAACTAGCAATAACCAAAGGGCAGTGCAAACCTCACTCAAGCACTTTAGAAAATCAGACTGGAGTTATAACCCCATTTGTTACCCACTCTGTGGGGTCTTCCTGGAAACAGAAGGAGCCCGTCTCACAGGAGAAACAACATCCCTCACCTCCTTTCTCATTGGTAAAGGAAGCCCCTTACCAAAGAAATAAGATCTTTGCTTGCCATTGATCCACATGTTGCTGTTCATGTGGTACTGATTCCTCCAGGCTCTCTATTAGAAACACAAGTCCCCCCTCCCCCACCCTCAAACAAGGACAGGGGCTGATGGAGAAGGAACAGGAACTCAAAGTCACTGTCCCTGCTCCCCCTGATGTATGACAGCCAGGTGCTAAGCATAAGGTCACCCTTTTAACATGGAATGTGGCTGGGTGGCTTGCATCTAACAGAGACCCTTGTTTCACAGACTTCCTTTCTCGCCATGACATCATATTGATCCATGAAACATGGAGTGTGGATGAATCAATGGTTAATGGATGTCACTCATTTTCAGTGGGGGCAAAACATGGAAAAGCCCAAGGAGGATTAGGGATCCTAGTCTCTACCATACTACATGACATAACAAGGCTCCTTCCCCCCACTAGCAACAAGTGCTTTGGCAGTGCTAATTTAATTCCACATCTTATTGATAATAAATGCCTCTATGCTCCCAATGAGGAGGAAAACCCAGATCAGAGCCTTGTGGTCTAACTGGAAAGGTAGGCTGCTGACCTTATAGTGCAGCATTCAAATGCATCTGTAATTGAGGGAGGGGACTTCAATGCAAGAATGGGCCCTGATGACTCCACTCTACAAATGAAACAAATGTCTCCCTTCCAATCCTGAATAAGGTGTATCCTTCCTTTCTCGCCACTCCAAAGACCAGAAATCAAACTTTGCAGGTCTATGCCTGGTTCAAATAACCTTCAGGCTAAACCTCCAAATTTAAATGCTGCCCTGGAAGGTGGCCATCCAGCTGAATTCACCTATATCTCTGGCTCCAAAATGCGTGCTATTGATAATATAACAATCTCTAAGGATCTTCTCCCGTATGCCAAAACTTAAGAGGGTCTTCCCAACTACATATATCAACTAGGCTCATGTTTAGCTTTTTGAAAGTTCACATGATATATGCCCTGCCCTTGTAGTGCACTTTAATTGTTTTTATTTCTGTAGATTAGAGATCTCATTTTCAATGGTCTGGTCACTTCTATCAATCCATGAACATGTGCCAAAAATCAATATGCTAGTTGCCTTTTTGAGCACTTACTTGGAACAAAGTTGCAAAACGTTTTTCATATATTCCTTTTAATGACTTGCAGACAGGTGTTTTCATAAACAAGGTATTTTACATTAGAATCCTTTCATGTATTACAAGCTGAGCAACTGAATATTGCAATGGCATTTTAACTGAACTTCAGTTGCATCTCTAATTCACACGAAACACTTTTGGAAGTGATCTAAAGGGGAAAGGGCAAAAGCCATGGTACTCCCTAACTTTAGGATACATACATTTTATGTTTTGAAAGAACTATTTATTATCTGACTTTTAAACAATGAATTATTGAAATATTTGTTTCTATTAAAGAAACAAAATGAGTAAACTAAACTAGGAAAATATACAACAATACATGAAAGTATGGGGGATGAACATTTTGCTACATAGCACATGTTATATAACAATATCGCAATGTAATAATCATATCAAGAATGTTATATTGCAATTATATATAGAAACAGAGAAAAACAACTATGCAAAACAGAACAACCCAGCACCAAAACGTATTAAACTGTTTTAGCCCCATTTAGAAAACATCCAAGCAGCCATACATTTGCTGTCTAGTGAGTTCTATTCATCTGTAGTTCAAGCAGTAGAAGCTTCCAAAACATTTCCAAGAATACTAAAAGTAAAAGAAACGTCAGAGTTGTCCAGGTAATGCTCAACTTTGTTTCAGAACATAGATAAATGAAAGACAATTACTTTAAAAGCCATAAATGTACTCACACCCACTTTCAGAACAAACTGAAGCATTTATTGAGCATGAGGGAAATATCACATGGTATAGTTTTCCAGGACATCTTTCTTATTACATAGTCATAACAGTATAATCTACTTTAATTGCCATTGATGCAGTCTATAGAATCCCGAGATTCATTGTTTGGTACGGCACTGGAGCTCTTTGTTTTATAATTTTAAATGTCTCATCCTAAACTGCAAATCCTAGGATTGCATAGGATATCTCCAAGATAGTTCTATGTGTAGTTTGCAAGGGTTCCAGTTATATGGCACTTCAGAAGGCATTGTTTCAACGTAAGATGACCCTAAAACAAACCTATTATTATTATTATTATTATTATTATTATTATTATTATTATTATTATTATTATTACCTCACTTTACCTCCCCTGAAGGGGATTCAAAGAGACTTAACATAAAAGCATCAGCATAAAAATGTAAAAATATATAAATATATGAACATTAAAACAGGATTAAACAAAACCAGTGTTTAAAAAATCCCACTTAAAAACCATTAGAACACATTCAAAGTTAAAAACCACAGCACCCCTTAATTGATCTTAAACACCGTGAGTTTTCTTGAGAACAATTGTTCAAAGGGGACTTGCCTTTGCTAGCCTCTGAGTCTGAGAGGGTGTCACTTGCACAGGTCACCCAGTGAATTTCCATAGCCGAGCAAATCTTCAAACCCTTGTTTCCCAGTCCAACACTCAAATCACTGAAATGTTATTATATAAAATCATGTGGTATACAAATACTGAAACAATAGTGATGATTGACTCAAAGCCGCTGGGAAATTCTCCATATGAAGGAGTGGGTAAGTATGATGATGACGACAATGACAACTTCTGAATGCAAATGGGAAGATTACTTCTGCTTGCTGTCCATGGGATGTGCCAGCTGAAATAGTGAGCTTGTCAGAGCCAGCTCCAAACACTGAGATTTATTGAGAAAGCTATGCATCTCAGCCTGTATCACAAATAAGACATCACCCACAGGTCAGATAAACATCCCATGAGATGGAAGTTGAAAAATAGAAGAAGAGGAGAGCAGGGTATTTGAGAGACTGAGTATTTAGATTATTTAGCACTAATTGTGTAATTATTTTATTGCAAGGCCTGAATCACTGGGAAAAAGACATCATTCAAGCCTAAATTTCCCCTAGTGAAGAATTATTCTATGTTTGGAAACACAGTAATTATTTCTTGAAAACAAGTTGCTCTCTGACTAATTTGAGAGTTTTATCTCTTGGGTTCTGCTGCATTGAAATCGAGCAAGCAGCAATAAATCTCATACTTATATAAGGTGGTAGATTGCATTATGTAGGAGTTGGAGAAGAAATAAAAATATAGGACCCTCTATAATGCATTGTGATGGATCTGTAAGAAATGCCGTTCACGGTCAAAATCTCCTCCATCTCACCTAATGATCCCTTTTCAGCATCAGTTTGTGTTGACTGCTGTGTGGGATGGTATATGGAAACCAGCAAGAAATAATTATGAAATAACTTGTCTTCCAAGATAATTTCCCCCTCTGTGTTTAATTTATGGCTGGCTTCTGTCTGAAACAAGACATTCTGTATCATTTTCAGAGTTCATGAATATTTTAAATCTTGACTTGTAAACTGTAAGCAGCATCCTTGTACAATCTGCTTGGAATATTTGTAAGGTATCCTACTTGGAAATCTCTTTCTGTGATAGCTGATTCTACACCAGGGATGGGATCATGTTGTTTGGATGCAGCTTCTCTCAGTCCAATCCAGGGATGGGAGAAATAGTCACAATTCTTTGATTCCAGGTCAGAAAATTGGATTCCTATCATTTTCTATCAGTTGGGGAATCCTGCTAGAAAAAAAGAAAATAAATTAGTGAGACTTTTGGTCAATTTTCTCTGGCATTTAAGCATCCTTAAATGTTTTGGAAGAATTATTATGTGGAAAAACATTGCTTCCTGCAAATACAAAATGGCATATTTTCTGTATACTAAACATATTTTCTGATCAAAAAACAGTTTTTTTTCTGTAAAAAAGAAGTATTTCTCCATGGAATAATTTCCTGACAGTACTTTGAGATGGTTCAGATAGAATACTGGAGAGAAATATAACAATTTCCTACAACAGAGAGACAATTACAGTAGTTTTTCATTTTTGCATGCAAAGATGCAATACTCGAAGATTAAACATCTCCGAGTCATGATAGCCAATAGTGAGGAATGAGGTAATGCAACATCCAAAGAGCCAACCAGTGTTCAAAATGCTGATTAGTCGTTCCATAAAGGAAGACTTCGCTTAATTCTTGAACACATACTACTTCTTAAATTGTTAAATAAAGGATGGATCTGGAATTAGTTTAAACTGGTCAAAATAAGACTTTGGTCCCCGTGTCTCTGCTTGCTTGAAAGTCAGTGTGACCTATATGGTAATTCACCTTTTGTGATGCAAGGGGATTTGAGACCAACATTGCTAGAATGTAAAATCATCCCCAAATGCCTCTAGAATCCTCACTAGGAACAATGCTGGAGGCATTTCCCTTTCTTTCTTTTTTTTTAAAAAACAAACTATCCACAGAGCTCTGTCAACTCTGTCAGAGCAAGAAAGATATGGGAGGTTTACTGATCCCTTTTCTCAAGGCTGTTTTATGGATTAAGGTTATCTGCCCTCTGGGACAAACTTTTTAGGTATCTTTAGGGTAAATAGCAGCTTCATAACATGTGTGATTTCAAATGAGAAAATTGTGTGTGCATGTGTGCATACATTGTTTAAGCAGCAAAACTGAACAAATTTAAGATTTTGAAAAATGGAATATATAAAATTGCCAGATTTACCCTTCCTTGAATACCAGAGGGAGGGACAAAAACAGGCCAGGAATCTTTGCATGATTCTGTACACATATAATTTATATCCCATTTTATCCTAATATAAGACCCAAAACAGCATATAATATACGTTTCTTATCATATAGGGCAAGCAATACAGTATGGCCCCTATTTCTATGAGGAATACGTTTCCAGACTTCACATAGATATGCAAAACCATAGATATTAGCCAACCCTATTGAAATGAAGATTGCTCATCTTAACGATACAATTGAGTTGCATTGGAGAACCTAGAAAACAGTGGTTCTTAAACTCTGCTCCTCCAGTAGTTTTGGACTTCAGTTCCCATAAATCCCAATCATCTTACCAGCTGTTAGAATTGTGGGAGCTAGAGACCTAAACATCTGGAGGAGCAGTTTGAAAAACACTGCTCGAAAACATGGATAAATGAAACTGTGGGTATCCGTCCCATGGAATGGGGGTCACACTGGATTTATAAAGCCTCTTTGGATAAAGAAAGAGCTACTGCTTCTCATGCAAAAATTCTCATCTGCTTAATATGATGAGAATTTGTCGATTAATTAATCCAACTTGCCTCCCTCTCTATATGCAAAAACCAATACTGCTAAAGAAAAATAATTACTTTCTGTCTCAAGTTTCTTAAAGATAAGTCTTACAGATTTAAGTGGAGTTTACATATAAAGGAAATCTGTAAAACTCCAGCATTACCTGCTCAGGAATACCTGGCGCATGTCTTACTTCAATACTTTAATATCAAAGTGGCTAATCACTCTCTTTTCTTTGCTGAATATATTCTTCCACAAATTAAGCCACAGCAATGCTAAAACACATGACAGGCAGGGATTGGGGGAAGAAAGGCACCATTTTAGAAGTGTGGGAGAGAGAAGTGGAAGTTGCCTTCTTCAATGGCACTCAACAAATCAGGCAGCTGCAACTACAGTAGAGTCTCACTTATCCAACATAAATGGGCCGGCAGAATGTTGGATAAGTGAATATGTTGGATAATAAGGAGGGATTAAGGAAAAGCCTATTAAATGTCAAATTAGGTTATGATTTTACAAATTAAGCACCAAAACATCTTGTTATACAACAAATTTGACAGAAAAAGTAGTTCAATATGCAGTAATGCTATGTATTTACTGTATTTACAAATTTAGCACCAAAATATCATGATGTATTGAAAACATTGACTACAAAAATGCGTTGGATAATCCAGGACGTTGGATAAGCGAATGTTGGATAAATGAGATTCTACTGTATTTGCAAATGATTTAATTATTGAAACACTGCTGCACTACAAATATCTAACTCATTTTGAATGTTTTTACCTCACAACACTATGAAACGGCTCTTTTGCGTCCATCATGAAAAAGATGCAAGATGCTACTGACATTACAAAATAATGCCATAGAAATATGGCCCTCTCTCATTGCAGCTAATTCCCCACTAATATGTTCTTAGTATTCAATTAGCATTTATGTAACACTGCAAAGGATTATCCTATTAAGCCTAAATTAAGTGCCTCCTTCATTAATTAACATTTCTTATTTCAAGTGCTGCCAACATTTTCTCCAAGGAAACATAATATTTAAACCAAACAAAGTGTTCAAAAAATCACGCAGAAGGACAACTCCCCCCACCCTTTAGATTCCTTTGAGGAGTGGAGTCACTGTGGATTTTGCACGGTAAGCACATGATCTTTCGTGCTCTCAGAATGACACACTTTTAAGACAATAGCAACAATAATGAAACCAAAAAGCTAAAGCTTGGCTCAGTCACTTTAACTGATTCACATTTTGTTCCTTTCATTTTTCTAAATAATGGTTACACAGTTATATAGTGCATCTGCATCACACCTACACCTTTATTTGTTTGCTTGTTTTTGAGTGTGCAGTTGGAAAAATCATGGAGTCGGAAAACTGATAATGTGCAGTTTGAAAAATAGGAGGGAAGCTAGATACTAGACTTATTTTTCATTATACCCTTAAACAACAGGTACAGCATGCAAGCAAATTAGCAATCCCATTTCAAACCAAACTGTCCAAACATATTAAAACATCATATTCTTTTAGTCCCTTTTCACCTTCATATTTGAAGAAATAACACTTTGCAGCATCCTTATACATCACCTTGACATGTTCTTGTGCCTTAGGTTTATCTCATAACTTATACTTCTTTTTCTGGAAGCAATGCAAAACAGTTGGGCTATAGTCTATTCAATCAAAGGTGGCATATTTATGAAATACCTGTCCTTTAACTGCAATGTAAAATAGACTAGTTTTAAACTATAATCTGACTTGAATTTATTAAGCCATTTGGGGGGAAACAACACTATTTTTGGAAAGGTACTAATTTTTGCAGCATGAGAGAGCATTCCATGACACCTATAAGCTAAACAGCGACTGTTTAGGACAGAGCTTTTACCTGCCATTATACTGCCTAGTTTTAAAACAAATTGTACAAGGAACTGAATACTTCCTTCTACAATGTCCAAAAAGGCAGTTGTGCTAATGTGACTTCCAAGAAAATTCCAGCAATAGACAAGAGGAACCATCATACACAATTTTAGGTGCTTAATGTTTCCCTCTTCCTATTTTTTTAAAAAAACCAGAATTGGTCTTCACTTATCCAATGATTATAATACTGAAACCCCTTTCTTCTGTCCTTGCACAACTGACCCACACATCACCAACCCTTTATCCTGTGTGTTTCTGTTGAGTTAAACAAATACCTCCACAGTCAATTTAGATTTATATAGAAATAAGCATATTCGCCTACTTGCCAGTGAACACCAAGAAATGCCTTTTTGTACTGAGACAATGACCAAGAGGGGAAACTGTATTGTTAACTCCCAGTTCAGGATTCGGAGTTAACATCTTGTCTTATGCCTGAATAGGAACATTGGGGGGGGGGGGTGGTCTCATAAACTTTTATATCCATAGCTTGTGATGAAGTTTTCGCATCAGCTACTGTGACTGCCTGCACCTACATGATCCAAGATATTTTTAGGGGAGGAGGATACTTTGGCCAGTTAGAAAGCTGGACATGCACTTTCTGCCTAGAAATGTGAGGGTTCTTTTGCATTACGTAATTGGCATTATCTACTTGTAAGAGTATGCAGCAGAGCTTAGTGGAAAGGCCTCTCCTGACCTCATCCTTTCTATGTAATTCAAATTCCATTTTAAGCCTTTGTTCTCAGTGTGGCTTTCAAGGCATATTTGACTTCGGATTAAAATGGGTGAGCAAGAGGTCAATCTGGGACAGGATACTGCAGATTGCAGCTGGTATATTGCCATTATATGGGTTCAACCTGAAACCCCCTTCCAACCAAAGTTAGAAGAGGGTTCTTTGCTATTTTTCTACAGATGTGAACATTTTTTCTGCTTCAACAGGCTTTTGAAAACTGATTGCTTAGCACATTTTAACTTTATTGATAGTTTAGTTACAACCTTAAATTTTATATGAGGAGAATGTTTGTCTATAGGTGCATCTACACTGCAAAAATAATAGTTTGACACCACTTTAAGCACCATGGTTTAATGCTTCATAGAGAGGAATTGCTTTATAGCCTGGGTCATTTGACATCTGCCTTGCCCACCCATACTCCCACTTTGAAGAATCATATAATAGTTATTTGTAATCTGGAATTTTTAGCTTCCTAAATAATAATTTAGACACCATACTGCTTATCCCCAATTCTGCAGTCTTTCCTATCTGTTGCCCAACTCTCACACAATCCTCCCAATGTGACTTCAGTTTTCCCATACATTGTATTTCCATATATTATCATAGTATGGATTCCATAATCCCCCCCCCCCAAGTACATTTCAGGAAATAACATGAAATGAATGAGAAATATACCATAAATCTAATAGACTTGTCATTTTAGGAGATAAAATGTGATGGTTTTGTTTTTGCTTTGAACAAAAGAGTAGATATCTGTTGCAGTTTAGAATCACTTGTTCTTGGAAGGCCACATTTTACATCCTCCCTAGTCAGCCATGAAACTCATATTAATTTGAATAAATAACCTTTCATTCTGTGGTTATTAATGTGTAGGCTACATATTGGTGCAAGTCAAATGTCTATGCAACCATGTTGCAATCAGCCCTGTTGCACTAGAGAGGAATTAGACCCCACAATGCCTATGCTGTTGACAACAGTTGCTAAGAAATAGCATAAAATTTAAATTAAACAAGCAAGAATTTCTTCTTGAAACAAATTCTTTCCCTGAAACAGGCTTTGTTACAGAACTCAATTATCCACAAGGCTGAGCTGCAGTATATGTTCTCTGAAACAAATTTGGTGAAAGCATTTCATGTTGCATTCAAATTATAACTTCCTTTCAGTGTAAGTGGGAGGTTCAGCTAACACAACACATTGGTCCTTGCCATTTGATTAAAAAACAACCAGGAAAGAAAAGCCCCCTCACATGCTTTACAAACAAACAAAATAAAACAAAATTGAGCTTGCTTCACTGAAATAATACAGCTCACCTACAGAACACATCTCCTATTTTCATTAGTAAATGTCTCATGCTGGTTTTTGTATCTTCAAGTCATTTCTGACTTACAGCACCCAGGTCACCCAGCACTAAGGTCACCCAGTGTTTCCATGGCTGAGTAGAGATTTGAACCTTGGTTTCTTAGAGTCTTAGGGTGGGAAAACCTGAACTGATCCTGAATGGACTCCTGGATATCTGCTGGATGTTCTATTACTGCTGGTGAGTATCACAGGTTTTCCTCAGTTAAACTGGCTTTGCTCTACTGCATGAAAAGTTGGATGATAATCTGGAGTTTGCTGGAAACTCAAGAGTATCCCATGATTTAGGGAGAATGTGGACAACTGGATTAAGTCTGATTCATACCAGTCCACTGTCCAAGCAGATCACTGGTGCCATCATCCGTGTGCTGTATTCCTCAGCTCAGAAAAGAGGGGATGGATCATTTCCATGTTACCACCGCTCTGAGATAGACACAGAAGTTGGAGAGACCAGTCTCCTCCTTCTTCCTGGTCACATGAGTGCCTTTGCTGGTGTCAGAATGGAAAACCTGCAATGCCCAAGAGCTCACACGGAGCGCTGAGTCTGATTAGGAACAGTGGTGGCAATATAGAGTGTGTTGACACTCCAGCAGGGCCGATGAACCAGCACAGTGTCTCAGGGCACATCCACACAGCTCCTAAAATGCACAATCTCCCAAACTTTTAGCGGATGCATCCAAACAATGCCACAGGTAAAAGTGAATTAATTTGAGACAAAGCAGGAAAACCCTGCTTTGTCCCAAATTAATTTGATACCTGCAAGGACCTGGATCTGTCAAAAGACCCAAGTGTTTCAAGTTCTGGGTGCTGTGTGGATTGGGCCCAGGGATCGCATTGCGCATCTTCCGGTCCCAATCCACACAACTGTTTCAGGATTTTTGATCTCCTAGAGCCTGAAAAAACCAAGATAGCCCCCACCACCCCCCAAACCCCTTTAAAAAGTCTTAAACAGAAAAAATAACTTAGCCGGACGGCATTTCCCTGATGCCAGCCCTCTCCTGGTACATAGAAATGATGAACCAGTAGAAGGGGGGGGGGTGAAAGGAAAATCGCTCCTGCCCCCACTTCTCCTGGCTCATTTTCTACATACCAGGAGAGGGCTGGTGGCAGGGAAATGCCGGCCAGGTAAGCTTTTTGGGGGATTTTTCTTTTGGGTCCAGGTGCCCTTCTGGAAGGAGTTCTTGAGAGTGACTCTCAAGGCAGAGCGCCAGTGGAGTGTTCAGCTTTAAAGAGCTGACTAGCCCCCACAATTCCAGCTTTGGCTTGTTCTGTTTCTGGGGGGGGGAGGGTTTCCAGGACTGGGGGGGCTCCATTGAGGATGTGTGGGGGAGGAGAGGAGGTGGTCTTTTTCGTCAGCCCAAGGAGAAGCGTACAAGAGTAATTGCGACCCTGCAAAGAGATAAGCCGGTTAGCCTACATGACAGTCCCTCTGGACTTAAGGTTCTGCTGTTAAATGCCAGATCTGTGAATGGTAAGACAGCTGCCATTCAGGACTTGATCCTGGATGAGAATGCGGATCTGGCATGCATTACCGAAACCTGGTTGGATGAGCTGGGTGGGGTAAATCTCACTCAGCTCTGTCCCCCAGGTTTTGGAGTGCAGCAGCAGGCCAGGCCTGGAGGGAGGGGAGGTGGGATTGTGGTGATCTATTGGGAAACCATTGGCATGATCAGATGTCCCATTCCACAATCAGCTGGGTTTGACTGTGTTCACCTGAGGGTAGGGGACTGGGACAGGTTGGGGATTCTGCTTGTGTACCGACCACCCCACAACACAGCAGTCTCCCTGCCTGAGCTTGTTGAGGTGGTCTCAAGCCTGGTGGTGGAGTCCCAGTGCCTGGTGGTGCTGGGTGACTTCAACATTCATGCGGAGGCTACCTTATGTGGCGCAGCTCAGGACTTCATGGTTGCCATGACAGCCATGGGCCTGTCCCAAGTGATTACTGGACCCACCCATCAGGCGAGACACATGTTGGACCTAGTTTTTGTTGTGGACGGAGGAGAGGTCATTGTGGAAGAGCAAAACATTCTTCCATTGTCATGGACTGACCATCATGGATGGTCCGTCCCAGGAGACTTATGGATCCGGATGGATTCCTGATGTTTCTTGGGGAATGTCCTGTCATGTCGGCTGGTGATCCTGTCGATGTCCTGGTCAATCTCTGTAACTCGGAGATGACCAGGGTGGTAGACGCGATTGCTCCTGAACATCCCCTCTCTTCTCGCAGAGTCAAGTCAGCTCCTTGGTTTTCTGAGGAGCTGGCTTTGATGAAGCGGATGAGACAGAGACTGGAGTGCATCTGGCACCAATCTCAGAGTGTATCCGACCGAACACGGGCTAGAACCTCTCTTAAAGCCTATTCCGCGGCATTGCGGGCAGCCAGAAAGACTTTCTCGACTGCCCGCATTGCGTCTGCAATCAATAGACCAGCTGAGCTGTTTCAGATGGTGGGGGAGCTCCTCCACCTTGGTGGTGGAGGGGCCTTCCCCAACCATCTGACAACTCGATGTGGCGATTTCGCCCATCATTTTGCAGACAAAGTCACTCAGATAGGCTCTGACTTAGACACCAGCCTTGAAGCAGTATCACAAGAGGTGACCGAGGCATCTGCTTGTCCAGTTTTAATGGATTCATTTCAGACTGTTCAGCCTAATGACATCGAGGGGATCCTTGGAGATGTGAGGGAGACCACATGCGTTTGGACCCTTGCACTTCTTGGCTTTTAAAGCTTGCCAGTGGGGGGCTGGTAAACTGGTATATGGGGATTATAAATGCCTCACTGGATCAGGGACATTTTCCATCCACCTTAAAACAGGCATTTGTCAAACCAATCCTGAAGAAGGCGCCCCTTGATCCGACGGTATTAAACAGTACCGGCCAATTTCCAACCTCCCCTTCTTGGGCAAGGTTCTGGAGCGGGTGGTCGCCTCGCAGCTCCAGGGGTTCCTGATTGAGGCTGATTATTTAGATCAATCACAGTCTGGCTTCAGGCCTGGTCACGGTAAAGAAATGGCTTTGGTCGCCTTAGTGGATGACCTCCGCAGAGAACTTGACAGGGGGAATGTGTTACTGTTGGTTCTCTTGGACATCTCAGTGGCTTTCGATACCATCAACCATGGCATCCTTCTGGGTCGGCTCTCCGGAATGGGTATTGGGGGCATTGCGCTGCAATGGCCCCGCTCCTTCCTGGAGGGCCGTTCCCAGTTGGTGAAGCTGGGAAACACCTGCTCAGACCCCTGGCCATTGACCTGTGGGGTCCCGCAAGGTTCAATTCTGTCTCCTATGCTTTTTAACATCTACATGAAACCGCTGGGTGAGGTCATCCAGAGTTTTGGAGTTTGGAGCCATTTCTATGCAGATGACACTCAACTCTACTACTCCTTTCCACCGAATTTCAAGGAAGCCCCTCGGATCCTGGACCAGTGTCTGGCCACTGTGATGGACTAGATGAGGGCTAACAAGCTGAAGCTCAATCCTGACAAGACAGAGGTCCTCCAGGTCAGTTGTAAGGCCAATCGGGGCATAGGGTGGCAACCTGTGCTTGACAGGATCACACTTCCCCTGAAGGTGCAGGTCCGCAGTCTGGGGGTCCTCCTGGACTCAACGCTGACACTTGATGCTCAGGTGTCGGCGGTGGCCGGGAGGGCTTTCTCACAGTTAAAGCTTGTGCACCAGCTGCAACTGTACCTCGTGAAGTCTTACTTGACCATGGTGGTCCACGCCTTAGTTACCTCTAGATTGGATTACTGCAATGTGCTCTACGTGGGGCTGCCTTTGAAGACGGTTCAGAAACTACAGTTGGTACAAAGATCAGCGGCCAGGGTGATAACAAGAGCAGGCTATAGGGAGCGGTCAACACCCCTCTTTAAGCTGCTCCACTGGCTACCAATAAGTTTCCGGGCCCAATTCAAGGTGCAGGTTATTACCTAAAAAGCCTTAAACGGTTCAGGACCTGCTTATCTCCATGACCGCCTCCTCCCCTATGAACCCACGCGGGCCATGAGGTCTTCTGGGGAGGCCCTCCACTCACTCCCACCCCCGTCTCAGGGGGGTGGTTGGTGGGGACGAGAGAGAGGGCCTTCTCGGTGGTGGCCCCTCGGCTCTGGAATTCCCTCCCCAGGGAGATCAGGCTGGCACCCTCACTATCCATCTTTTGAAAGGACCTTAAAACATGGTTATTTCAATGTGCATTTGAATAAATAGTTCTGGTTAGTTATTAGTTGCCACAACTACTGCACTTTATCACACTCCACTCTTATTGATTGAACTCTGTAATGAGATCCTGTTGAAACTGGGCTTGTCCCCATGTGAGCCGCCCCAAGTCCCCCTGGGGAGATGGGAGCGGGATATAAAAATAAAGTTGCTGTTGCTATTATTATTATTATTATTATTATTATTATTATTATTATTAGGTCTGGTAGAGCATCTGGACATCCCCCTTCTCCAGGAAAGCTTGGGCCGGTGTGTGCACTATAATGTGGGTCCATTGGGTGCACATTAAAGTCCTATCTGGAACCACCCTCAGCCAGCTCAGCTGTGTGTGTGTGTCCAGATGAATTGCAAATTTACTGGCCCATGTAGACAAGACCCTAGTTTTCACTGAAACCACTTTACCATGCTAGCTCACCTATCTTTATAGTCAAGAACTAGGGGGTCTATCAAAACTAATTCAAGTAATTATGTTCTTTGGAAGTTAAAGGTCATAGAAATAAATCTTGATGTTTGTTTCTTCTCCATTCTGGATCAGTTCCATAAGAAAGCTGTATATTGCCATGGATTAAAGCCAAAGGGAGAAGGCTTTACCAGAATGAATACTAGATTCATAGAATCATAGAGTTGGAAGAGACCTCATGGGCCATTCAGTCCAACCCCATTCTGCCAAGAAGCAGGAAAATCGCATTTAAAGCACTCCCAACAGGTGACCATCCAGCATCTTCTTAAAAGCCTCCAAAAATGTTAAATTGACTCTGCGTCTCTGTCTTTCTTTGGCTCTATGTTCATATGGCATTGAATGTTTGCCATGTATGTGCACATTGTGATCCGTCCTGAGTCCCCTTCGGGGTGATAAGGGCAGAATATAAAAACTGTAAATAAATAAATAAATAAATAAATAAAAGAAGGAGCCCCCACCACACTCCAGGGCAGAAAGTTCCACTGAAGATCCAGAGGGCAGAAAAGCAACAGGAAGGTTCAAAGGGAACAGCCCTTGCATATAGTATTTCTAAAGCAGGGTTGGCAACTAACTCATCCGGTTTGAATGGGGAACCTAGGACTATTTTTAAGGTAGGAAAAAGGCTCAACGGTGGCAAGCCATTCTTAATTTCACTCATTTTCAGGTACATTTTTGCAAAACAGTAAAAACACAGAAAGCACTGCATTAAAATAAAGGGAAATATGTAAAACCTATTAAGTGAATGGAAAGGTTCCTGTCTCCTTATACACCCACCCATCCACTAAATTGCTTTAAAAACAAAGTTGTGGAGATATATTATAGGATGACACACACAATTCTCACAAAAGAAAATGTAATCTTTTATGAGTATATGCCTATGTATGGACTCTTCTGATACAAAATCTGACATTATGATTATGATTATTTACTTTATTTAAACTCCACCTTTCTCCCCATCAGGACTCAAAGTGGCCAACAATCCCACACACTGTTCATAATTAAAAAGCGCAATACAAAAATTAAAAATCAAATAAATGATACAGTGTGGATTAAGGTAAAAAGACAGATCTAAACAGCACAAATATGGTTAAACAGACTTTAAAAATCACAACTGCCCACTCCACCAAGAATCCCACCCACACTTTCCCAGCAGCATGGCCCTTATTTTTCCCAAAATGCCTGCTGGCAGAAGAAGGTCTTGAGTAAGGTGGTCATTCATTGAGGTATAAAGTAAGGTGGTCACATTTGCTGAAGACAATGAATTATTTAGGGTGCTGAGGACAAATAAAGACTGCAAAGAGCTCTAAAAGCATTTTTCTAAAGTGGGAGAATGGGCTTTAAAATGTAAATGAAAATTCAGTAGAAACAAGAGAGAAAAATCCATATACACTGATGGGATTTGAACTGGCAGTAAATTTCCAAGGGATCTAGGATTCATGCTGATATCTCTTTGAAAATGTCACCCTATGTGTGGCTGCTATAAAAACAAAACAAAACAAATAGCAAGACAGGCATAAACAAGCTGGGGACAGCAAGGAAATATTGTGGGATAGCAGCCCATGACCCATGATGGAAAAGGGACAAGACAAAATGCTGCCCCACAGTTTTCCCCACTGTTCCCTGAGTTCTGGACATCAGTGTGATTAGGTCCTCAATGCTCACCTTTTGTATGTTTTTAGCTGTATTGTATTTGTTTTATATTGTAACCTATCTTGAATACTTTGGGGATAAGGTGAAGTTTTAATTTGAGGTTGGTATGGAAAGGGGACTGAAGAGCCACATGAAGTATTCCTTGGGTCCCATGTGGCCCAAGGGCTACAGAATTCTCACCTCTGCTGTAAAGGATTTGCTGTTATTTGCTGTCGATTTTAACTTGTGATGCCCCTATGAATGACAGAGCTCCGAGATCCCCAATCAACAACTACTCCTAGAATCATAGAATCATAGAATCATAGAGTTGGAAGAGACCTCATGGGCCATCCAGTCCAACCCCCTGCAAGAAGCAGGAAAATCTCATTCAAAGCACCCCCGACAGATGGCCATCCAGTCTCTGCTTAAAAGCCTCCTAAGAAGGAGCCTCCACCACAGTCTGGGGCAGAGAGTTCCACTGCCGAACAGCTCTCACAGTGAGGAAGTTCTTCCTGATGTTCAGGTGAAATTTCCTTTCCTGTAGTTTGAAGCCATTGTTCCGCATCCTAGTCTCCAGGGCAGCAGAAAACAAGCTTGCTCCCTCCTCCCTATGACTTCCCCTCACATATTTGTATATGGCTATCATGTCTCCTCTCAGCCTTTTCTTCTGCAGGCTAAACATACCCAGCTCTTTAAGCCGCTCCTCATAGGGTTTGTTCTCCAGACCCTTGATCATTTTAGTCGCCCTCCTCTGGACGCTTTCCAGCTTGTCAACATCTCCCTTCGACTGCGGTGTCGAGAATGGGACACAGTATTCCAGGTGTGGCCTGACCAAGGCAGAATAGAGGGGTAGCATGACTTCCCTGGATCTAGATGCTATACCCCTATTTATGCAGGCCAGAATCCCATTGGCTTTTTTCGCCGCTGCATCACATTGTAGGCTCATGTTTAGCTTGTTGTCCATGAGGACTCCAAGATCATTTTCACACGTACTGCTGTCGAGCCAGGCATCGTCCCCTATTCTATATCTTTGCATTTCATTTTTTCTGCCAAGGTGAAGTATCTTGCATTTGTCCCCCTTGAACTTCATTTTGTTAGTTTCAGCCCATCTCTCTAATCTGTTAAGATTGTTTTAAATTCTGCTCCTGTCTTCTGGAGTGTTAGCTATCCCTCCCAGTTTGGTGTCGTCTGCAAACTTGATGATTGTGCCTTCTAACCCTTCGTCTAAGTCATTAATAAAGATGGTGAACAGAACCGGGCCCAGGACAAACCCTGCGGCACTCCACTCGTGACTTCTTTCCAAGATGAAGAAGATGCATTCGTGAACACCCTTTGGGTTCGTTCGCTTAGCCAATTACAGATCCACCTAACCGTAGTTTTGCCTAGCCCACATTTGACTAACTTGTTTGCCAGAAAGTCATGGGGGACCTTTTCGAAGGCCTTACTGAAATCCAGGTATGCTACATCCACGGCATTCCCTGCATCTACATCAACTGGAAGTGCACTCTCCCTCTTTTCTTATTTTTTTTCACTTTATCAAGCATTATCACCTTTACCAATTACTTACTGTATATACTCGCGTATAAGCCTAGTTTTTCAACCCTTTTTTTAAGACTGAAAAAGCCCCCTTCGGCTAGATTAAGAAAACCTCATTTGGAGGTCTCCATTTTGTTTAGACCTTATGTTAGGCTTCATGCCTTTGGCTATTGTTGCCTCAGGCTGGGGCCATTCTGGAGGAGGCCATGTGGCCTTCCCCTATATCTGAGAGGTCCTCCGGGTTCTGCCTGGTCAGGCTCATGGCCTAACAAACTAGAAAGCACCGGAACTGATCAGCTCTGGAAGCTGTGCAGTCATACTCTTTTGGCCTCAGAGCAAGGCACGGACACACTATTTGAAGTATAAATCTTCATTATGTCGCCAACTGCCTGGTTTGGGCTGGGTATCCTGGCTGTGGCCTGCAGGCCTATATTTTCACCTCATGCTAGGCTGCATGTTGGGCCCTTCCTGGAAAAGGCTGTTTGCTTTGCTGCCAGAGGGGGTGCCAATTTCTACAGTGTTTGAAAGGTGTTGCCAAGTCCTGCTTGCTCTGAAAAGCACAGAAGTTAAGCGGTCACACTCTCTCAGCCATAGAGTAAGATACATTATTTTGAAAACACTGGAAAAATTGGACTGAACCCTGTGTAGACAGGGTTATGATTGAGCTCCTAATATGAGTGCAGAATTATCCAATGGCTGTCTACAACAACTGCACTGTTCACTTACAAAGTCTAGCCTTAGCAAAGTCTTTCAGCATTCCACGTGTCAGAAACTGCTAAGCAGCAATATCAACTGTGTGCAATTTCTTCAGAGCATCATTCATTAGACTGGAATTGTTGAAGAAAAATATAAAGGACTATTTTCCGGAATCAAGAGCAAACAGCCTGTTGCCACTTTGTGAAACCTGTTGGGTTGAGCAACATGATGCATTTTTATGTTTTGTTGAACTGTAAAGTGTGGTAGTGAGAACACTTGAAGAACTAAAAGAGAGCCCTTTATTCAATAGTGAGACTTCTTCCCAAGATGTACATCTTCTTCTAGCTGTTCTAAATGTTGAATTTGTAGCAATCATACACATTTTAAGAAAGCTTCTGTAATCATCCCTTCAGCTTAGAAAAACATTGGACATTTTTGATAGTCTGCAACATGTCAACAGTCTCTTTAAAAAGGCCAGTGAGATGTGCACAGAATCTGTGAAAGAATTTCAGATCTTTCGCACAGCAAGATCAGTGGTGGAATCTATGAGTGGAGAAGTTAAGATTCCTTGCATCTGTTCAAGACAGACTTGTAAAAACAATATGCAGGTGACTTCACCAACATCAATTGAATATTTTAGGCTAAATGTGTACATCCCATTTCTGGACAGGGAAGTAGTTCAGGACCTGTAAGTGTTCCTCATTATTAATTGTGGCCATTTAAAATCCAACTTGAACAAATGCACAAAACTTTTCAATGACTGCCTTCAAGATACTGACACACTGATTGAAGAATTTGACCTGTGGTGAGGAAAATGGAAAAGGATTGCACCTACAGAAAAACTATCAAATGCACTAGAAGCATATCTTGTCTGTGATAGACAGTTTTTCCCCAATGTGAAGAAAATTCTTCAGATTTCTGCAACATTGCCATCTCCAGCTTGGATTGTTACCTTGACGTGATGCTGGGGCTTGAGTGCCTCAATGAAGCCATGAGCTATACCGTGCAGGGCCACCCAAGACAGGAAGGTCATGGCAGAGAGGTCAGACCAAGCACGATCCCTGGGGAAGGTAATGGCAACCCACCCCAGTATTCTTGCCATGAAAACTACATGGATCAGTACAACCAGAGAAATGTCGGTATACCATCGGAAGATAGGACCCCCAGGTTGGAAGATGGTCAAAATGCTACTGGGGAGGAGCAGAGGACTAGTCCAAGTAGCCCCAGATGTGATGATGCAGTTAGCTCAAAGCCGAAAGGAAGACTAACGGCCGAAGGTGCTGGAGGTGAAGGACGAATCCGATGTTCTAGAGATCAACACACTATGGGAACCTGGAATGTAAGATCTATGAGTCAGGGCAAACTGGATGTGGTTATTGGTGAGATGTCAAGATTAAAGATAGACATTCTGGGAGTCAGTGAACTGAAATGGATTGGAATGGGTCACTTCACAAAAGATGACCACCAGATCTACTACTGCGGACAAGAGGAACACCGAAGAAATGGAGTAGCCTTCATAGTTAATAATAAAGTTGTGGAAGCAGTGATTGGATACAACCCAAAAAATGATAGAATGATCTCAATTCGAGTTCAAGGCAAGCCATTTAACATCATAGTGATCCAAATATATGCCCCAACCACAGCTGCTGAAGAAGCAGAATTAGATAAGTTCTACGAGGACCTGCAGCACTTAGTGGATAACACACCAAAAAGAGACATTATTCTCATTACAGGAGACTGGAATGCTAAGGTGGGCAGTCAAATGATAACCGGGATCACAGGCAAGCATGGTCTGGGACAACAAAATGAAGCAGGATGTAGGCTGATAGAATTTTGCCAGGAAAACTCAATGTGCATAACAAACACTCTCTTCCAACAACCTAAAAGACAGCTTTACACATGGATTTCACCAGATGGTCAACACCGAAATCAGATTGACTACATCCTCTGCAGCCAATCCAGTCAGTGAAAACAAGATCTGGAGCTGACTGTAGTTTAGATCACAAACTTTTTATTACAAAACTTAGAATCAGACTAAAGACAATAGGAAAAATACACAGACCAATTAGATATGATCTCACAAATATTCCCAGTGAATATGCAGTGGAGGTGAAGAATAGATTTCAGGGCCTAGATTTAATAAATAGAGTCCCAGAAGAACTATGGACAAAAGTCCACAACATTGTTCAGGAGGCAGCAACAAAGTACATCCCAAAGAAAAAGAAAACCCAGAAGGCAAGATGGTTGTCTGTTGAGACACTGGAAGTAGCCCAAGAAAGAAGGAAGGCGAAAGGAAACAGCGATAGGGGGAGATATGCCCAATTAAATTCCAGAGGTTAGCCAGGAGAGACAAGGAACTATTTTTGAACAAGCTATGCATGGAAGTGGAAGAAGACAGTAGGATAGGAAGGACAAGAGATCCTTCCAGAAACATCGGAGGCAAATTTCAAAAACAAAGATGGCAGGAATCTAACAGAAGCTGAAGAGATCAAGAATAGGTGGCGGGAATATACAGAAGATCTGTATAGGAAGGATAATAATATAGAGGATAGCTTTGATCGTGTGGTGAGTGAATTAGAACCAGACATCCTGGGGAGTGAGGTTGAATGGGCCTTAAGAAGCATTGCTAACAACAAGGCAGCAGGAGACGACGGGATCCCAGCTGAGCTGTTTAAAATCTTGGAAGGTGATGCCGTCAAGGTGATGCATGCCATATGCCAGCAAATGTGGAAAACACAAGATTGGCCATCAAGAATGAAAAAAATCAATTTATATCCCCATACCAAAAAAGGGAAACACTAAAGAATGCTCAAACTTCCGTACAGTGGCACTTATTTCCCATGCTAGTAAGGTAATGCTCAAGATCCTACAAGGGAGACTCCAGCAATACATGGAGCGAGAGTTGCCAGATGTCCAAGCTCGGTTTAGAAAAGGCAGAGGAACCAGAGACCAAATTGCCAATATCCACTGGATAATGGAGGAAGCCAAGGGACTTTAAGAAAAACATCTACTTCTGCTTTATTGAGTACTAGCTGTGCCTGGCCACGCGTTGCTGTGGCAAAGTATGGTGGTATGGGAAATAAAGTATTGAGGAATTGGTGGTAGATAAGGTAAAGGGTCCCCTGGGCTGAGTGGGTTGCTAGGAGACCAAGTGAGCGGAGCTTAGTCTTCTAACTGGCAGCAATTGGATAAAAACAATTATTCCTCTCCCTCTAATTAGGACTTTATTTTTCTTTTATTTTTGTTGTATCAACCTAGAGGCATGGATGAGGGGTTGTGCTGTCAATTTTCGAGGTTGTGGGGTGTTTACTTTTGTTGTTTTGTCCGCTGCCGTGATGCCATCACTCTTTTATATATATAGATTCTAAAGCCTTTGACTGTGTGGATCATAATAAACTATGGCATGTTCTTGGTGGTATGGGGATACCAAGTCACCTTGTCTGTCTCCTGAGAAATCTGTATAAAGACCAAGTAGCCACAGTAAGAACAGATCACGGAACAACATACAGGTTCAAGATTGGGAAAGGAGTAAGGCAGGGCTGCATACTTTCACCCTCCCTATTCAACTTGTACGCAGAACACATCATGCAACGTGCGGGGCTTGAGGAATCCAAGGCCGGAGTTAAAATTGCTGGAAGAAACATTAACAACCTTAGGTATGCAGATGATACCACTCTGATGGCCGAAAGTGAGGAAGAGCTGAGGAGCCTTATCACCAAGGTGAAAGAAGAAAGTGCAAAAGCTGGGTTGCAGTTAAACGTCAAGAAAACCAAGATCATGGCAACTACACCTATTGATAACTGGCAAATAGAAGGAGAAAACGTGGAGGCAGTGACAGACTTTATATTCCTAGGCGTGAAGATCACTGCAGATGCAGACTGTAGCCAGGAAATCGGAAGACGTTTACTTCTTGGCAGGAGAGCAATGGCCAACCTTGACAAAATAGTGAAGAGCAGAGACATCACACTGGCAACGAAGGTCCGCATAGTCAAAGCAATGGTATTCCCCATAGTAACCTATGGATGCGAGAGCTGGACCATAAGGAAGGCTGAGCGAAGGAAGATAGACGCTTTTGAACTCTGGTGCTGGAGGAAAATCCTGAGAGTGCCTTGGACAGCAAGAAGATCCAACCAGTCCATTCTCCAGGAAATAATGCCCGGCTGCTCACTGGAGGGAAAGATATTAGAAGCAAAGCTGAAGTATTTTGGCCACATCATGAGGAGACAGGAAAGCTTGGAAAAGATCATGATGCTGGGGAAAATGGAAGGAAAAAGGAAGAGAGGCCGACCAAGGGCAAGATGGATGGACGGTATCCTTGAAGTGACTGGCTTGACCTTGAAGGAACTGGGGGCGGTGACGGCCGACAGGGAGCTCTGGCCTGGCCTGGTCCATGATGTCACAAAGAGTCAGAGACGACTAAACGATTGAGCAGCAGCAGCAGCCAGTGTCAACAGCTACAAATGAAAGGTTGTTTTCAACTCTAAACACTTGAAAACATTCATAAAAAGCACAATGGGGTAAGAAAGACTGACTGAACTTGCACTCTTGAGTGTCCACCAAAGTTTATCAATGGAGCCTGATTTCTGTTAACACAGTTTTCAAGTGTTTCTAATAGACATTGTGGTATTTTTTTATAACCATAAATTACCAATTAAGAGCCATTTTCGGGTTTTTTTTAAAAAAACTTGAAACTTTGTAACTAAAATAGAAATTTGGTTTAATTAAGTTTATATAAAAATATATAATAAATCATATAATTTAAATAGTTTAGTGTTATGGACTTACTCTTCATGATTTGCTAAAAAATACGTTTCAACTCCACACCACCCCGAATTTTTTTCTGGCTACAGCCCTGATCCCATGCCCCTAATCCAAGTGAATATGGAGGGCTAACCATATACTTTTATTTCCAATAATATATAAAATAATGGATTTTTTAAATTCAGAATTCATTTCAGTTTTGCTAATCACACAGAGGTATAGGAATGATGCAGGATACTAAAGCCTTGTCTAAAGCCTTAGACACTGGAAATCCTATTTATCCACCTCTTCAGCTTCTGAAGTTTCAGCAGCCTTTGCTCTCACACACTCACTTTTGGAGTTGATGTTCTTAGGAAGCCAATTTCCATACTCAGTAATACATTCTGCTTTGTTCTCCTGTGATTGCCTCCCACACACAACTGCAGCATACACTCAAGAATCACAGGTATTGACTGGGAACATGGAAATAAGTGAGCTGTACATTGTTTTGTTCTTGGCCACCTTAAGTTCCCTGTGCAAAACAGGTGTTTTTCCCCATCAGATAACTTGTTCTTGTTGGGCAAAAAAATCAAAAGAGGTCATGTTCAACCCAGAAGCCTATTAACCATTCTCGTCCCCTTAAACGGCTAAAGGAAATCTCTTCTCTCGTTATTTTCCTGGTCACTGTGATGTGGGGAAGAGGATGAGGAGCATAAGAAAAAGAAAAAAATAGCTTCCAGGCAATTTCCTTGTCAAAAGTTCTTGTCTATAAATACAATTGAGATAAGACTGACACAACTAATAGCTCTTGCTTTCTGGAATGAATTATTCTATTCACAGTTGATCATCTCTAACTGGCTTATATTGCTCCCCGTCCCACATTTATTTCTACTTTATTTTGTCCTGCTGAGAATGTGGCACCAATCAGCTAAATTATTCCAGGTGATACCAGCAGTTAACAAAATCCTTCTTTTCCCTCGCAGCCTCTGCCTGTATGAAGACCTTCCAACCCTCTTTTAGCCCCCACTATTTCCAAGATAAGCCTCAATGAAAGAGTGATGGATCAAAGTGCATTATATTTAAGAAGGTTTCTTTATCCATGCATACATGGGGGAGGGGGAGCAAATCCATTCAGCTGGGAGCTTGCATGCTTTTCTTAGTCCCCATTCTAAAGCTTTCTTTCCTATTGCAGGGAAACAGAATTAATAGTCTGGTTTTCTGATCTTTCAGGCTGCCAAAAGATTAACAGATGTGGCTTTGCTAAATCAGGGGCTCTTACTAATGCCCAGCTTCTTTAGTGTTTGGTATCTGCTGAATTGTGTGATCGATGCCATGGATTGTCTATTGGATGAATCACAGCATGGAGACAACAAGGGAGGAGACATTAACCAACTTCCTATACAGCCCAGTGTATTGTAATCATTCCACAGGTGGAATTATGTTGTAATTCTCCATTCACCATGCTCAAGATTCATGTTTTTGTCATGATAGATTTCATGGTTGTTGGAGAAAGTGACAGGACTGGAGAAACATCTGGTTTTCCTTCATAGCCAGAGGCAGACTGGTGGTATTCTCTGCTGAGATCTGCTGGGATCTTGATAGTTAATTTGTATTTGACTATGGGCCATAGACAACTTCTTCTCCAATTTTCAGTATTCTTCACCAGTCACAAAAGGTCATGGGAAGGAGAGGACTACTGTGTCAAGGGTAGACTTGGTCATCGAAGAGAATATAAGTGAATACCAACCTTACATGTATGTCACTAATAAGATGCCAGCAATAGTATGAAAAAATGGTTATGTGTCAGAACCCTGCTACTAGAGCCTGGATGTGGCTCTGAGTTTCAGGGTCACTGACATTGATAAGACACCTGCGTCCCAGGACTCGGAGGAGAAACGGCTGATGGACTTGGCGGGGAATTTGCGCGGGGTTTTACTGAGCGGGAAGAGACTGTTCAAATGAGGGGGAGGGTATATAAAGGAGGGTTGGCCGGAGCCTCCCATTCTTGGCTTTTCTGATGTTCATGTTTCCTACAGTAAAAGTTCCTGGTGATACCACAGAGAGTCTCGTGTGTTCATTCAGGAGCGGCTGTGGTGAGCTGACAGTTATGCATGAAAGGAACAAAATTTAAAGTTATTATAACCTTGGTTTGGAGGTTAAATGTGGAATCTAGAAGAAGAAAAAGGAAAGGTTAATACAGTAACTAGTCAGCTCCTTGTCCCTCAGAATCCAAAAAACATTGGTGGGAGGACAATTAACCACTTGATTTCTGATATGTATGAAGAGAGATTATTGTGACCAGAATCAGTCTTTCAAAAAAAAAAATGTTCATTTAAAGCTGAGGTAGGCAACTGAGGAGGTGTTGGAGCTATTCCCCTTGTGTGCACCTGGCAGGTTGCAGCAGTTGCCATATTGGCCACTTTTTCCCTAGTTGGGTTTAGGAAGGAAGCAAACTGCTTTGGATAATTTGGGGGGAGGAGGTGGCTTTTGGCATTTTGAGTGAAAAATAAATAAAAATTGGAACTGGGAGCTGGGGTTAACTAGGGGGTTTCAGGGATGCACTTAAGGAGCCCAAGGGGCAGGCCCATAGCCAGGATTTTGATTCGGGGGGGGGGGGGGGCTGAGTCTGAGTGAGAGAGGATCTACCCTAGCAAACCTTTTGTATCGTTATCCCTATACACCCATGCATATGGGATATATTGAGCATGGTGATCAGATCATGATATGAATAAACATAACAGTTTAAATAATAAATGTAAGGCCTTCTCGTGGACCACCCTGAGAATTTTTTTGGGGGGGAGGGACTGAAGCCCCTCGAGCCCTCCCCCCCCCACCTACATGCCTGCCAAGGGGTATTTTGTACATCCTTGATTTAAAAGCTGATTTGTGCATAAAAACTAATTTTTTTGTTGCAAAAGGCAAGATGGCACCTTCTTCTCAATTTGTTTGCACAAGGTAGCCAGGCTGACAGTTTGATCTTTACATGAACACTGAGAATAAGACAGTGCTCTTCTCTCCTCTTAGTGCAGCCGAGTCAAGTAGTGTGCCATACACGTTTCTGTTGCATTCAAGAGGAACAATGAGGTAGACACCATTGTTTGCCTCCAACTGAGATGTTTGCATTCATCTGATTAATCATTTCAGTATCTCTGTTCTTTTAAAAGCAATAACCACCACTATTGTTGAATAATTGGGTGCCAGAACCCTAGTGATCTCCAAGAACATCACAACTTCCCTTGAGCCAGTCTGTGGCACAGACCAACACACTTCTGGAGAGAACATAGGTGATTTTCCTCTTGATTCTGTTGCCTTGTCTTGTTTGAGTTCAGTTGCAGCTGGCAGTTAATGTCAGTGGAACAGTCAATCTCCTCTTGGTTTTAAAAAGTCCAAACTTTAAGAGACCTGCCTAAAACACTGAACCTATTATGAAATCGGGCTCTACGTCCCAGTTATCTCCTTAAAAAATTAGAATAAAACCAAGAGTTGATTCTCCACCCTGCTGGTATGGAAACGATCAGCCACAACTGTCTGAGCTGCAAACTTGCTTACTTGGGAGTGTTTGTGGAAAAGTAAATAAATCCTTGTAAGCTCATATAAATATATCCCCCCTGTTTACTGTGTTTACAAGCAACAAAGGAAAATCCCAAGCTCAAATAAAAAAGAAACGATTGTGTTCTAAAAAGCAGCCAAATATTATCCAGAGAGACAATTCAATTACACACAAGATTAGTGCTGTTCTGTCTATGGGAGCCAAAAGTTCTTGCTGAGACTGGAGCTCAGTTCCGAATGAGAACTTCATAAAATGCAAGCGAGATAAGAAGAGGGAGGGAGAGGAACACAAGCAAAGAAGGAAATTGAATTTCAGCCCAGAAATAGGGCACAAATATTGAACAGCAAAAGTAATTACCTGCAGCAACAGCCTATAGAGGGGCTAAGCTCAGTATAGTTAAACTAAAATTAGATTGGAGACTTTTTTTCCACAGGATACAGGAATCAAGGATCTAACCCGAAATGGAACTATTCTCGATTTAGATGAATGGCACAGTTCATATCTCCCACAGCTATCCTTTTGACTCTCTGCAGGTTCCAGCAGCCATCACTATCTTCTTTTAGAACTGATATTTCTTTTAGGTTTTCAAAACAACAGGAATATAGAACAATTTTTAAGAAGACATATGAAAGGGGAGAATAAGAAATGGTAAATAAAAACGAAGCATGTCATGACCTGGCTAGCTTGAGAATATCTTCTGGAAATTTATCATCAGTTTTTAGAACAATCATGTTAGATGCTTATATTTTTGCACTCCAACTCCATGGTGAATGTTGTTTTATGAAGACTTCTGATTTCTTGTATTTCGTATTTTTATTACCCTATATACTCGAGTATAAGCCGACCGGAATATAAGCCAAGGCACCTAATTTTACCACAAAAAAATGGGAAAACCTATTGACTTGAGTATAAGCCGAGGGTGGGAAATGCTGCAGCTACTGGTAACTTTTTTTTTAAAGGTCTCTGCCTCTTTCCTTCCTTCCTTCCTGAGTGCTTGCTTTGCTTTCTCTTTATCCGTCCTGAGCCTGGTTCTGTACAACATTTTATTTTTCTTTACTTAGATGAAGAGTTAAAAGACATTATTATCAAGTTTGCAGACGTTGCCAAATTGGGAGGTATAGCTAATACTCCAGAAACCAACAAAAGGAAGTTCAATAGGGACAAATGCAAGATACTCCACTTAGGCAGAAAAAAATGAAGTGCATTATTAGAGACTGGGTTGCCACTTTTTGGGGCTTTTATTGTGGTTTTTCTGCATGAAAGCAGGAGATGGTTGGACTTCATGGCCTTTGGGGGGTCTCTTTCTACATTATTACTATTACTATCATCATCATCATCATTATAGGCTGGGTGGCCACTTTTGAGAGCTTTTATTGTGCTTTTCCTGCATGGGAGCAGGAGGGGTTTGTACTACATGGCCTTTGGGGATCTCTTCCTACTCTATTCTTACCTCCTTGGAGCATGCCTTCTCTTGAAATCCACAAGCATGTGAACAATTTCAACAGAAATGAAAATGAACAAAATCTGGCTACCACTATTTTAAAAAACTCTAAAATCAGAACAGTAAATAAAGAGCAAGACTCAAAGAGCAGGGGAATTCCAGACAAGAATCAAATAGTAAGTGGGGTTTATATATCTGTGGAATATTCAGGGTGGGGAAAGAACTCTTGTCTACTTGAGGTATGTGTGAATGTTGCAATTGGCCACCTTGATTAGCATTGAATGGGCTTACAGCGTCAAGGCCTGGCTTTTTTCTACCTGAGGGAATCCTTTGTTGGGAGGTGTTAGCTAACACCTCCCAGCAAAGGATTCCTACAAGCAGAAAAAAGCCAGGCCTTGATGCTGTAAGCCCATTCAGGGTGAGGAATGAGCTCTTGTCTTGCTTGAGGTATGTGTGAATGTTGCAATTGGCCACCTTGATTAGCATTGAATGGGCTTACAGTGTCAAGGCCTAGCTTTTTTTCTACCTGAGGGAATTCTTTGTTGGGAGATATTAGCTAACACCTCCCAACAAAGGATTCCCCCAGGCAAGAAAAAGCCAAGCCTTGAATGGAGGGGGAAAGCGAAGGGAGGAGGAGGAGGAGGAGGAGGAGGAGGAGCAAAGGCAGCCTCCCTGGAGCATGCCTTGGTCCAGGGACAACACAGGAGAGAAAGAGAAAGAGGAAAAGTGAAGAGGAAAAGGAAGAAGGAAGGAGAAAAAAGGCAGTGAAAAGGCTCAGCAGACTTGCCTCAGATTTCTCTTTTGCAGGCAAGGAAGGCAAGCAGCAGAGCGGCAACGGAGCGGAAGGGAAGGGTGGGGGGAGAAGAACGGCGGTGTGTGAGGGAGGAGGAGAAGGGCAGCGTGCGACTGGTGTGCCAAGAGGCCTTCCTCTCCTCCTCTCTCGAGGTGAGGATCCTGGTCTTTAAGCCCCACACTTTCCTGCTAGGACCCTCACCCGAGTATAAGCCAAGGGGCACTTTTTCAACCTTAAAAAAGAGCTGAAAAACTCGGTCTATACTCGGGTATATACGGTTAGTCTTCAAAGGTCTTCCAGACTACATTTGTGGATCACGTGATTAATTGTGATAGTATTGTTTTAAATGTTTTAATTGTTTTTAGTTGTATTTTATAATTCTATTTTAAATATTTATTTTATTGTATACTGTTTTTAAAGGCATCAAATAGTTGCCTATGAGTCTCCATCGGGCTTGAGAAAGGCGAGGTAGAAGTGCCATAAATAAATAAATAAATAGGTCAAGGGGATTTAAAACCTCTTTATCAGGGCCTACTACAACTAAATTCAAGAGGATGGATTTTCCAGGAGAGTCTGAACTACCTGGATAGTCATTTATACAAATATGTGCATGCGATTTGGGGTGTGTGTGTGTTTTAAAATGCATTTTAACTTCATTTATTGTATTTTAACTGTATTTCAACCTAACACACACAATATTGTTTTTTATTTTTGTATTTGCTTTGTTTTAAATTGATCAAAGTGTAACTGTTAGCTGTCTTGATTCCCCTTGGGCAGGAAGGTGGAGTATAAATGAAGCAAATAATAATAATAATAATAATAACTTTAGTAATATAATTAAAATGTAGCTACTTTTCTAATTCTTAGAAGTAGCAACAGCACAGCATAAACCATTTGATTCTCCTCCATCCTGAAGTGAAGCTATATTCTGTAACCAAAAACGTACAGATATACTGAAAGGGATTGCTTTATCTCTGATTGTGATTATTGATGGAAAGGAAATTAATCCCAAGTAATTTGTTATTCGTGTGCCCCCGGTGGTGCAGCTGGTTAAACTGCTGAGCTTCCTGACAAAAAGGTCAGCAGTTTGAATCAAGGGAGTGGGTTGAGCTCCCACTGTTAGCCCCAGCTTCTGCCAACCTAGCAGTTTGAAAAAATGCAAATGTGAGTAATAATAATAATAATAATAAAACTTTATTTATACCCCACCACCATCTCCCCAACGGGGACTCGGGGCGAGTAGATCAATAGGTACTGCTCCAGTGGGAAGGTAATGGAGTGCCAGGCAGTCAGGCTGGCCACATGATCTTGGAGGTGTCTATGGACAATGCCGGCTCTGCAGCTTAGAAATAGAGATGAGCACCAACCCCCAGAATCAGGCATGACTAGACTTAATGTCGGGAAATCCTTTATCTTTGATATTAGTAAGTAGCAGGGCCGGCCCCACTATTGAGGCACCTGACGCCGCCGCCTCGGGCGCAGGCCCGGGGGGGGCGCCGTCAGGCTGGGCGGGAGGCGGGGCACCGCCCTGACGGTGCCCCGCCTCCCGCCCAGTGCGCCCTGGCCCGTCTGGCCTTTTCTAGCTGGCCAGAAAGCAGCGGAGGTCCCTGCAGGCCGCAATCGCGGCCTACAGGGACCTCCGCTGCTTTCTGGCCTGCTAGAAAAGGCCAGACGGGCGAGCGGGAGTAGCGTGGGAGGCGGGGCCAGCTCTGGCGCCGCCGCCCCCGCCCAGCGTGCCCTGGCCCCGCCTCCCACGCTGCGTGGGAGGCGGGGCCAAGGCACGCTGGGCGGGGGGGGGGAGCGGCGTCAGAGCTGGCTCCGCCTCCCACGCTACTCCCGCTCGCCCGTCTGGCCTTTTCTAGCAGGCCAGAAAGCAGCGGAGGTCCCTCCAGGCCGCGATTGCGGCCTGCAGGGACCTCCGCTGCTTTCTGGCCAGCTAGAAAAGGCCAGACGGGCCAGGGCGCACTGGGCGGGAGGCGGGGCACCGTCAGGGCGGTGCCCCGCCTCCCGCCCAGCCTGACGGCGCCCCCCCCGGGCCTGCGCCCGAGGCGGCGGCGTCAGGTGCCTCAAAAACGTACAGATATACTGAAAGGGATTGCTTTATCTCTGATTGTGATTATTGATGGAAAGGAAATTAATCCCAAGTAATTTGTTATTCGTGTGCCCCCGATGGTGCAGCTGGTTAAACTGCTGAGCTTCCTGACAAAAAGGTCAGCAGTTTGAATCAAGGGAGTGGGTTGAGCTCCCACTGTTAGCCCCAGCTTCTGCCAACCTAGCAGTTTGAAAAAATGCAAATGTGAGTAATAATAATAATAATAATAAAACTTTATTTATACCCCACCACCATCTCCCCAACGGGGACTCGGGGCGAGTAGATCAATAGGTACTGCTCCAGTGGGAAGGTAATGGAGTGCCAGGCAGTCAGGCTGGCCACATGATCTTGGAGGTGTCTATGGACAATGCCGGCTCTGCAGCTTAGAAATAGAGATGAGCACCAACCCCCAGAATCAGGCATGACTAGACTTAATGTCGGGAAATCCTTTATCTTTGATATTAGTAAGTAGCAGGGCCGGCCCCACTATTGAGGCACCTGACGCCGCCGCCTCGGGCGCAGGCCCGGGGGGGGCGCCGTCAGGCTGGGCGGGAGGCGGGGCACCGCCCTGACGGTGCCCCGCCTCCCGCCCAGTGCGCCCTGGCCCGTCTGGCCTTTTCTAGCTGGCCAGAAAGCAGCGGAGGTCCCTGCAGGCCGCAATCGCGGCCTACAGGGACCTCCGCTGCTTTCTGGCCTGCTAGAAAAGGCCAGACGGGCGAGCGGGAGTAGCGTGGGAGGCGGGGCCAGCTCTGGCGCCGCCGCCCCCCGCCCAGCGTGCCCTGGCCCCGCCTCCCACGCTGCGTGGGAGGCGGGGCCAAGGCACGCTGGGCGGGGGGGGGGGAGCGGCGTCAGAGCTGGCTCCGCCTCCGACGCTACTCCCGCTCGCCCGTCTGGCCTTTTCTAGCAGGCCAGAAAGCAGCGGAGGTCCCTCCAGGCCGCGATTGCGGCCTGGAGGGACCTCCGCTGCTTTCTGGCCTGCTAGAAAAGGCCAGACGGGCGAGCGGGAGTAGCGTGGGAGGCGGGGCCAACTCTGACGCCGCTCCCCCCCCACCCAGCGTGCCTTGGCCCCGCCTCCCACGCAACCTGGGAGGCGGGGCCAGGGCACGCTGGGCGGGGGGGCGGGGCCAGAGCTGGCCCCGCCTCCCACGCTACTCCCGCTCGCCCGTCTGGCCTTTTCTAGCAGGCCAGAAAGCAGCGGAGGTCCCTCCAGGCCGCAATCGCGGCCTGGAGGGACCTCCGCTGCTTTCTGGCCTGCTAGAAAAGGCCAGACGGGCGAGCGGGAGTAGCGTGGGAGGCGGAGCCAGCTCTGACGCCGCTCCCCCGCCCAGCGTGCCCTGGCCCCACCTCGCACGCTGCGTGGGAGGCGGGGCCAGGGCACGCTGGGCGGGGGGGGGGGGAACTCTGGCCCCGCCCCCCTCACTTATCGCCCTGGCCCCGCCTCCCACACAGCGTGGGAGGCGGGGCCAGGGCACGCTGGGCGGGGCCAGGGCACGGGAGGCGGGGCCGGTGGCGGGGGCGCTTTT
This sequence comes from Anolis carolinensis, assembly GCF_035594765.1. Classification (NCBI taxonomy): domain Eukaryota; kingdom Metazoa; phylum Chordata; class Lepidosauria; order Squamata; family Anolidae; genus Anolis; species Anolis carolinensis. Next base: position 192,895,715 of record NC_085844.1, read on the forward strand.
CAGCACCCCCGCTTCCCATTAAAAAATATCTCCGGCCGGCCCTGGTAAGTAGTATCATGCTCTTGGTATCTGCCTGGCAGTTATTGAAAACTGAATGACAAAAGAATAGAAAACACACCTTTCTTGCCTCTAGCCAACTGTTTTTAGGAAGTGTGACAAAAAGGGCAAGAAGAATTCTGTGGAAGTCATGGGTGTAACTCAAGTCTCCCTGAAAATACACACAATCTTTTAAATCCTGGACTCTTGCCGTTCTTGATGTCACCTCCTCCTTCTCCTTCCTCCTTTCAATCCTTAAGGGTGCTGATGTCACATCCCCCCTTTTCTTTCTTTCTTTCTTTCTTTGGAGAGAAGAGAAGAGAAGGCTGAGGGGAGACATGATAGCCATATATAAATATGTGAGGGGAAGTCATAGGGAGGAGGGAGCAAGCTTGTTTTCTGCTGCCCTGCAGACTAGGACACGGAACAATGGCTTCAAACTACAGGAAAGGAGATTCCACCTGAACATCAGGAAGAACTTCCTCACTGTGAGAGCTGTTCGACCGTGGAACTCTCTCCCCTGGACTGTGGTGGAGGCTCCTTCTTTGGAGGCTTTTAAGCAGATGCTGGATGGCAATCTGTCGGGGGTACTTCAAATGCAGTTTCCTGCTTCTTGGCAGGGAGTTGGACTGGATGGCCCATGAGGTCTCTTCCAACTCTACTATTCTATGATTCTATGAGAGCAGGAATCTTTGCTTCTAGTTGAGAAACTGGGAATGAGAATGGCTCCCTTGACTATCCCTAAACAGAACCAAAGCTTGCTGTCCATTTTGCTCGGTGTATTACCAAAATAAATCATAGTTTTTTTAAAAAATCTACTCTGTTGAGTAAAGAATCTCACCTGATTGTTTTCCTGTAGTTGGAGTTTCTCCAGGGATTGTGTTATTTCAAATATGTTTACATTAACCACTATGGCTTGCTTGAAATCTGTTAACAGCTCCAACTATAGTTGTATCTTAGCATCCATTGGATTTTTTTTCCAGGGCCTTCTGTGGTTATCAACATCTGTGGATGTTCAAGTCCCATTATATAAATTGGTGTCCCTATATACAATGGAAAAAAAAATCAAGGCTTGTTTTTTGGATTTTTAAAAAAGAATATTTTCAAGTGTATGGCTGAATCCATGGATACAGAATCTGTGGCTACAGAGGGTTGATTGTAGTTCATATTCAGCTACATGACAACTGAGTATAGAGATTCTGTTTTTTTCTACTGATAGCTATTGCTAAAATGTCTTCTGTGAATTTCTGTAGTTCTTTAAAACTCCGGTTTACCAGTAGCTTCTATTTATTTATTTATTTCTGACATTTATATCCCGCCCTTCTCACCCGAAGGGACTCAGGGCAGCTTACAATAGTGACAACAATTAGATGCCCATACAAATCAATATAAAAACAGCGCATAAACAGTTAAAACTATTAAAATACATTATGAATTACAAAATATACATTTCAAACATAAAATCAGATCCGTTCATCCTCATGCTTTGTCCATAGTTCAGTCCGTGTCATCTTTGCCATTTATTGATTAAAAACCTGGGCACACAGCCATGTTTTTAGGGCTTTTCTGAAGCCCAACAGGGTTGGAATTTGATGCATCTCTCTTGGGGGGGTGTTCCACAGCCGGGGAGCCACCACCGAGAAGGCCCTGTCCCTCATTCCCACCAGCCGCACCTCCGCGGGGCTTCTCCAGATGATCTCAGGGATCTTGCTGGCTACTGCAGAGAACAGGGGGATGGTGCTGAATGAGATCTGCAGTGACTGGCAAAAGGCCTTCACTGACTTCAGAAGCCCCTTGCCTTTTCATAATGCAAGAAGCGTAATCGGTAATTTCATGTAGTCAAAAATTACAGAATAAATCTTGCAAAACATGGAGGTTATTGAATATATATATATGCTGCAGCATTCTTCTATTTCAGATTGCTAGGATGTAGAATATTATTTTAATTTAATTTCTTTTTAGCACAGAACACACACCTATATTTCATTGTGTCAGACCCTAGGCAGCGGAGCACCAAGAACCACACACGGAGGCCAATAAACTATCTAATATCTTTATTAAGGAAATATATAAGAAGGATAAAAACAGGTAGAATATGTAGTCCAAAAGCAGACCTTTCAAATGAGGTCAAATAAAGTCCAGAAATAACTAGTCCAATAAATGATATTAGAGTTCAAAGATAAAATCCATTAAACCGAAACACACACTATTGCCAGGCAATAGTGTGGGGAATTGTCCAGAGTCTTTCAAGGCACAAGGTAAATCCACAAGAAGGCTGGGAACAAGGCTTGAACCTAGAAAACAGGATCCGTGGCTCAAAACAAGGCAAGGCAGTCCAAAACTTGATTCTAAGAACCAAATCCGTGGCTAGGAGCAAGGCAAAGCAGTTCTTGGATACTTGAGAAGGCAAGGCAAGGAAACTGGATTTGCGGACTTAGCGAAGTCCACACTAGGCTGGAAACATGAATTCACTCCTGAAGCTGCTCGTTGTCTCCGCAACGAATCAACAGTGCTAGGTACTTTTATCTGGGTCTCGTTTCCCGCCAAACGGTTGTCCAGCGTTCTCTTTCCCTAGAGAACAGGAAACGAAACCCAACTTTGCAGATGTGAGACTCCCTGAATTTTCTCAGAGGAACCATGGCTAATCAGTGTCTTGTTTGGCAGCAATTCTCGCACTCCTGCGAATTCGCTCTTTCACTCCCCTGTCTGCCATGAAGGATTGCTTTCTAGAGAAGGGAGGCGAGAGCTGGTCAAGGTCGGTTTTAATTGGCTTTTGGGCAAGAGTATCAACATTAGGCATCTGCAAAAACTCCGGCTGTTGTTGATCCGGAGAAAACCCCATGTTTTCATCCTCATCTGCCACAATGACACTAGGAACGGGACTACAAGGCCCATGAGGCATCACACATTGGGAGGTAGGAGTTTCCATGAGATATTTGTAAACTCCAACGGGCTTTTACTCATAGGGGAACCCTCACGAAATGGGGGATATGGAATTGTGACAACTATAACAACTGACTGGGCGGTAAAGTATAAATGGTAAAAATTGAGGAATAAAGAACACAGGCAAATTGAAGTTGGGGGGGAGAGAAAACTAGGGTGGAATGGATTTAGGAAAAAGTGCAGGCATCTTCAAGAAGTACAGGCCAAGCCCCTTCTTTAGAAGCAATTCTAAACTCTTTTCATTCCCTTCTTTGTAAAAGGGGAAAAGGAAGGGGGAGAAATAACAAACTGATTTCTCTTCAGATAATTTCTACAGACTCTGAGTACATTGTAAATGGATGCCTTTATCCAAGAGGCAATTTGCTGAATTTCATAGACTGCTTTTGTATTTCTGTTTGCCAGGCAGCAACATCCTCAGCAGAAATCTCTCTAGGTTTAATATTCTCTTTTAACACCCTGCATAATTGCTGGCCCTGAGTTGCTCTCTAGGACGGTGGTAGCATAGAAGTTTGGGGAAAGCCATAGGAATGGTGATGGGGCAGGTGGGGGAGAAAAAAAAAACTAGGTGACATTTTCAATTAAATACGTTTGCTGCAAAAAAATTCCGTTGTGAAATACAGCCCAACCTGCAATATCTACCCTGGCTTTAAAGGCTGAGAGGCCATTGCATTTGCAAATAAAAGAGATATTTTATTGACAGCCAACAAAATAAATCCATTTATCCGAAACAGAACTGGCTATTTTAACACCATTCCTTGCTTTGTACATATCATCAGCACCTAACTAGCTTGCTTAGGACGTCACTTTCATTACCTCACTACATATGTGTTTCTCAGCTACTTGGTATTTATTCAGCAGGCAATGATTTCTCTGCTGAATATATATTCTTTGACTAGTGATGAGCAGCAGATGGCCCGGAGAGACAAAAGCAACAAAACATAGAGAGTAATGTGTCCATGCAGCTCTTTGCTACCAGGAAAGGAATGACACTAAGCAGGGTATCAAAGCCCAGGCAAGTTTTGCTACTGACAGAATTGCAAACATTGAAGCAAGTTCTGTTGTTCATGATGATGATGATGATGATGCTGATGTTGTGAGTCTTCAAGTGGTTTTTACTTTATGGCATCCTTAAGGCAAACCTATCACAGGAGGGTTTTTTTTTTTAGCAAGAGTCGTTCTGGATGGACGGGCTGGCCATTGCTTTCCTTGAGAATGAGAGACCTATGGCTTGCCGAATGGGTTTTCCTGTCCAAGTGGGGATTCAAAACCTAGTCTTCAGAGTTATAATCCAATGCTCAAAATATTAAACCATGCTGGCTTTTGATGAAGCAAGCTTCATTTGTACAACTTCCAACAGGGATTCACTGTGTTACTTGCAACTCATACTGCAAATATGATTGGTAGATACAAACATAAGAATGGCTAGAGTTGGGAAATATCCTTTTTTGGATTACAACACCCCAATCAGTAAGCTTTTCCTATGCTCTGTGTCTAAACCACTTGGCTTGTGAGATATGGGAGTTGTAATGTTAATGGAATAGTTTATCCAACCTCTGGAATGGCCTAATTGTATCCATGATCTAGTCACTTCAACATTCTGCTTCCAATGCTTTCTGGAGAATGCTGAAGGAACTAGCGGAAGTTATTTCAGAACCACTGGCAATCATCTTCGAGAGTTCTTGGAGAACAGGAGAAGTCCCAGCAGATTGGAGGAGGGCGAATGTGGTCCCTATCTTCAAGAAGGGAAAAAAGAACGACCCAAACAATTACCGTCCGGTCAGCCTCACATCAATACCAGGCAAGATTCTGGAAAAGATCATTAAGGAAGTGGTCTGCAAACACTTAGAAACAAATGCGGTCATTGCTAATAGTCAACACGGATTTACCAAAAACAAGTCATGCCAGACTAATCTGATCTCTTTTTTCGATAGAGTTACGAGTTGGGTCGATACAGGGAATGCCGTGGATGTAGCATATCTAGATTTCAGTAAGGCCTTCGACAAAGTCCCCCACGACCTTCTGGCAAACAAACTAGTAAAATGTGGGCTAGACAAAACTACGGTTAGGTGGATCTGTAATTGGCTAAGCGAACGAACCCAAAGGGTGCTCACCAATGCGTCGTCTTCATCATGGAAAGAAGTGACAAGTGGAGTGCCGCAGGGCTCCGTCCTGGGCCCGGTTCTGTTCAACATCTTTATTAACGACTTAGACGAAGGGTTAGAAGGCACGATCATCAAGTTTGCAGATGACACCAAACTCGGAGGGATAGCTAACACTCCAGAAGACAGGAGCAGAATTCAAAACGATCTTTACAGACTAGAGAGATGGGCCGAAACTAACAAAATGAAGTTCAACAGGGACAAATGCAAGATACTTCACTTCGGCAGAAAAAATGGAAATCAAAGATACAGAATGGGGGACGCCTGGCTTGACAGCAGTGTGTGCGAAAAAGATCTTGGAGTCCTCGTGGACAACAAGTTAAACATGAGCCTACAATGTGATGCGGCAGCTAAAAAAGCCAATGGGATTTTGGCCTGCATCAATAGGGGAATAACGTCTAGATCCAGGGAAGTCATGCTCCCCCTCTATTCTGCCTTGGTCAGACCACACCTGGAATACTGTGTCCAGTTTTGGGCACCGCAGATGAAGGGAGATGCTGACAAGCTGGAAAGCGTCCAGAGGAGGGCAACTAAAATGATTAAGGGTCTGGAGAACAAGCCCTATGAGGAGAGGCTTAAAGAGCTGGGCATGTTTAGCCTGCAGAAGAGAAGGCTGAGAGGAGACATGATAGCCATGTACAAATATGTGAGGGGAAGTCATAGGGAGGAGGGAGCAAGCTTATTTTCTGCTGCCCTGCAGACTAGGACACGGAACAATGGCTTCAAACTACAGGAAAGGAGATTCCACCTGAACATCAGGAAGAACTTCCTCACTGTGAGGGCTGTTCGGCAGTGGAACTCTCTCCCCCGGGCCGTGGTGGAGGCTCCTTCTTTGGAGGCTTTTAAGCAGAGGCTGGATGGCCATCTGTCGGGGGTGCTTTGAATGCGATTTCCTGCTTCTTAGCGGGGGGTTGGACTAGATGGCCCTTGAGGTCTCTTCCAACTCTACTATTCTATGATTCTATGATTCTATGATTCTATCCATTTTTGTTTTTCAATTCAACATTTACACATGCAATTTTATTTCTCTTGAAAGCAAAACTAAACAAATGTTAAAAAAAAAAAGTAGAAGTACATAAATATTTTCTTGGATCAGCCCGAGGCTGTTTGAGTGTAGCATTCCTGCAGGAATTTGATCAAATGACATTTTCAAGGGCTGCAAAGCATTTAATTGTATTATATATTATGGCCCTCCTATATCCATGAGATGGGAGCCCCGGTGGCAAAGTGTGTTAAAGCACTGAGCTGCTGAACTTGCAGATCGAAAGGTCCCAGGTTCAAATCCCGGGAGCGGAGTGAGCGCCCGCTGTTGCTCCAGCTTCTGCCAACCTAGCAGTTCAAAAACATGTCAATGTGAGTAGATCAATAGGTACCGCTCCAGCGGGAAGGTCAGTTGCTGGTACCTCGTGCTCTCACACAGTTACAGTTCTTCTTCCTTGTTCATCAGAAGAATTTTAAATAATTAGTATAGGATGGTGATCAGGCCCATAGCAAGAAAAAAATTCAGAGGAGGGGACAATTAATAATAATAATAATAATAATAATAATAATAATAATAATAAAAAAAAAAAAAAAAAAAACTTTATACCCCGCCACCATCTCCCCAACAGGGACTTGGGGCGGCTTACATGGGACCATGCCCAAAACAATACAATATAAACAGCATATAAAAGAACAACACATCACAACACAATAAACAATACAATAAATAATAATATTGAAACATTTGTTAGCAAATCATGAAGATAACACAAAACAATTTAAATTATTTGATTCATTCTGTATTTTATATAGCTTTAATTAAATCAAAATTCTATTTTAGTTACAAAGTTTCAAGTTTTTTTAAACAGCTATCTCATTGAATGTCTCTCATATTAACCAATAGAAATCAATATCAATTTTACATTTTCATAGAATCCTAGAGTTGGAGAAGACCCTCAAGGGCCATCTAATCCAACCCCTTTCTTCCAGGCAGAATGGTACATTCAAAACTCTTCTGACACATGGCCATCCCGCCTTTAAACTAATTGATATGCTTCCCTTATTGATTTGTCTGGTATTGATGTGAGGCTGACCGGAGGGTAATTATTGGGTCATCCTTTTTTCCCTTTTTGAAGATAGGGAGCACATTCACCCTCCTCCAATCTGCTAGGATTTCTCCCGTCCTCCAAGAACTCTCAAAAATGATTGCTAATGGTTCCAAAATAACTTCCACTAGTTCCTTCAGTACTCTTGGGTATAGTTGATCCAACCCTGGAGACTTGAATTCATTTAGAGCGGCCAGGTGTTCCTGGACAATTTGTTTTCCTATTTGGGGTTGGATTTCCCCTAATCCTTCATCCACTCCATGTTGCTGAGGTTGAGGCTGGCTTTCATTTTGTGAGAAGACTGAGGCAAAGAAGGCATTAAATAGTTCTGCCTTTTCCCTATCCCCTGTCAGAATTTCCCCATCTTCTCCTCGCAGAGGTCCTATCTCCTCCTTGTTCTTCCTTTTCCTACTGATGTAAGCAAAGAAACCCTTTTTATTGTTTTTATTGTCTCTGGCAAGCCTGAGCTCATTTTGAGCTTTAGCCTTGTGAACGTTTTCCCTACAGGAGTTGGCTATTCGTTGGAATTCTTCTTTGGTGATTTCTCCCTTTTTCCACTTCTTGTGCATGTCTTTTTTGAGTCTTAGACCAGTTAGAAGTTCTTTAGACATCCATTTTGTAACTTTTGTATTCTCTGCCATAGGGCTCCACACCATCCCAAACTACATTTCCCAGAGTTCAGTGCTTTCTCAGTCTCTTTCCCAGTGAACTCTGCTTAGTGCAGCCACCTAAACCTCTAGCCCTTATGCTCTACTGGAAAATCCCTGCTAATGAATGCCAAGGGCAGAAACTGGCAAATTGTAGGGAGAATCCTTGGGGCAAAGGCATAGCAATGGGAACCCTACTATCATCTGGAAAAGGGGAGAGGGGAGAGCAAGGAGAGAAAGGCCCAATTCCCTATTCCCTCAAGCTGATGCCAAGAGGCCCATCAGAGGGGCAAAGCAGCCTTAAATGGCCTGCAGCTCCGCCCCTTTCAACCTGTCACGACCCGGCTGCAGGGCACCAATAACCATACACAGAGGCCAGAATCTATATCTTATTGAAGGAGTATATAAAGTTAATAAAAACAAGTGTAGAAAATAGTCCAGAATTAGACCTTTCAGGAAAGGTCAAAATTAGTCCAAAGAAACAATGTCCAATATGAAATATTAAGGTCCAAAGTTATAATCCAATAACCGAAACACTCACTTTGCCAGGCAAAGTGAGGGGAGATGACAAGGTCCTTTAGTCCAAGAACTTGAACGAGGCTAGGAAATAACTTGACTCTCGGAAAAACAAGGCTTGAATACAAGACAGCAAGGAACGAGAAACAAGAACAAGATCCGTGGTGTTTACTTGGCAAAATCCGGGAAACAAGGCAAGGCTGGGTCTTGGAAAGCAAGGCAAAATCCGTGGAAGAACAAGGCTGGAAAACGAAGGCTTGAATCAGGAACAAAGGCTTGGAAGCGGAGTAGCTGTCCACACACACTACTCCAGTTGCTGACGAATTGACTCCGCAAGAACCCTCCGGGAGCAAGGAACCTAAATAGGCCTTGTTTTCCCCACCAGAGAACACTTCTCTGGGGAACCAGAACCGAAAGTCAATCTCTGTGTCCAGATGTATGACTCCCTAAAATTTCTCATGGGAACAGGCTTAATCATCTGAATGCTTTGCTGCTATTCTCAAACTCCTGCGATTAGCCTGTTGCACTCCCTTCTGCTGGAGAATGTAATTACGGCGCGAAAAAGGGGGAGAACTCGACCCCGGGCTTGTTTGGGAGATTTCTGGAAAACAAACCTCCTGCAGGTGCAAAGGCTCAATTTCTGGCTGAAATGGAGGAAAACCCAAGTTCTCCTCTTCGTCAGTCACAACAGCACTAGGAATGGGACTACAATGCCCATGAGTCATCACACAACCAGCCCCACCAAGTCTGGTCTTTTTCATGAGTGCCTTCAAATTCTCTCCTGCACCTTTGGATTTGCCTGCCAGTTGTGGGTGGGCCAACTTGGTTGCTTCCACTATATCAGCTTTTGCTGCTATAGCTATGTAAATTGGTGGAAAGGTAGGTAATGACAATGTGAATAAATTGTCAAAATTTGGTTGAGATAGTGCTTACAGTTCTGGAAGAACTCTTAATTTTTGATTCTCATAGACTTAGCATGGGGATTTGATTAACCAGTTAAAATTCATGAGTAAGCCAGGTTTTTTAACCTGAAAATTTTCACAGGGTGGAGGAAGCTTGATGGTAATCTCTTCTGAGAGGATGGAAACTGGATTGAAAGGAGAGCATAAAAATACTGGAAACATATAAATGAGGAAAAGCATGAAGCAGTAGAAAGGGGAAGATTAGAGCCTGACTAAGGAGTGGGGGATGCAGTGAAGACCAACTTCATTTATTCACTTTCCACCTAGTTGCTTGTGATGCCACAGCTGAGAGATCATGGAGTCACTCGCTACACGTTCTGTTAAATAACTCTGGTTGCAAACAATCCAAATGGGTAACTAAATGCCTTTCTCCTATGTCTTAAATTTTAATTGAGGAGCTGAATGAATTTCAATTCGAGGAGTGCATAAATAGATGCCGTCTCTCCCTCTTTTCTTCCCCCTTCCCCCAAAAGAAACATTTAGCCCATTTGTCTCTGGCCTCCACTAAATGGTCTCAACTCTGTCTTCTCCCCCTGTTCTGTTTTAGCTCTATTTACAGCTGCGTTTGCAAGTGACGGGCTTGCAAATCACTTAATATCCATTAGAGCGGCTCTGCCTCCCAGCTTTATCAGCTTTCTGCATTATAAATCCCTATTATAAATCCTTATTTGCTGGGTTCAAACTCAGCCATGGAAATTTACTTTGGCATCCACTCTTCTTTTACCTAACTCTAGTGTTATTTCCTCTGAAAGGCTCCAGTAATTGTTTTAGGGAGGATTTCTCACTTTGAGATTTTAGAACTAGAGAAGAAATTTGTCTATATCTATAAAAAAACCCTGCATAGTTTTAGAATTTTTATAATATCAAATAAAATTTGTCCATATTGTAGTCCATATTAGTGTTTTAGAATTCTGTTTTGGACTATGACTCCCAGAATCCCCCAGCCAGTATGGAATCAGATTTCCAGCTGCCACTGCCAATAAAGCAGTAAGACCTTTTCAGTGGGACACTGTCTTTTCAAGACTTCTTTCCCTCAGAAAGACTCACTTTGTACCACCTCTGAACTTTGTTCTAACAGGTGAAGACCTTATTATTCTCCAAATAATTTTAAGAACAGCTTTTTAGTATTTTTATATTGTTATCAAAAATTGACCCCCCCTCCATTTTGCATTTTATTATATTACCCCAGACTGGGTGCAATACAATAATAACTTCATTTCTATATACATATAGTTTCTGTGGTTACTGAGTCCGGTCCCTTCCTTTCCGGAGGTTCTCTAGCTGAAGCCAGGTTTCCCCAAAGCAAAACCCCCATTCTGACCCATATTAACTGGAAATATTAATCACTAAATATTAAATCCACCACAGATGTCAAGTCGTTCCCCCCACAATGATGGTGGGAAAGCATGCCCACTTTCCAGAAAACCCTGGACAGCTTAATTTGATCAATTCTCCCTTGTAGGAACCCCCGGTGATTCAATGGGTGAAACTCTTGTGCTGCCGACAGGTCAGCAGTTCGAATCCAGGGAGAGCGGGTGAGCTCCCTATGTCAGTTCCAGCTCCTCATACAGGAACATGAGAGAAAACTGTTGTATCCCTAGGCTGTGTATGCACCTCAAAACCACACTGGAACCCCAGAATATAAGCATGTAAGCTGTTTATTGAAGACTGTATGCAAGTAATAGCACATTAAGCATGAGAGTTAATAAAATGGTTTTAAATCCACAAGAACAAAGTACTTGATAAACTTGAAGCAAGAGTCTATAAAAATCACTCAAAGAACAAAGTTCAAACTGGATATCAAAGTAAGTCCCATGAAAGATATCACTAATAGTCCAAACAAGAGTTTCAGGAATTAATCCAAAGCATGAATCAAACTGGAAACACAGGAAAGTACACTGGAATGTAGGAACAAGGCTCCAAATTTAGTCCAAGGTACAGAGTCCAAGCTGGAACACACACAAAAGGTCTCGACTGGAACACAAGGCAAAGATCTTGGCTGGAACAAAGATCCAAACTGCAAAATCATCTGGAAACACAAAACAAGCAGGGCTGCAACTTGTAACAAGATACAAGGCCACAGACATACACATGAAGCAAAGATCTTCCTTCTTGCAATGTTACCACCTCTGGCTGTGTCAGAGAAGGCAAGGCTTCTTATGGGAAATTCAAGATCCCATATCGTGAAAAGGTAGCTCATTATTTCATTTCAAAAGCAGGTGCCTACTCCTCCTAATACACTCCTTTTCTTTTCTCAACTGAGTTATTGCTCTCCTCCTAACAAGCTCATTATTCCTCCCAACTTTATCAGTTCCCACATCCAAACTAGAATGTCTATCTGGCACCTGGAGATCTGACCTTGACTGCTGTGAGGAATGCGATTCAAACTGCCTGCTTGCAACCATTCTGTTTCTGATCCCAGAATCCAGTGGGACAAACTCGGCTGCATCTCAGGCACAAACCTAGAGTTTTCTGGCAAGGCAGGTGGAGGAACAAACTCTGGCTGCACCTCTGACAAGGCAGGTGCAGGGACAATCACAGGCTGAATGGGGCCAACCTCAGGCTCACCTGACAGCTCAGATGGAGGCTGGGCTCCAACAAAACCTCCCACAAGGATGGTAAAAACATCTGGGTGTCCCCTGGGCAACATCCTTGAAGACAGCCAATTCTCTCACACCAGAAGTAATTTGCAATTTCTCAAGTCACTCCTGCACTAGAACTGTCTCTTTCCTTTTCTTTCCCTTTCTAACTTTTTCCTGTTGCAAAACTTAGCATAATAAACTGCCAGATAGAATATTTTACCATTCTGTTTCTGCAATAGAGCTCCTCCAATGCAATGAACCAGTGAAAGATCCACTGAACCAGGATTACCATATATCATAATTTATATTATATTATGTGGTGCTCATGTGACTTAGGACTTCGTGCCTGCCTTGGGAAACAGATTCTTCCAGTGAGTGAGAGGACTCCCCACTGAGACTGATGGCTAGCAACCCCCCAGCACCCAGGACTCAAGAACTTTATTTATCCACTTGATTGGCTTTCCAGTTTCCTAAGCCTCTCTCTTTGTGCAGATATTATTCCAAGCTTCCAAAGTCCACTTGTGCGAAATACCCATTCTTTCCAGTCTGGAGAATAGAGCCCACACCCCTCAGTGGTGGGCACAGTAACAGAACTTTTTTTCCTAGAAAAAACTGAATTTCAGAAAAAAATGAGGAAAAATTAAGTATCAGTTCTCATTGCAAATTGTTTTGTTACTTTAAAACATTTGCCCTTTCTAAAGGATTTCACTGTGTGGATTTTAATTTTTTATTTCTATGGGCTATAGTGGAGTTTCCAACAGCCATATCATGCTGTTGTGTGAATCTGCACTGAACAGACATCTAACTGCTGGCCTATCTTTCTCTCTGGTAGGAAGGGGAGAAGAGAAAATCATCATGCTTGCACCCTACTTGGAAGCTGAACAAACCTCCACTTTAGTCAGCTGCTGGCTCTTAAGGTGAAAGTGAGAACTGTCAGGAGACATTACCTATACAGATATAATGAAGTAGTCAGTGTAGTAAATTGTGATTCTGCTTGAGGATGATGATGCTAGTGATCAACTAACTGCATCAAACAATAGAGACACAATAAACAAATAGAAGTAAATTATAAACACGGGTCTATATTCATTCTGACATACAACAACAGGATTGATATGATTGGAAATTTTCCTTAGTATAGATGGAAGATTGCATCTACAAATTGGGTTCCTGTAAATAATCAGCTCTGTGTGTGTGTGTGCGTGTGTGTGATAAGAGCTAAAAAGAAATCTGTATGATAATCTATCTTCACTTTTCCCTGTTCGAAACAGAGTACTTGGAATTCTCAGTCACTTCACCAAACTACAGATCCCAGGATTCCATGGGATATGGCTATAGCGATTAAAATGAGATCATAGTATAGCATTATTTATTATTTATTTATTTACCCTAATTATACTCCATTTTTCTACCCCGAAGGTAAACATGTAACGTGCATTGGTTCAAGTAAACATGTTAGGACATTTACTAGACCAATTTGGGAAACCAACAATTCCAGCAAAAGACTCTTTTGTGGTTGGTCACATGTAATCACATGAAAAAAATGGTCATACCCATACCTGCGCACACAAACAAATGTAAAGGACTTTTGCATATTGTCCTGCAGAGTAGGTAGTAGTAAGTTCTAGGTTGACTGGATGCTGCTGGTTCATCTACAGATAAAGAACTGCAATTAAATGGCACATATGTGTTTTTGATGTGGAAAGTCCCAGATTCAGTCCCTACCAGGTGATGTGAAACATTTTTGTCCAGGATCCCAGAGAGTTAATCTCATACCAAGTACACAATAACAAAGCTGAGAAGTAGCTTGATCCTATGTCCAAATTACCACAATGTTGATACTCTCACCAATAATTTGCCATGCACTTTAGCTTTTAATCTATGGCTGACTCAGATTCCGTTCATACCCTCACAGAAAGGTCAAAGAAGCTTTAGAAGAAGCTAAATATATAACCTGGTAGTGGTTTAAGTAAAAGGGCCATTTTGTTGCCATAAGCTAAAGTGTTTTCAAGGTGGTGAAGGTCTGAGATATTCCAGCCATTCTGTGCAGAAAAGCAATATCAAATGTAAAGTAAGCAGTCCCATCCTTAGCATCAATACAGAAATGGCATCTCACGCTTTTAAGAATGGTGTAGGATGCATCCAGACTGATCAAAAATACCAGAAATCCCAGATTTTGTTCCTGTTGTTTCCAGTTTAATTTTTGAGATTCATACATTTTTTTAATTCCAGAATATTTTATATCTGTTCCCACTATGATCAGATTTTATGCACCCACTCCTCAGGTCGAACTATTTCACCAAGTATAAATTCAGAAAGAACAGAAACATCTGGGACCTTTCAATCTGTCAGGATGCATCCTTGGATGGCAGACTCTTTGACTCCATCTACACTGCCATATAATCCAGATTATCAAATCAGATAATCCACATTATCTGCTTTGAACTGGCTTATATGAGTCCACACCACTATATAATCCAGTTCAAAGCAGATAATCTGGATTTTATATGGCAGTTTAGAAGGAGCCTAAGTGATAGTCAACTTCTGTCTTTCTTGAGCAGTTTTTCCTAAACTGTACTTGCCAAAATGTTGCCTCCAATGCAGCCATTTGAAGAAACAGACATTGCATATAAGGCTGTCACCTCCAATGCTCCAAAGACTTGTACCTCAATGGTGATTGCAGGCTGTTTGATCATCACAACAATGACAACACAACAATTCTGAGTGGGGGTGTGGGCACAAGAGCCCAGGGGTGTGAAGGAAAATTACCCCTTGACACAAACAAGAAATGAAGGAGCCTGCATACAGCCTGGGAGAAAATTACTATCTAGCACCTGGTGAATTTATCAGCTTTTAATTACATTTGACGCTAATTATCCTGGTACATGGGGTGGGATGGGGATAATAAGAGGCTGCTACTTTGCTTCAGTCAAAGAGTTGCAGGAGAAGAATAGTGAGGCTTTTAAAAAAACAACCAACCTGTCATTTCAGGATTCTGTCACTTCTTTTGAAAGAGTTCTCTTATCTAGCTGCATAGGGGAAAGGGACCATTTTGTGTTTATTTCTTTGCTCAGGTTTTGTGTCTGTATGCATGTATCTTCATGCGTTTGCCAGCAGGGTTGTCTGCCAGGAAAAAAGGAACTTAGGTCCCCGGTACAGTTTGCATTACTCAAAGTGTCATCTGGCAGTTTCCCACCCAATTAGCTCTCTGCTGTTAGTTTGGATGTGTCTTCTTGTTATGGAGAATGTGGCTTTCCCCCTATGTAATTGTAAATACTTCTAGGGTCTCTCACTGAACTGTAAGCTTTGGGTAATACAAATCGGCCCGTCAATGTTAGTGTTCTACAAAATAGCCAGCCATGATCCAAACCAAACAGGGGAGTTCAAAGAAGCTTTTTCAGTTCAAATCATGTTTCCTTATTTTTGGTGTCACTGCTCACCATGGTCCCTGAATCTGGCCCAGTTTCTTTGACTGCCTCAACTAAAGTTTATCCCACTTACATGGGGGGCCTTATGTCTTCACATCCAAGCAATACAGAGGGTCATGCTATCTAAGAGTTACTCCTTCTTCTGTTTCAGAACCACCATGAGAGCAGGGAAAGATTTTGGGATGGGTTCAGAACCACAAACAGCTCCAATTCTGATTGGCTAACAAGAGTACCAGCTGAATAATCCCAGGAACATGAAATTTATACCCAAATAGAGCTGGAAGTTTAACTGATGGTCCATATATATTTCTGGACTAGTGTTTATTTATTTATTATTTATTCACTATATTTATAAATAATATAGGGGACTCAGAGTGGCTTACATAAAGCGGCTCTGAATGTTCTTGGGGTCTTCTTCTGTGAAGAAGCTACTGATTCTCAACCACTGCCTTCAGAAGATCTGAAGAGCCTTTGACCTAAATCTAGTAGCTAGTACCAACTGCAATATGGGATTTACCTTAGTGTTGATTTACTCTTAAACAATTGATTCAATGTGTATTTTCTTGCTAGGACTATCAATCAGATTAAGACCTTTAGTTCTGCTAAGGGTTTTAGATGGGGAATACTCACACTCCAGTATAGTAGCTTTCAACTTTTGGTTCTCCAGATTCTTTGGACTTCAGCTCCTAGAAACACTAGCAAATATTACTCATGATAAGAGATTCTGGGAATCGAAGTCCAAAATCTGGAAATCCAAACGTTGAGTCCAATGTGTGGCTTTTAATAACTGTAGATGTGGCAGCAAGACATGGACTCCTTTACAGAGATCTCACACACAGTGTTTTCTTCTATATGTGATTTTCATAGCCAGGCTTCATCTTCCATGTTCTGAGATTCCTTATCCAGTTATGGAACTCCGGACCCTTTGTGTATAACAAGCATGCCATTTAACTCATTCTTGTAGTTCCAGTATTATGCACTGATTGGCACTAATCAATCTGCACCATAATGCTTCTAAGTTTTCATTGTTTTCTTTTTCACCTTGATCTACCTCTTACCATCTCCATCTATTTTCTTTTCCTCAGACATCTGTCTCTATTTTCATTTAGACAAGTGCTACTGCTTGCTTATAAATTGAAGACAATGTCCATTGTGCTTGTTGCCTTTTTACATTTACTTTTAATTAAGGTACTGGTGATTACCTATAATTAATTATCCAGATTACCATACAAAGTATCTTTTCCTTTTTCCTTTATTTCTTTTGCTTTTTTGTCCTTACTAGTGTTTTAAATTATGAACCCTGATGCAAGTATCTTTAAAACCAAATCTATGACTTCCAGTACTTTTCAGTATTTGATATATAAAAATGAAGATATCGGTCACCGTCTCCATCTTTTTATCAATGGGAGACACATCTCCTTAAGATGTTTTTTTTCACTTTTTTCCACTTTTTGGGGTCAGAGATGTTACAGAAAGGTGAATTCCAGATTATCTTCCAGGCCTAAGTAGGTGTGAACAACAACTCTGAAAGGAAGGTTTTATCATGGTATCAGAAGAGTTGGATAGGGAGGTTAAAACTCTGGTCAAACCTGAACTTTCTTTCTTGTCCATTGATACCTTAGGCTATGATCCTAAGTTTGACAAAAACAGATGAATGCACACACTCATTTCTGCAGGATTACTTTGTTAGCGGAAAAAAAAACATGGAAGAGAAAAAGACAGAACCCCATATAACAGGCAATTTGAGCACAAGAAAGTCTATTTGAACTGAAAATAGAACAGAGTACGAATGCAAGAAATAATATCTGTAATTACATTTAAAAAAGGAAATAAATGTAACATACATTTGCAAATGCAGAGTAACTTTAGTTTTGTAGAATCTTTGTGGATTTAACCCAGCATAGAAAAACTTGAAGTTCAGCAATTCAGAGGTAGCATTTTCCTGGGTCTGTTTCTAGAGTCTAACACTCACATAGAATGACAGCTGTCACTTTAAAGAGCTAGAGTGATGGACAGGTATCAGAGCAACATGTAAATTAAAGAGTCTCACACTCTGGCACCAGTGGTAGTAAATGTCATAACAAATTATTGGATATAGCCTGAGATAGACCTTTGTCTCCTCAAGCAGGATTTCTTTTTATGTTTTCAAGGAAAAGGACATCATATGAAAGCTATGTATAGTGGTAACACCAGCTGTTCCTCTACCTGATGTGGGAGACCATGGCACCTCAGTCTCCATTGCTATCATCTTTCTAGCTGCTTGCTGTCTGATTTCAACATCCTAAGGACTGATGTGGGATAGAAATAGGATAATGGGTATGGAAAGTTTATGTAGCCTCTTATCATTTCACTTAGAATACACCATTTGATCCTGGCTGGTTCTCTTGAGAGACATACCAGCCACTTTATACAGTGAGATTTTTTAGAGAGCCTGTCTGTTTGATATCTTGCTCAAAGAAGTCTTCAAAATGAGACACTGCTCCAGAGAGCTCTGTTAGAAGTTTTCCTGCAGTGTTACATTTGCCACACCAAAAGGGGAGGATAGTGGGGATCTCTGAAGCACCCACCACAATGCCTCACCCTGGTAAGGAGGTGAAGGTCTCCCAACCATGAGGTGATATGGAAGTTAGTACACCTCCTACTCTACCAGTTGAGATGGAAGATTAATTCTGTCTCATAGAAGGGCTAACCCTGGCTATATGAGGAAATTAAAGATTCTCGGCATCATTGAGCTTTGGCAAATAATCAGGACGGAATAACTGAGTGCTCAATAGCTACTGAAGTCAATTGCAGGTGGGATGTTCAAGACATGGTCTGTGAGCTCCTTGTCATTTCAAGATTTCACAATGCCCTTCATGTGTCTGTTGGAGAACCTAGAGAAAATGAAAAATGCAGTTCTGTGCTGCTAACAGCACTCTCACTATCATCACCAGATATGCAGATATCACTCCAGAAGCAACTCAAGTTGCTCTTGACACACACACACACACACACACACACACACACACACACACAAAACCACCCCCCCCAAAAAAAAACAAAAAAAAACAAAACAAAACAGATATACCAAGGACTCTTCAAACCGGGAGTCAGCCTTCAGGCCCTCATCCATTACCAATTGCCAGGGTAAATGATAAGATGGATATTAGAGCCCATGACATCAAGAAAGTATGATCCTCTGCTCTCACCTAGTCTTTACTGAGACAACAAACATGTTGGACTATAGACTCAAGTAGAAAACTGGGACATTTTAATTGGAACAGTGATGTTGAGGAAAGTGTGCATAAACCTTTTACCTGTCCCATTTTTCAGATCAAAAATGCATCCTACAGAGATTCAGTTAGCCCAGCAAAAGGAGAAGATGGAAAAGATGTTTGTGTTCCTTCTGTCGCTAGATTAGTGACTCTATGAGGATGAGGATTGGGGAGAGATGGGCCCCGAAAATAGCATCTCTGCTTCAGTCAAAACTGGAACATCTGCTTTAAAGTAAACTTTCAAGAAACCAACCACCCAATGACCTGGATTTCTGACATCACATGTGATTTGTTCCAGAGTTAAAATGTGCTAACAAGATCTGCATGAGTGTGCATTAACTCCTCTGCAAAACCTGTGACAAAAGTTCCCAATCCCTTAGGATAACAGCCTGTCCTATTATTCTTTATTGTGATCATTGTTGGTTGGAGTAATGACATCTGGAAGCACACTTGATTTGTCTTCTACTCCTTTCAAATGTCCTATTTAATGCTTTTCAAATGCAGCACAGCTCCTAGGAGCTTAAAGTTTTACCATTCCCAACAACATGGACCATGGCCATAAGAAAAGCAAGTAGCCATGACTTCTTTCTACTATGAAGATTGAGGAAAAGGTGAGAGAGGCAGACAAGAAAGAATAAAAGCTACCTAATGTGTGAATTGATCTTGAAGGATATTCTGCCTACTTTCTTGTATTGGCAACATGCATGCAGGCAGCCAGATAAAGCTTATTGTACAGCAGTCTAATAAATTAACAGGAGCAATTCATTTGTGCACAGATGTATATTTGCTCTCCTCCCCATCTCCACTTCTTATGAAATTACTGAGCTTAACCAAATTAACTAAGAATCCGAACATCCCCTTCTGTGTTCTTTGCCTCTCTGCCTTGTCACGCGTATGCGCACACACACACACACACACACACACACACACACACTAGCAAACAATAGCATAAATGTGGAAGTTTAAATAAATTAGTATTCTAGAGGCAAGGATCTTAAAATAATTTTGTTTTGCTGTAGTGGCACTTTAAATCTAGAGCTGTTGAAAATCCAATTTGCACTTAGAAACATTCAATTTGTTTGCAGGTGTTTTTCCTTTAAGTCCTGTAGAGTAATTTAGTTTGGCAGAGCAAAAACCAAGAGGCTGAGACCTGTGCAATGACAAGGTCAGCTGAGCAAGTTGAGGTCATCAGACTGACATGGTGCTTGACTATGAAATAAAAATTAATTGATCAAGTCCAATGGTTATCTCTGGAATATATTTTGGGGTAGATCCATACAATCCTCATGGCTGGATACAGAAGTGAATCCTGTTAATGTCCCTTTAACAACATTCACTTCATTATCTTTATGGGTAGACTAAATAACTGGAAGGCTGATGAGCAGAAAACAGAGAAACAGAAGAAGGTACTTGTGATCCTGAGCTTCTAAGATGAGCTTTTAAAAACAAGTTCAGAAAACGTGCTAGCATATACCCTTTTCTTACCTGTGTTCCCACTCATAAAAACACACGATTAACTATTTGTGTCAGAAAACATGAAACAAGTTTTTGTGAAATTTCCCAGCCCAGTAAATGGCTCATATTGCTATCAGCCAGCCACAAATTTATATTTACAAGCTTATGAATCCCAACTGTTGGTGGCGGAGAAAGTTACCATGGGCCAGAATCCTGCTGTGGCACTATATTGAATCATGTTTTAATTGTTTTAAATTGTTGTTGTTTGTATTTTCTATTTTGATGTATTTATTGTTGTGTTTGGATTGTTTTTATCATTGTATTTTATACTGTTCAGGTATGGTCCCTTTGTAAGCCGCCTGAATCCTCTAGGGGAGATGGGGCGGGATATAAGAATAAATAATAATAATAATAATAATAATAATAATAATAATAATAATAATAATTATTATTATTATTATTATTATTATTATTATTATTATTTTATTATGACACAGCAAACAAGATAGATATGCTGGGTTTCGTTTCACAAAATCACAAGTCGAACACTTCCCAAGTGTCTAGGACTGTGTGATGTATTTTTGGATGATGCGCGCAGATCCCAGCAGGGTGGCCTTTTGCAGTTGGCAGATCGTAATTTTGTCAATGTCTATTGTTTCCAAATGCCGGCTGAGATCTTTTGGCACGGCACCCAATGTGCCCATCACCACCGGGACCACCTGCACTGGTTTCTGCCAGAGTCTTTGAAGTTCAATCTTAAGGTCCTGATAGTGGCCGAGTTTTTCCTGTTGTTTTTCGTCAATGCGACTGTCACCTGGGATGGCGACATCAATGATCCAAAACTTTTTCTTTTCCCCAACTGTGATGTCTGGTGTGTTGTGTTCCAGAACTTTGTCAGTCTGGATTCGGAAGTCCCACAGTATCTTTGCATGCTCATTTTCCAATACTTTTGCAGGTTTGTGATCCCACCAGTTTTTTGCTGCTGGGAGGTGGTACTTGAGGCATAAGTTCCAATGAATCATTTGTGCCTCTGTTTGTAGTCTGTCTGTGCGATTTTCTTACAGCAGCTGAGGATATAATCAATGGTTTCCTTGCACAGTCTGCATTTTGGGTCATCAGCTGATTTTTCGATCTTGGCCTTAATTGCGTTTGTTCTGATGGCTTGCTCCTGGGCTGCAAGGATCAGGCCTTCTGTCTCCTTCTTCAGTGTCCCATTCGTGAGCCATAGCCAGGTCTTCTCCTTATCAGCTTTTCCTTCAATTTTGTCAAGGAACTTTCCATGCAATGTTTTGTTGTGCCAGCTGTCAGCACTAGTTTGTAGTGTGGCTTTCTTGTACTGGTTTTTTGTCTGCTGTGCTTTGAGGAGTTTCTGATTTTTGACTTCAATCAAAGCAGGTTCTTCACTTTGCTTTACATATTCTGCCAGGGCATGTTCTTCTTCTTTGACTGCTTGTTTTACTTGTAAGAGTCCTCTGCCCCCTGATCTTCTAGGCAGATATAGCCGGTCAACATCATTGCGGGGGTGCAGTGAATGATGAATGGTCATGAGTTGTCTTGTTTTTCTGTACAAATTGTCCAGTTCCATCTGTGTCTAGTTTATGATGCCAGCAGTATCGCTTCTCGGTCTTTTGGCTAAGATCAAGTGATGCCAGCAATATATCTTATGACAGGTATGGCCCAGGTGTTTATGGCCTTGATGGTGTTGCCTCCATTGAACTTGCTTTTGAGAATTTTTCTGACCCTGTTGCAGTTTTTTCTGGCTTTATGGTTACTGTGTCTGTTGTTTGGTTCAGACTCTGGTAGAACCGTCTTTGGTCTTATTGAAACAGTTGATTTTGTCTGTACTGGATGATTCTGGCTTCATATCTTTCAATTTTTCTGGCTGTTGCTGTAATTTGTTCTTTCACAATTTCCAAAGCTTCTTCAATTTTTCTGGTGTTCAGCCAGTACTTTCGGATCAGGTATTGCTTGATTTTGTCATTCTTCAGTTTCTTCTCTTTCATATTTTTCAAGTTACTTGCATCTGATCTAAGTTTCTTGATTTTCAACTGTAGCCTGACCTTCCACTTTGGTTTTCCAGTTGATTTTCTTTGGGGCTGCCTTGGTTGTAGGAGCCCAAGCTCTTCTGTTACTATCACTGCTGCACTGTAGGCATACTGGTTTGTTTGTTCAATTGATGTTATTTGGACAGTGGAGAGTACTGCATTCACATCTTTCATGAGAGGTGCCGGGTGTCTCTTGGGCACTGTTTTTAGAGTTGGGAGCCGCTGTCTTATTGCATTTGCTGCAATATGAGCCATGATTTTATCCTTGAGCTCTTGTTGTCTTGCTGTCAAATGTTCCTGGTAATTCACCAAGTGCTTCAAGTGCTGGTTCTTCAAATTCTTGCAAAAGCTCCACACTTTCTTCTGGTTCAATCTGTTCCACCATTCCAAGTGTTGCTGGAGTCTCTGCTGCTGTCTGTGCTGTGGTCACATGGTAATTTGCTTTGCAGATTTTCTGGATTTCTTCGAGTTCAACTTCACTGAACACTTTGTTTCTGATTATGAATCTTCATTGGTCAGCCAGTCGGGGTTCTGTTATCTGTGAGTCAGGGTACTCTTGTTTCCATAGCTGATGCATCCTTTTTTGGTAGCCACGCTTTTCAGGTTCAGAGTTGTAATAGCATTTCATAACTGTGCGGTTTTCTGGCATTGTATATTTCTGCCGCTTCTGTGACTGTTCATTTGGGTTTTGATAATTCCGTAGCCCACTTGTCGATGGATGTCCAGAATCAGCAGCATCCACCGCGGTCCTTTTTATCCTGGGCGACGACCGAGCCAGTATAGACTTCGTTTTGGTTTGATTCTCCATAATGCTAATGGGTTAGGTGCTCTTGGTTCCATTCCTCAGCTGAGGCCTCTCTGGCTTGGTTGGACCTGCCAGTAGTTACACTACCGCCAGCACAGCCCTCAGGATCCTCGGAATGGTTAAGCCCCCCCACCACGTCAAGGTGGCACCTGCGGGGGGGGGGGGATTATTATTATTATTATTATTATTATTATTATTATTATTATTATTATTATTGCGGATAACTTCTGATCACCCCATTGGCCTTACTTTTTATGTCTAATATGCACTTGCTGAAATAGTTACTCATTTGCTCACTATGTAGTAGTCCATCTTAAACATAATATATCATGGAGTCAATTTAAGAGTTTTCCCTGGTTTTCTAATTTAATTGTAATGTGTGTTTGTTCTGGCCTACATTTTAAGCATTCTGAAATTCAGCTCAAGAGGAAGAATTTGTAAAAGGATTACAGAATTTGTGCCTGTCCAGCAAGGGAAGTAAACATGTTCTTCCAGATGGTAGACTGTGACTTCCATCATCTGTCACCACTAACTACCTCATCATTACAGCCATGTCTGAGGTTCTGTTTTTAATGTACAAAATTCTACAATTCCCATGAAAAGGACTCCTAGAAGATAGATTTCCACAATACCTGTCCATCCAAGATTGACAGCAGAGACTTAGTTTTTTTCCTGCAACAAATGGAATGCCACTGCATGATATCATGAGGGTGGGCCTTCAAAGTTATGCCACTTATACTTGGCAACAGTGATAGACAGGTCCACAGACTACCTTTCTACCCCTCTTGGAACTGCACAGGTTGCCGAATGGTGTTTTGAACCCTGTTCGCTGGAATCTTGGTAAAACCCTCAAATTACTAATGAAGCACTGAACAAATGCAACCAATCAATAAATCAGTTGACAGTTCTGACTAGTGCATATAGTACACATGAGCGATCCATGAAAAAAAATGGTTCAATAGTCGTCTCTAAAGTAGGGGGCGCGACGCTTCATTTTTGAAACTATTTCCAATTTTTCCCCTCAATTTTTTGGATATTTCTGAAAATTCATAATGCTCGGAATTGGTTCGTTAATGGCGGATGCACATGCGCAATCATGAAAAAACTAGTGTGCGGGGGGGGGGGCTTTAAGGGGCTCTACTGCCCTCATTTTTGAAGCGATCCTGATCAAATTTTGCACAGTGGTAGAATACATTCATCCCTGGTAGTTCACCAAATTTCACAAGGTTTCCCTTCTTCTGTGTTTTTTGGTATTTTTTTCAGCTTTTAAAAGACACAATTTTTTATGAATGTAAGAAAACTGTCTCCGATTCAAAAGAGTTATTCTTTTTTCCATCGATTTCTCATCACTTTGAAAGTCCTTGTTGTACTTTTGAAACCTTTTTTGGGGGTCCAAAACTCCGTGGATTTTTTGGGCACTGGTGGACATGCCGTGATGCCGCAATGGGCAAAGTGCATCCGCAGACATCTGGGTTACAGACCATTCCATGCACGCTGTGCAGCCTCTGTGCACAACGTTGGTTCACACCAACAACCGGCAATAGGAGGCAGAGCTCCGTGACGTGGTTCTAAAAGCAGGGAACAGGCAGGCTAGGAATTGATGTGGAGGTGGGAGCCTACAGGAGCGATGGGCCACAAACAGTGAGAAAGCTATCACGCTAGCTTCCAACTGCAACTATTAAGGATACCGGATCAAAAAGTGGGATATATCCAATTTTAATCCGAGCGTATAGTAGTTGAAATCTAATAATATATGGAGGGCAGTGCTTTACTTGTCTCTGATGAAAAGCTCACCACAACTTTCAGTTCATCCAGTTCTTGCTGCCTTGATTCAATGATTAATCAGACAGTTTTGTTATTTAAATGAAAAATGTGCACTAAACAGCTGCCCTTGATTGATTAGACAGGAGGTTGTAGCAATGATTAAATATGAGCAGTTATAAAGATTTGATCTACATCTCCTTTGTTGTTGTTTGCCATCAAGTCAACTTCACCATATGGTGACACTGTATATGAAAGACCTCCTATCTTGTCAGTCATCAACAGTCCTGCTCAAATCTTACAAACCCAGGACTATGACACCTTTGATTGAATCAGTCCTTCCCCCCCTTACTTTCCCCTGTACTTAGAATAATAGTCTTTTCCAAGAAGCCATTTCATCTCATGTAATATCCAAAGTACAACAGTCCTAGCTTTAGTCTCCTTGCTTCTAGTGAGTGTTTATTCATTTTTAACCATCAATGGCATCTGTAGAACCCTTCTCAGCAGCACAGTTCAATTGTGCTGATTTTCCTCTTATCTATTTTCTTCACTGTCCTGCTTTCACAACCATATGTAGAAATTACTTAGGTATCCTGGGTGATCACAAACTGAATTAGAGTCGCTAATACAGTGGGCCATTAATATCCCTAGGGTTAGGTTCCAAGACACCCCCCCCCCATGGATACCTAAATATGTTGCTTCTCAAATCCCATTAAATACAATGGCACAGTAAAATTGCATCCCTAACATAAAATTGCAAAATCAAGACTTGTTTTGGGGATGCTTTTGTCCCATTCAAAAGTGACATGCACAAGAAGTGGAAAAGGGGAGAAATCACCAAAGAAGAATTCAAACGTATAGCCAACACCTGTAGGGAAAAGGTTCTCAAGGCTAAAGCGCAAAATGAGCTCAGGCATGCCAGGGACATAAAAAACAACAAAAAAGGCTTTTTTGCTTACATTGGTAGAAAAAGGAAGAACAAGGAGGCGATAGGGCCTCTACAAGGAGAAGATGGGGTGATGGCAACAGGGGATAGGGAAAAGGCAGAACTGCTTAATGCCTTCTTTGCCTCGGTCTTCTCACAAAAAGAAAGCCATCTTCAACCTCAGCAACATGGAATGGACGAAGGATTGGGGGAAATCCAACCCCAAATAGGGAAACAAGTTGTCCAGGAACACCTGGCCGCTCTAAACGAATTCAAGTCCCCAGGGCCAGATCAGCTACATCCAAGAGTATTGAAGGAACTAGCGGAAGTTATTTCAGAACCACTGGCAATTATCTTTGAGAGTTCTTGGAGAACGGGAGAAGTCCCAGCAGATTGGAGGAGGGCGAATGTGGTCCCTATCTTCAAGAAGGGGAAAAAGAACGACCTAAACAATTACCGTCCGGTCAGCCTCACATCGATACCAGGCAAAATTCTGGAAAAGATCATTAAGGAAGTGGTCTGCAAACACTTAGAAACAAATGCAGTCATTGCTAATAGTCAACACGGATTTACCAAAAACAAGTCATGCCAGACTAATCTGATCTCTTTTTTCGATAGAGTTACGAGTTGGGTCGATACAGGGAATGCTGTGGATGTAGCCTACCTAGATTTCAGTAAGGCCTTCGACAAAGTCCCCCACGACCTTCTGGCAAACAAACTAGTAAAATGTGGACTAGACAAAACTACAGTTAGGTGGATCTGTAATTGGCTAAGCGAACAAACCCAAAGGGTGCTCACCAATGAGTCGTCTTCATCATGGAAAGAAGTGACAAGTGGAGTGCCGCAGGGCTCCGTCCTGGGCCCGGTTCTGTTCAACCTCTTAATTAACGACTTAGACGAAGGGTTAGAAGGCACAATCATCAAGTTTGCAGACGACACCAAACTGGGAGGGATAGCCAACACTCCAGAAGACAGGAGCAGAATTCAAAACAATCTTGACAGACTAGAGAGATGGGTGCCGAAATTAACAAAATGAAGTTCAACAGGGACAAATGCAAGATACTTCACTTCGGCAGAAAAAATGGAAATCAAAGATACAGAATGGGGGACACCTGGCTTGACAGCAGTGTGTGCGAAAAAGACCTTGGAGTCCTTGTGGACAACAAATTAAACATGAGCCAACAATGTGATGCGGCAGCTAAAAAAGCCAACGGGATTCTGGCCTGCATCAATAGGTGTATAGCATCTAGATCCAGGGAAGTCATGCTCCCCCTCTATTCTGTCTTGGTCAGACCACACCTGGAATACTGTGTCCAATTCTGGGCACCACAGTTGAAGGGAGATGTTGACAAGCTAGAAAGCATCCAGAGGAGGGCGACTAAAATCATCAAAGGTCTGGAGAACAAGCCCTATGAGGAGAGGCTTAAAGAACTGGGCATGTTTAGCCTGCAGAAGAGAAGGCTGAGAGGAGACATGATAGCCATGTACAAATATGTGAGGGGAAGTCATAGGGAGGAGGGAGCAAGCTTGTTTTCTGCTGCCCTGGAGACTAGGACACGGAACAATGGCTTCAAACTACAGGAAAGGAGATTCCACCTGAACATTAGGAAGAACTTCCTCACTGTGAGGGCTGTTCGGAAGTGGAACTCTCTCCCCCGGACTGTGGTGGAGGCTCCTTCTTTGGAGGCCTTTAAACAGAGGCTGGATGGCCATCTGTCGGGGGTGCTTTGAATGCGATTTCCTGCTTCTTGGCAGGGGGTTGGACTGGATGGCCCATGAGGTCTCTTCCAACTCTACTATTCTATGATTCTATGATTCTATGATTCATTGGATATAAACAAAATAGGAATGATGGTATGTGTAGGAGCTCACCTATGTGAATTGAACAGCTGTGCTCTCTGCAGTGGCAGGTGGTAGTACTGATTTTAGTGGGGTAATGAATTTGCTCAGGGTCTTTGTACAAATGGTAAAGGAGCATGCCAAGTTGCTGGGCCTATTTTGAAGATAGGGTTTGCCATGTTGGAGAGTTCATATTAAAATCTGGGATGGATCCACTGACCCACAAATATCATACCAGCAGCTGTCACTGGTTCACAGCTTAATCTGCCACTGAGAGTGCTTCCAGACAGCATCAAAATGTGAGTTTAAAAACTGGGGTAAAAAATCTCAGGACTTGACAGCAAGTCCACACACAAACCTGTCAGTCCTGGGAAATAGTCATCTGCCATCCTCACACCTTCCTTTGAAGTGGATCAAGATGTAGGGGAGGTGGGGGACATCCAATTCTCTCTGAGATACACTGGCCATCTTATGCACACATGCGGAGATCCCAATGTACACACAGCAGATTTCTTATCTCTCTCTCCACGCAACTGTTAATTCAGGCTCTGTTTAATATTATAAGAAAGAAGGGAATGGTTGCAGAGAGTTCTAATTACTGTCCAATTGTGCTTCCCTTTAGCCACCTGTGTGTCTATCACTCCATTTTTGACAGCCCAATCAGCTGTTTCAGGCTTTTAAAACACGTGCTCTGGAGCAGTCCACAGAGGGGGATGGTAAGGAAGTCAGGTGTTTTCCATGACTGCAGAGATATACAGTCATGTAAATGTGTGTATTTTGGGTAGAATTGGGTTTTAAGTGCATCTTTTAAGCATGTGCTTTTCAGTTGTTAACCCGATTCCACCCCCACTTTCCCCAAACATCATTTAGCCACACACACCCCTTTTATCCCGGTTACTTCCAGGTTTTACTGTATGTATAGAGTGACCCTAAGAGTCTATAGTAGTGGTTAGCAACCTTTGGGCCTCCAGGTGTTTTGGACTTCAGCTCCCACCATTCCTAACAGCTGATAAGCTGGCTGGGTTTTCTGGGAGTTGAAGTCCAAAACACCTGGAGGGCCAAAGGTTGGGAACCACTGTTCTATAGGAAGCTGGTTGTTGCTTTTGAGGAACTGAGGAAGGATCTCTACACCATAGTTTCTTTAAAACTCCTGATTCTAGTTGGTTACCTACTTTGAAGAGTCTTATTGCTAGACCTTTTGCTCCAGGTTTTGCAGAAGTATATTACAGGTTCATTTTGATGGCTCTTATTTTATTTGAAATGTGTTTTGCAACTAGCATAGGCAGGAATGATGTAGAACTAGGATATGAAAGTAATTAAAATAGGTACATGGAAGTGTCTATCATTGGATATGGCATACAGAGGGAGAAGTACTTGGACATCCAGCATTTTTCAAACTCTTTCAAAGTTCCCCCTCTTGCAAAAGACAATTAGTGAACAAAAAACCCACCCAGAAACCTAGAAACTACAACACTAGATAATGAAACAGTTCTGATATGTATTTCTACATCATCCTTACTGCAAAACACAATTATTGTAAGACTCTCACAAAACCAAGAACTGGGATTAAAAACTAGGATTACTGACCACAAACCTACAATCTCAATCCCTTATTCTCTTTGTGTTGTTTTTCACCTATGCAAAATATACCAATTGGCTGACCATGTTCACTATGTGATTAAGGCCATAGGCTTTGACCATCAACTGAACTTTCATTTATTGAGTCTTCCAAGATGGAGAACTAGTTTAAATACACTTTCAAGATTGTGATTGAGAAAATACAGAAATGGCAAAAAGATACCTCTGTTACAAAATCTGAACTATAGTGGAATTGCCTAAACTTTAGGCCCTAAAGGTGAAGGGACCTACTGTTCTTCCTCTTTACTAAGATTTAACATCCTATGCTAGTTAGAGAAAAGTTCAGAATTTGACTTACATGTCTTTCAGACCTTCAATAAAGTCATGACCCTTTTTGAATACCAGATTTTGTCTCCTGTCTACTTTCTGCAGTAATAGGGCAATCTACCCTTTACAGTCAAATACATCAAGAAATGGGACACATTTACAGCATAGATTTTCTAATAGTGTTTAGCATATTTCTAAACCACAAAAACACCAGTTTGATAGAAGTCAATGAAAATTTTCCTTTGCTTGACTGGGTTTTCTTATTTACAAAGTGGCACTGAAAAACTCAGCCTTTGTAAAATAAGGACAGATGTAAATGTAATGCTGCCATGAAAAGCAAGTCTCTGTATGCGCTTCATGCAGTTATGAAATGTTTGAGAAGGAGTGTATACCTGGAACTATTTCATAGAATTGAAAGGGGAATAACATTACCGTATATACTCGAAGATAAGCCGAGTTTTTCAGCCCTTATTTATGAGCTGAAAAAGCCTCCCTCCACTTATAATCGGGTCAAGGTCAAGCCAGGCAGCGGAGCCTGGAGGCCACAGTATGTTTTCTTTTCCAAAACCTCCCTTCTCTGCTTCTCCTCCCAGGCTGAAATTATCTTATTTTTTAAGAGAGAGAGAGAGAGACAAGGGAATGTTTTCAAAAGTGAAAGGAGAGTGAGTGAGAGCCTCTTGAAAGCCAGGAAGAAAAAAAAATTGCATGGCTGTAAAGGGGAAGAAAAAGAGAGACTCTTGCAAATTTGCAGGATTTATTATTATTATTACTATTATTGCAAGAACGTTTGAGTCAATAGGGAGGGAAGGAGGGAAAGAAGAGCAACAGAAGGTGTGTATTTCTTTTTATTCCTAAGGAAACAAAAATGGGGTGGATTTTTGGGAGAGGAAGGGAAGTTTTAAAAAGCCTTGCTGGCTACTTTTAGAGTTTGAAAAGGGATAAATAAAAGAGGTGGGAAAGGGGAGGAGAAAAGAGGCCAAAGTTGTTTTTAGGAGGGCTTTGCTTGCATTTCTTCCTTGGGCAAATGCATGCCCCAAAGCTTGTACATTTCCCCCTACAAATGTATTTCCCCCTACAAATACATTAATTTAATATATAAATTTTCCCCTCGTATGTTTGCAAGCCTCAGCAAGTCCAATAAAGATATAATTCTCACAGTGAGGAATGACTTTGGAAAGTTCATACCCTCAACACTTTCCCGCCTCTGCGACCCGCATTATTGCAATGCTGAAACTCAGCCAGGCTGAACAATGAATGCAAAGGGAAGCAAACAAGCTCTGGAAAGCGGCCTGGAGGAGAGCAGCTCCCGAGGAGAAGCAGGCAGGATCAGTCAGCTTTTGCAAGCAACCAGGATCGGCTGGCAGGAAGGGAAAGGAAGCCTCAATGCTGTCTGTCTTCAGATCCCTTTGCTAAAGAAGCGAGAGCTGAGTTTTTCCTTGCTTCCCTTTGCATTCATTGTTCAGCCTGGCTGAGTTTCAGCGTTGCAATAACGCGGGTCGCAGCGGCGGGAAAGTGTTGAGGGTATGAACTTTCCAAAGTCATTCCTCACTGTGATAAGTGCCTAAATCTGAATGAGGACTATGTTGAAATGTACTATTTCAGTGTGGCTTTCAACTGCATATTGTAAGTGGTTTATCCTATACTTTGTTCTTTTTTAATTCCAAAACGTCATATACTTTCTGGATAGCCCTCGTATATACATATGTGGTAGCAATGTAAATATGCAAGCAAATTTTGGGGAAAGGTATTTAAAGATATCAAGGATATAATGAATATCAAGATAGAAAGAAGCTCTAGTATAGCTTTATAATCTTTATATAACAATAAACAGTTGAAAAAAGGAGTAAAAGATGCAATATCAAATTTATTAACAATAGCAAGACTGCTGATAGCAAGGAACTGGAAAAAGAAATAAATATACAAATAGAAGAGAGGTATAAGGAAGCATGGAAATTAGCAATAAATGATAAGCTGACATATAAATTAAAATTTAAAAGAGAGATATGGAAACAAAATCATTTCTATGTTGTATGGAGAAAATTTATTGAAAGAGAATTTAAAAAGAAGGATGGAAAATTACCTCCACAGAAATAACGGTGGATGCAAAAATATTACTGAATAATACTGAAATATTATTATATTGAATAATAACAGCATCCACCCAAACATCACTATGGAAAAAGACAAGGAAGGAAAACTGCCATTTCTAGATATTCTAGTCAACCGCAAACACAATCAACAATTGGGCCACACTGTCTACAGAAAACCTACACATACGGATAGATACCTTCACAAAAACTCCAACCATCACCCAAGTCAAAAAAGCACAATCAAAGCCCTGACAGACAGTGCACAAAGAATCTGCAAACCTCACCTCCTCCAAGGTGAACTAAACCATCTAAACTGGGCTCTACAGGCCAATGGATACTCCACCATGGACATCAGAAGAGCTGAGAGGCCAAGAACAAGCCATGAGAGGAAATACAGAGATCCACCCAAATGAAAAGTGTTCTTACCATACATCAAGGGAACCACTGACTGCATAGGCAAACTGATGAAGAAACACAACCTACAAACTATCTACAGACCCACAAAGAAAATCCAACAAATGCTACGGCCGGCGAAGGACAAGAGGGATCCTTTCACCTCTGCAGGAGTCTACCGGATACCATGCAGCTGTGGACAAGTCTACACAGGGACCACCAAACGCAGCACCCAAACACGAGTCAAAGAAGATGAAAGGCACTGCAGACTAACTCAAACAGAGAAATCAGCCATAGCAGAGCGCTTAATGAACCAACCTGGACGCAGCATATTATTTGAGAACACAGAAATGCTCAACCACTCCAAAAACTATCATGTCAGACTACATAGAGAAGCCATTGAAATCCAGAAGCATGTGGACAACTTCTACAGGAAGGAGGAAACCATAAAAATGAACAAAATCTGGCTACCAGTATTAAAAAAACCTCAAAAATCAGAACAGTAAATAAGAAGCAACACTCTGAAAACAGAGGAGTTCCAGACATGAATCAACCAGGGGCAGCTAACAACTCTGAACAAAGGATGCCTCCAGGCAGGAAGAA
Organism: Anolis carolinensis; assembly: GCF_035594765.1. Classification (NCBI taxonomy): domain Eukaryota; kingdom Metazoa; phylum Chordata; class Lepidosauria; order Squamata; family Anolidae; genus Anolis; species Anolis carolinensis. The sequence continues at coordinate 192,928,150 of NC_085844.1, forward strand.
GCCAGGAGGTAAAGTTATTCAATGCTAATTAAGGTGATTAACTACAACATTCACACTGGCCTCCAACTGACAAGAATTCTTCTCTCACCCTGGAATTTCCACAGATATATATAAACCTTCCTTGCTTAGTTTCTCCATACCTCACAACCTCTGAGGATGCCTGCTATAGATGTGGGCGAAATGTCAGGAGAGAATACTTCTGGAACATGGCCATACAGCTCGGAAAACATACAGCATCCCTGTGATCCCGGTCATGAAAGCCTTTGACAACATTATTGTCTTGAATATTGAATAGTGAATATTATGGGTCAGCTGTAATAACAAATTATGTATAACAAACGTTTTAATAAATATTATTTTAAAAAAGAAAGAAACATAAGCAATGAAAAGATATTGAACGAGGATTAGAGAAACACGAACTTTAAAATATCAGGGCACAGCATTTCTGCAGTAAACAATGCAATAAAAGTTTGAGCTTCATAAGAATGGGATCCTACTGCAGCACTTGGTGCATCTACATTGCAAAATTAATGCAGTTTGAGACCACTTCATCTGCCATGGTTCAATGCAATGGAATTGTGGGAATTGTAGTTTTACAAGGACTTTTGTATTCTCCAAGAGTACTGGTGCCTTACCAAATTATACATCCTAGGATTCCATAGTATTGAGCCATGACAGTTCAAGTGGTTCATTCATCCGGTAGTATAGATGCACCTTATGTGTGCTTACCTGCATCAGGGAACTTAAGCAGCAGCTGTCTTCAGAATACCCTACTGGGCATGTGTGACACATAATTCCCAGTGGGCAGGGGCGTTTCACCCGTTAGGCAAACTACGCTGTTGTGGAAGGCACCATCCTGTGGGGGGCACCGTTGAGGTGCCTCTTGAGGCACCTCAAAGTGCCATGAGCAGCTTCTTTTTTTCTTCTTTCCCCCTCCCCGCTGTGAGGGGGCACACGGAAGGCGTGATCCGCTAGAGGGTGCCACCGGCAGGCTGCCAGGGCGGGAGAGGGCCCCCGCAACATGTCCCAGGTTTCTCGAAGTCCTGGGTCTTTGCTGGAGGGAAGAGTTTCCTCCCTCTGGCAAAGGCCCGGCCAAGAGAAACCTGGGGCGTATTGGGGGACACTGTCCCACTCCGACAGTCCCGGGCCAAGGGTCTCCTCAGCAATGCACTGGAGGTGATCTGCCAGGGCTGGCTGTGCGACCTGCGGCTCTAGCATGCCGCTTCGCCGCCCTTCCAGGCCCGCCTGGCCCACCTCCGCTACGAGGACCTGGTGTGCAACCCCTGCAGGCAGTTGCACCGCCTCCTCTGCTTCAGCAGCCCTCGCCCTCGCGGCCCTCACGCTCTCTCGCACTCCTCAGCCCTCTCACACTCCCCGGCGCCCTCTCGCACTCTCCGGCACCCTCTCACACTCCCTGGCCCCCTCTCGCACTCTCCAGCCCCCTCTCACACTCCCTGGCCCCCTCTTGCACTCAGCCCACTCACGGTCCTCTCGCACTCGGCCCACTCATGGCCCTCTCCCACTCAGCTCTCTCACCCTCATGGCCCTCTCACCCCTGGACATGGCCTGAGGCCAGGCCCCTGGGCCCGCTGCCTCACTTGTGCCCTTCCTGGACTCCACCCACAACATCGGACACACTCTCCATGCCTGGAAGGAGCGCCTCAGATGTGCGCAGGTCCGGCAGGTTGAGCGGGCCTGCACTCCTGCCATGTGCCTCCTTGAGGACCCTTTCAGCCATGAAGACAAGGCAGGTAGGAGCCCGTCCCTGTCCCCAGCATTTCACCAGGTGTGTCTCCAGGGCAGGCCTGGGCCAACTTGGCAGCTGAGGAGGGAAAGGGAAAGGCCTGAGACTGGGTTGCTGCAATTTTTCCGGGCTGCCTGGTCATGTTCCAGAAGCTTTCTTTCCTGACGGTTAACCCACACCTATGGCAGGCATCCTCAGAGGTTGTGAGGTCTGTTGGAATAGAGGCAGGTGAGGTTTACATATCTGCGGAATGATGTCCAGGGTGGGAGAAAGGAAGAACTCTTGTCTGCTGGAGACAGGTGTGGATTTTGCCATTGGCCACCTTGATTAGCATGTAATGGCCTTGCAGCTTGAAAGCCTGGTTGCTTCCTCCCTGGGGGCATCCTTGGTTGGGAAATGTTAGCTGGTCCTGATTGTTCCCTGTCTGGATTTGCCCTGTTTTCAGAGTGTTGTTCTTTATTTACTGTCCTGATTTTTAGAGCTTTTTTAATACTGGGGACCAGATTCCCTTTTGGTGGCCTTTTAATTCCTATGGATTCCTAAAATATTGTGGGTTATTCTGCCTTGATATTCTGGGTTATATGGCTGTGTGGAAGGACCCTCAGGACTCTTACACACAACCATATAACCCAGAATATCAAGGCAGAATAACCCACAATATCTGCTTTGAACTACGTAATCTGAGTCCACACTGCCCTATATCCCAGTTCAATGTTTGGTGCTAAATTTGCAAGTATAGTAATTCCTACATAACATTACCATGTATTGAACTGCTTTTTCTATTGATTTGTTGTGAAACATGATGTCTTGGTGCTTAATTTGTAAAATCATAATGTAATTTGATGTTTAATAGGCTTTTCCTTAATCCCTCCTTATTATCCAACATTTTCGCTTATCCAACGCTTTTATTTTTCAGTGATTGGTTTGGGGGTGGCACCAAAATTCTGTTTGCTTACACTTGAAAATTGCCTAGGGCCGGCCCTACCAGTGTGTCTGTGGGGGGGGGGGGGGGGGGAGTGGGAAGCAGATAAGCCTGCCTCGCCAGTTACTTCCCAGCATGTTAAAGAAGCATCCATCTATGGTTTAGCCACTTACAAAGATCATAAGAACTGCAGGCTAATGAAAGAAAAAAAATCTTTGGTGGAGGCATATTGGAAGAAACTTTCAAGTAACATAAGGGTTCATCATGTTTTCCTTATGCAAGGCTTAATTGACTTGGCTATTTCATTTCTCAGGTACATATTGTTAGTTGTAGATAAAATGTCAATACTTAAAATTGTACTTTTGAAATGAAAGGAAGTTAAGGTGTATATTTCCATTTATGCTGCCTATCCTTTCTGGTTCTGAAATGAGCCACTCATCTAGATATAAATAATTCAACCACATTCATGTGATCCTTCAGATATTTGTACTGGATTAAGTTCTCATACAATACCTTAAAATCAATACATGCTTCTGATCTGTGAATCAAAAATGAAAAATCACCTTTTCGAAAACTGTCAATTATACACAAATTATACACTATACCTTTTGAGAACGTAAAACATAATGTAACTCTCTTGATCTTTGCACCATTGACAAAAGTTGGCGTACTGTTTAGCTTCTCACATCAGCAAATCACAAAAACAAATTATGTCTTTTCTCATTTAATACCAAAAGACACACTGCAAACTCATGATCTAAAAACTGCAATTTGAGAAGTTACAAATTTTTTTTTTACAAATAATGAGCTGTGAAATCCTAAGGAGCTAGTTAGAAGAACACAAATAAGAAATTGATAAATATCTCTGAAACCACCTGTTCAATTTCCTTCTGTTAAGTGCCTGTTATTGCCTTTGCAATTTTTGCTTTAATACAATAAAATTAGTTTTCCGTTGTATACTTTCTCTACTTCTTTAAAAAGTCTATGTAAGACTCTAAATCAGGCACTGGGAATACAATATTGCACTTCCATTTTGATATTTGGTATGGGTTTGTCAGCCTTTCACAGACGCAAGACAAGTTGAGCAGCTTGTAAACATGGTAATAAACGGTTGTAAACGGTTCTGGTCCAACTTACCTGTTCGAACGTATCTCCTTCTATGAACCATCAAGAACACTAAGATCGTCAGGAGAGGCCTTGCTCTTGGTCCCACCTGCCTCTCAGGAGCGGCTGGTGGGAACGAGGGACAGGGCCTTCTCAGTGGTGGCTCCTCGGCTGTGGAATGCCTTCCCCAGTAACATCCGGCAGGCCCTGACCCTTCTGGGCTTCAGGAAGAACGTAAAGACATGGCTCTGGCGCAAGCATTTAATGAGTAAGCAAATACTGACACGGTCTGAATTAAGGTCTATGTACAAAGTTCTTGGAAGAATGGAATTAAGTAATTTATAAGTATTTAATGCTTTTTAATGTTTGTATAATATATTTTTACTGATTACTGTTAATGGTTTTAAATGTGTTGTTAATTTTATTGATTGTCTGGCATTGAATTTCTGTATGTCATTTACACAATCTATTTTTGGTTGTCACAGAGATTGGTATTCTCTTCCTCCCTTTGTGAAGCCACCCTCTCCCTAAGGCTCACCATTTTGCTGTGATAACTCCCACGGCCATTCAGGGACTGATAAAGAGTGGGGAAACAGACAGATGCTTCTCTTATCCCTCTACAAAACACTGAATGACTGGATGGAGAGGGGGAAGGAGCACATGCAACCTCATCACATGTGCAAAATTGCCTGTCCTATGACACTTCCCCTTCAGTTCAGGAATGGAACCCACCAAATCCCATCAGATGTTGTAGATATACTTTGGGTGGTGCTCTAGCTCTAAATTGAGGGGAAAGTGTCATATGAGGGAGAGAAGATAACATAGGTGGCTTCTTGTGTTCTAATTGAGAAGAACGAGGGGAAGCTGGGCTGTGATGCTTCCCCTCATGGGATAGGTAAGGGGGGATGTGGGGCATGGGTTCCTCAAGTTGCCTTCTGGATTCGCCACAATGCATGGCGAATCCCCCCACTATCACCTCCAATTTTGACCTCAATATGATGAGGTCTTTAGACAGTGAATTGATGGATTCTATGGGTGGTGAGATGAAAGACATAGTGGAACTTTTCAGCTATGCTTGCTGTGATTTCCCGCCTGTGATTCAACAGGCTGAGAGAACCATCAGTGATGCGCATGCTTTTTCTCAGTGCATTGCTGTGATGCTCCTTCTGGGTTCTGGCAGGCTTCTTAAGGCCTTGCAGATATTGATTCTGCAAATGCTTGCTTCATTGGAGTCAGAAATCAAATGACTTAAAAAGTCCAGCTGAACCCAAACCTTTCAAATCATGTTGACATGTTTAGGAGGTGCCGGATGCTTCATCCTCTCTGCTCCCGATATGTAATTATGTAAGTGTCAGAGTGATATAGGTGCTGGAAGGAGCCATAAAACCCCAGAGGCAAGCTGGACTCTGCCATTCCAAAATGTCCAGAGGAGCTCAGCTGCCAATTTCTTTTTACAGTTAAGGCAAAGGGAAGAGTGTTTAGTAACAGTGAACTTGTAGCAGAGCAATAGAAGTAATTGTCCCAAGGAGGAGCAGAAGGGGACAAGCGTAAATTACTATTCTGCCTAAGGGGAGCATGCGAAGACTGAAACACATTTCCCCCCTTTCTTCAGCTCCAGCTTTCATTGGCTTGAACAAATGTTTCCCATTATTAGTGGGCACCCTAAGCATTTCTGATAAATCTTTCTTGACATCAAAAATACTTATATTACATATGTATATATGTATATGAGCCTAATAGACAAAACTTAGAATTACACAACATATCAGCTTCCACCTTCTTCAGTTACCAGAGATGAAACTAGGCTGCAAACAAGGTGGCTGTTTAGAACACTATATTATAAACATTCTTAGTGGATGTTGGTGTTACCCTCTAAGTTGAGGCCATGCAGTGTTTGAGTTTTTTAGGCTATAAATCTAAAAAATCTTTTTTTCTAAAATGTCTGAAAGGTGTGGCATCTCAGTGCCAAAAAGGGATAAATCAGAGAGGCTGTGATGTTCTAAGTTGAAATGCCCAGTCACGGATTACTTCCTGATTAGAAAAGCAGACTTATGGTTCCTACAGCATGTGTGCAAGTCTGTGGTTGCTTTGCCTGCACATGGCAAGTGACATGCCTGCAATCAATCAATCAATCAATCAATCATATAAATAAGACTGCAAGACCCACAGGTGATGTGATGTTTAATGTAGTAAGTACTTGTAGTCACTTTACTCCAAAAAGGAGCATGCTGCTTATGATATTTACAGTTAATGCAACACTTTGAATCAAAAGTAGGTGATGTCCTGGATTTCTGGATTGAATCACAAGTAGGTGGTCCTGGATTGAATATATATTCAGTAAGATACTTTTTAAACACAAAATTAAATAAAAGCTAACATGAACAGGAATGTGAATATTCTGCTACCTAAAGTTATAATTACATTACTATGGGATAGTAAAATGTCCCCTGAACAAGCTTTATTTGGAAATCCAGACATAGAATGTTTAATGCTGCTTCCCTAAATCACAGGACTTTTTCATTTTATCCCACTAGAACATTTCCTTTCACACCAACTCTTTTTATTAGATAGGACATAAAAATGGCCCCCAATAACAAAAAGCTACAGGTTTCTTTAATGTTGATTTGTTCCTTTTTGATTTCATTAAAGGAAGGACTTTAATCTGCTGGATAAGGTTTTGGTGGAATATTTCAAACCACTATATTACATCAACAGGACATAAGCAACAAACAACTCGTAAATCTTCTAGTTGCTCTCTAATGCTACCCCAAAAGAGGGTCAGTTTATCAGGTCAAATAGAAACAAAGCTTCGTCATTTGAAATACCAGAGGAAGGAGTTGGTTGGCTCACACAATGTTTTTCCTGACCAAACCTGAGAATTGGCACCCTCTTCTACTGTGATATTGTACTCTGCACTGAAACATAGCAAACGTCTATGAGAAAGCTATTACTCATAGCTAGATCCTCTCCTATGAACCTGGCAGCATTGGTGTATCAGGCTGCATAATTATAGTGGTTACATATCACTTTGATTCCATGACTTCATCTTAAGGAATTTTGGACTGCATGGTTTAGTGAGGAATGTACTATTATCTCCTCAAGAACTCTGAATACCGCAATGCTGCCTCAAGTGGGGTGGACCTAAGGCACAGCGGGCACGTGTACCTTTGGTGCGAAAAAAGGAAAGTAGAAAAGAATTTCGGGAATCACTTTATCAGACCATCTCTAATTAGAATATGGTAAAAATATGAAGAAATGCTAATCTGGATCTCACCCCTTGAGGCGAACCAAAGAAAACTCCTAGGCTGGTCAAAATGGCCCAGATACCAAGAAATTCTGATAAAAAAAGAATGGTGGGTATCAACTAAGAAACCAAGAAGATATAAAACAGAAATACAGAAACCTTTCTTGGTTCTAATATGCTCAAATAAAAGAACAATACACAAAAGATAACCAAATCGAATTTAATGAAACAGAGCTTTTGGGACAAGATGTTCCAGAATGACAAAAAAAAGAGATAACAAAGATATATAACAAACTGTTAGAATGGTCCACAGAAACAGAAAGGGTTAAACATTGTATGATAAAATGGGCAAAAAATATTGGCTGCTTGATCAAATTAGTAAAATGGGAACAAATTTGGAACAAAAAATTAAAATATATTTACGCATTAGATCTAAAGGAAAATTGGCTTAAAATGTTCCATCGATGGGACATAACTCCAAAGAAATTAGGCATAATGTACAAAAACTCACAAAAAACTGCTGAAAATGTAGGAGTCAGATAGGCTCCTACTATCACACCAGGTGGACATGCAGCGAGACTACAAAATTTTGAAAAACAATACATACAGAAGCCCAAAAAATATTTTAAAAGACCTTTCCAATGAAAGCGGAATATTAGTTACTTGGAATAACCAACACGGAGACAGAGTTTAATTCAAATGAGGACATTTTATTTACTTATATTAACACAGCAGCAAGGATAACCTTTGCAAAACATTGGAAAACACATGAGATGCCAACAAAAGAACAAGACTGGAAAAAATGGAGGAAATCCAAGATATGGACAGACTAAACTTCTTATTGAAGGAAAACAGAGGAAAACTTATAAAACTACAGACTGGAAACAATTTGAAGAGAACAGTAAAAAATGCAAAGGAGAAGAAAATAAGAGTGGGGACTCTAAATAAAGGAAGAGAAAAGAAACCAGGAAAAACCTGAATTAGGACTATAAATTGTAATGAACTCGCGAAGAAGAGGATGGAAGACCAAACAACTCCCCCCCATTCTTCCTCATCTCCCCTTACCCTGTCTTCCTTAATCTTTCCTCCCCCGGTCCACCCCAATCCCACCCCCCACCTACTCTCCACCTTCTCTCCCCCCCCCCCGGGACCTTAACAAATTTTCCTCATCCCACCCTTTAGGTAACTTTAAAAAAAAACATAAACTTTTTGAAGTAGTTTAATAAAATTTTTAAAAGGTGGGATGGACTACAACTACCAACCAAGGAATCCTGGGAATTATAATTTGGTGAGGGAATTGATATTTTCTGTTACACATTTCTAATGCCCTAATTCAGAAAATGGCATCTACCAGAAAATTCTAAGTATTTCACTAAACGACAAATCCCTGAAATCTATAGAATGGACCGATGACAGTTAAAGTGGTATTCACCTTCTATGATTATATAGTGTGAATACATTCTATGAGTTGAACTGAATTAACAAATAACCTGTTAGGTGGTTGAACAGTTATGGAACAAATTTGTAGAATTTTCTGTTCATGCCTGAATCCCAGAAGCTCTTTTGGTTCTTCTCCTGACACAATTGTGTGATTTGTCAGGTAAACTGAAGGCCAGTCGGGTCAGTGCTTATCATTCTCACAGTGGGCCCAAACTCAAGTTTCCCTATTCTGTGCCCTGCAAAGTTGGGAATATATTCTATTGAAATCGACAGTTCTTCAAAAATGGTTAGTTAATGCTGGCTGGCCTGTGCCCCAGCACAGCAGTTGGAATTTAGCTCAGCTCGGTGTGAAAAGCACTTAGATGGCAGCTGTGTTAAAATGCCTGAACCCAGCAATATCTTGATATAATATGATTCCATGTATTATTCAGTCTGGCAAAGTACTCTTTCATGTAACATAAAACAAAACTACCTATTTTCACCTGACCAGTGTTGAAGTGTCATGATACAGCCGCCTCTTAAAGAGCCACACACACAATAAAAGTTCTTAAATGTTTATGAAATGATGTTTTAAACTAAAAAAAAACCCACTTAACTGCAGTGTTTCTATTAAAAGGTAAAAGTCTTAGTTCAAAAGAAGTCAAAAAGCAAGAATAAAAGGATAATCCAAATTATCTGGCTTGATAATCGGCATCAAACATAACACAAACGCCACCAAAGCTGACGCCACGTAATGCTGTGGCTCAAAGGGCTAAAGAGGAACTAAACGCTCCCAAAAGGCAGCAAACAGAAGCGTAGTCGAAAGCCAGGGTGAGTTTCAAAGACCAAAGGAGGAAACTAGAGACGCCAAGCCAGGAGCAAGCACAGACGTAGTCAGGAGTCGGACTGGGTTCAGTAGCCAGAAACACCAAGGTAGAAACGCCAAAGCAAGGGCGCCAAAGCAGGGACGCCAAGGCAAGCACCAAGCTGGATACACTGAAGTAGCCTCACCGGAGAAAACGCCAAACTGGAAGCGCCAGAGCAGGAAAGCCAATGTAAACGCCAAACTGGAAATGCTGGAGCAGGAACATCAAAGCAAACGCCAAACTGGAAACGCCAGAGCAGGAACGCCAAAGCAAACGCCAATCTGGAAACGCGGGAGCAGGAACGCCAAAGCAAACGCCAAACTGGAAATGCCAAATTGGAAACGTCGTTGTCAGGAGCCAAACAGAAGTCAGAAGCTAGGAACACCGAAGCAGGATTCAATCCGGATTATCAGGAAGCTGTACAGCCAAGACCCAAGGAGAACAGGCAGCGACAAAGCAATGTCCCCAAAACAACACCTTGCCTTCTGCAAGGCAATAGCTCTTGAAACTCCATTTTTAACTTACTCATTGGAGTCTGATGCTGATGAGGCCTCCACCCTGTCCTCATCATCCTCAGCTGATCTTGATCTCATTTGTGGACCTCGCCTCTCATCCCTCTAGTCCCTCTATCTTTGTTCAAGACTTAGATCTCCCCATGTCCCAGGAGTATGAGAGGTTTGCCAATCCCCTGATGCAGCCCCATGAGCTGGCTCATCATCCACATTTACTTGAGTCCAATCAAGATTCTCCATCTCACTCCCAGACCCATCATTCCCAGAGAATCCCTCAAATGTCTCCTCATCCATGGGAACAGTGGGTATATCCCAGATCTTTTTCCTTTTTCTTTCCTCATCCGACTCCTGCTCTCAAGTAGACCTTTTAGTTCCTCTACTCTCTGTGAAACCATCATCCTCCAACATGGACTCCTCATCACTAGAAAACCCATAAAACGTCTCATCCTCTGAAGGAGCCATAGGTATTTCCCAGACCCACTTTACTTGTTGTTCTTCATCAAGGACCTGCTCTCTATTAGCTTTTTTTCTCCTTCCAGCTGTTTCACCCATAGAACCATTACTGCCCCTTGGCCCAACTACAACATGAAGGGTATGAAATGGTACAGAGATTTTGTAACCTCCTTGTAGATGTTAGAAGTCAAAAGGCAAAGTAGAATAGATTGCATTTTTGCATATACTGTATGTATTGACATAGGAAAGCATTATGCACACAAACACATGCAGAAACACACCTAATGAGCATAAGAGGGGGGTCTATTGAGTGGATGAATGGGCAATTGGTGCCAAGATAAAAAATTGAACAATAATGTAAACATTGTCATTCTGCCCTGAATTCCAAGACTGAGAACATTACGCTTTGGTTTGGGTTTGCTTTTTCCTGGACTTTTGGTGTCTGGCAGGGTTCTAACAATTTGGACTTTAAGATTTCCACTGGTCTGAGAGTCTCACGTTTCACCATTACACTAATGCTTTCAAGCATATCTTCTCAGCCAAGAGAGCCAAACATTTTTTTTTAATTACAGTAGAGTCTCACTTATCCAAGCTAAACGGGCCGGCAGAAGCTTGGATAAGCAAATATCTTGGATAATAAGGAGAGATTAAGGAAAGGCCTATTAAACATCAAATTAGGTTATGATTTTACAAATTAAGCACCAAAACATCATGTTATACAACAAATTTGACAGGAAAAGTAGTTCAGTACGCAGTAATGTTATGTTGTAATTACTGTATTTACGAATTTAGACCCAAAATATCATGATATATTGAAAACATTGACTACAAAAATGGATTGGATTATCCAGAGGCTTGGATAAGCGAGGCTTGGATAAGTGAGACTCTACTGTACTGCTGAGATTAGCAGGCTGCTAATTTCTACGTGCACATAGTCTTGCCTTCAGCTGAAAAAATGGCAGTATTCCTAACCTGGCCAAGATGTACTTTGACTTGCACAAGCTGTTCCTTACTGTTCGATTCTTCCCATCAATGTTCAGAAAGTGTAATTTTTCTCTTCAAATATATCTTTGGCTTGATGAGCTGTCGATGGCAGGAGAGTTTAATCTCTCATTCTGTCACTCTTTTCCAAATCCAGTACGATGGAGGTACTTTATTACAGAACCACTCAGCTGTCCTTTTCTATCGATCACCCCCTTGGCATGGATGACCTTGGATCAATAAGCTAAGGATTATTTAGTGCCTTTTCACCAACATCAAATGCCACTTTGGACTGAAAGCAACATGTATATACCTGACCTCCAATGTCAGGATTGAGGCTCAACAGTGTAGGATTTGCATGGTTATATTTTGGTGTGTATATTGATAACATACTGCTGTGGAGACAGTCAATTCAGCAAGAAAAGTTCTCCTGTTAAAAGACTGCTGTTTGGCACAAAGTAGTTGTTTTCACTGTAAGGATGAAATCCTAGGGAGAAGTAAACTTCATTGAAATTGTTGGGCCTCTTAGATCAATTTATATAGGAATGGCCTGAACATGTAAAACAAAGCCGATTACTTGGATCATTTCTTGAATTGTTAAGTCACCTGGTAACCGACTAACACCCAGTATTCCAGTTGTAATCCATGAGGATAAGAAACATTAATAATCTCAGATCTTGGGCAAGAAACCAACTATTGAGCTGATTTCCAAGAAAAATCAGTAGAGGAAAGGGGGGGGGATTTTTTTCAGTAGTCACTGAGTTGTGCTACTTGTGCTACACAAGGCTGTTTTAATGACCTTCAAATGACAACCCTTGGGTAGCCATTTTTCTGACATCTCCAAAAGTTAGATGGATTGTCTGTCCTAATTCCTGCAGGGGCAGCATTTCACAATTTTGTTAGTTAACAGACACCCATACACCTACATTGTTTAACACAGTGATTCTCAACTTGTGGGTCCCCAGATGTTTTGGCCTTCATCTCCCAGAAATTCTACCAGCTGGTAAATTGGCTGGGTTTTCTGGGAGTTATAGGGCAAAACACCTGGGGACCCACAGGTTGAGAACCACTGGTTTAACACAAACACATATATTCAGCTTTTCCAAAAGGGCCACTTCCAGGTACACACAAAATATTGACATTTTCAGTTGTCATTTTGACCCCCAAGGCACCCCAGGGATGAAAGCTATTCTTCAAATTCACCATAGTTGCCAATTCAAAGGAAAATAATTGAAAATGTATGCTGACAAACCACTTCAAACTTTTGCAAAAGTGCCACCATTTGGCAAGCAGATGGACAGACCCGTACATTATGATAGTTGAACGACAGTATTTTTTGGAATACTGTTGTACTAGAAGATACAAGCTTGTTAGAAGATAATTATCATTATTTACCTGCTGTGCCCATCGCTCTGTACCTTTTAAAACCACATTTGCTGCTAGCCCACCTGTCTCTCAATGGCTTTCATTGCAATAACATCACAATCTCAGGCTATTTTACAGGAACCAACAACATTTGTTATGCATCACTAGAAGTAATTCATTTATTTGGGGTGGTCTTAAAAGGCAGCAGATCTGATAAACTGGTGTCTCATAGATAAGGGCAGTTATAGTGGGGGTTTTGTTGTCTCAACAGCTTCCTCTCCTTGCATGCAGTTATTCTTCACAGTACGAGCAGCCATTGAATCCATTTTACCGGAACAAAAGTGAAGTTGTTCAGAAGAGAAAATAATTAACACAGGAAAGCTGAAAAATTTCACTTCTGCTTTAACAGCTTCTAACCCTATTAGACTGGCTATTTGGAATCCTGGGAGAGTCATTTCTTGCCAGAATGGATTGCAGTGGAATTGAGTTTCATTATATTTTTAATTAAGAGAATGAAGAATAGGGTAACAAAATGGTACTTCTTTTAGGAACTTTGGAAAAAGTTTTTCACACTTCTTTGCATCTCCACCTAAATTAATTTGCTGTATTTTTCCTCATTTCAAATGTCACAATGATTGCATATAACCTTTGATGAGACAAACAAGATGTCAACAACAACATCCAATAAAAATGTGTGGCTAGTCAATAACGTAGAAACATAAGATATGCCTTAGTTTGAATCAGACTTTGGTGCATCTATCCACTACTATCAACCCTAACTAGCAGCAATAACTTTCCTACATGGGGATCCTTTAAAGTCCTTATTAGCTGCTCTTCTAAATACAAGCTAGATACACTTGTGGTTAAGTTTTAAAATCTGATGAGATTGTTTGAGATGGTATGAGAAGCAAGCTGAAAACAGATGGATTCTGGGTAGCACCATAGCAGATATATAAGATATTTTACCTTCCAGTTGAATCTCTGCAGAAAAAAAAATCCTCTAGCAGTGTAATCACATTGGTAATAGCAGGACCATAGAATAGAAATAAAATATATGCCATTTTGCTTTCCAATCTTATAGAATCAAAGACAGTTTTGTAGTGAGGCTGAAGATGAAATTAGGTGCACACAACCTTTCCTGAGAATTTCCCATTGCATTTTGGGTGAAATGTAAATACAGTGTTCTCACTGCAGAAATTTTCATGTTCGTTGTTCTTTTGTTAACTCAGTCAGGGATTACATAATTCATAGCTTTATGTTCCTGTTTTTGGATTTATTTGTTTTGCATACCTGCCTTGGATTGGTAATGCAAGTTGGTGGCCTGCTTTAAAATGTCACACAAGGAAAGGGGGACTGGAAGTGGGGGAAAGGACAGATCAGAGTAGAGGTGCATTGGCTGAGCTGTGTGAAGCAACCTTCTATCTAATTATATTAGGCTCATGAGTGCTCTAACTCTCCATGAGCCACGCAATACATTCATTTTTTTTCCATTTTGGCATAACCCCATATCCCATGGTGTGCTGTGCACAGTATGTCTAAAAAGCAGCATTATTTCTTATCTATCTCTCACACTGTCTCAGAATCCTTCTGCTAAGTGTCTTTTGTCCCCTAATAAACTGATAAGCCCGTGGTAATCCATAGATTGCTGATAGTGGGAGCCAGTCTGCCCTGGCCTGGGTAGATAAGGATGCTCTGTGCAGACAAGTGGATGGTGATATACCATACAGAAGTGGTGAGTGACACTTATGGTGATGGACTAGCGACAAAACTGAGTCTAAAGCAGGTAGGTAAGAAGAGGGCTTCTTTTAATGCTCCTACATGATCTTTATTCTTTCTGGGCTATTTCTCCCAGAATGTCCAATGACTCTTGAAGCTGAAGTCCAAAATGTATGCAAGTTCTAGCATCTTGAAAACAAAGTATAAGACTAATCATTTATTTGAGGGCACATATTTGTGGATCGCTGCTTGTGTTTCTTTGAGAATTCATCTATGTGTTCTGCTTTGTATAATAGGAATTTGTATCTTAGTAGCAAATCAGTATAAAAATCACAAAAAATTGGGGTGATCATTAAATTGATCAGAAAACAGTTAAATAGCAATGGCATCCAAACTCCCCCACAAGTTGATCCATTCCTGCAGTAGGCGATTTTGATACACAGTACCTTCCATACTGCATTAATTCTCACAATTGCAATGATAACCTGCAGAGGAAATGAGGTATATCATTTTCCAAGCTCAAAATAGGATGGTTTGATGCTGCGAAAATGAAATATAGAAGAACAGACTTGACGGTACATGGCGAAACATGTCATACAGAAAGGGGGCTGAATGCCAATTCCTTCTTTTATGATATGTTAAAAATACAGGAATTCTACCCTCCTTTGCTACATATCTTAAAGATACAGATGCTCTATATTCCTTTGCATCTGGTCATGACTATATTTAGGAAATAACGGCATATGTCCTAGGGTTGTGTCTGGATTCATTTTTAAAAAATGGTATTGAGCTTATTTAGACACTCAGAGCAAGGGCTCCACAGCCATGTTTTTTTTTTTTTTTGACAGCAACGGAACAGTAGCTGCCGAAAAATGGGTGCTTTTGGTTTCTTTTGATTATATGTGGAATGCGGGGAGGGAGGCAGCTGCTAGAAGGGAAAGGACCCCAAAAACTGTGTTTTCTTAAGCCCTTGCTTTAAATCCAGGCCTCCTTGAAAGACAGAAGGGAAAGGTTAGTATAAAAAGTGGTATCTTAACTCTGGTGCTTTTAATCCAGTTCTTAATGAAAGATATAAGGACAAACTATGCCTAAAATGATAGGAAGGGGAGCCTCCCCCATTGTCGCGAATGGGCCAGAACAAAAACAAATCTTTTGGCTTCCCAGATCAAAAATGAATTTATGTCCTCCAGTATTTGGGAGACTCCAGAAAAATGGATCAGGGACCCCACCAAAATCTGGGACATCAAAATGGATCATAGTTTACCCAAATTGCACAACCCTAATATTTCCAATAAAATTCAGAGATGTTAAGTCTTAAACCAGATTATGTTTTAAATTATCTTTCCTGAATTATATACATGGAAGTGCAGAAGGTCTGTTTTCCTTTGAATTAATCTAATTCTGTGCTGATATGAATAAGTTATTTCTAGCTTTTAGTTAAAGTCTCTGACTGGTTATTTTGATCCACAAGAAATAAAACTTCTAAATTTCTGAACCAATATATCAGAGGAGAAGTTGTCTGCCTGTCTCTGTTAACAAAAGGTGAGACAAGCTGCAATCCTTCAATGACTCTTAACTTCTCATTATAGAAGAAATAGCAAATGAGGTTTTGCCCAATTTACAATTTGTGTTAAACTAATGATTTACATTTACTCGTGCATGCTCTGCATTTCATTTAGCCATCAGTAATGCCCTGCAAATGGGTGTAAACTGCAGTTTAAAAATCACTCCGTGTAATGCAAATGAACAATTGCATCTTCTATTTTACTGTTAATAAAAGTGACATGTGAACACATTTACATTGCTTTATTTGCTGGGAGGAAAACTATAGCAATTTCGTTTGGTGGAAGTGGAAAATATTAGTCATAGCTACAAAAGCTCAAGGCATACTTTTGTAGACTTCTCAAACTGTCTCATAAACTTTCTTTTTCTCTCCTCATCTACTGTTATCTACTGTGGTTTTAACATTGTATTATTTTGATTTTATGCTATGTGTGGTGATGGGGGTTGTAGTTATAATTTTATGCGACTTGTTTTATACTTTTGTACTTTTTTACCTGTTGAATGTTATATATGCACCCTGGAGTGCTTTGTAAGCCGCCCAGAGTCCCTTCAGGGAGATGGTGGCAGGATATAAATAAAAATTATTATTGACACAATGACATAGTATGACACAGCAAACAAGATAGATATGCTGGATTTTGTATCACAAAATCACAAGTCGAACACTTCCCAAGCGTTTAGGACTGTGTGATGTACTTTCGGATGATGTGCACAGATCCCAGTAAGGTGGCCTTTTGCAGTTGGCAGATCGTAATTTTGTCAATGTCTATTGTTTCGAAATGCCAGCTGAGATCTTTTGGCACGGCACCCAGTGTGCCCATCACCACCAGGACCACCTGTACTGGTTTCTGCCAGAGTCTTTGAAGTTCAATATTGAGGTCCTGATAGTGGCTGAGTTTTTCCTGTTGTTTTTCATCAATCTGACTGTCACCTGGTACAGCGACATCAATGATCCAAAACTTTTTCTTTTCCACAACTGTGATGTCTGGCATGTTGTGTTCGAGAACTTTGTCAGTCTGGATTCGAAAGTCCCACAGTATCTTTGCGTGTTCATTTTCCATTATCTTTGCAGGTTTGTGATCTCACCAGTTCTTTACTGCTGGGAGGTGGTACTTGAGGCATAAGTTCCAATGAATCATTTGGGCCACATAGTTGTGCTTCCATTTGTAGTCTGTCTGTGCGATTTTCTTACAGCAGCTGAGGATATGATCAATGGTTTCGTCAACTTCCTTGCACAGTCTGCATTTTGGGTCATCAGCTGATTTTTTGTTCTTGGCCTTAATTGCATTTGTTCTGAAGGCTTACTCCTGGGCTGCAAGGATCAGGCCTTCTGTCTCCTTCTTCAATGTGCCTTTAGTGAGCCATAGCCAGGTCTTCTTCTTGTCAGCTTTTCCTTCAATTTTGTCAAGGAACATTCCATGCAATGTTTTGTGTGCCAGCTGTCAGCACTAGTTTGTAGTGCGGTTTTCTTGTACTGATTTTTTGTCTGCTGTGCTTTGAGGAGTTTCTGATTTTTGACTTCAATCAAAGCAGGTTCTTCACTTTGCTTTACATATTCTGCTAGAGCATATTCTTCTTCTTTGGCTGCTTGTTTTACTTGTAAAAGTCCTCTGTCACCAGATCTTCTAGGCAGATATAGCCGGTCAACATCACTGCGAGGGTGCAGTGAACGATGAATGGTCATGAGTTTTCTTGTTTTTCTCTCCAAATTGTCCAGTTCCACCTGTGTCCAGTTTATGATGCCAGCAGTATATCTTATGACAGGTATGGCCCAGGTGTTTATGGCCTTGATGGTGTTGCCTCCATTGAGCTTGCTTTGAGAATTTTTCTGGCCCTTTGTGTGTATTCTTTGCTGACCACAGTTTTCACATGTTCATGCTTGATGTTGTCCAGCTGTAATATGCCCAGATATTTATAGGCCTCTGGCTGGTGACACTTTATTGTTTGGCTATTAGGCATATTTATGCCCTCACTTTCAATGATTTTTCCCTTTTTCAATGCCACTGTCGAACATTTGTGACAGCAAGATAACAAGAGCTCAAAGAAAAAATCATGGCTCATGCTGCAGCAAATGCAATAAGAAAGTGGCTCCCAACTCTAAAAACAGTGCTCAAGAGACACCTGGCGCCTCTCATGAAGGATGTGAATACAGTACTTTCCACTGTCCAAATAACATCAATTGAACAAACAAACCAATATGCCTACAGTGCAGCAGTTATAGTTACAGAAGAGCTTAGGCTTCTATAACCAAGGCAGCCCCAAAGAAAATTGACTGGAAAACCAAAATGGAAGGTCAGGCTAGAGTTGAAAATCAAAACTCTTAGATCAGATGCAAGTAACCTGAAAAATTATTATTATTATTATTATTATTATTATTATTATTATTATTGACACAACGATGTTGTATGACACAGCAAACAAGATAGATATGCTGGGTTTCGTTTCACAAAATCACAAGTCGAACACTTCCCAAGTGTCTAGGACTGTGTGATGTATTTTCGGATGATGCGTGCAGATCCCAGCAGGTGGCTTTTTGCAGTTGGCAGATCGTGATTTTGTCAATGTCTATTGTTTCCAAATGCCGGCTGAGATCTTTCGGCACGGCACCCAGTGTGCCCATCACCACCGGGACCACCTGCACTGGTTTCTGCCAGAGTCTTTGCAGTTCAATCTTGAGGTCCTGGTAGCGGCTGAGTTTTTCCTGTTGTTTTTCGTCAATGCGACTGTCACCTGGGATGGCAACATCAATGATCCAAACCTTGTTCTTTTCCACAACTGTGATGTCTGGTGTATTGTGTTCCAAAACTTTGTCAGTCTGGATTCGGAAGTCCCACAGTATCTTTGCGTGCTCATTTTCCAATACTTTTGCAGGTTTGTGATCCCACCAGTTCTTTGCTGCTGGCAGGTGGTACTTGAGGCATAAGTTCCAATGAATCATTTGGGCCACATAGTTGTGCCTCTGTTTGTAGTCTGTCTGTGCAATTTTCTTACAGCAGCTGAGGATATGATCAATGGTTTCATCGGTTTCCTTGCACAGTCTGCATTTTGGGTCATCAGCTGTTTTTCGATCTTGGCCTTAATTGCATTTGTCCTGATGGCTTGCTCCTGGGCTGCAAGGATCAGGCCTTCTGTCTCCTTCTTCAGGGTCCCATTTGTGAGCCAGAGCCAGGTCTTCTCCTTATCAGTTTTTCCTTCAATTTTGTCAAGGAACTTTCCATGCAATGTTTTGTTGTGCCAGCTGTCAGCTCTAGTTTGTAATGCGATTTTCATGTACTGGTTTTTTGTCTGCTGTGCTTTGAGGAGTTTCTGATTTTTGACTTCAATCAAAGCAGGTTCTTCACTTTGCTTTACATATTCTGCCAGGGCATGTTCTTCTTCTTTGACTGCTTGTTTGACTTGTAAGAGTCCTCTGCCCCCTGATCTTCTAG
Source organism: Anolis carolinensis (assembly GCF_035594765.1). Classification (NCBI taxonomy): domain Eukaryota; kingdom Metazoa; phylum Chordata; class Lepidosauria; order Squamata; family Anolidae; genus Anolis; species Anolis carolinensis. The sequence continues at coordinate 192,947,467 of NC_085844.1, forward strand.
GCAGATATAGCCTGTCAACATCGCTGCGGGGGTGCAGGGAATGATGGATGGTCATGAGTTTTCTTGTTTTTCTGTCCAAATTGTCCAGTTCCATCTGTGTCCAGATTATGATGCCAGCAGTATATCTTATGACAGGTATGGCCCAGGTGTTTATGGCCTTGATGGTGTTGCCTCCATTGAGCTTGCTTTTGAGAATTTTTCTGATCCTTTGAGTGCATTCTTTGCTGACCACAGTTTTCACGTGTTCATGCTTGATGTTGTCCAGCTGTAATATGCCCAGATATTTATAGGCCTCTGGCTGGTGACACTTTATTGTTTGGCCATTGGGCATATTTATGCCCTCACTTTCAATGATTTTTCCCTTCTTCAATGCCACTGTCGAACATTTGTCCAAACCAAACTCCATGTTGCTATCAGTGCTAAAAATTCGGACAGTGTTGGTCAGAGACTGAATTTCAGTTTCTGTTTTCCCATATAGCTTCAGGTCATCCATAATCTGATATAATCTGATGTATTCGCTGGATTAATGTGTAATTGAATACAGACTGGCTCTGACTTTTGGCCCAATGCTACTGGCCCTGTTGTAATGGCCACACAGTGCTTTACTGTTTTAAATGGGGTATGATATTGGTTTTTAAGTGTGTTTTTACGATCGTTTGTTTTACTATATTTTGTATTATATGTGGCATTAATCTTGCCATTATGTAAGACCGCTCTGGGTCCCCCTGGGGGAGAAGAGCGGTATATAAAATAAATAAATAAATAAATAAATGTACATCAAATGTGAAATTTTGTGAGAATTCTTAGATGTTTGGTAGCCGAGATTTGTTTTTTGTAAGATTGTTGACAGAGGGATCATGGCAATAATGAAAAGCAGAGGGGACAATGAATCTCCCTGGAAAATTCCTCTTCTGATGTTGACAAGTCCATAGCTTTCATTTCCAACAAACAGTTCAGTTTTCCAGTGCTCCATCATGTTTTCAATGAAGGTGCCAACGTTTTTACAAATCCCGATGGCATCCAGGCACTTGATGATCCAGCTGTGTGGGAGTGAGTCAAAGGCCTTTTTGTAGTCAATCCACGTCATGTGAAGATTAGCTTTTCGGCTCTTACAGTTCTCCAGGATCATTTTGTCAATCAATAACTGGTCTTTTGTGCCCCTGCTTTTCCGTTTGTTGCCTTTCTGTTCATCTGGCAAGATGTTTTTTTCTTCAAGATAGTCTTGAATTCTGTCAGCTATGATGCCAGTCAGTAGTTTAAACATAGTGGGCAGACACGTTATTGGCCTGTAGTTTCCTGGTGCTGCTCCTTTTGTTGGATCCTTTTGTATCAGGTATGTTCTTCCTGCGGAGGGGATTATTATTATTATTATTATTATTATTATTATTATTATTATTATTATTTTATTGTATGACACAGCAAACAAGATAGACATGCTGGATTATTATTATTATTATTATTATTGTTGTTGTTGTCATCATCCTTCTTGTTGTTTTGTGCAATTCATTTCCAGTTTAAGGATATCCTGTCACTAGATTTGTTCAGAGGAGGTATTTCTTTCTTTCACTTCTTTAAATCCCACCTTTCTCCCTGTGGGGACTCAAGGTGGCTAACAACCACACAATCTGGTCACAGTTTAAAACAAAGAAAATACTTTAAAAAAAAACCCACTTAAATAGTAATGTGTGGATTTAGGTTAAAATACAGTTAAACATAAGAAATACAAATACAATTATGTTTAAAAGAAAAATTATATTTTGCTACTAATCTAGAGGATCTGCAAAATTCAACCTTCTCTTATCTCAGGCCCACAAAAGCTGAGATGCTTAACCCTTCCTCTGCCTGCTCAGAGGTGCTTGATTGTACTTGCTCAGCAAGCTGAAAAGTGGTAGCTATGTCCATAGGCTGTTCTTCAGAGGATCAGGGAGTCGCTGGCATTGCTCCAGCTTCAACACTGGTCATTCAGCCAGCATCTCTTCACCCTCACTATCAGAGCTATCAATGACTCTAAGGCATGTACCACCATGGTCAGATTCAACTTCTCCAAGAACGGGCTCAGTTGGCACATGAGCTTTAACTGTGCAAAAGTGCTCCTGGTCACTGCTGAACCCTGTGCCTCTAAGTTCAGAGTCAAATCTAACAGTACCCCCAAATTGCGAATTGTGACCCCATCTAACACAGGATGAATCCCTATTATTTGTCTTTCAATTGACCAGAAGCACCTCTGTCTTGTGTAGATTGAGTTTCAGTTTGTTTGCTCTCATCCAGTCTATTGCAGTTGCCAAGCATCAGTTTAGTACATGAACTGCTTCCTTGAAATTAGGTGGAAAGGAGTAATAGAGTTGTGCATCATCTGCATATTGATGACCCCACAATCCAAAATTCTGAATGACCTCTCCCAGAAGTTTCACAGACACACACAGACACACACACACACACACACATAGAACAGCATGGGAGACAACACAGAACCTTGGGGTTCCCACAGGCCAGTGGCCAAGGAGTCAAACAGGCCTTCGCCAGCACCACCTTCTTGAAGGAACAGAGCCACTGAAGAACAGTACCTCCAATCCACATCCCAGAGAGGTGCCTCAGAAGGATCCCATGGTTGATGGTATCAAAAACTGCTGAAAAGTCAAGGATAATATATTCCCCCTATCCAGTTCTCTGCATAGATGATTCACTAAGGTGACCAAAACTGTCTCTGTCTCATAACTAGGCCTGAAACTTGACTGAAATGGATCTAGATAATCAGCTTCATTCATGAACCAACACATACTCTGGAACATGATGGTAGTTATTATTGGTAAGTTTGACCACTGTGGATTTTATCCACCGGAGAATGGGGCTCACTTGTGAAATTCTCCTTATAAATCATAGTCTTGGGCATTTACATCAGACTTGAACTGTCCTGTTGGGCTATAGCTGAAGATTGCAGCATCTTTTCAGAAATTATGTTTTCATGGCTGGCGTGTTCTGGGAATTGTTCTTCAAAATAGCTTTTCCAAGCACTGCTGAAAGTATAAACGGCATTGCTCCTGTAGAAATGAATGGGTGGACTTCAGAACTGCTTCATCTAATTCAAGGACGTCAGAGTCAGGAAGCCGACAGTGCAAACATTCAGAAATAGTGTCTCTGCAAGATACCTCACATTTATTCCCATTTTGTGCCTGTGGAAATGAAGCTGAATCATGCAAGTGAACTCCTCCTTCCACCTATAGCCTGGGTCAATACTGAGACAAGACAAATTCCTCATGTAAATGCTTGAACATGTTAGGATGAGCTCTTTTAAAGAAACCAAGAAAATGGTCTTTCAGACTTATTTCCTTCTTAGCTGCATTTCTACTCTCAGGCATTAAACAGTTATGGAGGTACTCATCCATAGTAAAGGTAAAGGTTTTCCCCTGACGTTAAGTCCAGTCATGTCTGACTCTGGGGGTTGGTGCTCATCTCCATTTCTAAGCCGAAGAGCTGGCATTGTCCGTAGACATCTCCAAGGTCATGTGGCTAGCATTACCTTCCCGCTGGAGCAGTACCTATTAATCTACTCACATTTGCATGTTTTTGAACTGCTAGGTTGGCAGAAGCTGGAGCTAACAGCGGGTGCTCACTCCGCTCCCAGGATTTGAACCTGCGTCCTTTCGGTCTGCAAGTTCAGCAGCTCAGTGCTTTAACACACTTCGCCACCAGGACTCCTTACTCATCCATACATGATCTAAAACAGAAGTATTTGGCATTGTATTTCTCATGAAGATTTCCCAGCACCAGTTGTCCAGATTCTGAATGATGAAATTAACAGGACTATCATTTTGGTGCTGTGGTGCAGGATTGAAACTGAATTCATTCTGTCTTGCAGCAAGGTGCCATCTAAATATATTTTCCTGCAACTCCCATCATCCCCAGCAAGTATAGCCAACTGTGCTGCCTTGGGCTGATGGGGACCTTATCAAATATTTCTGGGGGGTATTAGTTTCAGAAAGTCTGCTTTACAATCAGCGTCCATTTTCATTCCCAGTTCTATGCTTTTCTCTCTCTGATATTCATGTTATACTATATAACCACATATAAATCAGTCACCTTTTCAGCAGCCATCATTTACATATTTTTTCCTTACTTGTAGTACAGTTTGGAGAAGTAAATGCTGGAAACCCAATTTTTATGAGGACTAATGAAATCAGTATTATTATTACTGAGGAGGCAAAACACCTTGGTATTGTGAAAAATACTTCTTATACAGACCCAACCTCCTCTTCTTCATGAATGTGTAATGAAGATTGGCGGCTGTGTGGAAGTCTTCTGATAACAGATGCAATTTCAAAAAGTCCAGTATTGTCAATCAAAAGCTGCTGTGGTGGACTTGAAATGGATGGGAGCTGTCAGACTGTGGCAAGGAATCAAACCATGGACAAGAATTAGCATGGCAAGAGCTGAGGCCGGGGGGGGGGGGGGGGGAGGCTTTTCTGGGACAAAGCAAGACTTTACTGATTGTGCTTTAATGCTTGCTAGACAAAAGGATTTACTATAATGTGCACAGTATCTTGAAACATGGAGCCCTGGTGGCGAAGTGCATTAAAGCACTGAGCTGGAGACCGAAAGGTCCCAGATTCAAACCCCGGAAGCGGTGTGAGCGGCTGCTGTTAGCTCCAGCTCCTGCCAACCTAGCAGTTCGAAAACATGCCAATGTGAGTAGATCAATAGGTACCGCTCCGGCGGGAAAGTAACAGTGCTCCATGCAGTCATGCTGGCCACATGACCTTGGAGGTATCTACGGACAATGCCGGCTCTTCGGCTTAGAAATGGAGATGAGCACCAACCCCCAGAGTCAGACATGACTGGACTTAACGTCGGGGAAAACCTTTACCTATCTTGAAACATGAGAAGTTTCAGAGCAGTGATTAACTGGGTTTGCTTTGCTGTGGAAGGAGAGATCACTGGAAGCCTGCGATGTTTGTAATGTGTGGCTTCACTGATCAAGTATACAAGGTGAGAAAAGGGGGATATAAGCCAGCACTCCTAGAAGTGAAAATTCACTGCTCCACAGCAGATCACTAATAGATTGATAGGCAAACATGATACTCTTTTTTCCTTCTGCTCATTCTCATCTCCATCTCAAGCTACCATTCTTGTGCCTCATTTGCCGCCCTTTAGTGTGTTTCACTCTCTTTTCACATGTTGCTCTAGTTTGCATCAAGCAAGGCTCCAAAGTAAAACAGAATGCTAATAGAATTTCATGGTTCTTGGAAAAAGCTGTTAACAAATTTGTCCCCTAATACTGCTTTTCCTTTTATTCAGAGAAGCACATACAGATATTTTAAAATAGAGTTTAAAGAAAACATCTTGATGAAGCTAGGAATTTAAATGACCCTTGTTTCAAAGAAATTGTCTCCCACATTGGTGTCTGATGAAAGTGGTGCTTTCCTTCATTATAAATAAGATGATCTGTTAAGAAGATGGAATAAACTCATATTTTTTTGCTTGAGAATGTGGAACCTAAACTAGTGGGTTCAATTAACAAGAAATATTTTGAATAAACATTAGGAAGACATTTCTAATAGTAAGGGTTGTTCAATAGTGGAGCAGGTTGCCTCAGAAGATTGTAGATTCTCCCCCATTTATATTTTAGACAGTGAATGTTTAGCCTTCGTTCATGGATTTGGGGTGTGTGTGTGTGTGTGTGTGTGTATTTCTGAACTACTTGACTGTGAAGGTTCCTTCTAACTCAATAAATCTATAATTTGAACATATAAGCAAGATTTGGAACTTCTGTTCATTTGAGTATTCATTTTGTCACCGGGATGAAACTGAGCTGCAGATATGAAGGAAGCAAGTTAGGGGACACTTGTTATAAGTAGCACTGATTGTCCATTGTTTTATCTTGTTCTAAATTATTTGGGAATAGTTATATTAGATTAGACTTTACAGCTGTTCTGCAGAAGTTCCCTTGTTTCTTCCAGCTCTCTGTGGAATCATGGTGGTAAGGCAGGCATGGGCAAACTTTGTCCCTCCAGGTGTTCGAACTTCAACTCCCACAACTGCTAACAACTGATAAGCTGGCTGGTATTTCTGGGAATTGAAGTCCAAAATATCTGGAGAGCCAATGTTTGCCCATACCTGTTGTAAGTGGTCCCCTGACAGATGGCCATCCAGCCTCTGCTTAAAAGCCTCCAAAGAAGGAGCCTCAACCACACTCTGGGGCAGAGAGCTCTAGTGCTGAACAGTTCTTAGAGTTAGGAAGTTCTTCCTAACAAACCTTCACCCTCCTCTTTGGGCTCGTTTGCACTGACCACCTAAGTCAATTTCAAACCAGTACTGAAGAAAATGATTTTACTGTGCAGATAATTACACAGGAAATCCTGGAAATTGTTTGAGGCCCTGATGGGGATTACACAAACTGCAGAATACCAATACACATTAAGAGCTTTCTTTGGTGCATTTTTGTGGCTGTCTGTTCTTTCGCCACCATAGTCTGAAGCTCACATCAAACTGCATGAAATGGTAATTGTAGATGGAGCCTTAGTGGCAGCTCTAGAGATATTTAAAGAATGAGATCATATCATTCCTTACGGCTCTTACACATAGACCCTATATCCCAGGATCTGATCCCAGGTTTTCTGTTTATCCCAGATTATGTGGTGGTGCAGACTCATGTAATCCAGTTTAAAGCAGAAAACCTGGAATCAGATCCTGGGATATAGGGCCTGTCTAGAAGCCCTCTCCTCTTCTCTTTACCAAGCTGAACACAATCTGCTGTGTCAGCCTTTCCTTATATGTAGTGGCCTGACTCCTTTTCAATAAGCCTATTAGCATGATTTTCCATGAGATCAAAATACAGGAAGAAAGCGTGTGAGCTGAGGCCCTCAAAAAAAAAAAAAGAGAGAGAGAGAGAGAGAGAGAGAGAGGGGGGGGGAGAGTGAAGATGTTACCTCTTCTTTTCCCATGTTTTAGATCTTCTATGATCAAACCTTCAATCAAATCCGTTTTAAAAGGGAGATGTTGTCCTTCTATCCATCACTGGAATGTGATCTAGATTCCTCAAAAAGCTGGCAAATGAAGTTGTTGGCTAAATTCACAGAACCCTTACAGAATAACCTTCTTAACAGCTGCAGAAGTGAAGACACAGGTCTTTGCTGGTGAATTGCTTTTGTTTGGCCCAGGAAGAGTATTTGCCCTTCTTTGCACATTTAGTTTGGTCAAAGAGGCAACAAATGATTAATTCATAGGAGTTCCTTTTAATCTGTTTCTCACAGTTAGAATTGTTACTGAAATAGTAGGAGTAACAATATTTTTATCTACATGGTTTGTAAAAAAACAAAACAAACCCTTATAGGCATGTACATATGGACAGAGAGAGAGAGAGAGAGAAAGGAAGGGAGAGAAGAGGGAGAGAGAATGGGCACAGAGTATGTATTTCATTTCTTATAATACTATCTAAGGGGCTTCATTAGTGACCAAGGAGACCTCTTTCACAATATGAAACTGTTACACTAGATTTGCTGTGGTAAAGAGGTATAACATATACCTTTCCTACAAATGAAAAGTATATGAGATGAAGAGGTAAAAGACCCTAACATTCACAGGAAGTTAGCAGCGGTAGAATCAATAACCATGCGACAAAAGAGGCATTCAAAAGTGAAATAATTGGTTCCCACAATTTCTTTTTCAATTTCACCTCCCATTGTAACAATTATATGCTAGACGTTGAATTCTGAAATGGACTTCTTCTCCTGTGCAACTTGTGCTTGTTATTTTATAGCAGTATTTTGAAATAACACACAGTGCACTTATAATCATCTCAGGGGTTTTGATATCTGTCAGTTGTAGGGCTGTGTGTCCTACTTTAGAGAAGGCACTTCTCTATTTGAAGTGCTTTGTGAGACATCTCCCAGCCATAGATATATACATGTGTATGTACACAAGTTCTTTTCTTGATTTTGGGAACTTGCTATTTATTTATTTATTTTATTTACTCTATTTATACCTTGCCTTTCTCTACCCCACAGGGGACTCAGGGCGGCTTACACAGAGGCAATTATTCCATGCCTTAAAACATATACAATTTTAAAATTAAAATTAAATTAGATTAAAATCAGACATATTACAATTAAAACATTTTAAACACTACAATACATAAAAATCATGCCATCACTGTTGTCTTTAGATACTTGGCTAAATTACCAGGTGGAGCTTTTCAATGTGGTGCTCATGCTGAGGGTCACTCATCTATAAAATGGACAATCAAAAATGGAAACCGTAATCCTGAGTTTGTAAGCAGAATTGTTAAACTCCATATTGTGTTTTAAAACCATTTTGTTATAGTTAAGTGCTGTCAAGTTGACATTCACTTATGGCAATCCCTGTTATGTACAATCCTATTTACAAACTCAGGATTATGATTTCCGTTTTTGACTGTTCATTTTATAGATGAGTGACCCTCAGCATGAGCACCACATTGAAAAGCTTCACCTGGTATCTATTAGTATCTGTTATCTATTGGTATCTGTTGTCTTTAGCCAAGTACACCTACATGAATACAGAGCCACCCCCTCCTTGCCCTGTTTCTCCTCCCCCTCCATTTAAAATATTATCATACAATCTGGACTACTACTCTGGAGAACAGGGTTCATATCCCCAGTTGGCTGTGAAAACCCACTAGATGACTTAAGCACATCACATAGCCTCAGAAAACCCCTTTATAGGGCACTTTAGGGTCACTATATGTCAGAAATGACTTGAAAGCACACAACAATATGATAATACTTTAATACCAATCCTGACAAAGAGTCATTATTAAAGGCCGGTGATTTTGCTCTACCTGACTAAGAAGTATATATTATATTGTCCAGTCATAGCAAAATCATTGGCTTTCAATAATGCTTCTTTGTTCAGATTCCTATGTATATGTCATCTCATTCTACTATCAAAACAACAAGGAGTGTGCTTGTACTGCTTTCATGCATGCACAGAATTGGATTTGCATAACAGCCAAATGTCATGTTATGCATAAAGTCAATGATCTGCCTGAATTCATGGTTTTAATGAAATAGCAGCCTCATAGTAGTCCAAATCTGATTGGAGGAACTGCATTGGTGTAATGGGTGTGTAAATTTCTTTGCTTTGCTTTCCCGATTTAAATTTGCCCCCTTGAAACAGTTACATTGGGAGGGGATGTGTTTGGTGTTCGCTCCATGGGTAATATATGTATTTTTATTTCTACAGCTGGATAAACAATAGCTTGGAGAGGGAATATTTACATTGCAAAATTCAAGCAAAGGAGAAGTTAAATAAATACTGATGTTCCCAATCAAATATGTAGCTCTCTACAGCTGCATATACATAAGCATAGAGGAAGAAGTGTTCATTCCATCTGGCTCCTGCTATCATGCATCCCTCAGATTCTGTATGGCTCTTTGCAAGTTAATTGCCACTTTAACTACCATGTCTCAGTGCTATGGAATCATGGGAGTTGTAGTTTTACAAGGTCTTAGCCTTTTTTTGGTCAAAGAGTTCTGATGCCTCAACAAACTATAAATCCTAGGATTCCATGTCATTGAACCATGGCAGCAGCTTGCTAACTTCAAGATGAAATAACAGGTCAATGTTAATCTTGCTTGCCTTTCCCCCAAGTTGCTGGGCAATGCTGATTCAGACTGAGAATGGAATCAGGTGTTAATTGTGTCCTCATGCCCTAAAGGTACCAAAGCCTATCTAATCTTGGAAGCTAAGCAGGGAAAGTCTTTCTTAGTACTTAGATGTCTTTTTTTTCATGTCAGGAGCGACTTGAGAAACTGCAAGTCACATCTGTTGTGAGAGAATTGGCCGTCTGCAAGGACGTTGCCCAGGGAATGCCTGGATATTTGATGTTTTAACATCCTGTGGGAGGCTTCTCTCATGTCCCCACATGGGGAGCTAGAGCTGACAGAGGGAGCTCACCCACTCTCCCTGGATTCGAATAGCTGACTTGTCAGTCAGCAGTCCTGCCAGCACAAGGGTTTAACCCATTGTGCCACCAGTGGCTCCACTTGGATGCCTAAGATATCAACAAATATCACATGGTATATGCTATATTTCAGAGGAAGAAAATAGCAAAACCACTTCTTGAGTTTTCCTTGCCTAAGAAAACCAAAGAAACTTGAAAGCACACACAGAAACATCCTAGTATGGGAACCTTCATGCCCAATTCATTCAGCTCTTGAAACTGCTTATGGTTTAAATCCATTTAATTCCTTCACAGTTTCTCTGACTGCAGTGAACAGTTCTTCCTCTATCTATATAACTTATTTTTGACATCCTCTTTTACATCTGAAGTCTTATTAGGACATAAATGTAACCCTGCAAGAAGAGTAGATTTATTTTTAAAAATCTAACTTTATTGAGATAGCTAGATTTATTGGTATCCCATATTCTATTGATTCTGATACTTTTTTCTCAATTTAATACCATTGTTTCTTTTGCATTCACTGTAGAACCAATGAAAAAAGTAAAGGTGGTGGAGTTCTTCAATAAAATAGGATTTTTATGGAATACTCTCCACCACAGCTGCAGCCCTGTAGTTTAAAGAGAGATATAAAACCTTGTAATGAATGTCTTGAAAAACTTTTTTTTCAGTCCAGCACAATGAATAGTTGGTTCCAGCAGGTTTGTTGGCATCATTTAATATGATCAGATTGTATTATGTTAACTATGGATTTTATCCAGCTCAGATTGAGAGAAAACTCAATGAACGTACATATGGAAACAGGTTAAATCCTCAGATGAAGTCTACTTTCAATCTTTCTCTGCACCAGAATGTGCAGTACAGACTCAGTGCCCAGTCACCAATGTGCTGGCATTTATGCAGCTTGAATATTAGTGTTATTTTGTCTCTACCTCATTTATCTTACTGAAATATTATCAAATTCTTCTACTTCTACACGACTGGCATAAGCAAAAAAAAGGAGGGAGATGTGCATAAAATAACATCTGCTAAGGACTTGATTGTAACTGGCATTACAGCTGAACCATCACCCTATCACACAGTGTTGTATGCATCCCGCTAGCAGTTGGCCTCCTCCCCATGACTTTCCCATCCCAAGATATTGACAGATAATACCCATCAATAGTTTACAATCCCTCATTGCTCCTGTCCTGTGCCTTGTTGCAATGGGGCCCTTCTACCTCTGTGCCAGTATACTAGCAGTCACATGATATCCTCCCCCCATTCCCACTCAGTATTCCAAAGCTGTCCATATTTTTATTTATTTTAGATGCTATGGTTATATTTGCCTCTTTTGTTTGTCAAAGCTAGAATTGTGAAATTGCTGTAAAATAAAAATTAAAAATATTGAATAGTGGTAATGTGGGAAAATGGGTTTATGAGGATGTGCAGAGGACAATTATGGGGTCACAAATGGTTGAATCAGTGCAATTGCATAACTGAATAGACGTGAAATATTGAAGGTGCTCAACCCAGTATGAATCTGATATCAATGATAGTGCGACTGTAGTGGAATACTGGGTTTGTAAGATAGTCCTAAATATTTGTATATTGTGAAGGATGAGCTGATGCTGTACAGAACAAAGGCTGGGCATAATTCTATAGAATACTTCTTTTTAAAAGGTAGGTCCTGATCCCAAATGGGCTCCCTTTAGCTCATTGTTGGAGTCATAAAAAATTTGGCAACATGCAAAGGTTTTTGAACGCCATCTAGACATTGACAAAGTTTAAGAAACTCTGTTGTGGAGCACTTAATTCACAGGCCACGTGCTGTTTCTGAGGACTTGCTTCACAATTTCACAATTGTTTTGTTGTTTATTAAAAGTTGATAACAAAAGTCTCCAATCTATTTGTGCATTTCCACCCAGCCTCACTACATCATTCTCCTATTACAGATAGAAGCAGCCACCTCTGAAACCCTTTTGATACTCACATGAATATATTGTGACAAGAATGTCTAACAAAATAATGCAAATTTCTAAACTCCACTGCCTTTTGCAAATTAGCAGCATTTCATTTTGGCTCTGATCCTTGCACATTTGCCCTGATCCTTGCCTGTTTGCCATGTCCTTCCACCTTTGTGCTAAAACAAGACTGAGTCTGACTGGTTTTCATCCCTAGTAAGTAATGCAGCTGAAGGAAGCTTGTTAGTGCAGCATGTCATGGAAGACTCATCCACAGTTTTGGGATTGAACATTCAGCCGCTATCATCATCCATTGCCACTTCTAAAGTGGTAGCTGATGTTGGGAATTTAAAGTCATGGTATCATTACCCACTGCAAAGAGTGAGACCCTAGAGCCCATTTGAGTGACAGATTAATTAATGGGGAGAAAGAGCACTAAGTGAGCTCTGTTTGAAAATCCAGCGAGATACATCTCTGCTCTGTGCAACAACTGAAATAACCTTCAGCACCTTTTTCACATTCGGGAATGACTCCAAAATGTAAGCAAAGATCAGGAGAGAAAACTCTAACCCAAGGCAAGACAAGGCACAATATCACTTCAGAATGGAAATGACTAAATATGCTGTGTACCCATTTGGATCTGAGCCAGATGCTCCTAAGTAATTATTCAAGTTTGTTTTACAGGGCAAATGGCAAAAATGACTCCCAAATGGTTTATCTTCACTATTATATGCAAATCACTTGATCAGCCACATTCATTAAGATTTACATCATGATCACATTGGTTTATTCTATTCCCCGGTCTCCTTTGACCCAGCTGTTGGCAGGACTGGAGTCTGTTGGGTGAGATATGGAATGACTCGTCTTGAGACCCAGGCCCCTTCTATACTTCCATATAATCCAGATTATCAAATCAGATAGTCCACAATATCTGCTTTGAACTGGATTATATGAGTCTACACTGACATTTAATCCAGTTGAAATCAGATAATCTAGATTTTATATGGCAGTGCAGAAGGTGCCTTAGCTATAATAAGCACCTGGTAGATGGTTTCTCACTGAGAAGAGGAAATTTAAAGCTCAAGTATCCTCAACAGAAAACTATCTGGATTTTGCTTTACAAACTTCCACCAGAAGGTAGCTGTTATGATTGAGCCTCATGGCTCTGTTACTGACAGACGTGGGCGTAAGACTCCTCGAGAGTCAGATACTCTCGAGGAGCGAGAAAGAAAAAGACTGCGAGACATTTTTGCAGCACCATCTGACGAAGAGTCTTTTGAGGGGTTTACGGAGAGAATGGAGGAGGGGCTGGTTAGCTCGGAGGAGGATGAGATGGATTGGACTCGGGTAAGGGAGGAATTGGGTGCCACTGGTCATGATGGGATAGAAGATGAATGGGGACTTTCAGGATTAGACCCATGGCTTAGCTGGAGGGATGGGACAGGATCCACAGCTGGAGATGCTGTGGGGCGTAGTCAGAGGTGTTCCAGCTCTGATGAGGAAAGTGATGAGGAAACGCCCGGGTTAAGGAGGACAGCTGACAGTGATGAGGATTTGTAACTGGCATAAAATGGGGCTTGGGAGCAATTGCAAATTGCGTTGGGCAAGGTAATCTGGACAAACGCTTGGGATCTGTGTGGGACGCTTTCCTGAAGACTGGTGTGTTTTCCTGTGCTGAGACGTAAGTTGTTTTTGGAATTCAGGGTCAGACGGCGGGAGGAATTGTGTGGGCATTTGTTTGTGCAAACCTGTGCTTACTCTTATTAGCTTGACCTTCCGTCGTCTTCTTGACGGACGCCATCTCCTGCTTTGAAAACTCGGATTGAACTGACCACGGCTTGCCTTCCCCCTTCTGGACTTGGAAACTACAAACGTCTACTTCTGGCTTTGAACCACGGAAAGAAACTGGGTCTACTCTTCTGCTACAATCCTTGGCTGATCTGTTCGTGTTGGAAATCCTGTCTGCTGTGTGTGTGGGAGCGACGCAAGTTCCTCTAAGCACAGTGTTGGCAGCAGAGAGGAATCTGCTGCCAATTAGTTGCATTCTTTTGTATCTTGTGTTCCTCGGCTTTTGTTTTGTTTACCCTCAGGCTGAAGCAAGCAGTTTGTTTTTACCCGGATTAAACTTCGGTTTAATCCGGTTTATCTTTTGTACATTTTTTCCTTGTCCCTTTTTTGCTCCTAAAGGCTAAAATTGCCTGGCCCTTGTGTTTTACGGGCATTTTTGAGTTCTGTAATTAAATAAACTCTGTTATCTTGAACCTTGTGGCGTTCTGTCCTTGACAGTAGCAGTTTGCTCTCCAAAGCGGGGGGGGGGGGGGGTTGTATGTTTTCCGGGCTGTATGGCCATGTTCCAGAAGTATTTTCTCCTGACGCTTCGCCCACATCTATGGCAGGCATCCTCAGAGGTTGTGAGGTATGGAGAAACTAAGCAAGGAAGGTTTATATATAACTGTGGAAAGTTCAGAGTGAGAGAAGAACTCTTCTCCATACCTCACAACCTCTGAGGATGCCTGCCATAGATGTGGGCGAAATGTCAGGAGAGAATACTTCTGGAACATGGCCATACAGCCCGGAAAACATACAGCAACCCTGTGATCCCGGCCATGAAAGCCTTCAACAACTCATAGAAAGAGGTTGTAGTGGAAATACTGCCACACCATATAGAGAAGGTTTGGAGATATTTAAAAAGAATTTGACTCTGCAAAACCTGCGGGGCATAAAACGGAATTGGGGACTACATGATGGCCAGATTTTGTTGTATATAAATGCCTGGGCATTTAATCCATGTATAAAATAGTGTTCCGCTGGACATGTGATAAAAACCTGAGGTATGACTGAAAGGGTATGATGAAATACCTGAGGGGATTGCAGAAATGGATGAGTCATAATAACTAAAAGTTGCATATTTCATTTGTCCCTTAGTGATGACAAGTCACCAGGTGGTTATATAAGGGGAGTGGAATGCTCATTCCCATCTCTCCTCTCCGTATCTCTTCTCTTTGTATGATTTTCATGTGATCTGTGATCTGTGTATTTCTTGGTGAATGAATCTCATCTTGTAAATACAAACCTGATTGTAGATCGCTGGATCCTAAATTGTACAGCTGATGTAAATAGATTAAAGCCTCCTGTTGTTTTGGATGACAATCAAATTCTGTTAATTTATTAAACAATATGCAGGAAGGTCAGATAAAATATTTGTACTCTGCTGAAGAAGCTGATTAGCTATACTATATTTTCACTGAGGGTCACATCAGTCTTATGATTGCCTTCAAAGAGCCATTGAATAGATCAGGGGTTCTCAAAATTTTCAGCTGCAGAGCACTTTTTGAAGCAAACGTTTCTTGTGGAGCCCCAAGAAATTTTTATATATTGTATAATATATTATATAATATATAATATATATTATCACACATGGACAAACTTTTTGACCAACATAAACTTAACAGTATTTCAGTGGAAGACCCCAGAGGCCATCCAGTCCAACCCCCTTCTGCCATGCAGGAAAAGCACAATCTAAGCACCCCCAACTAGTGGCCATCCAGCCTTTCTAATAATAATAATAATAATAATAATAATAATAATAATAATAATAATAATAATAATAATAATAATAGCACCCCCAGGTGCCACCCAGTCCAACCCCCTTCTGCCCTGTAAAAAAAGTACAATCAAAGCACCCCCTGAGAGGTGAGAGGGAAATATGGTTTTTGAAGCAAGCATGGTGAGTGGGAAAGAATCTGAGCATGAGGGAAATGAGAAAAAAAGACTTTGGGGGGCAATGTACCTAAGGGGGAAAAGGCTTTTGAAAGTAAACAAAATGAGAAAAAAACAAGCTTTTTGGGGTGAAGGAAGCAAACAAAAAAAGCTTTGGGAGCAAGGGAAGTGAGGAAAAAGGCTTTTGGGGGTGAGGGAGAGAAAGAAAAAGGCTTTGAGGTTGAGGGAGGCAGGTTGAAAAGACTTTTGGTGGCAAGGGAGGTGCGGAGCGGGAGGAGCAGAAAACTTCCAGAAATCCCACTCAGTTTACCAGCTGTTAGGATTACTGGGAGTTGAAGGCCAAAAATATCTGGGGACCCCAGGTTGAGAACCACTGACCTATGTTGTAACCTACATAGAGCATGAAGAGGGACAGGTGAAAAATAGAATTGTTATTGCTATTATTATTATTATTATTATTATTATTATTATTATTATTATTAAACAAAACAAACTGCAGCCTTCCAGATGTTACTGTATCGCAACTCCCATCAGCTCTGATATGATTTCTAATGATGAAAAATACAGGGGTTGTAGTCCAGCATCTGGAGGCCCACATAAAATGATTCGGCCCACGGGCCTTGAGTTTTACACATGTGGATTACAGGAAGTGTAATCAAACAGCACATGCACAGCCAGTCTTCCTATTTTAAAGCATAAATTCCAGATGCTGCAGTTCCTTATATTGTTTTTTCCTCTATGCTCATTGTCTTATATCTTGAATCGAATTTGCTAATGAGATGTAGGTTTATGAATTCATTGTTCCACTGAGTAGCGAGGGAAGTATTCGGCTAGGTCCTGGGAGCCATATTTGCCAGTGTATTTCAAACAAAAAGCCTATTAACAATAGCATTTCGGAGCCTGCTTTGCACAGTATTTGTTCTGTGCTGCTGAACAGTGAGACAGGAAAAACACGGATGGGGGAGGGAATCTCATGTTGCAGTTGGTTCTATACAAGCATATGGCAATTTCCACAAACTATTAAATTATACAGTGTTCTCTTGTGAGGCAAGGAAAGCATTTCAGCCCCCAAAGGAGACAAATGAGGGCAATCTGATTTTTAAAGAGGGAATGAGGAGAGAGAATAGCTATGGTTGCAGTGGCAGCAGGCAACTGACATTCAAAGGCATACTCACTTCAGGCTTGAAAAGAATTAACCCCCTGTAAAAAAATAATCAGGAAATTGCCTGAAACGGTTAGTCTGGATGAAAAGTGGATTCCTCTTGTGGCTAATTTCTTTTTCAAGAAGGTGATCCCCTTTCAATTGCAATTCGATCCAAATGGCATCCTGGGGTTCTGTGTTTGTTTGCTTCTCTGTGACTTGTTGTCAAATTTGCTTTAAATAATAAAACATCTGCTGCACTTATAAATGTAACGGCCAGAGTCTTCTGTTCAAACAGAGATCAGAAACCTAAGCCCTATTCTTTCTGATCTTTGTTCCATCATCTAACAGATAGCTGGGAAATATGTGACATTAAATGGATTACATTCCAAAATAGGGCAAATCACAGATGCCTACATGTCTACTAATTTTCAGTTCAGATCAAAGACCTTGGGGCATGATTACCAAGGCACCAGCTCTGTTTGTGGCTTTGTAAAAAATAAAAAGTAGCCTATGCTGTCCTGATAAATTGATAACTTCTCAATTGTTTAGCTAACTCCCCTTTGGTCCCCTGTTTGATTAGCTGGTAATTTCTTACTTTTTCCAGTGGCTTGCAATGCTCCTTTTTGCAGATAGATCAGATCATGAGCCAGGAATAAAATGACATTTATAAATACAGTGCTGCAGTGGTTGCCACATCAATTTCAAGGAAAAGAGACACTGTGTGATGTAATAAACTGGGATTTGGAAGATCTGCTTCAAGTTAGTACTGATACATGAAGCTCACTGGGTGATGTTTCTCAGCATGACCTACCTCAAAGGGTTTTTGTAGGGATAATGGAGGGTGAAGGAAAGCCATGTACATCAACTTGAGTTCTTGCGCAAACAATGTGATATACATTAGGGCTGTGCAAAACTTCATTTGTAATTCATTTGTCATATCTATTTCATAGGATTTCTATATATGAAGTGATATTAAGAAACTGGAGGGGAAGCCATGCAAAAATACTTAAGATTCAAAACACTGACCTATGATTTTTGGAAGAATATGTAAGTTTCATAAATAGTTCCAGGTCTCCATCATGGGCTGTGCTTTACTCCCAAAAGGGCTGGGTTTGATTCCCCAAAGGGCCCTGAGAAGGATGATAAGGCCGGAATGGAGGAAGAAGCCCCACTCTTTTCCCAAAGGAGGTGGCAAGGGAGCCCAGAGCAAGCAGGAGGGAGGGAGGGATGCCTGGCCAGACAAGGAAAAAGCCCCTCTGACACATGGCTGGCCCGGAGAGAGACAAGCAGAGACCATACTCACATTGAGGCTTTAATGCAGGAAGTGAGCAGAAATCTGGAAAATGTAGTTTAGGGTGCAGCCTTTTGAATTCACTGCCATAGGGGTCCTCATCTTCCCAAACTACATTTCCCAGAATTCTACTTATCACTTTGTATACCTCCTCCTCCTCCTCCTCCTCCTCCTCTTCCTCTTTGAAAGATTTGGTGGGAGTAAACCCGTGTTCATTCTATAAAGGGATTTTGAGGTAAAAGGAAATTGTTGGGAGCTGATTCAACTCTGTGAGGTAGGCAAAGTTAGAGGCAGTAAAGCCAAAGTTTACCTAGTAGGTTTCCTATTATTGTTGTTTTTATTTCAAAGGTTGGATGGGCATCTGTTGGGGATGGCTTGACTGTGCCTTTCCTGCCCAGTGGAAGGGTGTTGGACTGGATGGCCCCTGGGTTCTTCCAGTGAAATAGTACTGTTAAGATTATGTTGGTTAAAATTTTCTAAAAATCAGTGTACAGTAGAGTCTCACTTATCCAACGTTCTGGATTATCCAACGCATTTTTGTAGTCAATGTTTTCAATATATCATGATATTTTGGTGCTAAATTTGTAAATACAGTAATTACTACATAACATTACTGCATATTGAACTACTTCTTCTGTCAAATTTATTGTATAACATGATGTTTTGGTGCTTAATTTGTAAAATCATAACCTAATTTGATGTTTAATAGGCTTTTCCTTAATCTCTCCTTATTATCCAACATATTCACTTATCCAACGTTCTGCCAGCCTGTTTATGTTGAATAAGTGAGACTCTACTGTATGTGCAAATCTTTCTGAAACTTGAGGGGGGAATGGTGCCCTGATTATGTTGTATCACTGGCAATAGAAATTCAAGGATATAGCTCTTGTAGTTTCTTTTTAAAAAATGTTGTTCCTAATTTTTTAATTCTCTAACATCAGTGAATGTGTGAAACATTCTGAAACTGGGGGGGGGGGTTACAGTAGTAAATGTAACCATTGTAACAAGTTTCATCCTGATAATTCTAAAAATGAGGGGGGAGCTCTCCCACTTGAGCAATTACCCAATGAAAAAGTAACAAACATTTCATTGTATCACTATAGTTATGATATGGACCCTGTAAGATATTTTAGAAACACTTTAGAAACAATTTGCTGCTGCCCTTCATTTAGTAATGAGTATTGAAACTTTTTTTTCATTGATCGTGTAGGCCTAATATCCATATATGAATAACCAATAAAATGCAATGAATTGTGTCGGTGATATCAGCATTAGCCCAAGATGGGGAAAAATAATGTTCCTCATTCCATGTGCAGAAGTTGACTGGATGGGCCAAGAATCTCACTGAACCAGCAATAAGGCATTATCCTTCAACTCAAAGGAGGACTGGAGGTTATTATATGGCAGAGAAGCACTCACAGATGATCTAACTCTGTAATGTTGTTCTCTTCCATCCTCCAGATGCCTGATACAACAACCCTACTCTACTTTATGGAAGGATTATTCCAGATTAGTGCTAGGGTTTGGAAACGGTTGCCTTCCCAGGCATGATAATGTCATTTACCTCTACACTGAACTGTTGTTGTTGCTGCTGCTGATGATGATGATGTTGCATGCCTTAAAGTTGTTTCCAACTTCTGGTGAACCTAATGCAAATCTATCATGGGCTTTTCTAGGACAGAGAGTGTATGACTTGCCCAACATCACCCAGGAGGTTTCCATGACCTAGTGAGGAATCCACTCCTGGTCTCCAGGGTCATAATCGAACACTCATCAAATATGCAATAGATGAAATGGATAGCTATGACCTCAGTTCTATACCTAGTTAACTGGGAATAAGCATAGTTGGGAAATGCCAATTTTTGACCACAACTCCCAGACTTTGCAGCCA
Source organism: Anolis carolinensis (assembly GCF_035594765.1). NCBI lineage: Eukaryota > Metazoa > Chordata > Lepidosauria > Squamata > Anolidae > Anolis > Anolis carolinensis. The sequence goes on from NC_085844.1 coordinate 192,967,390, forward strand.
ACATTGCCTGCATGCTTGCATGTTGACCAGAAGATCCTAACAATTGTAGTAAAAACCATTTCAAAACTTTTGATATGATCCTTCTTTCTGAAAAGACATATTGCACAATAAATAGGAACTGCTATCCACCACTTTCCTGTCTTTTTGCTAGAGGAAGGCAGATTGACTGTCATCAATCTAAGACTCTAAAGGAAGGAAAACTGCAAGCTCAGACCAGGACACCAACAAATCTGGAGGCCTGGCAAATTAACGGACAAACATTGATCCTGACCTTGGTCCCTTTTGTCTAATATATTCATTCCCTAAGTGCTAAATTTGTCCTTGAAATGCTTTCTTTTGCTTATTCTGCTGCCAGTCAAGGCAGACAACAATCCTTTATTCCCAGAACCTCTGCAACAAGCACATGTATTTTGCTGGTATCATATTTGCAGCTCTGAATTCAGAAAGCACTATTTATAATACTAATATTATGCATTTCAGTAATGATATTTAGCTTCCAAGTTGATTAATTCTGCCATGTCTTATGCAGAAGAACAATTAACCTTTAGCTGCAGATGGGATTCCAGAGAGGTTAAAGGTGTTTCCAAAGGCAAGTGTATCAATGATTAGAGTAAAACTTGTACCTTGAACCCATGTTCTCTATGGAAAATTATTGCTGTTATTTCCATTTCTGTATTCATCTTGCTACATTGGGTGTCAATGGGAGGGAGTTTTCTAACCTAATTGGCATATGACAAAAGAGCTGATCTTTGTTGGTATTGTTCTGAAAAAGAGAATTAAGATAATTAAGTCTCCTTCTTTATGCTGTGCTGAACTTTACAGTATTGGGGACCTCCACTTAATTTAAAGTGTAGGGGAAAAAAGAACCAACATGATATTTTTTAAACATCATTTGCAATTTGACTTTAATCAGCCTATCTTCTTTTAGGTGGAGAAATGTTTCCTTTCAGAAAATAAAGATAAGAGACATTAGCATAGCACTTCCAGTCTTGGGCTATTTGATTATTCAGAACTGTGGGCTCATCTACAAGGGCTTAACAACCTATACTGACAATGCAGTCACTTCAATACATTCTGAAACTTATTGTGCTTATTATGGGGTAATGCCCTACCTTTAAAAAAGCTTGGAGATGCTCCAAAGTTTGGACAGAATGTGGACAGCAGGGCTGCATTCAATTCAGACTGGTGCACTGTCCAGAACAACCACTGGCACCATGCCATTTCCCCCTGCACCTATCAACCCTCCTCCTCTTTCTTGGTTGCATGGACACCCCTGCTGATGTCATGGACCATCTGGCAGTGACTTTCAACAGTTTACCACTGAGTTTAGATTGATGACTCTTGTCAGCTTTGGGTTTTATCACATTCAGTTTTGTTTTGTTTCAGAAAGAATTTCATTTTCCTTCCATCCTTGCATATGCAGGTATTTTCAAAATTCAATGTATTTTTAATAAAAGAAAAACAAACCTCACACTCACCTACCATTCATTTCTTCTATGTCTTTTTCATTTATTCTTCCTGGTAAGATCAAGTGCCAAAAAACCCACCACCAGTACAGAAGGAAGGAGAGCTTTCTTCAGATAAATAATAATAATAAATGATATATTAACAATGCAAAACTTGTTAAAGGTTAGAGTTCCTAAATCTTGAAAGGAACAAAAACTCATACATATTACATGGTAGCTTTTCCCAGCTTCATTGGTGACGAGGTCTTAATGTTTCTTTTCACCAGCAGTGGTGAGCTGAAAGCCCATCTGCAAATACAAAAATCATTGCAATGTGGGACTTTTCCAAAACCTGATTTGGCTCCAGGAGTATCTATTTTGCACTTTAGACTTAGGACCTTGTCCCACTCTAATTTTCCCTGTTTGCTTACCATCGTACACAAAATGGAGGCCATTCCATGATTTCCACACACAGCCACTTCTAGTGGCTGTGTGTGGATATCCGTCTTTCCGGCATATAAAGACAGAGAGAGGAGTTTATTTCTGACTTTCAGGATTTCCCCAATTTCTGATTGAAGAAAGCAGTGAGAAGCAGAGAAAAGCAGGAAGAAGATGGGGAAATATCACGGGGTGGCTGGCCATTCCCGAAGACAGATCTTGCTGAGGTAGGTTGGGTCTCCATTCTTAAGGATACTTTCCTCCACTTTTCTCTGCTTTACCCAATTTCTTCCTGCCCATGGGCATTTGAAGAATAAGTATGTGTTGGCTTCAACGTGGTCTGAATTAAGGCTCTTGTATAAGGTCTGGTGGATGAATGGCATAAGCACTTTGCATTGTTTTAAACTGTATATTGTGTTTTATGACTGTTTTAGCTGTTTTAATGTTTTAGTTCATTGTATAATGGTGTAATGGCATCAACTGTCACTTGTAAGCCGCCCTGAGTCCCCTCGGGTGAGAAGGGAACGGTATAAATAATTGAAATAAATAAATAAATAAATAAAGTCCATAGTGCCCATCTACTCACTCAAGATTTAGTGTATAATGCCACTGGTTTCTATATGACAGGGCCATAAAGGAATGTTTCTCTCTATCTTCTAGACTGGCTGTTTGCCTATGCCACACACACATGGTGGTGAGGTTTGTGGAGGGGCAATTCTGGGATGCAATTCAGTACATTGGCTGCAGCAATGCAGGATTCCAATTTAAAGACAAAAATTAACACCCCAGGGCATCTTAAGGCAAATGTTCAATTTCACAGTTAGGGAGAACAGCACTGGGTTTCTTCTCATCCCACAATGAACCAGCAGCCAAGCCTGTACTGAATTTTTTGTCCTGCCAGATGGAAAGAGGAGAGAGGCTACTTGCAGTCCATCTGGTTCAACTGCACATAACTGCCAGGCCTGTCTGTGCAGTTATATAGGCAGATTTTCTTTGCCACTTAAATGTGAATATTGTGTTGCTTTATATGCAGGAGTAAGATGCACTGTGCACTCAGGTACTTGTTCTCTTCCATGCACAGAAAAGCATTTGGCAAAGCACAAGAAGTTCTTGCTGAAGTATTCAACAAAATTCACTGTGGAGTAACCCATTTTGCCAACTGCCCCAGCCAGTTGAAAGGCTGAGCACGAGTGAGATTGATTTATAGGTTTAAAATATTTGTGGACTTTTTCCCCATAAGCTTAAGGTGGTTAACAGAAAACAGAGAACATGCTTGAAACACACTCAAAATAAATCAGTCTGAAAAAAAAACCCCTACCACAAAGCAACTAATCTCCTGAACTAGAGTCAAATGACTATCCACTAATGGACATATTAATGTTTTTAAGAAAATATAGCTTATCCTTATTCTGTGTCACATTTACTCTGATATTTGCTGATGTAGTCTTCCTATTTGATCTATAAAGTATGAGATCCCCTTCCCCACTGGATATGAAGGATGGGCTTGTGGCTGGTTAAAAAGAGAAGAGTGCCTTACCAGTACAGTATACATCTTGCTCGCCTGCCTTTACAGCATTTCAAATCACGTTAATGCATTTTATCAACAGACAAGCAAATCTTTTCCGTCACCAACATTATTGTTTACAGAGACCTCTAGTCTCAACGCTACTGGATCGATATGCAGGCAATTTATTCCTAGGCAGGGGAGAACTGCATCAGATTGCTGCAGTGAAAAAGGGAGGGGAGTGGGAGTTTGCCTGTTAAGTCGTTTGAGCCTCAGGAATCACCAGAGCTTTACGTGTGGCAGAAATACAGAATAAGAGGCACTAACAATGCTGCCATCAGGTGCAAATTTCTCATTGACTTCAATAAGCCTAAGGCTTCACTGAAATACACATATTCACATAATTATTTATTAAGGTCCTTTCTATACTGCCATATAAAATCCAGATTATCTGATTTGAACTGGATTATATGGCAGTGTACACTCATATAATCCACTTCAAAGCAGATAATGTGGATTATCTGCTTTGATAATCTAGATTATATTGCAGTGTAGAAAGGGTGTGAATGTGTGGGTGGTGATTCACATTTGCATCCCATCTTTTCTCCAGTGAACTCAAAGAGTTATGCATACTTTTCCACCTTTTCCCTTTATTTTGCAACAACCAGTGATTAAGATGGCATAGGGAGTGACTGTTCCAAATACTACCTCAGTGAGTTTCACGTTATTGGGGATTGCACTAAATTGAGTTTTCACAATGGTATTTGATTTTGTAAAAAGATACAGCAAAGTTGTATTTCCAGTGCAAATGGCAAAGAATGTAAGTGGACCACCAGCCATAGCCACACAGCAACCAATGATTGGGCAAATGGTAGGCTTTAGGAACCTTCACTCCTATAACATGCCCACTTTTTCTGGCTGCTGGTTGCTGATGTCAGTTGATGTATTTTTATGATGTTTTTACTTTTCTAGTTTTAATTGTTTTCATTATATTGTTTATTTGTTATATGTTTTTAATTGTGTAACTTTGTAATCCCTGTTTATGCTGGGTTTGACCGCCATGTAAGCCACCCCGAGTCCCTACGGTGGCAGGATATAAAAATAAAGTTGTTGTTGTTGTTGTTGTTGTTGTTGTTGTTGTTATTATTATATTTTATGACACAGCAAACAAGATTGATATGCTGGATTTATTATCACAAATTCAAAAGCCGAACACTTCCCAAGTGTCTAAGACTGTGTGATGTATTTTCAGATGATGCATGCAGATCCCAGTAGGGTGCGAGTGTCACCTGGGATGGCAACATCAATGATCCAAACCTTTTTCTTTTCCACAACTGTGATGTCTGGCATGTTGTGTTCCAGAACTTTGTCAGTCTGGATTTGGAAGTCCCACAGTATCTTTGTGGGTTCATTTTCCAATACTTTTGAAGGTTTGTGATCCCACCAGTTCTTTACTGCTGGGAGGTGGTACTTGAGGCATAAGTTCCAATGAATCATTTGGGCCACATAGTTGTGCCTCTGTTTGTAGTCTGTGCGATTTTCTTATAGCAGCTGAGGATATGATCAATGGTTTCATCAGCTTCCTTGGACAGTCTGCATTTTGGGTCATCAGCTGATTTTTTGTTCTTGGCCTTAATTGCATTTGTTCTGATGGCTTGCTCCTGGACTGCAAGGATCAGGCCTTCTGTCTCCTTCTTCAATGTCCTATTCATGAGCCATAGCCAGGTCTTCTCCTTGTCAGCTTTTCCTTCAGTTTTGTCAAGGAACTTTCCATGCAATGTTTTCTTGTGCCAGCTGTCAGCTCTAGTTTGTAATGCGATTTTCATGTACTGGTTTTTTGTTTGCTGTGCTTTGATGAGTTTCTGATTTTTGATTTCAGTCAAAGCAAGTTCTTCACTTTGCTTTACATATTCTGCCAGGGCATGTTCATCTTCTTTGACTGCTTATTTTAATTGTAAGAGTCCTCTGCCACCTGATCTTCTAGGCAGATATAGCCGGTCAACATCATTGCGAGGGTGTAGTGAATGATGAATGGTCATGAGCTTTCTTGTTTTTCTGTCCAAATTGTCCATTTCCACCTGTGTCCAGTTTATAATGCCAGCAGAATATCCTATGACAGGTATGGCCCAGGTGTTTATGGCCTTGATGGTGTTGCCTCCATTGAGCTTGCTTTTGAGAATTTTTATGACCCTTTGTTTGTATTCTTTGCTGACCACAGTTTTCACATGTTCATGCTTGATGTTGTCCAGCTGTAATATGCCCAGATATTTATAGGCCTCTGGCTGGTGACACTTGATCATTTGGCCATTAGGCATATTTATGCCCTCACTTTCAATGATTTTTCCCTTCTTCAATGCCACTGTCGAACATTTGTCCAAACCAAACTCCATGCTGATATTATTATTATTATTATTATTATTATTATTATTATTATTATTATTATTATTACCATTATTATTATCTTACACAACAGATGGATGCTGACTTTTGATTGATTTCTAGAGGCATTTCTAGAGGCAGAGGGGACCACTCAAGAAAGCAAAGAAAATGAAAAATGTCTCTTCCCCACATCTATTCTCCAATGCAAGCATTCTACTTAGGGCTACTGTGATCATTTAGGAACAAAGGAAGCTGTCTTATGTTGCACTAAGCCAATAGTCCAACTAGATCAGTATTATCAGCATTGGCTGTCAGAAACTGCTGTCCAGGATTTCAGGTTAGACCATTTCCCTGCCCTACATAAAAATACTCGATATTCCATGCTAGTGTACCATCCAAACATTTACCAGGCCTGGCCCTAGTTAGCTTCCTAAATCAGAAGAGACTGGTTGTGTTCTACATCCACCCCAGTGTGTTTATTTTAAGCAAACTGCTTTTTCTGTTCTCCCAGCCACAATGACCAGAATCAGATCACATAAAAAGACATAAAGTTTAGAAAAGTTACTTTTTGAAACTACAACTCCCATAACCCACAGCCAGCATGGCCAGTACAATTGCTGACCACTTTTCCAAGCACTGCATAAGAATACAGGGATCCTCATAACCATTTTGTGGAGTATACCTCAGAGGTATCAAAATTGCTTTGCATGTCCATGCTTAAAGTCTTGATTTCCAAAAGATCTCAGATAGCATGGGTAGGTATGCTATTGTTTCAAAGGCTCCAAGAGCCACTATTCATCAGAGAAGAAAAAATCTCTGAGTAAGAGAAACCACTTTAGAGTAGCAGACTTTTTATTCTTCTTTATAGCAATGCAAATTTCGGCATTCACAGCTTCTGAGCTTTTAGAAAAGCTTTTGTAAATGTGGTGGGCATCAGACCTTCAGTGTGGTCATCCCAATTTCAGTTGCTGATTTCCATGTTATGGGATGGGGGAATTTAATCTGAACTTTAAAGAAGCTGCCAAAAATGCTGAATCCTGTCATCAAAACAGATTCAGCATCTTTGATCATATCTTTGTTTACTTTGAGGAGTCAGGATATCTCAAAGGTGCTTTGAATGCGATTTTCCTGCTTCTTGGCAAGGGGTTGGACTGGATGGCCCATGAGGCCTCTTCCAACTCTATGAATCTATGATTTTATAATTCTATAATTCTATTCCATTTAGGACACAAAATAAAGTTGACTGATTTATGAATCAGTCTGTCAGGGTTCAGGCATAATTTGGGGGTGTGGGTTAATGAACATACTTGTAACACAGCCTCCTTTTCCATACTAACAATGTAAACACGGCTTTCATTTATGCAGTGTTGTCAGCCAAGAAAGGTTTCTCCAAGTCTGAAATTAGCTGGGGAGTCCAACATGTTTACTAATTATTTTGTACCTTTTTGGTTATTAATATAGGGATTACTCTGTCAATGCTTTGGGGCTCTTTTCTTTCAACAAACCATTTCATGCTACCTAATAAGACGGGCCAATTTGCCACTTCCTCTCCACTTTCAGCATGGACCCCATTAGATGATGCAGAGGGACTTCCAGCTGGTGTCCATGCTGAAAGAGGAGAAGAAGTAGCACACGCTGCAACTGCAGCAACATGGGATTCTTCCCGTGTTGCCTTACCAGGAATGGGGGGAAGCCGGGTGGTCACACTTCCCCCCATGGGATGATGGTAATGGTAAGGCGAGCAATGCGGGGCATGGAACAATGGGTTCACCATGCCTTCCACTGGGACTGCTTGGATTTGTCACAATGTATGGCGAATCCATGGGCCTTTGTGATGAGGTCTATGGCCGTAAACATTAAGCTAATAAATGTTAAAGTTTTTTCTTTCTTTTTTCACTGGAAAACATTTCTGCAAAGGGTATTTCTCTTGCAAGTTCACCACTCACACAATGGCTAGATGGCTTAAATGCTCTTGCCCATTTCTAAAGCACTTGCAGTTTTGATGGCTGCTAGAAATTCATGGAGTTGCCACAAGTTATTTATTTATTTATTTATTTATTTATTTGCGGTATTTAAGGTTCACAAGAAACTTGACAGCACATACATACACACACTCTCACACAAAGCTTGCTGAAACCTCTTTCAGTTTCTGCTTGATAATGCCAGTGAACAAAAGTTTGTACCATTATGCAACTTTGCAAAAATTACATGCAGTTATTCTTCTAGATCTCATTTAGCATTATAAGTAGGCAGTTCATATGCTTTTCTAAATGTTGACTCGAAATCTTTAGTGGAACATTTCAGAAGGAATATTCTCATACAGTTTTGTAGACTACTAAGAAAATAAGCATGTAGAAACGTCTTTAAGTTCTGCAGGCTCTACTGTCATACATTTTGATATTAAAGGGAACTAATCCTCTAATACTTTGATGACATTATCCAGAGTTGGATCACAATAGGAAATTAAACAGTTACCCATGGACCTACAAATCCTACCATCACCTACTGTCTTATGATGCTTTTTGTTTGCCCCACCCACCAGGCATCCTTCCTTCCAGTCTATGCACAAATAAATCTGGAAAATGGACTTTCCATTTGATAGTCAAATAGGAAAAAACAAATCTCACTTTTCATTCTCACACAACCTTAGCTTAACTGCACAAGCACACTTTATTTTAGAGAAGGGACTTAGGGTAGGGCTGGACCAGGGAGACTAAGGGCCCTTCTACACATTCTGTAAAACTCAGAAGTAACCAGGTTAAAAGGGGGCGTGGTTAAAAGATGTTAAAAAGCATGTGTTAAAAAGGTGTACTTAAAACCCAATTCAGCCTGAAAAAAGCACACATTTGCATGACTGTATATCCCTGCAGTCATGCAAAACATGTACTTTCTTTCCCTCTCCTTGTGTAGACTGCTCCAGCACACTGTCACTTTTAAAAAGCCCAAAACAGCTGATCAGCTGATCTGCTTGTCAAATGAACACACAGGTGGTTCAAGGAAAACAAAAATAGAAAACAATTAGAGCTCCCTGGCTTCTTTATTTTACATTTTATAATCTTAAACAGAGGTTGAATTAAAAATTGGGGGAAGAAAGAGATCTGACTGAAGTTTTTTCACACATTCCCTCCATTATGTGCTTGGCCTCATACACACATGTGAATCTGTTTGTGTTGATATTAAGATATTTGCATGTGCACATATATGGCCCAATGCATAATGGAGGGATTTTTTTAAAAATAACTGATGCTGGATGTCCCCCATCTGCCCTCCATCTCCAAAAGAAGGTTGTGAGGATGGCAGGGGACTATATCCTGGGACTGACAGGTCTGTATGTAGACCTGCTGTCAGGTCCCAGGATTGTTTGACTCACTTCCAAAATGCAGATTTTGGTGCTGTCTGGAAGAACCCTCACAGTCTGATACATTGCTTGGGGTTGCTTTTGCAATGCCTCTGATTTGCTCTGGTGAAGCTTACTAGGTTGGATAACAGAATAAAATAAGTTCTACAAGTATCCTCAGCCTTCATTTACAATTTATCCTATTTTTTCATAATAACTTTGATTGTTGCCTAACATGCCTCCTTATGGATCTTCAGCACCCAATAAAATATACCCTCAACATTTAGGCACTCAGAGTACCTTTCATATATCATTAATCAGAGCTAAAGGTCAATTGTATGGAGAAGTAGGTTTTCCCATTCTCTTCACTCCTATTCTGTAGGTTCACTCAGCCCTGATTTCTTTTCTTTTCTTTTACTCATGTAGGCATGAGTAGTAGAATCTCTAAAATTACTTCTGAAATTCCAAATTTGATTTTTGCAACAAGTTTTGGTTCTTCTGCTTCAGCCACATATTTCCTGAACTCTATGGCAACTTCTACAATGCCATATAATCCAAATTATCAATGCAGGTAATCCACAATATCTGCTTTGAACTGGATTATATGAGTCTACACTGCCATATAATCCAATTCAAAGCAGATGATCTGGATTTCATATGGCAGTGTAACTGGGGCCTATATTGCCAATGCAGATGTGTGCACATCAGTAAACAAAACATCTTGGTGTGTAAGATGGCAGTAAAATTCCTTGTGTACCATACTATACTCCTGTACGCATATGGATGCATGTATATCAACATGACCAGCTTCTTTTCCAACTTTCCTTGGTAAACTATGCCCAAAGCAGCTCATAATCAGAATTCTATAATATAGTATAGTCAGGGCCGGCCGGAGATATTTTTTGATGTAAAGCGGGGGCGCTGAAAAGCGCCCCCGCCACCGGCGCCCTGGCCCCGCCCAGCGTGCCCTGGCCCCGCCTCCCACGCTGCGTGGGAGGCGGGGCCAGGGCGAATAGTGAGGGGGCGGGGCCAGAGTTGGCCCCGCCCCCGTGCCCTGGCCCCGCCTCCCACGCAGCGTGGGAGGCGGGGCCAGGGCACGCTGGGCGGGGGGGCGGCGTCAGAGCTGGCCCCGCCTCCCACGTTACCCCCGCTCGCCCGTCTGGCCTTGTGTAGCAGGCCAGACGGGCGAGCGGGGGTAACGTGGGAGGCGGGGCCAGCTCTGACGCCGCTCCCCCCCCCCGCCCAGCGTGCCTTGGCCCTGCCTCCCACGCAACGTGGGAGGCGGGGCCAGGGCACGCTGGGCGGGGGGGGCGGCGTCAGAGCTGGCCCCGCCTCCCACGTTACCCCCGCTCGCCCGTCTGGCCTTGTGTAGCAGGCCAGACGGGCGAGCGGGGGTAACGTGGGAGGCGGGGCCAGCTCTGACGCCGCTCCCCCCCCCCCGCCCAGCGTGCCTTGGCCCTGCCCCACGCAACGTGGGAGGCGGGGCCAGGGCACGCTGGGCGGGGGGGCGGCGTCAGAGCTGGCCCCGCCTCCCACGTTACCCCCGCTCGCCCGTCTGGCCTTTTCTAGCAGGCCAGACGGGCCAGGGCGCACTGGGCGGGAGGCGGGGCACCGTCAGGGCGGTGCCCCGCCTCCCGCCCAGCCTGACGGCGCCCCCCCGGGCCTGCGCCCGAGGCGGCGGCGTCAGCTGCCGCATGAGTGGGGCCGGCCCTGAGTATAGTACAGAATAAAGCTAGAATAATATAATAACAAATTGTTGTGTTTTTTTTTAAAAAGGGTACATTGGTAACTTTTAGGTTTCCAGATGTTTTAGCCTGCTCAACACCTAACAGCTCTGTCAAGCAAGATCAATGGAAAATGAGTGTGAGAGCTACAGCATAAGGGTCAACAATTCCCCCCAACCTTCATTAAAGTGCTTCAGGACCTGATTAATTACCTGATTCTATGTCACTCTGTCCCTATACAGTAATGAATGCAGTGGTTCCCATTCTTAGCCACCTCTTCCATTGTTTTGTGCCTTATCTCCCAGAATCCCTGACACTGAACATGTTGACTAAACATTCCAAAACATCTTCAGGGTCAAAAGTTAGGGATCACTGATTTAGAGTGGGTCCCTTCTAATTGTCTGCAAGAGATTTGGCACTGATGGGAGAGATAAACTCTTTGTTGAGTGGTTGGGCAGTGTCCTTGCTCCTCAAAGTACATTCTCTTGTCCAAGTGAGGACTCTTTCATTGTGCCAGATCTATTAAATTTTTAATTGCTTGAATCTGTTTTTTACAATTGCTTTCGCTCACTGTTCTGTGGTAATGCATTTAATTATTAATTTTATATTTGGAAACCATACTGGAAATTTCATCATTAATGCAGTCTATACATTTCTAAAATAGATATATTCATTAAAGTTTAATTATTAAGCCTATGCAAATCTTTAGCATAGATTGATTCTACATAATTAATGTGAGTAAGCAGAACTAAGTGGGACCTTCTCAGAACCAAGTCATAATTACTCAGATTGGTGATTAATTGGATTTCTCCACTCCAGTGTAGCATTTGAACAGCACACTGGATCCCCTACACACACACACACACAGTAAATTCACTTGGACTCAGTTGAGTGCAATCAAAGTGAGATCTTATTTAATTGAAGCAAGTGGCCAGCCAGGAGAGGGGACCATAATTTCTATGTCATCTGTAACTGGTTATTTGTGTACAATAAATTTTTCAGCAATAGTCAGGTTTCTGCAGTGGATAATCAACAATAGAATATTGAGCTAGAAGCCATGGAGGCTCTGGAGTCATTGGAGCATTGTCTCTGCTTGGTTCTTTTTGCTATCTCACTATGATGATGTTATGGTTGAGCCTTCGGGCTCCGATAATAGAAGAAGGGGGCATAAGACTCCTCAAGAGTCAGACTCTTTCGAGGAGTGTGAACGAAAACGGCTCCGGGATTTGTTTACAGACCCGACAGATGAGGACTCATTTGAGGGTTTTTCTGAGGGTTTGGAGGAAGAGATGGCCAGCTCGGAGGAGGATGACATGGAATGGACTCGTGTGAGGGAGGATTTGGGTGTTGGGGAAACAGGCAATGAAAGCATGGGAGGTGAGTGGCGGGTTGCAGGATCAGACCTATGGACTGGCTGGAGGGATGGAGCGGGATCCACAGCTGGGGATGCTGTGGGGCGTAGTCAAAGGTGCTTTAGCTCTGATGAGGATGATGAGTTTGGGGCGCCTGGAATTGGGATGGCAGCTGACAGCGATGATGAGCTTGAACTGGGATAAATTGGGGTTTGGGATCAATGTCTAATTGCGTTGGGCAAGGTAATCTGGACGGACGCTTGGGCTTTTGTTGGGGAACTTCCTGAAGACGGGTGTGATTCGTTGCTGGATACGTAAGTTTACCAAGGACACTGGGCATCGACGGCGGGAGGAACTGTGCGGGGTTTTTCTCTGTGCAACTTGTGTTTAATCTCAATAGCTTGGACCTCCGTCGTCTTTTTGACGGGCAATACCTACTCACACTGGATTGACGCTGGACTGACTGACTTCGATTCTGGATTATCCCTTCTGCTGCTTATCGGTGAGACCTTTCGATTCCTAGACGACTACGTTTGGCTATTGACCTCTGGACCGGATTGGGACCCTGCTGACTGCCGTTTCCCTGACTGCTGAGCCTGGACCTGGATATCGTTGGCTGTTGAACCTTAAATTGAATCCTGACTACGACCACGTTTTCCTTCGCTGCAGGGAGGAATAAACAAGCCTGGTTTAGTCTCCTGCTGTTTCTGAGTAGCAGAGAGGAATCTGCTACCAGTCTGTTGTTTACATTCTGACTCCTGTTGATCCTCCTTTGTTTGCATTGTTTGCCAGGCTGAAGTAAGCACTTTTGATTTAATCCGGATTATACTTCTGTTTAACCCGGTTTTTCCCTTTGAGTTGTTTAAGCTCAATCTGAGTTGTTTTTTGTTACCTATCACACTGAAGTCAAGTGTTTGCCCTGTTTTTTGTCTCCTACGGGCATTTTTAGTTCTGTAATCTCAATAAACTGAGTTTTGTTTTACTCACTGGCATTCTGTCTCTGACAGATGACTTGTATGGTAAAATATTAGACTTTTGGCTGTGAGCACCTAGAAATCAGAATGTTATAACAAGTGCTCAATATGTTTTTTCTCTTATGCTATGACTAAAGTGAGATATCACAGAGGGTCATGAGATAATGTTAAATAACCCTAAGACAGCATGTCAAAAAGTAATTTTCCCTCTTTTCCCTGCCTTAATATCTTGACTTACAAATATTCTGATTTCATCTGCCAAGAACAAATAACTCATGCATTACTTTAGTGGTTATGATCTGAACTTTAACTAGCATAAGTTCTTCTGGTGGCAATACACCTCGAATTATTAATATTCTGAATTATCATTTTGTGTTTTTCATTTTTTACTCCAGATTGATATAAGAATGAAGCATCTTAGGACCTCATCACATTGAGGTTCAAAGAGCGGGCAATAGTGGCGGGATTGCCCCATGCCCCACCTCACCCTCTTACCCATTCCATGGGGAAAGCATCACCACCCGGATTTCCCCTGCACTAATCCCATTTTTTCCTATGAGAACACGGAAAGCCGCCTAGGACACTTGGAGGATGCTGGAAGCACAGAGCTCCACCAGAAGTAGCCCTGTGTTGTCTGATGGGCTCCGGCAAGCTCAGTGCTTCCAGTATCCTCCAAGCATTCTAGGATGCTGGAAACAGTTACTGTGATGAGGTCCTTAGTGCTCTGTTTTTATGGGGCATAAAGTGGAGAAGATATTATTTTTTAGGCTTGAACAATCCATGAAAAAATGTTTCTAAACTCACTTCAAAAGTAGGGGGCACTGGTGCTTCGTTTCTGAAACTACTTCTGAAATTTGGCCCAAAAAAGTTTCAAAATGTAAGAATATTGAGAATATTCAAAATTAATTCATTAATGGTGGACGCGCATGCACAGTGGCCAAAAACCGCACCAGGGGACTTTACAGGACTCTCCCGCCCTCATTTTTTGAGGTATCTTCTTCAATCTTGGTACAATGGTAGAACCCATTTAGCACTGCTAGTTCACCAAAATTCAGAACATTTCCCTTATCCTCTGATGTTTGGCGAATTTTCATAGCTTTTATAATAAACAATTTTTTAATAATTGCAGAAATCTGTTCCTGGTTTGAAAGTCTTATTTCCTGCTTCATTGGGTTGTCTTTACTTTGAAAGTCATTGTTATACTTCAGAAACTTTGTTTTTGTGGCTGAAACTTTGTTAAATTGGTGGACAGTGTCCCAGGAAACCATAATGAGCTCCATGTCCCTTGCACAAAGACAAAGTTCAGGCAGTGTCATAAATTTTGCCATGTTTCTATGACAGAACCAATTAGGAAATGACATTTATCACCCAGGAACAGAAATCATAGTACACCATCAAATCATTCCTGTTAGATGGCCATCAGCATCTGAATAAGGAAATCAGTTCCTGGTTTGAAAGTGCTATTTCCTGTTTCATTGGCTTTTCTGGGGCTGAGAGTGTGTGACTTGCCCAAGTGGGTGGCTGAGTGGGGAATCAAGCCACAATAGGAGTCCAACACTCAAACCTCTCCCTCCCTCCCTCTCTCTCTCCCCCCCTCTAAAGTTCTCATACCTTCCAAGAATTCACATACGGTATGAAAGTTTGGTCAAGATGGTCAGAGGAGGGCAACTAAAATGAGCTAGGGTCTGGAGAACAAGCCCTATGAAGAGCAGCTTAAAGAAATGGACATGTTTAGCCTGAAAAAGAAAAGGCTGAGAGGAGACATGATGTATAAATATATGAGGGGTAGTCATAGGAAGGAGGGAGCAAGCTTGGTTTCTGCTGCCCTGGAGACTAGGACGCAATGGAAAATGGCTTCAAACTACAGGAAAGGAGATTTCACCTGAATATTAGGAAGAAATTCCACACTGTGAGGGCTGTTTGGCAGTGGAACTCTCTCCCCCAGAGTGTGGTGGAGGCTCTTTCTTTGGAGGCTTTTAAACAGAGGCTGGATGGCCATCTGTCAGGGGTGCTTTGAATGCGATTTCCTGCTTCTTGGCAGAATGGGGTTGGACTGGATGGCCCACGAGGTCTCTTCCAACTCTACTATTCAATGATACTATGATTCTAAGTGAGGACAAAAGGGGGTGGGGAATGTTAGGAGGAGAGAGGGCCTGGGACATCTGGGAATTGTACTGTAGTTTTAAAGTGGGCATAGTACTATTGGAGAAACATCTGCTTCAGCCCAATCTATATATATAAAAGAGCGATGGCTACAGGCCCCCCAACCTCGAAATTTGATAACACAACCCTTCATCCACAGCTCTAGGTTGATACAACAAAAAGAAAAGAAAAATAAAGTCCTAATTAGAGAGAGAGGAATAATTGTTTTTATCCAGTTGCTGCCAGTTACAAGGCTACATTCCGCCCACTTGGTCTCCTAGCAACCTACTCAGCCCAGGGGACAGGCACAGTTAGGCCTCACTTAGGCCTCTTCCACAGATTATCTAATTTGCACTGGATTATATGGCAGTGTAGACTCAAGGCCCTTCCACACAGCTAT
This sequence comes from Anolis carolinensis, assembly GCF_035594765.1. NCBI lineage: Eukaryota > Metazoa > Chordata > Lepidosauria > Squamata > Anolidae > Anolis > Anolis carolinensis. The sequence goes on from NC_085844.1 coordinate 192,983,085, forward strand.
ATAATCCATTTATAATCTTATATTATCTGCTTGGCACTGGATTATCTTGACTCCACACTGCCATATAATCCACTTCAGTGTGCATTTTATACAGCTGTGAAGAAGGGGCCTCATATAATCCAGTTCTAAGCAAATAATATAAGATTATAAATATACAGTAGAGTCTCACTTATCCAACATAAACAGGCCGGCAGAACGTTGAATAAGTGAATATGTTGGATAACAAGAAGGGATTCAGAAAAAGCCTATTAAACATCAAATTAGGTAATGATTATACAAATTAAGCACTAAACATCATGTTATACAACAAATTTGACAGAAAAAGTAGTTCCATGCGCAGTAATGCTATGTAGTAATTACTGTATTTACAAATTTAGCACCAAAATATCACAATGAATTTAAAACATATACTACAAAGACATTGACTACTAAAAGGCAGACTGCGTTAGATAATCCAGAACACTGGATAAGCGAATGTTGGATAAGTGAGATTCTACTGTAGTATGAAATAATTACTGTGGTAATCCAGTCCAACCCAATTCTGCCATGGAGGACACAATCCAAGCACGCCCAACAAATGGCCACCCAGCCTTTCAATAATAATAATAATAATAATAATAATAATAATAATGATAATGATAATGATAATAATAATAATATCTTACAATCATAAGGTTAGGAGACACCCCTAAGGATCATCCAGTTGAACTTCCTTCTACCATACAGGACGACACAAACCAAGCACTCCTGACAGATGGCCATCCAAGATCTGCACAGTAATAATACAAATCAAATCATAGAATCAAACATTTAGGAGAGAACCCTAAAGGCCATCCAGCCCAACCCAATTCTGCCATGCAGGACACAAGCCAAGCACTCCCAACAGATGGCCACCCAGCCTCTCAATAGTAATACTACTAATAATAATAACAACATAATCATATAATCCTAAGGTTTGGAGTGACCCCCAAGGATCATCCAGATCAACTTCCTTCTACCATGCAGGAGGACACAATTCAAGCACTCCTGACAGATGGCCATCCAGCCTCTACATAATAATGATGATGATGAAGATGATGATGATGATAATAATAATAATAATAATAGAAGCGTAGAATCCAAGAGTTTGGAGAGACCCCTAAGGGCCATCCAGCCCAACCCTTTCTACTATGCAGCAGGACACAATCCAAGCATTCACAACACATGGACAACGTATAAATACTATACAATACTACACAGGGACATAGACCCCCTCTACCCTCACACCACTTTCACAGTACACAAACAACCAAATGTATACTAAACATAAAGACAACCATACAACAGACATTCAATACCACCACTATCTCAACAATTTCTCACCAACACCACCAGACAATGCCACAGCAACGCGTGGCCGGGCACAGCTAGTGCTTTTATAAATGGTGAAAATTCAGAGGCTTCGTTCTCCTGCTTTTTGAAAGCTATTGGGATGAAATTTGCCACAATTGAAGCAAAAATTAAGCACTCGTTGCCTATCAAGTTTCATAATGTTTGACCCATCCACTGATTTTTGGGGAATTTTGAAACAATATTTTTTAAAAAACGCTACCAGAATGATGGCCACTCCTCTCCCTCCCTCTTCCTTCTGCCATGATTGGCCGAGAGGCATGCCAACATGGCTTCACCTCTCAGAGGGGCTACAGCTACATCTGAAGACATCAGAGACAGATGAAAAAAATATGCTTTTTGATTCAAATTCTTAATATTAGGAAGGCAATGAGCAGATGTTTCAAAAATCACTTCAAAAGTGCTTTCAAACCAAATCTGAAACAAATTTAACGGACAAATGAAAAATTTGCTCAACCCTATTATTTTTATTAGAGTGGAGAACACTTGGGCAGGATCTTCTCTGTAGTGGCCTGTATGGTAGCTTAACCCTTCTCTCAAATACACAAAATGCAGTTGGGATAAATAAGACCTTTGAAAAGGCACCTTTTTAACCGGCTTTTTGCCAATCCTGCTAGCAAGTCCCAACTAGAGTAAATGCATTAATCAATTATTGAACAGTGAATCAACATGTAGGTAAATCAAAATATTTACAGTGGCCTACACTAGAGAGGAATAACAATAGGATTTATGTACATGTATTTTATTTATCACATTGTTCATTTGTTGAAGTTTCATTGGTGCAGCTTTTTCACACTGCCTAATGTATATTTTATGCATTTCTCCCTCAGTTTTGAATTTTAAAGTTTTACTGCCGTATTTTATAACTGCTCTTTTGTTGCTGATGTTTGGTTTTTTATTCACTTCCTTTGCTGAACTTGGTGTAGAAAAACAGCTTAAAAATTTACTGTATTTCTTAGATTTATTTAATTACTTAATATGCATCTCACCTTTCTCCCATCATAGGACACAAGGAAGCTCACAATATGCATCAGAACTAGGTAAATCTTAAATAGTTAATAATTTATAACAAACTAAATAAATCACCAAGTTTGTTCATCTACATCCAGTCCATCACTGACATCAGGTACCAATTTAGCATTGACACAACTTCTCTAGAATTAAATGGGAAAGAGATATGGAATTGGGTACAACTAACCTTCTGGTGACATCAACCCCTAAACTTTAGATAATCTGTCTCTGGGGTTTCATCTATGTGTTAAACAGCATAGGGGACTGTAATTAGATGGATGATTGAGATGGTGATGTGACAGGGAGGAATCCTTTTATCCCACCACTGCCACCAAATTGTAATAGAAGATGATGTATGATGATTGTGATGGAGGGGATTTTTGAATCTTTTAATCCCTCTAGATTATATATATATATATCACCTTTATATGAGGGGAAGGATTACAGGGGGTGATCTTTATTTCAAGATCCCAGCCTCTGTCTCGGTAGTTAGGGATTTCTGTGTTGTGGTTCCCTTTCTGAGGTAACTGCGACTATTATTCTTCCCAAATTAGGTGATTTATTAAGGTAACTGCCACCAACGTGAGGCTTTTGAATTATCACTGATGAAATTTGGTTCCACATACGCAGATGAGATGAAATGAGTCAGTTGTTAACAAAGAACAACAAGTTTATTGCGTACAAGGTTTATGGTTGCAGGTTGATTGATTTACTTATGGAACTTTAAATAAACAAGTGGTTTAATAACTCTTATAACCACCACAACAGTAGTCTTTGGTGTAGATCCACTCTCACTCTCCTACTGATGATATAAATTGTAGCGAACTCTAAGCTCAGCTGAGTTCCTTAGTGAACAATGTCCCAACTACAATAATAGCTTTTAATTTGATCTAATACCGATCAAATCCCTGATCACTAGTCTTTTCTCAACTAGAGATCTTAACTAGGCTCCCTTTAGTCTGCCCTGACTAAAGATTTTTTGGCCAGGCCTGTCTCCTCAGCCCTTCTTGACTGAAAAGCCTCCAGCCACGCACACACACCTCACTCACTCTCCCTTCTCTTTTTTAAAACTGCCCTTTTTTCCTTTTCTTGGCTCCGCCCACTTCTCCCTCTGATGAGCTAGCCAGCTTCGTCTCCTTGGTTACCGCACTACTGTGGATTGAAACAAGATGGCTTCTGTTTCAGCTACTGTGTCAACTGAACACAAATTCATACTCCAACAGTCAAAATTAAAAAAATAACTATGACTTCTCCACAGGGACAAAGATGAGCAGCCCAGAGAAACATCAATAGCCAAGGAATAAAAAAAAGCATACCCCAGAGCCACTATCTAACTTCACCCCTTCAAGAAGGATTAGAGCCACTGTATTATAGTGAAGAGCAGAGACATCACACTGGCAATGAAGGTCCGCATAGTCAAAGCAATGGTATTCCCCATAGTAACCTATGATTGCGAGAGCTGGACCATAAGGAAGGCTGAACGAAGGAAGATAGATGCTTTTGAACTTTGGTGTTGGAGGAAGATCCAACCAGTCCATCCTCCAGGAAATAATGCCCGGCTGCTCACTGGAGGGAAGGATATTAGAAGCAAAGTTGAAGTATTTTGGCCACATCGTGAGAAGACAGGAAAGCTTGGAAAAGATCATGATGCTGGGGAAAATGGAAGGAAAAAAGAAGAGAGGCTGACCAAGGGCGAGATGGATGGACGGTATCCTTGAAGGAAATGGGGCCGACGACGGCCGACAGGGAGCTCTGGCGTGGACTGGTCCATGAGGTCACGAAGAGTCGGAAATGACTATGCGACTGAGAGAGAGATTATAGTGTCTCTGTCTCACAAATGTGGCTCTGAAGAATGCCATAGTCAATAATACTGAAAGTCATTAAGATGTTCAGTAAAATCAAAAGAGACACACTCCACTTTCCAATTCCTGGTATAGACCATCTATTGCAGTGGTTCTCAACCTGGGGTCCCCAGATGTTTTTGGCCTACAACTCCTAGAAATCCCAGCCTTTTTCCAAAAACATCTGGGGACCCCAGGTTGAGAACCACTGATCTATTGGGATGATTTTTCTCACAACTAGATAATCATTTTTTTCATCTGTGATTCCCCTGGAGCTGGGGGCTTCCATACACTTCAGAACTTTCATATGATTGTTGTTTGTCATTATTATATATTTTTTAAAAGTCCATATAAATTATAGAGACAATATGGTCTCAATTTCACATTGGCTCCTTTGCTCAATTCATTGTTGTCACATAATCTTTGCAGGATTGTTTAAGCATTCTTATTTGTTCATCTTCCCTAATGCTTATAAGACTTATACTATCTGAAAGTCTTATTACAAAAAAAAACAAGTCCTAGGATGCTTCTGCCTCATTTCACCCATGTAGCCCCACACTGACCATCTGACGACATAGGGTGACTTCCAGTGGGGCGCCATGGGTGTACTGGGGCAGCAGTGTGGAAGGAAACTGCCGCTGCCAACTCAGAAGCCTCCTAGTGTTCTGTAAGAAACAATGGTGCCTCCGTGGGTGTGATGGGGAGGCATCAGCTGCCTGCAGGGGTGCTGGGATCGCCCCACTGCTACCCCAATTATGCCCAGATTTGCCATGGAGCCTGGTGAAGCACTATGCAGGAGCCTTCTTAGTAGTCTATATCAATGCTGCACAACTTGTGGCCCTCCAGCTGTTTGGGACTCCAACTCCCAACAGCCCTAGCCAGCTTGTCCAAAGGTCAGAAATTTTGGGAGTTCAGTCCAAAACACTTGGAGGGCCACATGTTGCACACTACTCATCTATATGTTATAACTTCTGCCTATCTTATATAACACAATGTATGAAAGAATATAAAAATGAGAGAATTGCTGTTGTATTATGTAATTCATTTTGATACTGGCAGACACATTAATTTTTCACCTCTGACATTTTCTCTTTATTATTGTTAACTTAAGTGACAAGTGACAAACAAGTTTAAGCTCCTACATCTATCAGAAAAAGGAAAAAATAATATGTAATTCAGATGCAGTGAGGATGTTTGGCTTGGGAGGTCAAGACACTGAACTCAGGAATGAGTTTCCTGTTTTGAGGACTTAAAGGAAAGCTGTTGTTTTAATTTTTCCAAAATAATACATAAATAAATTTGAGTGCAAATAAATATTATTCTCTGGTCAAACTTGGGAATTTGGATTATACAGATTGTCTATTGTTAGAAGGTATTATTATTACTTTTTGTTGGCTGTCACATGCCAACTCCTCAGAAATCATATCAATATCAGAGACAAAGCTGATAAATTTGAGGATGCGAATGTCTGCTCAACCTCAAATTTTTTCAGCTTGTCTTGCTTTCTCTTCTCCTTTTTTGACAGCTCAAGCAGATCATATGAAAGATTTTTACTCGTTTAAAAGACCATCTCCTTAGAGAATTCTTATAAAGCTTTTTGAAATGTGCTTTGTTTAGTACAACCAACATTTATGTATTTTCAGATATTGGATGTTGTCATCTTGTAAACATTTTTGGTATTGTGAAATAAATAAGTTTTTATTAAGATTTTGTTTCTTTCAAAGGTTTGATTCAAATAATTCTGCCATCACCATTACCTGTTAAATTTATAAAAATGCACTACTGGATTGTGCATCTCTTCATCGAACAATATAAATTGCCTTGTCAGTTGATAACATAGCATTATCTAAATAATGAGAGGTAAAAAAGTGTATTTCTGACAGAGAACATGACAGTATGATTATCAGAAGTCCGTGGGGATAGGTATGTAGAGCTTTGTAGTCCAGCATTCTGGTCACCTATAGACTATAGTCCATAGGAAATCCAAATTCTGGGTGGTTGTGGTGGTTCTAATTATTATATTAAGATCTACATGTGGTATTGAACCGTTTTTTAAATAGTTTTTATTGAATGTTTTTATATTGTATATACAACGAAAGAGTGAGAACAAATTTCATATAAAAAGTCAAGAAAGATAAAGGAAAAAATATATAGAGAGACGTAATAATAATAGTAATAATAATAATAATAATAATAAGAAGAAGAAGAAGAAGAAGAAGAAGAGATGTATATATATGTGCGTGTGCGTGTGCGTGTGTGTGTGTGTGTGTGAGTGTTGGACTTCTGTTCTACTTCCTTGTGTTTATTTCTCTTGAATCTTTTAAAACTGTTTTTAACTTCTTTTAAATTCTCAAACTGTTTAATACAGTTCTGAGCTGATTAACAGTTGACAACAATAAAATGATTTATGTTGTTTTACATTGTTTGAACTGATTATACAATATGCCAGTCTGAGAACTCAAGATATAAGGCAAGATATAAATATTTTAATACATAAATTGAAGAACTAGAATATGAATACAAGTGTGCCTTCTCATCCATATGACCCAGAAACAGCATGGAAATAACTAGTTACATAAAATTAATTACTTGCAATTAATTACTTTCTCCATCAACTATGATGAAAGTATACTATATTACAGGGTAATTCTTAAGTTCCAATAAGTTATTTGAGTGATTCAGGATGTTTGTGTAGATGTATCTTTCTATAGATGGACTAAATAGTGTATTGGAATTGTGTAGCTTCCCAAATGTTATTAAGCAGCAGCTTCCATTATTTATAGCTGGTTATTCTACTCAGAGGTTTGGTTCAAAAAAATATGGAAGGAGAATTTCTATCCTTGCCCAAAATCAAAAGCATTTAGTTTAAGAGCAAAAATATTTTCTCCAAAGTTGTCCAAAGTAGGGTTTTTTAAATATTGGCTTTCTTTTTTAAAGACTTTAGTTCCCATAGATTTCAAATATTTTTACAACTTTTTGAAGTATTCCAATTCTATGCATATAAGGATAGTCTTGTTTCAGAAATATGTTTATTTTGACAATTGAGATGAGGGTGGTGTAAGCTAAATTAGGAAGATATCAGATCCTGCTGAATGTTCTTTTAACTGGATTAGATCTAGTGTTGTAAATATAATTGCAATTATTTTAACCTGAGCAAAAAAGCAAGAAGCACTTTTGCAAAGCCCCAAGAAAACTAGACTTTGAGTAAAGAACCATTTGGGAATTATAAAATTTGTTGATTCTTTAACAGTCTGCCATAGAGGGCCTTTTCCGACAGGCTCAAAAATGCGGGATCTCTGCGCTATTACCTGAGGTGTCCAAATGATGCCTCAGGTAAAAATGAATAAATTTGGAACAAAGTAGGGTTTACCTGCTTTGTTCCAAATTAATTAGATACCCCATTAGATTCCGGGAGAGGAATGAGTGCCCACTGTTAGCCCCAGCTCCTGCCAACCTAGCAATTCGAAAACATGCCAATGTGAGTAGATCAATAGGTCTACTCCGGCGGGAAAGTAACGGCGCTCCATGCAGTCATGCCAGACACATGACCTTGGAGGTATCTACGGACAACGCCGGCTCTTCGGCTTAGAAATGGAGATGAGCACCAACCCCCAGAGTCGGTCACGTCTGGACTTAATGTCAGGGGAAAATCTTTTACCTTAGATCCAGGCCTTCCTGAGAGGCCCAGGTCTAATGGGGTATTGGGCCTGTGGGGACTCACCCCAAGGTAGTCCTGGGACTACCCAGGTGTGAGTCCTCATTGTCATCTCGCACCTTTTGGGCTCCTGGAGCTCAAAGATGCAAGATGGTGCCCACCCCTCCCCCCAATCCCCAAAACTACACTTGAATGTTTTAAGAAATTTACCAGGCAGCAAATTACAGTGGTTCTTGAGTCCTCCTGGCACATAAAAATGACATGCCAGGAGACCGGGGGGGGGGGGGGGAGGAAAATCACTCTCCCCAGGCTCCTAGCGAATCATTTTTATGTGCCAGGAGGACTCAAGGATCACCATAATGGTGGCCCAGTAAGTCTTTTAAATTTTAAGGGTTGTTTTGGGGGCTTCTGGGTGGCTGGGTGTCATCCTGGTACTTACTGAGATGGTATCTAGACACCCTACCTGGGAAAGCCCGGGTTCGGGGCAGCTTGTGAGGACAAAAACCCACACCCAAGTGGGTTTCTATAACTCACTTTGGTGTGGGTTTTACCCTGTCTGGAAGCGCCCTTAATTAATCAATACAGTAGTTAATATTTAATTCTGGAATTGTTCATGCTGAAATTCCAACTCAAATTCCAACTTTTATGTTAAAAACAGATTACAGTTAATTGAGTTATCCAGGAAATATAATACATTGTTCTGGCAGGCAGGCAGACAACATCACATCTCTCCCTAAACCTTACAATGTTCCTGCATGCCCATTTTGGTGATATGATGGGACACCATTCATACTTGTCTGATTATTATGTTCTTATAGCCAGAGAAATGACAATGCCAGACCTCCAAAAGATGCCTGGATCATTGAGCCTTCAGCTTTCAGAACATAGTTGAACAATCCACCCTCCTTTATCCACTACAAAGGAGGATAAAGGTGGGTCTGGATGGGTCTATGGAGGGTTATGACCATTGCATGAGGAAGGTGACAAATTCCTCCCTTTGCAATAAGCGAGACAAAAATATATGCTGTTCTATGTTATGCCAATCAGATTATTTTAATTAGGTTCTCATAACCACTCATGGAGCCCCTGGTGGCACAGTGTGTTAAAGCGCTGAGCCGCTGAACTTGCGAACTGAAAGGTCACAGGTTTGAATACATGGAGCAGAGTGAGCACCCGCTGTTAGCTCCAGCTTCTGCCAACCTAGCAGTTCGAAAACATGCAAATGTGAGTAGATCAATAGGTACCCCTCCAGCAGGAAGGTAACGGCGCTCCATGCAGTCATGCCGACCACATGACCTTGGAGGTGTCTACGGACAATGCCAGCTCTTTGTCTTAGAAATGGAGATGAGCACCAACCTCCAGAGTCGGTCACGACTGGACTTAACGTCAGGGGAAACCTTTACCTTTACTAATCATTCATATCCTACATACATTGATTTAGATTGTAAAGGAATACGAGAGTCCAAAGAGGTCTTGCTCCCTGCCGTAGAGGTCATGAGGAGTAGGAAAGAGTAGATGGACGAGCTGAATCAAGTGAAGGCAATCAAGTTTATTTGCCAACAAAGGTGAACAGCCTGCTCATGCAGTAAAAGAACTGTCACACCGACATAGCGGTGTCACACCCTTCTATACCCTTTTGGTGGATTATACAGAATCGTTCTCATTGGCTCACTAACATACTCATCTTTGTTGGTTTAATACCTTTTACTTATTTTCTATTGGCCCTCCTAAGTTTAAGCCTGAATCATCCTTCTGAGTACATGCTGTCGAAACTTTACTGGCAGTTTTTTTTTTTTTTTGTGCAACTGGGTATTTACCAATCAGCCACTGGACACTGGCCCGATTAAAGAAATCTTCCAGCTGCTCCTTTCTTCAGTCATGTACTCATTTCCTTATATGGTTCATTCTTCATTTTTCCCCAATGCCCTCTCAAGATCATTTTGGCTGTTCATGTAGGCACATGATATTGTGGAGATTTTGTATTTTGGATGTTCTTAGTGTCAGGATGTGTCCGTACCAGCTTGAGCTGAGCTGCTTCGTCCACCCCATGCCATGACTGTTGAGAGGGGGAGGCTGCAGTACATCTCTGATAAGGGCCATCTGGAATGGGGGGATTAGAAACCATAGGATCTTTTGGTGGGAATGGAATGTAGCTGTTAGAATATAGTTAGTGGGAGGGGTCATGGGTCAACAGGATGATATACACAGGAATTGGCGGGAATTACCCAGAGCTGTCTTTCTATTGCCTATGCTAAGACGGAAATAAAGCTATATCCAAGGATTTGCCTTTGTGAGCATGCTTTTATTCCAAGAGCCTCCAAGTTCTGACATTTAGAGACCCAAAGTCTTAAGAGTCAGCTTTTAAACTACAGATCTTTGGTGTCCAATATAGATTTGACATTACAAGCAGTGAATCTTTCTTCCATACTCTTCTGTTTTCCAAGGGATTACTTGTACTTTTAAGGGAAAAGCTATAGACTATGTCTGAGATTTCAACACCTTGTATAGGTTTCTGGCCCACCTAAACTAATGACATGGCTATCACCATGGCACTGCAAATGATTGTGTGGCCTTGTTTTGGAAGAAAATTGCATTAATTATAGGCTTTCTTTTTTGCCAAAAATTTAGAGAAAAGTAATTTTCTAAACTATGAATGTTCTCTTTTAAAAAAATCCATCCACCAATCTTTGCATTATCCTTTGTTATTCATCCCAGAAAGACTGGGAACCGAGGCCTCTCTAATCTCTTTGGTAATTAATCCCGCTCATTCTTGTGTACTCAGTAAGGAACAGAAGACAGATTAGGCAGGATACAGGCTCATTGTTTACCTCAATTCTTACCTCAGAATGATGCCACGGCATGAAGGAGGTGGTGCAGCAAAAGACGTGCAGAAACCTCCCTTGAATGCAAGCGGGAAAGTTGTCATGCTGCCATGAACAGTGGGCTGTATAATTAAAGCATAATTGCATCCTTAAAGCCCATGCTCCATTAAATGAACTCATTCCATTTAAATCAGCCATGAGTCAAGAGAAGGCAGTAGCACTCCCCCACACTTCCTCCTTCTCAGTCCTGAAAAGGAAGGAAGGGAGCAGGGAGGGTAAGAAGCAAAGGTAGTTTTTTCATCCTAATTCATCCTAAACTGGCTACTGCTTGGCCCTCGCGTTTCCAGCACCTTTCACTTGCTCCACCACTTAATCACTGCAAACCAGTTTCTGTAATTAGTATCAGAAGCTATTTATCTTGCGCCCAGTGGGGGTTGTAGTGTCATTTAACAGGAGCATGACTGCCAGCAAACAGGATAACTTACTAAGCAACAGGAGAAGGGCCTTATGAAGAAAGAATATCAGTCATTTTCTCCAAAAATGTTTTTGATTTAGTCTGTTTGACTACTCATTTTTTTTCATGCTAACAAGGGTTCTTGTTATTTTATAGTCCCTCGGCAAAGAGGCATGCATATGTTGAGTTCAGGGTTAAATAACATGGCAGAGAGACAGCATGTTGTGATACCGAACCTTCGACTAAGAACCTGTCGGCATGAGCCAAAAAAAGGGTTCACAATAAATGCACCACATGCAGTATTCATGACATATAGGGACTTCTAGTGGGTATCCTAAGTTTTGGGTCTTTGATCCTACTTTGCCCCATGTTAGGTAAAGTCAGGGGAGGTTCGAAAGTTAGCAAGAAACTCCAGAACATCCTCAGGCCCAATTCCCTGTCCAAATGGACATCACTGCCATCATGCTTCCCCTGTATTGATCAACTCAGGGGAAGGGGATGACTCATTCCTGTATCACTGCTGCCACCACTCCTAACCGACCATGAAGGTCTGTTCAAAAGCCTGGCCTTCACAATCATGTCTGTTGATATTGGAATAGAGTACCCACAAAACCAATAAGAAGGAGGGGAGATCAACACGCTCCTTCTTTCTGGCTGAGCAAGTGCTAACATCAGTAAAAGCAATGCTCAACAGATGTTGTGATGGAGTCTTTGAGTAGTGATACTACTAGGAGTACTAGAAGGGGAAGAAAGACTACTTGTGAGCAAGACTCTGATGAGAAGCGACAAAGGAAGCGGTTCCGGGAGAGACTTACGGAGCCTACTGACAATGAGTTGAGGAGGATGATGGGGTTGAGAATCAGGAGAATGGGATGATGAGTTTAGAGGATGAGGTAATGGACTGGACTAAGGTGTGGGAGATCCAGGACATCTTTAAAGAACCCACAAGTAGCGACACATTCGAGGTTTGGCACAGTGGGGATCCGGCTGAATCTTGGGGAGTTATGGGTTTGGATAAAAGATGGAAAGAGTAGAGGGCTCGACAAGGAGTTTCAGCTGAAAGGAGGTCTGGTGGGGCGTTGTCTGATTCCAGTTCTGAGGAGGAATTGAGGCAAGAGGCTTCAGCTGCTAGCAGGGTGTTGGCTGATTCCAGTTCTGAGGAGGAATTGTGAATAAAAGTGGGGTTGGGAAATGGGGCCCCTTTGCAGTTGGCAAGGTGTTGATGGGTATTCTTGTGTCCTTGAGAGCTGTTTGGGAAGACGTGTTTGGGAAGACTGCTGTGGACGTAAATTTAATCCAGATTATTCTTGGCTATGGGGGTTGGAACTGTGAGGGTTTTCTCTGGACTGCCTTGTGTTGATCTTGTGCATTAGCTGCCGTGCTGCATTCTACGCCTTGGCTCTGTGTATGACCTGGACTGGATTCTCGTGTTTGCTGCCTTCTCCTGCTTTGACCTGGACTGGATTCTCATGTTTGCTGCCTTCTCCTGCTTTGACCTGGATTGGATTCAACGACAACGATACTGTGTTTGACTGACTTCGCCAGACGTCTTCGGCCCCCCGCTGTTCGTCTCTTCCTGCCTGTTGGTGTCCTGCTGTGAATTGGAATGCTTTTTCTGTTGTTTTGCAACATTTGGAGTTCGATCCGGATTATACTCCAGTTAAATCCGGGTTATTTTCCAGGGTTTGGGGTTTTGCTTTAACTATGGGAAATACTGTGTTTCACACTGAAGATTAAGTGTTTTGAGCCTTTTTGAGTCTGTTTTTGGGCTCTTTTTGTTGTGAACTAATAAACTCTACTTTTACTAAAGACTGGTCTGGCGCTTTCAGGGGTCTGTCTTGCAACAACAGAGGTGTGCGCAACAACTGAAATCTGTTTAGTAAATCATTTCAGAGATATAAATGGTCCCTGCTGTGAATCATAAAGATTCGGAAGGGTCCCATTCCAATTCGTAATCTGAATCTCTGAAGCTTCGTAATTGCTTCAGTAAAATTTGTCCCATTAGTGGCAATAAGGAAATTTTTGTGGCTTGTTTTATGCCTATTAGGATGAAATTTGGCACACTTGTAGGCAACACTTGCAACTTTAAGTTTGCCAGGTTTTGGAATGTTTCAGTCATTCACTGATTTTTAGAAAATTTGTAATGTTTTACAAGTATTTTTTTTAAAAAAAGAAACTACAAGAGATATCCCCTTGAATTTCTGCACAATGAGACAAGATAAGCAGGGCAACAATCCTGCAAAGTTTCTGAAAGATTAGTTCAATTTCAACAGAGAAAGTTTATAGACTGGATGAAGTGACAGAAAGAAACAGAATTCTTAAAAAGCTACTATAAGTTTAGGCTTTAAGAAACACACAGAAACAGAATGAACCTCAACAGAACACTTCTTTATCTCTCTCCTGCAAACACCACAAAGACAAAGATACAGGAGATAGACCAGCTTTGCAGAAAGCCACATGATTAGGCTTTGTTCTTCTGTCTGGCAATGGAGTGTTACATTGGGGAAAAAAGCTTCAAAACAACAAATCTTTGTTGTGAATCTCTCTCAATGTTTTGGAGGCTTGTATTTTGATTTGTAAATACTTTGGAGGGGTCCTTTCCGATTAGTATTTCAGAGATGTGTATATCCGAATAATCCGACTCCGATTTACAAAATGGAGCTCTGAAGCTTTGCACATTCCTAATGGCCAAATGCTCAGACAGAACTTTGTGACTGGCTAGGAGCAACTGCATAAACATGGAGAATGAGGTGACCACCCAGCAGAACTGATGCAGTCCTAGACCATCTATACAATGGCCTCAGATTCAGCACATACAAGCTGGATTCAGGGCTGTTCCAGGCCAAACTGACAGCGTATTGACCTGCCTTGTGTAAATCAACTCTCCAAATCTAGGAGACCAGCTTTCAAATTGCCTCTCAGTCATGGAGTGATATGAGGCAAGTCATACTTTCTGAGCCTAAAGGGAAGGCAATGGTAAATCTCTTATAATAAAATCTTGCCAAGAAAATTCTATAACAGGTTTGTCATGAATCTGAGTGAGCTTGGAAAGCATAAAATTACAACAACAAGAAACAACACCATTTGAGATGTTTTGGATTTCAGCTCCCACATTCCATGATGAATGGACATGGTGTTATGATAGTTGTGTCTGGGTATCACCCATTATAATGTGTACACTGAGGGCTGGAACTCTTTTCCATTATGAAAACAGGATGTTTTCATGGCATTACGAAAAATATTCTTCGACTATAGATCACAAAATCCCCCATCCAAGGAGTCTCTTTGGAACTATTCACAATCCTTTTTTCCTCAGCATCCTAAGTAATTTAATGTCATCACCAAAAAAAAAAAAATCACCCCCAAAGCTAGGTGTTGTGTCAGGATGTTTTCCATACCTCAACCTTGCTAGATATACAGTGGAACCTCTACTTAAGAGTGCCCCAACCTAAGAGCATTTTGAGTTAAGATCTGTCGCGTGGCCCAGGTTTCACTTTGACATAGGAGCAGCGTTTCGAATTAAGAGCTAGAATATTTTAATAAAGACAAAAAATTAGGCTTTGAAGATAAAGTAACATTTTGGGATAAAGTAATGCAGTTGGAAAAGAAAATCATAACAAAAATCTACAAGAGACTATTAGAATGGTCTACGGAGATGGAGTTAATAAAAAACTGCATGGTGAAATGAGCAGAAAAGATAAGGTAAAAGGTAAAGGTTTCCCCTGACGTTAAATCCAGTCGTGACCGACTCTGGAGGTTGGAGCTCATCTCCATTTCTAAGCTGAAGAGCTGGTGTTGTCCGTAGACACCTCCAAGGTCATGTGGCTGGCATGACTGCATGGAGCGCCATTACCTTCCCGCCAGAGCGGTACCTATTGATCTACTCACATTTGCATGTTTTTGAACTGCTAGGTTGGCAGGAGCTGGAGGTAACAGAGGGTGCTCATTCCGCTCCCAGGATTTGAACCTGGCATCTTTTGGTCTGCAAGTTCAGCAGCTCAGTGCTTTAACGCACTGTGTCACCAGGGGCCCCAGAGAAAAGATAGGGAAGCCAATACAATTAGAAGAATGGGAAAAAGCATGGACTTACAGGTTAAAATTTACATATGCTATCGAGAAGAAAGAGAATTGGATCAAAATATTTTACAAATGGAATTTGACCCCCCAAAATTATCAAATTATTATAAAAATATGTCAAATAAATGTTAGAAGTGTGGGGAACAAGAAGGGACTTTCTTCCACAGTTGGTGGAGGTGCAACAAAGCCAATGCATTTTGGAAAGAAATACATAACACAATACAAAAGATGTTAAAAATTACAATAAAAATGGAACCTAAACATTTCCTTCGAGGGATGATAGATATAAAAAGAGACAAAATAAGTAAATTCTGTTCAACTATTTGGTAACTCCCACAAAGATGACCTATGCTAAATATTGGAGAGATAAAGAAGTTCCAGAGATAAACACTTGGATCAATAAGATCCTTGAGATTATGAATATGGAAAGACTTACATACTTACTAGCAAATAACCAATGCGGACCAAGAAAACAAATGGACTGGGAACTGATTAAAAGCTACTTGAAAAATGAAAAATTTAATGTACTGATCTGATGCCACAATGGTAAGAGGTTAAGAAACACTGCTCCGAACCGAGAAACAATGAAGCACTGCAACACCCGTTATAGACTGGATTAAAAAAGGACGTTGTTGAACTGAAAGTTATTAAATATGCCATACAATAGATGGAAGTCAATTTACTTACCTTATCTTCTGCCTTAGGGGCCAGGCTGTAGCACAGCTTGTTAAGTAGCAAGCTGCAATAAATCACTATGACCAAGAGGTGATGAGTTTGAGGCCAGCTCATGTTGGAGTGAACATGCGACCATTAAAAAAAAGTCCCTGCTCATTGTTGACCTAAGCAACCGAATGATAGTTGAATCTATCAAGTAAGAATTTAGATACCGCTTTGCAGGGAGGCTAATTTAATTTATGACACAATAAATATCGTCCAGCTGCCGTTTGGAATGAGGAAGTATCCATCAAGATGTCACAGTGGATGATGAAGCAGCTGCTCCCCCTGTGGCCGGAATCGAGCATCCCCTCAGGAAACTGGAAACTGGAGAATGTTAAATTGCCTCTGTGTTTCTGTCTTTGTCTCTATGTTTATATGGCATTGAATGTTTGCCATGTATGTGTACATTGTGATCCGCCCCAAGTCCCCTTCGGGGTGAGAAGGGCAGAATATAAATACTGCAAATAAATAAATAATGTTCTCTTATGTCATCTTCTTTATTATTACTATTACTATTATTATTATTTTCTTTTTTCTCTTTTGTTTGTATATGTGATCACTTCCCCCCCCTTCCTTTTCCCAAACTGCCCATCACCCCTCTTCTTTTTATCTAAGTTATTGACTATGTCTTTCACAATTCTGAAAAAAACAATTAATATTTTTTTAAAAAAAGAGCTAGTGCCAGAGGGAACATGAGCATACAGGGCTTTAGGGACTCAAGGGAGCAGCCTCCATACGTCATGCCTTGTGCTCTTGTCTGCTTTGGGAGATTGTTGTCTGCTTTGCTTTTGTCTGCTTTGAGGAACTTTAGATTAGTTGATTTTGTGTGGTTTTTATTCCTGGTATATTTGACTTCATGAAAAGCGAGAGGGAGGGAAAGAAAGAGAGGGAGGGAGGCTGGAATGAGTACAGTATGAAGAAAATGATGCTTCTGCCTCTTCACTTTGTGCTTTGCGCTTCCTTGCCACAGCTTGTGCTTCTACCGTTTTAAAGTTTATCTTGCTTTTTTATTGCTCCATGTGAATGTGCAGATTTTGGCTTCCTATTACATTGGCCAACACATATTTTGATGCCCCAAATGTGCTTCCTTGCCACAAATTTGTGTTTCTACCATTTTAAAGCTGAGCTTTCTTTTTTATTGTTCCATGTGAATGTGCATTTATACATTATTTGTTACATATAAAGTACATTTTTTTATTTAAAAACATGTAACAAAAAGGGGCGGGGGTTGAGGGTCCGGAACAAATTAATAGCATTTCAATGGGAAATTTTGCTTTAAGATAAGGGCATTTTGAGTTACGAGCTTGATCACAGAACAAATTAAACTCTAAAGTCAAGGTATCACTCTACATGTTTTGCATTTTCATTTGAGAATATTTTATCTGAAATCCTCTACATGCCAACACACATCACAGTGTTTGCTCATACACTAGTGTGCTGCAGATAATGTGAGGAAACACTGAAGACACCTTTACATTTACTGAATAGTATCATATATAGTTTTCATTCTACTAAAGATGTCAATTACATGCTTTAATCAATTTTGAAATATTCCATTTATTATCTTGTCATTGCCTTCATGGTAGTAACTTTGTTAACTGCTTCTGTTGGTGTACCATTATTAATCATTATGTTGTTGTTATATTAATACAATCTGTTCTGCCTTTTTACTGCTTTGCAAAAGCACATTTGCAAGCATGCAGAATTCATAATGATCTGCCTACTAGGTTGAGCCTTCAGTGTTACACCCTAAGGCTACAGGAGCACCCTGAAAACCAGACAGAAGCCAGTATCACATGCAAGCAGTTTATTAAGGTATATATACAGTAAAACCCTGCTCGTCCAAGCCCCGCTTGTCCAAGCTTCCATGCAATCTGAGCGGGTGAACGGGGAGGGCTGCAAAGGCCCTCCCCGTTCACCTGCTTGCTGGTGTACATGTTGCTAGGTAGATAGCAAGCTACCTAGCAACATGCACGGGGTGCTCGCCCCTTGGGAGGTGCCCCCTGCGTGTTGCTAGGTAGATAGCAAGCTAGCTAGCAACACACAGGGGGCACCTCCCAAGGGGCGAGCGCCCCCTGCGTGTTGCTAGGTAGCTTTCTATCTATCTAGCAACATGCACAGCTGGCTCATTCGCCGGCCCCAGTGTGACGAAGGAGCCGAGGCACGGGTGGGCGGGTGAATGGGGAGGTCTTTTGCGGCCCTCCCCCTTCATCCGCTCAATGGCTGGCCCAAACGCCTGCCGAAGAGAGAAGTTTCCTCTCCATTCGGCAGGTGCTTGGACCCAGAGAAGCGGCAAGCTCCCCTGGATCCAAACCACGGCCATGGAGGCTTCCCCTTAGTCGGCCGCAGCCTGGATTCAGGAGAGCTTGCAGCTCCTCCGGATCCAGGCTGCGTCCCAACGGAGAGGCATCCCCTCTGTTCGGACACAGCCTGGATTCAGGGGCGCTTGCAGCCTGGTAATCCGAGTGATCCGGGCTGACCGAGCTGAAGTCCACCTGTTTAACTCGTACTGCCGGGGTTCTACTGTATATATATCTATGTGCAGTTAGTGTAAAAAGTCAGTATAAGAAATAGTCCTTAAGGTAGAGTCTTTTTCAGTTCAAAACAAGATCAGCAATGTCCCAATTGTAATCCACCAGTGAAACTTGCTAGTTCCACAAGAAACCAAAGTTAGTCCAATAACCAGGAACAGGAACAAAACGCTGCAAATCTGCAACTGTAATCCACTCAGAGAGTCCCGTTCCAAGAGCAGGAATAACACGATAAAAGAGGCTAGGTCCACACAAGAGTCACTGGCGCAGCATGGCTCGGCTGGAAAAGTCTTTACTCAGGAACAAGGGAAGCAAGGTAAACAAGGCAAGGTCTACTCAGAAGTCATGGGTACGGTGTGATATGCCTGGAACTGAAAACCCGTCACGGATACAAGGCTGGAAACACAAGGCTAGGTGCTGGATACTGGAACCTCTTCCAAGGAAAGGAAAGTTGACACCGCAAAGAGGAACACTTTTAAGGAGATCCCAAGGTTGCAAATTAAGGGAGTACAGGACCCACAAAACTTCTCATGGAAAATTAGCCATTATCAAGTCTAAGAGCTAACCTTTTACTTCTTCTCACACCCTCTTTCCTGCTCCTATCTCTTGTAAAAGCCTCCCTCCGATTAAAAGGCCCATCTTCACCCAAATCAACACCATCTGGGGTAGGCAAGATTGACGAGGCCTCGGAATGCTCTCCAATTAGCTGATCCTCTGGTGCAACAACATCTGGTGGCTGCAAGGCCAAGGGGCCTCGTTCCGGGTCTGGAATGTCTCCTAGATCCGTAGTATAATCTGTATCCAAATTCATCTCCTGATGAAATATAGGCTGTGATGGCTGAGCTATAACATTCAGGACCTCCTGGGAATCCTTAGAAAATGAAAGAAAGAAGCTGCCAAGAGTAAAAATACTTAAGTACCATATCATTTACCAAATCTAAAACACTAGCACATCTTTTGAAACCAAAGCACTTCAAAGCAAAAGCATAAATAGTTTATTAATGCAAAGTATTCTTATAGCAAATGTTTATAGGAGTAAATTACACAGTTGCAAACAAAACAAACAAAAACATTCAGTTTTTAAGATGACATGGGCATAGATATTGTACATTATTCAGAGCAGTTAACAAATAGTTTTTTACTAACTGCAGGATATCTTATATGTTTACAAAGTATGCTGTGATTAATATTTCACAACAGCAACTATTTTAAAAAATCATGATTTGATTGCTGACCTAATTATCAAAGCTTTGCAAAAAAAAAAATCACTCTTGCAAACACACACAAACACAGAGACAGATATAGTTTTCCCTCCACATTCGCATACCATTCTCATACCGCCTACCTTCATATCCTTTTCAATTCTGTACTTATCTCCTACTTAATAAATAATAATAATAATAATAATAATAATAATAATAATAATAATAATAATAATAGTACTTTATTTCTATCCCTCCCTGTCTCCCCAAAGGGGGCTCAGGGAGGTTCACAATAAACAACAGCAAACATTGAATGCTGTAAAGTGAGACCAAAAAAGCAAATAAACAAACCATAAGACAAATAATAGCATATTAGACATCAACATCAGACAGTAGTGATACATTACAACAAATTAGGCATCACACAACTAAAAATTCACGTTTTGACAAATAAACATTTAAAAACAAAACTTAAAAAATTAAGACTAATAAGAGTTAAACATTAACATTTAAAAGCCAGAGTAACAAGCCATTTCCATATTCCATTCCATTTGGTTTGTGCCAGATATTGTATATGTCCTCCTCTCTGTATGCTTGTGAGCATACAAAGGTCTTTAATTGTTTTTTGAAGGAGAGGAAGGAGAGGGCAGTTTTGATTGCCTTAGGGAGGGAGTTCCAAACATGGGGTCAACCATAGAGAAGGTCCCTTCTCTCATTCCCACCAGCCATGCTTGAGACAGAGGTGGGACCAACAGCAGGGCTACATCTGCCAATCACAGTGCCCGGGCAGGTCTGCATAAGGAGATGCGATCATTCAAATAGTCTGGACCCGAACCATTTAGGGCTTTAAAGGAAATGACCAGCACTAGTCGGTCTGAACAGGGTTTAAAAGTCCTCTGACCACTTGGAACAGCTCTCTTGGACGTTCTTTGCAGATGAAATGTGAATGGTGGTGAAATTTTTCTCTGCCACCTTCATTGCCACAGAATAAGTTCTCAAATATGCTTTAACCTGTGCTCGATCAGATCCACTGTGAGTTGTCCGACAATGCTGCTCTAGTCTCCATTCTACTTATATCTATCCTTTTTAAAATTTCCCCCTCCCTCTCACCCGCTCTCTCCAGAAACAGTTATACTTCCATTTTAACTTTTATTTTATTTGATTGACCATTAAGATGGTCTGATTCAATTTCTTGTGTTTTCTTTTTCCTTTTACTCTGGCTATCAGATTTTTCCATTTAAAATCCCAGTTCTCCATAGGATATCTGTTTGCATATTTATTTTTCCTTTCTATAATATAATCTTGAATCATATAGTCTGCTAAATAATCATACCATTTTTTATTTCCCATTTTTGTGCTCTTTCTATCCCAGGGCAATTGTTGCTTGTGCCATTACTATTAAATATTTTACAATATCTACCCATTCTTTAATTTGACCTTTACCTTCCATTTTCTGAGTTAAAAAAATGTTTTTTTATTCAGCTCTAGCTCTTTCTATGTGGGTGGTGGATCCACTCTTTCCCCCAGAGCCAAGTTAGTGTCACTGTAATTCAAGAGACAGTGTAATAACCTCCCTGTTTTGATCTTGGCTTTTAAGGAGAGTTAACACATTGCACAGATCAAAACATTCACTATGTCTTCTCACCAAATCAATAAATCTATCTTCTAGCTCCATAATATCCCATAATCCACATGGAACAATGTTTGTTTTGCCATTGTCACTCCTGGCAACACATTCTAGTTCTCACATTTCAGGTTGTTTATAGAGAACAGTCAGTGCAGCTTAGATTCATTGTTAATGCTTTACATTCTACTATAGCTCTACTAGAATGCTATGGTCAACTTCTAATAAAATGTCATGAGGAGTAAGCTTATCAGACCTCATTCCTACACAACTCTTCTCAGTGATCTATAAACTAAGGGATGTAGGGAAGTCTCTAAGAAACATTTGAACCAATGGTTCCTAAATGATGATCCACAGATATTGGATCATAGGCTTCCAGACTGCTCAACATTGGGTTGCATTATTCTTGTTGGGACTTTACAAAAATTAGGTCCAACAACATCTGATGACGCATAGATTGAGAACAAGTTCCTGAAATATAGAGAGTATGTTGAAGTACCTTTAAAAATAGTGTGATGATTTCTAGAATGCTTTTTTAACTGGGTACATTTTCTGTTCTGTGGATTGGATGCATGTATGTGGCATATCATTTCAGGGAATCTGATCTGACATTACCATTATGCACAAGATGAAACTTGAATTGTTTCTATTCGCCACCTGTTGCGCAAATTGATGGCTTGTGGTTTTGCACTGAATTGACCTGAACACTTCACACATACTGTTAATAGTTAATCCCAATAATATTTGCATATTATTATTTGGGGCTCATTATGACAATATTATTTAAGGTGATATGCTATTCTTCCAGTTACAGGAAAAACATTGATGAGAGAGGAAATCTGAAATTTATCACAATTGGCATTACTGATTAAGACTACCAATAGGAGTGAAATTATTATGTCATACTGAACACATTCTTTGTGTTTTATAACCCACAACTTCTTGTGAGTGAACTCTGCCTGGCTTACAAGTAAAGTGATATTGAAGTCAAGCTGATAATGAGGACTCTTTTCTTGGTGGCAATTGAAAGTCAGCAACTCATGCTGAAGCATAAGACAGAAAAGGCAACCACATCAGTACATAGCAAGGAGTAAAAATGTTGCCCTAGAAAGAATCCAACCCCTGCTCATAGGAAGACCATGTCTTCTCAACCACTGTGAGCTCCTGCTCCTCCTGCATAATAAAGTCCCCACTATGTTTAATAAATGTTGCCTGTAACCGTGATATATTTTTTTTTACTTCCTGTCAGAGTGCACATCCAAGTCTCAGCCGCAGTTCAACTGCTTTCTGGAACTGGTCACTGAGATGAGAGGTAGAAGAGAACTTGAGCAAAATACTGGGCATAAAAGCTTGAGAAGCTGATGACATCCAGCATCATGGCAACATCCATGGGTATTTCTAGCCATATGAATGGGAAAAAAATTCATTGTTACTCATTTTGGTGACGAGAGAGACAGAGAGAGAGAGAGAGAGAGAGAGAGAGAGAGAGAGAGAGAGAGAGAGAGAGAGAGAGAGAGAGAGAGATGAGGACAGGTTTCTTATGGCATTCAGGAATCCTGTCCAGGAAGTGACAATTCAGCATCATTTTTGCACATCCTAAAAGGATCCAGGAAATTATTGTGTGCAGAAAGCACAATTTGTTGGTTTCATGCAAAATGTCATTAAACTTGCACAAAAAGGCCATAGTATGAGAGTGTTTTAGCATTACAAATTGCATTTTTGTGTCACTTCCTCCACATCATTTCCATTGTATTCATGGAAAAAAATATAGAATATCATCATTGCATGCAATAGGTGAAGATTTACATTCCTAACCTGAGGTCTATGGTTGGGTGGGCAGTGAGAATCTGTCACACTCCTGACATAATTTTCCATTGGGTGAAGGCAGAATGATAATTCTATAGGTCATAAGCGGCTGTCAGAGGATTTTTTCCCACTGGGTCCTCAAGCTTTTCCCAGCCCCACCTCCAAGCTGGGAAAGTCTGTTTTTCATTTTTAAAGATGCACAACCACCATTGCCAACATTTTTAGATGCCACCAGGAATAGTAGATTCAATTCTGCAGCCCACCAAAGTATCTCTCACACCCTAAAATCGGAATGAACAAATGATCAAAATGTGTCCCCCTGAAGCCTTGTATTCCTCACAACATTAAAAAATCATAGGCAAATTTCACCCCTAAACACCTTAAATGATTGAACATAATTTGCCCACATCCCATGAAAAAAATCCAGAAGCATTGAAAAAATGACCGAAAATT
This sequence comes from Anolis carolinensis, assembly GCF_035594765.1. Classification (NCBI taxonomy): domain Eukaryota; kingdom Metazoa; phylum Chordata; class Lepidosauria; order Squamata; family Anolidae; genus Anolis; species Anolis carolinensis. The sequence goes on from NC_085844.1 coordinate 193,006,667, forward strand.
GATTGGCACCCCCCCCCCCAGGAAATAGAGCACGAAATTCCTTTTCCTTTTTCTATTTTTTGGGGGTGAGAGAGAGCATCTGAAAGATATGTGAGAGCTTGGAGGAAGAGAGGAAAATTTCTGTGTTTTGCAACAGTTTGGTGCATTTTGTTATATGGGGCCTGGGAACTTTGGTATACCAGTGTGCCCCCCTGGGGATGTACAGGTCCCCACTTCCTTCAAATGCACTTTAATGATTGTGTAGCAGAGGGAAATCAGCAATACATCCTGAAAATCCTGGGATCTGATTCTGACCTGGGGCCTTTGCACACACAAATTAAATACATCTCCTTTCTAACCTCCCTATTTGCAGTGCAAACGATGTACTGCCATAATGCACTAATCTTGCAACAGTTGGAGAATTTCAATATCCTGATTTCATGGGCTCTCTTAGTAGAATTTAAGTGGAGCGAAATAATCCTCCCATGAATTAAGGCTTTAAGAACTTCCTAAGGTATTATTATTCCCAAGAGAGAGAGAGAAGAAACTCCCAAGAAATAAATTCTGCACTCACTTATACTGTAATCTTCCAAATTCTTTAGCACAAAAAATATTGAGGCTCTGAGGAGGATGCAATAAATGGTAAAGAAGGAGCTGCAGTTCTACAGAGAGCTGAGGCATAGCTAGTGATGATTAAACTTCTGATTTACTAGGACTGGAATGATTCACTACTTCAGATATGAAGCAGTAATTAACTCTGATGAGTAGAAGAGATTATGGTGGCATGTCTACATTGCAGTCTCCTTATATCCTGCCATCCAAAATTATTTGAATTTGTAAACATATATGTAGCTATGGCCCCATCAACACTAACACAGAATGTGGGCCCAATCTGGTGGACACCAATTTGGTCATCACAAAGTCCTCACAGGGACTCCCTCAGCCACCGTGGAGGCAGGAAGGAGTCCCCATTGCCCAGTGGAGCCAAACACAGTTTAGCACTATGGGTGGCCACCTTAAATGCCCCCCCCCAATGTTGCATCAGTCCCCAATTGTAACAGACTGAAGTATTGCACATTCCCACTTATCCATTGAATATCATACCCTCCGACATTTCAGACAAAGACATACTTGACTACACAAGTGTTGTCAAGATGGCAAAAGTGATGAAAAAGGAAGAACAAATGAGCTAGAAAAGTCTGCATTAGTTTGTTTTTGCCAGAGCTACCTGGAAAGAGATAGATTCCAGTGTTTCCTCTCCCTTACCTACTGAATGCAAACTATCTTGCACTTTGAACTCAGTTTTCATCATGAATGTAAGTTGAGACCAAATGAGGAAAGTAGAAGGAAGATAAATAAAATGGAACCCTTTAAAGGCATCTGAGGTAAGAGAGCATTTTGCCCCTGCAAAATTGTTCCCTCCATTTTCCACTCATACTACCTGAGAAATATGGGAATTAAAGCCCAATAAAATCAACTGACAACCAGTTATGGAAGGCTAAATTACAGCTCAGGAAGAAAAAATCTGTCATACTCTTCTTTCTAGTATGTTGATAACAGAGTCAGCTGCAAATGTGAAGCACACATCTAGTAAAACACAGATTTCAAACTTCTGTCTCTCCCAAAGTAAATATGTCTTGGATTTGGACAACTTTAGAAAGAAAATAAAAGGTACAATCCAGTCAAAGCCAAGTAATTGTACAGCCACTGAGCAATGATTCTTTTTAGGTAGATTACTGGTTAATAGCCCAAAACAGTTAGTTGATGGTTTCTCAGTGCTCTAAAAACAATGGAATCTGAACAGCTTGTGATCTGTCTTACTTTTTTTGAAAGTGATTTTCACCAAAGCTTAGAGAAAGTGACATTCCATTAGATGAGAGGAGGTGGTTTGGAAGGATAGGGAAAATATACCCATATGTCTGTTTTAACAGTTGGAGGTGAAAATCATGTAGTCACTCCCATCATTCCTTGCCATTTGATATGCTGGCAAGGGCTCCTGGGAGTTGCCAATCAACGGTACCTGGAAGCATGCTTTCTCACCACTCATTTAACTCTAGTTCAAAATGAAGCACAATAGATAGTGCTTGGTGGTAGAAAAAGCAAAGGTATGGGCTACCAGATCACAGTCATCCCTGGGACAAAGAGAATTTTTAAATTTCATTTTGCCCATGTCTAGATGGCCACCACAGTGGAAAAGAATAGAAAGTATGATTTGCACTTGGGAGAATGAGCTGTGAGGCATAGATATGAACCCTCCAGATGTTGCTGAACAGTTACTCCCAGTATTCCTACACAGTTTAGCTACTGCTGAGGAAAACTGGGATTTTCAGTCCAACAATATCTGGGGGGGGGGGGGGGGCTGGTATTATTTCCTTGTCTGCAAAGCTCCTGTGGGGTAGTGAAGCTGTGTTTGAGTAATTTACCTACTGTTCTACTTATTCTCTGCAAATTTACAAAGAAAATAACTGTTACAAACATAGAAATCTGCAATTTATTCATTCATTCTCTCCCTATCCCTCTTTCATTTTCATTTACAGGAAACCAAGCCTATGGACTCTCTCACAATTATAGAACTGTGTTTTCACTTTAACCGCCACATTTTCATCTTATAGAAACATGGAATTTGCAGTTATTTGGATTTCTTAGCCAGAGATCTTTAGAGCTTCACCAAACTACAAACCCCAAGACTCTACATGATACAGTCACAGCAGTTAGCAAGAAATTAAACTGCTATTGAGGACTGACATTAATGCAAGTAGCAGCTTTGACATGTTATACATTGATTTTAGATGTTTACCTATGTTTGTAGTCCAAATAGTTTGCAGATTTTTGGGCTACTACATTCATAATTCCATAACCAACAATGGAATGGCCTTGCTGTTTGCAGGATTCTGGAGATTGTAGTAAAAAAAAAAACCCTCTCTAAGCCCTAGCCATGGTGTAAAATTAAAAGGATAATGTCTAGTATGTAAAGGAGGAATATCAATAACTTTCCATTTCAAAATTCTATTCATCTCTAGAACACACAGAGATACATGTACCTTTGAATATATTAACTAAGCCACCTCTACATCCCAAGCTTTGCTCGACTGCATTTACAGTTCCTGCCATCAGGCATTGGGGAATCAAATGGTGATATCAAGGAGCATTAGGATTAACATTCTCTGGCAATGTGCCTGGCTACAAAGCCATGCCCGAGCCCCAGCTTGGAGGCCTGAAATCTTCTCGGCGAGGCAGCTCTAGGCTTCTGAGTTGAATCAAGTTTGACAGTGCTCAAGAAAACGGGGGTCCCAGGGGAGAGGGAAAGGGGTGAGTTGCAATTTATAAAGCCGTTTGCAGTTCGACTGCATTAGCTTTGCCTTAGGCTCCAAAGAAAGAGGAAAGCCCGATGAAGAAAAGGGCGAGGGAAGTGGGAGAGGGAAGGGCGGGGGAAGCAGAAAGCTGTAATTGCAATTGCTGGAATTCACTTTTAATGTTAGCTGCTGAATACAGTAAACACACTCATGCAATCTAGGGAGCAAGCATTGATTTTTGCAAGTGTTCCAGTGAAAAGCTTCAATCAATTTTGTTCTGTCAGAGACTTTTGCCTCTTGGCCTCCAATTACTCAGCCTCAACCTCACCTTCCTCTAGTACTAAGGGACTGATAGCTTAAAATTAACACATATACACTGACTCATGCACACAGGATGTATGCTAGGAGAGTTTGTAAAAAAAAAAAGTATTCACTATTTTGTTTTGTTTTTTTGACAAAAATTCTGCCAAGATCATCAACATCTCAAAATGGAGATCTAAAAGGAATCTGAAGTAATTGTGATCAAACGATTGTAACATGGTGCTAGTAGCCAAACACCACATTTCAAGAGAAGTATTAATGTAAAGGTGAGAGATTCTGTGAAAGAGCAGAAAAGGGGAAAGAATGATATTGGAGTAACAAGAGACCTGCATTAACCAATAGTTGCTCTATCATCTTCAGCGCGATTATAGACATGCCCCCAATTATTGTATTTCTACATGAGTGAAGGGAAGAATTTGTCAGAAAATGGATGCAAAGACTTTGACCTGCAGGGAAAAATTCAGAATACTGGGAAAGAACAATAATTCAGGGGTGGAAGACATGTCTTGCATGCATATAGTTCTGACAACTCCAGTGGATCAATGAGGAGGCAGTTTGAAATAATCTTTGCATGATATCCTGGAGAGCAGTTCCCTATCAGACTAATAGCACTAAAGTCAGTAAAGAAGAGGGCAGCACAATGCAAGTTAACTGTCTAAGTTTCAATGCTACCTAGGGATGATGGAACTTGTAGTTAGGAGGGGAAGGTTTGTTGATTTTGCATTTTAACTCCATTTCATGCTTTCAACTGAAACTCAAGCATTTTTTGAAATTTTTACTTTTCTGGAAAAAAAATTAACTGTAAATGCACACAAAGTTATTCAAAGTTTTATGTATTTTTAAATGTAGCTTAAATGTAGACACAATAAAGAACTGAAGACATGTGAAACTGACATAGACCAAAGTAATATGCACTATACCTAAATGGCATATTTTCTATGTAAAGACCAGGTGACTACTAAGTATGTGTGATCCAGAAAAAAATGGTTCTAAACTCTGTTTGAAAGTAGGGGGCGCAAAAAGTTTGAAACTTTCTGAAACTTCCAAATCTTCCTATGTACCTCGTTAATAGCGGACACGCACACGCATGAAGGAAACATTACTGCCAATGGGGAAAATTGAGGGGCTTCTCTCGCCTTTATTTTTGAACTATCCTGATGAAACTTGCTACAGTGATAGAACACATTTACCACTGTTAGCTCACCAAATCTAAGTACGTTTGACTTATCCTCAGATTTTTATTATTTTTAATAATAACAAAAATATGTTCCTAATTTGAAAGTGCTATTTCCTGTTTTATTGCATTGTCTTTACTTTGAAATTTGTTGTTCTACTTTAGAAACTTTGTTTTTGTGGCTGAAACTTTGTTAAATTTGTGGAGAGACTCAACAAACCATAATGTGCGATTTATAGAATATTGTCCCTTGCACAAAGAAAATGTTTTAGCAGGGTAATGAAGTTTTGCCATTTTTTTTTATAACAAAACCAATTAGGAAATAACATTTATCACCCAGGAACGGAAATCATAGTACACCATCAAACAACTCCTGGAAGATGGCCATCAGCCTCTGAATAAGGAAATCTGTTCCTGGTTTGAAAGTGTTATTTCCTTTTTTGGGGGTTTTCTGGAGCTGAGGATGTGGTTTATATATACTATTATTTCCTTAACTCCCCTTTGCAGATTTCCTGATTGTATATACAGTAGAGTCTCATTTATCCAACATAAACAGGCCGGCAGAACGTTGGATAAGCAAACATGTTGCGTAATAAGGAGAGATTAAGGAGAAGCCTATTAAACATCAAATTAGGTTATGATTTTACAAAATAAGCACCAAAACATCATGTTATACAACACAGTTGACAGAAAAAGTAGTTCAATATGCAGTAATGCTACGTAGTAATTACTGTATTTATGAATTTAGCACCAAAAAATCACTATATATTGAAAACATTGACTACAAAAATGCGTTGGATAATCCAGAACGTTGGATAAGCGAATGTTGGATAAGTGAGACTCTACTGTATTATAATAATTAGACTGCCATAATAAATACAACAAACCGGCCACAAAGTCAGCATCAAATGGTGCGTTCCCCCAAATCCCCCTAAAACAGAGGACCACTATCATTGCAACACGTGATAGTCTGGGCTTCGTTGAATCTATTTTTAAGCAGAAGGCACTCCCTGAGAACAGTGAAAGCTGGGTTGATTTCCGCCAAGTAAGACCACATCGGGATTCAAGGAAACAGGATGCCGGATCCATTTGCCTGGAAAGTCAGACTTGGCTGAGGATTTTAACCGACACTAAACTGAGCATCATCTTATAAGCTGGAGATCGTCGCAGGATTTGGGAAGCCTTCCTTGCCAAAACGGAGGAAATCCCGATGCTCAGGTCGGCCGAAAACGCCTCCGAGACTCGTCTGTGTAGAACACGGGAACCGATCTTTTTCATTGTAGAGGTCGCAAGAGGTTTCTAAACTTCTCCAGTTCTTTAGTGCTGGTTGAAATCCTTCCAAATGCATTGAAGAGAGACACAATTTCCTGCCTCGTCAGCTGGAATTTGGGCGAAGGTCCCTTTTCTGCCAGGTTTTCGATCTGTCGTTTGGAGAAAAGGATCTTCAAGGCTGTTCCCAAACCCTGAGTCTCGAACTTCCCCCAAAGGCGGCATTTAATGCACCCAACGCAGTCCATAATTCTTGAAATGTTCCTAAAATGGAGCATAACTTCTTCCTTCAATTTGGCAGCTTCTCTTTGTTTTCCAGCAAAAAAGGAATTTTCATCAAAGTCCAAAGGGAAAGATTTGGCCAAATGTAGGATCTCCAGGAGGAGCTGCTTGGTCTTTGCGTCTTGCGCTGCGTCCCCGGTGAAGAGCTGGAAGTCCGGGCGCTGGAAGAAGGGCAGGACCTTGGAGAGGGCCCTCAATTCGATCAGGTAGATGAAGTAGAGGTTCTTCAGCCTCCGGGGACCCTCCCCTTGAGTCAGGACTTCGTCAAAGCGCTGCTGGAACTCAGTGACGTTGTGTCCCCACTGCTTCTCGGCCAAGGTGTCTTTCAGGAGATACCTGGCGCTGAGATGGATGTTAATGCTGGCATGGAGCCCTGAAATGAGCTTGTAGAAAGCCCTCTTCTCCACGCAGAGACCTTCCAGCCAGTTGTAAAACATATCCCCTTCATTTTTTCCAGTTGTTTAGCTAGACATCAATGGATTTAAAGGCCTTTTTATGGACTGTGGCTTGAAGCAGTTCTCTTCGTAAATGCTGTTCCAAACCTTCCAGGCTTCAGGCCCTTTGTAGCCGGTGTAGCGCTCCGGATTGATCCGCAAATCCACATATTCTGCTTCAGGAGACTGAATGTCGTCAGCTTCACAAAAGCTGTCCTCAGCGTCATCATGTCGGGTCCAATGGATCACAGCAAGGGCAGTTTCTTCACTCAATGATGCGTCCACAGCTCCCAGTCTCTCTGCTTTTTCGCAGTTGTCATTGGCCAAAGTGTTGGCCTCTTCGGAATACTTGTAACTCTCAGATCGAATCCCACCAGGGACCTCATCCGTTGAACAAGGCTTGATAGCACAGTCTCTGATCCCGCAGTGGCTGTTGTCGCTCCAGAAAGGACACGGCTTCTGTAGATTAACCTTGTAATATCGGAAATAATCGCTTTCGAGGAGTTTCTGCAGCTGGGGGAAAACCTTGCCATTGTTGTAGGCGTCGATCGTCTCGACATCGCAGGTGCAGTCGTCTAGATGCCCGGTCACCTTGCAGAAGCAGCTGTCCCTCAATGCCACAGATCGCTGCTCCAGCCCAATGCTTTCTGGGAAATGTAGTTCAGTGCAGGCATTGTGGTGTCTTCTCGCTTCCCATTAAATTACTATAATTGGGGAAAATTCAGAGGCTCCTTTCTCCCTCATTTTTAAAGCTATTGGGGTGAAACTAGTTACAATGGTAGAACATATTTATCACTCTTTGCCTATCAAGTTTCATGATGTTTCACCCATCCACTGATTTTTTTGGGAATTTTCAACGTTTTTTAAAACATCATTTTTTAAAACGATGCCTCCACCTCTCCCTCCCTCCTTTGTCAGCCCTGATTGGCTGAGAGGTATGGCAACATGTTTGGCTTCACCTCTCAGTGGGGCTTAGTCACAGCTACATCTGAAGACATCTGAAACATAACAAACAAAGGCTCATTTTGATTCAAATTCTTAATGTTGGAAAGGCAGTGAGCAGGTGGGTCAGAATTTGCTTCAAAAGTGCTTTAGATCCGAATTAGATCCGAATTTAACAAGCATACGAACAAACCGCACAAGCCTAGTGACTACACTAACAACTTTATCATAATGGCCATGAGAATCACCATGGATCACTTAACCCCATCCCATAGGGGCAAGCATCTGCTGCCCAGCTTCCCCCCATTGTTGCTAATGTGACAAGGGAAGCTTCCCATGTTGTCACTTTAATTTAGACATGGAGCCCAGCCAGAAGTAGCTGTATATCATGGAATGGGAGCCAGTGGGCTCCATGGATAAATTGGAGAGAACCCAACATATGCCGCTGAATTCAGCCCCATCTGATGAGATTGTAAGAGATTGTCTATGTGAACCAAATCATCTCTATTTGCAGTGAATTAACTGGTAGCCATCTTCATGGTGCACAGTGGCTTCCAATGAGTACCTGGGATTTTACTAGACTCCAAATTTGCCCCAACTTAAAGTCATGGTATACCCAGAGTTTGCATGAAACTATGGAATATCCTGGAGCTTTGGGGCTGTCTGGACAGCTCAATCAAGTTGGATTTGGCCTGACTCCCTGTCCACATGGACATCACCACCATCACCCATTTTCTGGTCTGTTCAGTATATGGAAAGAGATGGCTCGCACTTGCACTGCCACCCTTTTATTCTTGATGGTTACATGGGCATCCTTTTGATATCAGCAGACATAACAGTCAGTGCTCCTGGCATTCAGGTGGATCCCTGAGGAATACCAATGACATGGAAGAGGTGACCTGGCCTTTCTGGACAGTATAATAATAATAATAATAATAATAATAATAATAATAATAATAATAATAATACTTTATTTATACCCCGCCACCATCTCCCCAACGGGGACTCGGGGCGGCTTACATGGGGCCATGCCCAAAACAATACAATGTAAACAGCATATAAAAGAACAGCACAACACAATACAATAAGCAATACAGTAAATAATATCCATTACAAAATAAAACAAGAAGACAATAAGGGCAGACCACATGAACATTAAGTTAAAACTCGGGGTGAGAAAGACATAAAATAAAAACCACAGCGAACAGGGTCATAAGGGAGTGGGGTATTCTGGAGGATAGATATTAGGGGAGCAACGGAAAAGAAATATAAAATGGTTACTCTCCAAAAGCACAGCGAAAGAGCCATGTTTTCAAGTCTTTCTTGAAGGCTGCTAGTGTGGGGGCTTGCCTAATCTCTGCGGGCAGAGAATTCCACAATCGGGGGGCCACAGCAGAAAAGGCCCTCTCCCTTGTTCCCACAAGGCGGGTCTGGGATATCGGGAGTGGGGACAGGAGAGCTTCCCCTGATGAACGAAGGGATTGTGTAGGTTTGTGATAGGAGATATGGTCACGAAGGTAGGTGGGTCCCAAACCGTTTAGGGCTTTATATGTGATGGTATACACCTTGAATTGGGACCGGAAAATAAAAGGCAGCCAGTGGAGCTCCTTGAACAGGGGAGTAGATCTCTCCCTGTAACTCGCCCCCGTAGTTAACCTGGCAGCCGAGCGCTGGACCAATTGTAGTTTCCGGGCCGTCTTCAAGGGAAGCCCCACGTAGAGCGCATTACAGTAGTCCAGTCTAGAGGAAACTAAGGCATGGACCACCGTGGTCAAGTCAGACTTCACGAGGTATGGTCGCAGTTGGCGCACAAGTTTGAGTTGTGCGAAGGCCCTCCCGGCCACCGCCGACACCTGCGCCTCAAGCGTCAGCGCTGAGTCCAGGAGGACCCCCAAACTGCGGACCTGTGATTTCGGGGGAGTGCGACCCCGTCCAGCACAGGTTGCCACCCAATACCCCGATCCGACGCGCAACTGACCAGGAGGGCCTCTGTCTTGTCAGGATTGATCCTCAGCTTGTTCCTCCTCATCCAGTCCGCCACAGCGGCCAGGCACTGGTTCAGCATCCAAGGGGCTTCCTTGGAGTCAGATGGGAATGAGTAGTGGATTTGCGTGTCATCTGCGTAGAGATGGCAACACCCTCCAAAACTCTGGATGACCTCTCCCAGCGGTTACATGTAGATGTTGAATAGCATGGGGGATAGAATAGACCCTTGCGGGACCCCACAGGTCAAAGGCCAGGGGTCCGAGCAGGTGTCCCCCAGCTTCACCAACTGGGAACGGCCCTCCAGGAAGGACTGGAGCCACAGCAGAACCGTGCCACCGAGCCCCATCCCAGAGAGCCTCCCCAGAAGGATACCATGGTCGATGGTATCGAAAGCCCCTGAGATGTCCAAGAGAACCAGCAGGGTCACACTCCCCCTGTCCAGCTCCCTGCGGAGGTCATCCACCAAGGCGACCAAAGCCGTCTCAGTACTGTGCCCAGGCCTGAAGCCAGACTGCGAGCGGACCAGAAAATCAGTGTCATCGAGGAACTCCTGGAGCTGCGTGGCAACCACCCGCTCCAGAACCTTGCCCAAAAATGGGAGGTTGGAAATTGGTCTGTAGTTGTTACATACAGATGGGTCTAAAGAGGTCTTTTTTAGTAATGGTTTTACTACCGCCTGCTTAAAGCGGTAGTGTATGCTGGATCTGAGATTGATCTGCACTAGATTTACACCTGGCTAACTTTTGCAGTATAGATTAGCCCTAAATCTCTCTGTCATTATTCTGTAATCAGTTGATAGCAAAAATTTGTGCAATAGTAGCATGGACAATTTGATACCTGAATTAGGAAAATTCATTCATATTTCAGAAAGCACATAAAACTTAAGAAATTAAACTATAGCATCTCCTACAACATCCATTATCGCAAAAGAGCAAAGATACCAGCATTTGTATTTCTGTCTCTAATCTCGACTATACTTCAGTAACTGACCCCCATTGAGTCCTCATGGTCAGTTCACTCACTTCTCTTCCGTATCAGATTTCTCCCCATCAATTCCAATATTAATTCTTGAATAGGTTACCATTCTGAATGAATGATATTCATATTTCTCTTGTACCTCTCCTTTCACCTGATCAGCATTACAGGAAGCTGATTTGGGCATCTTGGAATTTCATTCGTTCCCTTATTGAAGGAAGAAAATCAGCAAAAAAAGAATGAGCTGCAAAATGACTTAAAGTCTCAATACAACCTATGCAAGCCAACATATGGCTTGTTATCCTTAGTTTTGCTATCTTTTTGATCTCAGTATGAGAGTGTGAATTTAACCCTGATCATAATCACGTTGTGTTTATTCAGCATCTGCTTTATTTGCTTAGCAGCAACCTACAAAAATGAAAACAAAACAAAATCACTCCATTTGAAATGAGTATCCATATGGATCTTATGGAAACTGCAACTCATGTACATTCCATTAGCTTGATTGCACTGGAGAAATTTTCCCAAATCCATATAAATGACATCACACCCATTAACTGTAGATAATAGACAATGGGAAGGCTGACTGGGGGGTGATGGACCTGTGACTCAGCGCATTTATAGGGGAATGAGGCAAATAGCAAGGAAGAATAGGACAAAGAGGCCAATTTCTATTCTAGTATTTTCAGAATGGAAACCCACAATGTTAAGTAATTTTACTTTTAGGTAAATATGAATTTCAGCTAAAATCTATGGTTGTGATAGCTAATAATGGACGTGCACTATTACAGCTAATATACCTATACTAATATCACTCCATTGGTTGCCAGTTAGTTTCTGAGCAAAGTACAAAGTGTTGGCTATTACTTTTAAAGTCCTATATGGTTTGGATACTAGTAGAAATACCATATAATCCAGCCCATATACTTAGGTCATCTGAAAGATGTTTACTTCAACCAGTCAGAACCCACTGGCAACTGTCACCAAAGGACCTTTTGATTGACCAACCCTAGACTGTGGAATGACCTGCCGAAAGAGCTTCAGTAGCTACATGAATTGTCAGAAATTAAAATAGAATTAAAGATCTTTTGCTTCTGGCAGGCCTACCTAGTCAATTTTAACCTATCAACTTAAACTTAAATTTTACTGTTATGAATTATTTTAATGTGTTTTGAAGTTATGCCTATGCCTTTTAATATAAATGTTTTAATGGGATTATGTTTTATCAAAGTATTTTAACTGTTATTTATTAACAAGTGTCATCCTGTGTCTGACAAGGTGTTACAAGATGTCTGGTTCTACCATTCTATCATTTAATCCTTCCTAACCAATACTACTATTCAACAATATACATGTTCCTAATTCCCTACTTGTGATGGCAGTCATTAGTCAGCATGACACCACTACATAGAAGTAACCCTATTGCATTACAAAGGATATGGATACAACTGTACATAAGTGATACCAGTGTTTACTTGACTTCCAGGAAGACATCCCTCGAAGTTTTCTTTCACAGCCAGAAGTGTGTTCTGATGCCTTTAAAAAAAATGTAATCTTAGGCTTTGGGAAGGGGCATTTCCACCATGAGGAGAAAATATTTAACCTGTCTCTCCAGCTATGAATCCAACATGGCTCCTGTGTTGCCACTGCTGCTGCCGCTACTACTGCTGCTGCTACCACTACTACCACCAATTTTAATAACAAGAATAACAACCCCATTAAGACAACACGACTAGAAGTGGGGCATCATTTAAATTGGAATTTTGAAACCAGGAAGAATGCTACATTCCCCTTTTGTGATGCTTTACTAATGTCCTACCATGTGAACAAACATATAGATTCATATTTAATATATGGCACATTTTAAAAAGAAGTAAGATGGCTGCAACCCATGCCATGATAGACAGGCTCTTATTCTATCCCTTCCAGAGGCAAATTTAGAGGTCCTGTCTAAACTGTCAATTTAATGTACTTTGAAGCTAGTTTCAAACTGTAGCAGCCAAACAAACTCACACCAAAAGCCCTTAAAACACACCAGTGCTTTATGGTCTGTGTAATCACCATCCAAGTCTCAAACCTTTTCCAAGATATCCTATGTAATCATCTGCAGTGAAACTATGTTCTTCAATACCAATTTGAAATTGTATTAAATGGCTGGTGTAGATGGGATCGAAAACTCTCGCTTTATTTAACACACCTTTAACATCTTCTTTTTAGCTGAAGGGGTATTGTCTGTAAGAATCTCAGATGGCCATCTCATTCAAAAACACAAATCCAAATAATCCTTTGTCATTAGTTCCAATGGATAAAACATTAATGACCATCCATGTAAGTCAATCAGCAGCCATAACAATATGTTGCAAAATTAATGCCACTTTATGGTAAAAAAAATTCCCTTAGTAGTGGGATAGCAAAATATTATCCTTGACACTATTGCAAAGATCCCCATAAAGATTTCACAGGGAGTTCCATTTGACGTTTAGTCTGGGAAGATGCAATAGTTAAAAATCAACTCTGGAAGAAGAAAAAGCATATGCTGATTCTACCACTTTGTATTTGATGTTTGTTTCTTATACTTTGACCTCATTGATCTGCATATATTTGTTAATCAGACTGAAAGAACAAAGCAATGGAGAATGGAGACAGAAGAAATCAGAGTGAGAGCAAACACTGGATCACAGAAAAAAATTCTTCCTGTAAGATGAATATCAAGAAGATAAAAGATGTATCCCCAGGTGGAAATAAAACCATACTTGACTTCCAAATTATGTCTAATGATTTCAAGCATCGTCAGCAATCTGAATAAAACCAGCCTCAAACAAGGGTACGACAGAAGGTACAGTTCAGAATATAACAAGGAAAATTGCCATTGATTTCTGTGTGGGACAAAAGTTCCCCTTGGTCCTATTCAAGCTTCCTACAGATCAGGCCAGGAAATAGAATCATAAAGTTGGAAGGGACCTCATGAAACATACAGTCCTTTGCTCAGTGGAAGATCTCCAGCCAAAGTGTCCACAGCAGGGCAATTTCCTTAAATTCAAGGTTTGTGTTTAACCATATTTTTCTGTAATCTGTTCCACAATCACACATTATAGCATTACAGTTACTTCCTTCTAAAACACCAAACACTTTGATTCCAATGTCCAGCTTCTCCCTGCTGTTTAGGGTCAAGTCCAGGATGGCTGATTCCTTTGCTTCTTCCTCAACTTTTTGAAATAAGGAAGTATCAGCAAGACACATCAAGAATATATTGTAAAGCCTATATTTAGCATAGTTAGCCTCCCAGCAGATTTTTTTAAAAAAATTGAAGACTCATATAACCCAAGATGCAAGTACTCTACTAGCATTTTGGAGATTCCTGAGATTTGTTTCTGAAAAGAATCATCCACCATCTCATCTTAGTTTGGTGGACTGTAGTAAATTTCCACCACAATACTGTTTTTATTTATTTCTTCGTTTATTTTTACCTAACTAGTCCAATTTGATCACTCTCATAGATTTCTGTCCAAGCGATTTTTATTTTACTTATAATGCTCCTCCTTTCTTTTCTTCTCCATCAATTCCTTTTGAAAAGATTGTATCCCTTAAATGTGGCCCTCAAGATGTTGCAGGGCTCCAGTCTCCCTTATCTAGCATAGCCAAAACTCAGAGATCATAAAGATTGTAGTCCTTTTCTTGAAAAATGCAAAGCATCATTCTTTTCTGCAATGGAGAAACAAGTCGTTACTTCTGGAAATTTGTTTGCAAAGAAAAGACGAAAAAGTTGTGTCTTTTCCCTAGGAGCTTAGACTGAGTGTGGATCAATTTTGGCCGGCAGTAGGGATGTGCAATCCATTAAAAATGGCTCAAAAGTACTTACAAAACTGGGGGGCACTGTCACTTCATTTCTAAAGTGTTTCTAAAGTGTGTCTGGTGAAAATGTTGTTACTATAATGAGACTAAAGAAATTTTGTTATTATTTAGTTAATAGTAATGTGCATGCACATCAATTAAATAATTACTATCATTGGGGAAACTTCAGGAGCTTTTCTTGCTCTCATTATTAGAGCAATCATGATGAAACTTGCTACAGTGGTAGAACACATTCATCACCCTTAGCCCATCAAATTTCAGAATGTTTTGCTTATCCACTGATTTTTAGGTAATTTTCAATTTTTTTTAAACAAAATTTAAAAAAATACAAGATGCATCTCATTGAATTTTCTATACAATTTATTTATTTTGTGTCAAAAGCATTGCATAATAAATAAGTTAAGAAGTGATAAAATAAAGGAATCACAAACAGCTAAATAGTTTTGGACCAAAAGCGGGCAACAGCGACCGCGTTGCCCGTAGCTTTAAACAACTCCTCCTCTGTGCATGAGGCAGGGCATTGTGGGCAACCATACATATGAGGAGTTGTTTGTTCTGCTCCACAGTCACACAAGGTGGAGGATTCCTCCAGGTAGTGCCATCTTACCAGGTTGTCTTTTGATCTGCCCACTCCACTTCTGAGTCTGTTCAGGGACTTCCAAGTTGCCCATTCTTGGTTTGCCCCTGGAGGCAGACCCTCATGGGGGGCATCCAGTTGGGATTTCCTGGTTTAGCTGCCCAGAGGGACACCCTTGCTGTTGCTGGGGGGACATCAAGAGGAGTGGTGGTTCTCATGAAGCTCCTTCTTGACCTGAGTCTACTGGGAGGAGGCTGATAGTCATGCAGTGGGTGGCTTTCACAATGTTCGACCTTATTTCTCTCACAGTTAGCAGCAACTTCCCATCGCACGTCAGGAGGGGCAATGGCAGCTAGCCTATAGAGTTTATCAACAGGTGTAGGTTTAAGGCATCCTGTGATTATTCTTCATGTTTCGTTCAGTGGTATGTCCACCTGCTTTGCATGGGCAGACTTGTGCCAAACAGGACAGGCGTACTCAGCAGTTGAGTAAGACAAGGCCAGGGCTGATGTTCTTCTTAATTGTGGATCTGCACCCCATGCACTGCCAGTCAGTTTCCGCATAATATTATTATTGCATTATATGTCATTATACAATGACATAAGATAACAGAGTTTGGCAATGGCTTGCTTGACTTTGAGACCAGCTAATCTGCTGCATTATTATTTATAATAATCAAGAACTTTTTGGCTTGGTTTGCTGCTGGAATACTGAGTCTAAGATTAGAAAAATTAAATTCAAATTAAAAATAATTTCAAAGTGCTGGTAGCCCCTTTTTGCTACAACCAGCCACCAGCTAGAACTCAAGCCCTGGCTAGCATGTGTCATGCTGCCCCTGAGCCCAGTGCACAGATAAATAAATAAATTAGCAACTCTCTTCCTTTTTTCTTCTTCCTTCTTCCAAACTTAGTGACTGCCTTCTTTCTTTCTCCTTTTCTTTGATGTCTTAGGGTCTTCTTCTCTCTGTCTGCCTGAGCTCATTGCTACCCTCCACCTCCACCTTCCCCTCAGAATATGACTACGAATAGTGCTTCCTGCCACGCACTCTGCAATTTAAAGGCAAAGTGGAGGCCGCTTCACCTCCCCCTCCCTCCTCTGTCAGCCCTGATTGGCTGAAAGGCATGCCAACATGCTGAGGCTTTGCTTCTCAGCAGGGCTTGGTTGCCCCGTGAATTTTAACTGCATCACAGGGACTTCCAAAAGAATTGAGCCTTAAGAATCAAAGGCATCTTAAGCTTCAATTTCTTAATGTTTGGCACGTCATAATACTTGCTGTATGTCAGAAACATCTGAAAATGATCCGAGTTACGATGACTTCTGATTTTTTTACACATTTCCAGTAGACAGTAGTCCAAGATTTAGATAAACTATAGTATAGAGTTAAATATTGTTGTAAGGCAGCAAGATAGCAAAATCAAGATCATCTGGGGTCAAAACTAGCAAAGATCTCAGAGTTCCATACAAAACAAAGTTGTGGCAAGAAAAATAATCTAAATTAATGTAGAGTCATCCACTGCACTCAAGAGTAGGCTAAAAGCAAAATCAAATACAGATGACAAAAATAATTTCCATTAGAAGGACAGCTAAATAGTTATATGCATAATAATATATTATATCTAGCACATTTTATAGGACATAGCACACAACAATCATACATTAGATATAAGAATATGAATCCAAGGAGTGCTCATTAGTGGTTTCTCTTCTTCCTGGACAGAAGTAAGTAGTTGGAAACTATTGAGTTCTTTCTTGGGTCTAGTGTTGTTCAGCATGTTTATAAATGACTTTTTTCATGTCAGGAGCGATTTGAGAAACTACAAGCCACTTCTGGTGTGAGCATAAATGACTTAGATGATGGAACAGAAGGCATGCTTATCAAATTTGCAGATGACCCCAGTTTATGGGAGGTAGCTAACTAGTTATTACTCCAGAGCACAGAATCAGAATTCAATATGACCTTGACAAATTGAAGAGCTGAACCACAACTAGCAAATTTAATGTCAGTATGGATAAATGTAAAGTATTACATTTAGACAGGATAAATGAAATACACAAATATAGAATGGGTGATGCTTATCTTGACAGCATACATAAGAAGAGAATTTAGGAGTTTTACTAAACATGAGTGAACAATGTAATACAGTACCCCGCATCCCCAAAAAAGCTGTGGAATTATGTAATGCATCAACAGGAGTACTGTATATTGTCCAGTAGTGCCATCCTATTCTAATTTAGTCAGTCCTCACCTGGACTATTTATCTAGTTTTGGGCTTCACAGAAAAGAGTATTGACTAGCTGAAACACATCCAAAAGAGAGTGGCCAAAATGAAAAACAAGGTCTGGAAACCAAGAACTATGAGGAAAGATGTAGGGTATGCTTAGCTTGGGCCCCTGGTGGTGGCACAGTGTGTTAAAGTGCTGAGCTGCTGAACTTGTAGACCGAAAGGTCCCAGGTTCAAATCCCAGGAGCGGAATGAGCGCCCGCTGTTAGCCCCAGCTCCTGCCAACCTAGCAGTTCAAAAACATGCAAATGTGAGTAGATCAATAGGTACCGCTCCGGCAGGAAGGTAATGGCGCTCCATGCAGTCATGCCGGCCACATGACCTTGGAGGTGTCTTTGGACAACACCGGCTCTTCGGCTTAGAAATGGAGATGAGCACCAACCCCCAGAGTCGGTCACGACTGGACTTAACGTCAGGGGAAACCTTTACCTTTACCTAATGCTTAGCTTAGATGATATAATATTGAGAGTCGATATGATAGCAAATTTAATATATATGAAGGCATGTCTTATAGCAGCTGAATCAAGCTTGATTTCTGCCACTTCAATAATTAGAACACAATCCAATGGATTTAAATTATAACATTCCACCTAAACATTAATAACTTACGTAAGAGCTTTGTGACAGGGAAAATGTCTGCCTTGAAGGATGATGGATTCTTTTTCTTTGAAGGTTTTTAAGTAGACTTGGTTGGACATATCTCAGGAGTACTTTAGTTGTGTGTTTTTGTATGGCAGGGGATTGGACTAGATGGCCCTTGAAGTCCTGTATAAATCAATGGTTCTATTATCCAAAATTTAAATTGTTTACAAATTTTATTCTGAGCTCTTCCCCTTGCCACACAAATTTCAATATGTCCTTATTCCACTCTTTAAAATTTTTAAAGTTCCTGATTATGGGAAGATTTTGAAACAAATATAACATTTTAGGTAATAAATTCATTTTTATCGCCGCTATTCTTCCTATTAGAGTTAGTTTTAGCCATTTCCAGTTTTCTAAATCTTTTCTTATTTCTTTCCACTTCAACTCGTAATTGTTTTTCCATAGTTGGGCATTTTTGGCTGAGATAACCAGGCCTAAAAACTTTATTTTTGTTGTTATTTGTAAGTCCGATATCTCTTTGAATTTTTCTTGATACTTCTTTATCTTATTTTTGGTTAAAATCATTGTCTTTTTCTTGTTTATCTTTAGGCCTGCTACTTTTCCATACTCTTTGATTTTCCTGAGCCATTACTGTATATTTTTTCTAGGTTCTTCTACCATACATATAAGGTCATCCACATAGGCTCTGATTTTGTAACACTAGTTCCCTATTGTTGTACCTTTTAACTTTTTATCTTCTCTCACATTCTTTAGTAAGATTTCCATGGCCAATATGAAAATTGATGGTGATAAGGGGCACCCTTGTCTTGTGCCCTTACTTATTATGAAATCTGCCAAAAGCTGTCCATTGATTGAGATCTTGGCATTTTGTTGATTGTATATTGCCCCGATTGCATTTTGAAATTGAAATCCAAAATCTAATTCTTGTAACAAAACTTTGAAAAAAATCCCAATTTAAATTAACAAAGGCATTTTCTGCATCTAGTGCCATAAAGGCCACTTCTTTTTGCGAATAGGTTTTGTAATATTCAATTAAGTCTAAAATTATCCTTACATTATCTATCTATCTATCTATCATCTGGTAAAAAGGGGAAATGGGGAGGGAGAGGACAGGGGAAGAGAGAGAAAAGAAAAAAGGAGGGGGAAGGGTAGGGATTTTTTCTCTTACAGGTAAAGTGTGGGAACAATGTAGTGATAGGGTAGTAGGAAATCCATAATGAAGAATTAAGAAAAATAAAGAAAAATGCAAAAGAAAAAAAGGAAAAAAAGTTTTGATATTGAGTTCCATCTAGCCTTTTGTGTCTTTGTGGCTTTGTTTTTTGCTCTTCATCAGTGTTCTTTGTTGAGGGTGTAGATTCTTAACCTTAACCGAAAGTAAACCGGTTCTTCTTGTTTCTCAGTTGTTATAAATAAAAAAAGAAAAGAAAAAATACAGCCTTTGGTGTACTATTTATTTTCCCTTTCTTTCATATTCCTCTACCTTGGACCAGTCTGTGTATCGAATCAGATTTCCCAAGTTTTTCTTTAGTAAAATTGTTAATTTATCCATGTCCTTGATCTCTCTTACTTTCTGAATCCAGTCCTCTAAATTTGGTATTGTCTTCTGCTTCCACTGTTTTGCATAACTAATTCTAGCGGCTGTGGTCATATAAACAAATAAAATATCGTCATTAGAGTCTAATTGTATATTCAAGTCTGTTATACCTAATAGATAATATTCCGGTTTCATGGGGAATTTAAACTTAAAAATGTGTTGGCATGCCCAATTTTTTTTTTTTTGCTTCTTTGCAAGTCCACCACATATGAAAAAAATTACCCTCTTGGTCCTTACATTTCCAGCAGTTTTTGTGTGTGTATCCTTATACATTAGGCTTAGTTTCCTTGGCATGATGTACCAATGGTGAAACATCTTTAACCAGTTCTTTTTCAAATCCATAGCGTATGTTTATTTTAATTTTTTGTTCCAAATTGATTCCAATTCTGAGAGGGCTATTGTTCCTCTGAAGTTTTCTGCCCATCCTTACATTTTCTTTTAATTGTCCATTTGGGAATAAACCCATCTGATCCTGTTGTAGTTGCACCAAGGGGCAGTTCTGGTACTACTGGTAAAATTGCTAGTAGGAGGAAAAGGGATAATGTTGAGCAGATGTTTGATGAGGAACAGCAAGAAAAATGGATTCGGGAAATACTTATGGCTCCTACTGATGAGGAGACGTTTGAAGGCTTCTCTAGTGAGGAGGACTCAATGGAGGAAGATGATGGGTTAACAGAAAGTAGGGGAACTAAGAGGTCAACTCGGGAGCGAAAGTCAGATGAGGAAAAGGAAAGAAAGAAGATTCGTGATATACTTACTGCTCCCACGGAAGATGAAATGTTTGAAGGTTTTTCTGGGGATGATGGGTCTGAGAGTGGGATGGAAGAAGCTGCAGGTTGGACTCAAGTAAATGTGTGTGCAGCACCAGTTTCTGAGGGTGCATCGGGAGACTGGCATGCACCAGGAGGTACACCAGAGACATGGGGAGATCTAAGTCTTGAACAAAAATGGAGTGATTGGAGGGCTGGTGGGCGAGGTTCACATATGAGATCAAGATCAGCTGTGGATAATGATGACAGGGCGGAGGCCTCATCATCATCAGACTCCAAGGTGTAAGTTAAAAGTGGAATTGAAAGTGAAGGTCCCTTGCAGAAGGCAAGGTGTCGTTTTTGGGACATTGTTTTGTCGCTGCCTGTTCTCCTTGGGTCCTGGCTGTACAGCTTCGTGTTCTGAATCTGGATTGATTCCTGCTTTGACGTTCCTGACTTGGCGTTTCTGGCTTAGTGTTCCTGGCTCCTGAATCCAGTTTGGTTCCTCACGACAGTGTTCGTTCCTGCTTTGGCGTCCCTGGGTTGGCGTCCCTGGCTTGGTTTTCCTGGCTCCTGAAGACAGTTTGGCTCCTGACGACGTTTTGCTCCTGGCTTGTTGATTCCGACTTGGCATTTCTGGTTTGTCGTTTCTGGCTTCCACTGGCTCCTGAATCTGGCCTGCTTCCTTACGATGACAGTGTTTGCTCTCGGCTTGGCGTTTCTGGCTCCCCTTTGGCTTCTGAATCCAGTCTGCTTCCTAACGACGACAGTGTTTGCTCCTGGCTTGGTGTTTTTGGCACCTTTTGGCTTTTGAACTTGGCTTGGCTTTTGACAACGGTATCGTTTGCACTCATTATTTAAGAGCGTTTGGTGCTTCCCTGAATCTCTGTGCCACAGCATAGCATGGCGCTTGTTTCAGTGAACGTTTTGGTTACATTTGAACCGGATTATCAAGCTAGATAATCCGGGTTATCTTTCTGTTCCTGTTTTGTGCCTTTTCTTGAAGCAAAGACGTTTACTTTTGGTGGAAACACTAAAGTTAAGTGTTTCGATTTATCATTTAATAAACATTTGCTAACTTTATTTATTGTGTGTGGCTCTTTAAGAGGAGTCTGTATCGTGACAGATCCTCTCAAATCCACTCATTCAGAAAAAGATTTAACCGGTTGGCCATAATATTTGTAAAAATTTTGTAATCTATATTTAAAAGCAAAATGGGTCTGTAATTCTTGACATCTAATACATCTGTATTGTCTTTGTGTAGCATGATGATATTCGCTGATTTCCATGTTTCTGGAATCTCTTTTTGATTTAGAACCTGATTCAATATAGTCTTCAAATAGGGTGTAATTTCTTCCTTCATGACTTTGTAGAAGCTTGCTGTGAAACCATCCGGTCCTGGAGATTTACCTGAATCCAACGTCTTTATTGCTTTGTAGACCTCTTATTCTGAAATCTCTCTATTTAATTGTTCTCTCTCTTCGTCAGTTATCTTTTGTAGTTTTAATTTCCCCAAGTATTCTACTATATCTTCTTTCGCATCTTGTCTTTGGTATATAATTGTTCATAGTAGTTTTTAAACTCATCCACAATCTCTTTATCTGAGGTCAAGGTTTTTCTCCCTTTTTAATTTGTATAATTTGTTGAGCTTGTTTTTTCTTTCTGGTCTTTCTTGCCAGCCATCTTCCCGGTTTATTCGTATTTTGAAAAGAATATTGTTTTACAAATTTTAGTTGTTTTGCTAATTGTTTCATCTGCAGATTATTCTTCTGTTTCTTCAATATCTCTAAATTCTTTACTATTAATTGATCTTCTGGAGTTTCTTTCATTTTTTTTCTTTTTCATCAATTGCTTTATTAATCTGATTCAGTTCTCTATTCCTCCTTTTATTTTTCACTGCGACTTGCTGAATAAAGTGGCCACACATTACTGCCTTGCAAGCATCCCACATTATTTGTGACTTCATTTCAGATATGTCATTGTGGCTGAAATATTATTTTAATACATTTTTATTCTTCCCTATATTTTTCTCTGTCTTTATCAAATTATCATCTAATTGCCATCTCCGAGCTCTTCATTTCTGATTAATTATCACTGATAGGGGTCTGTGGTCTGATGGATCTCTGGCCCAATTTTTTATCTCATTAATTTTAGTTACCAGGGAGCTAGTGGTCCAGATCATATCAATTCTGGACCAGCTTTGATGTCTATGAGAGTAGAACATATAATCTCTTTCTTCTAAATTATGGTTTCCCCATGCATCTTGTAGATCTGATTCTTTTTTAAAAATTTTGAAATTTTTGGGGAGTGTACTGATGTCTTCCTTTCTGGATTTCTTTTTGTTATTTTGTTGATTGTGGTATTTATAACGCCATTAAAATCACCAAATATTATTACTTCATCAT
Organism: Anolis carolinensis; assembly: GCF_035594765.1. NCBI lineage: Eukaryota > Metazoa > Chordata > Lepidosauria > Squamata > Anolidae > Anolis > Anolis carolinensis. The sequence continues at coordinate 193,029,384 of NC_085844.1, forward strand.
ATTCCTGTTCTAATATCTTCTCGCTTAAGTTATTCACAAATTGGGTTTTTGAGCCATTGGGAGCATATATGCTACAGATCAAAATTTTCTGTGGACATCTTGTTACCAAAACTCCCAATATCCTTCCATTATCGTCCTTGAATGCCAATTTTGATGAAAAATTGTTATTCATATATAGTACCACTACTCTTTTTTTCTCAGGAGTAATCGAGTAAAATTATTTGCCTAATTTCTTTTGGGTCAATTAGTCCACATGTTTTTATTTATTTATTTATCTATTTACATCACTTTTACCCCACCCTTCTCACCCATAGGGACTCAGGGTGGCTTACAACAGTCGGCAATTTACATTGCCCAGAACACATTTAATAAAACAATAACAAAATCAATAAACATTACAACAATACCACATCAATTAAAAACTCTATTAAACTCTATGGAAACATGAATTATAACATTTTAAAATACATATTCATCCACTGACACCTTTCGCATATGCCTTGATTCAAGCCATATCACCTCAGATATTTACTGAGCACATAGCCACATCTTCACTGCTTTCCTAAAACCTAGTAGAGTTGGGGCTTGTCGAACACTACTGGGGAGGGCATTCCACAGCTGGGGAACCACTACCAAGAAGGCCCTGTCCCTCATTCCCACCAGCCGCACCTGCGAGGCAGGTGGGATCGAGAGCAGGGCCTCACCAGATGATCTTCGGGATCTCGCTGGCTCATAGGAGGAGATACGTTCAGACAATTAGTTTGGGCTAGAACCGTTTAGGGCTTTATAGGTCAAAACCAGCACTTTGAATTGGGCTCGGTAGCATATCGGCAGCCAGTGGAGCTGGCTTAACAGGGGAGTAGTACGCTCCCTGTATGCCGCTCTAGTTATTAATCTAGCTGCTGCCCGTTGTACTATTTGGAGCTTCTAGGCCATCTTCAAAGGCAACCCCACATAGAGAGCATTGCAGTAGTCCAAACGGGATGTAACAAGAGCGTGAACCACCGTGGTCAAGTCCAGCTTCCCAAGGTATGGGTGCAGCTGGCGCATAAGTCTCAGTTGTGCAAAGGCTCCCCTGGCCACTGCCGAGACCTGGGGTTCCAGACTCAGCGATGAGTCCAGGAGAACACACAGACTGCGAACCTGTGTCTTCAGGGGGAGTGTGACCCCATTCAACACAGGCTGTAACCTTATACCCTGTTCAGCCTTATGACTGACCAGGAGGACCTCCATCTTGACTGGATGCAGTTTCAATTTGTTTGCCCTCATCCAGTCCGACACAGTGGCCAAGCACCGGTTCAGGACCTGGACAGCCTCCTTAGTGACAGGTGGAAAGGAGTGACAGAGCTGGACATTGTCTGCGTACAGATGACACTGCACTCTGAAACTCCAGATGATCTCTCCTAGTGGCTTCATGTATATGTTAAACAACATGGGGGACAATACAGAGCCCTGCGGGATCCCACAAGACAAAGGTTGTGGGGCTGAGCAGGAGTCCCCCAGTGACACCATCTGGGACCAACCCTCTAGGAATGAGATGAGCCTCTACAAGACAGTACCTCCAAGTCCCATTCTCGCGAGGTGTCCCAGAAGGATACCGTGATTGACGGTATCGAAGGCCGCTGAGAGGTCCAGCAGAACCAGCAGAGCTATTATATCATAATTTCCTCTTTTAATAGCTTTAAAGACCTTTTTAAGTTTACTGGGAGCGTTCAGACCATTAACATTGTTTGAATAATGTTTTATTTGAAATTCGGGATCACTCATAATCATTGTTTTCAATTTCTTCTGGTTTGTCTTCTGTAGTTTCGTCGTCTTCCAGGTTCATTACCTCTTGTCCAGCATGTAGTTCTTCCTCTTCAGGCGAATAGAATCTAGGTCTTTTTTTTCTTCTTCTTCCCAATTGATTCAGTCTGATCTGGCGACTTGAAGTCCTTGTCTTTTTTTAGTCTTTTGTAGAAGTCCTTCACTTTGTCTTCTGAAGTCAGCCAGTATCTTTGATCTTTATAGGTCACCATAATACCTTCCACCTTTTCCCAGTGAAATCTGATGTTTACTTTTTTCAGTTCTTCTGTAAGAAACATTCTTCTTCTATTCACTGTCTCTTGGGGACACTCTTTTAATATTGCTATCTTGTTTTCTTTGTAATAGATGGGATTTCTGCTGTTTTGTCTTAGAATTACATCCCAAATTCTTTTCCTGACAAAGTGGACAATTGTGTCTCTCGCAACCTTATTTTTCTTTGCATATGTCATTGATATTCTGTATGTGCGATCAATTTCCTTATCCATCTCCTGTTCCGCTACTTGTAGAATCTTGGCTGTTATCTGTATTATTTTCTGTCTTGACTGTTTGTTGGCTTCTTGGATGTTTCTGAATCTCAGTTGGAACTCCTTCCCACTTTGTTCTTGTATCTCTTGTTTTCTTTCTATCTTATCATTCTTGTTCTCTATGTCATTTTCTTCTGTATCTTTACTTGCAATGCTTCTAATTTTTGTTTCTCAGTTTTAATTTCTTTGATCTCTTCATGAACTGTGACCAATTCTTTTTTCATTTGCCCAATTTCCTGAGTTATTTCATTTTTCATATCTTGAAAAAGTCTTTGTTGAGTAAGTTGTCTTTCTGACATGGCTTGTAATTCCTTTTGGTGTGCATCTTGCTTTTCTAATAATTTCTGCAATTCACTCATAAGATCTTTCATCCTTATCTCCTCTGTTACCTAGTGTTGCACTCCAAGGCAGCGTGAACACTGGAAACTAGACGGAGACCAATAATCATATAGTATCTTTATTAAAGCAAATATAAATTCAGGAATGCATAAGCAAAATGGATGAGTGGAAAATAGTCCTTTGTGAAAAGGTATGAATAAGTCCAAAAAGATGAAGGAAAATGTCCAATATTATTGTCCAAAGTCCAAAACCGAAACTGTTGGGAAGTTTGAGCAGGGAACAACAAGGAAACAAGGCTGAATAACAAGGTCCCAAATCACTAGGAGATCATGGATATCAAAGCAGGAACAAGACTAAGCAAAGATCAAACTTGATGCAGGAACAAGGCAAGGAAGTGAATTTACTCCGGTTTAAATCGGGATTCGTGGCTCAGCTTGGCCGCCAGGAACAGGAGGCTTGGTTTGGTAAAATCAGGGAACTGGAGTTGGTGAAGTGTTCTCAAAAAATCGCTATGTTGACACCCCAAAATGTTTGCAGTGCAAGACACTTTTATGGAACAAAGATCAGATCCCAAAGAAGGTGGCTGGGGTATGACACCTAGGATCTTCTTGGAAGTCCTTTATTGTCTTTCATGTCTTTATCCTGTTTGAATTTTGATGTAGACATTTCTCTGCTATTGCCCAAGTTGGTGGGGATTTACTTGACAAATTAATTAATCAAATTATACTCTTGTTTTGAGTTTGACTGAGTTGATATATCAAATTTCATCCACTATTGCAGATTTCATATAAAGTCTCAGATTTCATGTATTATGTTTATAAATATATAGAATAAAATGTCCAATTTTTGCCAATTAATTTCTCATAATAATCAATTAATCAATTAAAATCAATTCATGAGAGGTATATTTCTATTTGATCTAATACGGGAAAAAACAATAGATAAATTTTATAAAGTCTTCTTGTTGCCCACTTGGTCTTTTTAACTCAGTTGTCTCACAATTTTTTCTAATTCTAATCTGGTCTCTAGGCTTGAGCAAATTTTTCGTTATTTCGTTAAATTCATTAAAAATTCGTTTCGTAAGCAATTTTGAATTAATATTGAACCATCTGCTCACTGCCCTTACAAATATTACGAATTTGAATAATAAAAGTACCTTTTTTCGTTTGTTTCTGATGTCTTCGGATGAAGCTGTAGAGGAGAAGCCATGTTGGCATGCCTCTCAGTCAATCAGAGCGGAAGAGGGAGGGAGGGAGAGGCATGGGACATCGATCTGCTAGCATTTTAAAAAAAATGTTGCTTCAAAAATCCCCAAAAATCAGTGGATGGGTCAAACATTATGAAACTTGATAGGCAAAGAGTACTTAATTTTTGCTTCCATTCTGGCAAATTTCATCATAATAGCTTTCATAATGCAGGAGAACGAAGCCTCTGAATATTGACCATTAATGAAGCAATTCGCCATAACGAGAGAAAAAACTCCATTTCCCAGAAGCCTTAGCAAGCCAATCAAAGTGGAAGGAAGTGGAAGGACAGGGAGGCGTGGCTATCGATCTGCTAACATTTTAAAAAAATGTTGCTTCAGAAATCCCCAAAAATCAGTGGATGGGTCAAACATTATGAAACTTGATAGGCAAAGAGTACTTAATTTTTGCTTCCATTCTGGCAAATTTCATCATAATAGCTTTCATAATGCAGGAGAACGAAGCCTCTGAATATTGACCATTAATGAAGCAATTTGCCATAACGAGAGAAAAAACTCCATTTCCCAGAAGCCTTAGCAAGCCAATCAAAGTGGAAGGAAGAAGGACAGGGAGGCGTGGCTATCGATCTGCTAACATTTTAAAAAAATGTTGCTTCAGAAATCCCCAAAAATCAGTGGATGGGTCAAACATTATGAAACTTGATAGGCAAAGAGTACTTAATTTTTGCTTCCATTCTGGCAAATTTCATCATAATAGCTTTCAAAATGCAGGAGAAGGAAGCCTCTGAATATTGACCATTTATAAAAGCATTGGGCTGAAGCAAACGTTTCTCCAATAGTATTATGCCCGCTTTAAAACTACAATTCCCAGGTGTTCCAGGCCCTCTCTCCTCTTAACATTCTCCACCCCCTTTTGTCCTCGCTTAGAATCAGAGAGTCATTGAACAGTAGAGTTGGAAGAGACCTCTTGGGCCATCCAGTCCAACCCTATTCTGCCAAGAAGCAGGAAATCGCATTCAAAGCACCCCCAACAGATGGCCATCCAGCCTCTGCTTAAAAGCCTCCAAAGAAGGAGCCTCCACCACAGTCCGGGGCAGAGAGTTCCACAGGTGAACAGCTCACAGTGAGGAATTTCTTCCTAATGTTCAGGTGAAATCTCCTTTCCTGTAGTTTAAAGCCATTGTTCAGTGTCCTAGTCTGCAGGGCAGCAGAAAACAAGCTTGCTCCCTCCTCTCTATGACTTCCCCTCACATATTATACATCATGTCTCCTCTCAGCCTTCTTTTCTGCAGGCTAAACATGCCCAGTTCTTCAAGCCACTCCTCATAGGGCTTGTTCTCCAGACCCTAGATCATTTTAGTTGCCCTCCTCTGACCATCTTGACCAAACTTTCATACAGTATGTGAATTCTTGGAAGGTATGAGAAGTTTAGAGAGAAGGAGGGAGGAAGAGGTTTGAATTTTGGACTCCAATTGTGTCATGATTCCCCACTCTGCCACCCACTTGGGCAAGTCACACACTCTCAGCCCAGAAAAGCCAATGGAACAGGAAATAGCACTTTCAAACCAGGAACTAATTTCCTTATTCAGAGGCTGATAGCCATCTGTCAGGAATGATTTGATGGTGTACTACGATTTCTGTTCCTGGGTGATAAATGTCATTTCCTAATTGGTTCTGTCATAGAAACATGGCAAAATCTATGACACTGCCTGAACTTTGTGCAAGCGACATGGATGGAACATATTATGGTTTGGTCCACCAATTTAACAAAGTTTCAGCCACAAAAACAAAGTTTCTGAAGTAGAACAATGACTTTCACAGTAAAGACAACCCAATGAAACAGGAAATAAGACTTTCAAACCAGGAACAGATTTCTGCAATTATTAAAAAATGGTTTATTATAAAAGCTATGAAAATTTGCCAAAAATCAGAGGATAAGGGAAACGTTCCACATTTTGGTGAGCTATCAGTGTTAAATGTGTTCTACCACTGTACCAAGTTTGAAGAAGATCACTCAAAAAATGAGGGCGGGAGAGCCCCCTAAGTCCCCCCCCTGGGGCTGTTTTGGGGCGACCGCGCATGCGCGTCCGCCATTAACGAATTAATTTCGAAAATAACGAATTTTCGTTAATTTCGAAAAATTTTGGGGGCCAAATTCGTTATTAGCAACAAAAACGAAAAACTGCCCCCTCTAGTTTTGAAACGAGTTTAGAATCAAATTTTTCATGGATCGATCAAGCCTACTGGTCTCTACTATCTCTTTGTCCAAATCTTTCTTCAGTCTATTTAAAGTCCATTTAAAGTCCCTTTACCTTGCTGAGCTCTAAAAATACCTTTTGTAAAGTTCTTATCAGGTTCCCAGTTGGCTCTGTTAATTCGCTCATTGCAAACTTTTTTAATTGGGCTATTCTTTACCACTCAGTCCTCCTGGTCACGTCTTTTCTCTATGGTTACAGTCTGTGGTTTCTTCTCCTTTGCCCCACTTCCTGTAGTTCCTCTCCATCACGTCACTTGCTTCCATTCTGGCTGTCTTGCTGCTCCATCAGTTCCTGGTATGTCCTTTGTTTCTGCTCTCCTCCCTTCCATTTTTCTATTCTGTCTGCCGCTGTCTAGCTTCTTCCACCCTTAGTTGCCCCTTCCGCTTCGTCCTCGCGTCTTCCAGCGCATCCTCACCTTTAATCTGGGTGCTCTGGTCCACTTCCTTCTATGCCTTGCTGGCAATTTTTTTGTTTGTGAAGAAGGAGTCACTGTAGCCACAACAACAATGTCCTCAAGATCAGTCTTCTTTTTATTAGGCTGAAGCCTCCATTTTTAGCTTCCCTGGGGTCCTTCTCTAAAAAATAACATGACAGATGCGAAAGAGAGAGGAGGCTTCGGCCTTCCATTCTTAAAGTTATATTATGAAGCATGCGGATTAGCATGGATTAAGCAATGGACAACTTTAAAGAAAGAAAGACTATTAACATTAGAAGGGTATGATTTAAGAGTCAGCTGGCACTCCTATCTGTGGTATGAAAGAAAGAAAGAAAATTGGGGGGGGGGGGGGGAAATCAGCAATCATTTTATAAGATCCGCGCTCTTGAAAATTTGGGAAAGATATAAAGCAAATTTCTATTTAAAAACACCCCTATGGATCTCTCCACTTGAGGCGAAACAAAGAAGGCTACTGGGGTGGACACAGTGGCCAATATATAAAGAAACACTGATAAAAAAGAATAATATTTTCCAGCTCAAAACACAGGATGAAATAACTCAGAAATACAAGAACTTTTCCTGGTTCCATTATTTCCAATTAAAAGAACAATTTAACATAGACAAGAAAGTTGACTTTAATGTTAAAGACTCTTTTTGGCACAAAGTGATGATTATGGGAAAAAAGATCATAAGAAGACTATATAACAAACTATTAGAATGGTCCACAGAAACAGAATTGGTCAAAAACTGTATGACAAAGTGGGCAGCCAATATTGGGAAACCAATCATACTAAGTATTTGGGAACACATGTGGAATACAAAAATAAAATATACCAATGCAACAGACCTAGAAGAAAATTGGTACAAAATGATGTTCCGTTGGTACATGACACCACAAAAACTAGGGATTATTTATGTTGGATGAGGAAATGGACTTGGATAGAAATAAGGATATTTTGTTCGTTTACCTTCTACAGCAGTAAGGGTGGTCTATGCATGAACTGGGGTGAAGATTTGTAGACAAAGAAAAATTATTGAAGGAAAACAATGAACTTTAATACACTGCAAAGAAGAAGAAAGGAAGTACAACTCCCCTTCCCCATCTCTAAACTTTCCTTTCCCCCTACATTTTCATACCCTGCCCTACCCAATCCATCCTTTATTCCTCGCAATTTTTTCCCTTTTATTTTTACCCATATTTTGTAAATCCTTAATAAAAATCTATTTTAAAAAACCAAAATTTAAATAAAGATGGTCTAGCTCAGGCCTGCACAACAGGCCTTCCAGGGGTTTGCGACTTTAGTTCCCAGAATTCCTGACCATTGGACAAGTTGGCTATGGATTCTTGAAGGCAATAGGTTATACAGGCATGGTCTAGCTAGTCCTTTATCCTGAGCCTGTAGCTTTTGAGCAGGAGATACCAGAAATGTTAGTGGTCAAACTGCACTATATTAGAGGTTTCTAGAAGAATCTCTTATTGTAAGCAGAGTCCTAAACTTGACCCATCATCAGTGTGGCCATAGACACTGCAATCATGTCCAGAGTTTGTGGTTCCTGCCATCATGTCTTATCCATTGCTATTGCAAACATATATAGGAATATTAACAAAGCTTGGAAAAATTACTTTTTGTACCTACCACTCTTAACACTGCCTATGCTGGCCATGGTTTTCCACAAGCTTTTAATACAATTGATTAAAGATCCTCCTTTCTTATCCTGCAAAAAGCATGTGGAATTTGTAAAAACTTTTTTTTATGATTGGTAACTGGTTACTTCATTTTTACATCTGGTACAGTTTGCAGAGTTGAAATATTTCTAAATCACACATTATCCAGCTGAATTTCTGTGTAAATAAAACAAAACATTAATAACAAACACAAAGAAGATAAAATTATAAAAATTGCAATGACAACAGAGGCAACATTACCATTAGAAAGTTTCTTTAGAGTGTTTCTTTATGTGGCACTGTTTTGTTATTTCCATGCAAACTATAGCTTTTCGTCAGCCAAAATGAAATGCTATAAAATAAACATTAATAATTTTATCTTATCTAGAATCATAGAATCATAGAATAGTAGAGTTGGAAGAGACCTCAAGGGCCATCTAGTCCAACCCCCCGCTAAGAAGCAGGAAATCGCATTCAAAGCACCCCCGACAGATGGCCATCCAGCCTCTGCTTAAAAGCCTCCAAAGAAGGAGCCTCCACCACGGCCCGGGGGAGAGAGTTCCACTGCCGAACAGCCCTCACAGTGAGGAAGTTCTTCCTGATGTTCAGGTGGAATCTCCTTTCCTGTAGTTTGAAGCCATTGTTCCGTGTCCTAGTCTGCAGGGCAGCAGAAAATAAGCTTGCTCCCTCCTCCCTATGACTTCCCCTCACATATTTGTACATGGCTATCATGTCTCCTCTCAGCCTTCTCTTCTGCAGGCTAAACATGCCCAGCTCTTTAAGCCTCTCCTCATAGGGCTTTAAGCCTCTCCTCATAGGGCTACCATTTCATGCCTCAAATGGATCGAGAAAGTGGCTTTAGCGCATAGTCATTTTTGTTCCTTGTGGACATATTTATAAGGGTCCAAATGCTTTGTGCAGCTAGACTTGTGTTGACACAGAATACAGAAACACAAATTTTACTATCCATGCTAGAAAAATTGCCTTGCACATATTTTTTTAAATTCTTCTCTGTTTTTTCCCTTAGCCTAACACTCATGTACAAGCAGAAGGATTTACATCTAATTTATTTGTTTGACTACATCATATCAATGTAAGTGAAATGAAATTGTAAAACCAGCCTTCCCAACATCATTAACCTTGCATAATTGCTGTGCTCACTGAAAATTAAAAGCTACCAGGTACTTTCAACTACAGTGAATAGGTAGGTAAGCAAGCAAAAACCAGAGATTGTTTGCAAAGTTGTTTCCATGTTGTATTTGACCCATGATGTTGCCATTCATTTCAAGTCCTGTGAAAATGGGATGTTTACGCTAAGGATCTTGTCACGTGTGGCCCAGCTGGGTTGTTCTGTCTCACAGTGCCACTCATGCCCTCCCTCCTCCCCTCATCCCACATGGAGGATGGGAAAGAGTGTGTTGGCACCCTTTACCACCCTCATCACATGGCAGAAAGTTTAGCAATGCAGGGCAATGTGCATTGCCCCACCACCCTTTCTGCCACCACACAGGCTTTTGAGGTCAAAATTGCAGGAAGCTCCATTGGAGCTACCTGCATGATGCTTTCTTCCTGGTAGTGAAGGGCAAAGAGCCTTTTGGCGCTTCGTGTCCACTTTGGGAAGAAAAGTGGGCAGGGCCTGCCATGGGTTGTGTGATGGTGCACGGCAGGCCCCGTCAAAGCCAAACATGAAGGTGACAAAACGGGGCATTTTTGCCCCATGTGAAGAGGTCAAAGGTGTTTACTTCAGAAGATGTGGCCAGACCTCTGTCCTGGAAGCAGTTTGGGGAAACATCTGCCTTCTTGACAAGGTTCATTTGGGGACACTGACAGAGATGCCTCTCTGTTCTGTTCTTTTGTTCCAGGTAGTGAATTTTCATCAGGGACAATCACTACATTGGGACAACTAAAAGATACAGATGTGCTTAGGAAACAAGTCATGATGCATCACTTATGCTAGACCTCTGTCTTATAATTTAATTCGCTGTTTTGGCCTTCCTTCAATTATTCCTGATTTTGAACAGGACACTTTATATATACAGCATGGTGCAGTAAGATTAAATAACCATGGTGGTTTTCTTTAACAATAGAAATCTTTGAACATGCAATGAATATTTTTAAAGCATCCTAGGAGTTTTACGAATGTAGGCTTCGTTGAAAATCAATGACACATCAATTCCTGTTTTCCTTAGGCATGTATAAAAACTGCACTCGTCAGAATGCTGATCCTAAAAACACTGAGGAGCAGCATCATACTGGCTTCTATATTTTGACATTTGTAGACGTTAATGTCATTTATCCAGTTTTAACAGAATACTGTCAATTGTTTGTATGCTTTTCCATGATGCTCTGATCTTGCATGGTAGTAGGCATGCAAAAGAGATGAATATTCATGGCAATACTATTCAGCTGCACTTGAGTGTCTGGATATATCTTTTAATGCAAGTGCAGATATACATTTGAATCTTCAAGATAAACACATGATCTCATGTAACAAAATGCATACAACCAGAATTTTGTGCCTATGTGTGATTATTAATAAGAGAAGATTATTAATATTTATTAATTTTTTTAAATCTTCCTGTTCCTTCAATGATTTTTTTTAGTTTCTCCCAGTGTTCAGGAATATAGCAACAGCTGTTGTAATATCTTACTTTTCTCTATAGTTTCTCCAGGCAACTGTCACTTATGCCCTCGGGGAAATGGAAAATGCTATAACTTCAAGCAGGAAGCAGAAAAGTGATGACTCATATATTCAAATTTGAATATATCAGAAATAACTTCCTTTTTAAACTGAAACATCCAGAAATCATATTATTGTGTTTTCCTTTTTTCTCTCCCCCCCCCCTCCCTCTCTCTCTTTCCAGCTTCATTTTTAGGAGAAGGTTAAATAGCATATCATTTTTTCAATAAATATTTGTATTCTAGAAAAGTGATGCAACAAAAAAGAGTCCCTTCCTAAAGATGACATGATCTTTCAGCACCATAAGCTGTATTTGCAAGAAACTTGAATTAATGTTTTGACGTTATTGAGGTGGATCAAGATTGGCTGTCTGATAAAAGAAAGGTCTCCACAGGGAAGGTCATCTTTTCCTATTTCCTTTTATTCTTGCAGTCTCTTCAGTTTTCTCTATAAGAGGTTCCATAGGAACTCAAGTGCAGCTTTTTGGAGATAATAAAGGCTACAAGGGAATGCAAAGAAGAATTTTAAAAGGATTCTACACTACCTTCTTCTTTCAGTGTGAGCATAACTTTGCTAAGTACTACTCTGAATATAACATAGTCTCTTTTCAACCTTTTTTGATCTCGAATTTCTGTTATTAAATATAATTTTCCTTATTGTATTTCCATTCCTAGTATCCATTGTAAGGTACATCCATGCCTATGCCTGGCATGGATGCCCCTTAATGTTCCACTTCTTTCTGATTCTCTTATATAGAGATTCTCAGTGACTATTAAACTATGGCTCATGTAGAGAACACTACACAAATATTTACATAAGAAGGTAAGTAGGCCAGTGTTCATTGTCCTACCCTTTCTTGCCATGGCTCTGTTGCCAGGAATCTGCTCCTCTCGATGGGGAAGGTCTCTTGGAGTCAGAGGGGCCGGGGGCTGAGGCGGGGGGGGGGGCAGAGGTGGAAGACACTGATATCATGCCCCTTGCTGAATGACAAAGATGTAGATGCCAATCCCAGTGGCTCTTAAGTAAGTAGCACTGATTCATTAGACCACAGCTATTTGGAGGGAGCTGTGCATTTTCCAACAGCTCCACAGCCTCTTTGTTGTGAGCAACTTCCTAATCTTGGTGACAGATAGTACTCTTCAGTTTTCCTTGACCTTTGGACTGATATTATTAATAATGACTCTGGGTTGTTTTCCTTGCTGGCTTTGATGTTTGTTATATCAACTCCTGGACCAGCTTACCATTCTCTTGTTTCTTTCTTCATCTTGCTTAGATAACCTGTGACTAACTTGAACTGTATTAACTCCTCAACAGCTCTTACACTTCAACAACCTGATGCCTGGTCAGCTTGTTGACTGGAGCATAGGATATTTGCCATTCTCCATGTATGAAATTGAGAAGCTTGGAAAGGGGGAATCCGACTCCAGGAGTAGGCTTTCCACACACCACACGGAGCCTGGAAAGAGCCACAGTAGCAACTTTGAGCAGTTTTCTAAATTTGGGTCAGGGGATTTCATGGATCTTCACTTCAGCTCTTATCTTTCACAAGCATTAAGTATATTGTGCTTTTTACAAATATCCACCAATAGATCTGGGAAATCAAATCATTTCTATTTCAACTTCTCAGGCAAACTTTTAAACTTGCCACCATCCAACATGTGGAAATTTGATATTAGTTGGAATGATGCCTGAGTACAAAACATTTTTTTAAAAAAACCCTATAGAAAACATAAGGAAAGAAAGAAATAAGTGCAACATAAAGTAAGGAATAAGGTTGCCCTTGGTAGATCTCCCTCCAAGGTTAATGAAGCTGCCAGGTGATGCAGCATATTCTCCTTATTGATCTATCAAAGTCTGTTTTACAGAGAAAGGATTATTCACTTCTGATAACATATCAAGGTTGCCAGTGATGAAAATCAATAGATTTGAGCTGCCCAGTCTTTTTTTAATTAGACAACACTGTAAATACCAAGAGAGAGAGTCTATGTATCTGTCACTATTAACTTAGGCTTCTTTTCCTTTCATCTCGTTGCCTTGGACTTTAAAAAAAATGTCATTAAGATGAATTGATTTAACAAAGCCCTTCCTTTGCCATTCTGTTGTGATAAAAGATAAGTGCTTTCCTCTAACTATTCTGTTAAAATTGCAACATCACCATTTCAAAACAATTAGCCTAAAATTAACATAAGGTGCAATAAACCCAAGAAAGCCTCATTTCTCAGTTAAAGAAAAATGTAACATTCCAACCTCTTTGTGTGAAACACAATGGCAACAATAAACTCTGCCACTTAGGGTTTATATGCAGAAAGCCCCAACATTATTATGCCTCAAGAGTGGCACTCTCAGTAGTTCTCTTGAGGAAAGACTATGGAGCAAAGGTGCCTGGGTTTCACTGGGCAGTATTCCAGTCAAAGCAGAGCTGGCTTACTAACCATTGAAGTCAGTGGAGCATTAACATTACTCTCCAAAGAGGGTTATGAGGAATAAATCCCTGAAGACCAGACTATAAGATCTAATTGTACCACTGCTATAATTAAAGGAAAATTTGCATCTCAAATAAGACATGACTTAAACATTATCTTTTTGTAAACTCTATACTGCAGGACTATGGAATATTTGAACTTCCAGATTTTTTGGACCTCAGACCTCAGAATGGTAGGAACTGAAGACTAAACAAACTGGAGGACGTAACGTTCCCCATCTCTGATATGCTTTATGAAACATAACTTGGATGCAAGATATAAAAACAGTTTTGGCACTGCATAAGGGTCCAGAGCCAGATTTTTCCAAACCCTGGTTTACCATATCCATAGGGACCTCATGGACGATTGAATCCAACAACGTGCTCAGTGGAGGATCTCCAGCAAGTAGCTATCCAGCCTCTTTTTAAAGATGTCTACCATATCTCAAGGTAATGGATCCCATTGCCAAACCACTCTTATGATCAAGGAGTTATTTCTAATGACCATATCAAATCTACTGCTGCTAGGGATGCTTTAAGTATGGTAACAGAAAGATCTCACTCATTCTGGCTCATTCTGTGGTTACAATCCACATCCAATGTGGGAGTAGCAACTTTTGTGTTCTGGGAAGAAATCTTCCATTATCACTAATGGTACCAGTTTATCTTGAACAATTCTTTTTTGCTGCAAATATCAATCATATTGTACTTGGTTCAGATCAGGGTCATGGATGCATACAAAATTTCATAATTTTCCCACCCAGCTACAGTTCTGATCAGAATAAGATTTTCCTTGGCTTCTATTCAGTCAACAAATACAAACAAAGTCTAGTTTGGGTCAGGGCCACAAAGCACTGGATCTATGATTCAAAATCTAGAAAGATATGGTTATTTTTAATTTTACAGTTAATTTTTTTCAAATAAAGGAATGGGAGCAGAGAAGAGATGTATTAATTTTGGAAGCACAGAGCAACGGCGTATGAAGGTGTTCACAAGATAGATAAAAACTCCATCCTGAACATCAAAGTGAACAGAAAAGTCTGTGAAGCAAGCTATTTTCTACACAAGAGTGGGAATAGTATGGTTCTTTGAAAAGAATGACCTAGGAAATCATCAGAAGAATACACAGTGTGGATTCCAGACCACAGTGGGATGAAAGGATCAAAGGTCATGAAATGGAAACCAAGGTGAGGCAAGTTTAGCAGGGGACTAAATTTGAAAGGTGACTGAAAATAGATTCTGCTTTTCCTCTGTTGAACTGACTTCACTGAGCTTATAGTGTCAATTAGAAGGCATCAGATGTAGATGTTATGAATAACTTTTCAATAACTTTAAAAGAATAGGTTCTTTTTATTGCAATTTCAGTGTGAGAGGTATATCAGAACTTTTATAGAACAACAAAGAATGACATTAGACATACAAAGATACAGATTCTATGCAACTACATTGGATTCACAAACAACCTACAGTTACATTGGTTAACAAACAAAGGGGGTTACATTTTGAGTCAGCATTCATACACAACATGCATCCATCTTCATGCATACCAAATATTACCATATTCTTTCTCCCTCCTTGGAGAAGCACCTGCTTAGGCCAGACCCAGCCTCCACTGCAGTCTGCCAACACATTGTTCCAAAATGCCAAAAAAGAACATGACTTCAAAATGCACTCTTCTCTTCCCATGAGAAAAGGAGGCCCCAAAAGTGACCAGAATCCTGCTTTCCCATAGCAGATCTGACACATACACTATCTCTCTCCTTCTCAATGGAGCATAGCATAGTAGATGAAGAGCATCTCTGTCTGTCACAAATCCTGGACTGTCATAAGGTAACTTATATAGCAATATAGACCCAATTTATCTGGATTGGAAAGTTAAGCAAGACAGGCATGGTTAGTATTTGGATGTAACAACACTAGGAATCTCCAAATGGTTTAGAAAAAGTTGTGTCTCAAACCCTATAACGCTGCTACCATTGACAGTCTTGGATGAAATTAAGCCATTCAGTGTAAAGCAGAATAATATGTAAGGTGAAACAGTTCTTATTGTATGACATATAGTATGCAGATGTAACTACAAGTTTAGTACAATCTTTTTCATGTCGCTTCAGAAGATATGTAAAATTGAGTTCAGTATGGTTTAATTCCTAATATGTGCATCGGACTGCAGGCTTAGCTGTTTGTAAAATCCTGTATTTCCTCCTAATGTTTCATGAGCCCCACAATTAATATTTACTATATTTCCAGTTGTATATCAGTATGCTACCAAGATGAAAAGCATTTCCAAGTTGTATATGAGACAGAGGTTCTGGATATTTGACGACCTCATCACAAAGGCCTAAATTCAGTGGCATGTACCAGTTTAGTCCAGGTCACCCACAGAGTCTGCCAGCTTCCATCAAACAGTGCTGGCATAGCTTTGTGGGTGAAGGAGGGTGAAGCTGGTGCATGCAGCGAGTGCGTTAACACAGGAGGCTTCACGTGTTGCCACTTGAAGCCATGGGTGGAAGCCTCACGATCAATGCTTCCTCCCATAGGAACAGCAGGGAGAGGAGTAACGTGATGTGGGTCATGGGGCACTGAGTTCCCCACACCCCCTGACAATACAGAGACACTCCAGCAGCCATTTGACAAGGTCATTAATCTTAAGAGATCCTACAAAAAGAAGACACAAAGATGTTCATTAATGTCTGACAAACAGAACTACATAATGTCTCCTTTCTCACCAACAACCCAATTTTTGCTGCTCCACCCCCTATTCCATGTGACATTTTCCAGCCAGGGGACAGTAAGGAGGGGAACAACATTCAAAAAGATTTGGAAAATGGTTGAAGAGCATGTTTCTCAAATCTTGAAAAATCTTGTCAGAAAAGAATCCTCACAATTTGAAATTGATTATACCCAAAATTTAGACATGATTGCACAAAATATTATTTCTTTGTAGCAAATGTTTTTTTCTTTCACTGAAAATATTGTTTTCTGCACAGAACAACCACGTTTGACTTTTGCACAGAATAAGGCTCAAATTGCAATTTATGAACAGAATAAGTCGCAAACTTCAGATTTCAAAGACATTTTCCAAGTGAGAGGTTAATTGCTAAAATTATTTGTTGCTACTTTGGAATGAAAATGAGAAAAGAATTACTTCCCTTGTAGAAATTAGGGAGAGCAGTCATCTTTGTTCCTATATACAGCACCAAGTTTGTAGATGAGGAAAGAAATGTTGTATAATGGCACTGTCCCAATGTCTCCTACTTTCTGGTTGTTTCTTTTCTTTTCTTTTCTTCCTTTTTTTTTTTTTTTTTTTTTTGCAAAAAATCAGTTTTGTGTTGATAGTTTCACATTGTTTTTAGTGATTCAGTCCATTGTTTTCATCTTTGTACCCCTGCTACTCGAGGTGCAATGATAGATTTCGAACAGTGTAAATGTGAAGTCATATTGTTCTTAGCTCCATGTTAAGACAGTTCTCTATCCCATGGAAGCAGGATTTTGGGGTTTTAGGATTGTGAAGTAGATAAAGACAAACGATTGCTTTTATGGAGTGACTCACAGGTATTGGAGGCCATTTTGGCGTGATCTGGGTATGTTAGAAATGTTATGTGTGAGTTGGGGGTACACAAAGTGAGTTGTGGTCACACTTTAAAGGCAACAGATCCTGTCTGATCTTGTAAGCTAAGGGGTTCAGCTCTAACTAACATTTGGGGAGAGACTGGCAATGAAAACCAGGGGCTGTAGGCTATACTTCAAAAGAAGGAATTGGCAAGACCACCTCTGAGGAATCATTGCCTGAGAAAATTCTATAAAATGCAGAAGAGCCTCATAAGTCAACAAGAAACTTGAAGCCACATACACATACATACACGTTTGTGTATGCACACACAGACAGACAGACATGTTTTAAAGGCCTATATTGGGGGTTTCCATGGATGCACACAGTCACCTAGAACATTGTTGAACATTGCTAGTGCTACACTTCATATTACCTTTTACTGGCATATTGTGTTTCTTAGTTTATGACAACGTCCTTCGCAGTGCAAAGTCCTCTACCTAAAGGTCTGTAGGAGGATACAATTATTTGAGGACATCATCTACATTCCAGTCCACATGAAAAATAAAGATTCCGTGGAAACTGAGAGAGCAGGAGCCCTGGAGATTGCCCACCTGGGCAGCTGTTAATAACTGGATAGTAGACTGGGCTGGAAGACACATAGGTCACCTGCTCATGGCCATTTCCACTGCAATGAAAAATGTTGCATTTCTAGTGAAATAATAGTATTGATTTATAATCTGTACTGGGATCTTTTTATATGTGGAGAGGTATAAATAGCTTCATATACAAATAAATAAATGTGCATCAATTTAAATTAGCATGCATTAACAATGTATCCAGTTAAGCTGACCGGTCCCATCAAGCTTTTCTGTCCTTCCCATATTGCATTTTTATCAGTTTTCTGTTTTTCCCACATTTCAAAAGGGAGAAAATTTTGACCACAAAAAAACAGCCATTTGCAAATGAAACAGTGAAATAGGGTTCCCTTTTTTTTCAAAATTGGTTTCTGTTCCAGACGTCTGTCCCCAATATATCTGACACATCAAAGTTAGGCCCCAAAACAGAAATAGTAAATTCCTAGGAAAAACTCTCTGTGCCAATACATTAGATAACATTGGCTACACCTTTACAACAGCCTGCTCTAGGAAATCTCAAATTAGGTATGGCAAACACATACAATTTCAATATGCAGATAGGAACACAGTTTGAGCATTGGACTATGTCTTGGAAGGCCAAGTTCAAGTCTCGACTTGGCCATGGAAACCCATTAGGTTACCTTTGGTAAATCAAACTCAGAGGAAGGCACAGGCAAACTCCTTTTAAACAAATCTTGCCAAGAAAAATCTGTGATAGGTTTGCCTTAGGATCATTGTAAGTCAGAAAGGACTTGAAGGCACACAACAACAAAGAATAGTTATCTTTCCAGTTAGTCATTACTCTGAAACCTGGTATTTCTTTGATCAAAAACTGCATGCAGGAATGTAAGAAACATTGTGACAAAAATGTATATGTTGAGAAGCATTGTAAATAAATGCACATTATTTGTTCCCTATTTTAAAAACCATAGACCAATGCCAACATTAGAGAAGACTGGAAAGAGACAGCTCTATTCACCCAGCCCTAAGGAAATGTAATCTACAGTAGCTTTGTGTCTCTTTTGACATTCTTAAAGCTTCTGGTATCCTTTTGCTACAGGGCAGACTGTAACTCGGGCTGGTTGCTGTTTTTCCAGTAATGAAAAAAATCCACTTTTAGAGTCAAGTGCAATAAAATAAACAAATCTACCAGTGGCTACTTTTCTAGCAGCATTTGTGATTCAAGCAGTGACTCTTATAAGCTGCTGCAGCATTTAACACAAATTATTACAACTAAGTGCCTCTTCAAGACTTGTGTCCTCTTTTTATGCTTGGAAGCAAAGCTTGGAAACAGAGTTGTGGGGAGCTACAACCCTTGGTTTTGTAATCGAAAAAGCAATTTTTCTAAGCTCTGCCAGGGAAGTTTCCATATTCTGCATTTCATCTGGACAACACTGACCTAAGCCTGCAGGCAACATCATATTTACAGAAAATACAATGTGAGGCCTGCAGCTTAAGATATGAGCAAAAGTTACTTAAGACGACATGGATGCATATCCTTGTTGGTCCTAGGCCAGGCAAAGCCAACCAGTCTCTGGAATTTTTAAATGTTTTCATTCAGCAAGAAAATATATAGACAGACACCTATATGTCTACCTTTTTCTTTTATGCACATTTGAAAGTGGGATTTCAGATACATATCTGAAAAAAAGGAAGCAATGACACACATGGTTCCCAGACAAAAGTGTGAATCAGAAATCTCTCAAGGGAGCTGTGTATCAGATTAAGAAGCATGTCTTCTCATTACCTCTTGTAATATAGTCAAGCCTGGGTTCATTACCAACCAACTAAGGCTGGGATCCTAGACTGAGCAGGTGGAGCGTAATGTTCCATCTGCATAATTTCACCCCCCTGCATGCCTAAGCAGTTTTCAAGCTCTGGAAAGAGACTCTGCTACTACTTTCTGATGAAATAGGTTTGCTTGACTGTATTTCTCCAGTCCTCAAGTATGGGAGAGGACAGTCCTCAGGTATGGGGGAGGAATCTCAGAGCAAGGCTGCTACCTTGAAAAGTGTTCATCCATTTTTTAGATTTTGTGTTTTGCATTTGAAAGTACAACTATAAAAGGTAAAGGTTTTCCTCTGACATTAAGTCTAGTCATGTCCAACTCTGGGAGTTGGTGCTTATCTCCATTTCTAAGCTGAAGAACTAGCGTTGTCCATAGACATCTCCAAAGTCATGTGGCTTGCATGACTGCATGGAGCACCATTACCTTCCCGCTGGAGTGGTACCTATTGATCTACTCACATTTGCATGTTTTTGAACTGCTATGTTGGCAGAAGCTCGGGCTAACAGCGAGTGCTCCCCAGATTCGAATCTCTGACCTTTCGATCAGCAGGCTCAGCAACTCAGCAGTTTAGTCTGCTGCACCACCGGGGGCTCCTCTGCACCACTGTGATAAGCTTAATGTATCATGGCTTATCACGATATTTCCTGGTATCTCCCCTGTGACATTATAAGGGATCATGTTTAGATTTCATGTTTGGACCTTGAAATCTCAGGAGCTTTGTCCTGACAAAGTAACTCTAAGCAGGAAGGGCAAGAGAGGGGAAAGGATGGAAAACAGAGGCAATTCAGACAATGACTATTGGCAAGCCAAACTTATTCAAAAATACAGACAATATCAACAGAACCCATGAATGAAATGAAGTGGGTAATGTTGCTGATAGAATAATAATAATAATAATAATAATAATAATAATAATAATAATAATAATAATAATGGTTACAACAAACCAGCAGACATTATAGCAACCTCCGCTCCTTCTATATAAACCTATGAGGAGGATCGCCTCTTCTGTGTTTGAGAAATGTGTTGCCTATGATGATTGCAAGAACCCATTTCCTAGTTTTACTTTTCCCCCAGTGAAATAACATGATCTGTTATTTCACAGAAGTGACACAAACAGTTGAATCTGAAGTTTTACACTTTTGTTTAAAATGATTCACAACACCGTTTAGGCCACCTGTTAAATGTACCTAGGCAGGCAGCCCAGGACAATGTTTGTACTGTATCCTGTTCATAAAAGGATCTATAACTGTGCCAGCAATGTTATATACACATAACTAAATGCCTGGGTGTAGTCATAAATCTGCAGAACCACTAGTTCATTTCCCACCATTATAACCACCTCCCAGACAGCCCGAACTTCCATAAAATGTGTGGCTTGGATCTGATCAGATTTTCTTTTCCCAGCTCTGAAAGTGAGATGGTCATATGTCCTTTTATATATGGAGGACAGAGCTATATTTGAAAGCATCATTTATTCAAAGGGCTGTCCATTCAAGACTGTTTGAAGATAGCTATCAAAAGGCAGATCTATGGTCTTGAAGGTACACATCAACAATCAGGCGTTGGGCAGCATTTCTGTGCCAGTTGGGCTTTTTAAAAACACTGCACTATTATAACAGTTTGATTCCACTTTAATTGCTATGCCTGGGATGTGCAGTTTGGTGATAAACTAAAGCTGTCAAGAAAGGAATTCTAAATGCCTCAGAAAACTACAAATGCTACAATTCCATGGGATATAGCCATGGCAGTCAAACTGGTATCAAAGAGCTTTAACTGTGGAGTGTGAATGAAGTTCATGTTATAGGTCTACCTGAGATGGGTTGCACTGTATTTCTGTTACAGCATGTTATTAATGATTTGCCCTCATAGTTATAATTCAGGATATTAAAATATTGTGCAAATCTATTTGACCTCTTTTCCTCTTTTGGAATAGTATATTTCCTCTTCAGAGGGAAGTCATTGTGCTTCTGTCTTATTTTATCTTATTCTCAGAGCAGGAAAAAAAATATTGCAGTGCACTGTTTGTGACAGACTTCTTAACAATTTGAGCCTGAAGCCAATCATTTTGCCTATGGCTTTCTAGACTGTTGTGTCTAAGACACTGTCCCAGACTTCAGCCCTTTACACCTTCTAAGTGTATCTATACTACAGCTTCACATTTTATACTTGCATACCCACAACTGTTTTGTGGGAGTGGGCTATGGATATATTAGAAATCCCTATCTGCTCTTCCTTTATGTAACAATAGTTCCTGGGAATTGTTGAGCAGAAGAAAGGACTGTTACATTAAGAATGCTGGATGGGTCCAACTTGTGATCTGTCAGATGTCATTGCACTGCGAATCCTATCATCCCTTGCCATTGGCAATACTGGTTAGAGATAAGACAATTCAGAAACACCCGGACAACCACAAGTTGACCATTCCTGCACTAATTCAATATTGGCTCTCAAACAGTCGTACCTGTAGTAATATCAACCAACCATTCACTGTTAAAGAACAGGATAATTGTGAAGACAGTAAATCAGTGAGCTCAGAAATATACTTGTAATATGTGCAATATATTTTTGAATCCATACAGTTTTTAACCTGTGTATCTATTTATTGTGATATTGTTTTCTATTTTTTTTGTCTATGATTATTAGTTATATTTCATGTCTTGTCTTTTTGGTTTCTGCTTATGTATGTCTTGTGGCTTGATTTTGTTGTGAGTCGCTTCAAGTCCTTGTGGAGAGGGGGTGGGATACAAATAAAGTTTGTTGTTGTTGTTGTTGTTGTTGTTGTTTTAAGACCCAGAAAGGAAGAGCAACTAACACAAGTCACATACATTGTGCAAAAACCTCCTTCACCTGACTCTTATGACCACATCACATGGATGAATTTTTCCGCTTCTCAGAACTGCCAGCACACTGTTGGCATGAATCATAGAATAATAGAGTTGGAAGAGACTTCATGGGCCATCCGGTCCAAACCCCTGCCAAGAAGTCTGCTGGAGCCCATCAAATGACACAGGGTAACTTCCAGTGGGGCTCCATTGAGCTCCGTGCTGACAGCATGCTGGCAGCCCCAAGAACCACAGCTGCAAAACATTTTTCCTACTGAGAGAATAAGATAAAGAAGATGAGAAGAACATGGAAGGAAGCCAGAGACAGCATGGAGATGTCGTGTGATGGGGTTCCACGACCACCAATGGAAAGAGCATGAAGTCTTTCACTGTCCCACAGTTTCCCCCAATGTTCCCTGATGTCACCTACTGTCCCCCAGCTTCTCAACCTCCATGTGATGGAGTCCTAAGTTTGAATAAACAGTTATTTCCTGTTGCTATGTGCCTTCATGTTATTTTCTATTTATTGCAATCCTCAGGTGAACTTAATATAGTGTTTTCTTAGCAAGATTTATTGAGAGGGAATTTTCCTTCACCTTCCTCTGAGATTGAGAAAATGTAACTTATACCCACTAAGTTTCCATGGTTGATCAGGTTTTTAGACCAACACTCAAACCACTATACCACACTAGCTCTTGCATCACCAGGTAATTCAAATTTATAACTAGCGTATTGCCTTGCTGTAACCTTACATTTACAGATAGCTGTGACTGGTTTTATTTGTGAGCATTCCAAGCAGAAAGCATAAGTTGCCTGCAATTTGTCAGTCATCAAGCTAGTAAATCATACCTGACAGGCAAGGGTTGTAGAGAGAGATTCTTGAAGCATAGTTTCCACTCAGGTGCACAGCATTTGACATATAAGGCAGACTGAGGTCATCTAAGGGTAGAGGGTTAACTCTGGAGACCAAAGAATAAGGGGCAAATTTTCCCAGTCCTGAGGCCTTTATTATTACCATGTTTCTGTTCGGCAGGCATGCTTCCAAACAAAACTTTGCTAGGTCTTATTTTTGGGTGAGGTCTTATATTTAGCAATTCAGCAAAACCTCCACTAGGTCTTAGTTTCTGGGGATGTCTTATTTTAGGGGAAACAGGGTAGTTTATTTATGATTAATAATATTGTATATTTTTTCTCACCAGGACTTCAGGAATACCACCTTCAAAGCAGTTGTGACCAGTGGTTGTCATGATAATAGATCAGTGAATCCATTCTGGGGTTTATTATGAACTTTAAAGGAGCTGAACCTATGTTAGATATTGTCATGAAACTTCTCCCTCCTCAGGTCTAAAAGAGCCAAAACGCTTAACCCTTCCTCCACCTGCTCACATGAACTTGATTGTACTATTACTACTACTACTACTACTACTAATAATAATAATAATAATAATAATAATTTTATTTCTTACCCGCCTCTCCTCATGGCTTGAGATGGGTTACAGAATAATTAAAACACATAAGCATTGTAAAAATACCACAAATACACATATTAAAATATATTTCCATAAAAGATGCCTATTAAAATGTACTTCTATAAAATACATATGAAAATACACAAAACAGAGATTAAACAAAGAAATTCATGTTTAAAAACTGTCTGGGTAAGCTTGCCAGAAGAGATAGGTCTTTAGATAGTTTTTAAATTTCAACAGCTCATATAGCTATCAGAGCTCTTCCAGAAGGTCATTCCACAGCCTTGGGACAGCCACTCAAAAGGTCCCCTGTGTGACTGTCACAAGTAGGGTTCTGGCTGGTTGGAGTGGATTGTACAGGAGAAGGCAATCCTTTAGGTAACCTGGACCCAAACTATGTACGGCTTTAAAGGTCAAAGCCAACACTTTTTACTGTTCTGCAGGCTGAGAAGTGTTAGCTTCCTCCATAGGCTCTTCCTCCAGGCTCGGTTAAGAAAGCTGCTGGGCATTGCTGGATTCCAGCTTAAAAACAGCACCTCCTCACCCTCACTACAAAAGCTATCCATGGCGGGGATAGGCATTATGGAGCTAAGCTACAGGTAATGTGGCTAAGGCCCCATCTACAAAACCATACAATGCAGTTTGAAAATGCATCATATAGTCAATGCGATTGAATACTATATAATGCAGCTTCAAATGACATTGTATGGCTGTGTAAATGGGGTCCAGATTGTAGACATGAATTTAAACTAACCACACAACCTAGAGAACAAAATCTTTTCAGTGTAAACTATACCACCAACATTATCTCTTGTGATCCTAAAACAATCATGATCCTTACAACAACCAAATAAGTCAATTTAATCATATTTCTGTAGTTATTCATTTAAAAGTGCATTCCTTCATAAAGCAGCACACGTTAAGTAATTACAATAATATCATTAATTAGTTATCCCTGCTGGCTGATGTTTTGCACATCAGTGAGGCACTGAATTCTTACAAAATTTCATCAAATATTAAAGGAACATGTCATAGACAGAACGCCACCAAATAGAGTACAACACAGTTTATTAAAGTTACAGAACTGAGAAATGCCCGTAGGAAACAAAGGACTAGGCAAACACTTGTCTTCAGTGTGAAAGTAACAGAAACAGCTCCGTTTGAATAAAAACGGTTCAAAAGGATAAACCGGATTAAACCGGAGTTTAATCCGGGTTAAAGCAAAAGTGCTTACTTCAGCCTGACAATTTAAACAAACAAAAGTTGGAAAACAGAGGTCAAAATGAACACAAAAAACTGGCAGCAGATTCCTCTCTGCTACTCAAAAGCTACAGATGAGTAACTCAGGCTGTTTACTCCTCCGTGCAACAAGCGAAATCCGGGTCCAGGCACATCAATCAGGGTAACGACGGTCAGCGTGGGTCCCAATCTGGTCCAAGGTCGAAAGCCAAGTGCAGACGTCCACAAGTTCCACCGATAGCCACAGAAGGGATAGTCCAGGGTCGTAGTCAGTCAGTCAGTCCAGCGTCAATCCAGAGTAGGTAATTAATGTCCGTCAAAAAGATGACGGAGGTCCAAGCTATCAAGATTAAACACAAGTTGCACAGAAAAACCCCACACAGTTCCTCCCGCCGTCTATGCCCAGTGTCCTTGGTAACTTACGTATCCAGCAACGAATCACACCCATCTTCAGGAAGTTCCCCAACAAGAGCCCAAGCGTTCGTCCAGATTACCTTGCCCAACGCAATTTGCCATTGATCCTAAACCCCATTTTATCCCAGTTCATAACTCCTCATCGCTGTCAGCTGCTATCCTAATTCCAGGTGCCTCATCATCATCCTCCTCATCAGAGCTAAAACACCTTTGACTACGCCCCACAGCATCCCCAGCTGTGGATCCCGCTCCATCCCTCCAGCCCGTCCATGGGTCTGATCCTGCAACCCGCCAATTGCCTCCCATGCTATCATTGCTGGTGACACCCAAATCCTCCCTCACACGAGTCCACTCCATGTCATCCTCCTCTGAGCTAACCATCTCTTCCTCCATTCCCTCGGTAAAACCCTCAAATGAGTCTTCATCTGTTGGTTCTGCAAATAAGTCCCGGAGCCGTTTCCTTTCACGCTCCTCAAAAGAGTCTGACTCTCGAGGAGTCTTACGACCACGTCTCCTAGTACCGGAGCCAGAAGGCTCAACCATAACAGAACACTTTATAGAATATTTTTGGTTTGTGTATGAACTGTGTCTATATCACCTATATTAGTGGTTCTCAACCTGTGGGTCACCAGGTGTTTTGGGCTACAACTCCCAGAAATCCCAGCCAGTTTACCAGCTGTTAGGATTTCTGGGTTGAAGGCCAAAACACCTGGGGACCCATTGGTTGAGAACCACTGATATAGATGATATAGAGAAAGTTCTTATTCAAACCAAAAATGTTCTACAGAGTGTTCCTTGTGCAGAATATCTGGGACAACTGCTCATTCCATCCTTGAAAAGGATCACCAGGAAAGCCTGTCTCAGTGCTAAAGATTGGGGCCACAAATCTCCAATCAGGTTCATGTATCTGCTATGTGTACATATTTCAGCTTCCAACACTTCTAATTGCACTTTGGGATAGCAATTACCTAGTGTTCTGTTCTTTCTAGTTTGACTGTTCTTTCTTTTAGTGTGTCATGACATAATGTGTCATTGTTTTTAAGATATCTAATCACACTTGAGCATTTATCTACTTTAATCCATTTTAAATGCTGTGACTGCCTCCTGCAGAATTCTGGAGTTTGTAGTTGAGGGAGGGGGCCTTTAAACTGCTCATCCAGAGAAGTCCTGGGCCTCCCAAAACTGCAAACCCCAGAATTCTGCAAGAGACAGTCATAACATTTAAAGTGGATAAATGCTCAAGTGTGATGAGGTACATTTTTAATATCTCCTCCAGATAAAATAGCCCTTCCAATTTCACTACTCTGTTCATGTTTCACAAGGTAATGAGTGGTATTTAGGGGAAAGTGCAGCATAAACATGCAGGGAACTAAGAATTGTGTTTCTCAGAATCCTGGCTGTGAATGACATTTTTTATTACCCTTTATTCTAATTTGGCTTGAATTTCACTCTGATTTGGATTTATTGTGATGCCTTACCATAAAGCAATCAGAATGAGGGCAGCTGTCACTGCTCTCATTTTATAGCAGGGTTGGTGAAAGTGCAGTCTTCCAGATGTTGAATCGTAACTCCCAGCATTCTTCTTAATTGGCTATTCCATTTAGGAGTTCAGATATTTGCAAATCAAGAACATATTGATGGCCACACTTTGCCACTAAAACATAGTGCAAGGTAAACAAGGATAATACAGACCATATTTGAGAATCCTGGCTTGATTACCTAGCACAGTTATGAATAAGAAACAGGTGCTGGGAACAAAAAAAGAGGTATTATACTGAAACATCCTCCATACAACCTCAGTTGAGTAGCTAGTTGTAACGTTAACCTGCAGAAAAAAGGCACCCAATCCATTCCCTTATGTGTCTGCTGGCAGATTTTCTTCCACTTGAATTTACAGGCATTTAGTGAAGAAAATTAATCAGGAATGACAGGAATATCATATGTTATGGGCTGGAGTAGAGTCTCAATATGATACCTCATGAACTTCAATATATACTGTAGTTGTTTTTCTTAATCTGTTTATGCTTATATTATTAATGCACTTCGATTGTTATTTATGTGATTTTAATATGTTGTAAGCCGCTTTGGGTTATGTGAGGGAGAAAAGCGGGATATAAATAAACATGATTTATTATTATTATTATTATTATTATTATTATTATTATTATTATTATTATTATTATTATTGATAATGTACATGTGTATTATTTATGCACATGAACATCGATAAAACATTGGGGGAAAGATAATTATTAAGTGGCTATATGTGTGTATGTGTGTATATACAATAGAGTCTCACTTATCCAAGCCTCGCTTATCCAAGTTTCTGGATTATCCAAGCCATTTTTGTAGTCAATGTTTTCAATATATCGTGATATTTTGGTGCTAAATTCATAATTACAGTAATTACAACATAACATTACTGCGTATTGAACTGCTTTTTCTGTCAAATTTGTTGTAAAACATGATGTTTTGGTGCTTAATTTGTAAAATCATAACCTAATTTAATGTTTAATAGGCTTTTCCTTAATCCCTCCTTATTATCCAAGATATTCACTTATCCAAGCTTCTGCCAGCCTGTTTAGCTTGGATAAGTGAGACTCTACTGTGTGTGTGTGTGTGTGTGTGTGTGTGTGTGTGTGTGTGTGTGTGTATATATATATATATATATATATATATATTACAGCTTCATAAACCACCATACAGAACTATTTTCAATGCAATCCTATATACTTTCCTGTTCAAAATATAACAAAATTGAATCTGTGGATAAGAGTTCCTATTATACCTTTAAAGCTCCTGTTAGAAAACTTCTTTCATTGTTACTAGCTTCAAACCTGCAATAATTATCTTCTGTGCAAGTAGGAAGGAATGGTGTCCAGATCAACAGTATCTCAGCTGTAATTAATCACCATGCCAGCTAGGCTTTGTGTTGCCCTTGAATTCTTTTCAAGCTAATCGTATTTTTAATTTAATTTCACAAAAATGTTGACTAACTCATGAAGATGTCCTCTTGTGTGGTGGGGGCAGAAGCAGCATTGAGAGAGAATGCAGGGCTGGATTAATCATACAGTCAACAAAGCATAAAAGCATAAGAACTCATGTGCTAAGATTCTGCAAGCAAATTTGCAGTCAGGAGATAAATTGGTTTTTAACCCTTTTCTCCTAGGACCTATCTTCTTTGTTGCTGCAAAGGGCACACAGATGGCATGTCAATTTATGAAGCTTCAGAGCTGCCTTAGAATTACACAACTAGTTAACTGTCTATATCGAAGAACTTGTTCAAGTGAACCTCCAGTGTTGTTATATGTGATGTATGTGATCTGTTGTTGTTAGCTGCCTTCAAGTTAAAGTTGACTTGAAGACAGTTAACAACAACAACAGATCACATAGGATGATCCTATGAATAAGAGACCTCCAAGTCTCACTATCCTCAACTGCCCTGCTCAGGCTTTGCAGACTCAGGGCTGTTGTTTCCTTGATCAAATCTACTCATATTAATACAATATTCTTCTTTTTCTACTCCCTTCTATTTTACACAACTTCATTGTTTCTTCTAGTAAGTCATGTCTTCTTATGATATATGATTTACATAGTCGGTTATCATTGGTTATGCTGATTAGGCTGATGAGACTTGCAATCCAACACCATTTGGTAGGTCAGACTCCTTCCCCGTTCCTGGCATTATGCAGTGATTCTTTCTCATAGCTATTAATACTTACTGGTGCTTTATGGTACGGAGAGGAGGTGAGAGTCATGTAAACACATTTCCACTTTGACAAAATGAGATTACACTCAGAAAGGCTACAGGCATGAGAATAATGCTCATGCTGCCAACCCTGTCCTACATAGGGACCTACATGTTTAATATCTGATCTCATTTTATTCATTGTTTATTTACATGTTAAATTTTCATAGGTGCAGCTGTGTTTATGTAGTAGTAGTAGTCACCTTATGGCAACTCTAAGGTAAATTTATCATAGGATTTTCTTGGCAAGATGTATTCAGTGGAGGTCGGGCATAGCCTTATTCTTACTCCTACACTGTGAGAGTCTGACTTGCACAAGTCCACCCAATGGGTTTCCATGGTTGAAATGGGATTTAAACCTTGGAATCTTATTCTCACACTTACAGTTTATATTTTATATGGCCCTTAGTTTAATCCTGTAAAAATGATGTAGCATACTATGCAAATGTCACAAAATGTAGTGACTTTTATTATTGTGGCATATAGATAAACTCACAAAGGAGGATTCCACCACAGATGGGTAGACTCAATCAAGGAAACCATGGACACGATCCTCAAAAGCCTGAGCAGGGCTGTTGATGATAGGGTGGTTTGAAGCTTTATCATTTATGAAGTCTCCATAAGTCAAAGTTATGAATAGCAACAAACAACAAATAGCAACAAAAGCCCTGCTGTGTCTCTGGGTGCATCTACACTGTAGAATTAATTCAGTTTGACCACATGGCCATGGAATCCTGTGAGTTGTAGTTTGGTGAAGCATCAGCACTCTTTAGCAGAGAAGGCTAAAGGCCTTGTAAAACTACAACTCTCATGATTCCATAGTACTGAGTACCACTGCACCTCTAATCTAATGGACAAGAATTCAATAGAAATACTAGTATTGTGTGCCTGCTTACAATGCTGAAATTAATGAAGGCAAAAAGAAATTATATGGATGGACAGAAATCTGAACAGTTAATGCTGCAGGTTATCCAGAGATATAAGGTTCAAAGGAACAAAATATGCATACAATCTAAAAGTCAACAGTTTTGTTTCAAACAACACATTGTTACAAAAAATTGACAAAACAAGGAAAGTAAACTTTGGGTTGGATCCAGACTTAGTCATGGTTAAAGTAGGCTCTATGAAACAATAGTGCTTATGTTAGTTATAAATATACAATGAGTTTCCATTGTGCATGATTAAACTTGAATCCAACCCATTATTGTTATGCCATGAAGTGAAACATAAACAATCTCTTCTTAAGAGATGGTGTTTCCATACAAACCATTATTTGCAAGCTCATGAGAATTTAAGGAATAAATAGATGTTTCAGTTGTCAGAGATTTTAGAATAAAACATCACTTCTTATCTTGATTTCTGTTTTCCTTAGGTACAGCAAGAAAGATGTGAAATTTTGATTTAATGATATCTTCTTCCTTAAGGATCTTTACAAAGTTTTTGAAACATTTCCCCTTGTTACTACTACTGTTATTGTATTTCCGAGTGTACTGTGTTTTTATGAATTATGTTGTATATCATGTAAATATTCTGTTTGATTTTGAGAAATGTAAAATGCATTTCTCAGAAAGGCTGTCTCTCAAGCTTTTGATTTAAAGTTGTTCTGTCAATGATAGGAGCATTTTCTTTCATGTTGCCTGGTAAGCTGAGCAATTTAAATTCTATCCAAGTGTTATATGCCCAACAAGACAACACAAATATTGTGGGAATGTGGGGCAAAGTGTTTAGCTCCTTTACCACTGATCACATGACTTCTTCAGTTGTGCCATGTGAATAACCAGGAGAACCCATGTGACCTCAGCAGTAAGGCCAAATGTGATCCCACAATCTTGCTGCATTACGAGTAATGTTATAGGGCAGATGTGGGCAAAGTGTGAAGTAGAAGATGTTGCTGAACTACAATCAAGGAATCATAGAATCATAGAGTTGGAAGAGACCTCATGGGCCATCTAGTCTAACCCTCTGCCAAGAAGCAGGAAATTGCATTCAAAGCACCCCTGACAGATGGCCATCCAGCCTCCACCACACTTTGGGGCAGAGAGTTCCACTGCTGAACAGCCCTCACAGTGAGGAAGTTCTTCCTAATATTCAGGTGGAATCTCCTTTCCACCTGACCAAAATGATCAAAAGTCTGAAAGTCATGCCCTGGGGAGCAGTTTAGGGGGTTTGGGGGAAAAAGGCTGAGGGGGAACATGATAGCCATGGTTAAATATTTGAAAGGATGTAACATAAAGGAGGGGAAAACTTGTTTTCTACTGCTCTAGAAACTAGGACATGGAGCAATTGATTCAAACAGCAGGAAAAGAGAATCTACCAAAACATTAGGAAATATTTTCTGATGGTAAGAGGCATTTGACAGTGGAATATGTTGCCTTGGAGTGTAGTGGGGCCTCCATCTCTGGAGTTTTTAAGCAGAGGCTGAATGGTCATTTTTCGAGAGTGACCTCTTCCAGGGATAAGGAATGCTGGGAGTTGCAGTCCAACAACTCGCAGGACGGGAATATTGTTGGACTTTGAATTATAAAAGATCAGATGCAACCATCCATCTTTCTACTCATAGTGTTTTTATTTCTACTGTGCTGTATTTTTCAACAATTTTATTTAAAAGCCAGGACTGTTAGATCAGTGAGAGAAGCCTGCCCTAGTATGGTTTGGGGCCAGGTTACCTACAGGATTGCCTTCTTCTGTACAATCTACCTCACATACTTAGATCCTCTGGGGGGTGGCTACTCCAGCCAGCCAGAACCCAACTGGCAACTGTCACTCAGAGGACCTTTTCATCAGCCACCTCAAAAATGGAATCACCTGCCGAAAGAGCTCCGACAGCTAAATTAGCTGTCAGAATTTAAGAGACGATATTTATGTCAGCAGTCCATTTTTAACTATGAATTTAAAAGTTATTATCTGTATTTACTGTATTTTTTATTTTATTTATTTATTTACCATATTTGTACTCCACCTTTCTCAACCGTGAGGGGGACTCAGAGTGGCTTCACATATCAGCAACAATTCAATGCCATTAAAACATACAATTGGTAAAAATATCTACATTAAAAACAGAAAATTAAAACAAATAAAAACAGTTACATCAGTTATTAAAATCACATAATCCAATGTCATAGTCCAGGGCTGTTCCAAATGTCAGTTGCACAGATTCTTAGTTCATTCATTGCACTGCAGTTATTCTCCAAAAAGCTTGGTCCCATAGCCATGTTTTAACTTTCTTCCTGAAGGCTAAAAGGGAAGGAGCTGATCAAATATCACTGGGGAGGGAGTTCCATAGCTGAGGGGCCACCACTGAGAAAGCCCTGTCTCTCGTCTCCACCAACTGTGCTTGTGAAGGAGGTGGGACTGAGAACAGAGCCTCCCCAGAAGATCTTAATCTCAACAATGTTTCATAGAGGGAGATATGTTTGGATAGGTAAGCTGGGCTGGAACCGTTTAGGGCTTTATAGGCTAATGCCAGCACTTAGAGTTGCGCTTGGTAGTAGAATTTATTCTGTGTATTTTAATATATGTATTTCATCAAAATACAATTTAATATACTGGTATGTTTTATGAAGTGTTTTAACTATGTTGTGCTCCGCCTTGAGCCACAAGGAGAGGCGAGTAAGAAATAAAATTATTATTATTATTATTATTATTATTATTATTATTATTATTATTATTATTATTATTATTATTACAGTGATTGTTTAGTCTAGGTTGTTTTATTTATTTTATTGATTATTTGTTTCTAGCTTTTCAGTAGGAGACAGGGAGGTAATGGGGGTAAAATAATACCCTGTTTCCCCTAAAATAAGACATCCCCAGAAAATAAGACCTAGTAGAAGTTTTGCTGAATTGCTAAATATAAGGCCTCCCCCGAAAGTAAGACCTAGCAAAGGTTTTGTTTGGAAGCATGCCCACTGAACAGAACACCAGAGAATGCAGGATCAGTAAATGTACGTACCATAGAGTGTTGTACATAGAAATAATGGTAGTAACAAGTAATTCTTGATAGGATTCACAGTTTTTCTGGTTATGCTGGTTTGTGATGACTACTGTACAGTATATAATAAATGTTCATTTTTTTGTTCAACAATAAATGTGAATTCTTCTTCATGGAAAAGTAAGACATCCCCTGAAAATAAGACCTAGAGCATCTTTGGGAGCAAAAATTAATATAAGACACTGTCTTATTTTCGGGGAAACACGGTAGACATGGTGGGCAATTTTCCTTCCTTGCCTTTGCATTTAGGAAAAATGTGTAAGAAGTAGGCTTGCTCAAATAATTCGTTTTCCCCGTTTACCGTTATTGATTCGTTTTTTTCAATTGTTTTGAAACAATATCGAACCTTGGTTGTCCACACGTCTGGATATCGCGGTTTCGAATCGCGAGAGGCCGTTTTTTCTTATTTCTTCGTTTTTTTCGAAAAGAAAAAAAAGCTTTTGCAAAGCACCCAAACTCCTTTCCTTTTGCCCCTCAGCCAATGGGAGGCTCAGCCAATGGGAGGGGGCGAGGGGGAAGGAGGCTGAGGAGGAGGAGGAAGACGGAGGGGGGAAATGGCCGCCGCCGCCGCCGCCTCGCCTCAGCTCAGTGCATTAATTAATTGGGCCTTAATGAGCCCCCTTCCAAGACAAACCCACCAGAGAAACACCCTCAATGCAAACCTTGCAACGTCCTTCTCTCCTTCTTGGACACAAAGGCAAAGGGAGGAGGCACTTCGGGTTCCCAAGCGACCTGAAAAGAGCCATAGAGAAAGGGAGAGCCAGTGCGCATGCTCCACCCTCCAAGGCACACAAGGGGGGAGTTCGCATGGGAGCCGGAAGTGTTGGGGCCTCCGTCCCTCCCTTGCTTTTCCTCTTTGGTCTCCCTATCTTGAACACAGAACACGCATGAAAAAAAACACACCATAATTTCACAATATATAGTTTAAATAACAAAAGGAAGAGGAAGGAAGAGGCCCGGGATGCGAGGGGGTGTGGGCCAGGCCCGTCCTCGGCTGCTCCCAGGGGCCCAGATTCGCACCCTCCCTCCCCCCAATACAGGTCTCCAGTCCATACCACGCTACATGAACTTGAATGGATACTGTGGTTGTGTTGTCGAAAGCTTTCATGGCCGGGATCACACTGTTGTGGTATGTATTCCGGGCTCTATGGCCATGTGCCAGAAGCATTCTCTCCTGACGTTTCACCCACATCTGTGGCAGACATAGAGGTTTTGACGTCTGTGCGAAGCTAGGCAAGTGGGGTTTATAGACCTGTGGAATAATGTCCAGGGTGGGAGAAAGAACTCTTGTCTGTGGGAGGCAAGTGTGAATGTTGCAATTGGTCACCTTGATTAGCATTGAATAGCCTTGCAGCTTCAAAGCCTGGCTGCTTCCTACCTGGGGGAATCCTTTGTTGGGAGGTATTAGCTGGCCCTGATTGTTTCCTGTCTGGAATTGCCATTTTCTGGGTGTTTCTGGGAAGGTAATGGCACTCCATGTAGTCATGCCGGCCACATGACCTTGGAGGTGTCTATGGACAACACTGGCTCTTGGGCTTAGAAATGGAGATGAGCACCAACCCCCAGAGTCAGACATGACTGAACTTAACGTCAAGGGATACCTTTACCTTTACCTACACACACACACACACACACACACACACAAGCAGGGACTATATATATATTATATATACACAATATATATCACACACACACCAATTTAACAAAGTTTCAGCCACAAAAACAAAGTTTCTGAAGTAGAACAATGACTTTCACAGTAAAGACAACCCAATTTAACAGGAAATAAGACTTTCAAACCAGGAACAGATTACTGCAATTATTAAAAAAAGGTTTATTATAAAAGCTATGAAAATTTGCCAAAAATCAGAGGATAAGGGAAACGTTCCACATTTTGGTGAGCTATCAGTGTTAAATGTGTTCTACCACTGTACCAAGTTTGAAGAAGATCACTCAAAAAATGAGGGCGGGAGAGCCCCCTAAGTCCCCCCCCTTCGGGCTGTTTTTGGGCCACCGCGCATGCGCGTACGCCATTAACGAATTAATTTAGAAAATAACGAATTTTCGTTAATTTCGAAAAATTTTGGGGGCCAAATTCGTTATTAGCAACAAAAACGAAAAAACTGCCCCCTCTAGTTTTGAAACGAGTTTAGAATCAAATTTTTCATGGATCGATCAAGCCTAGTAAGAAGGCATGGAAAACAGGCCAATCCAAAAGGTTTTGGTCCTCAAGCTGGGAAAGCCAAGCCCTTTAAAATGATATAGGTCACTGCTAGGCAATGAAGATCTAGAACAAAGCTCATTAACTTTCCTTGACTGAAAAGAATATTTGTTTACTTGTTTCTTTCTTATAAAAAGCTGGAAAATAATTTTCCATCTGTTTTTCTGTTTTGTTTTCTCATGGCCTTCACATCTTTTAACAGAACTAGAGCAAAAAAGTTAATTGCTAGATAAAATCACTCACATACTTGCTCACCAATACATCTGATTCATCCTATTTAACTATCAATGTGTGATTTTTTAAAATGCAGAAATTTGCATTTAAATACATGCATCTAAATATTTTTATTCAACATATACATTTATGAATGCATTTCCCCTCAACATCTCCATTTCTGATAGTGTGTGCCCAATGACTCCTATGGAACTTGCAAGGATAAATCATTTCCAGTCTCTTTGTTCTCATGATGGAGAAAAAGTATATTTCTGAGCTTTTGTCCCATATAGTTTTGTTGAAGTCACCAAATTAGGAGGGGCAACTATTATCCCAGATTCAAATTTATCTGAACAGATAAGAGATGAGCCCAAACTAATAAAATAATTTAGTTAGGGATGTATGGAAAGTGTAATTTAGACAAGGAACTTTTCCCCAAATGGGTGATATCTTGTTTGAGAATACTATGTGTGAAAAACTAAGCACGAGTCAACAATTTGGTCAAAAAGACCAATGCAGTTATGTGCTGCATCAACAGGAATACAATGTAAAGGCAGTGGGAAGTAATAATCCCACTTAATTCTGGTGCAATCAGACATCACCTGGAATACCGTGCCCAGTTCTGTTTACCAGTATTCAAGAAATAGAGTTGTTGTGTGTTTTCCGGGCTGTATGGCCATGTTCCAGAAGTATTCTCTCCTGACATTTCGCCTACATCTATGGCAGGCATCCTCAGAGGTTGTGAGGTACAGTACATGGCTATACAGCCCAGAAAACACACAACAACCCTGTGATTCTGGCCATGAAAGCCTTCGACAACACATTCAAGAAATTTATTGGCAAGTTGGAGTGAGAATGACTAAAATAAAGGTCTGGAAGCCAGGTTCAATGGAGAAGGGCTTTAGGATGTTGAGTATATTTAGCATAGGGGTGA
Organism: Anolis carolinensis; assembly: GCF_035594765.1. Classification (NCBI taxonomy): domain Eukaryota; kingdom Metazoa; phylum Chordata; class Lepidosauria; order Squamata; family Anolidae; genus Anolis; species Anolis carolinensis. The sequence continues at coordinate 193,065,783 of NC_085844.1, forward strand.
GCAGATGAAGAGGCTGTTTTTAAATAGCTGTTTTTACATATTGGAAGGAATAACATGTAGAAGATGGAGGAAGTTTGTTTTCTGCTGCCTCAGACACTAGTTATGAACCCATTGATTCAAATTGCTTGAAAGATATTCCACCTAAAAAAATTCTGGAGGTAAGAGCTATTTGACAGTGGAAGGGATTTCCCTCTTTTTTTCTTTTTTAAAAAATTAGTTTAAGAGTTACAATAAAAGTGGTGGAACAATTGTGTTGATAGTAGGATAGGGAAAAAAGGGAGGGGGGAGTAAGAAAATACCCAAGGGGAGAAGGAGGGAAAGAAAAAAAGGGGGAGGTGTAAAAAAGAAATAGAAAAAATAGAAAAAAACAGTACTTCCAGATTTTCTGAGTTGCAGTTCAAAATTTCTTGGTGTCTTTCCTTTTTCAGCATTGAACTTCTTTTTTCCCCCTAACAGTCCATGGGTTGTTTTGAGTCTACCTTCAGTAGAGTTCTATTTTTTCATTCTTCAGAAAAAGTTTTAGTTTGTTCCAGTCTGTCATTTGTTCTTGTGATCTGTTCTGTGCCAGTAATTGTGTCAATGAGTCCATATTCCTGATGTCTAGGATTCTTAATATCCATTTTTCAGTAGAGGGAATCTCTTGAGTTTTCCAAAGTTGGGCTAGGCATATCCTAATGGCAGTTGTAAAATAGACAAACAGCTTATTTGTATTTAGGTCCATTTGAAAGTCAGTGAGTCCTAGCAGAAAATTCTCTGGTTTAAATTCAATTTTTCTTTGTAATATTTTTTTCTATCTTTTTATGGACTTCACACCAGAACTTCTTTACTTTTTTATATTTCCACCACATATGTAACAACAACAACAATTCTTTATTGATTAGTCACTTTTGACCATATCAAAACATGTAAAACATACAATGCGTACACATTTAGGCATACATACAATAAAACCATGTAAAGATACAAAACATCCCGACCTGCGGCCAAATAACCCGCTCCTAGATAAGTATACAAATACAGAGTAAAAAGGTTAAAATTAGTTATTTCCTGAGGTAAGGTTTGAACGAGGACAGGGGTAAGTAAACAAGTGTCTTGTCCATAGTAAATTTTAAGTTTGAATTTTGTTAATGGCAATAATGTGTTAGCTCTCAGCTTCCATCTTCTCACGAATGGCCAGCACTTTTTGCGTAAAAAGGGCCAGTTTTAAAATAGAGTTTTTATTTGAACCCTGTAGAATGATATGCAGTTTCTCCTTATTCTCTAAGTGAGTATGATTATCCAGCAGAGGGTCTAAATAGAGAGATCGAATCCTGGTGTAGTAGGGGCATTTTAAGAAAAAATGTTCTGAGGCCTCCACTTCTGCATCTACCTCATGACACCCACAGGTTCTCTTCATATAGGGGATATTCTGATGTCTACCTAGCTTGGACGTAATGTCGAGCTGCTTGAATCTAGCCCGGGTAAAAAGTTTTCTAATATATAATGGAAGAGTCAAGAAGAGGTAGGTTTCCATGCCCACGTTGCATTTAAATTTAGCCAGGTATGGAGTGGCTTTAGCTTGCGCTATGGTCATAAGATCATTTTGTGCAGCAATGTCGAGGTTCTTTGGTATACAATTGAGCACACTTTAGCCCCGATATTTATTAGCTCTTAAGGGGCAAAACCTATCTTACTGACCATGTGACCGAGTCTGCTTAGCCATGATGACCACTCTTTGTGGTTATCTTGTTCTAATAGGCATATGGCTGGGAGTCTATGTGGTTGCATTTGTCTTATTTTGTACCACCAATTGATCTGCCTCTTCAGGATTACTGTGGAAATTGGCGGTACTCCCATCTCTGCTCTCACTGCAGCTGACAGGGATGATCTCTCTTCACCGAAGCCAATTTTCAAGTGGCGAAGTTGGAATCTTTCTACCAATGCCAGATCTTGATCCCCCCCCCCCCCAATATTTCAGCTCCATACAGAGCAATGGGGAACACTTTGGCCTTGAGAACCTTCAGAAAGGGACATAAGGATCCTGGGTAATTATGATTACATAATTTATTAATTGCCTGCGCGGCATTATCGGCTTTTGCGATGCTTAATTTTAGGTGTTGGGACCATGCCCCAGAGGCCACAAAATGTAGGCCTAGGTATTTAGATATTCTCACTTGTTCCACTTTGTGCCCATCAAGGTGCCAGTTGTAAACCTTAGTTTTCTTGCCAAAGACCATTATTTTGGATTTTTCTTTATTTATGGTGAGGGCATTTTCAGTACAGTATTGGCTAAGTTTTTTGCAGAGACTTCCTTAACCCAACAGGGGTGGTGGATAACAGTACTATGTCATCTGTGTATATCAAAATATTTAATTCCCTATCCACCACATATGTAAAAAATCACCCTTGTGTTTCCCACATTTCCAACATCTCCCATTACTTCGCCCCTTGTTGAATTTGGCTAGTCTTTCTGGTTTTAGGTACCATCTATAAAACATTTTGTACCAGTTTTCTTTTAGTCCAGCTGAGTATGTGTATTTTAGGGGTTTTTTTTACCATATTTCTTCCCACTCTGCCATGTTTATCATGTGCCCTACATCCCTTGCCCACTTTATCATCACCTCCTTCACCTGTTCGTCCTCTGTCTCCCATGCTAACAACTGTTTATATAGTATTTTTATTAATTTCGTGTCTATCCTTAATATTTTGTCCCAGAACGTGTCCTTCTTTTCAAATCCTATCTTCTTATCCTTGTTGTAGCTTTCTTTTAACTGCCAATAATTCAGCCACGTCATTATCGGGTTTATTAGTTTGATCTCATCTTGTGATTTTAACTTTTTGATTCTCTATTTTTAGCATCTGTCTGTAGGTCAGCCATTTTCCCTAGGTCTGCCTCGCATATGATCTGTCTCCATTGGAGAAAACCATAATGGTACCTTTGTATGAAATCTTATCTTATACTTTTCCCAAGTTCTTAAAAGGGCCACCCTTATAAAGTGGTTTTTGAAGTTCTTTACCCTATTGCTTTTACCTCTCCATAGTAACTGTGCCAACCTTTCCTTAGGTCCTGTCCCTCCAAGGCTAATAATTTCCTTTTTTCCAGCATGGCCCAGTCTTTTACCCAGCTCAAGGCTGCTGCATCATAATACAATTGCAGATTGGGGAGGCCTAGCCCTCCTCTTTTAATATCATCTTTTAGGTGTTTGTGACTTATTATTGCCTTTTTGTTCTCCCAAATAAACTTCATTATATCATTGTACCAGTTTGTTATTGTCACCTTTGATCTTAAGATTGGTAGATTCTGAAATAAAAACAGAGCTTCTGGAAGGATATTCATTTTAACTACTGCGATTTCCCCCAGTAATGATAAGTGGAGTGTCTTCCATCTTTTCATTTTTTCCTTAATTCCCTTCCATTTTTTGTCATAATTGTTTTTGAGGAGTTGTGCATTACTTGCCGTAATTGTTACCCCTAGGTATTTAATTTTTGACACTATTTCTATACCAGTATTCTTTTGCAGCTCTTCTTTCTTCTTGTTTGACATGTTTTTGGTTAATATTTTGTTTTTTCTCTATTGATTTTCAGTCCCGCTACTTCCCCATACTTTTCTATAACTTTCCACCATTTGTCAAATTGATTTAATGGGTCCTCTATAATGCTAACCGGGTCGTCCGCAAACGGGATTCTCCTAAAGGGTGGTAAGTGCTTCTTAATCAATGGTCTCAAACAGAAGTTTAATGGCCATCTTTTAGGAATGTCTTAGCAATGTATTCCTATAAGGCAAGCTGCTAGCTAGATTGTCTTTAGAATGCTTTTCCGGTACTCTGGTTCTATCCTTCTATGAACCCAGAATATTTCCCGAAATTATTCGGTGCAGAAACATATGTGATTTCACTTTTGTGCACATTGTGCGGAGGTTTGTAAAAAAAACACCCCAAACTATCCCATGATGTTTGTGGGGGAAAAAGATTCCATACATGTTGCATTTTATGCCAAACCCAACAATTTAGAAATTTAGCCCAAAAAAGTGTTTGTAAAACTCGTGGTCATTAGTGCAGAAAAATGTGGGTTTTCAAATTTAAAACAATTTTTATATGGAAAATACAGTGCTTCCATATAGATGTTTCTATATGCAAACTGGTTCTTTAACTCAAAAACTCAAAAACTATATCTAATATTTTTTCAATCTGTATCAAGATATTTATTTATTTATCGTGTCAGAAGCAAACCAAGGGTACAAATTGTAATGTATTTGAAAACACAAACAAAGTTATAAACAAAACAAAACAAAACAACAACAACAACATCAACAACAACTTGGCATTATGCTAAATGTCCTTTGAGCAGAAGCTGCCACATGTTGTGTTTCTGGTGTTGCTGTAAGAAGGTCCTCCATTGTGCATGTGGCAGGGCTCAGACTACATTGTAATAGATGGTCTGTGGTTTGCTCTTCTCCACACTTGCATGTTGTGGACTCCACTTTGTAGCCCCATTTCTTAAGATTGGCTCTTCATCTCATGGTGCCAGAGTCTTCTCTGTGCCCAGGAATGAGTCTCTCATCCAGCGTCAGCCACTGATTGAGTTTTCGGGTTTTAGCCGGCTACTTTTGGACTCTTGCTTGCTGAGGTGTTCCTGAAAGAATCTCTGTAGATCTTAGAAAATTATTTTTCGATTTAAGGCGTTGGTATGCTGGCTGATACCCGAACAGGAGATGGACTGGGGATGTCACTGCCTTGGTCCTTTCATTGCTGGCTGTACTTCCTGGCGGATGTCAGGTGGTGCAATACTGGCTAAACAATATAATTTCTCCAGTGGTGTGGGGCACAGATATCCTGTGATGATGTGGCATGTCACATTAAGACCCACATCCACTGTTTTAATGTGTTTTAACCAGAAGCGACTCGCATCAAAATAAAGGTTAAGTGTATTTTCTCTCAAAATGCACAGTTCATAAGCTATATATATATATATATATATATATATATATATATATATATATGTATAAACATAAAGAATCATGTCAGAATATTCAGGCAATGCTTGAGCCCATGATACATTTTAACATACCCAGCTATGTTCTCCTGTTGCAGAGCTTCCATTCATAAATGGGACTTGTGCTCCATCTTCTTTATCTGTTTATTTCTGGTCTTCCACCCTTTGTGACATTGCCAAATTACCCATTTCAGACTGTACCATACCTTGTGTCAGTCTAAGAGTGCCTCTAGTGTCTCAAGCACACAAGAAAGGAGCAATTTTTGAGATTAAAATAAATGCTCATTTTCTATTCATCCTGCATTTAGAGTAGGGGCAGCAGCCAGAACAGTCTTTTTTCTTGTTTGTTTTATTCATGCCCTGCTTTGTTCCCAAAGCAGCTTACAGTTTAAAACCATAGAAGGATACAGTATAATTAGGGATAGATTTGTGTGTATTTGGCCATCTCTTCTGGGGTCTGGCCATTGTGGAAACAGAGTTCAGGCCAAGGAATTAGCAAGTGAGGAAGATTGAATTAGCAAATGAGAGACTGGCTGCGGGTAGATGCTAACCTGTAGAAAAGATTTGTAATCACAATGAAAAGACATTTCCAGAAAGAATATTTCCCAGCCCCTCCTATTTCCTAAAGCTATGGGAAACCTTTAAACACCTCTTTCCAGAGATTTATGGAGCTCTTCTGAAACATGATGGTTAAGCATGCAGGGATGCTAGGGAAATGAGGGAATGGGAAACATTTCTTCATAGGTTTTCTTACCCAAAGCAAAGAGTGATGATAGAATGAAATGAATTTACTAGCTTTGAGTAAAGAAAGAATACAACTTTGTGTTTGTCAAAGGCTTTCATGGCCGGGATCACAGGGTTGTTGTATGTTTTCCGGGCTGTATGGCCATGTTCCAGAAGTATTATCTCCTGACATTTCGCCTACATCTATGGCAGAGGTTGAGGATGCCTGCCATAGATGTGGGCAAAATGTCAGGAGAGAATACTTCTGGAACATGGCCATACAGCCCGGAAAACATACAACTCCGGATACAACTTTTATTTAAATACAACTGCATAAAAGCAAAATGTAGCATTCTGGCTGAGGATGTGTTTCTGGCAATCCAAATTTATTCAGAAATGTTTGGCTCATTTTCACAATGCAAAAGGCAGATATAGTTGTCAATAATTCATGCAACTTTAGTGACATTGTTCTACTACTTGTGGGAAGTGCAGTGATGCTATCCCAAATGGTAGTTTGAACCCACAAAGTCACTTAGGACATTTAGTCTCTATGTTAGGAAGAACTCTTTGCTTGGCAACTAATCCTGTGCAAGATTTAATCTATATACAAGGGCAGCTGATCTAAATTCTTCAGGAAGCTGTGTTTAGGAAGGTCTTATTCTGTATTATAGTCAGGTAGACTGGTGATATTCTTCAAAGAAATGTGTCCTGAGAAAGCATGTAATTCTTTGTTAATTTTCTTTTCCAGGGAAGCAACAAGACATTTTATCTTCCTTTTTGCTGTGAAAAAATGTGGAATAGCAGAGTAGTTTTTAAAGGCTATTTGAGGTTAAAGATATTCTATGCAAAATTTACACCTGCCTGTTCTATACAGAAAGCTGCATTTCTGAATAGGAACTAGCACTTTTTTTTTTTTTACAAAAAATAAAAGTATACAAAAAGTGGAATTTCTGCACAGAACAATGGTTGTTTTCTACAGAAGTCAACCACATGTGAATTTTGTATAGAATAAGTACCAAACTGCGAATATTCTTGTCATACCATGAGTCTTCACAACAGAGGTTTCTTGACACTAAAAACATTTTTTTCATTAATTTATTTATTTTCCTATTACTCCTCTCATCTCTAATTCTATACGTGCATGGGAATAGTGTATAAGAGGAGTTGCACAAGCAACTGCAGATGAACTCAGAACTTGCTGGTAATATTGTGGAATTCAGAAAGTTAGTAGGCTTAACAGTCTACATCAGGTATGGAGATGATGCAGGCCTCCAGATGTGCCTGGACCATAACATCCAGTATTCCTCATAATTGGCTGTATTAATTAGGGCTGCTGGGAGCTGTTGTTCAATAATATCTAAAGAGCCATGTGAGTCCCATCGCTGTCCCACATAATCTACATACCTGTCAGCATCCAAAAATGTGAAACTGGGTACAGTGTTCCTCACTACTTCGCGGTTCACTTTTTGCGGATTCGCTGTTTCACGGTTTTTCAATAAAATCTAGAAGACTATTATAAATCATAAAAAATTACAATTTACAGCCTAAGGAAGGGGGGAAGGAGAAGCCAAAGGGAGAGAAAAGGAGCCCAAGCAGCAACGGGAAGAGAAGGAGGCAATTTATCAACACATAATTGGTTGATAAAGACTTAAAGTAGTGTATAACTACTGAAATAATGTATAAATATTAAAATAAATATAGTGTCTCTACTTCGTGGATTTTCACTTATTGCGGGTGGTCCTGGAACCTAACTCCAGCAATAAGTGAGGGAACACTGTATTTGAATGGGGAGTCACTCCAATGTTTTACAAAAAACAGCAAACTTTGTATATTTGGTGACTTTTCCAGAAAATTTTCCTTCCCAATTCACCTTAGCTGAATTGGGAATAATGACAACAACAACAAATGTATTAACCGCCTCTCCCTGCAGCTCGAGGCAGGAAGGCTTTGGTCCCAGGCTGACATTCTGCTCACTGACAATCTTTTCTACCAACTGCTGCCTGGTGATCTCTACTTGAGGTGCCAAGACTGAGTGTAAAAACTAATCCAGGTTTCCTACAGCAATTCAGGGTTTACTGGAAGAATATATGATGCTCTACTTTGGTGCATTTCAACTAGCTCTATTGTGAATTTCTCTTTGTGCATAAATGAAAGGATTTTAACCAAAAGTGACATGGAAATTACAGTGCTGAGAAGACCTAGACCTGTCAAGAAACAAAGCCGTGACCCCCAGGCTTCCTCAGGAGTGCAGCATATTTCTCAGGCATGACTGTAACAGCTGTTGTTCCTCCTTGGATAGCAGAAAAGAGAGAATTTCCCTTCCTCCCACTCAGTTCCCATCAGGTGGAGACCTGGTGGTGGCAGAAATGGCTTATTGTTTAATGGGAACATTTTCTTTTCCCTTGGTGATAAACAAAAAGAAAAATCTACAAAAGTAAAATTAGGCGGAGACATGCAAATTAGTGCTTCTGTACCCACTTATTTGTGTATTCCTTGCTGGCAGACACACATTCAGAATAACCTTGTCAGATGCAGGATAGGCCCAATAGTACTAGGCTGGGAAGACCAATATCTTCTTTTTTACCACTACTACTCAGTGGCCATTTTTGTCCATCTGGCAAGCCATTTTGCCCCCATTTTCTTATCTGAAAAACAATGATTCCCCCACCTGGGGCTCACTGTTATAAATAGGTTCGGAAACCCTCCTCTATGACCCAACAAGCTCTGGGACAGATGACAGGTTCTTTTCAGCTGTGGCTCCCCATCTCTGGGATTTCATCATTTTTAAAATTTTCAAAGTGTAGTGAATTTCTCTCCCCAATTTGCTAAGGACTTCCATATGTGGCTTTTTGCTAGCCTGTTATTTTATTTTATGTTTCAGCCCTGTCTTGTTTTGCTGATTTTTACAATGGCTTTTTAAAAGTAGTTGTGCTATTATTTAATTACCCAATGAATGGCAGAAACAGTAATGGCAGGAAACTACCCTGAAATTTAGTTTGTTTCTCTGCTATTATGTCTCCTATTCTGCAACATGCAGTTATGAAACAATGTTTGACATATACGAGCGCATGTTCAGTTCAGATAGGATCACAGAAAGGCCCAATAGATATTGACAATGCCATATTTGACATGAGAATATTACCTGGGACAGAATTTGAAATGCCAGTTCTAATATTACATCTATTTATATAGCAACATGGATAGCTGAGAAATGGAAAGATTATGCTGTAGATCTCCAGTCCTCTCTTCCCTTGTATCAGCTTTTAAATGTGGGGTGTGCCACTACCCAAGATCCATGGGGCATGTGCACTTCTTACCAGATCTTGAAAGAACATACTTTATTGTGCCCACATATTTTACTTTTAATATTTTCACTTATTTTTTTCTCAAAATTGCCTGCAAAAATCTTACAAGGGTTATGCAGACGTGGCCCTCAAACCCCATTCTTGCACTCCCAGGCTTCTTAAAAGAGTATCCCAAAGTCCACATGCCCTTTAAAAAAAATCAACCATTTTTTCATTCCAAAAAGTCTCCTTCCCTCCCCCACAACCCCCTGAAAGACCAACAATTGAAATTATACAGGAAGTGACATAACTCTACTTTTGGTTTGGCAAGAACATGCTACTGTGGTCTATTAAAGGGCCAAGAGCTGGGGACAAAAATTGATCCTCACCTGACACATACCGTGTTTCCCCGAAAATAAGACAGTGCCTTATATTAATTTTTGCTCCCAAAGATGTGCTAGGTCTTATTTTTAGGGGATGTCTTATTTTTCCATGAAGAAGAATTCACATTTATTGTTGAACAAAAAAATGAACATTTATTATATACTGTACAGTAGTTGTCACCACAAACCAGCATAACCAGACAAACTGTGAATCCTATCAAGAATTTCTTGTTACTACAGTAGAGTCTCACTTATCCAACGTTCTGGATTATCCAAGGCATTTTTGTACTCAATGTTTTCAATATATCATGATATTTTGGTGCTAAATTCGTAAATACAGTAATTACTACATAGCATTAATGTGTAATGAACTACTTTTTCTGTCAAATTTGTTGTATAACATGATGTTTTGGTGCTTAATTTGTAAAATCATAACCTATTTTGATGTTTAATAGGCTTCTCCTTAATCTCTCCTTATTATCCAACATATTCACTTATCCAACATTCTGCCTGCCTGTTTATGTTGGATAAGTGAGACTCTACTGTACCATTATTTCCATGTACAACTGGTACGTACATTTACCAATCCTGCATGCTCTGGTGTTGTTTGGCAGGCGCTGGGCTTGCTTCCAAACAAAACATTTGCTAGGTCTTACTTTCAGGGGAGGCCTTATATTTAGCAATTCAGCAAAACTTCTACTAGGTCTTATTTTTCGTGGATGTCTTATTTTTGGGGAAACAGGGTAGTTGCTCACTCCATTTTAGATAATATGGGGGTCAATTTAATAGTTACTTTCATATTGGCTCAGTTTTGCAGTCACAGAGACTACTCATCTCAACAGTAACTACAAATTGGATAGCCAATCCTAGATCTTAACCTTCATAGCTGGAGGAAAGGAAATAGTTAGTTGGTAACAAACCTCTGAATGTGATTGCTAATGGACTCAGAGAAACTACAGTCCTAAAGACATTTACTCTACCTTACTCAGGGGGATATGATTCTAAGTTGTCATGTATAGGTTTGTGTGGGAATGAGATCAATTCAAGAAGAAGAGAGAGAGCAAACAGGTTGGAATGCAAACCTATTTGGACTTGATAGTCAAAACTGATGTGCAGAATTACTTTTGCAAGCTATTGCTCCAGTTCCCAAGGTGTTAATTTCAGTTTCATTGAAACTATGATATGTAACCAAGTAGCAATACCTTGTGATTTCATACTTTATCAGTACGTCCTATGGCATGTATTCTTCCGTGACATGTGGTCTTGGTCAACACAAATTTGTTTACAACACTTCGGTGACCTCACTAAGGCCAAAATTAATCAAGATGGGGGAGTCATGAGATGGGTTCTGCTTCCATTTTCCCACTTGGAGCAGGTACTGAAGAGGGATTATAAATTTGTGGAAAGTGGGTTAACTTTTTACTTACACTGTTTTGTTGATTTTTAATCTGAAGCAAAGACTTTTGTTGAAAAAGCATAGCTAGCTGTGCATGTAACATCATGACCTTTCCAGCACAAAACTTAGTTGGCTGAATAATACGACATGACATGATTATTTAAAGAACTCTTTGTCTGCCACAGATATTCTGAAAGCAGTATCTACAACAGCTTCTTGACACCAAAGTCTTATCATAAAAGTTTACCACACATAGCAAACATAAAAAGGATTACAAAAATACTCTGCATAACTTTACATAGAATGCCTTATTGGAGATTATTCTGATACCGCAGTGCTAGTACATAGAAAGCTTTATGGGATTCAAACTGCATAAACAAAGCACATAGCACTTTAACCAAGAGCAATCATTTTTAAAGTGAATGACAATTATTATCATTATTTTGAAAAAGGAAGATTTGACATTTGCTAAACAATTCAGTGCTTTAAAAGATTTCTTAAACTGACAGTCAAATATGATGAACATTTCATGCTGAACTAATATAAAGTGAGAGTTGAAAGAACAGTCCTTTCACATTTTTGGAAGTAGAAAACATACAAAGATCCTTTAGATCTTGTGCATACTTTGATGCAGGGGTGAGAAAAGTGAGATTTCTGTGCTGTGAAGTCACTGGGCCTCACTTTTGCAGTCCCTGAAGTACACCACCAGTTGTACCACCAACTTTCCCAGTTTGGGAATTGCATGATTTGCATGTATGATTTTGACACAGCTTTTGCCCAAAACCAATGCAGAAAGCCCCAAATGCATGAAATACCTCTATACATGAAAATACCCCACCCATTTTCAGAAGAACCTAAGAGCTCCATCTTCTTTATTCGTTCAGTCGTTTCCAACTCTTCGTGACATCATGGACCAGTCCATGCTGGAGCTCCCTGTCGGCCGTCGCTGCCCCCAGTTCCTTTAAGGTCAGGCCAGTCACTTCAAGGATACCTTCCATCCATCTTGCCCTTGGTCGGCCTCTTTTCCTTTTTCCTTCCACTTTCACCAGTATCACAATCTTTTCCAATCTTTCCTGTCTTCTCATGATGTGGCCAAAATACTTCATCTTTGCCTCTAATATCCTTCCCTCCAGTGAGCAGCTGGGAATTATTTCCTGGAGTATGGACTGGTTGGATCTTCTTGTGGTCCAAGGCACTCTCAAGATTTTCCTCCAGCACCAAAGTTCAAAAGCGTCTATCTTCCTTTGCTCAGCCTTCTTTATGGTCCAGCTCTCACATCCATAGGTTACTATGGGGAATACCATTGCTATGACTATGCGGACCTTCATTGCTAGTGCGATGTCTCTACTCTTCACTATTTTATCAAGGTTGGCCATTGCTCTCCTCCCAAGAAGTAAACATCTTCTGATTTCCTGGCTGCAGTCTGCATCTGCAGTGATCTTCACACCTAGAAATATAAAGTCTGTCACTGCCTCCATGTTTTCTCCCTCTATTTGCCAGTTATCAATCAGTCTGGTTGCCATAATCTTGGTTTTCTTGATGTTTAACTGCAACCCAGCTTTTGCACTTTCTTCTTTCACCTTGGTGATAAAGATCATCAGCTCCTTCTCACTTTCAGCCATCAGAGTGGTACCATCTGCATATCTAAGGTTGTTAATGTTTCTTCCAGCAATTTTAACTCCAGCCTTGGATTCGTCAAGCCTTGCATGTCGCATGATGTGTTCTGCGTACAAGTTGAATAGGTAGGATAAAAGTATACAGCCCTGCCGTACTCCTTTCCCAATCTTGAACCAGTATGTTGTTCCTTGGTCTGTTCTTACTGTGGCTACTTAGTCTTTATATAGATTTCTCAGGAGACAGACAAGGTGACTTGGTATCCCCATACCACCAAGAACATGCCACAATTGATTATGGTCCACACAATCAAAGGCTTTAGAATAGTCAATAATCAGAAATAGATATTTTTCTGAAACCCCCTAGCTTCCTCCATTATCCAGCGGATATTGGCAATTTGGTCTCTCGTTCCTCTGCCTTTTCTAAACCGAGCTTGTACATCTGGCAATTCTCGCTCCATGTATTGCTGGAGTCTGCCTTACAGGATCTTGAGCATTACCTTACTGGCATGGGAAATAAGTGCCACTGTATGGAAGTTTGAGCATTCTTTAGCATTTCCCTTTTTTGGTATAGGGATTTAAACTGTTTTTTTCCAATCTGATGGCCAATCTTGTGTTTTCCATATTTGCTGGCATATGGCATGCATCACCTTGACAGCATCATCTTTCAAGATTTTAAACAGCTTAGCTGGGATCCTGTTGGCTCCTGCTGCCTTGTTATTAGCAATGCTTCTTAAGGCCCATTCAACCTCACTCCTCAGGATATCTGGTTCTAATTCACTCACCACACCGTCAAAGCTATCCTCTATATTATTATCCTTCCTATACAGATCTTCTGTATATTCTCGCCACCTTTTCTTGATCTCTTCAACTTCTGTTAAGTCCTTGCCATCTTTGTTTTTGATCATGCCCATGTTTTTGATCATGCCCAATTTACCTCCAATGTTTCTGATTTTCTGGAAGAGGTCTCTTGTCCTTCCTATTCTATTGCCTTCTTCCACTTCCATGCATTGCTTGTTTAAAAAATTTCCTTTCGCTTTCCTTCTTTCTTGGGCTACTTCCAGTGTCTCAGCAGACAACCATCTTGCCTTCTTGGTTTTCTTTTAGTTGCTGCCTCCTGAACAATGTTGTGAACTCCTGTCCATAGTTCTTCTGGGACTCCATTTATTAAATCTAGTCCCTGAAATCTGCATATTCACTAGGAATATTTATTAGATTGTATCTAATTGGTCTGTGTATTTTCCCCAATCTCTTTAGTCTGATTCTAAATTGTGCAATAAGAAGTTTGTAATCTGAACTACAGTCAGCTCCAGGCCTTGTTTTCACCGACTGGATGGATGTCCACCACCTTTGGCTGCAAAGGATGTAGTCAATCTGATTTCGGTGTTGAGCATCTGGTGAAGTCCATGTAGAAAGCCATATTTTGGGTTGTTGGAAGAGAGTGTTTGTTATACACAGTGAGTTTTCCTGGCAAAATTCTATCAGCCAACATCCTTCTTCATATTGTTGTCCCAAACCATGCTTGCGTGTGATCCTGGTTGTCATTTGACTGCCCACCTTAGCATTCCAATCTCCTGTAATGAAAACAATGTCTCTTTTTGGTGTATTATCCAATAGGTGCTGGAGATCCTCATAGAAGTGAACTAATTCAGCTTCTTCAGCAGCTGTGGTTGGGGCATAGATTTGGATCACTGTGGTGTTAAATGGCTTGCCTTGAACTCGAATTGAGATCATTCTATCATTTTTTGGGTTGTATCCAAGCACTGCTTTAGCAACTTTATTACTAATTATGAAGGCTATTCTATTTCTTCGGTGTTCTTCTTGTCCACAGTAGTAGATCTGGTGGTCATCTGTTGTGAAGTGGCCCATTCCAGTCCATTTCAGTTCACTGACTCTCAGAATCTCTATCTTTAATCTTGACATCTCACCAATAACCATGTCCAGTTTGCCATGGCTCATAGATCTTACATTCCAGGTTCCTATAGTGTGTTGATCTTCAGAGCATCAGATTTGTTGTTCACCTCCAGCATCGTCGGACGTTAGCCTTCCTTTCAGCTTTGAGCTAACTGCATCATCACATCTGGGACTAGTTGAGCTAGTTCTCTGTTCCTCCCTAGTAGCATTTTGACCATCTTCCAACCTGGGAGTCCTATCTTCCAATGGTATACCAACATGTCTCTAGTTGTATCGATCCATTTAATTTTCATGGCAAGAATACCAGGGTGGGTTGCCATTACCTTCCCCAGGGATCTTATTTAGTCTGACCTCTCTGCCATGACCTTCCCATCTTGGGTGCCCCTTCACGGTTTAGCTCATGGCATCATCAAGGTAATGATCCTTTACATGGGGCTCCACATTACCCCAAAAGTTTAATTTTACTCTGTGGTACTGCTTCGTTTGATGAAAAAGGAGGTATTTGGGTTTGCTGTGGGGAGCATCTTCAACCCTTGGCAGTTCTGGGGGAAACTGTCTCCTGGCCCCAAGGCAGATGGCATCCCTTGTCTAGACTATAGATAGGAAAGTTCAGCCAAGGAGTCATACATGTTTCTTGTATGCTACTTTTGTGCTCATGAAACCTCCTAGCAATATTGTGTCTTATACCATTATGTACAACAAAAAACAGAATAAAATCACCAGAGCAGAAGAACTGATGGAATCACAATGCACCCACCCCCTGAAGGACAGACAGGTCAGAAAATAATAATAATAATAATAATAATAATAATAATAATAATAATAATAATAACTTTATTTTTATACCCCGCCCCGTCTCCCCAAAGGGACTCGGGGCGGCTTACATGGGGCCTAGCCTGATAAGACAATCAATATCAATAGCACGACTATAAAACAATTATACCAGTAAAACATAAATAGCAATAAAACAATTGTTAAAATCAGCAAAAAGCATACAAAAAAACATACAATATTAAAACAGGAGACTAATTCATAAAATCCAGAACAGAATGTGCCGGTAGAAATGGACAATAAAGTGCAAAATAGCATTGGCAACATCTCAGAAAAGGGGGCTATTAGGGTTGTCCAAATATTCGTTATGTTTCTCGTTTCGTAATTATTTCGGATTGTTCTCGTTTTTTGAAACGAGTATTGAAATGTTTTCCCTGGGCGCAACTGGCAATGTAATTCGAACCATCATTGGCCCATTCTCTAATTGTTTCTTAAAATTTTCGTTAAATTTTTTCCTTCCAAATTTTTTTTAAATATTTTTTTTACATTTTTTTAAAATTTTTGTTTTGTTTCTGCAACCTAACATGAATGGGAGCCTAGAGCAGCCTAACATGGCTACCGCTCCCTGGCCAATCAGAGACTTCCACGATGGCTGAAAAAGGTGGGGGCTAGCGTCCTCCGCGTCCACGTGGAGGATCTCTATAAAAATCCCCTCCCCAACTGAGCCAAGCCATTCTGGGTTGGGATACCAAGGAGAGAGGGTGTTTCGCGTGCACTGGGAAGCTGCTTGCTTGCTTGGGGGAGAGAGGGCTAAGTGACTGGGGGTAGAGTGTTTCTGTTGTTGCTGGTTCGATATTGTGTTTTTTTGGGGGGGAATTGGCTGGGGGCTTGGGGCAGAGTCCTTGCTGTGGCTGGCTTTGGGAAACTTTTTTTTCCCAAAGGACATCTGCGTCCCTGCTAGTGCTGAGCTTGGGGTGCTTTCCATCTAACTCTTGAGGGAGACCTTTTGCCTTTCTGTTTTCTTTTTTGGAATTTAGCAATCACCACATCAGCCCTTCTTTGCAATCCTGAAAGGGGGGGGAACTTGAAAATAATAGTTTCCGAAGGACGTCTGCATTCCTGCAAGTGCATTGCTTCCCTCCCGCTCCGTTTGTAATCCCGAGTGTTATTGCAGCAATCACAAAGACACACATTGTTTTCAAACCTAAAGGGTACATTGGAAGAAATAGTTTCCAAAGGACGTGGGGCACCCGCCAAGGCATTGCTTCCCTCACACTCCATTTCTATTCCCAAGCCTTGGGCTGAGTTTTATTTCTGCAATCACAAAGTCAGACATTGGTTTGATTCGGTAGAGGGTCCACAGCAACTTATAGTTTCCAAAGGACGTTGCCAATCCTGTCAAGGCATTGCTTGGCATGTGCTGCATTTCTAATCCAAAGTCCTCAGCCAGAGTTTCATTTTTGCAATCACAAGGTCAGCCAGTGGCACCATTGATCAAAAGTTCAAAGGCAATTAATATTTTCCAAAGGACGTTGCCAATCCTGTCAAGGCATTGCTTGGCATGTGCTGCATTTCTAATCCAAAGTCTACATAAGTAGAAGAGGGACTTTTACAGTGATAAGAACCCAATTGAACAGGAAATAAGACTTTCAAACCAGGAACAGGTTTCTTCAAATATTGAAAAATAGTGTATTATAAAAAGTTATGAAAATTCTCCAAAAATCATAGGAGACAGGAAACATTCTGCAATTTGTTGAGCAAAGAGTGTGGAATGTGTTCTCCCATTGTACCAAATTTGATGAGTATAGCTCAAGAAATGAGGGTGGGAGACCCCCAGAAAAATCCCCCCGGTTTCCTGTTTTTTGGTGATTGCGCATGCGCGTCTGCCATTTTAGAAACATTTTAGAAACATTATGAATTTTCGGAAATATCCGAAAATTTTGGGTGAAAAATTAAGAAATAATTTCTATATCGAAGAGCCGGCACCCCCTACTCTAAAAACGAGAATTGAAACATTTTTTCCATCGATCGGACAAGCCTAGGGGCTATTATAAAATGGGCAGATGGATCAGTCCAACATCTAATTAGGTGTCAAAGGCCTTCTGGAAGAGCCAGGTTTTTAAATTCCTACGAAAGGAGAGGAGGGTAGGGGCCTGCCTGATCTCTCTAGGGAGAGAGTTCCAAAGCAAGGGTCACCAGCCTTTTGGGTCTAAAAGGCTTGAATTTTTCTAAGGTCGGTCTGCCCAAGGACTGACCAGATAAATTACTCTCATTAATCATTCCATACAAGGACTTGTTTTCATTTCCGCTATATTTTCCACTTTCTTGAATTGCCCCCTAAGCTTACCTCTTCAGTTGCTTCCCATCTTTTCTTCTGGGTTGTGCTGCTTAGTAACAGGACAATGTGATGCATTTTCTGCAACCATAATTCCTTTTATTCCTAGCCCCTCTTGTTTTGTTTAATCTGGCAGAGGAAGTGCCATTCACTTAACTACTTCTAGCACTCTAAAATTAATTAACTACTTTAAGCATAAGAAATACACTATACTGTTATAGCATTATAATTGCAATTTAACTGCCATGGCTGCATCCTAAGGAATTCTGGAGTTCATAGTTAGTGAAACCCCAAATCTCCCTGGCTAAGAATATTAAATGCCCCACCCCCAAAAAAGCCCTGGAAAGCTCAAGATTCCATAGGATATCGTTTTGACTATAAAAGTGAAATAATAGTGCTATAACAGAGTAGTGTCATTCATAGATTTGTTTGTTTCAGAATACACAAAGATTGAAACCTTATTCACACTTTATAAAATTGTTAGCTTGATAAGGATAAAGGGAAACCTATCCTTGCATGTATTCCCTTGATGCTGACTTTCCTGGTTTGAACTACTTAATCCGAAAGGCAACTGCAACCATATTTAGCTCAACAGGTTTTTAAGTGGCAGTTATTTCCAGTTCTTCCCAAGGCAATAGCAATATTTAACAAAACACAGTTACACACATACACTCTCATCTGGAAACCTTCTAGTTCAATCTGAGAAGGTTAGCAAAGAAGTTGGAAGGCTGCATCCCATCCCATGGACTTAATTTTTTGTTACAAAGCTGGAATTATTTGAATATACCTATTTGGGAATCAATTTGATCATGTCCCAGATGGCTGCCTTGAATCCTAACTTTGGGGAAAATTTGGGGTATAAATACAGGAATGAAATACCAAAGGGAGATGAATAAAACGAGCAAGAGACAGAATATGCACAAAGGTACTTTTTGGACAATGGCTTTCAGTGTGTTCCCCAGCCCGCATGATCACTTTTCCAAACTTCCTCTCTGTGCATTCAAGATTGATGGCTCCTGGTATCAAAAGAAATTGTGCATTTTCTTTCAATAAACAAAAATGAAAAATGATCAAAGAACTGGTGGGAAAATGTTTGAGTTAGACTCTGAAGACAACGGTGCATCTACACCATAGAATTAATGCTGTGTGACCTCACTTGGCAGCCGTGGTTCTACAAGACCTTTAGCTACCTCTTCCAAAGACTGTTGATGTCACAGCAACCTACTATCCCTAGGATTTCCATAACATTTATCCATGTCAGTCAAATGCATTAATGCATTAATGTTATTGTGCAGATTGGGCATGGGCAACCTTTAGCCCTCTAAGTGTTTTGGACTTCAACTCTCACCCAGTACCATCTGGATCCCCTGTGCAGATCTATAAAGGAAGCAGGGCAAATGCATGACTAAAGCACATCCAAAGCCCCAGAGATGGTGACTGTTTATAAGACAAACTAATCCAGAGAGGACTTTTGGAAATGTAAATGAAGGATTTATCTGGCTGTATAATATCCTAAAATTCTTCTGCCCCACAGGAGTGTTTGCTCAGTCTTATACAGAGAAGGAATTAGGTTTAGTCAGCCCAAGTGATGTTCCTGGAGAAATTACTAGGAAAAAGGCCAGCATACCTGGTTACTGGGCTGTGACAATTCTGCTGCTCCATTTCTTTCCCACTGCCAAGATCCCCAGCGCTTCAGATATGCATCCTACCTGCCTCAGAAAGCAACTAAGTTGGCAGGCCTGACCTGAATTGTGGCGCTGCTTTGATACCGATGGCCAATACCAGCAAAACTATTAGTACAAAGAGATTAAACCAACCGTGCTCACTTACATGGTTACCGTGGTAACGCCTGCTCTATACGGTGTGTGAAACACTCCATTCGTTTATTGATTGAGCCCCAGTCAAATTCAATCACAAGTGAAAATGGATTTTTTAATGCGACTATTAGCTGCTTTTGAAAGGCAAATTGAGTTCAGTTATACCGAGTCAGCCATCAAAAAACAATTTACCATCAGCCAGACAGTCCAGAACAGAGCTCGGCTCTGGTGAGATTGGTCTGGGATGAGGGTGAAAAAGAAGTGAAAGCAAAAGAAATCAAAGGAGATGGAAAGAAAGCCCAGTCATTCTGAGTGAGATTGAGGAGGGTGGCATTTGAATCTCAGGCCAGTTCCGATCCCCATTACACTATAACGAGGCTTTCCTCAAGGAAGGGAAATATAGCCTATGTATAATATATATGTCTGAGAGGCTCAAGAAGCATAGTGCTACCTAGAAATTTCAGGTTCTCCACCTTCCAATGCTGCAAATTTCTAAATATTCCTCTGAACACAGACTTAAGGGCTGTTAATCAGGAGGAGAACGACATTGTTGACAAATTTTAAAGGGGAATGTTGATTTATTTATCATCTTAGAAGGAAAAAGCAATAGGATCTGGAACAGTCTGAAAAAATAGAGGAGACATACAGCATGATCTATGGCTACGTAAGTGAATTAATTAATTGAAAATTAATTAATTGAAAATGACTCTCCTGTAGGATGCATGGGATAGTCATGCCCTCCAACATTTCACCAATGAAAAATGTTTCCAAGATTATTTTTTTTCGTGTCAGGGGTGACTTGAGAAATTGCAAGTCGCTTCTGGTGTGAGAGAATTGGCTGTCTGCAAGGACGTTGCCCAGGGGATGCCCGGATGTTTTTAACCATCCTTGTGGGAGGCTTCTCTCATGTCCCCGCATGGAGCTGGAGCTGATAGAGGGAGCTCATCCACGCTCTCCCCGGGTTGGATTCGAACCTGGCAGCCTTCAGGTCAGAAACCCAACCTTCAAGTCACAAGGCTTTAACCCATTACGCCATTGGAGGCTCCAGTGTTTCCAAGATGACAAAATGTTATTAACGAGGAATGGCACACAAGACAGGAGAGTCAACATCAGTTTGTGTGTTTGTTTCTTTTTTTGCCTGTTGTAAAGGAAAATATTCTACTCCCTTTTCTCCATTCCTTATTCTTGAGTACAGAGAGTGAAAATTACTTTTGCACTTTCAACTCAAGCTTGCACCAAATGGAGTATGCAACAGCAAAGGGGGGAAAGAAAAATAAGGACATCCAAAAAGCAACTGCGAAAGTGGGATGAGAGAGATTGTAAACAGTTGAAGTAAACAGCCAAATGTAAACAGTTGAAGATTATGCATAGTTATGGATCGACTGCCAGTGGCTGTAAATTGTATTCACTGGCTTTAGCTGCAAACTGACTCAAGATATTGTGCTGCTTGATGTAAAAGACAAGATGGCTCTCTTCCCTTCCATTCATAAATTGGACTAGTAACTGAATCTTATTTCTGTAGACGAGTTGAAATTTTCCATTTCACCTCCTGGAACCAGACGTGTTATGGGAAGACCACATGGGCAGCTCTTTCCTCCGACCCCCAATATGTATTGCCTGAGGCAGTTTTCTCACTCTATATAATGACAGAGTTAGCCCTAATAGATTCTGGTCTAAAATTTACAACAGCAGCAGCAGTCTTCCCGATGTTAGACTGCTGTGAGCCCAGATATCCTATGTATGACACTTCAAATAACAGATGAAAAGTAAGATATTAGTGTTAAAGAAAGTCAGAGTACCTAGAGTGCCTTCCCATTGAGAAAAGACTAAAGCTATTAGGTGAAAAAAGGACAAACAGCAAAGAAGAATATCACGAAGGTTTACAAAGCTGTCCATGCTGTGAAGATTGTCAGGGAAAGAGGCATGTTCCCTTTATCTTTAATAAAGAGGGTGACTTTCAGGTCCTCCGGTTGAACTGACTCATAGGAAAAGAAAGCTGTTCTTCATACAATACGTAATTGTGTTGCATAATTTACTACAAAAAGGTCTCTAGTTGTAATAGATTTGGGCTCAATGTACTGAACAAACCATGCTTTAAAAAGGTTCATGAGTTTCATAATATGTAGGCATGTTAATCTGAGGTGGACTTCCATTCCTAGTCCCCTAAATATAATGCTTGGATAGATGACACCACATTCCCTGCACATCTGGAGTTTCATCTCTCTCACACACTGCAAGTGCATTCAACTCTTCAGCTTTGGCTTCCTGGAAATCATGTTAGGATTTTGATATTTCTCTTGGGAGCTTTAGGTCACATCTATTAGTGAAACCTTTTGCCCTGTACATACAAAAAGAAAGAGGTGGAGAAAGCACATTCAAAGGATATCTTTTTTTCCTTGCTATCAGAATTTCCTTACGCACAAAATCCTCCAACAATAATTACCAGCTCATTCACAGTTGTATTTTTGTTGCTCATGCTGATAAACATTAGGAGGGTAGGCAAAAGGCTAAATCTCATGAAAGTGGAGCTAGGAATTCTTAAACTATATTGATTTTTAAGTAATACATATATCCATCCTTCTCTTTAAAAAAAAACCCAGCTGAACAAAGTTCACTACTTATAACAGAAAAGAAATGGTATGTACCATGTAGCATCTCCTCTATTTGTGTCCTAGCCTTTTGCCAACTGAGTTTTCCTATTCATTGCTATGGTGGCGAGAGACTCTCAGGTCGATGTAGCAATGAATCTATTCTGTGTTTTAGCCTGAACTTTAAATGAGCTATTCAAGATGTTCAACCTGTTTTGGAGATTTGGTCAACACCTTGAATAGCAATTTTGAAATTTGGGCAAAGAAATAAGAATGAGTTTATTGACTCACTGTCACTATTTGGTTTTTTCAAATAATTTTCATCATAAGACTGTGTGGGAGATTTGGAAAAAAAAAGAACATATTGGCTCCATGTTACCCAACAGTGAAGCTTTTATGGATAAGGCAGGTGATGTGATGAGGTGAACTTCACTGGCAGAATATCTTCCTCATATTCAGCTTTAAAAGCACAAGACTTTTAAAGGCTTGCTAGAAGCTGTCAATCCTCAGGAGGGAGGTTATATTTATTCACCCATTCCCTCTACTAAATCACATCTCTTAGTGCTGGGACAACATTGAGAGAACACAAAAATAACCTTGCCTTTCTTCCTCCAAGAAAATGATATGCTCAATGATGCAGTGGCGCATTTTGACATGAGGATATTCACTCGGATTTTCCCATTGCTGTGCCCATAAGGAGGTTTCCTTTAAAAAAATGCTAGCTGTGTTGATCTACACCAACAAAGAAGTTCTAGCAGTTTTCTATCAGGTGCACTCCTTTTGTAAATCTCTTAATTTCTCATTTAAGATTATGTAACCCCTAACATTTGTTGCATTATAGCAGTTATTGGTGTGGAGAGTTTTATCATCATCCTCATATCCCACCTTTCTGCCAACATTGGAACTAAGTTGTTTGAAGGAATAGGAAAACCTTAATCAGATGGGTGATAAAAGTCCAAATAAAGTTCTATAATAAATTTCCCATCTGTATACATGCAATCCTGGTCCAAAAGGAGATGAGAAGCTTCCTTCCACAAAAGCAGCCAGACACCACCCTTTGGAAGCATTCTGAAGCAATAAATAAAATAAATAAAAATTCAAAGATAAATTGAACCTAGAGAGCCATAAAAGCCATGGTCACATTTTTGCCACCCCTTCTTTAAGAAGAAACTTAGGATAATATGTATTATTACTATTATATTTATTTATACCTCACTTTATTTCCCCTGAAGGGAACTCAAAGTGACTTAACATAAATAAGTTAGCACAACATTTAAAATATACAAATATTAAAACAGAATTAAATATAAACAGTATTAAAAGATTCACAATTAAAACCATTCAAACTTATTTGATGCATATTCAAAGCTAATCATGGAAATCACCAAAACTATATCATATAGTGTCACCATCCCTGTTAGTCAAAAAATTTCAGCTCTTTGACATGACTTTTGTTTTGTATTCATGAGACTGTCTGAGGGCATGTCCAGTGAAAGATCTGCTCATGTTCCTGCCATTTCCCATTCACTGAATTCACGAAGGTTCAGACCAACAACGCTAATTTCCTTGTTTTCCCAGTCTTTCTATCCTCCTTTGTATTTTCTGCACAAACTCCTGTATAGGAGGAAAAAGCAAAATAAGTGCAGAACTTCTTGTGATCAGTGGTATAGAGGGAGCTTTACTTCTGGAAGCACTCTGATAGAAACAAAAGCTCAGACTTTTATTAGATTGCTCTCTTCTCTTGTTCATTTTGCTTTTATCCCTTGCTCTCACAATGCCTTACCTTCCTCAGTGTGCTACTTTTCAGATTCCTCCCTAATTTTTGAATTCTGTGCACATATACGTTCAAAACTCATCACAACAGATGCTGACAGAGTGAAAGGAATTTGACTGTAGTAAGTAAGAAACCTCACCCAGCTGAAAAAGATTTTAACTTTCAAAAGGAAATATATGAAAGTCTAACCGCAGCATGCAGTTCCACAGGGTTTCCATCTTTCCCACCCCTAGTAGAAGCTGTGAGCTTTAACAACTGCCCATCAGGCAGAAATTTCTTAGCATGGAGATTCATGCAGCTATTAAAGGTACTATGCTTCTGTGTTAAGAAGAAAATGTGGCAACCTTTACAAAGAGGTTCTATTCTAGATTTTCACAGGAGATTCATGTCCACATTTTCCAGTGTTATTAGATACTACCCAAAGAGCCCAGCTTGCATTTTGACAGATGCTTTGCTGAGCATTTATCTGTGGGTTTGCACCACACTTCTTTTTCTCCACATCTGCTGCAGTGAAGATTGACAACTTTTTCCTTGTTTTTCTACTGAAATCCATAATTAGTCTGCAACACACATCCAGCTGTTTTCTAATTCCCATATATTTCTAATCCCCCTCTTTAGTGAACTACAATTCTCAAATGATCATAATTAAAATTGTGATTTGTTATGGATTACTTTTTTCTTTTGCAAAGCAAAGGCTGTCTGCATGCTCTCTCATGACAGGTGCCCCCACCTGTCAATTCTTGTTGATCTTATGTGTTTATATAAAAACACATGTGATAGTCAAAGATTGGGTCCGAATCTTATAAATTAGTCCCAATCAGAGAAGTTTCATTGAATTAATGACTGAATGGGGATTCAGTTGTAATGGCTGAATGGTGACTTAAGTTGGGATCGCCAAGACTGAGCAACTTGCCCCTCCGAAACACCCTCTAGAAAAATGATGGCACTTTGCTATGTTTTCCCCCTGGGGCATTTAGGTACAAGAAAGACCCTTTTTTTTTTTTACATCAGGAGGTGACCCAGGTGTACTTCCTGTTCTCTTTGTGATTTCTAAAGGACATTCTGGGCCTAAAAATGATCTTCACGGCAAAAATTTTGTGTGTGTATCCCCCCAATTTGGGGACATTTTTTACTCTAGGATCCACAAAAATAATATCTTCAGGATACACGAAAGTACACTAGTGTACTCACTGAACATCTGGGAGAATAATGTCTTATCTTTTCTCTGGACTGCGGCTGGACATAGACCTAGTGGCTCCCTCCCGTGTCCATGTAAGCACACTTAAGCATGGAGAAAGTCTGTTGTCATTAGGTTGGAGGGTTAACAAAGTGGAAAGACTCTTGGGGATCTTAATGCTGTGTCATCATGATATATACAAACTACTTCCTTTCCCCAGCTGTAGTTATGACATATAGTGAAATTCAGCCATGATTTAGGAATCAGAATATAGGGGATTCCTCCTCCCACCCAAGAGCATACAACTGAACTCATTAATCCATACCCCAGTTCTGAAATTCTAAATTAAGTTGGGGTCACTTTGTCCATCACAATGTTTTGTTCTGGCAGTAACTTGGGAGAGGAGGCTTACATGAGAACTGAGCAGCTGTAGTACAGAATTGAATCCTCCCCATACAGTTGCCACTTTAAAATGTTGGCCACTGATCATAGCAGTCTCACTTACACAGATCAAAAGTAGCCCAGACAGCACAGTGCTGTTTAAAAGGGAAAAAAATGCAAAGAAGGCTTTATCTGCAAAGAAACTCTTGGCAAGCATCTGTTTGTGAGCCCAGATACTTGCAGGATCCATATCCTAAATTACAAAGCTACAATAGGGATTTGCTTTCGTATCTCTCATTCTTTTCAAAAGCCTTTGGTTTCAAATAAATGAAAACAGAATTTAACATGTTTGAAGTGAGAAAATAGTGTCATTTTACAATACTGTCATTCAAATATTACTTATTTAAGCTACAGGCACATTATATCGACTGTAGAATTGCTTTCATTTTTTCATCTGATAGTCTGTTTATTGAGCAGAGCCTGAATTATATGGGTTTGTATTCTAATCATAAATGCTATTTTTCCAGATATAGATACTAAAATATAAATAAATATTATTGCTTCAGGACTTTGGCATCGTGGCAAGAAATAACTTGCTGGACAATAGCTTTCCATCCTTGTCTAGAAAGTATAATTTCCAATGCATTTCTTATTGCCCATTTCAAGCTATTGGGAACTGTGAATATCTTCCTGCTGAAGAGTTTTCTTCTAAGGAGTTCATAGAATCATAGAGTTGGAAGAGACCTCATGGGCCATCCAGTCCAACCCCCTACCAAGAAGAAGGAAATCACATTCAAAGCACCCCTGACAGATGGCCATCCAGCCTCTGCTTAAAAGCCTCCAATGAAAGAGCCTCCACCACACTCCAGGACAGAGAGTTCCACTGCCGGACAGCTCTCACAGTGAGGAAGTTCTTCCCAATGTTCAGGTGGAATCTCATTTCCTGTCGTTTAAAACCATTGTTCTTCATTGTAGTCTCCAAGGCAGCAGAAAACAAGCTTGTTCCCTCCTACCTATGCCCAGCTCTTTCAGCCGCTCCTCATAGGTCTTGTTCTACAGACCCTTGATCATTTTAGTCACACTCCTCTGGACACCTTCCAGCTTGCCAACATCTCCTTTCAACTGTGGTGCCCAGAACTGGACACAGTGTTCCAAGTGTGGTCTGACCAAAACAGAATAGAGGGGTAGCATAACTTCCCTGGATCTAGACACTATATTCCTATTTATGCAGGCCAAAATCCCATTGGCTTTTTTAGTTGCCGCATCATGTTGCTTCTTTCAGAGTGCTTTCGATTAAACAAGACACTACAACCCCTTGACAACCATGCTGTTATTCTGCATTTTATCTCTGGTCCCACCCCAACTTTTCATCTAAGTCATTAAGAAAGATGTTGAAGAGATCCAGGCCCAGGACGCAACCCTGCGGCACTCCACTTATCAGTTCTTTCCAGAATGAAGAAGATGCATTGGTAAGCACCTTTTGGGTCGTTCACTTAGTCAATTCCAGATCCACCTAACTATAGTTTTGCCTAGCCCACATTTGACTAGCTTGTTTGCCAGAAGGTCATGGGGGACCTTGTCAAAGGCCTTACCAAAATCCAGATATGCTATATCCACGGCATTCCCTGCATCTACCCAACTTGTAACTCTATCGAAAAAAGAGATCAGATTAGTTTGGCATGACTTGTTTTTTATACATCCATGTTGACTATTGACCGCATTCCTTTCTAAGTGTTTGCAGACCACTTCCTTAACAATCTTTTCCAAAATCTTGCCTGGTATCGACATGAGGCTTACCGAACGGTAATTATTAGGGCTGTCCTTTTTTTCCCTTCTTGAAGATGGGGACCACATTTGCCCTCCTCCAATCTGCTGGGACTTCTCCCGTTCTCCAAGAACTCTCAGAGATGATTGCCAGTGGTTCTGAAATAACTTCCACTAATTCCTTTAATACTTTTGGATGTAGTTGATCTGGCCCTGGGGACTTGAATTCGTTTAGAGAGGTCAGATGTTCCTGGACAACTTGTTTCCCTATTAGGGGTTGGATTTCCCCTAATCCTTTGTCCACTGCATGTTGCTGAGGTTGAGGACAGCTTTCTTTTTGTGAGGAGACTGAGGCAAAGAAGGCATTAAGTAATTCTGCCTTTTCCCTATCCCCTGTCAGCATTATCCCATCGTCTCCTCACAGAGGCCCTATCGCCTTCTTCATTTTTCTACGTAAGCAAAGAAGCTTTATTATTATTATTTTTAATGTCCCTGGCAATTCTGAGCTTGTTTTGCACTTTAGCCTTGTGAACCTTTTCCCTACAAGGGAAGTTGCCTTTTTCAAACATTGTAAATGCATTTGTAATATTCCTTTATAAAATAGAATCAAAGAACCCAAAATGTGACACAACACAATTCCCCATAGCTAGAAAAGTAACTAAAATGTTACAGTTGCACTGCAAAAGCATTGACGTTGTCCCTTTATCATGTATTTCTTGTGTTGTCTTTGGTGAAAAGACCAACAAAACCTTTACACCTCACTTCTATCTAATCAATGTAAATTGTTGTATAAAACTTATTAAAGGTCATAGTGAAAACAAGAATGGAAAGAAGAATAACGATGATGGTGTTATTAAGGAGATGTGAACAACAATAAAACAATGTAATCAGTTATGTAATCACTAACATTGGGAGAGAAATGCAAAGACAGCTGAATTTGTCCAACACAGTTGTCAAACAAACATTTGACTGAGCCCTACAGCTATCCCTAAACATATGCTTTTAAGTAGAGGCTGGATGGCATTGGCCATCTGTTGCGGGTGCTTTGAATGTGATTTTCCTGCTCTTGGCAAGGGATTGACTGGATGGCCCATGAGATCTCTTACAACTCTATGATTCTATATGCTATATCTGGGTGACAAATTGTAATTCAGTCCTTCTTATTAGGTATGTAACCAACACTTGTGGGATGACCCCTTGAAATAAATATAGATAGCAGGTTCAAAACACATAAACATCACATGTAGAGAAGATCACAGGTTTAAGAAAGTCTTCAGTGAACAAAATTATGACATAATGCCAGGGAAACAAGCACCTCTCATATAAATAGCTTTGCCCATGTTGGATATGGAGTGGAGCTCCTGTAACTTTAATTCTAAAGAGATCAATGAGCAAGAAAATATACTATTAGTATTAAACTCTGTCAAGCTAGATGAAGGTACCTGTTGTCTTTTACCTTCCAAACTCCAAGTTTCTCCTGCAGCCATCCCTTCTCAATATAACTCTTACCTCACCAGTTGAAAGTGGAGGGAATGGAACATTCAACTGGGACAGAGCTGTATGCTCCTGAAAACCCCTCCCTAAGACTCTTCAACAGGGAGACAAGAACCATGATGGTAGAGAATGGCTATAGCTGAATGTTGGAGGTTGGAAAGTAAGAAAGTAATAGTATCTTCATAAGTTGAAAAAGTTCTATGGTATCTTGTCATGTTCCACAATTAAAGTAATGGAAGCTCTGTCACATATCCAGCCTGGTATCCCTACAGATGATGCATGGATTCAAAGAAACATCTGCTGGGAGAACAGGAATTACTGACAGAGGTTGAACAGAGACAAGTTCACAACTTATTTTCAGTATGCCAAGGTTAGAGTGCTCTGGTAAGAAGTATTCATTCAGCAACCCCCCCCCCAATGTACATGTATAAGGTCACAGGTTGAATCAAGTTAAAGCGCTATGAACCTTGAGTATTTCTGTCAGATTGCAAAAGTCAGTGAAGTAGCTGACATCCAGGATGGTATTTAGGGCTTTTTTAAAGGAACTTTCAAGGGAATTCAAAAGGGCACTTTAAAACAATACATTTTCCATCTTCAGTTTGAGTAAACGCACATCTGAGTATATAAAGAAATGTTATGAATCAAATGGTTTTTTTTTTCTTTTTTCTCCCTGAACTATTCTGAAAGGAATTTAACATTAGCACTCCATCAAGTGAACCATGTTCGAAACTCTACCGACCCCTTCACCCTATTGTGTCTCAGTGGTATATTATGATTTTTTTTCTTCCAATGTGCCTTTTTTGACATCTTGATCTAAAGACATCAAAAGCTTGCACAGAGTTGTGCTCCATTTTGTTTGACTCAGTAGATTACAACAATATGCATTGTGCATTTTAATAGTAATTGATTGCATTTTAAAAACTTCAGATGGAGTGAGCGAAGTTCAGTAATAGAGAATTACTGAGAGTTGTTGAGGAATTTCATCAGCACTTAACATATTTATTGTTTTTAAGATTATCTATTAGCATCTCTTTGCATTTCTCAAAAGGAACAGTATACCAAAATCAGTTGCCCCAACACAGCAGTTAGCCTTTTCCTTTAAAAATAATAATAATAAATCTAGTAATATTGAAACTCAAACTAAAATACAAAATTGAACTAATGATCTCATAATCTAGCTCAGTAGATAATAGCAATGGATACACATTGCCATCTAGCAAGAATATGTCATCTGTGCCAGCGGTGGGCTTAGCCAGTGGAATCTTCTTTGTTTTGTACTATTTCCCCTCAAAAAATCCATTATTTGGAGCCTGGTACAAAAGACAATGTTTACAATGAAATAAATTCTGAACTCATATATTTGCTTTGAGTATCAGAATGGAGTGAAGCTCACACAAGCCAATTCTATTTATCCCATGTGGTTTTTTTTATTCTAGCAACCGCATTTGAATTGAGGTGATTGTTATTTTGTTGCTGTTATTGACTATTGAGAGTCAGCTATTTTTGCCAATTTACTTCAAATCATCCAAAAATCAGCTAATCAATCTCAAACTAGCTTCTGCCCATCCTCATGTATGCTATGTGACAGGAAGTCTGACTGCTGCATCAAGAAACTCTGAGCTGCCATATTTTCAAAAGCCAATTCCTGTATGCATGAAGCCACAAGGAAGAAAAAAATATTTTTTAAACTCCTTTACCCAATCTGAGGGAGGGAGCCCTATTACAGAGCCTGAATTACATGACCAACCACTGGCATCTTCCCTGAGATTACATTATTGATGTTTTTCTTTAGGCTCTTTCTGCACCTCACCTGGCTGACACTTTGATGCAGCAGGAGGCAGGATGGATTGCTGCGAGATTTTTACCATCCACCACAAAATGTGAATAGTGTTGAATACAACAGTACTAATAAGAATTTTAAAGCTTCTAGTAAAAATGAAGTTTGCATTCCACAACTATGAATATATGTTTCTGGCTTCTGCCAGAGATGTCCCCTATTCCCAGTCAAAGCCTGAAGAGATAATAGATTTCTCAGGTCTAAATCCAGTTGGTATTCCTGATGGGACTAGACTCATTGAATCAGATCATGAATGGTAAGTCGACATTTATGTAACTGCACAAATCTCATCAGTCAATCTTTATTATGACTCTTGTAAACTCCATTGATTCAAATGGTCTACTGTAATTGGAACTAGCAATGGGATTTAGGCTTCACTCCTGAATATTCCTGTTCCACAAAGCATGGTTTGTTGCAATAGTGAATTCTTTTATAAACAGATATCATGTCTCATTTTCTTTAATGATTAAGAGCAAAATCCCACTCTTAAGACTTTTCAAGGAACCTGTGTGTGTGTAATGAATCTCAGCTTTCAGGGCCATCTGGAAACAACTTAATTATTTTGAGGATAGCCATGTTCTTTTTTAATGGACAGACTCTTTTATGTCTTATTTCAGTCTAGAACATCATCTCACTGGCATCAGAGTCTCCAGGTATCACACGTTGCCAAACTTCAGCTTCTTGTAGTATATGAGTACTATAAGTATCCTGGAGCATTACTGCCTGCCTTTTCTTGTTCTTCCAGGCCAACTCGTTTAGGGGTAGAATTGCAAATATCATCTTTTCAGATGCCTTTATTAATCAGCATACCAAGCATACAGCAGTCCAGTTCAGCCATTTTCCCCTCCTTGTGGAGAGATGATGTGCAGATTTTTCCTTTGAATTGCAATCCTGACTGAAGTCAATATGTTTGGTTCTTCCATACTTTCTTTAGTTCAGAGAAAGTGTGCAGGTGAGCCTGTCAGGGGATCTAACAAGATGGAGCCAGTAATGCCCTGCTGTCTCTTCACATGTATGGAGGTAAAAACTTGCAAAATACTGCATCTCAGTCTAAAAACCCTTAGAAATAATGTCTAAGCAACTTTTCGTCTTGTCCGGTTGGTTATCCAGTTCCTTGTTGGTTTTGTTGCCATTTTCTCTTTGGTGTATAACATCTGTTGCAGCAGTATCTGTCTTTATGCCATTGTCTAATCTGCCATGATGTTCCATTGACCCCAGGCAGCCAGAGACATCAGTGCCTTTCTGGTCCTATTGGTTTAGCTACGGCAATATACAGGAAAATTAAGCGACTAAGTGTTGAAAGCTATAAAAGGCAATATGCAAAGAAGGAATGAGAATGTTGAAAAGAGGGGCTCTCAGCTTTCCAAATGGACCAGCTTTCACAACAATAGAAACTGTAACTATAATGGTATGGACAATCCTAATTTTAGTATTTAGTGATATATCTTGACATGTTGAGATCTTGCCTGGTTTCTTCATGGTTGCTCTCCTATCTGATTAATGAGTGAGCCAAAATCTGGAAAACCTTGAACTATTACATTATTTTTATTATTGTCATGACCAGCAGTTTGGTGGTGTTAGTATTGGTGCCAGGGAGGGGTTAATCTCCCTCCTGTTTGTAGGAGGTTAGGTCGACCTTCTCTTCCAAGTAAGACTGTAGTACTCATTTGGGAAGCCTGGTGAAATGCAGCTGTAAAGAGCAGCATAAAATAATGTTGTAAGAGACTGCTTTGGGGAGAACACTATCTGTTGTACTAGGATATGTTTTCTGGCTCTTTGTTCCCTGGACTGGAGTTCATGCCTAATTCTGATATCCTGAGTGTTTTCTGGGGAACCCTGAAACCTAGCCATGAAACTTGGAACTTCCTATTAGTATTTGGACTGACATTTTGGCATGACTTCTGGAATGGAAAAGCCAATTTGAACCTTTGATTGATTGACATTACTTTGCCTGAACTTCTGAATATTATTTTGGGAACATCGTCCAAGCCTTGAACTTGAGACTTTTGTCTTATACTATCTGCCAGGTGTTATCTTTATGTTTGTAGTTGGACATCGGAAAGACTATATAGTTAAGATATTGCATATCAGTAAAGATGTTTTAGACAAAATCTGGGTGTTGTTTTGATTAAACTCTGCCCACAATTCCAGGCAAAGACAATAGCCTGTTTTAAAGTTATGGAAATAATTTATGGTCATTATTTTTGTTTTCTTAATGTTCAACTGTAAAACTGCTTTGGATTTTCTTCCTGGGCTTTCTTCTTCAGTAACCATTGGAAGTCTTTGCTATTTTCTGCTAATTGTATGGTGCATATCTTATATTGCTGATGTTCTGTCCTCCAATTTTCATAGCTCCTTCCTTCAAGCCGAATCCTTCTTTATGTATGAAGGGTAAACAGACAGGCAGGGTGCCATAATGCATCCTTGCCTGACTTCCTTGCCAATTGGAAACCATTTCATTTCTCCATATCCTGTTCTGAATAAAGGTTATGTATCAAAATAATAACATGTCTCTTTGGATTGAGTCTAGTTCAATCATTAGCTACAGTACTACTCATAGTTGTCTTCTGCTGTGCCCTAATAGCTCATTGAGTGCCATCCATCCTAGGAGTTTCATTCTCTGGAACTATCTCTTGATTTATTTTGGATTGTTTCATCATACGTTTTTCATAGTAAAACATATTCAAAATGAGGTTTATCATAATGCCTACTGTATAATACTAATGAATGTCCTCCACCATATGAACCTCCACTACTGCTGCTGCCCAGTTGCTGTTTCGAACGTTTAACCTGGCTCCTTGGCAAAAGCCTGTCTGATGTGGGGGACCCTGCCAGCAGCACTACTGCCAATAGCATAGCCTGACTCTTGTCTCACACAAGCATGTTCTCTAAATAGGAATATGATTTTATCTTAACTATCATTTTTATCTCAGGTCTAAATCTTAAATTTAAACTGTTTATATTGTTTTAATGCATGCTGCCCTTATATACATGCTAGAGGAAAAGTTATAAATGTTTGAGCAAATAAATAAAAACAAAAAGCCCAAGGTAATTCTCGATCACTGGTATAAAGTACCAGGGATGTACGTTCTTCACACATCTCAACAGCAAGTTGATACTATTCTAGTTTTGCTACCATTCGATTTTCTCAATGTTTTGACTAAGATCAAATGTGTAGGGCAATTTAGAGATGTGTCATAAATTGTCCAACATCCATTTTGTGATAAATGTTGTCCTTCCCTGCTTTGAGTCTCCTGTGGTAGAGATAAGGTAAGGTAAGGTTTTCCCCTGACATTAAGTCCAGTCATGTCTGACTCTGGGGGTTAGTGCTCATCTCCATTTCTAAACCGAAGAGCTGGCATTGTCCGTAGACACCTCCAAGGTCATGTGGCCGGCATGACTGCATGGAGTGCCGTTACCTTCCCGCCGGAGCGGTACCTATTGATCTACTCATGGGTACCGAACTGCTAGGTTGGCAGAAGCTGGAGCTAACAGCAGAGTTTAAATAAATATAATAATAATTGCCAAATAACTGTCATGACATCTGGTAAAGGCTATATTACAATGCATGGTGACATTCCATATGATCTAGAAGGCTGGGAAACCAGTTTTGAATTGAATAAAAATTCTCCAAAGATAAGGCAATAAACAGATTAACCCAAATGACAGAGGAAAGCAACCACCATGTGACAAAGTATAACTTTGATCATAGAGAAAAATATCTGGAATATGCATCCAAGAAAACCTGCCAGTTTTAATTGTACAGAGGATCACACAATGAAATATATAATATATATTCCAATCACTACTGCACCTAATTATACAAAAGAATAAGTAAGAAAATCTTTGCAATGCATCTGAAATATAATGTAATGTGATGTGATATAATATAATGAATATAATATGATATACCTGTATTTACTCAAGTCTAATGTGCCATCAATCTAATGCGTACCTCAATTTTCAAAACTCTGAAACCTGAAAAGTATTTGCTGCCAAATGGAATGCACAATGGCAAAATGTGCACTCTTTGTTAATGGCCAAAAAAGGAGCACATTACTGTTGCTGCCTGCTTAAAATTCCTATATTATAAATAATTGTGTTAGAACATCAAAGCTTCCAGCCATTGAAAGGAAAACCTTTGTGTGCATCTCTGCTGTATGATGAATCTACTTTAATTGCCCTGGTTCAATGCTATGGAATCCAGGAGGCTGCAGTTTGCCAAGGTTTGAGCCTTCCCTGCCAAAGAATACTGGTGCCTTACCCAACTACAAATCCCAGGATTACATAGCATTGCTCTATGACAATTATATTACAGATGACATCTCTCAAAGAGGAGCTCCAGGTGCTCCTGAAGCAGTTTCCCCTTTTGTTTTGGCTTAGCACTAAGATTACCGTATTACGTGAATCTAGTGCGCACCCTAATTTTGGCAAGGTGATTTAGCCAAAAAAGATGAGCATTAGATTAGAGTAAATACAGTCATATGCTATTAATATAAGTTGCATGGCAGCTAGTTTTGTCAGCAACCTACTAAAGAAGGGAAAATTCAGTAAAGTGATGCTGTCACTACTGCCAAGGGGAGAAAGAGGAATTCTCCCCAAAAGACTGACTATGGGTAGATCTACACTGTGATTAATGCAGTTTGACACCACTTTAACTGCCATGACTCAATGAAAGGAATTCTGGGAATTGTAGTTTTACAAGGTCTTCAGTCTTCTGTGAAATAGTGCTTCACCAAACCACAACTCCCAGGATGCCATAGCATTGAACCATGACAGCTAAAATGGTGTCAAACCACATTCATTCTGCAATGTAGATGCACCTTCAGACTCAGGTTCAGGGAAGTCCATTTACCCACAGACAGAAATATTAGTACTACTGGAAGACTGTTCTTTTAATCAGGTCTGCCATGTCACTCTATTTGTTTTCCTAAATCTTCTTATTTCCAGTTTCCTTCCCATGATAAAAAAAATTCCTTCAGTTAGAAGCAAAATATATTGTGAATAGGTATTTCAGATATATAGTGGATTTATAAAACCTGATGTGTAGGCAAAAAAAAAAATACATTGCTGCACAACAGGAAGCAACAGGATGTTCATTCCCAAATGTTAGTTTTTTGATTTAAAGTCATTTGTCTCAAGGTTGCCATTTCAACTGATAGAGTATTTGATTTTATGTTAACGAGTTTCAAGAGGATGTGATTAAGCTTTGCATGCAATGCCATATAATGCAAGTGGCACATGCCCCACTTCACTATGAATAGCATTGTTTTGAAGAGCTTCATTTTGCATAGAATCCCTGTGCTCCAACCCTGGCTCTAAAAATGTAATTCTAATTTAATTTCACATAAAGAAGCATAAATTGCCCTCTTTGACATTATTATGGTTCATCCCGGCAATTTTAACTCTGTGATATTAAGAAAGCAAATTATTGGTATGTTGTTTTTTCTACCCTCTACCCTCTTTTTCCCATTCTTTATCCTCAAAAGCCACCATCCTCTGAAAGCTTTATTCTTAAATCCTGAAAAATGAAAACCCTAAGGTAAAGAATATAGGCAAGTATTTAAATTCAATGGGGACGTTATTTTCACAGTTAATGATTAGACATGATTCTCCTTCGATATACCATCTGTCCAATATTTATTTTCAAAACCTGAAATAAATTATTTTTAGTGAGATGATTCCCACTTGTAGGGTCAAACCTTACCAATAATTTCAAGAGATCTTGTGAATAAATTGCTAAACAGCTGCCAGGTGAGTGTTGGGAGCAGGAATATTGTTGGTGACATATGTCTGCATAACCATAGGTTATGTTCACATATGTCCTTTGAGAGAGAGCATTGCAAAGGAGGCATTTACTACTTCTGTGGACAGTATCTTTGCTCGTCCTGGCTTATAAAATCAGCCAGGGGGTGACTGGCAGAGTGGGTGAAGGTGCTGGTTAATGCCTCCTAGACCCAAGGCACAATGCCAATTAGATTCAAGGAGGCAGTTGTAAGACCGCTATTAAAGAAACCAGCACTGGATCCCACTGACCTGAATAATTATAAGCCAGTATCAAATCTCCCTTTCTTGGGCAAGGTTCTAGAGAAGATGGTGGCTTCACAACTCCAAAGTTTCTTGGAAGACACCAATTATCTGGGTCCATCTCAATCTGGTTTCAGGCCTGATTACAGAACCAAAATGGCATTGGTCGCCTTGGTGGATGATCTATGAAGAGAGCTAGACAGGGGGAGTGTGTTACTGCTGGTTCTCCTGGACCTCTCAGCAGCTTTTGATACCATCAACCATGGTAGCCTTCTGGGCCGTCTCTCTGGGATGAGGCTTGGGGGCATTGTTTTGCAGTGGCCCTGGTCCTTTCTGGGGGGGGGGGGAGGACCCAGATGGTAGATCTGGGGGACTCCTGTTCAACTCCCTGGCCTGTGGCCTCTGGGGTCCCTCAGGGTTCAATTCTGTCTCCCATGCTATTTAAAATCATCCAGCGTTTTGGAGTTTGGTATCAAATTTACGCAGACAACACCCAACTCTATTACTCCTTTCCACCAAAAGCCAAGGATGCTGTTCTGATCCTGAACCAATGCCTGTCATAAATGATGGACTGGATGAGGGCCAACAAACAAACTAAATCCAGTCAAGACAGAGGTACTCCTGGTCAGTTGTAAGGCGGATCATGGTGTAGGATTACAACCTGTGTTGGATGGGGCTGCACTCCCCCTGAAGACACAGGTTCGCAGTCTGGGTGTACTCTTGGACTCATCATTGACCCTGGAAACCCAGGTGTCGGCGGTGGCCAGGAGCACCTTCACACAGCTAAAACTTGTGCGGCAGCTGCGCCCATACCTCAAGGCGCTGGACTTGGCGATGGTAGTCCACGCCTTAGTCACATCTCATTTGGACTACTGCAATGCTCTCTACATGGGGCTGCCTTTGAAGATAGTTTGGAAACTATAGCTAGTTCAGCAATCAGCAGTCAGGTTACTAACTGGAGCCCCATAGAGGGAGACAACCACTCCCATGTTGTGGCAGCTCCACTGGCTGTTGGTCCATTTCTGAGCTTAATACAAAGTGCTGGTAATTATCTATAAAAGGCCTAAACAGCTCAGGTCCAGGCTATTTGTCAAATCGCATCTCAGGATCTTTGGTCAGCAGAGGACCCCCGTCACAAGCATGGCTGGTGGGAAAGTGAGAGGGGGCCTTCTCTGTGATCATCCCTCACCTCTGGAACTCCCTCCCTAAAGAAATTAAAATGCCCCCCACCCTCCCCTCCTGTCATGACTGTCATGTTTAAATTTATTGTTTTTCTAATGTGGAATTTTTATTATAATGTGTATGTTATTGTCATTTTATACTTTTGATATTAATGAAGAAATTGTGGCATTGAATGTTTGCCGTTTATATGTATGTTAACCATCCTGAGCCCCTCTGGGGAGAGAAGTCAGTCTAGAAATGAAGTTTTTTAAAAAATTATTATTATTATTATTATTATTATTATTATTATTATTATTATTATTATTATTATTATTCTCCACCTCCCCTGACACCTTTAAAGAGATGGAGCCTACTGCCGAGGCTGTTGGGGGGGGGGGGGCAAGACCCTGGCCAGTATTGAGCCCCTGTTGCATTTTGCGAATTGGGGAAAAAGGTGGCCTCACCTTCCCAGATTTCCAGCAAGTCTCTGAATATCTGTCTTACCTCAGCTGAAGTCTGCAACAGGTACTCTCTGCTTGCTATTGCTATCATTATATACAGCTGGCTGTTCACATTCATGGGTTAACTCCTGCAGATTTTATTATTTGCAGATTTTTCTGTCACCACATCCTATTCCATTTTAAAGGCTTGTTTTCCCTGTCTGCAAACCACATGAGACCAAAGCTCCATCTATACTGTCCTACAATGCAGTTTCAGAATGCAGTTTAACTACTTTAAACTGCATTGTATGGCAGTGTAAACTCATATAATTCAGTTCAATGCAATTAAACTGTATTATTTGGCATTGTAGATCCAGCCTGGGAAAGATTGCAAATGATATGGAATTTAGACAGTAATAAAATGAGAGGGAACTGCCTGGTAAGCATGGCTAACCATAATCAATAAACCAAAGTCTCAGATTAAAGACTCATCAGGAAGCGAAGACAAAGGACAGAAGCGTTTTAATGCATTCTTGTCAAGAACGGATGCTTGTGGGCTCCTGACCAAAAGTACAAGCATAAAGGAAATTGTGTTATGCAACCAGTTTTATAACATTATTTAAGTTTGAATTCCCTCCCTTGCCTCCGATTGGCTAAGCTTCTATGATGTGGCTGGAAATCCCCTCCCAGCCAGGCAGGAGGAGTCTTCAGGAAGTGTTGGCATTCTAGGCCAGCAGGGGTCCAGGTTGGGGATGATGGAATTATGAAACCCAGGCTCCTGAGAGCAATGTAAACTGAACTCTGTAGTCTTGGTTTGGGTTAGGTAAACAAAGATATATATTGAGGTGGGTGTAGCTGAGCTCTTGGGAGCGACTGCCTATAGAATAATAGGCTTCTGTTTTTTTTGTTGCTGTTGCTGTTGTTGTTTTTCCTGGGAATGCATTCTTGAGCAATGGCCCTTTGGCTTGAGTCAGGCTGTTTAGATAGTTTCTTATATTAAGTGCATTTAAGAACAAGGTAGAATAAAGGAACAATTTATACATTTCAGACTCGGAAAATAGATACATATAAAAAGATAAAATTTATATAGAAAGGAATAGATACAAATATGGTAGCTGCTGATCTTAATTTTGTCCTTGGATTTCTGTGCATGAAGATGATGAAATTATGTAAATGTATTTTCCCAAGTCAGCTAAATAAAGAATGTTGAAATGGCCAAAGTCTCCTTTGTCTCTTGAGACACACCTTAGGCTGGTTCCCAGCATGGCATAATAGCTGGATGGTTTGCCCCTTAACCTAGGTTAGACAGAGGGCAATGTCTCTCATCTCAGAAGTAAAATAGAATATATTTAATAGATATATATGAATAAAGTGGAATATAGTTCATGGTTAGGAGGATAGAGAGAAGCAAGGGTCTGCAGGAGGTAGGGCTTAGGAGACTGCATGTAGGAGAAAGGGTGCCGCTGTATTCCATTTTGGTTTGTTGCCCTTGGAAAACTATAAATCTTCCTTATGGCAAACTATACATTCCTTTTTATTAGGGGTGAGGGTAGCTGTGTTTGATAATACAAACATGAAGCAAGATTTCTAAGTCCTATTAAAATGGTGTAGGACAGCCATGGAAGTGGCGGTAAGCTCCACCTGTTACTCACTTCTGCCTTGTGAAAGGTTGAATCTGCATATCATCCTTTTTATGTGTGTTAAATACATTGGAGAGAGAGAGATGGATATTTGCAGTTTTTCCACTTTCACAGGGGTAATGTATCATTTATCCCCAAGAAAATTATGGGACAATTGCATGTCCTCTTTTTCCCAGTTCAGGACTTCAAAATAAATATAGCTAAAACGCACATCATACAAAAGAAAACAATGTAAATATTATTATTAAACCATTTTAAAATGTTTTGCTAATAAACATAACACATAATCATTGAAAAGAAAACAAAAAAATAGACAAAACAGCACAATGTATTGAACATCATTGCCCCATTAGCAACCAGTCTTCAAGGGCCATCTGAAACAAATTAACCTCCCCAAAAGTCTTTGCAGAAAGATAGCAAAAAGGGTACCAATTGACCATCTCTTAGAAGTGAGTTCCAGAGATTGGGAGCAGACATTGAGAAAG
Organism: Anolis carolinensis; assembly: GCF_035594765.1. NCBI lineage: Eukaryota > Metazoa > Chordata > Lepidosauria > Squamata > Anolidae > Anolis > Anolis carolinensis. Next base: position 193,105,758 of record NC_085844.1, read on the forward strand.
TCCTCTCTCACATTCCCAGTGGATAGGACAGAGAAAAGGTCCTTCTCAGAGGATGTCACAATCTGGACAGACATCTATAGGAGAGTACGATCCTTCAGATGACTTGGGCCTGAGTCATATAAGAATTTATAGGTCATGACCAGCACCTTGTATTGTGTCCAGAGACTGTTTGGCAGCCAGTTGAGCTATTGCAACAAGGGAGTTATGTACTTCCTCTAACCAGCCCCAATTATGCATCTGTCTGCAGCTCTTTGGACCAGAGCCGGCCCTAGGTATTTTTCAAGTGTAGGCGAACAGAATTTTGGCGCCCCCCCAAACCAATCACTGAAAAATAAATGCGTTGGATAAGCGAAAATGTTGGATAATAAGGAAGTATAAAGGAAAAGCCTATAAAACATCAAATTACATTATGATTTTAAAAATTAAGCACCAAAACATCATGTTTTACAACAAATCAATAGAAAAAGCAGTTCAATACATGGTAATGTTATGTAGGAATTACTATATTTGCAAATTTAACACTAAACATTGAACAGGGATATAGGGCAGTGTGGACTTAGATAACCCAGATAGCCCTCAGTATTAAAAAAAAACTCTAAAATCAGGACAATAAATAAAGAACAACACTCTGAAAACAGAAGAAATCCAGACAGTAAACAATCAGGGACAGCTAACTCCTCCCAAAAAAAGATTCTCCCAGGCAAGAAGAAGCCAGGTCTTGAAGCCACAGGGCCATTAAATGCTAATCAAGGTGATTAATTACAACATTCACACCTGCTTCAAAGAAAAGTTCTTTCTCCCACCCTGGACCTTCTACAGATATATAAACCCCACATACCTAGCTTCCAAGTTCCTACAGACCTCACAATCTCTGAAGGCCCCAAAGGTGGGCTTGCGTGGTGCGAAGGTGGGTCTGCGCCGGCCGGAAGGCCCAGCGCGGCCGCTGGAAGGCCCGAAAGAGAAGGAAGTGGAGAGTGGTGCCCTCCTCCCAGGACGATGGTGCCCCCGGGATGATGGCGCCACAGGCAAATGCCTATTTCGCCTTATGGTTGGACCGCCTCTGCTTTGGACCTGCTGAATTTTCCAAGCACTCTCCAAAGAAAGCCCCACATAGATCATACTACATTAATCCAAACAGAATTCAACTAAGACATAAGTCACATTGGCCAGTAAATGGCCATGGTAGCAGGTTCTGGCTGTTTAAAATGCTTTCCAGAGGGGATATAGAACTACATGGGTGGAGGGTTACACACAATGTACAATTGTGACCATGGGGTGTAATATAAATAGCAGAGAGCATTCAAAACGTGGCCTCGTCCAGGAAATCAACAAATGAGTTACATTTACAAATTTAAATGGGATTCTGTTGGTGGGTATCTAAAAAGTGTGGAAATCAGTTTGATGCACAATTGAAACAATAAAAAATACAAGAGGCATACTGGCATTTTTTTAATTGTGAATTTGAGTAGAAATGGGGCAAGAGAAACAAAGAGAAATCATTGTTAACTTACCTTTCATCGAGAACAACTTTAGAAAAAATTGATGGATTATCTGAATAAACATTTATCACCCCCGAGTCTACAATGGCAATGTGCAATATAACATGCAGATTACAATCAATAGAGCTAATTTTTAAAAAGAATCTGTTTTTAAAATCAGACACAGTACCAAAGGCCAGCTCTGAACCAAAGATCTGTGTGATTCATCATTATCTACCTCCTGGGAATTCAAAATTGATAGAGACACTGTGAACTCCTTTGGAAAGTAGCTCCACAACAGAGGTAACACTCTAGAGAAAATCCTCTCTCCTGTAATAACCAGCCTGGCCTCTTGTGATCATGGAACATGCAAAAGTACCTCAACTGAGGATTTCGGATTCCAGGCTGGTTCATAGAGTTTTAATTTTCATACCAAACTGAGAAGGGATGTACACACAGACAGTCACCGAGTTACAAATATCAGACTTACAAATTACTCCTAGTTAAGAACAGGGGTGAGACACCAGGAAGTGAGAGAAATCTACCTCTTGGAAGGCAAATACACTCTTGAAAAAGTTATTATGGGAAAAGGTGCCTCCACTGAAGCTTTATCACCAATCCTTGTTTCCACAACAAGCCAAATTTTTCAAACTCCAAGTCTCACATGGACAGAAAATGAAGTGAAATCATCTGAACAGGGACACAAACACCACATGGGGTGGTAACGTTTCCCTTATCCAAAGCTTATATATAGAAGGGGGGTGGGGGTTCTGTAGGTGTGTTCTTAAGTTGAATTTGTATGCACATCAGATCAGGTACATTTTAAGTGTAATTCCAGCCATAGATAGATAGATAGATAGATAGATAGATAGATAGATAGATAGATAGATAGATAGTAGGCTTGCTCAAATAATTCGTTTTCCCCGTTAACCGTTATTAATTCGTTATTTTCGTTTGTTTTGAAGCAATTTTGAAGCATTGGTTGTCACACGTCTGGATATCGCGGTTTCGAATCGCGAGAGGCCGTTTTTCGTTATGTCGTCGTTTTTTTCGTTAGGAAAAAAAAGCTTTTGCAAAGCACCCAAACTCCCACCATTCAGGCCCTTCCCTTTTGCCCCTCAGCAAAAGGGGCGACACGGGCTCAGCCAATGGGAGGGGGCGAGGGGGAAGGAGGCCGAGGAGGAGGAGGAAGACGGAGGGGGGAAATGGCCGCCGCCACCTCGCCTCAGCAGCTGATAATAATTTATTATTATTACCTCCCAAGGGTGATCTCCCAATAGCCTACCGAGGAAGGACTGGGCCAGGTTTCTGTCTTCGGGAGGGAGGCTCTCGCGTGTCAGCGCCCAGGAAGGCGAGGCCCGCACGTCGGAAAGGAGGCGCATCCACGTGTCTTTCCTTTCTTCTTCCAGGAGGGAAGGAGGGGGAGAGGGAGGTCCCCCCTTGGTTGCCCTCTTTCCCTCCCGAAGTGGCTCTTGAAAATGGGGCGCTTTTCCCCTTCCCCTCCCGCCCTTCCCGCGACCTTCCCCAAGGTCTCCCCCGAAGAGCCCACCGACCTTTCCTTTCCTTCGGGCGGCGTCCTCTCCTCCTCCTCCTCGGAAGCCTTGCGGGGAGGATGGGGCTGGGAGGGAGGGAGGGAGGGTCGCTTAGGAGGCGGAAGGCGAAGGCGGGCGAGGGGCGCGGGCGGCGCTGCTCATGCCTCCCTCACTGCCTGCCTCTGCTTCTCCCTCTGCCGCCCCCTCCTCCGCTTCCTCCGCCTCCTCCTCGCAAGGCGCATCCAGGCGGGCGGAGGCGGCGGATCGAGACCCCTTCCCCTCTGCTTCGTCCTCCTCCGGCGGCTGTCCTCCCTTCGCTCGCTCGCCCTTCCCTGCCTGCCAGGCCTGATACTCAGAGGTTTTGACGTCTGTGCGAAGCTAGGCAAGTGGGGTTTATATATCTGTGGAAGGTCCAGGGTGGGAGAAAGAACTCTTGTCTGTGGGAGGCAAGTGTGAATGTTGCAATTGGTCACCTTGATTAGCATTGAATAGCCTTGCAGCTTCAAAGCCTGGCTGCTTCATACCTGGGGGAATCCTTTGTTGGGAGGTATTAGCTGGCCCTGATTGTTTCCTGTCTGGAATTCCCATTTTCTGGGTGTTTCTGGGAAGGTAATGGCACTCCATGTAGTCATGCCGGCCACATGACCTTGGAGGTGTCTATGGACAACACTGGCTCTTGGGCTTAGAAATGGAGATGAGCACCAACCCCCAGAGTCAGACATGACTGAACTTAACGTCAAGGGATACCTTTACCTTTACCTATACACACACACACACACACACACACACACACATATGCAGGGACTATATATATATCACACACACACCAATTTAACAAAGTTTCAGCCACAAAAACAAAGTTTCTGAAGTAGAACAATGACTTTCACAGTAAAGACAACCCAATTTAACAGGAAATAAGACTTTCAAACCAGGAACAGATTTCTGCAATTATTAAAAAATGGTTTATTATAAAAGCTATGAAAATTCGCCAAAAATCAGAGGATAAGGGAAACGTTCCAAATTTTGGTGAGCTATCAGTGTTAAATGTGTTCTACCACTGTACCAAATTTGAAGAAGATCACTCAAAAAATGAGGGTGGGAGAGTCTTGTAAAGTCCTCTCCCTCTGTGCTGTTTTTGGGAATTGCGCATGCGCGTCCGCCATTAACGTATTAATTTAGAAAATAACGAATTTTCGTTAATTTCGAAATTTTTTGGGGGCCAAATTCGGAAATACCATCAGAAACGAAAAGCTGCCCCCCTCTAGTTTTAAAACGAGTTTAGAATCAAATTTTTCATGGATCGATCAAGCCTAATAGATAGATAGATAGATAGATAGATAGATAGACACACAGACAGACAGACAGACAGATGATAGATAGATATTGCCCCGAGCCCTAGGGGAGTGGTGGCATACGTTTGAATAATAAATAAATAAAATAAATAGATAGCTGGAATTACACTTAAAATGTACCTGATCTGATGTGCATACAAATTCAACTTAAGAACACACCTAAAGAATCTATCTTGTTTGTAACTTGACAATTGCCTGTATTTTAAGATATACAGTAGAGTCTCACTTATCCAACACTCGCTTATCCAACATTCTGGATTATCCAACGCATTTTTGTAGTCAATGTTTTCAATACATCGTAATATTTTGGTGCTAAATTCATAAATACAGTAATTACTACATAGCATTAATGTGTAATGAACTACCTTTTCTGTCAAATATGTTGTATAACATGATGTTTTGGTGCTTAATTTGTAAAATCATAACCTAATTTAATGTTTAATAGGCTTTCCCTTAATCTCTCCTTATTATCCAACATATTTGCTTATCCAACGTTCTGCTAGCCCATTTACGTTGAATAAGCGAGACTCTACTGTATCAGAACCCATTCTCAAGAGCCAGTGTGGTATAGTGGTTTGAGCATTGTACTAAGGCTCTGGAGAGCAGGGTTTGATTCCCTGCTTGGCTGTGGAAACCTCCTGTGTGACCTTGAAAACCCAGGAAACCCTGTGAAAGGGTCATCATCTGGTCACCATTAGTTGGAAAGACACACAATAATAACAATCCTCAAGATTCTATGGTATATTTATTCCATCTTGTTATCTAATTCAGTTTGTATCAAATGGACTAAATCTGGGGAAATTTGGATTGATGTTCCTATTCAATAGTGAAGTTATGTGAATATCCTTGGCCAGTAGGGATGTGAATCCATTCACACTCTCATGAGGGAAAACAGGAGCATCTTGGAATGTTTTTCCTGCCAGGTGAGAAAGCAAGAGATTTCTGTATATTCAAGAAGTTGTGCAAAACATTTTTGCCCAAATTGCAACTGCTGTTTTGTTATGCTGCATATCTTTTGAAAATTATAAATATTGGATGGGTTGTTTGTGTCATTCTGCTAAATAATTCTGTCCTTCTATGCTTGCTGCATGGATATGTTTTGTTCAGCAAAGGGAGAAGGGATTAGTTTTGCACAGAGATGTCTTGTGTAAAATGCATGGAATTTCACAGCAGCCTCATATGTGTGATTTTAGATTAGTAATTCTGAGCCAACTTTACAGATATGCTGAAAAAATTATATTTCCTTTTTGCTTGTTTGATATTTTCTGTCAAGTCTCCTTTGAGTTATGAAGACTTTGTAAATGAGAGATCTCCAAGGAGTTCTGATCAGGACTTCAAGCTCAGGACCATGGCTTACTTGATTCAGTTAATTCATCTGTGATGTAATCCTCCCCTTTTCCTACTGCTTTTCACTGTATTGGGTATCATCATCTTTTTTTTTACTGAGTCACATCATTTCATGATATGTCCAAAGTAGAATAGCCTTGGTTTAGATATCATGGATTCTAATGAAAATTTGGGTTGAGTTGTTCTTTGCTCCACGTATTTCTCTTTTTGGCAGACCTCTCCTCACTTGTTTTTTTGGCTAGCTTTGTTCACTGGCCAGCTTTCACAAGCATAGAGAGATCAAAAATAGTGGGTTGCTATGAGTTCTTTGGGCTGTATGGCCATATTCCAGCAGCATTCTCCCCTAACGTTTCACCTTCATCTGTGGCTGCATCTACAGACATTCTGTTGGCAGTGAGGCAAGTGGAGTGTATCCCTGTGGAATGTCCAGGGTGGGAGAAATAATCCTTGTCTGTTTAAACCAAGTGTGAATGTTTCAACCCAGTGATTCTGACCATGAAAGTCTTCGACAATGCAATTAAAAAATACTACAGCAAAATATGTTAATATTCATTGATATAACTTTATGTCTTATCTAGTTCCTTCACAGCTGCCTTCCAAATCTTAGCCTTCTGCTGATTTCATGAACATAGTTTCCATTCAAAGCACTCTATGCAACTGAAAAAAACACACCTTAAAAGGTATTGTGTGATATAGAGTGATTTAAGCATAATTTGAATAAGGCAGCTAGTAGAGATATCAAGAATACAGAAAGTAAAAAAACCCCTGATTATCATGAAGAGTATTTCCTCATACTCAATAGCAGAACAGGAAACTTCACTGTTTTCAGATAGGATACAATACAGGAAAAATGACACTTTATTATAAAACAGATTGGAAATAGTATGCCTGATCTCTCAGGCTTAGTTATAAAAAAAAAAGCCTGGCCAATTTAACCTACAAGAATGTGAAGGCATTTTCTTCCATGGGAAAGAAAAAAATGTATTTTCAACATAGTAAATGACAAAAGAGATTGGTTTTATCTCTGCCTCCTGCAAATATATTCCTTAATTTTATCTAGAAAACTTCTAAAGCACTCTAGAGCTCTAGAAGAAACCTAAAAGTAACCAAGAATGAATTTTTTATTTAAAGAAATAGTCTCAATGTATCTTTGGTGGTTGTCCCCAAATTAGAGAACTTCCTCTCCTTTACAGAGCCCTACTGAATTGCAATTTCTGAAAGTGAAATTGTCATATTTGGTCTTGCAGAGAAGTATCCTGCTGGGTAAGTCCAAAATAGTTTGCTGTCTAAAGATAAAGGCCTCTTACAGATGAAGGAGCTAACCAGACATGCATTTGCAGATTTGAATTAAAAGAAGTATAAATATTGAATGTTCTCACCCTTTAATGTTTGGGTCAAAAATAGTGATGTGAGAGAAGGCAGAACAGTGTTTCCTAGCCCCAAACCCTTGCATTTTGAGTGTATTGAGTGACTATTTTACACTGCAATTGTTTCTATTACCTGCCATTGTTTTGGTACTTTTTCTAACTAGTGCTTCTTTTTTTGCCTAAATGTACAATAATGTTACTATACTCCACAGTCAATCAGACTTGACTACATGAAGCATCTATTGTGGGCAAATGGGGTCAACTGAGAATGAGGGCAATAGCTTATTTAGCATCACATTTATAATCCCAGGCAATCATATATGATATAATGACTGTGCTACATTTGAGAAAAAATGAGAGAAAGAGAGAATATGCCAGAAGGAAACCATGGCTGCAAATCTAAATCTACTGACCTGAAAATTAGTACGATTCAATTCAATGTGACTGTTTTCTGAATGTATGGAATTGCTCTTTTAGGCAAGCATTTGTAAGCTAAACAGTACCTAATGAGGGTTAAGATAGACAGTGTGTTGAATGGGAAGGGAATATGAATAAAGATCTTATGTGCTGCATAACAGTAAGATAGTCTCTATTCTTTGAAGGAAAACATGTTAGTTCTGCCGACTGTCCTACAAAGGAACATTGGATAGTTTTGATATTTATAAAATAATAATAATACTGATATGTACCTTTATAAAGCAAACACATTAAGATATTTTTGTCTTTGAAATGACCGAGAAGCCATTAAAATCTGAGTTATCTAGTGGTAGCTGGTGGTTCAGATCTCAGTGTGAGGAATGAATTTACTCTTAATTTTCTCCAAAATTTAAAGAAGTTATCAAATGTTCTGAATCAATTTGAGGGGATAGAGTTCACAACCTTGGACACCTCATTTCACGTTCAGTCGGAAACCCAGGGTAGATTAACACCTACACTGAAATGAGACTACATCACCTTCTGTTAGAGCTATCATGCAAAATAAGGAAATGGATAAAATAATTTGAAAGCATTTGGAAATACATGGCCTGTTGTTGTCAACTGCTGTCAAGATGACTTTTGATCTCCAAGAGTTTTGATCATAAGTCTTGCAAACTCAGGGCATGACTACCTTGTTTGGATCTATTCACCTGTGATGTGGTCTCCCTCCTTTCTTGTTGTTTTCCACTTTTCACAACATTTTTTTTCTTTTCCAAGGAACCGTGCATTTTCATGATATGTAAAAAAATAAAACAGCCTCACTGGCTTCTAGAGACAGTTTGGGCTTGATTCCCCTTTGAATCCATTTACTTTTGGCAGTGTATCATAACCATGTACCGTAAGTCTTTTTCAGCAACATATTTCAAGTGAGTTCATTCTCTTCCTATCACATTTCTTCACTGTTCAGCTTTCACAGCCAAACATAGGAAATGGCATGAACAATCCTGCTCCCCTACTTTGCTAGAGAAATGAAAAATAGCAACACACAGTGTCTTTTCCACAGAAATAACAGGGCGGGATTGCATGAATGGCAATTTGCGTGAACAGAGAAACAGAATTCTCTCTCTCTCTCTCTCGCCCTCTCTCTCTCTCTTACACACACACACCCCTCTTATATTCTAAGGTCGATTTGATCTGTTTTTGATGCCTTTGTCTTAGGGCCCTTCCACACTGTCATATAACCCAAAATATTCCACAATATCTGCTTTGAACTGGTTTATCTGAGTTCATGCTGCCATATTTTCCAGTTTAAAGCAGATAATATGAGATTTTATTCAGCTGTGTGGAAGGGGCCTTAGTGTTGTTAGTTCCAGGCCAGAGGAAGAAGGTGTGGAAAATTCAGAAGAAAATATATAATAGAGGAAAACAAAACAAAAACTGACATTTTGACATTTTGGGATGGAAAATGTGCACCGTCTCATGTCCTGCTTACTTCAATTTCTGTTTATTTATCACCGGATGATTGTTCCCAAGTCCCCTTTTCCATGTGCGCAAATGCCAGTGAACAGGTGCTTGTTGAGGGTAAATAATACACACACACACACATTCCTATTAAAGTGCACACTCTGTAACACATTGCAGAAACAGATGAAGTGCAATGACCCTGTAGCTACTTGGAGAAAAATTAATACATGGGGAAAACTCGTATCACAGCACAGCTGGTTTCCTGGTGTTGCTACAGAAAGGTCAATTCCCTCAGCCTTGTAGGTCTGAGCCAAGAGATCCGTTCTGCCAGGGAAATTGTGTTGGTCTTTTTAGTGCTCTTGTAACACCATTGCTATAAATCCTCTTGCTGGATTCCTCCACTCCCCACCAACAGACCCATTTATTTTTGCAAAGTGACACAAGGGTTTACTTAGAGCTGTTTAGTCTGGCGAGAGGGGAAAGAGAAAGAAGCAAAGGCAAGATTGGAAAATGGAAATGTGGTGGATATTTATAAAGTAGATGACACCTCTAAAGTGCTATGGTGGCCTGGAGAAAGATGGGCTTTGGAGACATGTATGAAATAAATAGAAGAAGAGAGGCAGCCGACACTGAAAGGACATTTTTGCTTTCTTGCTTTGCTTTTGCGGCTCACGACACATCCCTTGTCACCTCTCAAGTACATTTCTCTTTCCCATGTGTTGATTTCATGCCAACCTGGGTCAAACATTTGTGAGTGCTGTACGCATTGCCTTAGTAACCTTCATTTGATTCATTTCTCTAGGGAGATGGAGAGGGTCAGCCTCTGCATTCAGAAAAGAGAGGCAGCTATCTCAGGTAGCAAGCTGGATATCGCCAAAGAACAACAAATGACTAGTTATTTAATTTGGCACTGTTGTATTTTCATTGCCAGGGTTGAAGGGTAGTGTTTGTGGAGTTTCTGCCTTGTGTGCCCCAATAATTTCGCTGGCTGTAGTTACTACTCACCTTGACTTTGGGTGAGTATTCATTTTGCCTGCCTTTCTGCAACAGCAAAATGTCTTCTGCTGCTTTTGCTTTGGGGAATAAACTAGTCTGACTAGCATCCATAGGACTGATAGAGCCAACAGTCGAATCATCATTCTTTCTGGCCTATACAGTTGGCAACCCCATTTTATATCTCTTCATACATATATTTTATTTAGGGTATAGGGTTACAGCCTGTGCTGGATGGGGTCACACTCCCCCTGAAGGCACAGGTGCGCAGTCTGGGGGTGATCCTAGACTCATCGTTGAGCCTGGAGCCCCAGGTCTCAGCGGTGGCTAGGGGAGCCTTTGCACAATTAAAACTTGTGCGCCAGCTGCGACCGTACCTTGGAAAGCTGGACTTGGCCACAGTGGTCCACGCTCTTGTTACATCCCATTTAGACTACTGCAACACACTCTACGTGGGGCTGCCTTTGAAGACTGTTCAGAAGCTTCAATTAGTCCAACGGGAGGCAGCCAGGTTAATAACTGGAGCAGCGTACAGGGAGCGTACCACTTCTCTGTTACGCCAGCTCCACTGGCTGCCAATTAGCTTCCGAGCACAATTCAAGGTGCTGGCTTTAGCCTATAAAGCTCTAAACAGTTCCGGCCCAGCTTATCTGTCCGAACGTGTCTCCCGCTATGATCCACCTCAAAGCTTAACATCATCAGGTGAGGCTCTGCTCGCAGTCCCATCAGCCTCACAGGTGCGGCTGGAGGGAACAAGAGACAGGGCCTTTTCAGTAGTGGCTCCACGCCTATGGAATGCCCTCCCCATTGAAGTCAGGCAGGCTCCCTCCCTCCTATCCTTCTGAAAGAGAACAAAAACGTTGTTATGGGACCAGGCATTTGAGCATGAGTAGCAGCAAAAATGAAATATGAATATATGACCTACTGACAGACCCCACCTGGACATGGAAAGCGCCTTAAATGTATATTTAAATGTATAATTATGTATATTTTAATGTATATTCTTAATTTTATTGTAATTTTTAATCTTGATGGATTTTTAAATTTGATGAAAACTGTTTTTTGATGTGTATGTTTATATTGTAAGCCGCCCTGAGTCCCCTGATGGGTGAGAAGGGCGGGGTAGAAGTGATGTAATAAATAAATAAATTTATAGATGTGTAAACAATCAATGAAACATGCTGATGTATTTTAACATTATATGCAATTTTCCAAATGTACACATGTTATTCATTTTTTTTCTTTTTTGCAAATTACACCACAAACTCAGAAATGTACAGTTTCTAATGAAAAACAATGGCTTTTCCCTCTGAAGTGCTAAGAGGGTGACCTTTTGGACCTTTTCTATAAACCAGAAAACACAAGAATGTCAAAAACAGAAATCAGAAATGGAGAAGAATAAATAATAAAATCACACAATTGACTCAGAAGGCATAGTGGTCTGGAAATGCATTTCACCAGCTATCAGAGCAAACTGTCAATGGGGAAAAGCATCCGGTAACAAGAGGTATTTGACAAAATAGGACCTCTTGCATGTAGAAATGTGCTGACTGAATATATTCATTCCCCTAACATTCCCCAGATACTTCTCCTTTTCAGCTGGAGGAGAAGAAGTGATGTGGAAGAAATTGGTGTTCTCCTTTAATATGAGATGGTAGCAATCGTTATGTATCATTTGGAAGGTATGTTAACTGAGCCCAGCTAAAGGGGCAAGAAACATATGCTCTGCACAATGTGAAGGTGCCGCAGAATTATACCCCACTGGAATCCTTGAGGCACTTCACTTGCCCATCGTAAAAGCTGGTCCATCCGTGACAGAAGCTAATATTGGGATTCTTGCTTGGAGGCACCTGTCAGAGCAGTTTGCGTAATAGCAGATGGCTGATTACAGGTGAGTGAACTAATTTACGGAAAGCGCATTAGTCATGCAGATATGATTGCTATCTTTTACATGACAGGACGGGGTAGAGAGGTAGTGGAGCTAGCTGCTACCAATGTGCAGGCAGTCCCCAAGTTACAAAGGCTTTTCCCTTGATTCACATGGATAGAGAAAATCCTTTGTATACCTTTATATGAGTCCATCACAGTTTTCAAGCTACTCTGTCCATCTATTCTGAAGCCTTCTAAGTACAGGCAGTCTGTAGGTTTGTTCTTAAGTTGAATTTATATGTAAGTCAGAACAGGTTCATTTTAAAGTGTAACTCCAGTGTGTGCGTGTGTGTATGTATATGTGAGTGTGCGTGTGCACACATGTTTTGGATAGTATAGGGAAGATTTAACACCCCCGTGACATTTTATTTATTTGTTTATTTATTTAGTTATTTATTTTATATACTGCCCTTCTCCCCCAGGGGAACCCAGAGCGGTCTTACATAATGGCAAAATTAAAAGCCACATATACAGTAGAGTCTCACTTATCCAACACTCACTTATTCAACGTTCTGGATTATCCAACCCATTTTTGTAGTCAATGTTTTCAATACAGCATGATATTTTGGTGCTAAATTCGTAAATACAGTAATTACTACATAGCATTGCATTGCAGTAATTGCCTCCTAAATTTGGTTGGGAAAAAATAGTTTTTTGATCTCACAACCAAAAGATCTGAGAAGATCTGGCCCATTGGTGACAATGGGGAACTTACGAGGCTCCCCTTTCCATAATTTTTAGGGAATCATTCTTAAGAAACCATCCTTTCTGGGATACTTTTTCCTTGGACTTGTTCACACGCGGTGGTGCCTGGCCCGCCCTGTGCCCCGCACCATCCAGGCTTCCCCCTCATCCCCCTCATTACATGGAGAGAAGCCTACGCCCCAGGAAGCCAGCTGGGTTCACGCTTTAAAAAGGGAGACCCAGCTATTTCTTCTTCACTCACCCTTCTTTCCAAAGCTGCTTCAAGCCTCAAGCGGAGTGGGTTCAGGTTTTAAGTGGGCTGGGCTGTGGCGCAGGCTGGTGAGCAGTTTGCTGCAATAAATCACTCTGACCATGAGGTCATGAGTTCGAGGCCAGCCTGTGGTGGGGTGAGCACCCGTCAATTAAAAAAAATAGCCCCTGCTCGTTGCTGACCTAGCAACCCTAAAGATAGTTGTGTCAGACCCTAGGCAGCGGAGCACCAAGAACCAGACGCAGAGGCCAATATCTTTCTAATATCTTTATTAAGTAAATATATAAAAGTAATAAAAACAAGTGAAGAATATAGTTCAGAAGCTGACCTATCAAATGAGGTCAATTAAAGTCCAGAAATGTATTGTCCAATAATTGATATTAGAGTTCAAAGTTTTAAATCCAATAACCGAAACACACACTATTGCCAAGCAATAGTGTGGGGAAAGCGCCCAGAGTCTTTGAAGTCCAAGGTAGCTTGAGAACAAGGCTGGAAACAAACTTGAATCATTAAACAAGGTCTGTGACTAGGAACAAGGCGAAACAGAGATTCTAAGAACAAGATCCGTGGCTAAAACAAGGCTAGACCAATCTTGAATACTTGATCCGTGAAGCAAGGAACTGGGGTTGCGGACTTTGCGAAGTCCACACAAGGCTGGAAACACGAAGTTGCTTCTGGAGCTGCTCAGTTGACTCCGCAACAATTCTAACGTGCCAGGCACCTATATTGGGGTCTCGTTTTCCCGCCAAACAGGTGTTCAGCGTCCTCTTTCCCTAGAGAACAGGGAACGAAACCTAACTTTGCAGATGTGAGACTCTCTGGATTTTCCCAGGGGAAACATGGCTAATCAGTGTTTTGTTTGGCAGCAATTCTTAAACTCCTGCGAACTCGCTCTTTAACTCCCCTGTCTGCAGTAAAGGAATGTCTCCTAGTGAAGGGAGGTGAGAGCTGTTCAAGGTCGGTTTTAATTGGCTTTTGGGCAAGAACATCAACATCAGGCATTTTGAAGGAGTCCGGCTGTTGTTGATCCGGAGAAAACCCCATGTTTTCATCCTGCCACAGTGACACTAGGAATGGGACTACAAGGCCCATGAGGCATCACAAGTTGCATCTATCAAGTAGGAAATAAGGTACCACTTATAAAGTGGGGAAGCTTATTTAACTAATTTATGACGTTGGAATGAGGAAGTGCCTTCACAGTGGATGATGAAGCAGCTGCTCCCCCCTGTGGCCAGAATCGAACATCCCCTCAGGAGAAGGTTAAATTGCCTCTGCGTCTGTCTCTGTCCTGTTCTATGTGTATGGCATTGAATGTTTGCCTTATATGTGTACAATGTGATCCACCCTGAGTCCCCTCCGGGGTGAGAAGGGCGGAATATAAATACTGTAAATAAATACATAAATACATAAATATGGGATACCCGGCTTTTTCTCCCTTCAAGTCTCAAGCTGGCTGGGTTCAGGTTTTAAGGGAGACTTGACTATTTCTCCTTCCACTCTCCCTTCTTTCCTCAGCCTAGATTTCACATTGCCAGAGGCAGCCCACACCATCCCGGCTTCCCCCTCATCACATGAGTGGAAGCCTCTTTAAACTGGCTCAACACATATTTCCTTATGGAAAGACAGGAAGCCTCCCATCCTTTCTCGGATCCTTTCTCCTTATATACTTCAATAAAACCCTGGTTAAAGCCATCAGATTTAAGAAACCACTCTTTCTGGGATTGTTTGCCCTCAACACCCGTTTGATGAAGCCACACCACCTGAGGGAGCATTAACCATTCTTTTAAAAATATATCAATTACCTCCTCATTTTATGGTGGCTTTAGAAATGATAAGATATGTCCTCTACCCCACATTTGAAGTTTGCCTCATGTGAAGAACACCATCGGTGGTAGTTTCTTAAGTGTGTAGAAAGTAAACTGCTTATTTATTGCTATTTGAGTAAAAAAGCAAGCCAAGCCACGCAGAGCTGCAAGCAGCACTGAGAATTTAGATCACCAATCTCCCCCTCTTGGAAACCTGCTTGCAACTGAAAAATGAAATCCCATCTTGGCTAAAAGACATGTCTGTTCTGATTGGCTCAACAGGCAGGGCTCATAAGGAAACCCCATGCAGGTGCGTGGCTGCCTCTCTGCGCTTCATGTGTAGCTGAAAAAAACAGAAAGCAGCCATTTCCAGCAGCCACGTGGTATGTTGTGGCCGGGGAAAAAATGAAGCAGAGCCTGTGTCATTACAGCTGGCCAAAAGGGCCAAACAGCTGGAGTCTGTTTATAAAAGCGAAAACATGCACAACCATAGTGGCAACCAGATTGAGTGGTTAAAAATTGAAAAATGATACTGAAACTTGAAATTCCAGAGCAAAGAAAATAATAAATGCATTAATTATTCAGTAGCTTATGTATCTGGCATTTCCTGGGTTAGGTATTTTGTAATGCTATTTATAGAAATACTCAAAATTGAATAACCAAGGGTATCTGTACTAGTTTTGGTCCAGATCCATTGTGAGTGGGATACACATGGCTCTCCAGATGGGTCTGGACTACAACTCCCATCATCTTCTAAAAACCCTCCCCACAAACAAAACTCCACCAATGTTTTAGGTTGGATCATGATGAGCATGTGTACCATGTCTGACTGAGATCCATCAAGCCATGTTGGAGCTGTCTTGGAAAATACACACATATTTTCACTTTTATTAAAAAGAGAGAGAAGGTAAATGAGGACTAAGTGGCATTTCATATGTGACTATCAACATTCAGGAAAAGATGAAGATATGGAAACCTATGATTCTGTGGCTCATCTGTAGGTTACCAAATTCAATTGGTCCTAGGCACAAGTAAAAGGTTACTTTAGGGATTAATTTAGATTTAGTGCTCTTCTGGGGATTAACAGTGTTCAATGGGCCCTATATACAAGGAACAGGGTACCTCTGGGTGAAGAGATTCTATATATTTCCAGTCTCATACATCATCATCATCACCATCCCACTTTTTTCTCCTAAAGGAGACTCAGAGGTCAGAGGTAGGGGTCAGAAAGCAATGGAAGGTCCTCAAAGTCTAGCAAAGCCAACTTCTGCAAAGAGATAGAAGGCTGTGGGTTGTTGTATGTTTTCTGGGCTGTATGGCCATGTTCTAGAAGTATTCTCTCCTGACGTTTCGCTCACATCTATGGCAGGCATCCTCAGAGGTTGTGAGGTATGGAGAAACTAAGCAAGGAAGGTTTATATATATCTGTGGAAAGTCCAGGGTGAGAGAAGAACTCTTTGTCAGTTGGAGGCCAGTGTGAATGTTGTAGTTAATCACCTCAATTAGCATTGAATAGTTCTTCTCTCACTCTGGACTTTCCACAGATATATATAAATCTTCCTTGCTTAGTTTCTCCATACCTCACAACCTCTGAGGATGCCAGCCATAGATGTGGGTGAAATGTCAGGAGAGAATACTTCTAGAACATGGCCATACAGCCCAGAAAACATACAACAACCCTGTGATCCCGGCCATGAAAGCCTTCGACAACAGATAGAAGGCTGTTTCTACTTTTTAAGGAAAATCTGGTTATTTGCTTTCCTTACTCAACAGCCTCTACTTACACAGGTTCACTTTAGCACCAGAGACACATTTCTCTATTAAATAGCAGGAAGGTATCTATCTAAAGTAACATTTTTAATAAGAAATGGGCTTGTTCAACGAAACAATGGGAAGGGAACTGACAACAGCTAGCCTTGCAAAAAAGTTGAGTGAGGGTCAAAAATTCCCAGGAGCAGGTTTCTACACCATGAATTGTTATCCATGATTATATTGCCTCAATCAACAGTACTTTTCGCATATGCAAATGAGTTTGTCCTCCCCGCTATTACATAGCAATCAGAGGCAAATTACATTCTTGTTGTTTACTTTCAGTGTCCCTAATTAATCCGGTTATTAGACAATTAATGGAGCTTGTTTGGTGAGAAACAATGTTTGGGGAGAGGGAGACCTAAGCAATTGTGGCTCTACCTGGAAATCACACTAGGCATAATGTAGCAGCATAGATTCTTCAGTGACTGTTAGAATCTGGAGTTAGGCTCTTTGATTTATTTGAGTGTATGGGTTTCCATGAAAGTTTATGTCCACATTTTGATCCCTAGCCTATTTTGTAAGATCTTTACAAATATCAAATAGCAAGAGTGTCAAGCTTTTTCTGTTGTTCATTTGAAAATGTCTACAGTCCAAGTACTTTTGGAAGTGTGCAGTTTTCTGAATGAAGCATTTAGGCATCACAGGGATGCATAACCTTAATGAGCAGGTAGGAATCACATTTAGAAATCAATGGTTGGATTTTTTTAAAGAGTTGAGCTCCAGGGTGCAGTACGTTTAGTGATGGAATTTATGCACTGAAAGATGCAAGTTTCCATGCATACATTTGTGTAAGAATAGTTTATAGAAGTGTAGTCAGAAAATGAAGGTTTTTCCGGAGGGTACCACTTCAGGCTATATTCTGGTATGTTTTCCCACAAAAAAAGCCTTCCCTGGTTAAGGTAAGCTATTATATCAGAAATAGGAAGTGGAACAAGACATCTTTGCCTTCCCCTTTAATATGCATAGGTCAAAATTGTGTAAGTCTCAGCATAACACATAATACATGCATCCCAACTGTTCCCATTTTTCAAGACTAGTCCCAATTAATCCTGTGTAACCATACTTGTTCAGATGCTTTTAAAATGGTCCAGTTTCTTTCTTTTCCTCTTACTTTCTTGCTTTGTTTTCAGCTTTCCTTCCATTGATGTAAATTGATTCCTAAATGCAAATGTAGTTTGCAGTCACTTATCTCAGCAATGAGGGAGAAGGGGCATTATCTTGTGTGTTCTCCCTCATTAACAATTTTGCCATCTTGATCACATTCTGCTGTTACTTGGCAACACAGGATCCAGTTTTCATCATTGAAATGTTGTTGAATACAGTAGTGTAATAGGTACAAAATTACAGCTACTAAACTAATCAATATTCTTCAGACTTATTATTGAGCTACTGCAGTCTCTATGGCCATTCTGTGGTTTGTGGAGAGAGTACCGGGAGAATTGTCAGAGAAGCATCTGGTTGTGTCCCTAGAATCATAGAATCATAGAATAGTAGAATTGGAAGAGACCTCATGGGCCATCTAGTCCAACCCCCTGCCAAGAAGCAGGAAATCGCATTCAAAGCACCCCCGACAGATGGCCATCCAGCCTCTGTTTAAAAGCCTCCAAAGAACGAGCCTCCACCAGGCAAAGAAGGAGCCTCCACTGTGGCCAGGCATGGAGTGATTACTTCCAGGAGCCTCTCAAAGTCTTACCAGATGATCATTTTAGGTCTACAGAGACATGCTTCTCTCACATTTACACACACACACACCACAGCCACAGATTAGCTGTAGAGGAAGGGCTGCAGCATCTCAGCAGCTCTTGTGGAAGTAGGAAAGGAACACCAACCTCCACAAGCAGTAAGTTCCATTCTGTGATGCACTTTTGGGTCTACATGCAAGGAAGGCCTTGTCATCTTTTCACACTGATCTCTAACATTGGGAATTCCCTCCCTATCCCCAACTTCCATGAAAAGAAAGAGGAAAAGGAGCAAACGTAACTGTTCTCAAAAGGCAATTGCAAATCCCATTCAGTGCCTTAGCTCATCACTGGATGAAGAGCATGGCCATGCCTTTGACACAGGGAGTGTGACCATATCCCACAACGTCATCTTTTCTGTGGAGGGTTAGAGGGGGAGTTCATTTATTTCCACTCTTGCCCCAATGTAGTATTCTAGAATATGTCCTAATCTCACATGTGAGATTTCCAGATCGAAGTCCATAATCTTTAATGTCTAGTTGGTTGGTCTCATGCACCACCCCTGCTCAAGCTCATTCAAATTCTCACATCTTCTCTCAACCCCACCCCCATAGTACTGGATTAGCAGTTGCTTACATGGATATATTTTCTAAAGAAGAGATTTATCTTGTTATAGAGCAAGGAACTAAATAATTGCTTTTATATCTGGCTGTATGTTTCCTAATGCATTAGATCTGCATCCACAAGCAGCTGGGTTATTCTGGGGCAACCGAGCCATCTCCAGGGAAGCATGGAGTCTTTTGTGCAAATGCAGACATCCTGTTGCTCTCTTTCCCACCCTCCTCTCTTTTCCCCTGCAAGTAAACACATTTAAGTGTTTTCCTATAAGTGTCACATTAGACATTCATAATAATCTCAAGTCTTTTGTGTTCCATTATCATGAATACTACAAGGTCTGCATCTTTGGAGAATTTTTAATTATAAAATTCAGAATTCTCTAATTGGCAGTCTTGGTGGTTCGAGGATTCCTTTTGAAGTAATAGCCATAGGAGAGAAAGTACATATAGTTAGGCCAAGAAGCTAGATCATTCTGATCCTGCAACAGGCATGTTTCATGGCCTTGTGAGACTTGAGAATGAGAACACTAGGTATACACCTAATTGCAGTGTGTGGGACAACCTTACAGCTAATTGTCATACGTAGGGTCTTCTTGAGGCAGACTCTGGATTTCCTTCTTTAGTGTGGACTTTTAAGGGAATACTGTATTGCTTAAGTTGTACCATTTGAACTGCTTTTTTCCCCTTTAGTTTTGAATTGTTTTAGTATTGGTTGGTTTTCTGAATTGCAATTACAAATTCATAACCTAACGTTATGGATCCATAACTGCTCCACAGTAAAATTATCCAATCTGACTGTAGGCATATATCAGTTCTTCTCATTCCACTGTGACTGTAACAATCAGAAACAGGACCACTGTTACATTTCCTTGTCACGGGTTCATTCATTGGCTGAAGGCTGCTGGAATAATCTTCCTTGCACCCTAAATTACTAGCTTGACAGACCTCCTTTGCCCAATCCAGCTGCTCCCTTTGAAGCAGAATGTGTGGGTCATGCCAGGTGACATTACTTAGTCATACATATTATAAATAACTAAAGTAATGCAGAATTTTGATAATATGATACAGACAACATATCTATGAGGAATATGTAATTGAAAACCCTATGAAATAACCCTATTAAAATGGATGACTTCTTGTGGAAACATGCAACAGAATTGTGCTCTGTGGACCTTGAAAATGCATAGAGATAATGACTCTCTAGCATCTGTAGGTCCTCCAGTTGAACTCTGTGGTCAGCTTCCAATGAAAGCATAATTAAAAATTTCTAGAGAGAGCATAGATATTTGGGCATGGGTAAGTGAAACCACAGGTACTAATCCTGTGGATCCAGGGGTTTTTAGTTTTTTTCCTATTTGAATGTTAATTTTTGATGTATTTTTAAGAATATTCTAATCATTTTATTTCGTAAACTGTCCGAGTCTCAGTTTTCTTGGAAAGGCAGGGTTGTCGCACCTCCGGCTAAGTTCACCTTGCTAGGATACCCAGTCAACACACAAATAGTCTTTTAAGGTCTTTATTTAGAGCAAATCAGAATATAGATCAAGCAAGCAATCAAAAGATAATTCAAAGTTGTAAAGAAAGAGTCCAAAGGTAAAAAGGAATCAATAGTACATTAATGTCCATCAGTCCAATAGGCAAGGTCCATTGGTTCAGAAGGCAAAGTAATAGCAATAATCCATAAAGCACAGAGTTAGTCCATGAAGTTCAAAGCACAAGGTCTTAGTCCCTAAAATCCAAAGCATGAAGTTCAAAGCACAAAGTCTTAGTCCACAGGATCCAAAACACAAGATCCAGAGATATAAGTAATCCACCAAGCAAGGTATTAATTCATAGAAGACAAGGAGCAAGGTCCAAGAATGCAAAGTAATCCCAGAGGCAAAGTGTAGTCCTTAGAGAGCACGAAACAAGGCCCTAGACTCCAAAACGCTGGCAAGGGAAACATACACACAGATGAAGCGATGAATTGCTCTGACAAAGGGCATGGTCTGCACAGGCTTCTTTTAATAGCAACCCAGGAAGGCGTTTATTTTCCCACAGCTTGATTCCTTCGAAAGTTCTCTTTTGCGCGCCAAACGGTCACTTCTGCGAAGCTCAGAGCCCCACCAAGACAAACGGTCTTGCCTGGACAGCTCAGGGCCACTGTTATCTTGCTCCTGGTCTTCAGTTGCCCCGGCTCCTTCATTATTTCTCAGTTCTCCAGTTTCCTCCTCATTATTTTCCACAACTCTCGGATCCTCCTCAAAAACTCCCAAAGGAAGAATGTTAGCCTGACCGTTATCTGACTCTTCTGTGGCCAGCAGGTCATCCTGCTCAAAGTGAAACTGCATGTCTCTAACAGGAGGCTCAGACTGCTGCAAAATCCCAAAACCAGAATCCTCTTCTGTTCCATCTTGGAAACCAAAGTCCCCTTCAGTGTCATCATCTTGAACGTGGCCAGCCTGTGGCTGGGATACAACAAGGGTTTAAAAACATTAACAAGGAATATTTTGATATGGACTGCTGTTCTCCAGTGACATAAAGTTATCTATTTTTGGGCTGTACTTGAACTACTCATATGTTTGAGGTGGTCATTAGCAGGGCAACCCCTCTGCAATATTCAGCAGCAGCCCCGCTTACATCTGAGTTCAACTGCAGTTAATATGAAACTTCCATAAAGGGAAGAAGATTGTATTTCTTCCCCACAAGCGCCTAATATTTCCTCTGTTCTCCTAATCTCCTACCCTCAAACTCCCCGCATGGTTTGACCTCTCTTATGCTTCCCAATAACCCCTAATAATTATATGACGTGTTAGCCTAATGATCAAATTACTGTGGCACAGACCCACAGGAATGCTTAAGAGTAATTAAGGAGCTTGTTTGCATACTCTAGAGTTTCTGTCCTGTGAACATGGTGTATCTCAATAGTTCCCATAGAAACCTGCTCACAAGAAATGAGTCTTTCAATGCTTTTTCTTCCCCCCTTTTATAAATTCCTATTGTTCCCATGAAGATAACAAAGGTTTTGTAATCAAGGAGGTTTTTTTCTCCAAAGAGGGGAATCAGAGGCCTAGGGGATGAGAAAACGAAACAAGGAACCACACGCCGGAGATCAAGGGGACATGAAGAACATAGCTTATTGTCTTTTTTGAGGACTAGGAAATCTAATGCAAAACAGAGTATGAATCATAGAAAATATTGATCAGTTTGTAGATACTGTGAAAAGGGATAAATTTTTGGCAAGATTAGAAAATGTTTAGCATAATTAAAGAAATTAAGAATAAAACTGCCAATATTCTAGCGGGATTTTACATACCTATTGCCACATGACTACACTTGGAATACCTGGTACAATCTTGGTCCCCACACCTGAAAAGGAATATTTTAAAGCTGGAAAGGATAAAGAAAAAGGCATCCCTGGGGCTGGAGCAACTCTGCTATAAGGAAATAGGACCATGCTTCGAGCTTTAAAAAGGTTAAGTGAAAACAGGTACATAAATTAAGGTGAGGCACAAGTTGATAGGAACTCCTCTTTCCTGCCCACAAAAAAAAAAAAACCACTATGCGCACATAGAAATCAAGACTCCCCAGTTAAGCTGAATTGTATAATAGTTCAGACAGGCCATAAATATCTGCATGGAACCTAACACCACAAGATGCAATCAGTCATGTCAATGCTGAAATATTTTTCAAAAAATAATTTCTGTTCAGCTACAAAATAGAACAGGAGAGCTAAGTGAGTGCTTCCAGATCTACTGAACAGAAAGTCTTTTGGATGTATCGACTCTAACAAGCATAGTGAAAAAGTATCTTTGTAATTAACAGCTTCCTGGTTTCACGTCTCATCCCCAGAATTGTAGAAGATTAGTTTTCCTGCTTAAAGCAACTTGAGGACAGATAGTGTCAACTTTTGGTGTCTGGTGGCTCTCTAGCCTCTGCTTGAATACCTCAAATGTCAATGAGCCCACCATCTTCAGTAGCATTCTGTTTTGCTCTCAAACCGTTCTTACCACTAGGAAGTTTCTCTTCATATTAATTGAGGATGTCATACCTCTCTTTGTATAGAGCAGTGGTTCCCAAGCTGTGGGTCCCCAGATGTTTTGGTCTTCAACTCCCAGAAATCCTAACAGCTGGTAAACTGTCTGGGATTTCTGGAAGTTGTAGGCCAAAACATCTGGGGACCCACAGGTTGAGAACCACTGGCACAGAGAATAGAAAACTGACTTATAGGAGAAGTGGTGCTAAATAGTGAAGGACCTAAGGGCATCCCTTATGCTGCAACCCAGCCTGCTGCCTTGGACTGGAAGAAGTAATCCAGATTTAAGACCAAGCCGCTCCTCTGCACCAGTGCTTTCACACTGATACCAACAGTATTAGTCAAGACACTCTGAATTACAATAATCTCCCATCATGTCAGGGTGTCTTTCTATTAACCTCATCACAAAGGGCTAAATTCAGTGTTGGTTTATCCCAGGTCTCTCATGGAGGCCGCCAGCACCCATCAAATGACACCGACATGGCTCCATGGGTGAAGGAGTGTGGAGCTGGCACATGCCACGACCGCAGCAACATTGGACACTTCCTGTGTTGCCATTACAAGCAATGGGGGAAGTCGCGCTCTTCATGCACACTCCACGCTTTATCCCACAGGATCAGCTGGGAAAGGAGTCAGGCGATGTGGGTAATTGGGTGCCAGGTTCCCCATGCCCCCACCCAACAACTCAAAGTGACTCCGGCGACTGTGTGACAAGGTCGTAGGTCTACTTTGCAAAATATGCTTGTCCCTGAACCTCTCAATGCACATTTTCCTGACATCCTTTTGGTATTTTGGTGGCAATACTACTCAACTGTTGTGAAAACATGAATAAATGATACCAAATTTAAGGCAGGGGCAGCAATGACAGAAAATAAAAATATCTGAATGGATTTCTACCAGATTTCAAGGAGATGTTTGGGATTTAAAATTGCCCAAAATTCACTTGGGTGGGCTCTTGGGGAACTTCATTTTTTGATTCATACAGAGTAGTGTAATGTATCATTTGAAAGGTTTCAAGAAGATGAATCCAATTATTTTTGTAGTATTGCAGATAGCTGTAACAATATGCTTCAATATTTGTCTATTTATCAACCATAAATATCTGGATGGGTTCACATCGTATTTGCAGGGGATGGTTAATTATTCTTCCAGGCTTCTCTTCATATGTATTCTAGTTTGTATATATGAAGAGAGAGATGCAAATTTAGAAATTGTAACTACAATGTAAATGACAGTGCATTCCCCGCATAAAGAGCTGTTTTAAGACTGTGACCACTATGAGACCTGTGTGCCTGCATGCCTTGCTGTTTGATTTAATTCTTGTGACTACAAAATTACATCTTAAATAAAAAGGTTAATCATTCTCCTGCTTTATCTAGTAGCCATTACATTATGGTAACAATTTCTTTCCACTCTTACTTGGTACCTCCATGAGAAAAGTCATAGGGAATGCACCCCTCAGATTCCTCCTAGAAATATGAAGCTCTTTATTGAGGTATTTCAATTGAAATAGTTCTTCTTTTCCAAAACCAGACTGATGTGACTGCTGCGGCGTAAACAATATGACAGAACTATTCTTTTTTTCTGGCTTTGAATTGCTTGTGAGCAAAGCACATTTCTCCTCAATTTATCTGAAGATTATTCACCAGAGAATTCCCAGTCCTCTGAAGAGAAGCTGCCTGATGTGAATGCACAACAGTACCTTTTATACTGTCAAAATACCAGAAGCCTCAGCAAACAGGTGATTTTTGATGACCTATTCATAAAAATGAATGTGAGAGCCAGCATGGTTTAGTGTTATGAGCATTGGAGACCAGAGTTTGAATCTCCGTGGAAACCCTTTAGGTCAGTGGTTCTCAACCTGTGGGTCCCCAGATGTTTTGGCCTTCAACTCCCAGAAATCCTAACAGCCGATAAACTGGCTGGGATTTCTGGGAGTTGTAGGCCAAAACACCTGGGGACCCACAGGTTTCTCAAACTGTGCTCCTCCAGGTGTTTTAGACTTCAGCTCTGAGAAATCCCAGCCAGTTTACCAGCTGTTAGGAATTGTGCGAGCTGAAGTCCAAAACGTCTGGAGGAGCACAGTTTGAGAAACTGCTCTAGGTGATCCCAAGTGAGTAACACATCTTCAGCCCCAGAAAATGCCATGACAGAGTTGTCATGTTTCAGAAACAACTGTAAAGCACACGATAACATTCATTCATTCATATGGCAAGGCATTTGTTTTGTGAACAGCTCCCATTTGACACAGTTTGAGCATTGTAACAAGGTTGTCATGGATAATTGTCAAGAGGTCTGATAGACAATTCACACAATAACAAAAAACCTATAACCATTTAAACTGAGACTTCAGAAGAGAAATACCATAGGGGGTAATATCTGGAAGCCAAGAAATAGCATTTTGTTTTCGTGAGAACAATATGTTTGGATCTTTGTTAACCACAGTCTTGTTGCTACTATTTTAATAGTTCATGCAACAGTTTTTGTGAGTCTATTATCTTTTCTGAATCTGCATAGCTCATTCCACCCCATTGGTATATGCTCAACCAAAGGAAATGGGAAAACTTCTGTTTACACCATGCATGCTCACAAAATTGGTTCATTTAAATAACTTTTTTGATTCCTGCTCTTTATAGCAACAGTAGCTTGAGTCATGTCATGATGAAGTGGAACTTAGTTTTTCAATATGTGGTCTCGCTTTGCAGTCATTTCCTCCTCCCTTGACTCCATGTTGCTATTGTGTGCCTTCAAATCATTTCCAACTTATGACAACCCTAAGGCAACTTGTCATGGGGTTTTCTGAGGTTAAGTGTGCATGATTTGCCCAGGATCACCTAGTGGGTTATTCATGATCAAGCAGGGGATTTGAATCCTGATTTTCCAGACTCATAGCCCAATGTTCAAGCCACTGTGCCATGCTAGCTCTGTTGATACGTTTACTTTGAAGAAAACACACGTGCTCACAGCCAATCAGAGGACAATTGATAAGATTATAAAACATGGCACATTCACAAGATTCACTTTGATGCACATCCGGAGATACTACAGCATCTCATAATAACAGAAAATGTGTTTGTTTATTAAATTGAATGCATAACGGTGAGCAAATGCAAATTATGATAGGGATTTCCATTGCTAACTTAAATACATATTCATACAGATTTTCTTTTAAAGGTTCACATGAAAAAGGATGGAAGGTAGTTATGGCTGAAAGGATGCATAAGTAGCAAGGATAGGAAGTAGAAAAATGCAGTTGGGAATCGTGTTCTCCATCCTCCAAAAAAAAAAAAACCTTTCCAAAATAATGTTGACATCACACTATTCAATAATACTAATAATTGCTCAAGCCAGCAGAATATGTAAAGGCTTTAGAGTAAAAGGGAAAGAAATAAACATTCTGCATACTCTGTGTGAAAAAAGCATGCTGTGTCTCTAGTATTAGGAACCTAGAATTAATGCACTAACACCAAGCATTAGAGTAAATTAAATATTAGCTTTAGTGAGCAGGTCCACTCTGTTGGATAATAGCAAACATCTCTAATGTAAACAACAATAGGAGAGGCTAGCCAAGGTTTGAACACATTTTGGGGGGGGGTGGATATGACATTAAATCATCACATATTATCCACTATGGAGAAACCTTTCTTCTAAGAGCATATTGGTACTACTATGGTCCATCCAATACAATTCTGGATTCTATTGGATAGACCAAAGTGGTTTGGTGAAGCTAGAGAATTCGAATGCTTGCTCGTGGTTAATTCTAAATGCCCCATCATACTATACATACTAGGATCTCATTGGATGACCATCGAGCCTGTTTAAAAATCTCCAAAGTAGGGGTCTCCACCACACATATTTCACTGTTGAAAATCATCAGGAGGTTTTTCAAATTGTTTAGGTGGAATCTCTTTTCTGTAATTTGAATCCATTGCTCTGTGTCCTAGGACTTCATAACACACATCTTCGCAAGCGTCCTAGGATGCTTGCAGCACACTTCATCTACGGAGCCCCACGCTGCCCATCACACAATGCACTCTCACTTCTGGTGGAGCTCGGTAGATACACTGTCCCTCAAACATCCTAAGTCACTCCATGCAGAACATGGGAGGCTTCCTGTGTTCTGTAAGCAACAATGGGGCCAGCACTGGGGTAAGTCGCAGGATGACACTTCCCCATATGTGATAAGGAAGCGTTGCTCCAAGTGGCACAGGGTATGGGCCAATGGGATTGCCCCACTGTTCCGTGGATTTGCCACGGAGGCTGGCAAATCCCCCCACTGTACTTAGAAATGTTAGAGTGGGTCCTGTGAACTATACCAGCAACCATACTTTTTCCCCTTCCTTGATATAGCTGAAGTTTTATATTTGGTATTATATTCTTGAATGTAAGTTCCACATTTCAGTAAGGGCAATAAGCCTTTCACAGGGAGCTTCTATTGTTTAAATTCCACTTTGATAAAGTTCCATTGGAAGATTTATTATTACACAGAAACAGGAGCATTGGCACTTTCACTTGCTGAAGTTGCAATATGGCTCTGGAAGGGTAGCTTTCTTAGTCTGTTGCAGTAAAATGCATTGTAGCAGAAGCCATCAGGGATTCATACCCATTATCTGCCAGATACCTGAGAAGTTGGTCCCGGACATCTGGTGTGAGAAGGTAGATGGGAACTTATACAGCAGGCATCAGCAACAGTGGCGGGTGTGCATGTGTGTGCATGTGTGGAGCATCAATCTGCTATGCATCTCTCAGCGGGCCACACCATTATGTTTTGGTGTGCTGGAAGTGACACTCATGTATTTCCTGCTGTAATTTTGACAAATTGTTGAGGGTTTTTCCTACAAGATGTCAATTAGGGAAGTGTATTGAATGTTGGTGTCAGTGGCTGTGAAAAATATATTGCTCAATTTGCAGCTGATTTAATGCCAACTTGGCTGGTTTTCAGCTGAAAATTGCCCAATTTTTTTTGGTCTGATTTCTGAGATAAGAGTGTATTTCACTCTACTGTGAGAAACTTATCCCTCTGCCACCAAGGAGCAATGGTCTCCCAACCTGAATGCCATCTGACCATTTCTGAAACTTAAGGGGAAACCTATATAAAACCTCCCAGTCAATATTACCTTTTCACTTTAAAAGAAGGAAAAAGGCTCACTATTCAAAGAGTGGCACCACACAGTGGTGTCCTGCTGCATTCAAGAATCGATTTAGAATACCTTGTCTATATAACTGGGGAGGTAGGAATTTTTTTTTGCATTGATTGTTTATATTTTGCATCCATATTCCAGCTGTGCAATCAGTAAATTGTATTCAGTGATGTGCTTACCACAAAATTTTGTTAAAGGACCTAGCAAATTCTTAGAGAGATTACCTTCTAAGAATCTCTATGTCCCTCAGCACAATTTCATGATTTACTGAGAGCAGAAGTAAGGTAATTAAATGTTATTTGGTTGCATCCCTATTTTCATATAACCACGGTCTGGCTAGGAATGTATATCTAGGGCATATGGGGGTTTTTCTGTCTAATTTCTTTATGCTACAAATAAAATCACTATAAACTTACTGTTTAAAGAGACCTTTTAATCAGTAGACCTTATTAGTAGATGTATAGGTCAAGATTTTTTTCATATAATTTTATTGCAAAATATATGAGGAATCGGGGAGGGTACAAGTGTGGATATAGGGACATTTGAACATCTTGCAACTTTGTCTTCTACAATTGCTATCTAATACAAATAAGGTTTCAATGATGTTAAAAAGGAAAAGAAAAAAACATTTTTTTTCAAATCTAAAACAAGATAGAAAAGTGGGTGTGTAGTGTTTTGAAACAAAAGAGATAAAAAAACTTCCTACCCTGTCTCTGTTGTCTTCTTCATAATAAAAAAAACTATTCTTTTTATCATAAGACTGATAGATTAACTTTCCAGGATCCTTTGGATATCATTGGGGATCCTGTAATTCTTATCACTAACTTCTTTATTTACTTCTTGTTATTTCTACATCACTGCACTACTAATTTTCTCTTAGCGCTATAAAAAAACCCCAATATTTTCATTTTCTTTTCTTCTTTTAAATAGTCAATAAGGGGCTGCCATTCTTCTTCAGATTTGGAAGGTTCTGGTGATTGTATAAGCCTCAACAGTTTGTCCATCTCTGCCATATCCAACATTTTGGTAATCTATAAATTTTGGAAGGAAATTTATTTTTGTTTCCATTAATAAGCATAAAGAACCCTTGCTGCAGTTACTATGTTTAAAAAGGGCATCAAGAATTTTTTTTTTGGTAGTGTTGAATTTGTAAGTCCCAACAGAAAGGCTTCTACCTATAGTGGTACTTTAATTTTAAAGAAGTTTTGAATGTTCTTATGAATTGTGATCCAGAATTACTTTTTTTTGCTTTAGGACATGTCCCCCACATATGGTTAAAAATACTTTCTTTTTTATGACATTTTCAACAAACATTTCTTAAATTTTGGTTCCATCTTTGCCAATCTTTCCAGTGTCATGTACCATCTATATATCATCTTGTAGAAATTTTCTCTTAGTCCATAGCATCTTGTGAATTTAATTTTTGTTTTCCACATCTGTTCCCATTTGTCCAAGTGAATATTATGGCCCACATTCTTTGACCATACAATCTTTGAGTAGATGTACTTCTTTGTCTATTTTTAATAATATTTTATAGGCTTTTGCAATTTGCTTTTCTTTATAGGCCCATAGGTCAAGATCTTATTTATGGTCCTTGCCCACAGAACTGTGGGAGGAGACAGCTTTCATCCAAGTGGCAAGGGAGCTTGGCAAGTATTTCCAAGGCCTTAGCAGAGTGCTAGAAGCATCTCCGGGTCCCAATTCAGCTAGGATCCAAGCTCCCTCTGTGTGATGTAGGATTTGCACTGAAAGAACAACACAGACTCCAAACACAGTTCTTTCCTTATGCAGGAAGGCTTTATTGTCAATAATTGCAGAAGATATGCTCAGCTATATGCAATGCACACTTTCTCTATCTCTATACTCATCAACCACTCAACAGCATCATCCATCACCTATCCATCACGTGTTCATCATCACTGAGCACATGGGAGATACTTGCTTTTATACCCTCGCCCATTGCATCAGCCATTTGCCTGGTCATGGTGATACAGCACTTTACTAAGTGACTAGGCCTAGACCTGTGTGACACACACTTTATCATGTGGTTAGGCCTGAATGACTCATCAATTTATCATTTTATATATGCCAGTTGCTTCCAAACTCTGCCAGGAGCTGTCCTGGTGCTGCCCTCCAGTTAATCAATAGCCACTGGAGTTGGGTTGGAGATGTTCAACTGCTGTTGCACAGCTTGGCAGAAAGCACTATGCAGAGATACTGGATTCTTCCTTTTGTTATATGCACAGAAGCACTTATGCTGGTGTTGCCCTCATAACACCAAAATGATTCTTGTCTTAGGGCACAGTTCTCTCTGTACACATACATGGATGGAAGCAAGTCCCACTGAAATCATTGCATAAGATCAAGCTGTTAGTTATTTGTAGATAAGAATTTTTTGCTTCTACCTAGAAAAGGTTCTACAAACAATCTGGCTTTGAATAATAGCACAGTTCAGTTCTGCTGTTGAAGATCTGCCAACTCAATACAATGATCTTAAGAATTTCTGTTGTCTTCCCATCCATTTTGGGAAAGGTCCGTAAATCAAAGTTAGAAGAACTGCTGTTTATCCTGCTACATGCCTGCCCTAGCTTAATGTTGTTTTCATTTTATCTTGTTTTTTTAAAAAAATCTGTAAAACATAATTACAGTCAATTTTTTAAAAAAGAAATACCAACAAATTATAGTGACATACTTTAATTATCTCTGAGCAATGGAGAACTAAATTATACAGCCAGGGAATCTGAGGTTACCTAAAAATAAAAGGACGTATTCTCATTAAAAACTAATTGCATCTTTTGCCACTGAAGTGAATTTTTAACACAATTTGCCTTTGACTTGCTTAGCCATTTATGCGAGCATTTGTGAAAAACTGGTTTGCAAACTGAGATAGATGGCCTTTTCCTGCAGGGAGGAGATTGGAGTTGCAGTTATTTGCATATTTGGGAAATTCCAAATGATATTTCTCTGATTAACCCAGTTTTTCCAAGAGGACTGTGGAGTTTTAGTGAAATAAGATGCCATTGGATGAAAGACAGCATCTGGCAGATGAGTTATTCTGGACCCAAAATCATTTGGGATGTGCCTGACAATAACAGCAGTTAGCTTCAATATCCATGAGAAGGTGAACTGCTATACTGTTTCATCTTAAGTTTAAAAGAGATATCCTATGTACTATCCTCCCCCAAAAATCCTCAGCACTTTGGATAAATCCTTTAAACCTCAGACAAAAACCCACATTTACTATGCTACTGATTTAAAAGTCACCATCCATCACAGATATCTGTGAAAGCTGAAACATGTAACTGAGAAAGCCTATTTTCTGGCCAAAAAAAAAAAAAAGGATATTGACAAACTGGGTTGTCACCAGCTTCGGGCACCAAAATGGTAAAAAGTCTGGAAGCCCATCCCTATGAGAAATGGTCTAGAGAGTTGGGTATGTTTTGCCTGAGGAAGAGAAGGTTAAGACGTTACATGATAAGCAATACTATGCTTAAATATTTGAAAAATTGTCATATTGAAAAAGGAGTTCTTTTCTGTTGCTGTATAGACTGAGACATAGATTCAAGCTGCAGGAAAAGAAATTCCACTGAAAAACTTCCTAATGGCTATTTGGCAGTGGAATATGCTGATGTTTCCTTCTCTGCAGCTTTTTAGACAGCAGGTGCATCCACACTGCAGAATTATAGAAATTTGATACCACTTTAGCTGCCATGGCTCAATGCTATGTAATCTTGGGAACTGTAGTTTGGTGAGGCACCAGATATCTTTAGCAGAAGCAACTAAAGACCTTGTAAGAACACAGTGCCCATGATTCCATAGCATTCAATCATGGCAGTCAAAGTGGGGTCAAACTGCACGACTTCTATAGTGCAGATGCACCCATCTGTTGGGCATGCTACAACTGTGTATCCTGCATGGCAGGGGGTTGGACTGAACAACCTTTGTGGTCTATTCCAACTCTTGATTCTATGAGATACCTGCATTATTTTCCCATTCCTTCTGCTAAAACCATTTGCCAAGCATTTTAAAAATAATTGCACCCCCCCCCCACACACACACACCCTTATGTTTTCAAGGAGTGATGTGTTCCTTTTCTCCAGTGTAAGAGTGCATGGCCCCAAGCAATGTTTGACAAAGAAAACAGATGCCTGTAAGTGGCTTTTCCCTTGACTAAAGCTATAATCATACCTATCCATTACGTGGCAGAGGAGCTAATCATGTCATACTCACTAGCACTAATAAGCCACTAAGGAATGAACAGTGCGAAGGATTGCTTCTCCCCACCCCAAAAAGGAAAGTAATCTATGCAGTCATATTAATGGCCTAACTAAGACCTCTGTCACCCGTTCCTTTGCTCTCTCTGTGTCTGTATCACACGCTGCTACATAAAACATTGAAGTGGAAGGGCTCCCAAAGGCCATCTACAACCTTGTCACACAGCCACTGGAGGTGTTCCACATTAAGGGGCATGGGGAATCTGGTGCCACACGGCCTGCATTGCCCTGCTCCAGCTGAGGGTAATCAGATGGAGGAAGCATGGGGAGCGCAACTTCCCCACCCACCCCCCATGGATTCCAATGGCAATACGGGAGCCCTCCCATGTTGCTCTGGTGGCGGCATGCATCAGCTTTGCCTTCCTTCACCCATGGAGCCGCTCTGGGGTAGTCTGATGGGAGCCGGCGGGCTCCGTGGGTGACCTGAGCTAAACCACCGCATGCAGTCAATTTTAGCCCCGTTTGAAGAGGTCTTTAGTTTAACTCCTAGCCAAGGTAGCAATCTATAGTACAACGGAAGTATCAGCAGTTAGAGATCTTAATTTAAGGAGGAAACATGCCAGTAGCTTGGAGAAAAAAACTAAGATTTACTTCAGGAACGCCATTCTAAGGCTGGATCTACACTGCTTATAATCTAGTTTCAGAATGCATTGAACTGGATTATAGGGCAATGAAGATCGTATAATCCAGTTTAATGCAGTATATCTGCATTCTGAAATTGGATTATAGGGCAGTGTAGACATAGCCTAAGATAGGAAAGGTACTGATCTAACCTAACTACATCTTGGAAGGTTGAGAGAGCATTCATGGGAAGAGGATGAGGTGGAGAAACATCCCTTAAGCGTATTAGGATAGGTCAACATGGTGGAAGGACATTTCAGGTAACACAAACTATCCAACCCTATTAGTAACATTTGATGTACCCTGTTTTCTTGCCATTAAATCTATTGGCTTTGAGTCCAACTTCTGTGCTTGGTTTTAACACAACAACATGTCTGGGTTTTTTAAAATGTGATCTGACATTATAGGTAATATGTCCTACGACCTCATCATATGGGGTAATTTCTGCAGCATATACTGGTTCCCCTCCATTTGTGTGACAGAGCCCACTGGCTCCCATCCTATGACATAGACCTATTTCCAATGGGGTTCCATGATGTAAATGGAGGGGAACCAGTGTATGCCACTATGGTGGCAACACAGAAAATTTCCCATGTTACATAGGAATCAACAGAGGAAAGCCAGGCCATGGACGCTTCCCCCCATGGGATCAGATAAGGGAGAGGCCAGGCGATTCAGGATGTGGGGTGACTGGTTCACCACACCACATGCTGGTCACCGTCACATTCACCACAAAGCATGGCAATTCCATCAGCCAATATGATAATATCCCTAGTCTCATTTTGTTGTAATTAATGCTTCAATTTATACATAAATAATCCAAAAGCCTTCATCAAAGAGGGCATCCTCCTTTGTCTATGCTTTGCCTTTTCTGACCAAATAATATTCTGATCTGCATCCCAGTTTTAAAATCAGTTACATTTATATTTAGCCAATCCCAGTGATGCACACATTCGAATTTGAGACAGGGTGAAACAGCTGTTGAGTGCACCACTATAGGTTCCAATGTTCATTGTAGGTGACGATCTCTAAAAATGAAAGAAAGGGAAAATCTTGGGCTATTTCCATCTTTTATTGGCCCCAACAATCAAGGGCCAGTGGCACAAGCTTCAGAAAGGATTTCAGCTCAGTGAGTACTGTATGTGGCTGAGGTATAACCGTAATGTCTTTGGAGAGATAGTTTACAAAAGCTTCAAATCCAGAACTAATCCTACTAATCCTAAACTAACCCTGTATTTAGGATCAGTGTTGCGGTTGAGCCAAGGCTAAAGGATCAGAATGTGAGCACTTTTCAATTCACAGAGACAATGGCATAATCTGTCAATACTGTCAGAATCATTTCCCATTCTATGTGAGTCCTTACAATCCTAACACTCACGATAGGGAGGGTGAATGGTCCCAGAAACAATGGGAAGGTGAATGGATTTCCCAACTGTGTCTGTTATCATGTAATGCATTGAATGTGCAATTAAAACTGGGGATTGAAAGAATATTAATGTTTTGCAACTGACAAATGGGTTTTGACAGTTGGAAAACCTGATCAGGAAGAATAATTGAGGCTGAAGCTACACTGTCAAATAATGTAATTTGAACGGGATTATATGGCCAGTGTAGACCCTGCACTGACCATATAATGCAGTTTGGGCTGCATTATTTGACAGTATAGATAGAGCCATAGAAGTAAAATCAGCATACTCAATATTTGCACATTCCAGTGTCTTTCAGAAAATTATTCTGCTTAGAAATACACATGCATTTTTGTGTGAAAAAAACCCACCAACTACTATTAAAAAACTAATTTTCTGCAAAAAAAAAAAAAGAAAAGAAAAGAAAAGAAAAAGAAAAATCACATTTTTGCACTCAAACCCTCTGTGTGTAAATGAATGGGTTTTGTGTGAAAACACTGTTTCCAAAAATACAGAGGATTTTTCTCCCTAACTGGTGTTGGCTTGGGTTGTGTTGTTTGCAAAAATAATGACTCTTGCATTGAAAAATGTGTATTTTTAGAAATAAGTGTTTTTACATACAGAATACTTTGTACACAAAATATGTTCATGCCAAAGATACATTACTTTTTCAGCAAAATTGATGCTTTGTGCAAAAAAGAAAAAAAACACACACTTATTTCATACATAAATAAAAATTTCTCTGGAAACCTTTTTTCCTGAGTAATAAAAACAAAGAAATTAAAAATCTGCATGTCTTTCTGCATGGAATAATTTCCCTAAACAATTTAGAGGAAAGTGGTACAGAAATATTTGTATCTCCCACAGTAAGAAGAGAGCTGCAGAAATTATTCATCTTCAGATGTGATGATGAAATAATTGAATATTTACATCCCTAATTAAAACTCACTGGGTTTAGGGAAGACCTATCCCTGGTGGAGATGTGAACTACTAGAATTGGCACAGCTGCTTCATTTCTGTATTCAGTTTGAATGCCAATATAGATGAGATGCCAAGGTGAGCTTAGAGGCTCACTGGACATTGGCTGCACTATCTATAGCATCACAAAGAAAAAATCTTGTCTTTCAATTCTCCCGGCAGAGTTCTCTAGGTTATCTGGAATAGTAGCCTCCTAGAAAACTGAACTCTCATCCATTCATTTTAAGGTCCTGTTCTTTTTTGATCCACAGTATGCTATCACTGTATGTTATCACACGTTAAACCCAAACTTACTTCAGGCCTCACCAAATATTACAGCAAACTTGGCAACACTGCAGACCTTATTGTGAGCTAAATCAATGCTTGAGAAAGTTGTTTTATTTATTTATTAATTTACAGTATTTATATTCCGCCCTTTTCACCTCGATTGGGACTCAGGGCAGATCACAATGTACATAAACATGGTAAACATTCAATGCCATTATGGCATACATATAGAGACAAAGACACACAGGCAATTTAACATTTTCCAGCTTCCAGGCTTCATGAGGATATGCTCGATTCTGGCCACAGGGGGAGCTGCTGTTTCATCATCCACTGTGATCGCCTTTCCCCCTACGAACCTGCACGATCTCTTCGTTCATCAGGGGAGGCCCTCCTCTCGCTCCCGCCTCCATCAAAAGTGTGGTTGGTGGGGATGAGAGAGAGGGCCTTCTCTGTGGTGGCCCCCCGGCTCTGGAACTCACTCCCCAGGGAAATTAGGCAAGCCCCCACCTTGGTGGCATTCAGGAAAAGCTTGGCTCTTCACACAGGCCTTTGAATAAAGATTGCCCATCCCCATAACAATCATAATCCATGACCATTTCTGCACCAGTTGCACTTTTCCTGGTTAATTTGACATTGACTCAGGGTTTCTCCCATCCCAAATTGCTCTCCCTCGAATCTGCAGCACTTTATCAGTTACCTCGAGTTTACAATGTGCACTTTATCTAGTCTATTATTACAACCTCGCTGTTTTTAATTTCATGTTTTATTAAGTCTGTTTTTATTTCTATAGGTTAATGTTTAAATTTTGTAATTATGTATGTTTTTGTCTATTGATGTATTGTATATTGTTCTTGTTTTTATCCTGGCTTGGCCCATGTAAGCTGCCCTGAGTCCCCTTCGGGGAGATGGAGGCAGGGTATAAATAAACTTCTTCTTCTTCTTCTTCTTCTTCTTCTTCTTATTATTATTATTATTATTATTATTATTATTATTATTATTATTACTATTATTATTATTGTATGACACAGCAAACAAGATAGATATGCTGGATTTCATTTCACAAAATCACAAGTTGAACTCTTCCCAAGTGTCTAGGACTGTGTGATGTATTTTCAGATGATGCGCACAGATCCCAGTAGGGTGGCCTTTTGCAGTTGGCAGATCGTAATTTTGTCAATGTCTATTGTTTCCAAATGCCGGCTGAGATCTTTTATTATTATTATTATTATTATTATTATTATTATTATTATTATTATTGACACAACGACGTTGTATGACACAGCAAACAAGATAGATATGCTGGATTTCGTTTCACAAAATCACAAGTCGAACACTTCCCAAGTGTCTAGGACTGTGTGATGTATTTTCGGATGATGCGTGCAGATCCCAGCAGGGTGGCCTTTTGCAGTTGGCAGATCGTAATTTTGTCAATGTCTATTGTTTCCAAATGCCGGCTGAGATCTTTTGGCACGGCACCCAGTGTGCCCATCACCACTGGGACCACCTGCACTGGTTTCTGCCAGAGTCTTTGAAGTTCAATCTTGAGGTCCTGATAGCGGCTGAGTTTTTCCTGTTGTTTTTCTTCAATGCGACTGTCACCTGGGATGGCAACATCAATGATCCAAACCTTGTTCTTTTCCACAACTGTGATGTCTGGTGTGTTGTGTTCCAGAACTTTGTCAGTCTGGATTCGGAATTCCCACTGTATCTTTGCGTGTTCATTTTCCACAACCTTTGCAGGTTTGTGATCCCACCAGTTCTTAACTGCAGGGAGGTGATACTTGAGGCATAAGTTCCAATGAATCATTTGGGCCACATAGTTGTGCCTCTGTTTGTAGTCTGTCTGTGCAATTTTCTTACAGCAGCTGAGGATATGATCAATGGTTTCATCGGTTTCCTTGCACAGTCTGCACTTTGGGTCATCAGCTGATTTTTCGATCTTGGCCTTGATTGCATTTGTTCTGATGGCTTGCTCCTGGGCTGCAAGGATCAGGCCTTCTGTCTCCTTCTTCAGGGTCCCATTCGTGAGCCACAGCCAGGTCTTCTCTTTATCAGCTTTTCCTTCAATTTTGTCAAGGAACTTTCCATGCAGTGTTTTGTTGTGCCAGCTGTCAGCTCTAGTTTGTAGTGCAGTTTTCTTGTACTGGTTTATTATTATTATTATTATTATTATTATTATTATTATTATTATTATTGAACAAACTACAAATCCCATGGTTCCATTGTATCTATCCATGGCAGTTAAAGTGTTATCAAACTGCCATAATTTTACAATGTATATGTACCCTTTGCCTCTAATAAACATGACTGCCACTGGGCCAGTTTGAATTTCTCTCAAAGGTCTTCCAGAGTTTTGCCTGAGAATTCCTACAGTGTGTTGCCTGAGAATTTCCCTTAAGGTTCACTAGAGCTGAAATGTGATGACAAGTCTAATCCATGATAATGAAAATAAAAGATGTTCCCACTCATAGTGAGTGGGAGAGAAGGAAAAAGCTATTCCCCCCTCACTTGCCTCTCAGTTACTTCTGTTTTCCCTTGTCCAGATTTGCCAGCTAATGGAATAATGACTTTGCTGTCACCAGCTGCTAGGAGCGCACCAATTCTTCCTCCTCCTGCCTCCGCTTCTCCCTGCCAGCATTGTCTATCACCCTCCGTCAAAGAGGAACAGCAACTCATTTTACCCAAGCTGTCGTATTCAAAGCAGAGGAAGCCGAGTTAAAAGAATTCACAGAGAAATGATTTTTGTTTTTCTATTTCCTATAGCATTGGCCTAATTGTGTCGCTAAGTCTGTAATTTGCCTCTCACAGAGTTGAGTTAATGATAGGCCCCATGCTGCTGCCGCACTCCCTTTTTGATAGACAACAGCACAGGCACAAGCACAGGCACACAGCTTTTGCCTGTGCCATTCCAATACTTTGTCTGTGCTGTTTTGGCTTGTAGCCATATGGGTTGGGGGATTTGGGGAGCCCTCATCCAAACGAACGCCTTTTCCAAGTTCTGAGATTTGTAATTTGGGGAGATATTTACTTTGGTGCCACCATGAACTACAAATCCCACAATTCCACAGATGCAGACTTGGCAGTTGAAGAGGTGTCAAGCTGCTGTAGTTTGCAGCGTGAGTGGGCCTATCTAACCCTTTTACAGACAAGCTTGGGGTTTTCTTTTTCTTTCCGCCACCCCACCCATTGCCTCCCCACAACAGCATTTCATGCTTGTGCAGTTTCTGATTTCACAGTAAAGACATTGGACTTTTATTTCAAAAAGCTCCAGTTCTCTAGTTCCTGGAAATCTAGTAGAGAATTCTGCATACCTCATTGAACTACAAATCCCAGTATTCCATAGAATGGAGCCAAGGCAGTTAAAATAGTATCAAAGTGGTTTCATTGCACAGTATGACTATATCCATAGTTATAACCATCTTCTCTTATGAAGACTTATCACTTTCTGCAGTAGTTCAGCATTTGTTTCGCACTACATTTTTTAAATCAATGATGGAGGGGCAAATTTGTACCCTTAAGCTCTCATCACAGCAGTCTCCATGAGGATACATTGAAAACAGAATCTGTTGGGGAAAAGATCTGAGCATCATCAACATAACATTGCAACCTTCTTGTAATGATGCTCAGATCTTTTCCCCAACAGTTACTTCATATATTGCAGTTAAATTCAAAGGGCTCCACTAAAATACTACCACGATCAGGCCAAGGGTTCTTTCTTCTGAATTTGCTTCAACCTTGGCAAAAACAGGACCTTACACATCAAGGGAGGGGAAACCATAACCTTTATCCTCTGGGTCTGAAAGCCCCACTTTTGATACCATTCCTTTTGGGTGTTGCATAAGGGGGCACATGGATGAAAGCTGGTTTGCACCTCACCATACCCCATGCACTCCTGCTATAAAGACAACCTTTTGTCCTCCCTGTTCTAAGAGGAAGCTGCAGCAGAGATATGTTGCCTATAACATCTAGCTTTCATGCATGATAGAAAACAATTGGGTCCTATTACATTAAAGACTATGGGATTGTTTAGTGTCAAGGATATGTGGATTGCAGCATACAGAGCTAGATATACATAGAAGATAGGAAACAGTGAGCCAAAGACTCCAGCTCAAAGGTTTCTAATGCCACTAGTGCTGGATTTACTATTGTGCTTAGGTGTGCTCAAGCACAGGACCCCATTGGCCAGAGGGAGGGGGGGCATCTTCCTGCCAAAAAAAATTACGATGGATTTTGCTTACATGCTGCAATTCTAAATTTGAAGGTGTTCTGTTTTGGGGTGATTCTAGACATAATGATAGAGTTGATAGTCTATGGAAGTATGCCTTACTTACTTACTTACTTTCTTAGGCAATCCCTCGTAGCTCGAGGTTGATGGTCCTCCAGGTGTTGGGTCTTGGCAGTGGATGTGTAGGTGGCTGTTGAGATCTATTCTTGACCCACGTGTCCTTTCACAATGAAGATACCGGTTTCCAGATGGAAGGCTTGGCTTGACCTGCCTTCCACTTGGCACGTTTTTCCCTTAAGCCCTCCATTCGTGCCTCTTCAAGTTCTGCAGCACTGTTGGTAACAGCTTACCTCCAATTAGAGTGCTCAAGGACCAGGGCTTCCCAGCTCTCAGTGTCTATGCCACAGTTTTAAAGGCTGGCTTTAAGCCCATCTTTAAATCT
The DNA here is from genome assembly GCF_035594765.1 of Anolis carolinensis. Classification (NCBI taxonomy): domain Eukaryota; kingdom Metazoa; phylum Chordata; class Lepidosauria; order Squamata; family Anolidae; genus Anolis; species Anolis carolinensis. The sequence goes on from NC_085844.1 coordinate 193,145,874, forward strand.
CTTTTCCTGTCCACCAACATTGCGGGAGTGTGCCACGAAGCATGCAGTGTAAGCCTACCGAGCCTAACTCCTTCAGGGCCCAAGTAAGGGGCCTCATTACTTAACTAGCACAGGGCCTCATTTGTCCTAAATCCACCATTGAATGCCATAAACCAATTGATGGTCTTATGCAAACAACTTTATCTCCATTTACATTAGGGGGGAATAATATTTACTTACCTTCCCTATGGGGTGATTGTAAGGATTGCTGAAGAAAATGCATGTGCAGTATGTTAAGCATTCTAAAGGTGTTTAATAAGTGCAAGTATTCTTAATAAGTCAGCAGAGGAGATGCTAATGTGAGATCTAATTCCCCTCCAGCATCTCTCCTGTGTCTCCTGCTTTTCTTTCCTCCTCATCTTTCATGTTTTTCTCTCTGTTATGCCATTCGTTTCCACTGAACCTTACACATGCTTTGCTGGAAGCCTTACGATTGTCTCCTTTCACTATGAGTCACAATCAGCATCTTTATTCATTACAGAAATTTAAGCCTCCCCTTCTGCTCCTGCTCTCTAACAAAAACCTGGAACTGGGTCGTGTCAATGCAGCCAAGTGGCACTGAGAATAAAACAACACCTATAGTGACTTGACTCCTAGACACAGTCAGCCTTCTGACTATAGCCATAAGAAAGTGCCAGGAGGTCTGGGCCACAGACCTCCTTTGCATAGGAGAGAAGATGTCAGGTTTAAACAAGGAAATGCCATGTTTTCTTCATCTCATGTAGTGCCCACATTTATTTATTTATTTATTTATTTATTTAATATACAGTATTTATATTCTGCCCTTCTCATCCCAAAGGGGACTCAGGGTGGATCACAATGTACATATACATGGCAAACATTCAATGCCATTAGATATACGACACACAGAGACAGAGACGCAGAGGCTATTTAACATTTTCCAGCTTCTGGCTTTATGAGGGTATGCTCGATTCTGGCCACAGGAAGAGCGGCTGCTTCATCATCCACTGTGACGCCGAGTCCTTGATGGTGTACTTCCTCATCTTCCAGCACGCAGGCTGCTGGACGTTTTTATGGTGACGTAAATTAGTTAAATTAGCCTCCCCACATAAACAGTCCCTAAATTTCCTACTTAACAGATGCAACTGTCTTTTGGGTTGCTTATTAATGGTCTGGCACTCAATTTGACCAGGGCGTCAAACTCATGACTTCTCAGTCAGTAGTGATTGAATATAACTATACATTGAGGCTCTATGAATGGATGTGGCAAATCTATTGATATCTCTAGTCTAGATAGATGATACTGATATATAACAGGGAGATACACACACACACAAGAATAGCCTTCCCTCCTTCCAAATTTTTATCTTTTTTAAAATGGTATTTATATGCTTTTAGATTGATCTGATATTTAGCATCCATATCCCAGACTTATTTTGACTAGAGAGATTTAGAGGAGGTTTGTCAATGCCTTCCTCTGAGTATATCACTTGTCCAGGGTCACTTAGAAGGTTCTATCAGCTAAGCAGATGTAAAAAGCTGGACTCCTAGCATACTGGTATGGTGCTATATGCTGGCTCTCAGAGAAAGGGAAAGAGAATGAATGCACAGAGCTTTGAGAAACTACCCTTTCCTTAGGCGATCCCTCGTAGCTCGAAGACGATTGTCTTCCATCCTTGGTGTCTTGGGGGTGGGTTCTTAGGTGGTTGAAGAGACCTATTCTTGACCCGCATATTCTCCCGCAGTGAGGACATCGGTTTCCAGGTGGAAGGCGGACCCGGTCGGTGTTAGCTTGACGCTCCTTCCTCTTGGCATGTTTCTCCCTTAGGCCCTCCGTTCGTGCCTCTTCGAACTCCGCAGCACTGCTGGTTACAGCTGACCTCCAATTAGAGTGCTCAAGGGCCAGGGCTTCCCAGTTCTCAGTGTCTATGCCACAGTTTTTAAGGTTGGCTTTGAGCCCATCTTTAAATCTCTTTTCCTGCCCACCAACATTCCGTTTCCCATTCTTGAGTTCAGAGTAGAGTAACTGCTTTGGGAGACGGTGATCGGGCATTCGGACAACGTGGCCAGTCCAGCGGAGTTGATGGCATAGGAGCATCGCTTCAATGCTGGTGGTCTTTGCTTCCTCAAGTACGCTGACATTTGTCCGCCTGTCTTCCCAAGAGATTTGCAGGATTTTCCTGAGGCAACGCTGATTGAAACGCTCCAGGAGTTTGGTGTGACGTCTGTAGACAGTCCACGTTTCGCAGGCGTAGAGCAGGGTTGGGAGGACAATGGCTTTGTAAACAAGCACCTTGGTATCTCTACGGATGTCCCGGTCATCAAACACTCTCTGCTTCATACAGAAAAATGCTGCACTCACAGAGCTCAGGCGGTGTTGTATTTCAGTGTCGATGTTGACTTTTGTGGAGAGGTGACTGCCAAGGTAGCGGAAATGGTCAACATTTTCTAATGTTACACCGTTAAGCTGTATTCCTGGCATTGCGGAGGGGTTAGCTGGTGCCTGTTGGAAGAGCACTTTAGTTTTCTCGATGTTCAATGAGAGGCCGAGCTTCTCGTATGCTTCTGCAAAGGTGTTTAGAGTAGCTTGTAGGTCTTCTTCTGAATGCACACACACTACGTTGTCATCAGCATATTGGAGTTCTATAATAGATGTTGTGGTGACCTTGGTTTTGGCTTTCAGTCTGCTGAGGTTAAATAGCTTAACATCTGTCCTATAGATGATTTCCACTCCGGTGGGAAGCTTCCCATCAACAAGGTGAAGTATCATAGCGATGAAGATGGAAAATAAGGTAGGGGCAATAACACATCCCTGCTTGACACCTGATTCCACCTTAAATGGGTCACTTTGGGAGCCATTGCTGTCCAAGACTGTTGCCATCATGTAATCATGGAGGAGCCGCAGGATGTTCACAAATTTGTCAGGGCACCCAATTTTTTGGAGGATGCTCCAGAGAGCGCTGCGATTCACTGTGTCAAATGCCTTTGCAAGGTCAATGAATGCCATATACAGATGTTGGTTTTGTTCCCTGCATTTTTCTTGGAGCTGTCGTGCAGTGAAGATCATGTCCACTGTTCCTCTGGAGGGGCAGAAGCCATTCTGGGATTCTGGGAAGGTGTCTTCTGAGACAGGGAGAAGGCGGTTTGCGAGGATTCTTGCGAGGATTTTCCCGGCGGAGGTTAGAAGGGAGATGCCGCGATAGTTCCCGTAGTCTGTTCTGTCCCCTTTCTTGAAAAGGGTGATGATGGTGGCATCCTTGAAGTCAGCTGGGATTTTCTCAGTCATCCACACCTTTTCAATGAGCTGGTGGAGTTGTTGTATCAACTCAGGTCCACCCTCTTTGAAGATTTCAGCAGGAATTCCATCAGGTCCGCTGGCTTTGTTTTTTTTTTGTTGTCTGATGGCATTGCTGACTTCTTCCAAACTAGGCAGTGCTGCAAGCTCATCCCTGGTTTGTTGTTGCGGGATTTGTGAGAGGGTCTCTTCGGCCACATTGGAGCTGCGATTCAGCAGGTTCTGGTAGTGCTCTTTCCAACGTAGTGCAATTGATGTTTTGTCCTTCAGAATTTTGGTTCCATCTGATGAGCTGTATGCCATGGTTTCTTGGTCCACAAATGATCTTTGTGGCTTTGAAAAATCCCTGAGCATCATGGGTATCTGCAAGGTGTTGGATTTCTTCAGCCTTCTTTGTCCACCAGATGTTTTTGAGTTCTCTGGTCCTTCTTTGGACCTCAGCTTTTGCACTGGCATAGATCTTTTTCTTGGCAGCACAGTTGGTGTCTCTCTGCCATGTTTGGAAGGCTTTCCTTTTGTTATCAATTAGCTGTTGGATCTCTTTGTCGTTATCATCAAACCAGTCTTGATGTTTCTTAGTTTGGTATCCAATGGTTTCTTCGCAGGCTGTGATGATGGAGGTCTTCAGTTTGTTCCAATGTTCCTCAACAGAAACTACAGCTACAACAATCACAAGGAAATGTGAGCAATTATATTCTTAAAAAGTACACTATCCAAGTTCTGTGTATATTCAATTTCTCTGATCACTGAGAAAGTGCATTATTTCAGTACTCAGAATGAATTCCCTTTGAAAGTTAAGTGCAGGTTCTTAGTGTTTCCAAATACATAGCATAGGTGGAGGCATGCAACTGACAGCCAATGTCCAGTACTCCTAAACAGTAATGACCTCATCAGATGGGGCTTTTTTTCCCCAATGGCATACACCAGTTGAGTAATAGATGATCCACAGAGCCTGCTGGCTCCCATCTGAAGACACAGAAGAACTTCCAGCAGGGCTCTGTGGATCATCTAGAATGGAGCTGGCATATGCCACCGTAGTGGCCACACAGGAGGCTTCCTGTGTTGTGCAGGAAACAGTGGGGAAGCCGTACAGTTGATGTTTCCCCTCATGGGATCAGCTTCCTGTCGAGCTGGGTAATGCGGGGTGTGGAGTGACAGATTTCCCATGTCCCCTGATGATGGTCACCAGCTTCACCATGACATGTAGCAATTCTGGTGGCCCATGTGACAAAGTAGTAAATCTACAAAGAAAACCAAGCACATGGTGTCATCTTATATAATCCAATATTTCCCTCTCAGAGTCTTTTTTATCTCTTCCTAGCTCTTGTGGATGATTTTTTGTCATGCAGACTCCTTAGATGTATCTACACTGTAGAATTAATATAGTCTAACACAACTTTCACTGCTATGGCTCAATGTATTCCCAATGTTAAGAAAAGGCAAGAAAAGTTGCCTGTAAATGTTGGTGCCAGAAATGTTTTTTATTCAGTTGGGATCCTATAGAACAGGCTGGAAGCACTCAATTCAGAACATATCCAGGGCAGACTATACCGAACTCATTCATTCTTGCAATTCAGAATGTTACATTAAAACAGTGAAGAACTGTTCTGGCAATGGATGGTAGTACTCATCCCTCTCTTTCTTCCTTTCTGAGCTTAGCATTTTCCCAGATATATAATATGGGCTGTGCTACAGAATTATAGTCTACTATTAAAGTACCACATTCTATGCTAGAAAACTAATGCAAAACTAACACTTTGCATGGGCATGGTCAGATATTTCATCTTTCTGACTATGCTTAATGCATCATATGTCCATGTGTGTTTATATCCTAGCATGGTATGCTCCTGAAGAAGACAATCTGTGGCCCCCTGTTAAGCTGCAGTTCCCATTAGCTCTTGCTAGCATACTCAATATCGAGTGCTGATGGAAGTTACATTTAAGATCTGGAGGACCACATGTTGGAGAGATTATTTTCTAAATCATACCTTTTTCCATTTTCTGTGCAGAGAGCTCAACTATTGAAGAGGAATATATTAATAGGGAAAACTGTATAATGCCAGGTTGGTTTTTAGACTTTGCTACATTTGTTTATGTTTGTTTAGGATTGCTTAGAAAAAGGGGTGTCTGATCTTTTACAAACTGACCTATAAGTATGTTGGGAAAAGCTGTAACTAGCTATACAGAAAAATACCAGATGTTCTATATAAAAAGTTCTGTTCATCCATGACTTTGATCCCATGTGTAGTTTACAAAACCCAGAGCATCAGAATGGCTACTCTTTGCTGAAGAGTGACTGACAAGGGAAGCTACTAAATCAGAAGTTTACACGGCTGCCATCTGCTTCATCCCACTTTCAGTTCCTTCATCAATCTGACAAGGTTCCATCTCAGCAAGGTGCAGAAAGATGGATGTTTGTGTCTTCCTCTGACATCCATCATCCAGTCCCTCAATTTCTTTGATATTCATCAAATGTTTGTCCATTGCCGTTGGCCATTGACAGGCTTGCAATTTCTTCCAAAACTACATAGTTTGAAAAGTTACCTTCTTCCCATTCTTCACAGGACTGGATAAAAAAATGTCCGTATTTTATAGTAGATAGAGTGGTAACTGAACTGGGACACAGGAGATCTAGTTTTGTTCAGTTCTTCAACGGAGGGGAGCTCAGAGAGCTCTACTATTAGGACTGCCCGCCTATGCTATGAGCCATTTTAGTCCCCTGGCTTTTGCCATTTCTTGCAGAACTGAATTGATACACTTTAATATATTGGGTTTATGGTTCTCGTCCCCTTGATCAGGTTGTGTAAGTGTTATTTATCGCTATATAATTGTATTGTTTTACCTTGTTTAATAATGTGTTATTATGCTGCTATGTAATGTATGTGTTGTTTTTATGATTGGAAACCACCCTGAGTCCCATCCGGGAGATAGGGCGGTATATAAATAAAGTTTTATTATTTATTATTATTATGCACCACATGACCTGTGTTGTACCACAAACTGGGCCTGAAACCGAAGTGACCATGTTGTGGATGGTGATGACTTTTTGCTCCACTTCCCCTACCCCCAAAACAGGGACTCAACTTAGCCTACAAATTAAAATACGATATAATTATACCATAAGATAAAAATTAACATGCAATTAAACTACCAACAGCATTTAAAAACAATTTAAAACATACATGTTAAAATGATAAAAGGAAATTTAAAAACAGTACAGTTAAAACAATGCAAAGAGTGCAGTACCTTTTTTAAAAGCCACTTAAAAAAAACTTAAAGCCTTGCAGGTTTCTGAAGCCAGTAAGAATCAGAATAGTATTTGCTTCCTGAAAAAAAAAGGATTGCAAATACCCCCACCCCCTAGAAAGGATGACCCAGAGCCTGAATCAGTCACTTAAAAGGCCAGTGCTCAAATAAGGGTTGACCTCCCATCTTCTAACCCTTCATCTAATGACTTTTTTTGTGTCAGGAGCAACCTGAGTCACTTCTGGTGTGAAAGAATTGGCCGTCTGCAAGGACATTGCCCAGGGGACGCCCAGATGTTTTGATGTTTTTACCATTCTTGTGGGATGATTCTCTCACGTCCCCGCAGGGAGCTGGAGCTGATAGAGGGAGCTCATCCGTGCTATCTCCGGGTGGGATTCGAACCTGACAGCCTTCAGGTCAGCAACCCAACCTTCAGGTTACAAGGCTTTACCCCATTACGCCACCGGGGGCTCCTATCTAATGACTTAGATGAAGGGTTAAAAGGCATGATCATCAAGTTTGCAGATGACACCAAATTGGGAGGGATAGCTAATACTCCAAAAGACAGGAACAGAATTCAAAACAATCTTAACAGATTAGAGGGATGGTCCAAAACTAACAAAATGAAGTTCAACAGGGAAAAATGCAAGATACTTCACTTAGGCAGAAAAAATGAAATGCAAAGATAAAGAATGGGGGACACCTGGCTCGACAGCAGTACATGTGAAAAGGATCTTGGAGTCCTCATGGACAGCAAGTTAAACAAGAGCCAGCAAAGTGATGTGATGGCTAAAAAAGCCAATGTGGTTTTGGCCTGCATAAATAGGAGCATAATGTCTAGATCCAAGGAAGTCGTGCTATCCCTCTATTCCGCCTTGGTCAGACCACACCTGGAATACTGTGTCCAATTCTGGGCACTGCAATTGAAAAGAAATGTTGACAAGCTGGAAGGTGTTCAGAGGAGGGCGACTAAAATGATCAAGTGTCTGGAGAACAAGCCCTATGAGGAGCGGCTGAAAGAGCTGGGTATGTTTAGCCTGCAGAAGAGAAGGCTGAGAGGAGACATGATAGCCATGTATAAATATGTGAGAGGAAGTCATAGGGAGGAGGGAGCAAGCTTGTTTTCTGCTGCCCTGGAGACTAGGACACGGAACAATGGCTTTAAACTACAGGAAAAAAGATTCCACCCCTGAGTTAGGGATTCAATGAAAAATTTCAGGTTTAAAAAATACCTGGTTTACTAATTAATTTTAACTGATTAACCAAATCCCCATGACTGTCCACTGAAGAGTATCTGTCTTGAGTGTCCAGTGAAGTTTATCAATGGAGCTGGATTCCTAAATTATTTTGTGTTATGAACTTCTCTTCATGATTCGCTAAAAAATATGTCAACCTTCCCCCCCCCCCCCCCCCCGCCCCAACCCGGAAATTGTTTTCTGGCTATGGTCCTGTCTCCCAACATATGTATACGCTGACTGTGAATATCCTGAGAGCTGTGGTCCTCAAAAATAATTTTTTCAGTCTATGAGCTTAAACATCCTCGAGGTTTTGGTAAGAAGATTAATAGGATAGCCTTCTATATGACTCTTTGGAGGGGGGGGGGGTCAGATTTAAAATGGAATAAATACAGTGATTGCTTTAAAAAGAAAATGGGTGAAGCATTAATGGAGAAACTAAAAGATGGCCTTTTCAAGCTATCAACCAAATTACAAATTAGAATTATTGGAAAGAGAAGAGTCATATTAGAATTTTTAAAAGCAAACATGCAAAGGATTATATTTCTGTGTCCCTAATCCACTTCTTCATACACCTTCACTATCTGCACTTCAGAAGAAAATGAAAAATGCTCACAGGTTATAAAGTACAGACTTTGTCACATGAAGGTGACAAACTGGCACTGAATAAGGACCATTACCTTTGGTGAGAATTCTTATCACACAGTGCCTGTTTGTAGGCTGTCACCTCCCCATGATAAGCCTGTCCCTGGCTATTGACTGGAAAGCCTGTCAATGGCACACCATGCTCCCATCACTTACCTCACACAGTGATCCCTTTCCAATTCTTTGCCAGCATGCCAGCACCAAAGTCATATCGGGGGCATGATTGTCCTTCTCTCCCATTCTCTCCTATCACCCCTTGCAATTCATAGTTCAAAGTTATTTATTTATTAAACTTTGTTGGAATTGCAAAGTTGCTTTTACAAAAGTAGTTTTTAAAAACATTATGAAGCAGTGGAACTGCAGAAAGGTACAGCCATTGGATCACAGACTGGTGAATCATCAGAGTTGTGCCTAAAGAGAATTGTGATAGTGCTGGTGATTGTCCTGGTACATTTCATCTGTCTGCAACCATGTGAATGCAATTTGGGTACTACTCCCTGTTAAAGCAATGAGGTATTAAGATAGCAGTAACTAAAACTTGGGGCGGGGGGAGAATGGCAAGCATATATTGCTCTTCTAACTCAACAAGTGTTTCACATTCAGTCAAAAAATGATAAATGTGGAGGGACAGGGTCATTTTTTTCTCTCCAGAAGCTCTTCTGACAAGTGTGATCTTATCAAAGTTTCGGGCTTTTCATTATCTCAGGGGTTTTTCGCTGTTGCACTCAGACCTGCTCCTTCCTCGCCTTGCTGGCAGAGGAACATCCACTTTTTCTTGTACTGATTGATTGCATTCCCTTGGCCCAGACAGCCAATTCTGCCCTCACATTCAGAGATTGCAGGAGAGAGAGGCAAAAAGGATGCTTTACGTCCCAGGCCTGGTCACCCAATACAGGTCTTGAGTGCTAGGAACACCCAGGTCAAGTCAGCAGGAGCATGCTTTCTGTGGCTAAAACAGATATAACACATATGACTATTCTGAGCTATTATAAGCTATGCATGAGTATGGAGATGCTTATGAATGTTATAGAATGGGCTCCAAAATCATGAGGGCTAAAATGATGTGTAGTGGCCATCTGCCAACTGTAATGGACACACAAGCTCTTTTCTGGTGGTTTAGTGCATGTTCAATCAATAATCATTAAGGACGAGCTCCAACGCTCCTGGCTTGCTTGTAATCAAGTCTATAAAAGACCATGCATGCAAAAGTATGCAGAGAGGAGAATATGCCACATTTTTTTCAGGAGTTCTATGTGTACAATAGAAAGGCTGTCATCTCATGCAGGTGTATATGGGGGTTCTTCACAGATGGTACAAGAAAGAATAAAATGTATGTGGATGATTTTTTTAAAGTGTTACATAAATTTGTTTGACTGGGAGCTCAATATAGCAAATAATACTAGTCACAAATAATATCCCAACCCTTACCACAAAGATAATATTCCTTTGAATAAACAGTGATTTTTTATTAATTTAAGAGATTTTCTCCTGTCTCTCCTCCATGCTACTCAAAATAATGTACATGTGCAACCCTCCTGTCTCTGTAGGCATTCATCTGCAACTTACATGGAGCTGAGGTGGAAATGAGATATGTGTATGTAGACCCCCTATGCCCAAGTATCTTTGGTTCCCCAGCTACCTCATAAATCTTGTGGTACTGAGCTCAGTCCTGGAGGCACTTTTGATGCATTGCCTTATTAGGATTCTAGTACCAAGTGTTGGAGCTCTATAAACATATTTAGCTGAATATACAGAGATTTGTGCAGTAGTTGGGAGCATATAGGTACATATGCAGAGGGTGCATAATTGAACACCTTGTCCCTAACTATCCTCCTGAGTCATTATATATATTTCAGAAAAATACCTGCACATGCCTACCTTTTCTACATTTTTCTTTGCAAAAGAAATTGGAGAAGAAGGAAGTGAAATTGTGAGAGGGAAAAAGAAGTTATCTTCAGTCACTCATTAACTACTTGGTTACAGATTCAAAGTCACCAAGTGTCAGGACCCAGGCTGCAAGGCACCAATAACCATACACAGAGGCCAGAATCTATCTACTATCTTTATTGAAGGAGTATATAAAGTTGGTAAAAACAAATGTAAAAGTTAGTCCAGAAGCAGACCTTTCAGGAAAGGTCAAAATTAGTCCAAGAACCAATGTCCAATATGCAATATTAAGGGCCAAAGTTGTAATCCAGTAACCGAAACACTCACCTTGCCAGGCAAGGTGAGGGGAGATGACGAGGTCCTTTAGTCCATGAACTTGAGCAAGGCTAGGAATTAACTTGATACTTGAAAACAAGGCTTGAATCGTGACACAAGGTAACGAGGAACAAGAACAAGGTCCGTGGAATTACTTGGTAAAATCCGTGAAACAAGGCAAGGTTTAGTCCTGGAAGGCGAGGCAAGGTCCGAAGGTAAACAAGGCTGGGAAGCAGGAGCGAAGGCTTGAGAACAAGGACAAGGCTTGAACAGGAACGAGGCTTGGAACGGAGCGCGCTGTCCAGACACAACTCGCTCCGGAGGCTGACGAATTGACTCCGCGAAGTTACTTCGCGGTTAAAACACCTATATAGAGTCTAACTTTCCCGCCGAGAGCAGTTCTCTGGGAACCAGAAACAAAGCTAATCTCTGAGACCAGATGTTTGACTCCTTAAAGATTCTCACGGAAAGCAGGCTTAATTGGCTAAATTCTTAGCAGCTATTCTAGCACTCCTGCGCGAGGCCGCTTCCAAACCTCTCTGTTGTTTACAAAACTCATGGCGAGAAAACACAGGAGATGTAGGCTCAGGGTTTGTTTGACATACTTCTGGAACACAACTCTCTTGCAGGTGCAAGGTTCCCAGATCTGGCTGGGAAGAACCTGGCTGGGAAGATTCCAGTTCTGACTGGGAAGGTAAAAAACCCAAGTTTTCTTCTTCATCAGGCATCACAATGTCATGAGCAGGACTACAAGGCCCATGAGTCATCACACTATCCCCCTCCTCAAGCCCCCTCCCAAACCGGGACTCTCTCCCCGAGGCGCGAGGTCGTGGCTTGGCGGGATAGGTCTGATGAAAGCGACGGGTTAGATCAGGAGCATGGACTGTGGAGGCGTCTTCCCAAGAGCGTTCCTCAGGGCCAAAACCCACCCAGTCAATGAGATATTGCAGGCGGCGGCGGTGAAAGCGAGAATCCAAAATGTCCTGAACCTCGAACTCGTCCTCCCCATCCACCAAAACAGGGACGGGGGCCGGCCGGTTTACATCTGGCCGCACACCATCCGCCGGAAGGAGCAGGGAGCGGTGAAACACTGGGTGAATGCGCATTGAACGCGGAAGTTGGAGTTTGAAAGTCACGGGGTTTAATTGCGCCACCACTGGATAGGGGCCAATGAAACGGGCATCTAACTTCCGGCAAGGGCGATGGGAGGGCAGAAAGCGAGTGGACAGAAAAACCCGATCTCCTACCTTGATTTCGGGGCCCGGCTGGCGATGTTTGTCCGCGTGACGTTTATAGTCCTCCTTGGCTTGGTCCAGTTGCTGGAGCAAAAGTTGTTGCACCGCTGTGAGTTCCTGCAGCCAATCCTCTGCTGCGGGAACTTCTGAAGTTTCAATGACAGGGGGAAAGAAACGTGGATGGAAACCGTAGTTTGCAAAGAACGGCGTTTCTTTTGTAGAAGCCTGGACTCCATTGTTGTAGGCAAACTCCGACAGTGGTAACAGAGAAGCCCAATTGTCCTGTTGGTAGTTTACATAACAGCGAAGGTACTGTTCCAAAGTGGCATTAGTGCGCTCCGTTTGCCCATCTGTTTGGGGATGATGAGCGGAAGATAAACGAGAGTCTATGCCCAATAGTTTTTGTAGTGCCTTCCAGAAACGAGAGGTGAATTGGGATCCACGGTCTGTGATCAAACTCTTGGGCAATCCATGTAATCTGAAAACATGTTGGAGGAATAGATCTGCAGTCTCTTTGGCCGTGGGAAGGCCTTCACAGGGAATGAAATGGGTTAACTTGGTGAAAAGGTCCACCACCACTAGGATCGTGGTAAATTCACAGGAAGGTGGTAAGTCAGTGATAAAATCCGCAGAAATTATTTCCCATGGGCGAGATGGGGTAGGAAGGGGGTGTAAAAGCCCTGAGGGCTTCTCCCTTCTTGTCTTGGAGCGCTGGCATACTGGGCAGGTGTTGACATATTTTTCCACATCCTTACGGATCTTGGGCCACCAGAAATCTCTTAGGATCAAATGCATGGTTTTAAATAGTCCGAAATGCCCTGCTGGCTTGCAGTCATGACACAGACGAAGTGCTTTTTCCCTGCCCGGTCCTGGTGGGATATAAACATGATTTCTATAGCAAAGCAGTCCATCCTTAAGCGAAAAGGGAAAATGCAGTCCTTGACGAAGTTGGTCCTGCGCCCAGGCATCTGCTTGCTGACTAGCCCTGATTTCTTGAGCACAGAGGGGCCCTGGAGTAGAGGGAGTTGAATCAATGAGAGTGGATTTGGTGTTCCCCACTGTGAGCGTGGCAAAGTTCTCGGGTTGTAGTAGTTGGGATTCAAAGGTCTCCTTGCGTCCTGCAGCGTATTCCGGTTTACGTGACAGGGCGTCTGCTTGCTTGGTTTGGGCTGGGGTTACATAATGAATCTGGAAGTTAAAACGTTCAAAGAATAAAGCCCAACGTTGTTGCCTCTGATTTAGCTTGCGGGCAGTTCTTAGATGTTCTAGATTCCGATGATCAGTATGGACTTCAATGGGAAATTTGGCCCCTTCTAGCCAATGTCTCCAAGTTTCAAAAGCTGCCTTTATGGCTAATAGTTCTTTTTCCCAAATGGTATAGTTTCTCTCTGGTGCGGTTAGTTGACGAGAATAAAAGGCACAAGGATGAAGGTGATCTCCCACCGGTTGTAGGAGTACAGCTCCAATTGCTACATCAGAGGCGTCCGCTTGCACAACAAAAAGGGTTTCAGGATCTGGATGCTGAAGGATTGGCTGGGACGTGAATAATTTCTTTAGTTGCTGGAACCCTTTCTCTGCTTGATCAGTCCAGCGGAAGGGCTGTTTCCCACGGATGCAGCTGGTGATTGGGTCAGACCAGCGGGCAAAATCTGGAATGAACTTGCGGTAATAGTTCGCGAACCCCAAGAATCGCTGCACCTCTTTCTTGTTGGTTGGCGCCCGCCATTCCAATACTGCTGAAACTTTTGCCGGGTCCATGGAGAGCCCTAGAGGCGAGATGCGGTACCCCAGGAAATCTACCTCTTGTAGATCAAAAGCGCATTTTTCCAGCTTGGCATAAAGCCCATGATCCCGCAATCGTTGTAACACCATTTTAACGTGGTTCTCATGTTCTGATTGTGATCTAGAAAACACCAAAAAATCGTCCAGGTAGATGATCAAGAACCGATCTAGATAATCCTGAAAGATGTCATTGACAAAATGCTGGAACGTTGCGGGAGCTCCACATAATCCATAATTTATAACTCGGGACTCGAATAATCCGAATTTAGTCTGGAAGGCGGTCTTCCACTCGTCCCCTTCTCTGATGCGAACTAGGTTATAAGCCCCCCGTAGGTCCAGCTTGGTGTAGACCTTGGCTCCTCGAAGTCGGTCTAGTAGATCCGAGATTAAGGGCAGGGGATAGCTGTTCCGCTTAGTGATATTGTTCAATGCTCTGTAGTCCACCACCAAGCGTAATTCCCCTGACTTCTTCTTCACAAACATCACTGGGGAGGCGGCTGGGGATTGAGAGGGCCTGATGAATCCCTTGCGAAGGTTTGTCTCTATGAATTCCCTGAGAGCTTCTTGCTCCGGTTCAGTCAGGGAGTAGAGATGCCCTCGCGGGATCGGGGCCCCCTCCACCAAGTCAATGGCACAGTCATAAGGTCTATGTGGGGGTAATTTTTCGGCTTCTTTTTCATTGAATACATCCCAATACTCGGAGTACTTCTTTGGCAAGGTGATAATGGGCTCGGTGTCTGTGGCATGGCAGACCTTGGCTACGAGGCAATGGTTTTGGCAGTACTTTGAAGCAAACTGCAGTTCTCTGTTGGACCAGGAGATGCTTGGGTCGTGAAGTGTCAGCCATGGTATCCCCAAAATCACAGGGAAATGGGGAACCTCAGTAACAAAGAAGGAAATCTCTTCCATATGTTCCCTTATCCACATCCTGGTGGGTTCCGACCACTGGCTTACGGGGCCCGTCTTGAGAGGGCGGCCATCGATGGCTTGCACCACACGGGCATTCTTGAAGTCATGATATTGTAATCCCAGAGAGTCGGCATACTCTCTATCAATGAAATTGTTGGTGGCTCCTGAGTCTATCATGGCGTGGATCATGACGGGTCCCTTTTTTGCTGACCATAAGGTGACCACTAGAAGGAACAGGACCCCGGTTGGCGGCTCTTGAATGGGTTTTTTGACCGGGTTGGCGAGCCTCTCTACGCCCGGTCGTTGGCTTCCCCCGCCGGCTGTGTGCCAGCCGCCTCAGACGCCTTCGTCTCCGTGGAGGACGCCGCCGCAAGACGGGCGGCGGGCTTCCCTTTGGCTGGGCACTCTCTGGCGAAGTGGCCCCCATTCCCGCAATACCAACAGAGGTTTAGGCGTTGGCGGCGGGCCTTCTCGGCGGCATCTAATTTGGGACGCACATTGCCCAACTGCATCGGCACCTCCTCGCTCCCTCTGGGGTATGGGGATGGTGGTGGGGGTCTCCACACTGGACGCGGCTGAACGCTGGCGGGAGCGAGGGGTTTTGCCCCAGCTCTACCGCTCTGGCCTCGTACCCACTGTTTCCTGTTGGCAATCATGACTTCAGCCCGTAAACATTGATCAATGAGTGCTTCAAGAGTGTGGGGAGGATCCACCTTGGAGATTTCCTCCAGCATTTCAATGTTGAGACCCTCCCGAAATTGTCCTCTGAGGGCTACATCGTTCCAGCCGGTGTTGTGGGCCAGCACTCGGAACTCGGCTATGTACTGAGACATGGGTCTGTCTCCTTGAAAGAGGCGGCGGAGTTTGTGACCGGCTGCCTCCAAATTGTCCTCAATTCCCCAGGTCTCCTTAAGGTGGTCCAAGAAGTGTTGCGCTGATCTTAGGTGTGGAGAGGCTTGGTCGAACAGTGCCGTCGCCCAGTTGGCCGCTGGCCCGTCTAGAAGACTGTAAACCCACGCCACCTTGATGTCTTCTTGGGGAAACTCGGCGGCACGGGCCTCTAGGTAAGCCTGGCACTGGCGGCGGAAAACTTGGACCTTGGAGGCTTCTCCAGAAAACTTGGTTGGCAACGCCATGGCCGGGAGGCGGATTCCGCGCTCTCTCAACCCTTTTATTTCTCCATCCTGCGCGTTGAGTCTGTCACGGATGCGGTCCACTTCGTCCTTGCTGATGGTGTAGCTAAGTGGCTGTCCACCCGGCGCGGCTCCGGTAGACATTCTGGCCTTGGTTAATTGGTGCTTATGGAGGCGGAGTCAAACTGTCAGGACCCAGGCTGCAAGGCACCAATAACCATACACAGAGGCCAGAATCTATCTACTATCTTTATTGAAGGAGTATATAAAGTTGGTAAAAACAAATGTAAAAGTTAGTCCAGAAGCAGACCTTTCAGGAAAGGTCAAAATTAGTCCAAGAACCAATGTCCAATATGCAATATTAAGGGCCAAAGTTGTAATCCAGTAACCGAAACACTCACCTTGCCAGGCAAGGTGAGGGGAGATGACGAGGTCCTTTAGTCCATGAACTTGAGCAAGGCTAGGAATTAACTTGATACTTGAAAACAAGGCTTGAATCGTGACACAAGGTAACGAGGAACAAGAACAAGGTCCGTGGAATTACTTGGTAAAATCCGTGAAACAAGGCAAGGTTTAGTCCTGGAAGGCGAGGCAAGGTCCGAAGGTAAACAAGGCTGGGAAGCAGGAGCGAAGGCTTGAGAACAAGGACAAGGCTTGAACAGGAACGAGGCTTGGAACGGAGCGCGCTGTCCAGACACAACTCGCTCCGGAGGCTGACGAATTGACTCCGCGAAGTTACTTCGCGGTTAAAACACCTATATAGAGTCTAACTTTCCCGCCGAGAGCAGTTCTCTGGGAACCAGAAACAAAGCTAATCTCTGAGACCAGATGTTTGACTCCTTAAAGATTCTCACGGAAAGCAGGCTTAATTGGCTAAATTCTTAGCAGCTATTCTAGCACTCCTGCGCGAGGCCGCTTCCAAACCTCTCTGTTGTTTACAAAACTCATGGCGAGAAAACACAGGAGATGTAGGCTCAGGGTTTGTTTGACATACTTCTGGAACACAACTCTCTTGCAGGTGCAAGGTTCCCAGATCTGGCTGGGAAGAACCTGGCTGGGAAGATTCCAGTTCTGACTGGGAAGGTAAAAAACCCAAGTTTTCTTCTTCATCAGGCATCACAATGTCATGAGCAGGACTACAAGGCCCATGAGTCATCACACCAAGTACGTTTCATAGTTCAATAAGAATCTGTACATGATATTTCCCAATCTTTCTAGAAGTAATTTTATTCCACAATCAAGTAGCATGAAATTTGAGCACCCTTATTTCTGGTCCTATTTTAATCTGCATTTTATTAGTGGAGTTTAACTTGTAATTTAACTCTGTGTAGCTTGTTGTATGTCTTTTAATAGTGATTTATCTTGTTTTAATTTTGTATCCTGCCTCAAGTCATGGGCAATAAATTTATTATTATCGTTATTTATTTAATTTTATTTTTATTATTGCTAATGCTATGTAGCTCCAGGGATGCACTGGGACAGGTTTCACTGGAAAGAAGCAAAGACAAAAATGGGGTGGGGGAATGAGGGTTGAATCATTGGGCACTATACAACAAGTTTGACAAAACAACCTAATTAATACATTTTAATTACGCACTGTGTTGTGAAGCTCACAAAAAAGCAACCAAATTTAAAATACTATATAATATTTTATATGCCAAATAATTATATAAACTAATAATATTGACTAGGAAATCAATCAATACTATGCTAATCATGCTATTATAATGATCTGAATTGTTAATAAAGTCTAATGTGCTGGCAAACTGCTCACTTGAAATTCCTTCAAATATATGATTTTCAAAAGTTAGAATTACTAAAGTTGTGTTTCTCTGATAAAGCACTAAACATCAGATGGATCTGATGTCAGCACATGTGTCAAAGTTGAAAGGTCTAGTTTCCCTTGCACAATACATGCAATTGTCTCCAGTCCTTACAATGCAGAGACTTCTCAAGAGAAAGACTGTACTCTGCCTAGGAAGGGGATTTTGCCCTTAAAATAGCAGAGACACTAATTACTAATAGAGAACAAAAATGTGCAATTCTGTTATCTTTGTTTCAAGACTCCTTGAACCAAAGGATGCAGCTGCTTTTATTTGCTCCAACTCTTCCTATATAAAATGTATAAAACATAGGAACATGTTTTGTGAGAAGGCATGAATCAAGTGATGCTAAACACTATAAATCAAGCAATGGAATGCATAAATATTGCAATGTGCTAAAGTGAAATTAGATATTTTTAATCTGATAATTGCACATTGTTTTATCAAGAAATGAAAATGGAAGAAGAAATGGGGTGGCACTAATAGTGAGGAAATATGTAACAAGAACAGCCAGTAGTATAATGCAACGTCTGACAGAGTAATATCAGCAAGATAGGTGTAGTATCTACAGTGCACAACACAATATGCACAACAAAGTCCCCCATGACTTTGACAAAGTCCCCCATGACCTTCTGGCAAACAAACTAGTAAAATGTGGGCTAGACAAAACTACAGTTAGGTGGATCTGTAATTGGCTAAGCGAACGAACCCAAAAGGTGCTCACCAATGTGTCGTCTTCATCTTGGAAAGTAGTCATGAGTGGAGTGCTGCAGGGTTCCGTCCTGGGCCCGGTTCTGTTCAACATCTTTATTAACGACTTAGACTAAGGGTTAGAAGGCACAATCATCAAGTTTGCAGATGACACCAAACTGGGAGGGATAGCTAATACTCCAGAAGACAGGAGCAGAATTCAAAACGATCTTAACAGACTAGAGAGATGGGCCGAAACTAACAAAATGGAAGTTCAACAGGGACAAATGCAAGATACTTCTCTTCAGCAGAAAAAATGGAATGCAAAGATGCAGAATGGGGGATGCCTGGCTCGACAGCAGTATGTGTGAAAAAGATCATGGACAACAAGTAAAACATGAGCCAAAAATGGCTCATTTTGGCCTGTATCAATAGGAGTATAGTGTCTAGATCCAGGGAAGTCATGCTACCCCTCTATTCTGCCTTGGTCAGACCACACCTGGAATACTGTGTCCAATTCTGGGCACCACAGTTGAAGGGAGATGTTGACAAGCTGGAAAGCGTCCAGAGGAGGGCGACTAAAATGATCAAAGGTCTGGAGAACAAGCCCTTTGAGGAGCGGCTTAAAGAACTAGGCATGTTTAGCCTGTAGAAGAGAAGGCTGAGGGGAGACATGATAGCCATGTATAAATATGTGAGGGGAAGCCATAGGGAAGAGGGAGCAAGCTTGTTTTCTGCTTCCCTGGCGACCAGGATGCGGAACAATGGCTTCAAGCTATAGGAAAGGAGATTCCACCTGAACATTAGGAAGAACTTCCTCACTGTGAGAGCTATTCGGCAGTGGAAGTCTCTCCCCCAGACAGTGGTGGAGGCCTCTTCTTTGGAGGCTTTTAAGCAGAGGCTGCATGGCCATCTGTCAGGGGTGCTTTGAATGTGATTTCCTGCTTCTTGGCAGGGGATTGGACTGAATGGCCCATGAGGTCTCTTCCAACTCTATGATTCTATGATTCTATATATATACATTATTTATACTAATGGAACTGTAGCAAAATATTTTGTTTGTGTGATAAAGTCCTCTATTTTCAACTAAAAGGAAAGAGAAGCCTCATTGGATGACAAACAAAATTCTCCAAGCTGTTATAGCCAGATGAGAAGCAGAAGTAAAATGTGACAGAAATCAGCTCACCTGAATGAAGTGGTTCACTAAATTGTACAAAGCAACTACTATAATAATTAAGGCAGAAAAATGGAAGACAACAACAAAAAAGTAGACACTTCATCTGCAAAATTTGAGAAACTGAAGGGAAATTTACACCAAAGCTCGGATGGATGATGATGATGATGATTATTATTATTATTACTATTATTATGACTATTATTATTTCTTAGCCCCATTATCCCAAGGGCTACAACAATATCCTCTGCAAGGAAATGCACTACACAATAAAAAGTTGTTTGAAACAATATGCTGAAGCACTACATAGAAGTAATTAAAGAATGATAGGTTCATTTTAGAGAGAAACGTTTGAAGATGAACCAATAATTTTAGAAAGTGAAGTTCAGCAGCTGTACACACATCCATGTACAGAAAGGCTGAATCTACAGTGTAGAATTAATATAATTTGACACTAGTTGAACTGCAATGGATTGATACTATGGAATCCTGGGTGTTGTAGTTTTATAGGTCTTTTGCCTTCTCTGCCAAAGAGTGCTGGTACCACTCCAAATGAAACATAACTGCATTCCATAGCATACAGCCATAACAGCTAAAATGGTGTCAAACTGCATTACTTCTATATTGTAGAGCCAGCTGACTGTTACTTCTCTTCCCTCTACATAATCCACAACAGCAGGCTGAAAGCCTAGACACAGTGTATTCGCTGCAGAGGGCAAAAAGTGCTCTGATCGCCCATTTTCCATCATCAGTCACATAACTAACACACACAGGGAGGATACTGTTATACATAATTTAGCTAGCCAGCAACATTTAATGTTCTTTCCTAGGCCACCATTTCCCCTAAGGTTCCTGAAATAATTACTGCTTTTTCGAGTAATGCTGACACACCTCCTGCTTCCTTCTCAGCATTCTCCTGCTTGGCAAGATAGCCATACAAGGCTGCCTCTCACTTTTTGTCCCCAGAGGCAGTTCCATCATCTGGCTCCTTTCTTTGCTATTTCGTCTCACAGTGCTTTGCTTATTACAAACAAGAAGCCAAGATGAATGGCAGTGCCGCCCTTACCTCTCCTGAAGTGCTCTCAAAGAATATGTAGCAGCCACATAAACAGAAGCAGAGCTTCCTGGTGATAAAAAAAGCAACAGGCACATAAAAACAGAACATTCATGCATCTGTGTCCATGCTGCCAGGGAAATTTTGGGAGCTGTGGTCCATAAAAGTAGCATTGCTGAGTTCTCCATGATTGAAGGAGGTGATGTAGAGCAGGATCTCAAAAAACAATATTGAGGAAAAAGTGTTGTTGTTGCTGTTGCTATTTATACCTTGCTTTTTCTCTCCACAAGAAGACTTGAGGTGGCACCATGTATCCACAAGTGTTAGAGCCAGTATGATATAGTGAGTTGAGTGTTGAATTCAGACTCTAGAGAACAGGACTCAAATCCCTGCTTAGCTATGGAAACCCACTGGGTGATGTTGGGCAGTCGCACTTTCTCAGCATCACAGATAGGAAAAGACAATTCCCCCCCCCCCCCCCCGGGCATAGCAAATCTTGAAAAGAAAACATCATGATAGGTTCATCATAGAAATTGAAATTACTTGAATGTACACAACAACAACCCACAGGTGTGAAGGGACAGCAATATTGCTCTTGAGACTGGTAACCATCATGGACCTAAATACCGAGGGTCAATTGTGACAATGCCTATTTGACCTAAACTCTTGGAAAATCAATTTTTACTCAGACTTTAGTCTTGATATAGAAAATGGACATGGTTTCTCTCAATTGCATCTTATTTGTTGCTATGCATTCCTGGCATATAGACCAAGCTTGGAAAAAATATTGCTCAGCTTATTTGAAGAGCCATATTTTCCCACAAACTTGGAGGTAGTCCAGGAAAGAGATTTTCCTTTGGCTGCACTCAGGCTGCAGAACGGACTTCCCAGAAGGGTAAGACTGACCCCCTCCTTAAAATCATTCTGCACCAGAGTGAACAACTCTTTTTTTCTGGTAGGCCTTTGAAAAAAAATTAGGGGTAACATACCCTGTATACTATGTGGGGCTGCAGTGGGTTAAACTGCTAAGCTGCAGAACTTGCTGACCAGAAGGTTGGCGGCTCAGATCCACGGGATAGGGTGATACTGTGACAGCTGGTGCTAGTATCATTACTTTTACTTTGACCTGATGCTTCAGCCAACCAATTTGCACCTAAATTGTGCAGATAGAGTTTAAAGCTCTAGTCATGCAGTTCCATGTTCTTCCAGGGCCATTTTGTAACCATAATGGTAGATAACAGAAGGAACCCAGCAGGAGCTGTTGAGAGTACAGGACTGACCTCACCACCTTGGCTGTCCAGAAACTTGGTTAAAAAAAGAATTTGGGAAGGTAATGCAAAATGGCCATAGCAATTGGTCTGGATGCTTGGAAATTTTCTGGGATTGAGGTTGAGATGGGCATTGCTGAAAGAGGTGTTAAGTACCTCCTTCCTCAACATCCCCCTAAAGGACATACTTGTGTCCAGGTTAGATACACATGTGTTAGATACACATGTGGTACCATTCTGTCTATTGTGTATATTTTTATTGGAATTAGTTGTTGAACTTTCAGAAACTTTATCCTAAATAAAGAAATAACTAATAAAATATTGAATCATTTGTTAGAAACACATGGAGCTATAGTGAAATTATCAGAAGTTAGTGGGGAGAATATTGTTGATAATATTTTGTAGCTCCCAGCTCACTCTGGGCTCTGCAACGATGTTTCTCAAAGACATGCGACCCAGCAGTAACCAACGAAATTGCAAAGATAATACAGTGACAAATTCCATAACTGCAGAGGAGTAACTCTGCATCAGGTTTTAGGCTGAAATGAAAAAAAGAAACTATCCAAAATACTAAATGTATTTTTTGGAAAGCTCCTTTAAAGTTCACACTAAAACTCAAGGTCAATTCATCATACACCCCTGACAAAAGAGCCACCAGCTGCTATTGAGATAATATCAACAGCAGCAATATAATGTAATGAATGTATTGCATAGTGTACCTAATATTTCTTGAGAAAAACAAATGGCTTGGTGGCAATTCATCAACCAAACTTTCCTGTCCTTGCCAGTGACCAAAACTGCCCCCAGGATAGTGAAAGTACCAGTTCTCATAATTTTCCTTCTAGCCAGAGCCCAATACACAGATAATGTGTTTTTTCAACAGATCTGTCTCAAGCCATGTCCTTCTAAGCCAGTGGTTTTCAACCTATGGGTCCCCAGATGTTTTAGCCTTCAACTCCCAGAAATCCTAACAGCTGGTAAACTGGCTGGGATTTCTGGGAGTTGTAGGCCAAAACACCTGGGGACCCACAGGTTGAGAAGCACTGCTTTAAGCAGTAATGTCTGGTGGCTCCCCTGTCCATGGGATGTTGGATCTGCCTTGTGTTTTAGTTAAAAGGAGCTATCAAATGTGCTAAATCAATTTAGGGGATTTATTGCTCCACTGATATGTGTGAGTCACAAACTTCCACCAATTGTATGTCAACATCTGGCATTTTGAGCCTTGAGTTTATATCTTCCTTCCCCTCTCCAGCTGACTCTTTTAGACTCTCTCATTGAAATGACATCTCTCTTGTTAGTATAAAATGGAGAAAGCTTTGTTTCTCCAGCTTGTCAAACTCTAGTCATTCTTAGCCAGACTATGGCATCTTTCCAAGCTTGTTTATCCATACCAGTGAAGGTTGACTTTTGTGCTATATCACTCGAAGTCTATGAGGCCTTGACAGTTTTGAGAACTCCTCTGGGACTGATGTCATGTTTTGTGCTTGGGGGTTACAATTGGATCTGGCATTTCCATTAATGGTCCTTTAACTGTAATTTTATTTTGTGATTTCCTTTGCCAGCTCCAAACCTTTGCCAAGGGCTAGGGATGCAGCAGTTCTAACCCACCCACACTCCTACCCCACTATTACAGAAATTTATACAATGTTTTCTCTATTTCAGAGCCTTCCACAGAGAATATCAAGGCAGAAAATCCAACAATATTTGCTTTGAACAGGGTTATCCGAGTTCACACTGCCATATATTCCAGTTCAAAGCAGATAATATTGTGAATGAGTCTTCTGAGGCTATGAGTGATAATGGTAGGATCAGGAGGGGAAGGATCCTCGCGAGGAGGGCTCGCTGGAAGATTTACATAGGAAGAGAGTCAGGGAGATAAATGAGGAATCTTCAGATGAGGATTCATTTGGAGAGTTGGAAGGGAATCCTGAGGTGGAAATGACTGTTGAGGACCCGGTGGTGGCGGAAGGGGTTGGCATAGACTGGGCACGGGCTCTGGAGGAGGAAACTGGGCCCATGGATGCTGAGGACGCAGGAGAGGCTTGGGTTTCTTCAGAAGCAGACCCCATATGGTCTGCCTGGAGGAATGAAGGCAATTCCGCAGGTGTGGACAGGGTTGGGCATAGGCAGAGTGATTTTGACTCTGATGAGGAACTTGGGACGCCTGATCCAAAGCCATTGGCTGTTTGGAGCTCGGATTCTGATGAGGAGTTTGGGACACCTGATCCTAAGGCGTTGGTTGTTTGGACGCCCAAGGAAACCTAAATAAATTGGGGGGTTTTGGCCATTGTCCCTTACGTGTGGCAAGGTGTTGTTGGGCACCATTGGGTTTCCTGTATTTGACTCCGAAGACTGGCTTGGGACTTTGCAACTGATGTAAGTTTGATCCGGGTTATTCTATGATGGAGGGCTGGAACTGTGTGGGTTTTCTGTGTGGACTGCATTGTTATTACTATTTTGCATTAGCTGCTGCTTGCCTCCATTGTCTTGGCTCTTTGTGTTATCCCGCAATGTGGACCTCACTGTGATGACTTCACCCTTTGGACCTTGGACCGGAACTCGACTTGGCATATCTCTTCGCTCTTAAACTTGGCTTGGCATCATTCCCGTGTTTGTGGCTGACTTCTGTTGCCGACCACTGGCTTCACCTTTGACTCCGACGCTGTTCTCCAATCCTGACTCCGGACCGGTTTGACTTCATTACAACGCTTCATTCCCCTGACGTCTGGCTTGGCTTTTGATTCCGCAGCGGCTCATCGCCATTGCCTCAGCGTTTTCCAATATTGTTTGCCTGTGCCACTTTTGGCAAAGAACTTTTAGCCCGGTTTGGGCTTTCTTTTAGTTTTGGGCTTTTTGCTGTACTTTTGGGTTTTGGGGAGGTTTTGAGTCTTTGGGAATTCTTGCCCTTGTTTGTTTTGCTGTTTTGACTTTGCCTTGCAATTTTGAGCTGTTTCTGAACACTTTGGTTTTAATCCGGATTATATCTGCGGATAATCCGGATTATATTCCGGTTTGCATTTTTTGGGGCTTCTTGCTCTGAACTGTTAATTCACATTGAAGTTAAAGTGTTGTGAACTCTCTGGACTTTGTGCTGAGCTTTTTTGAGTTATTTTTGAATAAACTATATCTTACTGGCTGGCGTCTGACCTTTGACAGATAATGTGGGATTTTATTCAGCTGTGTGGAAGGGGTCTCAGTTGGCATGCTCAGTATAGAGAAACATATGAAAATATTGCAGTTTGTTACACACTATGAAGGAGATTTAAAAGTACTGTGTTGTTTTTAATAAGCCAAGGAGCAGATGATTTCATGTACAGTCAGCCCTCTGCATTCACTGGGGTTTGAGGCACAAACTCCCATGAATGTGAAAAATCACCAACCAAAGGTGGGTTTTTGTTTTTGTTGCTATTTTTGACCTGATAAGACAGCTCTCTGAGAATCTGTCGGTCTTTCAACATGGCTCTATGGGCAACTTCCACTTGAAGGTGATCATAAAATCACACTGGAGGAATTAGAGAATTCTAGATCATGACTTTATCATCACAGTTTGGATTAATGGGAGTGTTGGATAGCTTATTTATAATTAAGACAAATCTGCAAAATAGGCCTGTCTAGAACATGTCTATGTGTATGCATATCTGCATGCACCTATGAGTACATGGCATAATATTTTTCTTGAAGTAGGGAGTCTATTGATGTTAAAGGAACTGCTTAGGTTCTCTGAGTTTTGAAACACTTATCCCATACTCCTGAATGATCATACACTGAGGGCCCTTTTTACCTTAATCCTTTCATGCAACTATGAAAGTATACAGCAGTGTTAACAGCACAGTGACATCTGATGGAAGCTATCCAAGTGGATGTCTGGAAGATGGAGCTCAGTCATCCAAAAGAGTTGCCCTGAAAAATGTTACCCCCCTGCTGAGGTAAGAGGATTTTGAAATGCTTATTGAAGGAGAGGGTAGCTGTGTATTAACCCTCATAATGAGAAGAATTTGTACTGGACAAAACATGGTGCAATCTATATTGCAAGTAAGCGCCTGCTATGTTTACACCTTTGGGTACTAGTAGACAAAAAGACCACCTGGGATGAGAACATAATTAAAATGCTAATAAACCTGACTAGGAGAGAAAAGATTTCCTTTTAGCTCTGCCCCCCCCCCCCCCCCCACCAAATCTGTACATGTACCCTTTTGAAATGGTAAAAAGAGGCAACAAGATGCACTGGTTGTAAATAAGGAGCAGAGAAAGAAATCTTTCACAATGCTTGCCCATTATGGAAGATGGGAGGAATGGAATGGAATGGAAACATTTGTTACCACCACAGAACACTGTTCTTTTCTGCCAAAGACATCCTGTACTATGGATGATCTTCTCAGCCACTGTGCCAAGTAGTCCAACAAAGAATAAGGAGGTGTGGTTCAAAAAGGAGTAAAATGATTTCCTCGGGATTACAAAAATAGACAATATAATGTGGAGGCATGTCTCATGCTTTGTCACCAGCCTTCTAAATGTACAAACAATCTGAATCCTTTGTATGGAAATTGAGGGGTTTAGATCCATGCATAGTTATATTTAACAATGAATAATTTAAGTCCAATAGATTTCAGTTTCAAAGTGTGTGTCAATGGATCTAGTCACATGAAGTTCCCATTGCAGTAGCTGTAGCTGAACTCTGAAACTTTGCCTTCATACCACTATTTGTTGACTATTGCCCATAATTTTCATATGTTCTCAAGCAATCTTCCAGCAATAGCTTAAGATTTGGTACAGATAATCCTTTTGATTTGAATTCTGTATTTTCTAAGGCTAGAGCATTTACAGTGAGAGTATGTGCTTTGTAACTGCAATAGAAATTAATATTATCACTGTAGGGCTACCAGGATAGCTTCTCTGAATCCTCTTTTAGCTCCTCTCCCCCCCTCTCTCTCTCACACACACACTACTGAAAGAAATTACTCCCAAAAAAGAGACTCACCCCTTCCCTGTCACACAGATGTTTGTAGGAGTTTGAAACTTTCAGTTTTTAGTTTATTCCAACATTTGGGGGGGGGGGGGAGCTCATAATTGAACATGACTGTCTGAACTGGTCTCTTTGCAGAATAAAGCTAGCAACTTAATGTCTTAACATACTCTACATTCTATTGAATGAATGGAAATATATATATTGATCCCAATAAATAGATCTCCATATGCCCGTTCTTGGGCAGTTTGTTGGACGCAAGGATAGACACCTTTGTACCTACACAGACACACTCATCTTTGACAGTGGTGTACCATCCCATTCCATTTGGATGGTGAGAAGGATACTAGATATAGAAAATCTTTCTGTCTAAAAAAATCATATCACTACAGCTGTCAAAGATTATTTCTAAACATATCTCAATATCGCAATGAGTGCAATATATTTAGCTCTGGATTTACACTTTTTGTAGCTTCTATAGTATTATTTTGCATAGAAGGATTGAGATCCAGGATATTCTCTGGATATTGAGTTATGTGTTGATTGTGTTACACAATTCTTCTGTGGAAGGGCCACATTATGCAACTGAATGTGTGTTCAGATATTCAACTGAATGCATAATGAAATCTTCAACCAAATATACAACAGAAGAATTGTTGCCAATTTCAGCAGGTGCAAATAGACACAACAGTAGCTGGGAATGCACATTTACCTGTGAAACAGCATAACCTGTCCAACTTCAATTCACAATCTTGAACTGAATTTGTGCATTGGACAAAAATGTTCAACAATTTCCAATGGTGTTCAACCATTACAAGGGTAATACACCAACAGGATTCAGGCCATGGTCTATATTGAGCAAGCCAACCCACATATCTATCAAATATTATTAAATTGTGCAAGTAACCCTAATAGGAGAGCCAGTGTGATGTAATGGTTTGTGACTTGAACGACGCCTCTGGAGGCCTGGTTTTGAATCCCTGGAAACATGGATGATTTGGGGCAAATTACACTCTCTCAGATTCAGAGGAAGGGAAAAACGAACCCTCTCTGAACAAATCTTTCAAGCAAACCTTGTGATAGGTTCTCCCTTGAAGTTGTACAATAACAATCTTAATAAACCAATGATACATTTTTGTCTAGCTGGAAACCAGCTAATAAGACAATTGGATCACTGGATGATGGAGCTGAAAGACTATAGGAAGAAAAAGAGACCCCAGATAAATTAATTCTTTTTACCTTTCCTCAGTGCAGAAAATATAGGCAGATATCTATGCCTGAACTGATATTTTCAGGTCATTTCCGAAATCAGCAACTGAATATTTGCTGAAGCAAATAATTGGGACAAAGAATGAGTCCTAGGTCTTACTAAGAAACAAATAAATCACTAGGTTATGTTGAAATTCATCCAAGAGCTCTAAAAGAATGTATATATGAAATGACTGATCTTTTAGTAAAAAATAGGTCATTTGTCTTTAAAGTCAGTCTTTATACCAGAGGACTAGAGGTTTGGCCAATGTAACACCCATTTAAAATGAGAGAGATCCTGAGAAAACCCAGGAAATTGCAGATCAGTTATTTAGATAAATTGGTGGAAAGCATTATTAAATATAAAATTACCAAGCATATAAAGGGCAAGCCCTGCTGAAAAAGGAATTAACACAGCTTCTGCAAAGGTTGAGCCCTTTCTCACTAACCTTTTAGAGTTCTTTGAGAGTGTCAATAAACATGACGACCAGGTTGATTTTGCACTTGGACTTCCAAAAATCTTTTGACAGCCCTTGACTGGTTGAAGAATAAAAAAGCAAAGTGGAGGAATGAACAATCGGTTCTCACAATGGGAGAATGGCAATAGTGGAGTCATCCAAGGATTTGTATAGAGCCCAGTTTCTTTTAACTTGTTCATGAATTATGTAGGAGTGAACAGTAGCAATGGAAAGAATATTCATAAATATTTGAATCCCAACCGGAAAAATGGCTTTCAGTGTCAGAAAACACTGACAAGGGGAATATTGAATGAAAATCTTCACTTTATTCTGCATGAAACAATGTGAATAGGCTTCCCAAAATGAAAATGCAGGCTGTCATTCTCATTGCCTAGAGTTATGGCTCTTCATGAACACTACATAGTCACAGTCATGGTGCTATTGCTACAACCATAATACCCCTGATATCCAATCCTTAACAGCAGCTGTATTAAAAAATAGCAACCTTGCACAAAAACCATGTGGCTTTCTGGAAATGGTGTTTTCATTTAAAATGTCACAATTCTTATAAAAAAATTGATATGTATTTATGTGAAGAATAATATCCTGGAAAGCTTCCGGTTGCATAAGTACCAGGCAAGAACAGTTCAGAAATATTCATTTTCTCCATGGTAGGGAATCTATTCATCCCCACTTGTGAGAAGAAAATAGTTGAATCATTCACCTTTAACTGGGGACACCAGATTAAACCCAATATTGCATAAACATTGTGGTGGATAAGTAGATCCCTTCAGAATTTGGAACACTAGGTTCTTCATGTTAGGCTAGTTTGGCTAACTCCTTTCATTAGTATAAAGACAAAAATCTGTAAAACATATGGTTGACTGACACTCAAATCCAAAGATTCCTTATGGGTTCAGAACTTCTTCTTGCAGACATATTCCCACTGCACTCATTCACTGAGTGCTTTTGTGACAACAGGGCAGTAAATTTACTAAACCTTATCACCAGAAGAGAATCAGCATGTTTGTTGGTTCCTTCAAAGTTCCATTTAAAAACCCAGAGCAGATTCACTGCCACAATGATATGGAAGCCACCACTCAACACTGCCCATCAAGGGTTTCTTTATTTGGTTGGTTGGTTTAATTTATAGTCTGTCTTTCTTCCAATATGGCACCCCACACGAGAACAGGACAGCTATGCAACTGGAGCTTCATATATGCATGCAGGGGAGTTTCTGATAAGATATTTATGAGCAACTACTTAAAGCACTTCTATTCTACAGCTATGGGGTACAGAAGATTAGACTACAATGCTGATTTTTAAGCAATAGGCTCTCAATCCCTCCAATGCGGAACAACATAAAGTAAGGAAATACAACTACTGAGTGCAAAACCATGGTTTTTATTAGAAATATTCTGGTATAAAAATGATCATGCTCTACACATTGTCATCGAATAATTCATAAACATCCAGGCACTGAACTTTTAATTTTTTTGTGTTTTTTATCATTTTTGATTGGTCAGTACATTAAAGCAGACATATTTCAATCCATATGGTCATCACATACATTAATTTACCACCTATAGAAATCAGCACTTTGAACACAGTCTAGATTTTGTTTTCATTTTTGTTGTTGTTGTTGATGGTTTTTTGTGTTTTTTAAGATTTTTTATCAATTTTTTTGCAACACACAGAAGTTGGTAAGGAGGAGAGGAGGAAGACAGAGGGAAAACAAGGTGGATAAAGAGTGAAGAAGTCAGAAGACAAGATGAAAAAAATGAAGGGGGAAAAGAAAAGTAAGAGAAAGAAAGACTCTTCACAACCACAAACCATCTCACAATGTTTTAATAAAAGGGGGGATGTATTTTTCTTTTTTTTCTTTTGCCAAGATACAGGAAAAGAAACAAACCCAAAAACTTGCTAAAGATCTGTCACCTTCTTTCCACTTGGTGTGATGTCCACCCCATCGGCTTGTTTCTCTCCCTCCAATGGAAGGTAAATATTTCTTCTGGGGTGGGATGGTTGATTCTTTCTGCTGCTGTTGGTGGCCATCTTCCTGAAGAGCTGCCTCCAAAAATGCAGCTATCACAAACAGGAAGCCATGAATGATTCCCACTTGGAATCATGTTTGGTTTTGCCCTCTTCCCCCACCATAATGTCAACTGTGCTGAGGGACTCCATTGGTTCATTATCTTCATCAGCCCTTTTCTTGTGGTCCTTTACCACTGGCTGGGGTTAAATTGCATGGTTGCTATAGCTGACGTAACTCTGTTTGGTAGCCAAAGCTGGAAGAAAAGACAAAATAGAAACATATTAGTGATGTGGTTTTTTGGATCAGGAGTTTGTTCTGTGTTTCCAAATATCGAACCTTCTATATTTGGAAGCTACTATTTTCAATGCTTCTTATGGGCTAGCTGTTGAGAGTGATACAACAGTGATACAGCTGAAGACACAACATGTCATAAAAGTGAAGAAAATCTGGTACTAATGGAGTGTTTGAAGCACGGCATGATAATGCATGTACCCCAAAACTGTTCTGAAGAGCCCATTCTTCCCCAGAATTTCCCAGATATTTATTTTGATTTGCTTTTCTTGAAAATTCCTATTGAACCCCAAACTCCTATGCTATTTAATATTTTAGGCAGCACATGTAATATCTAGGGTGACTTAGGAGCCAAAAATGGGTTCCTAGACCAGCTGAAATTGCTACAGTCACTATGATTTCTAGCTAGGTACAACTGAAGTTGAAGCCCACCTAGACCTGAAAGGTCACAATTTCCCTTCCCAACTTAGTGAAATATGGGGATACTTTAAACTCCAGACCACTGTTTTTGTCTTTAACTCCCTTGGTATCATGCTGCTCTGAAAATCATTTTAGGCACAGAGAAAGGGGAATCTAAATTCATACAAAAGAAATAATCTTATCATCATAATGTCTTGAGTAGTCCTGCTTCCTCCCACCCCCTCCATTGGGGGAGACCAAGAAGATCCAAGCAACCATCACTCACATGCATACACTGAAGTTATAAAGCCTCATTTAGTCTTGGGGAAAATTGTCATAGACTAAAAAGCACTCTTTAGAGGGAAATCAAGGGATTGACAGAAATGAGCAAAGGCAATCTGGGATGCAAGTGAGCAGCAATGCTTGAAAAACTGGGCTTGCATTGAGCAATTTACCTCTCCCCTGGGGTATAATATGCATTAAACTGCAAGAGATAAAAGAAGAAGGGAAAGAAAAAGAAATAATTTCCCCATTTTTACTTCAGGCTCTGGAGTCTGTGATGAGTTGCTCTTAATTAAATACCTAGTTCCAGATGGGAAGCTGCCTCTAGTGAGAGTACAGATTAATCCCCCTTTCCTTATGGACATTAGAGTAGAAGAGTTAATCTCCTGACCCTCCTTGTGGCATTTTCCTTGCAGTCCAATGACAATATATTTCAGCCTAAGTACGGGCAGTCCCCAAGTTACAAACATCTGACTTACAAATGATTCATAGTTAAGAACGGGGTTGAGACAACAGGAAGTGAGAGAAATCTACCCATAGGAAGGGAAATTCACTCCTGAAAGAGTTATCATGGAGAAAAGGTGTCTCCATTGAAGCGTTCTCACCAATCCTTGTTTCAACAACAAGCCTAATTTGTCAAAATCCATTTATCACAGGGACAGAAAGTGGGGCAAAATCTTCTTAATAGGGGCACAGACAGCAAAACAAACACCACAGACATGTTAACCCTTCCCTATGCTATCCAAAGCTTAAAATATGTATATATTTGGCTGGGGTTACAAACCTGTTCCAATTTACAAACAAATTGAACTTAAGAACAAACCTACAGAACTTATCTTGCTCATAACTTGGGGAGTGCCTTTACTTAGAAGGTTTCAGAATAGATGGACTGAGTAGCTTCAAAATTGTGATGGATTATTCCATATAAAGGTATACAAGGAAGGACTTCTACCCATGTGAATCAAGGAAAAGTCTTCTGCATTTTTTATGCAACACTAAGCTTGCTTTCAATGTGTACAAGTCTGAACCAGGGCCAGGGTCAGGGTTCTCCTATGTGGGACTGGTGGAAGGTAATGCTCTTTCAGAACAGTTCTGCTGTTCTGTCTTCCTGGAGAAGGCAACATTCCCAAGGGAATAGGTATCCCCCTCCCCACAGCCAAGCAGAAGCAGACGGCAGTGGGCACTGGAGCAGGGCCCAGATACAGTTCTGCACTGTCATTTTTCTAGATATCTAAGTGTGCATGTACTTGATGGAAATCTTGAAAAGTAGTGCCTTCTCTCATTTCCAATGCAAATCTGTACCTAGTCAATGCACCGATTCTCCTACTATGTGTCCCTGTAGTTTTATGTATTAATCCCCCTGATTTTCTTGCACCCCTGCTGAAAGGGGCAATGAATACCTCTTCCTGCCCTGATGTCCTCTTGCAGAATCTAAGGTTACACCAGAAGGGTTCTGGCATAGATTTTATAATCTTGTGCTCTCCTATTGTACCATAGAATCTATAATTCCTGGCCATTGAGTATGGAGGCCTGGGCTGATGGGAGTTGTAGCCAAAAACATCTGGAAGGCCACAGATTGTCTTCCATTTAAAGTTTATTTCTTGTAGTGCTAAGGTAAAAGTAAATTTAAAAAGCCCAAATATCCTCTTCCAGTGCTGGTACTTTTCCTCACATGGGGAGATTGGAGATAAATACTTCAGTTTTTATAGATACACTACATTGTGTTTTGTTTTCCTCCAGATACAAAAAAAACCCATTAACAACATTTAGATTCAGATTTACTCTGCTTCAGAGGACCCCTGCTTGGCTGAGACTTCTGAATCTCTCCAAATCATTGCAATTCAGTTTGGGATTTGGCTGACTCTGAAGCATATTCTTATTTTATCTACTATTTGTATTTATAAGACACAGAGAACCCAATTTCCGAAGACATCATAATATTATTATAAAATAAAAAAGAAAAGTTTTAAAACATAATAATAAAAACCAACATAATAAATACAGATGACAATACTAAAACTATGTGACACAACTATAATGTAAAGCTAACAGAACAGAATATGGTAAAAATGTGGAGCTTGCCTGACACAATTCCAGAAATAAAACAGGAATTAAAATCACTGACATGTAATAGGGAGTATGATTATTTAAAAAGTGTGCTTGATGAGAAAGGGGGTTTTCAATATGTGAATTTCTCCGGGGAGAGCTTTCCATAAGGGGGGACACCAATAAAGGCTCTCTGGCTAGTAGCTACCCTCAATATTTTAGAATGAGAGAGAGTTCTTTGGAGAGTCTTGCAGGTATCGTAAAGGCACAGGAAAACACACACAACCGAGAGAGTTCTATCAATTAGTCTGGACTGACGGTGTAAAGAGATTTGCAGGTCAAAATGAATACTTGGAATCGAACTCAGAAGCAAACTATGAACCTGTGCTAGTGAGAGCGGCCTGAGTTAAACCTCCCTTTCCCATAGAGCCAACCTGATAAAGCCCCATTTTCTATGGGAAATTATTGGAAAGAGACACTTGTTAATGTAATCTGGATAAATGCCATTTGAATTAAATATTCCCTACTTAGATGAGCTCTGAGTTATTTGAAATTTAATTAATTTATTTATTTAACTGATCTTGATCATACTTGAAAGTTGTCCTGATGGGCATAACAGTGGCCCAGTTTCCTTTAAGAACTGGGATTGGTGGGAAGAGATTGGTTTTCCAGGTTCATTTTCAGCACTTTGGACAGGTCAATGAAAGACTAAAACCCCACTCAAACATTAGACAAGAACTGACTAGAACCTTATCTGTGCTAAGATTGTCCCATGTTGTTCTGCCAGCACAAATAAACCTTAAAGAAAGCAGGGTTGAGAAACAGGGCTGTGGAAACATCAATCTACTACTTCCCCACTGGTAGGGGAACAGACTCCTATTGTTTTCAGCAGTTGCATCCTAATACATTTGGGGAACTTTCATGGTCATATATATTCTCTACATTTGTGGCTATCTAGGGATTGTAAATTTAGTAGCTGCCTTAGTAAATTATAGTCTGTCTTTCTAAACATTCAGCTGAAGGTTTTAGTCATTTCAGTGCTAGAAATTTGGGGACTGAAGGAACATTCTACTGGGGACAAAGTCCTCACTGGAAAAGCAATACCCTCATTTTGCCACACCCCCTCCAAACCAACTGCCAACCAATTGTAGGGACTCTTCTTTAGGATAGGTTTTGAAGTGGCTTGGAGAATTGCATGCAAAGAGAGAAATGGGACAAAAATAATTAAGAAAAGAATAAATCATTTTTATCTTTAAAAAACCCCTGTTTAATGGAGATGGACATGAATGTAGTTCATACAATTTCATATGATATAGAGAAAATGGGCACAGCATTTCTTTCCCCATTTTCTGGGGGGGGGGGGATTAACAGTTGATACCAGAATGTGTGTGTGAGAAAGTCACCCTGGGAAGATAGAAACAGGCACAGAGGTGGAAAATGCAGGCACTCATGTACACAACAGCAGAGCTAGAAGAAATATTTTTTTAGGATAACTACTCCCAGAGTTTCCCAACCACAATGGCCAAACTCTCCCAAAAAAGCTATCTTTTCTGATGGCTGCACTTGTGATGACTCATGGGCCATGTAGTCCCGTTCCTAGTACTATTGTGGCAGATGAAGAGGAAAACTTGGGTTTTCCACCGTTTCAGCCAGAATTGGAGCCCTTGCACCTGCAAGATGTTTGCCCACCAGAAGTCAGCCAAACAAGCCTTGAGCAGAAATCTCCCCCATTTTCTCGCCGGGATTATTATAATCAAGATAGAAGCGCTCGGGAGGCGACTCGCAAGAGTGCCAGGATAGCTGCCAGACAATTAGCTGATTAAGTCTGTTTCCCTTGGGAAACTTTAAGGAGTCATGCATCTGGACACAGTATGGGTTTCGTTTCTTGTTCCCCAGGGAAAGAGTTCCTTGGCGGGAAAACAAGATCCTATATAGGTGTTTACCCGCAAAGAAATCCTTGCGGAGTCAATTCGTCAGCTGGAGGAGTGAGATCGTGTGTAGACTTCGTACTCCAGTTCCCTGTTTCCCGGATCAAGTTTCCAGCCTTGCCTTGTCCCGCGTTTACCACGGACCTTGTTTTTGCTCTTGCTGCCTTGTTTCGAGTCTTGTTCTAGCCAAGTATCAAGTTTGCTTCCAGCCTATTTGCCAAGTTTCTATGGACTTAAGGACCTTGTTTTCTCCCCACACTTTGCTTGGCAAAGTGTGTGTTTCGGTTATTGGATTATAACTTTGGACTTTAATATCACATATTGGACATTATTTTCCTGGACTATAATTGACCTTTCCTGAAAGGTCTACTTCTGAACTATATTCTACACTTGTTTTTATTGACTTTATATATTTTCTTAATAAAGATATTAGGTAGATTCTGGTCTCTGCGCATGGTTATTGGTGCTCTGCTGCCAGGGTCCTGACAGCACTGGACCTCAGACAGGATACCAGATGCTTGGCTAGCAATAATGGGACGGGACTTTGCGTGCAGGATTTCTTTGTGTTGGTTCTTGTAAGATACAGCAGATGCTAAGTGTCCCTTTGCTTTGCTCTTACCTGCTTTGGCACTCCTGGAAGACCAACTACATTAGCAAAGTTAAGATCATGATTTTAAAAAGCAGGCTACAATTTCAACATTTCTTTAGCTTCTCATCCCTACAGTGAAGCCCGAGCCTTTCCCTACCTCTGCCTGATGAGTAATGCTGGGATAGATTCCTGTCATTCTCCATACTACTCATTCAAGAAGAGGGCTGGTGCTCTAATTTCTGACAGTGTTCCTCCCTGTAGTATTCCTGGGATCTCCCCAATCCTGTCTGACAAGGCTAATGCAGACAGCAGCAGCTGAATGGTGTTGGTTTTTCTCCACCTGCAAAGATGCCTCCCTGACAAATGAACCTTATTGAAGATTTCAGGCACTGTTATCCTCAGATAACGATTAGATGGGCTATAAGAAATCAGAGTTGACAGTGCTATTTGTTAGCCACGGTGTTTTCATAGCCAATCTGCCTGCAATCAAGCCCTGTAAATTATTTATTCACTTGTTTATTTAAAGATACGTGACCTGCCACTGACAAAGTGAAAAATGTCCCTTCCTTCCTGTGCTGACAACTACATAGCATCTCCTGTCCTTAGTTTTAACAATGTGATTGCTTTCCCCAAAGTTGCCTTGGCATTTGTATAACACGCCATGCCAGGTTCCATTTGGACTGAGATGCTGCATTCAGAGTGGGAAGCATGTGAGAATCCAAGAACAAAATATTGACTGGAGGGGGGATAGCATCTTCCACTACTTTGCTCTCCATCAGAACTGGCTTTCCCAGCCAAGCATGGGAAAAAAGAATTCAATGATTGCAGTTTCTGGGTTTGGAAAAGGTCCTCCATTGGACTGAAATTTGCAAAATTCCAATGAGTCCCCCAGCCAACATGGCCAGTGGTGCAACCTTTCCAAACTCTGAAATATGTCATGGTACTGGCAATATTCTAGTAGTTGTTCTACTAAAACAGGAACTTTTCCAAGCTCTATAAAGTACTGCATGTACTAGGGTGAGTCTGCATGTACCAGGCTTTGAAAGAGGCAGATGAGAATAGAAAGCAAAGAACAAAAATCAATCTAAAGGAGATTATGGGCATTCTGCATGATCTCAAATGAGCTCTCTTCTTGATTACATCATTAAGAACATATAAGGAGCTTTGCTATGTCAGGCTCATGGTCCATCGAATCCAGTATCCTGTTGATAACTGTGTTCAACCAGATGTTTTTGGAAGATCCACAAAGGAAGTGTGGCAAAAAAAAGTTGGAAAAAGTTACTTTTTGGGGTTTGTGGAGTGAAACCTTAAAAGGAACATCTTGATGGTAGTGGCAGTTCAGCAATGGAATCAATAAAGAAAGGTGGTGTGATCTATTTATCTTTCAGAAAGAGTCTGGACATTTACCTGATAGTGATGATGTCACTGGAGTTCCTAGGCTACGTGTGGATTGGACTCTGAGGCCATTCCAATTCAATGATTCTAAAAGTTCCAGAGTCCCTCAACCACATGGTAGCAAATAATAGATTTTCTGACAGCTAGCATTCATAATAATAATAATAATAATAATAATAATAATAATAATAATAATAATAATAATAATATTTTATTTATACCCTGCCACCATCTCCCCGACGGGGACTCGGGGCTGCTTACATGGGGCCATGCCCAAGACAGTAAAATATAACAAAATATAAAAACAACATATCAAAATACAATTAAACAATACAAGAATAACAATACACAGTACAGAACAAAAGCAAAGCAAAAGCAACATAACATAACAAGGGCGGGCCGCATGGACACAAAGTTAAAACTCGGGGTAAGAAGAGATAAGAATAAAACCATGGGGAACAGGGACATGAGATAGTGAAACAGTCTAGAGGATAGATGTTGGGGGGAGTAACAAAGGAGGTATATAACAGTTACTCTCCGAAAGCACACCGGAAGAGCCATGTTTTTAAATCTTTTCTAAAGGCTAAAAGAGTGGGGGCTTGCCTGATCTCAATGGGCAGTGAGTTCCATAAACGAGGGGCCACAGCAGAAAAGGCCCATAAGCAAGTTGCCTGAGAACATTGAGATTTTATTCTTCTATCACAGCTTGTAGCTGTGATGCACATCTTCCATAAATCTGTCTGCTTTCCTTTTTAAGGGCAATTGAGGAGATCTCTAATCAGATGTCCAGATATGTGTGTCTATGTATGTAGAATGAAGGCTATTTCAGAAAAGGAACTGAGTTAACATTGCACCGTTTCCTCCAGATTAGATCCTTTCCCAGAATTGTTTACTTACTGAAAATAATCATAAAACTGGGAACAAGTGGAGTGCTTCTCTCTTCTACCTTTTAGGAAAAAAAAATGAATGCAGCTTCAAGATTATTTAAATGGTGAGGATGGGAAGAGAGAAAAGAGCCAAAACATTCCCTCAACTAGCACTGTGATACAATCCAATTTGTATCTGCTGCTGTCATTGTGTTTAAATTGTCATTATTAGTTGTAGTTAATAGGAGTAATATCACATTTTATCTCTAGATTGAGATGCCAAGTGGCTTGTTTATTTTCTTGCAATACATACACTGCTTTTCATTTTCTTTTATAAAGTTCTCTAATGGTTTATTACACGACAACAAGTTTAACACTCCAGGGCACTTTAAGCCTATCACATTTATCACTACTGAGTCTTTTTTTTCACCTGTAGCAACTTTGGCTAAGGATCTTAAAGTGTTCGGTAGTTTCAGCTTCTCTAATAAAGTCAATCCTAAAGAAAAGTTTCAGTACTCAATATATGTTAGACAATAAACAACCTTCTGAGCATGTCTGAGCCCGTCTTCCCTTGCCGTCCTGTCTGTGATGGCAGCTCTTTGCTGGTACAATTTTTTAAGGACAGCAGTATTTGTACCTGTTATCTGTTGCTTTTGATTCATAAGTGTTTTCAATGCAGGTCACAGAAATACACAGACAGAGCCTCCCATACAAAAATAGCAAAATCAGGCCAAAGTCAGGAAGCTTTTGTAACCATAACAGCATTTTACAGGGCACCTAGCACCTTTCATCTTCAGATCTCAAAGTACTTTGTAAAGGCAAGCCTACTGAAACGAGTGACTCATAATCCGATTAAATGGAAACCCACCAGCACACTGTCGGGGGAGCTGGAGGGAAATGGAAGAGAGGGACAGGCATAGAGGATTATGCCAGAGGACATGTGCCTCTTGAAATAGTACAAAGGCACTGAACAACCTCCCTCCTTTTCAGAGTTTGCTTACTATAGAGAAAGTCATATCATGGCAGGGCTCATGGACAGTGAGACCAAAGTCTTTTTCTTCATGGTTCTCTGCATGTAAAAGATCTGAAAGAGTTCCTACATAGAGGCCCCTTGTTTTCCTCAGAGGTTGTTTGTGTGACTGCCTGCAGCTTTGGGAAAAAATAATGGAGACCTCTTAGGCTGCAATTGCAGAATAGATCTGTAGCAAGACCCCAGCAGGAACCGGAGGCAGCACAAACAGTAGCACTATGCCCCCCCCCCCCCCCCAGCCTTCAGCTGCTCATAGTCCCCTCACAAGGATCTCAGGAGGATAAAAGTAAAAAAGGGGGCTTCTGCTGGGAGGGAGAGCTGAAGAAACATTGAATTGACAAGGTTAAGATGCATTTGGGTTATTGCAGTAATGTGTAGGGGCATCTAAGGCCTTCTATTTATGATTATGGGTTTATGGTCAAGCTGGAATATTCAATATTCAGGAGGTATAAAAGAGAATATTTCTGCCATTGGCTCTATCATGTAGCTAGCCAGGCAGCAGTTGTAGTGTAGAAGATAAAGATCCCTAGTACCACTCCAGTGAATAATGCTTTCATTTTTCGGCTGCTTGAAAAATAAGTTGCCCCATCACACTGCGTAATTAGTTCTATGATTCCACTTTAACTGCCATCCTATATCCTATGTATCCTATCAGATCCTGGGTTTAGTAGTTTGGTACAGCACAACAGCTCTCTGGCTCGGAATTCTAAGTACCCTCAAAATGCAAGCCCTAAGTTCCATAGGTTGCCTTCAGCATCACTTTTTCACAAGTAATTATTGTGGGGAGGCATTTTCAATTTCTGTGATTCCAAAACTTGAGTTCCCAGGTGTAATTGGACAATGACTTCTGAGGATTTCTAGAAATTTAAGTCTATCACCATCTGGGGAATCAAACCTTGTTAATAGCTACCATAGTCTTAACTAACGGCCATGACAAAGACTCAAGGTGGTTGAAAATAATCAGCATCTTGACTAATTCTGGCTGATGTCTTTGGTATGTTACAGAGTGAAGTGAAAATCTGATATGCCAATTTTAGGAGCTCAAGAAAATATAGAATTTTCACTAACAGTGGCTTTGTTCCTTATATTCAGTGAAAGTAAGTGGAACTTTCCCCTCATAAACACATTCTGAAACCCTGCAGAAATCTCATTTAAGGAGCATCATGTGATTCTTTGCCACTATCATATGAAGATACAACCATGAAAAGGTATGCTTAAGGAAACTAATCTTGAAAGCAAACCTGAATTATGCTCACATAGCAAAATGCATCATCTAGCTGTATCACCAATCTGCTCTTTTGCAACTTAGAAATGAAAGTCTTTTACATGTTTATGCACACTGCTAGTCTCTGAGTGCCAGAAGCGGAACAGAGGAGTGGGGAGAGAGACAAATTTCCCCTACTTTCTCCAAACTACCACTGGTATTGACAGAACAAAAAAATCATGGGGTGAGAGGGTGGGATATAGGAAAAGAAGGGGGGAGGCCTTGTCAAATGGGTGAGAACAAGAGGGGAAAAAACTTAAAGGTGCATACTTATTTATTTATTTGCTATATTTCTATCCCGCTCTCTCTCACCCCAGAGGGGACTCAGAGCAGCTTACAATCTGGCAAATTTCCATGCCAAATTGAAATACAAATATATAAATACAGCACATTAAGAAATAAAAACAGATAAAAACATATAAATCCAATCAAACTGTCAAAACATAGCCTAGTCCCATAATCATCAATTCATATTGCTGCATTCATGTCGGTTCCGTATTGCATTACTCCCCAAACACCTGGTTCCATAGCCAGGTCTTGATTTTTTCCCCCTAAAAACCAGGATGAAGGGGGGCAATCTAATATCACTGGGGAGGGAGTTCCATAGCCAAGATGCCGCTATTGAGAAAGCCTTGTCTCTCGTCCTCACCAGTCGTGCTTGTGAAGGTGGTGGCACCAAGAGGGCGGCATCCCCAACAGACCTTAACGCTATAGCCTGTTCATAGGGAGAGATACGTTTAGACAGGTAAGTTGGACCGAAGCCATTTAAGGCTGTATAGGCTCCAATTTAAGTTGAAGAAGGGATGAGATCTTAAGATACTAACACCGGTACTACCTAGAATGTGACAGAATCCAAATCAGACCTAACCTGGAATAAAGCAAGCTTTTTTCAAAATGTTGGTAATGCAGCTCATTATGAGAATGAAGGGGGTAACCTGATTCCAATTCTGAGTGAAAGAATTTACCCCGTAATTGCCGTGTGCTTTCAAAGGAAGACTACAAT
This sequence comes from Anolis carolinensis, assembly GCF_035594765.1. Lineage (NCBI taxonomy): Eukaryota > Metazoa > Chordata > Lepidosauria > Squamata > Anolidae > Anolis > Anolis carolinensis. The sequence continues at coordinate 193,187,362 of NC_085844.1, forward strand.
GCAAAAATCCCTAGCTTTCAGGCAGTACAAATGCCTTTGTTTAAACTTTATCTACTTGTCCAGATATCCCTTTGTGTCTAGAGGTATGCTCAGATTGCGGTTGAAAATGGCAGCTCCATTTCAGTTCCTCCCTCTCTCTTTGAAACTAATACGATGTAATTACGTAGGAAGAAGTGGGAAGGACATGGAATAAATCAAGATGAATTTCTGCCCTATCATAATATGTTTTCTTCTGGTACAATCCATCCACAGTAGATGATCGTACTCATAGTATTCAATTTTCCAATGCCAGGGTCAAGTGAGGCCAAGTATGCAAATATAACTGTAAGAAAGTTTCATTTTGAATTTCTAGCATTTGTACCTATTATCTTTTGCAAGTCAAAAGACAGGTTCAATGGGAGGTTTGTGAGGTGTGTGTGTGTATTTGTACCCAGTGCCAATCTTCAGAGCCCATGCACCCCACAGTTTCCACTGAAGGGAATGGGAGTTTCAAGTAATTAGCACCTCAGAACATTTCAGGCCATGCTGGGTTTGCTATTCTTCTAGGCCATATTGTATTTCATAAGGGTTTGCATCCAAGAGAAGAAAAGAGATGATTGCCATGGAAACTTATTTTTCAAGGTGGGGATATGCCTATTTTTCTTGTGTTCCTTCTAAGGGCAGCAGCACCTGCTGCATCATACATTGAAGTTACAAGGGTTTAATGCCACTCTAGCTGAAATCTTGTTTGTGTGCAAAGTGTGCAATGTCTATAAAACACAATGGCATGGGCAGCAGTAGCAAGAGAAAAAATAAGGCCCTTGAGAAACTGGTAGCATAGAGCTGGCAGATTTTTATTTTTTTATTTTTTTGGTTCCCAATGCCAAGTGGGACTTATAGCACAGTGAGCCAACAGGTTTCCAAACTACTATCCTGTTAGTGACACATGGAAATATAAATCATTTTTGGTGGTTGTGAAGGTCAGAATTCTCTATTGACTCTTTTACCTGCTGCAGCCCCCCCCCTTCCAAGCACAACATGACAATTTTCTTGCTGGCAAAGAACATGAGGAAACGGCAGAGAAGCATTCAACTGTGTTCCTATAACTGGGTGCACAACAATGATGTGATCCTCAGGGACCCTTGCTTCTGTATTTTCAGCAGGTAAACAGTATGACAGCAGGAGAGAGTAGATGTAATATAGCTTCACCTGCTAAAACTGTATGAAATGCTTCCCTGAAGCAGGGTCTTGATCAATGTCTACATTTTAACAACTGTATTTACATGTCATGTGTACATGTTACATTTTAAATGCTTGATTGCCTATTTTTTTCTCAAGAAAAACTGGAATGTGTCTACAGGAGGGCAACCAGATGTAAAAGGACTGGCAATCAAGCCCCGTGAAAAATGGAAGAGGCAGACAGGTAATTTTAGCCCAATAAAAAGAAGATTGAGGGGTGATTTGATATCCATCTTCTGAAGTGCTGTCATGCAAAAAACAGAGTGAGATTTTTTTTCTTTTGCTTCAGAAAAAAGGATTGAAACTATTAGATTCAAATGGAAAGAGAGGAGCTGAGAGAGAAGCTTCTACAACTCTCCTCCTCGCTGCTGGCCACTTTAAAACCTTGCAGCCCAGACTGGTAAGACCAACTGAGAGAGAAGCTTTTACAACTCTCCTCCATGCTGCTGGCCACTTTAAAACCTTGCAGCCCAGACTGGTAAGACCAACTGAGAGAGAAGCTTTTACAACTTTCCTCCATGCTGCTGGCCGCTTTAAAACCTTGCAGCCCAGACTGGTAAGACCAACTGAGAGAGAAGCTTTTACAACTTTCCTCCATGCTGCTGGCCGCTTTAAAACCTTGCAGCCCAGACTGGTAAAAACAACTGAGAGAGAAGCCTCTGGAGAGTGGCTGCATTGGGCTGCCTCTAATGTTGGGCCTTTCCACCCTCTGGTATCACCGCTGCAGCATTCAAACCAGACAGGCAGTCTTGGGCCTTCCTCCACCTTGGCTGCTGTGTTTCACCGCTGGCTTGTTCTACCTCCATTGTCATTGTCACCCTTGGAGAAGATGCAGTGGCTTACCATCGCTCAGTGTTAGTACTTTTATTAGCAAGCCACCCCCTTGCCCCCCCCCCCTGGACCAAACGGACTGGTTTGAGCTAAATAAACTGGACCAGCTGGATGTCTTTTTGGTAATTTTTCATCAGCCTGCTGGACATTTCTTAAGGACAATTGCGTGTGGGGTGGACTAATTTTAGGTGGGTTGGGCTGTGTGTGACAATGGTTTGAGGGTGCTGAGCTGTTATTTATCAGGGTTTTAGCTGTTTAAGCCACTGGATTGTAAAACCTGTAATTATGCCTCAATGCAATGTAAGTTTGATTTGTTTGATATGTTTTAATATGTTTTAATCATTTAAAAGACTATTTAATTGATATGCACGTGTTTTTTATCTATATATATAAAAGAGTGATGGCATCACGGCAATTCACAAAACAACAAAAGTACAGGCCCCCCAACCTCAAAATTTGACAACACAACCCATCATCCACGCCTCAAGGTTGATACAACAAAAAGAAAAGAAAAATAAAGTCCTAATTAGAGGGAGAGGAATAATTGTTTTTATCCAATTGCTGCCAGTTTAGAGGGCTAATCTCTGTCCACTTGGTTGCCTAGCAACCAAGGGACAGCCAGGTTTCAGTTAGGGGACAGGCAGATTTAGGCCTTACTTAGACTTCTTCCACAGATTATCTAATTTGCACTGGATTATATGGCAGTGTAGACTCAAGGCCCTTCCACACAGCTATATAACCCATTTATAATCTTATATTATCTGCTTTGCACTGGATTATCTTGACTCCACACTGCCATATAATCCACTTCAGTGTGCATTTTATACAGCTGTGAAGAAGGGGCCTCATATAATCCAGTTCTAAGCAGATAATTTAAGATTATCAATATACAGTAGAGTCTCACTTATCCAACGTAAACAGACCGGCAGGATAAGTGAATATGTTGGATAATAAGAAGGGATTCAGGAAAAGCCAATTAAACATCAAATAAGGTAATCGTTATACAAATTAAGCACCAAAACATCATATTATACAACAAATTTGACAGAAAAAGTAGTTCCATGCGCAGTAATGCTATGTAGTATTTACAGTAGAGTCTCACTTATCCAACACTCGCTTATCCAACGTTCTGGATTATCCAACGCATTTTTGTAGTCAATGCTTTCAATATATCATGATATTTTGGTGCTAAATTCATAAATACAGTAATTACTATATAGCATTACTGTGTACTGAACTACTTTTTCTGACAAATTTGTTGTCTAACATGATGTTTTGGTGCTTAATTTGTAAAATCATAACTTAATTTGATGTTTAATAGGGTTATCCTTAATTCCTCATTATCCAACATATTCACTTATCCAACGTTCTGCCGGCCCGTTTATGTTGGATAAGTGAGACTCTACTGTACTGTATTTACAAATTTACCACTAAAATATCACAATGAATTTAAAACACTGACTATAAAAACATTAATTATGAAAAGGCAGACTGCGTTGGATAATCCAGAACATTGTATAAGCAAATGTTGGATAAGTGAGATTCTTCTTTAATATGAAATAATTACTGGGATAGAATAATGCAGAACAATATAATCTCTAAAACCAGGACAGTAAATAAACAGGGGAATTCCACACAGGAAACAATCAGGGCCAGCTAACACCTCCCAACAAAGTATTCCCATCATCAAAGTCTGGCAAATCCTGTTTTCTCAGGGCCACAGACAGTAGAAGCACATAAAATATCGCAAACAACACCACTCTGAAAACAAGGGAATTCCAGACAGGAAACAATCAGGGCCAGCTAACACCTCCCAACAAAGTATTCCCATCATCAAAGTCTGGAAAATCCTCTGTTTTCTCAGGGCCACAGACAGTAGAAGCACTTAAAATATCGCAAACAACACCACTCTGAAAACAAGGGAATTCCAGACAGGAAACAATCAGGGCCAGCTAACACCTCCCAACAAAGTATTCCCATCATCAAAGTCTGGAAAATCCTCTGTTTTCTCAGGGCCACAGACAGTAGAAGCACTTAAAATATCGCAAACAACACCACTCTGAAAACAAGGGAATTCCAGACAGGAAACAATCAGGGCCAGCTAACACCTCCCAACAAAAAATTCACTCAGGGAGGAAACAGCCAGGCTTTAAAGCTGCAAGGCTATTACATCCTAATCATTTTTCCTAATTGCAGCATTCATACTTGCCTCCAACAAACAAAAAAAACCAATCAGAAATATTGTATATTCACAACCTTTAGGAAATAATATCCCCTGATGGCGCAGCGTGTTAAAGCGCTGAGCTGCTGAACTTCTGGACCGAAAGGCCACAGGTTTGAATTGGGGGAGCGGAGAGAGCCCCCACTGTTAGCCCCAGCTTCTGCCAACCCAGAAGTTCGAAAACATGCAAATGTGAGTGCATCAATAGGTACTGCTCCGGCGGGAAGGTAACGCCGCTCCATGCAGTCATCCCACATGACCTTGGAGGAGTCTACGGACAACGCCGGCTCTTTGGCTTAGAAATGGAGATGAGCACCAACCTCCAGAGTAAGACACGACTGGACTTAATGTCTGGGGAAAACCTTTACCCTTGACCTTAACTACCACCAATTCCTCAATACTTTATTTCCCATACCACCATACTTCGCCACAGCACAGCTAGTAGCTTTATAATATTGTGTTTTATTGATATTGTTATTATCTGAATCTGGCATCGAATAATTGCCATAGTTTGTAAGCTGCCCTGAATCCCCCTTCGAGGGTGAGAAGGGCAGGGTATAAGTACAGCAAATAAATAAATTCTAAGTAAGCATTAGTAGTGCTTAGTAGTGACTTTGATACTACAAAGGAGCAGAGCCCACTTGCACAGTTCCAGATCTTAAATCCATCTTTGGCAACATTGGAAGGGTTGCCCCTTTTCCTTCCATCTCCTCTCTATCTATAACAGAAAATTTTTTGGAGGGGGGGGGGTTGAAACTTTTTCAAGCAAATCATGGAGAGTAGTTCTGTAACGCAAAATAATATTGAAATCAGGCTCCATCGATAAACTTCAGTGGACACTCAAGACAGATAAACTTCAGTGAACACTCATGGGGATTTGGTTAACCTGTTAAAATTCATGAGTAAACCATTTTTTTAAAAAACTGACAAATTTTGGGGTGGGGGTTTGAACCCCTAACCCCCCCCCCATTGGCCACAGCCCTGACTGCTACATCCTGTTTTCTCCCCCCTTCTCCACAAATGATCTCCATTTCTGTCAGCAGTCACCATCTGAGTTCACTTTTGTAAGGGACAGAGTAGCATGGAGTCAGTTGTGTTCAGAGAGGTTTACCTTGTGTTTCCAGATTTTCACACAGTTCTGATTTGGCCTCTCCATTGGGACGGAAGCTTCCTTTCTGAGTGAATTTGTTGGACATTGTGGCTGCTGTCACAACTGCCTTGAGACTGCGCTTTCGTTTGGGCACATTTTGCTCTGGATGGAAGAGAATGATGTAGACCTTGGGCATATAGAGCATACCCAAAGAAACAGAGGCGCTTAGGCTCACCGAGATGGTCAACGTCGTGGTCTGGATATACATCTGAAAGACACAAGGAACCAGGTTCAGTCTGGAAACCTGATGCCATAAAGTATAAACTGCTTACACATTTCTTTCTTCTCACCAGGACTGGGACTTATTGTCTAGAGGAGTGGTTTTTAACTGGTGGCCTCAGTTCATCTGTGAAGGTTTGAAGAAATGTTATGAGCTTTTACAATTAGAAAGAAAGAAAGAAAGAAAGTCATACATTGATGTCAAAGATCAAGAGTATTTTGCCAGTGACAGTCATCATTTGTACCAAGTTTCATTACAATATCTCAAACTGTTTTAAATATTAAGTCCTGGTAAAAAAATGGTAAAGGTTTCCCCTGATGTTAAGTCCAGTCATATTTGACTCTGGAGGTTGGTGCTCATCTCCATTTCTAAGCCGAAGAGCCGGCATTGTCCATAGACAACTCCAAGGTCATGTGGTTGGCATGACTGCATGGAGCACCTTCCCGCCGGAGTGGTACCTATTGATCTACTCACATTGGCATGTTTTCGAACTGCTAGGTTGGCAGAAGCTGGAGCTAACAGCAGCTGCTCACACTGCTCCCGGGGTTTGAACCTGGGACCTTTCGGACTGCAAGTTCAGTAGCTCAGTGCTTTAACACACTTCATCACCGGGGTTCCATGTAGTCAGTAGCAAAAAAAAAAGATATTTAAAGAACCTCTGGCCTGGAGCAAAATGAGGACAGAAAATATCAGGAATCTATCATTTTGAGTGCAAAAAATGGTTAGTCTATTAACACTAGAAAATATGTGTCCAATTGATGGGTATCAAGATATGAACTAAAATTCATCGCAGCATTCACTAGAATAAGGCAAAACTGCTTAATAAGCATTTCAATATGGTCTAGTAGGCATAATGGCCCCTTTGGGTGCTATATGAGAACCCGAGTTTTATTTTCATATTTTAGAATTGTCCTAAAATGGTTATGATGTCATGGTGTTGTTAGCTGCTTTGAGGACTCTAGGGGAAAATAAGATATAGACATTTTCAGTAAACACATAAATAAATATTGATTAAACAAATACTCATCACTCTTGCTAATTTAAATATGAAGACAATTTGCAAGTCACCAAAGACTGGATTCTTCAGCTGTGCATTTTTATATAGTTTAAAGATTTTTTTTCAATTCTCTATTGACAAACTTAAACAGTAGTGTTGTCAATTGATTAAACACTACTTATTGGATGAATCACTGTCTTTTAAACTGATTAATTAATTGTTAAATTTAATAAATGTGCCAACATTCAGATTCTTTTTTTACACAGACAAAAAGATACGAGAAGAACTTGAATAGAAGCTCCCATTCATGGCTAGGAGAGGCCGAAGCTTTAGTCTTGCTTTTTATTCCCTACAACACTGGCATACCATCACCAAAATAGTACCAAAAACAAAATATCCTCACCATGCAGCTCCACTAAATTGTATTTGCACTCCTCAGTTCAGCCTAATAATAATCAATGAAGCTTTGACTGTTCTGTTTATTGATTAAAAGTTGCTGTCCCTGGGCAATGCTTATGATTCTTGATTGTGTTGCAATGGTGTGACACACTATTATCCAGGTGATGTTTTTGCATTGGGTCCTTCGGTTGCACTGTCAAGTGTGTCCTGGCTGTACTGTATCTTTGCTTTCCCATCCTACACAGACATCTCATCAAACACATATATCAGAGCCAATATCAGTATACTGACCACTAGACTCTCTGTTTCTACTCTGTTATTGGTTCTGTTTAGTACTACAAACAAACAAAGGCAGAGATACATTATGATCACATTGATCTGAACAGGGAATGAACACATGGGTGTAAAGCTCCTTTTACTTCTTAGACCTTTCCTTTGGATTTCCCATCTTGTCTCTGCTCTCTTACTATATATGCAGAAACCCTTTCTCCACTCAACAGGTAATTCTCATTCACCAGCTTGCTTTCTGAGCCGTTGTAATGTTAGTCACATATTACATACTACGTAGCCTTTCTGCAGTCAAAACTAATTTCACGCTCACTGTCCAGGACTAACGGTGACAGATGTTTTGCAAAATGAAAGCCCATTAATCTGACTGTAAAATAATCCATTTTTCTATGGAAAGGACCTGGCAGGCATCTCAGAAGTGGGGGATGTGTAAATCAGATAGTGCCAGGAAAAGAAACTCTCTTCATTTTGTCCAATCACAGAAAGGTGGCAAGGCTGGGTGATCCTTTGACACCCCAAATAACAAGTCAGCCTCTTCATTCATTCCTAAATCTTTTTGTTTTCCCCTCCTCTGTAATCATTAGCTATACCACACATTAGGCCTGGCTGTGGCGCAGGCTGGAAAGCAAGCCAGCTGCAACAAATCACTCTGACCAAGAGATCATGAGTTCGAGGCCAGCCTGTGCCTGCGTCTTGTCTCTGTCTCTGTTCTATGTTATGGCATTGAATGTTTGCCTTTATGTGTGCAATGTGAGTCCCCTTCTGGGTGAGAAGGGCGGAATATAAATGCTATAAATAAATAAGTAAATAAATAAATAAATAAATGTACAATGAGCAGTGACACAAATAGTTCTACATCTTACTTCATAGTATTTGCCTTTACTAAAATTCTAGACCTAGCCTATATTTTGCAAAGAAGGTTACAGGGATGGAACGTAAAATATCACACATGTTCCTTCCTTTACCCCTGAGTAAATGAGCATTCGCAATGGTGGGGGGAAGGGGAGGGGGAGGGGGAGGGGAGGAAGACTTCATTGCAGGTGGATGGATTCAACCAATATATTCACAACCGTGAGTTTACAAGGCCTGAAACAGGCAATTGGTGATCAGGGCCCATGGAGTTCTCTCGTGAGCACTGATCATCAACATAAGTTGAAGTCAATTTAATGGCAAACAACAAAAATTAGGACTACCTTGCAAAGATACCGTCTCCCTCTTATTTTGGAGTTGTGGCCATGAACCACTTTTAAAGGAGAGACATTGTTCCAGGCAAAATAAAAATGTATAGGTACCAAAAAGAGCTACCATAGAATAGTGATTTGAGCATTGCACAATTATGGGGACCAGTGTTCTTTTCCTTGCTTGGTAACCTCAGGCAAGTCACATGACCTCAGCCTCAGAAAACATTGTGATAATCCCTTAGGATCACCAAAAGTCAAAAATGACTTGAAAAACAGCAACAACAGCAAGAAGTAGGTGCTAAGTAGATTTGTGAGCAATCATGTGTTACAAATACAAATGCCCGTTTTAAATATTTGTTTCTTATTCTTGGCTTTTCTTATGAAACAATTTCTCCATTTCATTCCAGGAGGAATAACGATTTTAACAATGGAGAAATGACTACACCTCCTTTGCTCAGCTCCGTCATGGGTACTCCTTAAAGTTGAACAAGCAAGTGCCAGCCACCTTTGTCGGGCATGTTTGAATTTTCAAATGTGTTTACAATGGCCATTTGCCTCCATCTTATTTCATAATCTCTAGCATTGCCTTCACTAATTTCGTAACACAGAGAAAAGTTTGATTCTTTAGAAATTTTTAGACCCAACCTATCCTCATCTTTTCTGGAACATTTTTTTCAGACTTCCTGCTAGAGTCTATGTGAACAATGTTATTCGAAGGTATGAGTGAATGTGACATTCCCTGTACCAGTTTACTACAGTTTGCCAGTCTACTGCCACTGCTGAACTTCAGAAAGGCAACAAATTACAAAAATATTCCTCGGAATGACAGAACACGAGACAAGCATGGGAACACAAAGTAGGAACTACATCTCATAGTAGATGATTTCATACCAAGGCCTGGGAAAGTTACCTTTTTTGATTACAAACACTTGATTCCCCCAGACAGGATGGGTCACAGCAGGCACAATTGCTGATATTAGGAAATGGGCACTGTATCATTTCTGATGGCATCATACAATCAGTGTGACTGCATGGTAGAGCATATAATCACATTAAAACATTTTCAGGAAAATGGTCTTTTGCATTTAGCAGTCCAGATTACATGGAGCGCTTCATTTTTATCACACTGACTTAAGTATATTCGGGCGCTCTCAAAACCAGTGGGGTTCTAGGACAGAAGGCAGACTTTGAAATTATAAATCCAGAATCCCAGGGAGACTCTCTTAAAACAGAAGGCTATCAATTTGAATCATGTGTCTTGTGTTCTTTTGCTACCTTTTATCACTGTAAAAAGAGAAGATTTTAGTCAGTATAGCTCCCCTGTACTGACTAAAAAAAGGAAGGGACTATGCTTCACTGGCAGCATGACACAAATGAAGCAAGACTGGGCTTTTCTTTTTTCTTTTTAGTTCAGTATGCACACATATAGTTAGTGAATTATATTCATTCGTTTTTCTATCCCATCCCTTCCCTAAAAATATAGAGAGAAAGTGCTTCAAAATGCTGATAAGGGTAATCCAGAGGGTGGCTAGGCAGTGCATTCTCCAGCAGAGGTTTGCCATTTGTGCAATGTGGTAGCTGACTTTTAACAAGGCGGCCTGCATTTTCAAGAGTTACTTCTCTTGCCTTCAGTTTGAGAACTGACAGACCAGTTAATGTCCTTGGGATGAAGCTAGAAACTACTGCAGATCTCTTCAAGTAGAATGCATGGATATTATAACATCTCTGTTAATAGTGGCGCTGGTTCAGCAGATTGTCAGACAGTGAAGAATGCGTGAATGCTGATCACAGTGACAGTTAGTGGCTTCCAATGCTCAGGATTTTCACTTGAGCTTTAAAGAAGCTATTCAAAGTGCTGTGCCTAGTAGAGGGTCATGGATCAAAGTGCTGTGCTTAGTAGAGGGTCATGGATCAGCATGTTATATTGCTCACCTTAAACTCAGATTAAATCCCAAAGCAGAGTCATCACCCCACTGATATGGAAGCCACGTATTGCCACTGCCTGAATATCCTTGGGAAAGTAATCTGCTCAGGTTTTCTATCATTCTGCAAAACTCCCTGACAGACACAGATGAGTCCCAGCACACTTCTATATGCTCAGGCAATCTGCCTTGCCTCTGCCATCTCATCCTCTTCATGAAAGGAGGATAGCGAATTGCTAATTGCATTGCTTACAAAAGAAGATTCATGTTGAGATGACTGCAGCATTATCTCCCCCTGCCAGGCACCAATCAGGCTTTCGGTGACAACGAATCCACCAGGAAGGCTGAGAACAATTGCAAACATTGCTGGAGAGCATTGGTTGGATGATTTTGTCATCAACTCTGTATTAGAGGGAAAATAGATGTATTCTTCTTCCAGGCTTTTGCCCATGCTTTTTCTCTGTCCAATCTAGTCTCAGGTCAACCAAAGGGGCAAAGTGCAAAAAGGCCAATTCATACCAGCTGGATACTTTATCAGCATACCACTTTCCTTTTACATACTTTTATACATTATTGTCCATAAAGATAATTCTACTCTGCAATAAATGAGCACTTCTAACTCAGTTGTAATGGCTCTAAAATATTTTTCATATAGTTCCTTCAATTATTATAAGGAAATTTGATTTGGATACATCTGGAACAGGGGCAAATTAGAAAAATGTCTTGGCTAGTATTGAGTTTCAAAACAGGATCTCTTATCCAGTTGGATGGGATAGACTCACTGGATTTGTTTGAATGGGGATATTATATGTGCCTTTCTTTGTAACAAATGGCTTGGCTGTCTTACTTGAGCTATCTGGAACTCTTTCCTCTCCAGACAGTCTTCGGCAATGTACCTACTAATCATGGAGAGTAACACATGCATTGCATTATACTGAGTTAAATATTCTCCTCATTTAAGTATGTATCTGTATGAACCAGATTGTCTCAATTACCAGGCTGCCATCATAGTTTGCTGACATTCAGAGACACTAATAAATCATCCCAGGTGCACCTTCTCCTGCTAAAATAAACCTGAATATGACTTGCCCAACTTTCTGTAATATCTTGAGCATGACATTATTTTAGCAACTGCTCAACTTTAGGTTGTTTTGGTGATTCACATTTAAGAGTCTTAAACTGAAGGGCCACCCAGGCCACATGTACACTGCCATATAACACAGTTTGAGAATGCAGTTAAATTGCATTGAACTGGATTATATGGCAGTGTAGACTCAAATCCAGTTAAATGCAATTCAATTGCATTCTGAAACTGCAATATATGGCAGTTTAGATGGGGCCCCAAACTCCTAAGCCTACAGTTGTATCTTCTCACATTGTTCTGTAACAGCCAGCCAGTTCTCATTCACTTTTCCCTGAAAGCATCCTGCTAAGACTATTGGGTTCAGTCTGGTATTAGTGAAAGCAATGCTGCTTGCATTCCATTCTGCAAGGCTGGACAAAAAACAGATTGAGTTTCTTTTAAGAGAGAAAAGGGAGGATATGTGTGTAGCCATCACCATCTTCATCCTCTGGCAGAGTTCTGGGTGACTTGCTACAGGGCATGGACCTCCAACATCCATTTGTTTTGCTTTCTAAAAAGATCTGATTTAAGGTCATTTGGAAGGCTCCCCTTTGCACATTTTTAACAGAGAGTCTCTCAAGGGATAAAAGAGTTATGTTTATTATAGCCCAATCTTTTCCTCACCTCTTTATCTTGCATTTAGCATGTTTTTTCATGAAAGATGATTTAAAGATAAACACAGAATTGATATGCAGTTCTAATTGCCAAACTTGCATTTCTGAGAAAATCTCATTGTGCGGTATCATTTTAACATCAGACCAGAGCTATTAAGAATTTCAAATCTATACTTGATGGATTGTACTTCTGCATGGAGGTCATCCTACAGCCTGGTTCATGGGATGCTTTAGGCAACGATCTTTGTTCTCCTGGGTCAGTATTTTGCCTCCATTTTTAATTGATGGTTCTCAGCACCCTAGGGCAAAATAAAGTAGATCTTGCCAACCCAAACGCCATGATTGCAATATTGCAGGGAGAAACTTGATCTTCTACTTGTTCCTTTGTTTGGGCCGTTTGTATCCAAGGAGCTAAGAAAATCTTCTATGTTATTTAGGACATTTATTAAGTGCAAAACATAATGCTTTATTTAAAAATCTGCTTTGTTTCACTTCTACTTTATTCTGGTGAGTATGTTAAATTGAAAACCCAAAGTCTTAGTTAAACAAAAAAAATGTACTGATCTCAGGCATATCTCACTTTGCCTTGATGCCTTTGCCCTTTTGGTGCAGCTGCTAGGAGGATCTTGTCCTCTGGGGAATGTGATAACTTGTGATTTGGATGCTTGCAGATTTATAACTTGGAAATTTAGTTTCCTTTTTAAGCTGATCATATGACACATTGAAATAGTTTCAAATCCAATTGCAAGATGCCAACTAAGCAAATCAAGGTCATGGGGCACATGGCATGCGACCAGTCTGGGCACATAGCATCGGATGCTTCCTGTCCTCATATAATAGTCAAGCCGTGTAGGGGGTCTCTCTCTCTCTCTCTCTCTCTCTCTCTCTCTCTCTCTCTCTCTCTCTCTCTCTCTCTCTCTCTCTCTCTCTCTCTCTCTCTCTCTCTCTCTTCCCCTGCAATTTGCTATAGATAAAGAGGGAAGAATGAGAGTGTTGCCACTTCTTTGCCTCTCTTGTGTACCACAGGGTTGCCAATAAAGATTTCCATTGTCATTCCTCTATGACTTTAAAAGATGTGTGGCAAGCTAACATTTAGCAGATAAGCTTCTCCTGGTTTGTAGATACAGGTTGAGCATCCCTTCTCCAGAATTCCAAAATCCAAAATTGTTAATCTGGGTAGAATGTACAAAATTATTCAAAATACAGTGGATAAAATTACTGTCATGCTATGTTTATAAGGTATATGTGAAACATAAACAAATTTTGTGTTTCGACTTGTGTCCCATCTGCAAGATATCTCATTTTGTGCATATGTGCAAATATAGGTTTCCAAAATTCAGGGAGGAGGATATAAATTCCAAAATACTTCTAGTCACAAGCATTTTGAATGAGGGATACTCAACCTATGCCACAAAGCAGCCAAATTATACAATTTTAAGCATCTTGCCAGAATGAGGCAAAGCAGGGTTAAAACAGAATAGATTGCCTCAGGTACCTCTCCTCTAACCTACCTTGTAGGATTGTTGTGACAATGAGGTGGAAACTATAACCTCCTTTAAATACAATAATCATGAATAAGCAAACCCAATATTTAATACTCTGTCTTTATGTATCAAGATCTCATTAGATACGTTAATGTGTTTGTTAGTATCTATTATTATGTTATGTTTGAGATAATGGGAAGGAGCAGACTAGCACGAAGAATGCCGCATTCAAGGAGAGACATGCAAAGCATAATAATGGATTCAGGGCACAATAATTGAAATCAGGACTGGTGAGAAATGTGCTGATGAATCATTTCCCATGCCTCTGAAAACGCAACTAAAAAAGGTACATCTCCAGTTTTTCTGCAGGAAAGTTACACTTTTGGTACATCACTGATGCACTTCAGTGCACATCTCAAATTGGAAACAAGAGCTACAACTTCAGTTTCAGTCTGTTTTCTATGGTTTGTGCACTGGGGAAGGGATGACATCCTCCCTAATCCAGAGAGTTATGAATTGCAATGTGCCAAGCCAAGACAAAGGTGATGAAATCTGCCATATACCAAAGCTCATCTAAGAGTACAGAAAACAATCTGAAACTCTTTCACTGCAATAGTTATTCTGTTCTAAAATTTAGGGCAAAAACATTCTGTAGTCTCTGCAGTTAATGGAAGCACGCTTGTCAAGTGCACCAGAATCTATTTTTCCTGATTGTTTTGTTTTTTGAAATAAAGTATCGTCAGTCCTGTTTTAATTTGTCTCAGAGAGGTTGCTTACACGGGCATATCAAATTAGGGATATAAAGAATAGCTGAAAATTTCCTCAGCTTTATGAGAAAGCGAGTTTCAACACATTGAAATGCTCCCTTAAAGAAATTATGTACCTCCTCAATTTTTTTCATCCCTATGCCAAATTGGAAATGTTAGCAATTTTTTTGCATCATCAGCAACATTAAAATGCTGGCTGGCATTCCACATTGCAGTGATGGCTCTCTAATTTCTCCATATTCAGTAACATTGTGGGGTCACAATTCTGGCACAATTGCCACAATGATAAATACCCCTCCCAGTCCATCTTAAAAGCCAGCAGCTGCATCAAGCAAAAGAGGCCCATTCAGCTGTCAGTTGGATTGTAGCAGAATGACCTTTTCAGTGCCCTCCCTCCAGCGAGTGAGTCCGTCACAATCTGAAGAACACTGTGAAAGCCACCCACTGTATAGCTACCAGCCTCCTCCCAGTAAACTTAAATCAAGGAAAAGTTTTATGAGAACCACCACTCCTCCAAATGTTTCTCCAGCAACAGCAAGCATATCCCTGTGGGCAGAAAAATCAGGCAATTCCAACTGGATCCCCCCCCCCCCATGAGGGCCTTCCTCCAAGGGCAAACCAAGAATCAGCAACTTGAAAGTCTCTGAACAGACTCAGTAGTGGAGCTGGCAGATCAAAAGATAACCTGGCAAAATGGCACTACTTAGAAGAATCGTCCACCTTGTGTGACTGTGGAGCAGAACAAACAACTCAGCAACAATATGCTTGCCCACAATGCCCAGATTCATGCACAAAGGAAGCACTTTAAAGCTCCAGACAATGCAGTCACTGTTGCCCATTTTTGGTCTAAATCTATTTAGCAGCTTGTGATCTCTTTATTTTATCAGTTTTAAACTTATTTATTATGTGATGCTTTTGACATGAAATAAATAAAATTTGAAGAAAAATCCTTGTTGCAATTCCTGCCTTTGCAGCCTGGAAGCTACCTAACCAACACATTCTGGAGGCAGTATTGATCAAGGCACTGGGAAATGGAGTCCACATGGTGCTCTCCTGGTCTGGGGGTTCCTTGGAATATATAACTGGAGAGACAAACAGGACCTTCTTCCAATTCCCTTGGGGTGGGGGGACAGACCAGAAGATTTTTTTAGTTATATAAAATGAAAATAAGTAGTCAGTATAGCATACTTATGAGGGAATATTAGCAAATGATCATGTCTAGCCAATTGGGAAAGCAAAGAAGACTTGGATATAGATAGTACACTGCTTCTTTTTGGATTCAATGTGTCATTCAAACTTCATATCAGTTACTTGGTAAAGTTTCTGGGAATGTAGATTCTGAGCCAGCTATCATAAATATAAATTAAAGAAGGGTGTTAAAGTATTCAGTCAGTTACTGGTCACTTCTGATTCTCCCTCAGCTTGTGTCTAAATGGAAAAAGAGAGGAGAAAAAAGTCTCACATCTGGCTCATAAGACATTAATTATGCAGATACGATCTGTAGCAATACTTTGCATTGCACAGTGACTGAAAGCATCAACAGCTCCTATAGTGAAATGACTTTTAAAATGTTGGGATTCTGCCATTGCGCATAAACCTGGTGAGCAATTAAAACTAATGAGAGGGTGTCATAAGGGAAACCAGTTTATGAACACTTGGGCATCATTCTTTTCATATGCAGATAACAGGGATATGAATTGCTCCAAGCTAGAAATATGTAGCAACTATCACATTGTTCAATGTGAAATAATGAGAAATTCTGTTTTCCTCCAGGTGTTGTTGGACTTCAGCTCCAATTAGGTCCAGCCAGCAGGGATAAGGATCAAGGACAATAGGACCTGTAGTCCAACAACACCCAAAGAGCCACAGGTTCCACAAGCCTTGGATAGGGACTAAACAGCATATATCATTTAGAGTATTAATAAGCATTTCTGTCACTTAGTTCCTTACTGTTCTGTGATTTTGATTTGCTCAATAGTCTAGTGTCCTTCCTATTCAAGAATCCCGGTTTTAAAAGTTCATTTCCAAAACTTAGTTTTTTTAGCTGGAAGATACAGCATTTATTACAGTTTCTGTCCTTCCGGATCTTCTCTTTGAAAATCTTGCAGGATGGGACTAGAGGGTATAAATTGTTATTAATTAGGATCCTTATGTATTACCCTTGAAGTGAGAGGGGCAATGTACTTTCAGAGAACCCAAATAGGAATGACCACTGAAGTGATTTGCTTGGACCAAGCATGTCTCCTCTTATGTTCCTATTTGCAGATTTTCTTCTCGTGTTTATGATCCATATGTAAAAACAACACACAAACAAGAAGGGGTGACATCTTACTACTGATTACAAGATTATTTTATGAAGTGCTTTATAGTATGTGTATGTGCAGATAGTTAAAAGAGCACACATTTATACAAAATTGCAAAACATCAAACACAAAAGAATGATGAAGGTGCATATACAAGATCCTCCCTCTTTATTTACTTGCACAATTTAGTAGTTGTGTGTGTGCGTGCATTTGTGATGGAGGAAGTACAGGGAAAATGCCCCCAATCCCCCCCCCCCAAGGAACTGAAAATTTCAACAAACTGCAGTTTTGTGGTGTTTTTTTTAATGGGAGGACGAGTGGAGAGTTCTCTCCTGCTTCAGAATAGGATGGTAGCAGAACTAGAGGTCTCAGAGCGGAAAGTACCTGGGGCTTTCTAATTACCAAAGATGTCATTTACCATGGCTCTTTAGTTATTCTGTGCCATCTGACTCTCATTGCTATCCCCATACTACTGGAGGAGGTGAGTTACATTCTGAACAACAGCAGCATATTGCAATGTGTTACTGTTATTACAATACAACCATTTGGAAGTGCTTGTCTTTACTAGCGAACTAAGATTCATTAGGTTTTTAAAAAACCTGCATCTAGTGGAAATGGAAACTCCTATAACTGGTTGTTTGATATGGCTCAACACAATTGCCTGAATGTTTGGACTTTCTGTAGCTGCATCGCATTGGAGACTGCCTTGATCAACCCCTTTGATTAAAGGTCTATTACTTTAGAAAAGGAAAAATATTCAAAAATATTTGGAAACTAGTAGAAAGACATGTTTTCCGAGAAGAATTCCAGATTGAAAATGTTGATATTTAACACATATTTCACATGCCAGAACAGCATTTTCTGCCAGAGCAATAATGGCTGATATTCTGTTGAGTGGTTAGGAATGCATACGCTAGACATATGCATTTGTAATGGTTCTATATTCATGTTCATGGTCGTGTCACTAAGATCATGATCACAAATGCTCCCTCATAAACCTAGTTTAATCTCTAGCAGCCACACCAACCTATAGAGATCTATTCCCCTGGCACAACAGGATGATGTTACAGCCCCATCCTACCAGTG
The DNA here is from genome assembly GCF_035594765.1 of Anolis carolinensis. Classification (NCBI taxonomy): domain Eukaryota; kingdom Metazoa; phylum Chordata; class Lepidosauria; order Squamata; family Anolidae; genus Anolis; species Anolis carolinensis. The sequence goes on from NC_085844.1 coordinate 193,205,166, forward strand.
AACTGTGATATTAAAATTCCCTATCACAATTCCTTCCCACCACAGATTGCTGGCAATAGACAGAAGAACAGATCTCAATCATTTTAAGGTAGGTTTGGGGAGGCTGGGTCTAAAGATGACAGATATTACCTATTTGTTAACTATGGATGTATCCCTACACTGCAGAAACAATGCAGTTTGACACCCTAGCAGTGAGCCATGGCAGTTAAAAGTGGTGACAAGCTGCATTTAGTGTATATGCAGCTTAAGTCTGTGATGTAGGATATAAGGCAAAATTATCTCCTGCAAAAGAAAAGAAAAGAAAAAGAAAAATATTGCTGTTTTCTATGCTAAACAAACACATGCTAATTTTGCATAAAATACGTCCTGAGTTGTGAACACTATAGTCATCAAAATGGCACTGTTTTTGAATAATTTCCTGCAGTGGGATGAAAATTGCTACAATTATTGGTTGCTTTCTTCAGGAATTATATTAGTAAAGAATAACATCCCTATTTTCCACTGGTTCAGAAATATGGCCAGGTAATGAGGAACTTTGCAATCTAGATAAAAGAGCTGATGAAAGGATATTTCGATATATCTCTTTGTATGTATGCATGCAAACACAAAGAGATGAGGCAAATCAAATGTATTTGGCTTTTGGTGGTTTAGTTGTCACTCAAATATTTTAAACTGGTAATTTCCTGCTGACTCAAGTGGAATGGCACCTGTTAATATTGTGCTGCTACTTTAAAGTGCCTGTTTCTGTATAGCAAATCTAATTCTTGCTAAGGAAAAATGATTTCCTGATGTTGCCTAATAAAATTTAACTTAATTTTTAAAAACCAGAAAAATTATCACTACTAATGTGCTATTGAAACGGCTGCATTTGGGGACCTTCTGTCACACAGGCTCTGGGATGTGGATAAAAGCTGAAAGGCAAGAAGTTAATCTTAATGAGAGAGCTGGAGAAGGAGGAAAAAGGGAGGCATAGAGTAGATGCTAATGGGTTTGTGTGTGGGAAGCAGCCACTGTCATGAGTGCCCACTGGAGCGCTTACCAGTGCCTTCTGTTTTAAACACACTTCCACTGAATAATCAAGCATTAGTTAGACACCAACAATATTTCAAGGACAGGGGCTGCTTTCTCCAGAACCAGGTCTGTCTGTGAAGCTTGCTTAGATGTAATGTCCTCAGTGTGGGTCACTTGGGCTAGAAAATAGATGATGCTCCCTTCCAAATGTTATTGAGTCACAGGAAAAGGCATTTGTCATTGTTAACCATTGTCAAGTCAACTGTGACTTATGGCAACCCTATGAATGAGAAATCTCTAAATCACTCTATCTTCAAAGCTCTGCTCAGCTCCTGCATACTTGGCCATGTCTTCCTTGGTTGAGTCTAATAATCAGGAATGTGGTCTTCTTATTCTAGTCCACCTTATTAAGCATTATTGTCCTTTTTAGTGACTTCTCATGATACAGCCAAAGTGCAACAGCCTCAATTTAGTTATCTTAGCCTTTAGGGAGGGTTCAACCTTGATTATGTCACTATGGGTTCATCTGAACTATAGAATTAATGCCATTTGATGACACTTCAATTGTGATGGTTCAATGCTATGGAATCATAGAAGTTGTAGTTTTACATGTTTTTTAGCCTTCTCTGCCAAAAGGTGCTGGTGCTTCACCAAACTGCAATTCCCAGGATTCCATAGCATTGAACCAATGGTATCAAGCTGCATTAATTCTACAGTGGGTTTTTTTCACTAATAATTTTATTGATGAAAAGAAGAATCACAACAAAGAGAGCAAAGTTATACATTTTCTTTAAAACCACCCTACTGTTCTATAGTTAGGATGCACTGAGATCCAATCATTTGTCTTTTTAAGTTCAACACGGTATCAGTTGAACTTTTCTCTAGCACCACATTGATTTTCTTTCTATCAGTTTTCTTCCCTGTTCAGATTTCACAAACATAGATAAAAATCCTGGTCCTTTATTTTGTTTACAAGCTTCAAGATTGAGAGACACTACAGTACTGGAGTATCTTCTTTCCTTACTAGAGCTTTTAGCTCATGTTGACCAAGCAAGATGCTCTGGGGAATGGTCTGTGAAGACAGTTAAATCAGCTGATGTGTAATGGTGCATTTTGGAATGATAATTCCCAGACTCCTGGCATGGCCAGTGATTGGTTCCCAGGGAAAAATATTTTGCTCCCTTAATTTGTCTGAAAGTCCTAGACTGACTGGCATATGCTGGATTTTGTAATCCAAAAAGTAGTTTTTAAGAAAATCTGGCTTTATATTGCTACTACACTACTTCCCTGGCTCTCTCAATGCATCACTTTTCTCTTTTCTGCAACAGAACAGAACAAATAAGTCTTGGGTCCTCATCAGTATGGCCAGGTGAAGCATCCCACTATGCCTGGCATCACAGCAAAAAGAGGGGAAGCACGGCAAATCTGTGGGAAGTGTCATCATTCTGCAGAGGACCTGTGCTGGCTCAGTTGGAGCCAGCACAACACGGGTAGGCTCCCATGTTGTGAGGGAAGCCTCCGACAATGCTTCCACCATGGTTAGGGGTGGAGCTTCCACCAGAAATCACACAACATTGTATGATGTCCAGCATGGGGCTCCATCCCCAAGATATTCTTTACGGCCAGGGCCCATCGTACCTTAGGGACCGTCCCTCCTTTTCCCATCATCGGAGGTCGCAACGACCATCCCAGCGCGACTTACTTTATATACTGGGTCCTAGAGAAGTGCACTTGGAAAGGACCAGATGCAGAGCTTTTTCTATTTCTGCCCCTGCCTTATGGAATGCCTTGCCACCCTATATGAGAGCCATGCGTGAGTTAGGGCCTTTTACCCTAGCACTCAAGACCTGGCTCTTTACTAGAGCTTTTAATCTATGTTAATTTTATCAATATTTGTATGTATGTATTTTTATCCTTTACAATTTTATCTTGTAAATCGCCTAGAGCATCTTGAATGGAGGGCGATTAATAAGTAATTAAATGATGATGATGAGGAGGAGGAGGTGAAAGAGTCCTAGACACTAAATGTACCCTGTTATCTTGAGCTTCTGAAGGTCATGTAACTTTCCTCCCTTCCTGCCCACAACACTCTCCATCATACTGTTTTACTAGAACACAAGATGACTCTAAGTCAGCCCAGTGGTCCAACTTAATGCTGCCCACACTGGCTGGCAGCAACTCTCCATTATTTTGGGGTATGATATTTCAAAAATATCAGAAAATAAACTTGGGATGGTTTTCAGGCAAAATTAGTTCTTCTTACTATGCTATGGCTCTTTTCATTTCCTAATTGTTTTCCTGTTGTGTATGATATTTAAAGCATTTCCATCTTTGAGGCCAGTATTCAATTCTTAACAGCACTGTTGACAATGTATCATTTTCTTGTGTATGCAGATGTGGCAGACAAAAATGTGTGTGCATCTTGGGGTTTGAAACAATTACCCAAATGCATGGTATCCAAATATATGGATTCATATCTATCTATAACCTGGCACCCTTCACATGCCTTGCACATCAGCTCCCATTATTCACAGTTAGCATGACAGGTTTTTGAATATCTGGATACAATGGTAAATATAGACCAATCTGGACAGCATGAGTTAAGGAAAGCTGGATTCTATGTTTTTCTTGATTAGAATCGATCTTTCAAATTGGGTTCCAGCTGTTCTCCTATGGATGCGCCTCTAACTTCTCTTTGGAGCTAAAAATCTATATTGCCATTGGTAGACTGTCTGTCTCTCCCTTATTCCGTTAGAACATCACAAGGTTCTGTTCACCTGGGCAAAGTGCCCAATTATCCTTTTCATTATTTATTATCACCAAATGTTTCTGTGGAAGAAACAAATGGGATATTTTCCTCCTCCTTGCCCTATCTCTGAAAATCACAGGCGATAAACAGTGGCAGAGACAATGACGCTGCTGTGTGGCTTCTGCCTTATCAGCCCAGGAAACTGTCTCTTTCTTTCAACCCTCTGTTATTGCTATTTCTGTAATCCATCGGGATCTGTTAGGATAAGAGGTTCCTTTGTGAAAGGGCTTGGGGGACTTGTTAGAATAATCTGCTGCCTCCGTGTATAGCCGTAGACAGAGGGCGGGGGGGGGGGGGGGGGGGAATTAATAAAATAACACAGAGATCTCATCAGCTGCTCCCTCAGGAGTAAACAATAAGGCAATTTCACTCAGGCACACAGATCAAACCATCCTTGTGCACTAATACAGAAAGGAATGAAGGGGGCAATTTTGGCTTTTGGCAACACAATATATACACACAACCTGCGGATATCTTATGATCTGGCCAGGGAACAAAATAATCTTTGTACTTTGGATGCAGCTGGAGGTCTCGGATAACTTCTGTGCCCCCATTTTCACTCTATGAATATAATCATAAAAATAGATGTGGTACCTATCTTAATATTTCACATTCCTCTTCAAAATAAACCATAAAGGAAAAACTATCTTTCTCAGATCTGGGGAAGGAGGAGACATTATTCAACCTTTGGTGAAAGTGAGCATCCAGAAAAGAAATTTTAACTCAAGAGGCTTCTATTCATCTTATCCATGTTTCTCAAACAGCCATAGCTGGCTGAGTTAATTCTAAATTGCCAGAGACATTAAAAACAATAAAAGGGGCTTCTTTGCTTACGTCGGTAGGAAAAGGAAGAACAAAGAGGCGATAGGGTCTCTGCGAGGAGAAGATGGGGAAAGTCTGACAGGGGATAGGGAAAAGGCAGAATTATTTAATGCCTTCTTTGCCTCAGTCTTCTCACAAAAAGAAAGCCATCCTCAACCTCAGCAACATGGAGTGGATGAAGGTTTGGGGGAAATCCAACCCCAAATAGGGAAAGAAGTAGTCCAGGAATACCTGGCCACTCTAAATGAATTTAAGTCTCCAGTGCCGGATCAACTACACACAAGAGTATTGAAGGAACTAGAGGAAGTTATTTCAGAACCACTGGCAATCATTTTTGAGAGTTATTGGAGAATGGGAGAAGTCCCAGCAGATTGGAAGAGGGCAAATGTGGTCCCTATCTTCAAGAAGGGGGAAAAGGATGACCCAAACAATTACTGTCTGGTCAGCCTCACGTCGATACCAGGCAAGATTCTGGAAAAGATCATTAAAGAAGTGGTCTGCAAACACTTAGAAACAAATGTGGTCATTGCTAATAGTCAACACGGATTTACCAAAAACAAGTCATGCCAGACTAATCTGATCTCTTTTTTCGATAGAGTTACAAGCTGGGTAGATGCAGGGAATGCCGTGGATGTAGCCTATCTGGACCTTCTAGGAAACAAGTTAGTCAAATGTGGGCTAGGCAAAACTACGGTTAGGTGGATCTGTAATTGGTTAAGCGAACGAACCCAAAGGGTGCTCACCAATGCGTCGTCTTCATCATGGAAAGAAGTCACGAGTGGAGTGCCGCAGGGTTCTGTCCTGGGCCCAGTTCTGTTCAACATCTTTAATAATGACTTAGATGAAGGGTTAGAAGGCACGTTTGCATCACGTTTGCAGACAACACCAAACTGGGAGGGATAGCTAACACTCCAGAAGAAAGGAGTAGAATTCAAAACGATCTTGACAGATTAGAGAGATGGGCCGAAACTAACAAAAGGAAGTTCAACAGGAACAAATGCAAGATACTTTACTTCAGCAGAAAAAATGAAATGCAAAGATACAGAATGGGGGACGCCTGGGTCGACAGCAGTACATGTAAAAAAGACCTTGAAGGCCTCATGGACAACAAGTTAAACATGAGCCTACAATGTGATGCGGCAGCAAAAAAAGCCAATGAGATTTTGGCTTGCATAAATAGGGGTATAGCATCTAGATCCAGGGAAGTCATGCTACCCCTCTGTTCCGCCTTGGTCAGGCCACACCTGGAATACGGTGTCCAATTCTGGGCACCACAGCTGAAGGGAGATGTTGACAAGCTGGAAAGTGTCCAAAGGGGGTGACTAAAATGATCAAGGGTCTGGAGAACAAGCCCTATGAGGAGCGGCTTAAAGAGCTGGGTATGTTTAGCCTGCAGAAAAGAAGGCTGAGAGGAGACATGATAGCCATGTACAAATATGTGAGGGGAAGTCATAGGAAGGAGGGAGCAAGCTTGTTTGCTGCTGCTCTGGAGACTAGGACGCAGAACAATGGCTTCAAACTACAGGAAAGGAGATTCCACCTGAACATCAGGAAGAACTTCCTCACTATGAGAGCTGTTCAGCAGTGGAACTCTCTGCCCCGGAGTGTGGTGGAGGCTCCTTTCGAGGCTTTTAAGCAGAGGTTGGATGGCCACCTGTCAGGGGTGCTTTGGATGAGATTTTCCTGCTTCTTGCAGGGGGCTGGACTCGATGGCCCGTGAGGTCTCTTCCTACTCTATGATTCTATGATTCTATGAAATTAATCTGAATCCTTAAGAAATTGTTCAGTGGTACTCTTCTATCTTCAATTTTTTTCTACATACTTTCTCAGCTTTGCCTGCAGTTTAGTTTAATCCAGTCAATTCAATGTCCAGTAGCTCCTTACTGCATTCCACCAATCCATTCTCCATTGAATTCTGTTGAATTCCCTCCATCCACTTTTGTGAAATTCTTAGAGCTTGGAAAAGCTACTTGTTTGAATGGCAAATTTTACTTTCCCAGGTTCTAAAAACCCTTCACTTCTTGTAAAAGATGCATTGTTTTGGCTTTCTCTTTCAAACTTCAGTAATATTTCTTACCGGGAGGCAGTGAATGGCGGGGGTTGCATGCTTATTTAATTAATTAAATGTAGTTGTAGTATCCCTTATCTGAGATATCTTGGAGATGGGACCCAAGTCTAAACACAAAATTAATTTGTATTTCATAGATACCTTATACAGGTTTATCCACATCCAAAATATTTTAAATAATTTTGTGCATGAAGCAAAGTTAGTGATACCTTTGTTTTCTGGTGATTCAGTGTACACAATCTCTGCCACTCATATGAACAATTTTGGATTTTGGAGTATTTCGGATTTCCAAGTTCCAGATAAGGGCTCAACCTGTATACACGGTGGGCAAGTGGCCTCTTAACTGTTTATGTTTGTTGTTTTAGTTCGCTTTTGAAATGCTCCCTTCTCATATTGTATTGCCACATTTCCTGTGCCACATTCCACATAGCTGTAGCTATGATCCTATATTCGCCAGCAAAGTGTAATATTTCTGCATGCATAATTGAACCATGGCTCCCAACTCACTATCCCTAGGACTTTGGGTTTTGCTGCATTAAGGCAAGTATTCAACTGTCTCCCTAAGAGAAATGTTATTGAAATTGTATCCCATGTGCCCCCCCCCCACACACACACCAAAGATTCATTCAAAAAGTAAAAAATAATTAGTACAGTTTTAACTGAAGTATGTTCTCCCTTTTGAAACAACTTCAGATATTTTATTCTAACACAGAGCTCAAGCGATTGTAAATCAACTTTGACTCCATGACAGCAGGGCTGCAAATTGAGTGGACTTCCAGATGCTAATGAACTTCAGTTCCCAACAAAACTAACCTCCATAGATAATAGTGAGATATGCTGGGCATTACAGCTCCATAACACATGGAGGGCCAACATGTTTCCCACTCCTCATTACATAACATATTGCCAGTCTTTGGACACAAAAGCTAAATAATTCATATACAGGGAATATACAAATTGGGCAATATATTAGTTTTGCCTTCTTTTTGTCTTAAAAGCATTATCTCCTATTTTATATCAGTGTGTAATTTTTGAGTCCACATTTGCTTGCATTTTTTATGTATTTCTGGTCTTTGACACACCTGCCAGATGTACGTTTGCATACAGTAGCCTTTATTAAAATACATTTTTGTATTTTATTTCCACTAGCATACACATAGAATGCAGTCTCCCCTGGTATATGCAATGAGTATACATTTCTTTAGAATGGGGAGAATTGCACTGCATTTCAGTATTTCCTTTTTGTTCCTGTTCTTCTTCAACTAGATTCTCATTAAAAGGTAAATTCAATTTCACGTGTCAAACCAATGAACTTTTTTACACTATAATTTACACTCTTGAACTATAATTTCTATAAACTCCCACATTTTCTAAACATTGTCACTTCACTGAAAGAACTACAGGTCTCTGCAAAGATGCCATTTATTTTATGCTCCCCATTGTGTCCTTCAGTTCAAGATGTTTCTCCCCTTTCCCTCACTTAGAGAACAGCTGTCCCTCCACTGGTAATTAAATGCATTTAATTTTGTAATCTGTTCCTGCTGCTATATTCCCTCAATACCACTGCTTAGGTTGCTATCTGGCCTCCTTAAAAGCCATTTGAATGTTCTTCATCTGTCTCAGTCTTAAGGCTTATTAATGAGCCACTTGCAGTTGTCAAAAAGTAATGACCAAAGTTTACTACCACCATCATCTACCACAGGCATGGGCAAACTTTGGCCCTCCAGGTGTTTTGGACTTCATCTCCCACAATTCTAATAACAGGTAAGCTGTTTGGGGTTTCTGGCAGTTGAAATCCAAAACACCTAGAGGGCCAAAGGTTACTCATGCCTGATCTACCATACTGTTATGAGCTATGCTTGATAAATATGCCTTGAAAGTAAGCGTTTAGGCAGAGAGATGCCTCCTGCCATATTCTGGATGAGAGGCCAAGCAGGGGGAATGTTCTCCAATGAATTCTTGGGCAATATTAATACCATGTTAATACAGAGTTATGGTATACAGTAGTATGGGGTAGAGTATTCATTAAGCCTATGTTAATAGTAATTGTGAAGCAACTAGAAACTACATTCATCTGGCATCTACCAATCTCCATAGGTTCTGGGTTAATTGATAGTCTACTGTAATCCTGTGCTCTGCTTGGCTTTTTTCAATTGATGCAAATGGAGTTCAAAGGGCAAATGTAATTTGCACTCAATCAATGCAACAGAGGGAAGAGGAAGCCAGATTCTTGCATTTCTGGTAAGCTCACTAATAAACAAACTGCATTCTTCCTTGTGAGTAAGTTTTACCATCTTGATCCCATTCAGATGTTGCTTGGCCACATGTGTCTCGGTGTCCATTTGTGAAATGTTGGAGAGTATGTTACAGCAGTTTCATATTTCTTTAAGTCTCAAGGTTCTACCTCATGAAATCTTGGGATGTGAAGTGTTGTGGATTGAAAATTCTCTACTAGAGAACTCAGAGAATTCAATTTTTTCCTCCACCTATGAATCCCCCAATTGACATACAATAAAACAATAGCAAGCAAACTTAGACCAAACTGCTGTACCAATGTACTGCAGACACATCTAAGGATCAGTCACTCTTAGGAAGTTGGGCTGTAGTGTTGGCTCCAGAGAGTGCTGGGAACATTGCTATGATAGCCTCTTATCAGTTTGCTAGGAGCCTAATAGAGGAGGAACGTTGTATATTATAAGGCCCCAAAGTGAGGCAAAGCTTCTTGTCAAATTGAAACTTGACAGCTAGCTTCCGGCAGCCCTAAATTATCCCATGACAAGTGGCAGTGAGGAGGTGAGCAACCTTCCGCATAATCTACAGTCATTATCATTTCCATCTTTATTACCCACAGTATATTGAGCACATTAAATTAGCTTTCAGGGAGCCTTTGTTTTGGAAAATTATTTCGGAGAGAACCTGCTTTCTTGTTAACATCTCTGCCATTCCATCAAAGTGGATACCCTGCTCCATTTATTTTCTTTTCATTCTCCTCGTCGTTTGAAGCCGGCACACTCCTCTTGGCACCAGTATTGCTCCCGGGCCCTGGCTCAGCAGCTGAAATCACAAACCTGGATTGGAGTTAATATCCAGATCCAACAATGCACCACCTTGGCCTTCTCAGCTTGATTTACACACATAGCCAGTGCTCCTGTGGCTCAGCCGGAGGTAGTTCTCAAAGCCAGCATTAGTCCACAAAGCCAGGGACATGATATAGAACACACACATAGAATCATAATTGTGCCGTCGCGCCTGGGGCTGTACTCTTAGTGAAAGAGGCATGGACGTGACATCTTTCCCCAGGGGATTGCTTCTTGCCCTCCTTTAGGGAAACTGGAACTCCCAAGGACCAAAACACTGTAGATAACTCAAAAACTGGGTTTATTGTTCACAAAGGGGGTAAAAGAAAATATACATTACGGTCTTTGATTGTTTAAGTCCGTGGAGCTTTTCCAGATCCCTCTTTCTCTGGCTGTGAATGCTGGAGCAAACTCAGCCTCAGTCCAATGACCTATATCTGAAGACAAGAGTCTTCCTCTGTTGCCAAAGGACTGATGTGAAGGCGCTTGAGACTCCTCAACATTGTTCAGGTTGGCCCTGAACATGAAGTGTGAGTCCCAAGGGTAAGAACCTCAGAACTGGTGCTGAGAGGTAACTTTTTAAAGGGCTTTTAGTGCCAAGTCTCTCTCTCACGTCCATCCGATAGAGAGCTTGCTGGAGGAATGAAAGGAGGAAACACTGTCCTACTCCAAGAAGAGGTGGAGCCAAACAGTTGAGCTGGGTGAGCAATATAACAGGTGCAAACAACATTGATTGGCAGATATAAATAACCAATCCAACTACATTTACAGGGTAAGGGCAAAATCAGGCATGATACAACAATTCAAATCTTGCAACTTATAATTTGACATATAGATGGCGCCACTCGTGCCGTCACAATAATGCTGGAAGAAACCCACAAGGGCAATCCGATCCTGTGTATTCTAGAAATAGCTCCTGAATTTGCTCCTATAGCTCTTGAATTTGATTAAGGCAAATTAATGAATGTCATAATTTATTTCATAATAATTTTGCACATAATGTGCTACAGTATTTAAATTTTGTAATGCAAAAGAAAGAATATTTTCTCACATCAGAATTGGGAAGTTTTGCATAAAATAGTTTCCAGACAACTACAGGTGTTTGTAGAAGCATCCACTGTTTCCAGACAGCCAATAATGTCTTGCAAGATTTTCATTGTAAAGAAAGTAGCTGGGCTGTACGCCCAATAATATAAATACTGTAAATAAAATAATAAATTAATAATAATAAAGGTTTCAATACTCATTCATAAATTAGTGGGGCACTGATAATCATTTTTAGAGTGTTTCTAAAATATTGTCAGGGCTCTATATCATAACTATAATTATATAATGAATTCTTTGTTACTTTTCGTTATGTAATTGTGCAGGGGGGGTCCAACCCCCCTCTGCCAGGCAAGAAAAGCACAATCAAACCACCCCCAACAAATGCCCATCCAGCCTTTAAATAACAACAACAGGAAACCTACCAGGTAAACTTTGAGTTATTGCCTCTCAACTTTGCCTACCTCACTGGGTTGATTCAACTCCCAATAATCCCTTTTTTCTTGAAATCCCTTTAGAGAATGAATACAGAGTAGGATGAGGAAGCGGCAGCACAAGGCGGTTAGCAGAATTCTGGAAAATGAAGTTTGGGAAGGCGAGGACTCCTGCGGCAGAGAATTCAAAAGGCTCCACCCTAAACTACATTTCCAAGAATTCTGCTCACTTCCCACGTTAAAGCACATGGGTTTTCCCTCTCCAAGTTGGAGAAGTTACTTTTAAAACGCAGGTGCTGCATTGCCTCCAGGTCAGCAGCACCAAAGAATTCAAAAGGCCCTGTCCTAAACTCCATTTCCCAGAATTCTGGTTGTTTCCTGCATTAAAGCCTCAATGTGAGTGTGGTCTCTGCTCTCAGTCTGGGCCAGCCATGGCTTCTTTCTTGCCTGGCCATTCAACCAGGCCTCCCTCCCTCCCCCCTTCTGCCCCTTTTGGGGGAAATGCAGAGCTTCTTCCTCCACTCCAGCATCACCATCTTCCTCAGAGTCCTTTGGGGGAACCAAACCCAGCCCTTTGCGGGGGGGGGGGGGGGGGGGGGTTCACCTATTATGAAAGTCTGGAGCCATTTACGAGACTTACATAACTAATCTGAATGTCATAGGTCAGTGTTTTGAATCTTAAGTTTTTTGTGTGGCCGCCCCTTGTGTTTCTGAATATCACTTTGTATGTACGGAACTAATGAATTAGATCCAAAAATGAATTTAAAATGAGGTTTTGCAAAGCCCTAGAAAGCAGTCATTTTGCACACCAAAACTGATGCACAAAAGGCAGTAATCTTGCAACACAAAGTCAATTGGCTATATTTTGGACTAAAGACTCTTGAGTAGTTTTGCACAAAATTTTATTGCACAATAACCAATAATCTTGCACAAGACCACACATGGCACTATGGAAGGAGGGCTTTTTGTGCATAAAACAATTATTAATTTCTCTGGAAATTACTGTATATATTTATGTACAAATCTAGAAATTTTGTTCAAAACCTGAATCCAAAAACATGAGTTGATTTATCTACAAGAAAAAAAAAATGGCAGCTGTTGAGGTCAGCTTGTCACCTGAGGTAGTGCTGGTGTTTCTTTCTCTCCATGGAATGATGCTCAACTTATCCAGGGATTCATAATTTTGGCCTCTATCCTGCCCTCAACTTATGCATCAGGTCAAGCTAAATATGGGTATATATGGTAATTTCCTGAAACATTAACGATATGCAAATGCCAGACAAAACCTCAACACAACAGTTTTTACTGTATTATTCTTCCTGACTGATTTTTCCAAGTGTCAAGAAAGTTATTTTTCAGCCAGGAAAAGAATAACAGTCAATATTCTTTCTGTGTCTGGTTGACACATCTATATTCACCATTGTTTGAAATGTGAATCCATGAATAATGGGATGGCTTACATATTGAGGATTAGAAATCCCCGGGCACAACTGCCTCAAGGGAAACCTGAATTCTTCACACACACACATTCATTTTAATATCCACTTTTTACTGAGTGACATGAATGACTCTTAATGACTGAGATGTTCCTAAAACTGCAGTTGAATCTGTAAAAGCTGAGTACATCAGGGGCATATTTAGAGTGTAGTTTCTTTGAAAACATCAGATTGCTGAGTGTCACATAGACAATACAGAAAAGTGGCAGAGATACCTCAGATACTAGAGAGAAACAGATAATTACTACATCACACTCTATTTTTCATTTTGGAGATCGTTTCTCACCCACACTGTTCATAAAATGACACTCCTAAAGTATAACAGACATTCAGAACACACACACACATACACACAGATCTATTGAAAACATTTCATTTCAAACTTGTACACAGAATCCTTAAAGCCACATATTATAAAGTGTACAAGTAAAATTGGTTATTTTTCACAAATACCTGCTAGTTTCAGAGACTACAAATTCAATTCACTTGCAATTCAACAGCAAGGCAAGATGACAAATGAAGGCATATATATCCTGGTCTTTTTCCCAAAACAGAAAACAAAATGGCATATTGGAAAAAGAAAATACTTTGTATTTTGCCCTAATATGCCTTTACTGCATCTTCACCAGGGGTAACCTGTGAGCATCAATCAACCCAAGTGCCGATCTGGAGGTAGCAGTAATCGTTTAGGGGAATCAATGGAAAAAATGATCACCCAATGATCTGTTATAATCAGAGAAAATGTGGGGCCTTGGTCCAGCCCACCAGTACCAGACATGCGCACATATTCAAAGAATTCAGTGAGAGCCATAGAACCTTTTCCCATTTCTATAGGGTTTGCATGGAAGCCCTTTAAAAGTTCCACAGTACAAACTGGAGTTTGAAAAAGTTACTTTGTGTATTCCAGTTGCCAGAATACTTCATCCAGAATGTCCACTGGGCATGCTGGCTGGCGATTCTGGGAACTGTAAATTCCATTCCTCTGATACAAACAGAGGTTGCTACTGATGGGCCATTTTCACATCCTCTTTCATAAACCTGTGTCTATATTAGATTTATACAGATGTCAAGAAACATTAGCTTAGGAATGCTCAGGGCCCAAAATAATGCCTTTCCCTGTGTTGCTAATAGAGCATGAAAGGACAGATTCTTACTAGGGCCAAAACAGGCATCACATTTTATGGTATTAAGGCTGACCTACACCAGCTGTGAATCATGCCTAATCCGCTTCCTTTCTCTACTGCCTGCCAAGTTGTGTTTAACATTGGATTATCTAATATGATTCCTCTGGGTCACATTCTAGCACAACCTGATCTGCGACTAAAGACATGGCCCTAGAGAGCTTGTGCCCAGAATGACGGAATTATTTCATTTGTTAGTCCTGCTATAGAATACACCCCCTGTCCCTTCTGCATTGGAATCTGTCACAGGGGCTGCATGTTGCCAATACAACCAAGTGTTAATTAAAATCCCAGCAACAGTGCTTAAGCAAAGAAGTCCAGAGTTCAACAAGGGAGGGAAAAATCTTCTTCCTGGCCAGATTTTCCAACTGAACACACAGGGATTGCCAATTTAGCAGAAAAATTAGGGCCCTCTTCACACAGGGCATTTGTGTCCCGTTTTGCTGCTTTTATGCACGGCTAGGACAGGGCCTATGTGCCATCACACGATGCACAGCAGGGCCCATCCACATTCCTCCCAAAGTGGAGATGCTCCGAAAGGCGCTTTCTCCCCCATTACGAGGAGGAAAGTGTAGGCTGGGTATCTACCCACACTTTCTCTTCAATTTCCCTTGTGATAGCATAATGGGCAGTGAGGCAACAAGCTTGCCACCCTTTCTGCCATCTGATGGGGGAGGGAAAGGGTGCCAAAGCACTCTCTCCCATCCCCTCCATGTGGTGAGAGGAGGAGGGAGGACTCACGGGGCATCACGAATCACCCCACATGCCTTTCCTTTTGCTGGCGATTGCCAACACATCAGCACAGCACAAAAAAGCTGTGTGAAGAGGTTGAAAGACTGAATTAATGTTGTGCCACTTAATAGTGCTGGGTGGCTCTATAAACTTGCAAGTGTGTGTGTGTGTGTGTGTGTGTGTGTGCGCGCGCGCGTATGTGTACACAACAGGGACAGGAGAAGGCATATCCCTAAAGAATTTAACATCCAATTAATCAGTGTGAAAACATTGGCAAGATGTAGAACAACAGAGGTACTAAAGACCAAGGTACAACAATACTATTACTGGTAAAATTTGAAATGCAGTTATTCATCACAATATTTTTTTTGCTGCATAATACACCAAGAGAATAAAAAATGCAAACCACTATCTTGACCTATACTGTAGAGAACAAACAGGGTTTCTTTTCATAATGTTAATAGGTCTTACCCACTCAAGAATAAATTTCTCCAAAATACGTCAGAACATGGAAAGCTTGCATCAGTTCATTGTTACTGAGAAAATTCACTTCCCCTTTAATGACTGTAGGGTCTATAACTAAATTCTGAGAGAACAGGAGATTGAAATGGGTGCAGCATGGGATAGATAATGTTATACTCCCTGTTAAACAAAATTCCTGCGGCTTTAATACTGCTGCCTATGGAGAATTCAAAGCATTACATCATGTATTGTATCATCTGTATTTACTGTGGATCTCCAGGAAAAGCTCACAAGTGGGTTGAAATGTGTTTGTGTGTGAAATTGGGAAAATTGCATTTTGAACTAACTTTCTTCTTGGGCTGTATGAAGCCAGGAAGTATTGAATCAGTGCCTTCAGCAGACAACTTCATACCAGAATGCTCTAATTTGGGTATGATGTAGCCCTTCAACATCATTTACCCAGCCCCTGTCCTAAACTTTAGATGTAAGGTCACTCTATGTATGAAACGACTTGAAGGCACATAACAACAATAACTATCCTAATTAACTTCACTATCCCATCAGCCAAAAGCAGGCCCACACTTCTCATTGAAATGCTGGTAACTTTATTTTGGTTAAAATTGTTCTTCATTTTAAATATTGTATTGTTCTTTCATGCCTTTTTTTCACCACAAATGTGAAATAAATGCACAATGCAGTGTGCATTGAAATTCATTCATGTTTTCTTTCAAAGAGTCTAAGAGACTGTGAACTGGTCCTGTGTTTAAAAAGTTTGAAGTACCGTTTCCTAGAGTTTCTTTATCAACCAGACAACCTGGCTTCAGTGTGTCAAAGGCCTTCTCAGGCTATACCACTGGTTTGCATGGTGTCAGCTGATCTCACAATAAGAACATCCCATAAGTGTGGCAAACAGTCCTTTCAAGACAGCTTCTTGGTCAGATACGCCAGTTGTTTTGATTTGCAATACTGAATCCTCAGCCTGGAATATATGAGCCAGTATCTCTTCTCCAACTCATTTGTCACTCATGCCTCACAACCTCTGAGGATGCCTGCCATAGATGTGGGCGAAAAGTCAGGAGAGAATACTTCTAGAACATGGCCATACAGCCCGGAATACATAGAACAACCCTGTGATCCCGGCCATGAAAGCCTTCGACAACACATTTGTCACTAGTCTGTTCCACCTCCCCCTTTTAGTCCTTGGTTCCCCATAGCTTGCTTAAATGCCCTGCCATTGCCAAAGGTGCTGAATTATTAAATAAACAGATTTACCTATATGTTCACTCACCAAATTATATAACAAATAATTCAATGAACACATTTTAACTGGGATGAGCTAGATGATGCAGTTCAGTGTCTCTTACCCTGGTGCCTCTGTCTAGCATCCATCTATGGGTGTATCTACACTTTGAAATTAAGTGCCATGCTCTGGAATCATGAGAAGTTTGGGTTTTTAAGGTCTAATCTTCTATATCAGAGTGTGGATATAAATTCTATGATTCCATAGCATTTAGCCATGTCGATCTGCATTAATTCTACAATCTAGATGTAGCATATGTCAAACTTGAATCACATTTCACCACTTTACACAATTAAGTCCCAGAAAAGACAAGAAAGGCTGGACCTATCATTAGGCAGAGTTTAATTGTAGTCTACAAGTGTGGTCTAACTGACACGGGTAGGAAATTGAATTGACAGGAGAAGTCCTTGGCTATTTCCCCTGGGCCTTCTTTCCTGGGAATTCCCTTTGCTAAAACTTAGAACAGTGTGTCCTATAAAGCCTTTCTTTAGTGATCCCATCCCCCCACCCCTGCCTTCAGGCCACCATGCTGTCCTGGAAACTAGAGGAAAATAGTGCCCCATCAGTAGCATTGAAATGAAATCCAACTGCCATTCCTATTTGCTTCTGTACAATACAATAAAGATTCTTCACTTCATGCAGACAAATGTCATGAGCCAGCCCTGCTGACAGTGGTATTAGTCAAGCAAAGAAGCCTCTGTTATTACTGCTCTGTATCATTTCCACCAGAAGTCCTGTTTTGCTCTATCAGTGTCCCTGAAAAAGATTCTTCCCTGAGAATGCCTTGGCCTAATAAGAAATACTGCCACTAGAGAAGCTTTCTCCCCAGTTGTCTTCTGTATTGGTTTCTTCTTTTCTTTTTTCCTTTCTCTCTCTTGGTGGAAAGCAAAAATAGGTGGACTATGGATATGGACAGCCTGGAGTGAAATGGTTTGATTTTTCACATTGCTCAGTCTAAGCAAACTGAGACTTTGAAGAGTCATGTGAACTTTCATTGGGTTTTGAATCATTCAGCTGCTGAAGTTGCTGCTTTAAGACTAACATTCAGTCAACTCCACTGGGTGCAACCAAGCTCAGCAGAGAGCAGATCACCAAGCTTTTATTTTGGGAAGCCAGATGCAAAGAATAAGACAAGATTCCTTCACCAAATTTTTCCTCTATAGATACACCTCATCTACAAAACAGATAATAAGACTATTTTTAATTATTTAATTCAGGTATTTTCCAGTTGTGGGGAGATTGCTGAAAAGTAAACTAAACAGAACCTAGTTCTCAAACATATTGTTAATGTCATATGTCTAACATTCATCAACACATTAAACCTCCCCCCCCCCAAAAAAAATTACTTGTATCATATAGAACATGCATGTAAACTGCCATACATCTTATATGTGTACTAACATATAGTTAGGAGCTTCTACCAAGAGGAAAGGTGAAATTATTCGATAAGCAACAGATTTGCAATCACTTTAATGGCATCAGAATTGAAAACAAAGCCAATATGATCTTCTGTGGAGTGAGAGGGGATGCCATATCAAATGATTTAATGTTTTGAGCACTCCTGTCAGGAACAGTATGTTCATTATTAGTGATGGGTGGGTGAGATGTAAGAAGGAGCGCACTAAACTACATGGGGACACACAGAAAATGTGTATGTTAAGACGTTCGCTTAACAACACATTGTAGGGGAAAAGGAGCACTGCAATTTCTTTCATGACTCTTTCCAGAGCAATTAAAAGTCTGGGAAATGCTATCCAGTATTCACTTCAGGTCTTCAAGCAAGTTCACTAAATGCCAGACAAGAACCCCACAGCATGCTGGGGAATATCCCAAGCTTTTCAAGTTTAAGGCCCTTGGGCCATGCCCTCATATAACTTACTCTTTCCTCCACGAGTAATGTAACCATTAGAAACTGCAGATGGCTACAGCAGTTACAACTCTGGCACTGGTTTTCAGCAGCCTTGCAGATGCCAGTAGCTCTTACCAAGAGTGTAGTGCCATTTCAAGCATCCTGAATGATCACAACAGTTAACAGCTTGCATAGAGATGTGCCTCCAGTTGCTGCAGTCAAACACAGCACCTGTCCTTCAGCCATGTTGCTTCCTTCTCTGTTGCAGCCAGTCTCACACACCACATCATTTACACTTTCAAAAATACATTTTGGAGCTGCTGCTGCTGCTGCTAGCAGTAAAACCCAAAACAACCCAGGGGAAATCTGGGAAGTAGCCAACTTATTTTATCACAATCCGTCTGCATATTGGATTGTAGCAACAACAAAGACTCAAATTATTATTCTTCAAGAAGTTGGAATGAGAGAGAGAACTGTGGAAATCGAAATATTCAACAGGACTCCAAGAACAAGGAGCTTCACGACCGAATAATATGTGTCACTCCTTCCCTTGTTTTTTTAATTTTTCTGCTACTGTTTAGTCTCGTATGTTTTCTCCATATGGCAAGGTACATCTTTGTGTTTTCCATACAACAAAAGAACAAATTCTGCATTAAAAGGAGCAAAATACAGAAAAATTGCAAATGTTTGCTTGTCCGATATAATTTTAGTCTAATTTTGCCAGCCTCAAAGCCCTACCCTTTGAATCGTTAAACCTTACAGTCTTCTTCAAGTTTTTGAGAACTCACTAGGATGTCTTTTTAATAATATAGTTCAACTACAGGAGTTACAATTCTGGCTTTTAAAAACATAACAAAGTAGTGGAAAGTTTTGGTTCTTATGACACTGCACTATGTGCCTGACATTAAAATACATATTTATGCACTACAATGATAGAAATGCAGAATGTTCTATCAGGATATGCACCACAATTCTGTTAGAGATAACCTTTACCACAATGTCTATCTTCCAGAAGAAGCAAACGCTAAGGAGAAAGGAAAAGAGAGAAGAAATCATAATGAGGAGGGAATAGAAACAAAACGGCAAGAGGATTTAGAGAACAAAATGAAGAGAAGAGAGGAAAGCAATGGCAAACAAAAGTAAGGGAAAGTAAGGGAGAATAATACAGGAAATTCCCAAAAAGGTGCAGGAACACTAAAATTGCAAATTCACACATACCAGATATACCTCATCAAAGTGCATCTGAGAAAAAAGGAAAACAGGCCTGTACATTATCTCCCCTTCTGCCCTCTCCCCATCTCCATTACCTTCTCTGCTGACTGTGATGTCCCAAAGAAGATGGGAATGAAGGCTAACCAGACGATGCAGGTAGTATACATGGTGAACCCAATGGGTTTGGCTTCATTAAAGGTCTCAGGAACCCCACGGGTCTTTATAGCATACACAGTGCAGGTCACCATGAGGAGCATGCTGTACCCAAGCAAACAGATGAGGGACAGGTCAGAAATGTCACACTTGAGGATTCCCCGGGCAAAGCGGGGGTCTGTAGTCCGCTGGTCCTCATAGTCGATGATGGAGTGAGAGGGGTCCACAATGAACCAGATGCAGACCCCCATGAGCTGCAGAGAGATGAGGCTGAAGGTGATAGCCAACTGGGAGGCAGGGCTGATTAAGCGTGGGGCGCTGACTGACTTTTTGCCCTGCTCAAAGATACGGTAAATGCGGTTGGTTTTGGTCAGCAAGGCAGCATAACTGATGCTCATGCCCAGCCCCAGGAAGATACGTCGCAAGGCGCAGGTTCCAAAATCAGGCTCAGCAATCATCAGGAAGGTAGTGCCATAACAGAGGAAGATGCCCGTCAGCAGCACATAGCTGAGCTCTCGCCCCGAAGCTTTGACAATGGGGGTGTCATTGTAGCGCACAAATGTCACCACCACAAAGAGGGTGGCAATGATGCCCACAATGGCAATGAAGACAGGCATCACAGCCCAAGGGGAACTCCACTCAAGCTTGACAATGGGGATGGGGATGCAGCCCGTGTGGTTCTCATTGGGTCGCTCGCTGAGACGGCACACTTTGCAGTGGAACTCGTCCTGTTGATACTGGTAACCATCACAGCGCTCACAGTGCCAGCAACAGGGGATGCCCTTCACCAGCTTCTTCCTTTCTCCTGGTTTACAAGGTTGGCTACAAATTGAGGTGGGCAGTTGGTTGCCACCCCCGGGCCAATGCAGGCGCTCCATCTGTAGCAGAGAGCAAGACAAATAGAGAGAGAGAGAGAGAGAGAGAGAGAAAGGATCATGCTAACCAACATGAAGCAGAACAATAGGAGCTAGGCCAAAGCCAAGGTCAGATTTCTCTCCCGCACATGATGATGATGATGATGATGATGATGATGATGATGATGATGATGATGATACACACACAAACACACACAGAGACACACACAAATCTTGGTTCTATTTCATGAGTTAGGAACAAATCAAGTTAAGAACTCTTACAAAGAAAGAAATAGAAACATATAAGAAGTTGTTCAGTTGTAGATAAACTCTCTATAGAATAAAACCATTTAAAACAGGGGTCCCCAAACTTTTTAAACAGGGGGCCAGTTCACAATCCTTCGGACCATTGGAGGGCCGGACTATAGTTGGCCACCGAGCAATAATAATAATAATAATAATAATAATAATAATAATAATAATAATAATAATAAAAAATAATAACAGCAATAATAAAAAAGAGGGTTGGAAGAGACCCTTTGGGCTTTCCCCTTCTGCCTTTGTGTACCGAAAGCACAAGCAAAGCACCCCTGACAGATGGCCACCCAGCCTTAATGTTAATAATAATAATAACAGCAATAATAATAAAAAAAAGAGGGTTGGAAGAGACCTCTTGGGCCATTGAGTCCAACCCCCTTCTGTCTCTGTGCACCAAAAGCACAAGCAAAGCACCCCTGACAGATGGCCACCCAGCCTTAATGTTAATAATAATAATAATAATAATAATAATAATAATAATAATAATAATAATAATAAGGGTTGTAAGAGAAGAAGAACCCCTTGGGTCATTTAGCCCAACCCCCTTATGCCCTTGTGCTGTGGGGGCCAGATAAATGGCTTCAATGGGCCACATCTGGCCCCCGGGCCTTAGTTTGGGGACCCCTGATTTAAAACAAATCCATCTTTAAAAAATTAATTCATCAAAACAGCACACCATTAAATGTCCTTGAAGTCAGTTCCTAAAAGCCTGCTTAAAGAAGAAAGTTTTCACTTGCTAGAGCCATCATAGTCTTCCTAGAGTGGAGTTCTAAAGCATGGGAGCAGCCACTGAGAAGGTCCTGTGTCCCCAACAAAGTAGATTGGGAAGGTGGGACCAAGTGAAGGGCCCTTGTCTGGACAGCTGTTTGCTAAACAGCTTAAACTTGATCCATATAGGGCTTTAATCGTCACTTTGAATTGTGCCGGGAAACATATCAGCAACCAGAGAAGCTATTGGAACAAAAAGGTTGCATGTTCCCTCTAGTCAGATGCAATCAGTCTGGTTTCAGCTTCTGGGGGAAACAAGTTTTGAGCACTCTTCAATGACAGTCCTACTAAAAGTATATTACCATAATCCTATACGATGTAATCAAGGTAGATGTCACAATGGCCTGACCAGACATTTCCAGGACATTTCCCAACTGGCATTAATTTTGCATGTGCACAGGCTCACGGATTTGTCTTTCAAGAACTGTTTGTGTGTGTGTGTGGGGGGGGGGGGGGAGGTATTAAGCTTTGATTCCTTTTATTTCATTCAGCTAAATCTATATTGCACTCAGTGACACTCACTGTTCCCTTCAATTAGTCTTACACCTCTGCATCACTCATGATTTGATCCTATAACACCTCTTCAAACTCAGGTCTAGACACCCACCGATAACCTGGAATAACACCCTGGTATAGCATAGAGGAAACCCTATGAAATTCATGAAGTCACTATAAATTGACAGGTGACTTGAAGGCATATATACACACAGACATACACATACCGTAGTATAGACTCACTGATTGACTGATAATGTCAATCAAAACTAAACCAGCTATTCTAGCCCTGTAGCTAGTCACACCTCACTGGTGCCATGTCTGGTATCTAAATCTGTTCCCACTGTGATCATCGTTCTCATGCCATTTGATAGGCTCATTTAAGGAGGGAGAAAGAGTATGATATTCAGTCAACTTATCATTGCAGCTGAAATAATAAATTGTACAAATCTAGAATTCCATAGTGTTTCATCATCTGGATTTTACTTCCTGAAGGTCAAGTGTCCTTACTGCAGTTTAGCCTTGTGGAATGAACAGAGGACCAAAGATGAAACACTAGATTAATGAGAATGTTAAAAGGCATTCTAAATAATCTTCCATTGTGATCTGAAGTCTATCAAACTGACAATGCATTCTCCATGTCCTGAGGTCTTCCTACTCACAATACTTCAAGACTTGTCTTTGCTATTCATGGGTGACTTAGGTCCTTTCCACAGAGCTGTATAAAGCCACATTGAACTGGATTAAAGGCCAGTGTGGACTCAGAAAACCTAGTTCAAAGCAGATATTGTGGATGATCTACCCTGATATTCTGTGTTATATGGCTGTTGTGGAAGGCCCCTTAGAAAGTTATATTGAACAGTTCAGATCAGAGAGATCTGGTCACTGGATGATCTCTTTGATGCCTATATCCAAATGAGAGAAACCAAGAATAAACCCATTTTGACTAGGGCCCTAGTCAATGGACTTTTTCATGAGTAACGCTCTGCGCTTTGCTAATTAAAAGACTTGCTTACTTTTAAGTTCAGGTGATCAGCCCAGTTCCCGATAATTTTGTACTCAGGTGTGGCATTCTTGATCTGATACTGGTAGATATCATAGCGTCCTGGGGCATCTCCATTTTCATTAAATGTCACCGGAGTCCCTGCAATACCTTCAAAACACAGAACATTTAGTTTAAAAAGAATGTGGACAACTTTATACCCCCATCTATTAAATGAAATTTTATCTCTTTGCTACACAGATATGGATCTTAGAAATAAAAGTTACTTTTGGGACTACAACTCATAGAATCCATTAGCTTGGGGATTTTAGTAGGTGTATCAAAAAAAAAATAATGCTTTTAAATGCTGCTTGGATTCCAGAGTTTTATGTGACTACTTGTTAGTTAAATTTAGCTTATTAACTATAATATTAAGGTAAAATGTTCAACTTTCACTGAATGTCACCCTAGCGGACAGAAAATTGTTTCATGCATACAACCTAAGATCAGAATAATAAATGCCATTCAGATCAACCAACCTTGCAAAATTGTCTACTAAGTGATCTGCTATGAGATTAAAATCTTCTTACTTCATTATGGAGACCAGAGATAGGAATTTAAGTAGTAAGGGATAATACATTTTGGTATTTAATAATTTTTTTAAAAAAACAAAAAATCACTTTTGTTCCTGTTAGAAGAGAGAATTGAACTATTAAGTTTATGCTATATTGCTATTACAATTAAGTCAAATGATGATACAATCTTTACCAGAATGAAGCTGGAAAATACCGTCCCCCTGACCCCATGATTGTTTTGAGTTTGGTAGAAAAGCAAACAGTGATGTGAATTTATGAAAATCCCATTTCTCATCTAGTCCACCAACTCCCCTTCTCTTGTATTTCCTTTCTCCTTTCCTTATGAACTCATCTCTTTATTGCCTGACTTTCTTTACTTAGCTATTTCTCATGTAGATCCAGGAAAGTCCCTTGATTAAGTCCTTATATGCCTCAATACATTTAATTTATTGAGACATATAAGGAGCTTCTATAAAATATCTGATATAGAATAATGTAGAACCATCTGGACATAAAGAAGATCACCTTGTTCCAAGCTGCACTGTTACTATCAGTTCTCACGTTGATTAAACTATCATATGCTAATCATGGAAGAAAAAAGTTTGGATCTTGTGACCTAAACATTATTATCCAGCACTGCAGAATGAACATAAAATGTTGTTTTAAAAATTCAGAAAAAATCTAAACAATGTCCTTCATTTCATTACAGTTTCTCGGTTTTTGTGGTGCTTTGGTCCCAATAAGAA
This sequence comes from Anolis carolinensis, assembly GCF_035594765.1. Lineage (NCBI taxonomy): Eukaryota > Metazoa > Chordata > Lepidosauria > Squamata > Anolidae > Anolis > Anolis carolinensis. The sequence goes on from NC_085844.1 coordinate 193,229,554, forward strand.
AGTATCCTTGTACTCTTGTCTGAAGTATATAAAACACATTTCTTTGTCTTCAGCAACAAAAAACAGTATTCATCTTACTGTTCACTTTCTGTACTTCTATGAGACACCTGTGTGGCCTTTCATCTTGCATGGTGATCATAATCCATACAATTACACATTTGTATAGAGCTTGAGATCAGTAACAGCTTTTGTCAATCAAGTGTCTCACCGTGCTGAGTAGTCTGAGAATCAATACACTATTTTGGCAGATAAAGTGAAAAACAATTTTGTTTCAAGCAGTTTCAAATGCTACAGTGAAAAACCACTTTGCCTGTGAAATCCATTTGGTCCCTTTTCCAAATTATCTCCTGCATTAACATTCATTTGTGACCCCAAAAAAGCACTATGTATGTTAAATGAAAGACTATCATTGGACTTAGAGGGCACATCTACAATTGAACTTTATCAGTTAAAGCAGCCCACCCTAAGTACAGGGCATTCAGAGCTATTGGACTATAATTCCCATAATCAATATCTAGACTGGCTGTGGACTGTGAGAGCTGAAGTCCAACACCTCTCAAAAGCATCAGATTGAGGGGACTGAGCTCAAATTTGTCACCAGTTACATTTACTTGCTCAAGTATTTTCATATGAGGACAAACAAGAAGAAAGGGAAAATCTAGGAGGGAGGATAAGTTCACTTTAGGTTATATAAAGTGCTAGCAAGGAATCAAATTGCAAAGGGAACAAAAAGAATGGCAGTTTCCTCTCCCTTGTCATTCACCCAATCAGTTCCATTATGTACATTGAACATGCTCCAGAGGACACTAGGCAGTTCTCCTCCAGATCCGCCTGCGTATTGTTACACTTTTGTGGAGGTCTGGGCATATTCTTCTTCTTCCCTAAGCCACACTGAGCAATGAATCCATACACAGTGACAGCACATCACGAGGCTACATCATTCATTCACCAGAAGCAGTAATCCCCTCTCAGTATTCAACTACAGAGCCTGAGACAGAAAATAACAACACATTTATATAGAGCTGGGTAGACGTGCATGTCATACGACTGAAGAGCTGAAAGCTGCAGCTGGAAGGAGACTGAATGTGGGCAGGTGGTACTTAAAGAGACTCCGGCAAATGTACTTTCTGACCCACCTCCATATCCTACTGAGCAGGTAGTGATGCCCCCGTCATGCCCTTGCTTTCCTCACAAGCCAGATATTGTCTCACAAAATCTAGGCAAATGGTCTTTAGTCCTGATCTGATATCCATGTCCCAAGTGCCATGGATTTGAACTGTGATAACAGAACTAGTATCTAAAAAATTGTATCTTACCAGATTACAATTTTATTTTTCTGGTCTTGCTCTACATCCTATATAACAAGCAGGCATAATGAAATTAATCTACCATACTGCAAGAATGGTTGTCTGCATAGAAAGGAAAATATTGAGCATATTTGGGGCATGTAAGGTTGACAGCTTTTGAACCTGTGGTTGTGCTTTTCACAGTTGCTTGATCTGCAGCAATTAGCAGGCGGTCTTGTTTATCCCCTTTCTGTGAAAAGCTTCACTCGCTAATTCCTGAAGATCAAACCACCATTCAAGGCACAGCTACACAAGTGTGTGTGTTCTTCTTTTCTTGGCATCAAGATAAAATGATAAGATAAGCAAGTTTCACCAACTGCTTACTTTCTTTATAGTGGGCTTCTTTGAAATACTTTGAAACAGAGCCAATGACCCTACTCCACAACTAGAGGGTGGAAGTAACAAATGAGGGTCTAACTAGACTTGATAGTGAATAACCCTTTTTATTCATATATGGTATTAGGTTTGGGCATGGCCAGCCCAGGATAATTTGTTGCTTGAAGTTAAACATCAAATCCATACACACACCTTGACTCAAGGTCTACAGTATCCAAAATGATGACTATATTGTCTCTTTTCAGTGGAATCGACATGCTAGCCTGTTGCAGCAAAAGCATAAATTCCTTATGGCACCTTGAAGATTAAGATACATGTCCCGTAATCAGTGTGTATATCTTGAGGATGTCACAAGACATTTAGTTGTTCAGCCTCCTGTGGTTTTTGCTGTAATGCCTGTAAGTGACTATAAATTTATACTTTTAAAATAGGCTTGAGATAGAAGAATTAGATAACAAAGGTGGGAATTGTGCAGTCTTCCAGTTGTTGTTAGACAACAACTCCCAGTATATATTATGTTACTTAGGGTTCCTAGGACCACCAGTACAACATCTAAAGAACCAATGATTCCTCTCCTTGAATTGACCATGTTGAGGTAACCATTTTCCCTGTGTCTCCTTTTCCTTCCATAATTTTGTTCAAATCTGAGGCTATAAGCCCTCTTGGGCAGAATAGGTGTTCTCTTATATTTTGTGAAGTGTCAGATACTCACAATAACAGCAGTTGCAGATCAAACTTTACTGTTAAAAGCACAGGGATAAAACTAAATGAGTGCATTATGTATGCTCCACATCCTCGCTTTTTCCATCCCTACAAGGTGGTTTGGTTGGTGTGCATGTACTCCTCTGTAGGTTTTTAAGGAAAGAGAAGAGAGGTAATATTGAGCAAAGATCTCTCTGTTGAAACCATGGCCTACAGCAAGTGAAGGGGAATGCTGAGGTGAGCAGGCAGCTGTTCTCTTACTAAGCTCCCTTGGCCTGAGCTACTTGCCACAACAGCCCTTGGTCACAGAGAGATCCAGGCAAGTTAGAAGACAAGCTGAGAGGCAGGAGGGCTGCCTTTATAGCTCGCCTGAGCCGGATGCTTCTGCAGACAGCTCATTACACTTGATGTACACATTGAGTGATTAGCAGTGACGTCCCTGCCACTCATGTGCAAAGAGGACAGTCACAGGGGAGCAGCAGTGAGGGATGCAGCCCATAAGGAGAAATGGGTGGGAGTGAGATGCAGCAGCTCTCAAATTCAAAAGCAGTTGGTGCCTGATCAGGCATTTGCACCAGCTGCTCAAGGCCCCAAAATAAGTGAGCAGATGTTGAGGCCAGTTTCTTTCATCCACTGCCTTGGGTCTATTTGAGAACTGTTCCCTCCCTGCTCTGCTAGACCAATGGAAACAGAAGTAATCCTGTCATGACAACAGCTCTAAATCTTTTGGGAATAACTCTAAATCTGGAGTGTAATGAGTACATAAGAGTTGTTAACAATAACAAGCTAGGAAAGGATGAGGCAGTTTGCTTTTACCTAGGTCAGCAGTGAAGGGCAAGTTTCTGTACATCCCTGCCTTCTCTTCTTCCTCAGTTAATTGAGTGCAAACTATTTTTGCACTTTGAACTCAATCTGCCACAATTGAATTAAACTGAGGAAAAGGGGAGGAAGTAGTGGTAGGAGAGAGCTGGAGCAATTTTAAAAGGAGCTTTAAAATGGAATGAAAAAGACTAAACTGGGACTGTCAGTGCCAAATTGGAGAAGTTGGGAAATGTGTCACCATTGAATATGAATGTAAGAACATGCAAAAGCCACACTGGTTTAGGCCAAAGGTCTATCAAGTCCAAAATTGTGTTCACATAATAGTCAGGTAGGCCACAAACAGGACAGAAGTGCAACTGCACCCACCATCTCATGTTCCCCAGCAACTGACATCCAGAGACTTACTGATAGTTCTGATGCTACAGGCTACACATTGCATCTCATCTGGTTAAGGTAATTGAAAGCTGCTGCGTAGTAAAATTTGGAGCTGATAGACTCCTGAGCATCCGTCTCTCCCTCTATGCAGAGAAGGATATACATCGGAAGAAGATAGGTTTTATCCTGACTGGTCTCCATTTCACAAGGATTAGAATTCAATCTCCTATTCCCTATTTCTTCCTGCTACTCTGCTGGGGAGCAGAGCTCATTCTCCCAGACTGAAAACAGAGAGTTATCTTTGGGAAAGACTGTTTCCTCCCCCAACACATGCAAGCATGCACAGTGCAAGGAAACACAAAAACACATGGAAGTAAACAGCGTGATGATACATACTATTAGAATAATTCTATATAATCATTTCAAAACACTGTTTAGATGCAGATCTTGAGGAAATAACCACAAGTCCCAGAATCAGTTATATTTGAGGTCATCAAATATAGGAGATGATGGTTGTGGTAGTCCCAAGAGCAAATTAATTGATTGGTTTTATATGTATTTTTCCAAATTCTGCATGAATCGAATATTAACAAAGCTTACAATATACAACAATTGCAAAATGGCGTGGAAGTGTCTTGATCAAGTTAAATAGCACTTCTTGTGTATGTCACCTGTATAACTTCTGTATTACATAGGCAGATTACTGTGGAACATTTCCATTTGAGATTTTCCCTTCAAGATTTTATCAGCCTAGGGCAGTCAAAATGATAATCAGATCTGTATGAGTAGAAGGATCATCTGAATACACTGTAAAGTAATGAGATCCAATCCTTAGGAGCTTTCTCCTTCCCATTTTTTCATATACGGTGTGATACCTATACCTATGGGTCCAATATACATAGTCTCATTTACCCACATCTGACAAAATATGTCCTCTAGGCACTTTCTAGCTATTCTAGTGATTCTATTGTATGTGTCTACTTAAAGTTGTTAATTCAATAGGGTTTACTATTACCCTTGGTTCTGTGTATCTACACAATGTTTTTGGAATGTATCCCCCATGGATAGGGAGTTATACTGTATTTTTCTGAAAGAATGGTAGAATACAAGCTTCCCCTATTTTTAAGAACCAAGCAGACTCTTTTTATCATCTGAGAAAAACAAGGTGATTTTATACAATTAGGTGCTGCCGGGGGGGGGGGGGGGGGGGGGTAGAGAGAGATCCATACTTCACAATATCCTAACATATTCCAAATTTAAAAGACAAGCCCAATTAAAAGGAAATACCCGGTTGGCTGTTTGCAATAAACAGTCAGAGGTACTCAGTGAGGTTTATGGCACGCAGTCAGAATGCATTTATCTAGAGAAAGATGTGACCAGATGAGAAGTACTATGAAATCTTTAATTACAGGGTTTGTTTAGCAAGTTGCCTCAAAGCAAAACTCTTGGCTGCTTTTTTGTTGCAAAAGTTTATCTGAAAACAAAATCAAATGAATTGCATAAATAAATCCCAATAACATTAGAAAGCAGGAAAATCAAACAAGAAGATAGGGAGGGAATAAATAAGGGAGACAGATTGCGAGAAGATTGCCGAGAAGAGATAAATAGATGTAATAAGAAAGCAAGAGCAGGAAATGTATATTAAAGAGATATAATGGGAGAAAGAGATGAGTTTTTAGAAAATGGAAAAGAATCACTAATCAGAGAAAGGGAACATTTTCTACCCAAAAAAGGAGTATATAATTTGTTCATTTTGTGATTCTTTTTTCTTACATATATAAGTGAATCAGAAAATGAGAGCTATTAACAAAGGATTGTTCATGTGGACAGAATTATGATGGGATGTTTGGATCTGGTGTTGGATGTGCCCACTAGCAATCCAAATTTCCGTGGCAGTTAATGGCTTGCATGTCATTGATAGTATGGATCTGCTCCAGATTTCAGCCTTAACTTTAAGAATTTTCCAGGTTTTTTGCCACTCTCTAATAATACACACACAACCTAAAATAAAAGTAACATTCCAAATAATGAAACCAATAACACACATACGCACACAGAGTTCATTAAGTTGGTAACAAGTTTCAAACAAATTAATTTTTTTAAAAATTTCCCAAGTCCAAACATGTGCACAATGTATCTGAATGATTGCATCTGAGTGTAGCATTTAAAAAAACATACAAAATTACTTTTATCCTGAAACAAATATCTTTAAAATAAAATGTGGGCATCTTTTCAAAAAATAGATAAATAAATGCAATCCAGAAAGAAAAACTATTTAGCTAGAATTTTAAGATGTATTAATAAACAGATTGAGACAATAGCACTGTCATTAAGGAAATAATAGGTGTGCAGAAATGAAGAGGAAAACTGTGATTAAATTCAACTAGCTCAAACTACATCAATATAAATCATATCTTTTTTAAAAAATGAGCAGCACATAGGCAATTTATACATGCCTAAATTATGTTGCTCTAGTTCTCCCCCCCCCTCCCCCCCCCCCCACAAAACTTCCCATTTTTTAAAAAGGCCAGATGCAAGAATGGAAAAAACTGCAGAAATTTGGCTAATTTGATCACAACTGCAGATAGTTCAGAAACAACAAATGAATAAAATCAGCAATTCCACAGTAAACTGGCCTCTCCATTTGAACCTGATATGCCTCCAAGCTGGGTTCAGAAAAGGCAGAGGAACCAGAGACCAAATTGCCAATATCCGCTGGATAATGGAGGAAGCCAGGGAGTTTCAGAAAAACATCTACTTCTGCTTTATTGACTACTCTAAAGCCTTCGACTGTGTGGACCATAACAAACTGTGGCATGTCCTTGGTGGTATGGGGATACCAAGACACCTTGTCTGTCTCCTGAGAAATCTGTATAAAGACCAAGTAGCCACAGTCAGAACAGACCACGGAACAACAGACTGGTTCAAGATTGGGAAAGGAGTGCAGCAGGGCTGTATACTATCGCCCTACCTATTCAACTTGTACGCAGAACACATCATGCGACATGCAGGGCTTGATGAATCCAAGGCTGGAGTTAAAATTTCTGGAAGAAACATTAACAACCTTAGGCATGCAGATGATACCACTCTGATGGCTGAAAGTGAGGAAGAGCTGAGGAGCCTTATCACCAAGGTGAAAGAAGAAAGTGCAAAAGCCAGGCTGCAGTTAAACGTCAAGAAAACCAAAATCATGGCAACCAGACCGATTGGCAACTGGCAAATAGAGGGAGAAAACGTGGAGGCAGTGACAGACTTTATATTTCTAGGTGCGAAAATCACCGCAGACGCAGACTGCAGCCAGGAAATCAGAAGACGTTTACTTCTTGGGAGGAGAGCAATGGCCAACCTCGATAAAATACTAAAAAGCAGAGACATCACACTGGCAACGAAGATCCGCATAGTCAAAGCCATGGTATTCCCCATAGTAACCTATGGATGCGAGAGCTGGACCATAAGGAAGGCTGAGCGAAGGAAGATAGACGCTTTTGAACTCTGGTGCTGGAGGAAAATCCTGAGAGTGCCTTGGACCGCAAGAAGATCCAACCAGTCCATCCTCCAGGAAATAATGCCTGACTGTTCACTGGAGGGAAGGATATTAGAGGCAAAGTTGAAGTATTTTGGCCACATCATGAGAAGACAGGAAAGCTTGGAGAAGAGCATGATGCTGGGAAAAATGGAAGGAAAAAGGAAGAGAGGCCAACCAAGGGCGAGATGGATGGACGGTATCCTTGAAGTGACTGGCTCGACCTTGAAGGAACTGGGGACGGTGACAGCCAACAGGGAGCTCTGGCGTGGACTGGTCCATGAGGTCACGAAGAGTCGAGAACGACTGAGACGACGACGACGACGATGCCTGGTGCTGCATCTCAATACATGTGTTCATAGTAGAAGGCATGCAGGCAGCCTCCACACAGTAGAAGTGAAGATGGATGATGTAAAACCAAGCAGAAGGCTGAAAGGATATACAGTACAAGAATCCTATGGCATCTTTCAGGCAAACTGAGGGAAGTAATATTGTAACTTAATCTTATGTGGACTCTTATGTCTACTTCTTCAGATGAATGTGTTGGATGCATTAGAATACTACAAGCAAAAAGTCCTTGTTCTTTTATATTCCACCTTTCCTCCAATATTAGGATTCAAGGTGGCTTACAGAATGTCAAAACCAGAACAGATTTAAAACCTACAAAAACAGCAGAGCAGATTTAAAACATACAAAAATAGTAAAATATACAAATAATATTTTAAAAAACAATTAGGCAATCTGTAGAATTAAAATCATTTTAAAAATGTTCAAATCGAGGACATGGGAAAATAACAAAACAGCACACCATAAAAAGCTTGCTGCAGTCAATTCGCATTGGAATACAAAAGTTTTAACTTGCCAAGAACAGGAGAGCAATGAGGAAGCCATCCAGACCTCAGTAGGGATGGAGTTTTTAGGTTTTAAAGCAATTAGCAAGGAGGACCTCTCTCTCATACCAACTGTCCTCATTTCTTTTTTCCGTGTCAGGAGCAACTTGAGAAACTGCAAGTTGCTTCTGGTGTGAGAGAATTGACCGTCTGCAAGGACGTTGCCCAGGGGACGCCTGGATGTTTTGATGTTTTTATCATCCTTGTGGGAGGCTTCTCTCATGTCCCTGCATGGAGCTGGAGCTGATAAAGAGAGCTCATCCGCGCACTCCTCGGGTGGGATTCGAACCTGGCAGCTTTCAGATCAGCAGCCCAACCTTCAAGTCACAAGGCTTTAATTCACTACGCCATCGGGGGCTCCAACTGTCCTCATGACTGTGAAGGCAGTTGGATTGAGGTTGCAAATCAAACAGCTACATTTTCATTCATGTTTAACGAACATTACACCCAACCATTGGAAAAAATGCTCTCTTTTCTGGACAGCATATCCTGCATAGGATGGCCAATACCGCTGTATTTCCGAGGAGGTACTTGTATCAAGTTCTGTATTATACCAAGAATGTGGATTCACCATACATGTAGCAATAAATGGCAACTTGAGCCTTCAAAATAACTCTAGCCTTGTACAGACCTGAGAAATTGACGCTACGGATGTACTTGAGCAGCTCTGCACCATCCACAGGATCCATCTTGGGGCAGAGGCCAATCTTCCCAGGGCACAAAATTTTGTGCATGTTATGCAGCGCATGGCCCATGGCATAGACAGCATCAATGACAAACTGCACCTTTCCTTCCTGCTCGTAGGCTGAGTCCTGACCAATCCGCTCACGATCTGGAACAGCAACAATAAGAAAAGACAAAGTGCTGGATTCAATCACCAATTTGCTTGACAGCTACAAATTTCACAGACTGTCCATTTCCATTACAATCGAATACTTCATGAAATATGTCAGGTTTGGGAAATTATGTCAGTGTCAGGGGTCTGGCTTGCATGCTTTTATAAGCCTGCTTATTCTTGCATAGAATTCCTTCTGAGAAAATGTATACACTGAGGGAAAGAATATAAAATGCAACAAGTCATGGGTGAGGAGCATAAAACTACCAGTGGCTTTTCTGTACATGAAGGAAAAAAGATATTGTTATTGAGCACTCAGATATGAAAAGACTGCTTCAATAGAATCAAAGAAACACTTTTTTCCCAACAAAGGGCACAGAAGCAAAGTAAGTCACAGAGTTACATTAAGCTTGGAGTATTTGTGAGAAAAAAAAACAGCAGGGCATAGGCCATTCCTTGTCACATGAAACCAAAAGCAGGTTTGTTTGAGTTTCTGCTTAAATTGGCTTCTCATAAAGGTAAGTGTTGCAAAACTCATTCTAATTGAGGATATCTCTTTTTTGTTCAACAGTCACTCTCACATAATCTCAGCAGTAACAAGAGAGACACAAAGGTATTCAAGCTTCATGTCTGAAAATCTTCCCAGTGGTGTTCCATTCTGCCACAATGATAGTGTCTGGAAATTCAAAATATGATCTAACAAAAAGAATTAGAAAATGATGAGATGTTTGTTTATAGCAAATGGCCCCAATCTAATAAAGCCCTCCCTATCTCGGAGCCCGTTAGACATTTCAGACTAAGGTTTCCAATAGCCCCATGTAGCATGATGACTATGCTAATGATAATTAAGATAGTTGCATTACAAGATGTTGGGGAAAATCCTGTTCACCACGGGATGCTAGAAACCCCCCTTCATCCCAAATTCTATTGCAATAAACATGCCTTGAATTGTTTCTTCTATGTGCACAGCACAGCTTGGACAAGTTGCATTTTTGGAACTCAACTCCTAGAAACTCCAGTCAAGCTATCCAATCTCTAATGGGAGGAACACATAAATCTTGTCCCAAATGTCACCTCAGTCTCCTATCCTGTAAGGTTCTGCAAGAAATTCTGTGCCATCTCATTTGAACACAAGAAGGAGCAACCTCCATATGTATTAGGAAAAAAAAATATCATTCACAATAGCACAGAGGCTTCTACTCTTTTTCAAATGTCAAATCTCCCTTAGGATATAGACATCAGGGAGGAAACAGGAATGTTGGGAGTGTTACTTGTGTGCACACCCATGACCTCTTCCATTTTATCCCACACATATGCATACTGAGCACTGTTGTGGTACTACATAGATGTTTATCATTAGAAAGAGATACTGCAACATACTTGCCTTTGTAGACCCAAACTGAAATAAATGCAAATATTATTCAGCTTTTGATATCATCCGTCTCACCCTCAGTTACCTACCTAGCATCAAGTCTTTGATGTGCTACTGAGTGTGACAAAGGGTTGTCTGTGCATCATCCATCAGTTCCGAGATATACTTCATCAAGCCTTCACCACTGGAAGACACTCATTCAGTTTTTCTGTCATCCCAATCCTTCTCTGTCACCCACTCACTCCCACCCTACTATCCAACTAGTACTGGGTTATAGGATCATGCAAATATATGATAATGACCCCTGACAACTACCTGCCTCTTTCTGTCATAAGCATTCTTGATTGGACTTGAAACATGCTAATCATTTGGCAAAAGATACTGGTGGTCAATACACTGTGCCATCAATTAAAGCTAAAAGAGGCTCCCCTGTGATATGCTACAGTATGGAACTGCAAGAGTCATTTAGTCTTTCCAAAAAGCAAGCCTCTCCAAAACTACGATATATACTAACAGATAAGTCGAGCTCATGTATAAATAAAGGGCAAGCTTGGAGCCCAAAATTATGGATTCGATATGACCTGTGGATAAACCAAGGGTCATTTCACAGTGAAGGGAAAGTGTTAATGCTGCCTCAGGCAACCAGCTGGCCCTGCCAGTCAATGCCATTTTCCCATCCAGGTATTCAAAAAGGCCAGAAGTTTCACCATAGCAGATAATAGAAGGAATTAGTGCTTCACTTAGGTTCTCCCAGGATGTTCATCAGTGGTTCTCAACCTGTAGTCCTCTGATGTTTTCGGCCTACAAGAGTCCCAAGAGTCATGAAAAAGGTAGTTATAATTTCCTACATCTGTTTCAATTATCTCATATTTTTTGTACTCCTAGGTGGTCTGAAGACTGTTGCTTGTGGGAGGATGGGGAGGGAAGGAAAAAATCACCACCATTAACTATTTCTCATACAGACGATGGACGAAACTCCAACAGATTTGTCAAACGACTGGACACAGGGGCAATATCAGTTGCCAGGATTGTAATCAAGAAACAGAATAGGCTGGCATTTACTAGGACTATTGGTCATCAGGAGGAGCCCCAAAACACCAAAACTTCTTCCCACAATGTGTACACATTATAAATTACATAAACTCTTTGTCTGCATGGAAAACTAGTCTTATTCTCTTTGTGAAATTCTGCATGTGCACAGGCCCAGTACAACAGGCAGAATGATCAGAAATAAAAAAGAATCAGTTTTACTACTTTGTGCAACAAAGCAACAGTTATCACATGTTTAAAAACACTTGAACAAATGCGCCAGTATTTTCCAAGACCACAAATAAATTCCCACCAGCTCAAATAAACTTGAGGCAAGGAGGAAACTTTTGACAGATCAAGAACAAACAAAAACATCAAGTTAAGGTTTACATTCTCCAAAGAGAAAACAGACAAAAGTCTGTCAAAACTGGTAACATTCTGTAATGTAAAGCTGAATGGGATTCTTGATAAAAATTCAGTGAACAAGTAGAATGATGGAAGTCTGATCCAAAGTATCTTATGATTGCATTTTCACCTGAAAACTGATTCTTCAGATTCTAGCATGTACAATTTATGAAGAATATTCATGTGTGTCAAATGGCAGCCTATGCATGCATGAGAATTGAGCAAAGCCTTGGTCCCACTGCAATTTGTGTACCTGGATGCCAGTTCAAATATTATCCAGTCAGTTGGGCAAAATGCTGCTTTGCAGATGTTGTGAGTTTGCAACTCTCAGCTCTAGCTAGGGCTAAAGAGAGTTGGAATCCAACAAATCTGTCCCAGCAATAAAAAGATAGCCTAAAGCATTTTGCCACCTCAGGCAAAAGACCACATGGTGTCCCCAATTCATGTTCAGAAGCTGACTTGACTGGTAGTTGAGTAATTATGAATATTAAACAAAACTGAGTGTCTTCCATATTCCATATTCTATAAAGAAACTACCTTCTCCTTATTTCAAAGTTATGTGGAATCAGGAGCATATGCATAATCAAAGATCTTAAGTTTTACAAAGAGAGGAAAAGACCAAATTGCAATACTTTGCATAACAGCTTTTTTAAAATTGTGTCAGAAGCAACCTGAGAACATACTGCAAGTCGCTTCTGATGTGAGATACAGTAGAGCCTCACTTATCCAACACTCGCTTATCCAACGTTCTGGATTATCCAACACATTTTTGTAGTCAATGTTTTCAATATATCATGATATTTTGGTGCTAAATTCATAAATACAGTAATTACTACATAGCATTACTGAGTATTGAACTACTTTTTCTGCCAAATTTGTTGTCTAACATGATGTTTTGGTGCTTCATTTGTAAAATCATAACCTAATTTGATGTTTAATAGGCTTTTCCTTAATGCCTCCTTATTATCCAACATATTCGCTTATCCAACATTCTGCCGGCCCATTTATGTTGGATAAGTGAGACTCTACTGTAATTACAATAGCTGTTAGTAACCAAAGGAAAGAGGGAGAAAGAGAGTAATCTCAAAAGATGCCACATAAATAGTAATACAAATGATTAGATACTTGTGTATACATGTGCTGACATACTTTCCAAAAATTGAAATATTCTCATATGAAATAAGGTCAAGAACGTTAGTTATCATTAAAGTAATATGCAAGAGAATAACATCATTCTGACTCTAGATAATAATCTTTGGCTGAAAATACATTCTTAACAAATGAAAAAAAATAATGTATGCAGTACGATAGGTCAGCATAAAGGAAAGGTCAGGCTGCCCCAGTTCATCTGTAGTTATGTAACTATTATAAGATTCTAAGAATTCAAAGTGCCAAAAATTTCCTTACAGTATGCTAATATCTGATAGATAGAAGTTCACATACAATATAATTCAGCCCATAGGCTGTTCTGTAGAACTGGCATTCCTACAGCATGCTGAACATTAAGAAGAAGAGAATTCATGTTATTATAATTCAGTTGCATGGAGCTCTGTTCTATAGTCAAGAATTTCAAATTAAAATGTACTGTGTATATATTCCCTTTAGTTTAAATGTTAGACTATTGCATGCACTTCTTTTTGTTAGGGGGATGAATAGAACAAAAATATCCTGCAAACCTCTTTCCTATTTTCTGCATGGTTCAATGTTTGGTCACAAATAGTGTATGGATAATAAGTACGTTGCAATATTAAGTATAGTGACACAGCAGAGCTCAACAACTCTGTTGGATACCATGCCTGGCTGGGCAAAGTGGAATAGGATGGGAAAAGACAGCCATCCCTTTCTTTTACTTCACCTTTAAGCCATGTATCACCCCACTTGTGTATGGAGAAGGCCTCTAATAAGCATCAATACTAAGGCTGGCCCAAAGATCAAAATAATTTGGATATCAGATCTTGTCTGATATTGGAAGATCAAGATAAGTTTATACAAAATCGGTTCTGGAACATGCAGGGAAAATCAGGCGGCCAGAGGAATGAACTGACAAAACTACCAATGAGCAATCCTTGCCTTTAAAAACCTCAGTGAAATTCATAGACATCATCATAGAGCATACGCATCAAACACAAATCCCACAGGCTGAATCCAACCTTCCACATCCTTGTAGGTGGCCCGTGAGGCTTTCAATGCATTTATACAGTCTTACAGTTACAAATGGCCATCTGAAGTCAACCATAAGGCTGGTGTGGCCCTCAGTGAAAATGAATTTGACACTCCTGGTTTAGTAGTTCTGAAGCTATGAAGCACACATGAGCTGCTTGAGAAACTGCCAGAAATATCAATGTTATGAACTACTACCAAATTTTCAACACCAAAAATACCATCTGCAGTTAACCTTGCCAGGCTAGAGGGGTGATCTCAGGGAATCCTAAGAAGCATTCAAAAAGGAATCTAGTCAACAGCAGACCATTCACCTTCCATTCTGTAAGCACCAACTGGACGATATTGTATAATTAATTTTTAGATGCCAATGTTAAACTCAATTTGAGTTTTTTTAAACAGTTGATTTAGGTTTTCAACAGTTTTTAACATGGCTGAAAACATTTGTTTTCTAGAAACTGCCTAGTCCAGTCCAGTTAAGGAGGTCACATGAAGACAAAGTTTTCTCTTTAACTGTAGACATTATGATGAATGATAAATACAGAACTTTTTAAACACAGGAGAGATTTCCTAACACCTATATTTCAGTACTTTGATTTTGCATTGTAACATGATTTCAAACATAAATTATATGCAAAGTATGGGCCTCTCTGCATTTTCCCCCAGATAACTGAAAAATCAATTCATTTTTCCATTAAAACTCCAAGATTTATATGCACATGACTACAATGTATTTGTTTTCTAAAGCAGAGGCTTCTTAAATGAATGGCATAGCTGTCAGTGTGTTGTTGCTTAAGATAATCTTATATGTAACCATAGCATATAGTTAATAGAGAAGAATTGTATAACTGATCAAATCAAAAGCTATTCTAACCCAGCGTTCTGTTCACACAGTAGCAAAACAAACGCCTATGTGAAGCTCACAAGCAGGACATGGTTGCAATGATACGTTTATCCCACCCTATTCCTGTTCTCCTGGAACTAATATACAGAGGCATATTACCTGTGGCATAAGAAGGAATATACATCATGATATTAGTCACCTATACTATAGCCTTGGAGCCCCCAGTGGTGCAGCAGGTTAAACCACTGAGCTTCAGAATTCGCTAACCAAAAAGTTGGCAGTTTGAATCCGGGGAGCAGGGTGAGCTCCTGCTCTTAGCCACAGCTTCTGCTAACCTGTCAGTTCATGCAAATGTGAGTAGATCAATAGGTACAATTTCAGCAAGAGGATAATGGCGCTCCATGCACTCATGCTGGCCACATGACCTTGGAGACATCTACGGACAACGCTGGCTCTTCAGCTTTGAAATGGAGATGAGCACCAACCCCCAGAGTCAGACATGACTAGATTTATTGTCAGGGGAAAACCTTATTCTATCTATACTATAGCCTTATTGTCCAAGTATTTGCCCAATCCTTTTAAACCTGTCCAAATTGACAGTTTGTACCTTTCTTGAACCCTGGTTCATTCACAAATAGTGAACTGGTGTCACTAAAACATAGTTCCCTTCTCTGCTTCCTTTCTCTCACCTGTATGTTTGCAGGTAATGCAGAATTTATTGTTAGGGCTAGAGAAATCCATGATTCCTATCCTGAGAAACTGGGAAGGTGCTTTGCTAAGCATGATGAGTGAAGAGACAAAGAGTCTGAAGTGAAGTGAAACAACACCAACACCAAGGGCATTTGAAAAGCTCCCACCTGGAGCAACCAAAGGGGAAAAAAGAACTTACACAAATCCACAGGGTAGAAACGTTGCTCAGCTTTGCCATTGCAATCCTTGCCAACTCAAGTATATGTGTGTATGTTAAGTGGACTAAAAAACGATGGGTGCTCTCTCCTTCTCTCCAGAGTATGCACAAATACATTCAGAGAGAGAGGAGAAAATGTCAGAAGGGAGGGGATACAAGGATGTAACAACCTTTCAATTACCCAAGTAGGCAATGAGGAAGTCTGGCTGGATTTCCCTGGAATGACTTCCTCTGCTTGGGGTTAGCAAGAAGAAAACCATGCCCACTCACACCACATGGCTTCTGCAATATTGCATCTGAAGCAGAATGTAAGTTTTTCTCATTTTTCAATGATTGACTGATTGAGTGATTTTGCTTTTTAGGATTGATCTATGAAAATTTTATTTTTCTTCCATGCCCAACCAAGAAACAAAAAAAAAAACCTATGGATTTTATCAATCTTCCTAAAACATGAAAAAATTATAGCAGCTGACAGTTTTTGACAGGGTGTCTCCATGTACCAAGGCATTCTTTATCACCAAGACAAGAAATGTATCAATTTTATTTACATCCCTACACAGCACAGTATTATGAGCCCCATAACCTGTTAATATTATTTGTATTATACTTGTGGAGTGAAGTGGTATAGTGCTGAGCTTGTGACTGTTGAAGAGCCTAACCACTTTAGAAAATAGTTTTGAGCAAAAAAAGGAAAACTTAATCTTTATTGTATTAGTAAATCCACTTATAGTTCCCATGCTTTCAGGTTTTCTGGGCAGCTACATGTATCTATTTCTCTCTAGTTAAGAGCAGGAAGAGTAAGTATCCTCATAGTAGAAGGAAAAGGACTTGAAATCTACAGCAATCTCCGTGTCAAAGAATAAGGAAGAATAAACCCATCTGGCTTGTCTATTTGCCCATTTCTTCATTTCTCAGTTGAGATAATTTGATATATGCATTGGTGCTCTATTCCTATGCTTGTAACACGTGTTGCCACTAATTTTGAATAAAAGTTTAAATAAAATTAGGGTATTCCTCAAAGCAAAAACATTTTAATTGCAAAATCACTTTGCAGATAAGCAAAAAAACATTTGTGTTTCCCCATTGCCCTATTCTGTGCACAAAATGGCACACATATAGTTCCCCTGCAGGCAACTATATGACTTGACAATGGTGCTGCAGAAGTAAGTGTAGATATGCATGGATTATGCCCATTCACATTCCCATATGCCTTCACCATACCCTTCCCTTCAGGATAAGATCATGATGCTTGACAGCTTGTGTATCAGGCAGATGTAACACTCTTAACCAGTTGATAGAGAGCAAAAGAAAAAAAATGGAGCAGGGAGGTAAATGTACAAGCCTATCCTTCACAGTTATCAAAACACTCTTGGACTACATGAAGATTACTCATGTGAAACCCATCAAGTTATCCTTTTCCCCACTTTATTGATAGCAACTATTAATCTTCCCCTTCAGTGCTGAACCCATGTATTCATCTCTCAGTGAGCAGACAAGCCACTCTATCTTGTCAAGATAATTACATATTTTTAAAATAAGGTTGCAATAGACTATAGTTCTCAACTTTAAACCTCTAGCTACATGGGTCTATTTATTTTTTTTTTATTTCCGAAATTTCTACCTTGCCCTTCTCCCCGAGGGGACTCAGGGCGGCTTACACAACTGGCAGAATCACTACCAGTATATCATAATAAAATAAAATAATACAACAATTAAAATAGTTAAATAACATAGTAAAATACAATATATAAAAGATTTAACACAGTCTCTCACTGAAACAGCAATTTTTTCAATGGTATTCAAAATGTATGCATTGTCCCATTTCAGATATCTGACTATGTATATCTCGCCTTGTGTCTGTAAACATGTGAGTTGTTCCTAACCCATGGATATGTGGCACTGCGATGGACCCCAAGCAATGCCTTGAGCAGGTCCACTGAAGTTATATATGTTCGCATAGATATACCAAACCTATATTTGGATAAGTCAATTCATTTGACTCCTGTTTTCATTTTTCACCTTTGCAATAGTTATCTTTTTTACCACGGGGGAAAACATATCTTCATCTCAGAGTCCATAACCCTAAGCGAGACTAAAAGGACTCTGGGGAAATTCACCTTACAAATTGTCTGTTTCAATCAAGGACAAAAAAATACACTGGGCATCATAGCATTGCAGAATTAACCATAATTCTCGAACTGACCTGAATGTCCAACTCCAGTAGGAGCTGAAAGATTTGATCCTTGGAAACACAGTAGTGTTGTACTAAATGTGTGTGTTCCCCTCCTAAGAGCCTTTCCTACAGAGAATCTCAGGACTTGGAAGAAGCCCTATGCAGAAATTGCTCTTACTGGTGTAAGGAACACAAAAAAAGGGAGCATTCTTGACTTCAAGTTTGGCAAAGCAGTAAGGTAGCACCCCAAGTTAATTCCCATCAAGCACATGACTCCAATAGCTGGAGCTAGAACTGGGGATTGTCATATCACTAGCTCATGACTATTTCACCACTTCCCTGACCTGGAATCTGGCACTTTATCACCTCTACTAGGCACTCTAGTGTTGTTGGAACTTTTATTTTCCAGTCTGCCTTCAGACTAGACTTCAGGGGCATGACATGAGTGATGAACTTCCCAGTTCCAGTCTCGCTTTGTTGCCATTTTTTTATCTTCCAATTGTCTGCACTGGGAAACTTTTCCTTTACAGGTAAGTGGCCTCTGTAAGTTAAGAACTCTGCCAAGATAATATGCAGAATGAAATAGAATACAAAAGATTGTCCTCAACAGAAAACAATAATGAAAATGTGTGTCAGAGGTAGCATGTTCATCCTAGCTATTTTGTCAGCTCTTTATTCTCTCAACATAAAATCCAGATAATGTTAGAGTCTACATATCACAGGTAAGCATTGAAGTAGGTCTTGACTACATGTCAGAGATGGTATAGGATCAGCTCACTTTCCATGTTCCAAAAAAACCACTTTACCCTTTACTCCTAACAGTTCAGCTTCTGACAAGCAAGCATCCTTATTTTTTTTTTAAAAAAAGGGTAACATCAAGTGTGACATAGTTTGGGACCTAGTTTCTAAAATATAATATCAGATTTTCTACAGGCTCATTACTTTCCACTATGATCCTTAGCATGCCACTGCCCAAAAGCAAAGTGCAAAATACAGCAATTCCCCTTTTAAGAACATGTTACATGTATTTGATGTCACTTACATCTACATTGGCTATTTATTTATTTCCAGGCCTAGTTCAGAGTGCAGGTGTTGCTTTTAAAGCCCAGTGTCACTGAGGTCCTTTGTATCTTGGGGAAGACAGCTTTCCATCTCATTTCAAATCTAACACAATAGATGGAATAACAGTGCATTTACCCCTTCTTTGTAGTATCATAGCAGATTGCATGTATTTTTCTGTCTATAAGTTCTTGTTATTGACCAAGTTCCTTCATACCACATGAAGAAAACAGTTTTAAAAAATGTTTAAGCCATCAAGAAGGGACATTCTGATAATTTTCAGTTAAGATAGTGCCAAATTCAACCTTGTGTTATGGAGGCATCCTTCTCTGAGCCAGACAGAAATCCAATAAAGGGAATAATAATACTAATTATACTGGAACCTTGAATATTCAACTTAATAGGATCATAATTTTGTGTAATACATCAGGGCAAATGTATGTGCCTTTTGAACTCTTGTCTTTATATATTGCATTCTTTTGTGTTGTGACTATACATGTCTTAAACATACATTCTATTTATTTATTTATTATTTTTTTAAAAAAAACAAAGTTAAAGGTGGCTAACTACATCTTGGGTTGCTGTGAGTTTTCAAGGCTGTATGGCCAGGTTCCAGATTGAAGCATTCTCTCCTGACGTTTCACCGACATCTATGGCAGGCATCCTCAGAGGTTGTGAGGTCTATTGGAGACTAGGCAAATGGGGTTTATATATCTGTGGAATGTCTAGGATGGGAGGATGCCTGCCATAGATGTGAGCAAAACATCAGGAGAGAATGCTTCTGGAACATGGCCATACAACCCAGAAAACTCACAGCAACCCAGTGATTCCGGCCATGAAAGCCGTCGACAACACATTAACTACCTTCTGTTTGGATTACTGCACATTCTATTTGGGGCTGCCTTTGAAGAGTATTCAGAAACTTTGGCTATTCCAAAGAACTGGGACCAGACTGGTAACCAGGGCTGGCTACAGGGAGTGCACAACACTCTTTCTACAATAGTTTAATTGGCTGCCAGTTTACTTGCCACAGGTTTTTTGGGGACAATTCAAACTGCTAGTCATGACCTATAAAGCCCTATATGGTTTGAGTTAGATCTGTTTTAGCTTCCCAATGCAAATCAATAGCAGATGAAAATATTCAGATTTCACATTTTAATTGAGATTTGGGAATTGAAACAAGTTGGTCTCGATTGATCCAAATTGAACTGGTGCCCAAGCTGAGCTATAGAAATGTTCTCTTAACTGAATTGGTTAACACACACAACCCTAGTGTGTGCTGGCCTCTGATGTGCTGGTACAACTGGTATGCACTGGCATTAAAAATGCCAACATTAAGATATTATTGGCCAAATGTAGATGATAAAACAAAGTTGAGCAATGTCATGTTCCAGACAAGAACACAATAAATCTCTTTGGAACTCACAGTAGATTAGGGCAGCCGAGGAAATGTGACCCTGCTGATTATAATAGCAGGGTCATGCATCGTTCTACCCGTCTGATAATTAATTTTCAAGTATGCAACTGAGCCTTGCCAGGCACCCCTCTGAGAATGAATGCAGATACCTTTTTCAAGCTCTGGATGAGGAAGAATTAGTATGAATTCAGATCACATCACAGTTCTGGCAGTGGCTTTCATAGTTAACCTAACTCAACTCACTAGATCACTCTCTAGAGAGTTCACTCATTGCTTCCTCCCTTCAGACTCCGAAGAGACTTTTGAACCAAGACCTAGCGTGCTATGAGAATCACTTTGGGGAGTAACTAATGGATGCACAGAAGAAACAAACAGCATCTGGAGGATGGAGACCAGGAGACCTCTTGCATCCCTGTGGAAATACTTTACTTCAGATGTTTTTATCCATACAATTCGGTGACAGTCAAAGCTTAGACTATTGCTTTTTTTAAAGGAACTGATTACTTTGCTCATTACTCTGATTGCTCAACAAGTCATTGTTTGATCCTGTTACTGCAGTCCAGAAAGGTTGTTCAATTGTTACTAGCATTACCGTTATTATTGTACCACTGGATAACATGGGAAAGTGTTCTTGAGTTTCCCCAAGTAACCAATGCAAATAGTGTACCTTGGAAATTCTGAGAAAAATATAAGCATTTTTTCTGTAGCACCTGGAAGTCACACATAGACATCTTCTTTCTTCCCCTCGCATTACTTAATAACTCATCACAATGACCAATGGATTCGCTATGCATCATGACAAATCCATGGGCTCCTGGTGGGAAAGCGTGGGGAAGCCATAGCTCCATGCCCCACGTTGAACGACTTGCCTTACCCCTCAACTCATGGTGGGAAGCATCACCACCCGGCTTCCTCCCATTACTGGTAAGCTCCAGTGTTGTTGTCGTGGTGGTGTGTGCCGCTTTCTCTCCTCTTTTGGCATGAAGCTCAACTGTCCCTGTGCATTGTCTAATGGACTCCATGCTGTAAGCAAGTGGCAAACGATGGGCAAATCGATGTATGTGATGACATAGTCAAACTGTATCCAGTGACTCCAGCAAGACTCCCCAATAACAGGTAAACAAGCAAACCCCATTATAACAATTATTAACAAGTATTTGTTGTTGTAGTGCCCTCCTGATATTCCAAACAGCTACTGCCAAAGTAACTTGTAATTAAAATAGCTCGTTCCAGGTAATAATATGGAATTAACTTTACAGTGCGGACCTGAAAATAGCTGAATGGACAATGCATTCTGATTAAATATTTTCAGAAACATGTATCTGTGTAATTCCATAGAATATACAATGACATTCCTTCTATATCTCCCACAAGACCATGAGCATTTGATCTATATGACTAAACACATGAGAAGGAAAGTGCATTAGCCATGTGACAAGCTTATAGCATGCAGAGCAGTTCCCAAAGTAAGCCAAGAGCCTGGAATATCAGGGCTCAGAACCATATGGAGAGCCTCCGATACATACAAGAGACTATTTCAGAACAGTTGTTCTTCTTTTCAAGAAAGGATGAGAAGGAAGGGTGGGCTGGCATGCTCCATCCCTTGCATGTTCAATTTATACTTATTTAGAACACCTGATTAGAGTTAGTGAGACTTTCTGGACTTGCTTTTATAAAGGCAATATATGACAAAAGGATCTTAAAACATTGTAAAGTTAATCTTGTAAATAGAATGCCTTCCCCATTATTATTGAGTCCTAATACCATGTTGATGAGAGAAGAGTCACCGCTACATGTACTAGAGGCTGGTGAAATTATGAATATGTTTAGAGGAATATGTTCAGTGTGATGGAAAATTGCTTTAAAGTTCAAACTAAAACACAGAGCATGTGCGCTATCTCATAGGCCTCAGAACCATCAGCCTTCACTGGCTCCATGTGTGGTTTATATATCATGCATTTGATCTTTGGAAGAAATCCCTACCCTGCCCTCTTTGCTCATAACAGGTCCTTTTACAGGGAGCAGGGATCTGACACACATGATCTAGTTTTATTCTATACAGGCAGGCAGGCAGGCAACATAATACAAATTGTAACTCTTTGTCACAGGTTCTCAGGAAGGGGTCAGTCACTCTGTTGACCCTGAAAGGAATATATTGGCATCCTACCTTCATCTGCCCAGCTGTCAACAAAAAATTACCAGGGAGTAGAAAGGTACCCATAGCCAACACCAGGGTAGATAGGGCTTGGTCTGTCTCACAGAGTTTGGCAAGTAAAGGGATGCATCCTACTGTAAATCTAGCTCTGTGTCTTAGGGTTGCAAGACAGAAAATGAAAAAAGACTCCTAATGAGTGTTTAGGAGAGGGATTTTCAGCAGGTGCTTCTTGTTGCATGACAGGCAACCACTGTTGAAATTCCTTGTTCTACTTTGCATTAGACATACAGGAGCCCTTTCCAGTTTTCACTCTAGGGCTTCACCATATGAAGAAGGCTTGAATGTGAGTAGATCACCCAAGGAGTAATCATGGCATGCAAACACAGTCCCCCTGCCCCCACTTTTTTTTAACTGATTTTATTTACTGGCTGAAGATATTTAGTTGTGACCTAATGTATACTCTGAGACTATTTATTGCCCATTTCTTCCTATCACAGACAAAACATGCCTTCTGTCAAGAGTGGCCAGAAATGTCAAAGTTTGAAGCACAGTGAGTCCACTCTGGGCTTTATTTCAGACTTTAATTGAATAATAATAATAATAATAATAATAATAATAATAATAATAATAATAATAATAATACAGTAGAGTCTCACTTATCCAACATAAACGGGCCAGCAGAATGTTGGATAAGCGAATATGTTGGATAATAAGGAGGGATTAAGAAAAAGCCTATTAAACATCAAAGTAGGTTATGATTTTACAAATTAAGCACCAAAACATAATGTTATACAACAAATTTGAGAGAAATAGTAGTTCAATACGCAGTAATGCTATGTAGTAATTACCGTATTTACGAATTTAGCACCAAAATGTCACGATGTATTGAAAACATTACCTACAAAAATGCGTTGGATAATCCAGAATGTTGGATAAGCGAGTGTTGGATAAGTGAGACTCTACTGTAATAATAATAATAATACAACAACAACAACAACAACAACAACAAAATATATACAATAAATTACATAGATAAAAACACAAAAATGGGGGAAAACTTGCACCAAAAACAGATACAAAATAATTGAACTATCCAGGGTGCTGAACATCTTGTTGCTGTATGAGGTTTTGTACCATGAATAGCTCTTTTAAAGTATGAAAAAATGCCAGTGTAGATTCATTATATGCCAACACTCTGATATCTCTGCTTCTGATTATCTACAGTTCAATATTTAAGGTATATTTTGTAAGAGATGTAACAAAAAGGCAGCATATATACTCTTTAATTAGTAAAAACAGTGAATCCTTTCCATTTGTAAACTTGTGAATGAACTAAACCCACACTAAATTATTTTTTAAAAACATATCAAAATGTAGAGGTATCTGTGTTGTGAAAACTAGGTTTTTGGTTACCTAGGGTTTCTGCACCGCAAAGGACAATGGCAGATAGTTGTCAAGAATGCCCAATATAGATTGTAAAATATGAAAATAGAAGGAAATAAGTGTTCCAGGTGAGGGTTTGCAAAGGAAAGATCGAAGAGATCAGCAAAATTAGAACAATATTTCTCTTGGCCATTGGGGAAAAAATAAAGTAGTCCTTGAAGGAATGCATCAAGAAAGAGAAAACGAGGAAGGAATTTGCTAGTACACGAGGCCATAAAAGGTTATAATCTCCAGTAGCTAGAAGAGGAGATAAATTTATCAACGCACAGTGCTGATGAGAGCAGAACAGTTTGAAGATGTCCTAATTGTGTCCCGGGGCAAATTGAGCCATACAACAGAGAAGAGTGACAACAATTGGGGAGCCAATGCAGAAAACTCATCAAAGAATGACAGTCACCGTTACTACGGAGATGCACACTCTTTTTGTTAACAGGTTGTAAATGAATTCTCAAGGTTGAAATGATCAGATAGGATTACTGCTGCCTCTACAAAAGGGAAAGTACACAAACCATCTAGATGATAGGATAGAGCTGAATGTTGCTGAAAACAAAGGACTCTCATATTGAATTCGTTATAGCAATATTCCCTTTTTCATTCTCACTTTTTAATGTATTTTTCTTTGTTTTCCTCCCCTGTCCCCCTCAGATGGGGAGGAGGATAGGGGAGCAAGCATTCTCAGCCATTATTTTCAGGAGGTTTTTGGAACTGCCCATTAAAAGCACAGAAGAAAATCCATGTGATCACCAATCAGTGATTAAAAGACAGTGAGGATATATCCTGGAACAGGTAGTAAGGTGTGAGCCCCACAAGACCTGGCTGAGGGAATGGGCTGCCACTAAAACGCCTAAGTACGGGGGTTATCCAGAAAGTAGATTACGCTTTGAAATTAGAAATGAACAAAGTATAGGAGAAAACATTTACCATATGCAGTTGAAAGCCACACTCAAATACCACTTCTCAACATAGTCACCATTCAAATCTAGGCACTTATCATAGAATCATAGAATCATAGAATCATGGAATAGTAGAGTTGGAAGAGACCTCATGGGCCATCCAGTCCAATCCCTGCCAAGAAGCAGGAAATCTCATTCAAAGCACTCCCAACAGATGGCCATCCAGCCTCTGTTTAAAAGCCTCCAAAGAAGGAGCCTCCACCACAGTCCGGGGCAGAGAGTTCCACTGCCGAACAGCTCTCACAGTGAGAGAATGTTCAGGTGGAATTTCCTTTCCTGTAGTTTGAAGCCATTGTTCTGCGTCCTTGTCTGCAGGGCAGCAGAAAACAAGCTTGCTCCCTCCTCCCTATGACTTCCCCTCACATATTTGTACATGGCTATCATGTCTCCTCTTAGCCTTCTCTTCTGCAGGCTAAACATGCCCAGTTCTTTAAGCCGCTCCTCATAGGGCTTGTTCTCCAGACCTTTGATCTTTTTAGTTGCCCTCCTCTGGACACATTCCAGCTTGTCAACATCTCCCTTCAACTGCGATGCCCAGAATTGGACGCAGTATTCCAGGTGTGGTCTGACCAAGGCAGAATAGAGGGGGAGCATGACCTCCCTGGATCTAGACGCTATACCCCTATTGATGCAGGCCAAAATCCCATTTGTTTTTTTAGCAGCCGCATCACATTGCTGGCTCATCACTCTGCTGCTTGCGTCCTCAACATGCCGGTCACCCCTTCCCACAGCTGCACATCATCGGCAAAACGCTGCGTTGAGGACGCAAGCGGCAGAGTTTTGTGGGGAAGGGGTTGCCAAGCTCATTCATCGTTATGATAAGTACCTAGATTTGAATGGTGACTATGTTGAGAAGTGGTATTTGGGTGTGGTTTTCAACTGCATATGGTAAATGTTTTCTCCTATACTTTGTTCATTTTTAATTCCAAAACGTAATCTACTTTCTGGATAACTCTCATATTCGGAATATTATCAATCAGAAATTGACTAAATGATCAAGCACTAAGAAATAGTAAGGCAGTTATTGTCAGTCCCTTCCAGATATCATCAAGGGTGTATTAAATCTATCCTACACATATTTAATAATAATAATAATAAAACTTTATTTATATCCCGCCACCATCTCCCCACGGGGACTCGGGGCGGCTTACATGGGGCAGTGGCCCAAACAACATAAGAACAAAATATAAGCAACACAATACAATCACAATATAAAAAGATAAAACAATAATACAATATATCAATATAAACAACAATACAAGATAAAAATTTCATTTAAAACACATAAATGGAAAGACCGTAATAAAAACAGGATAAATTATCAAAAACCCACTGGGGCTGATTAATTAATGACTATCTCAGAAGGCCAATTTTACTTTGGAATAGGCTACACCAGACACATTCTGAGTTTGCATTCTGCTTACAAGAATCTTCATCTTTAAGGGTGCTTCAGTCACAATGAAGAAAATAATATTCCATCCAACTGAGTGTGCCTGGACATAAGCAAAACTAATAAGGACCAGCCTACCAAAATTAATAAGTATCAGCCAATCAAAATACATAAGGACCAGCCTACACACACACTTGGAAAACAGTTTTGAGGTCCCTGATACTGAGGATCCCAATTGGGAGTGTGCAAAAAGGGTTAGGTGGGTGGTCAATCAGGAAACCGGATTTTTGCTATACTGAATCAAGATAAGGATAGAAAGATGTCTTCTTCTGTCCCATAGACATTAATTCCAGACTCTGTCAAGTTCAACTCCATAGATTTACATAATAGGATTGGGGGAAATGTCTTGCTGGAGTCACTGAAGAGCCACTATCAGCTGAAATTGTCAATATAGGGCTCAAATATTCCATAGTCTGATTTACGGATAATTCCATATATGATCATGTATTTTAATTCAACCTGTCATCTTTCCCATTGGGTCTTCTCCTGCTTGAATGAAATCAACATTTCTTTCCTCTTTCATGTTGTGTAAACCCATCTTTCTCACAGTGCATTATGTTACTTGCCAAAAGATGACCAAAAAAGGTCTTAAAAGGGTTCAGCAACACTCAGCATATGTCCCACTGGCCAGAGAAAACACTTCTCTCTCTAGCTGTATCCCCCTTCAGTTACAGGACTGGGAAATCCAATATAAATTCCAGCAATAAAAGCTTAGATGTTTCCTATAAACCATGAACTGTATCCTCAGCTACAAATAACCTGTGCGCAGAAGCTCTTCTGCTACTTATGAAGGTATTAGGAAAACAAAAAACTACTTCTTCTGAGGACCAATTTGAGAGAAGATTTCCCTTTTTCTTCACATCACATGCATTTATTACAACACATCTTTTACCTGCAGCACTCCTATGTAAGGTATGCTACAAGGTACCATAAGCAAAACAGGGGGGAAAAGCCACAAGAAACCTACAGAGCTGGTCTTTGAAATGTGGAGAATGAAGAGTGGGAAGGAAATGTGAAAAACTGGAGAATTGTCAAATTACTGGGGGGAGGTTGTCATTTGAAATGGCAACCAGAAGTGATGTCCCTAACTGAAAGCAGAAAATCTTTGAAAAATAAAGGGATTCCAAGTGGGATTAACTAGACAATGTTGCAACTTTGCATGCAAGGAGTGAAAGGGGGGGGGGGGTTCTGGTGCAATTTTGGGGTAATATCAATCTTAAAAAGAATTAAGAGAGGAGGGTTTCAGGGCATGTAGCCCATGGCATGCACTTTCCCTGTTTCCAAGGCCCCATCTACACTGCCATATAATCCAGTTCTAAATCCTGATTATCTCCTTTGAACTGGTTATTATATGGAAGTGTAGATTCATGTAATCCAGTTTAAAGCAGATAATCTGGATTAAGAAACTGGTTTATATAGCAGTGTAGATCTGGTTATAATTACAGGATCATAGGAATGGAAGCTATCTCCCAGGGCTACACTATGCAGGAAGCTACCTCTGAAAGATGGTCATCTATCATCCAGTTATTCTTTGCACCTTCCAAGCTAAGCTGTTCCACTTCCAAACACATCATGAATGTGAAGAAAATGCAGGTATCCATGAGCAGGTTAATCATTGCTGGGAAAGAAGGAAAGGGGAATGAACCATAAGGTATTATACAAGCCATGGCCTTGGAGAAAGAGTTTTCTTTTTCTAGAAAAGATTAGAGCCAAAAGGTACCAAAAGAATTAATGGATGGAGAATTTCATTTGGAATTATCTCTTGCAGCTTTTAAGTGAGCCCTAAAGTGGTGTTATTGATTTTATTACTGGCCTTCTATATCTGATTTTATATTATACTGTTTTATTAAGTCTAACGGGGAGGGTTATTTTGTAAATCACTCTGATAGGGTTTGCTTTAATGTTGAAGGGGAAAGAGGGGGAAGCAGCAGTGACAACAAAACATATTTTAAGTAGTAGTGGTAGCAGCACTGAAAATAAGGCTTTTGGAGTTATAAAGATGGGTCAGAAGAAAGTTAAAATTTCCCTTATTTAAGGAAAGAGAGGTGAAGCAAGGCTACATCGAGGAGGACAAGTACAATGGGCTAGGAAGGGGATAGTAAATAAAGATGTCAAATGGTTTATGCAAGAAAAGAAAGAAAGGGTTTTGATAATAGAGTGCTAGACAGAGGCAAAAAGACCAAAGCATGACAGGAGAAGACGAGGGCAACAGTGAAGGTGTGGGCTGGCCAGAGAATCAGCTGGAGTTTTTAGCTGAAGAAGATATTGGGTCAGAAGCAGGTTTTGGTAACACTGAATAGAAAGAAGGTTTGGTGATGTACTGAAGACTCTGGAAATAGACAGAGAGACATCATATTGCCTTTATGACTAGTTGACAGAATGCAACACAATGATACCGATGACCTCATCATACAGGCTAATTTGCCTGTTGTTCAATGCTTGCTCTTCCCTTTTGCCACAGGGCCCATTACATGATGTACATCTACTTCCAGCAGGGCTCTGTAGCAAAAGGGGAAAGCAAGCAGCATACGCCACCACAGCAGCAACACAGGAGGCTTCCTGTGTTGCCTTTGCAGCAATGGGGGGAAGCTGGGCAGTGGATGCTTCCCTCCATGGGATGGAATCCCAGGTAAGTCAGGTGGGGCGTTGTCAGAGTCTGCCATACAGACAAAGATGAAGAGCTACCAGGCCCAGCATCTGAGTCAGTAGCAAGCAAGAAACAACAGATGCAGCCTGACACTGAGGAAGCTACACCTTCAGTGCAGGACCAAGTGCCTCCGGCAAGTAGGGGTCCTGAGTTAACTCAGGATCAGGGGAGTAATGAGGCAGAGTTAAGTCCAGAAAGACTGCAACTGAGGACTGATGCTATTCAGCTGTGCAGATCCACCCAGTTGGCACAGAGAAGGGCCAACAGGTGAGAGCACCTGTGTTATGAGGCATAAAGAGTGGCAGTTTGGATTTGGTCTTTGCCGGGAGCAACGTTTTAATCTATTACAACTTGAAGCTCTGTCTGGTGACCTTGTGTGTATCTTCATGTTTTGGACCTTGATTTTGGAACTTTGGAGTACCCTTAAAGTTGGGTGACTGGGCAAGGACCTTTGGAATGAACTATTGACTATGACTTTTGAAATACTCTTGCATAGTTTGCTGTCTTAATCAGCATTGGCTTGGACCCCGAACTGGCTGATGATGAGAGTAGTGAATGGCTGTTTAAATTTAGGGATGCTGTGCAGGGTTACAACAGGTGTGGGGCAATGGGTTCTCCACGCCTCTCGGCAGTACCACATGGATTTGCCACATTTTTAAAGAAAATCCCGACCTTAATGTGATACAGTCCCAAGACAATACTAAGACAATACGGAGCACCTGAAGTTAGAAGAAAGATGAGTCATTCTATCTTCTGATGTACTGGAGTTTTAATATAATGCAAGGTGATTCCTACCTATTCCCTATTAAGTGAAGATTCAAATGGGAGGTGGGCCATGTCATTGTACCTGCACAGTGGACTTTCATTGAAGCAATTGTGCTATACCTAACACAACTAAATGCATGAGTACTATTAAAAACAATGCTCAATTTCCAGGAAGAAGCCTCAGGTTAGGCACAACTCATTGGCAGATTACAACATTTGGCTTTTGATCTGGATGCATCTATGGCTATAACTGGACCTGCCTGCCTTAATTAATACCACATCCTTATGTAGAACTTTGCAAAATGCCACATAGGAGGCTTGAGACATAAGATAGTTGTCCTTTAGCAGAACCAGGGTTAAGACGGACATACATGAGTGGCAGAATATCTTCCTATTGCTATTTTTCCCAGTCAACAAGGTTGGAACTGGCATTCAGAATGAATTTTGTTGTAAGTTTTTAAATTTAAAGTATTAAAGGGAAACACTGAAGCCTTTGACTGTGTGGATAATAATAAATTGTGGTAAGTTCTTGGTGGTATGGGGATACCAAGTCACCTTGTCTGTCTCCTGATGAATTTGTATAGGCCAAGTAGCAATGGTAAGAACAGACCATGGAACAACAGATTGGTTCAAGATTGGGAAAGGTGCACAGCAAGGTTGTATACTCTCACCCTACCTATTCAACTTGTATGCAGAACACATCATAAAACGTGTATGACTTGATGAATCCAAGGCTGGAGTTTAAATTGCTGGAAGAAACAATAACAACCTTAGATATGAAGATGACACCACTTTGATGGCTGAAAGTGAGGAGGAGCTGAAGAGCCTTACAACCAAGGTGAAAGAAGAAAGTTCAAAAGCCTGGTTGCAGTTAAACATCAAGAAAACTAAGATTATGGCAATCAGGCTGATTGATAACTGGCAAATAGAGGGAGAAAACATGGAGGCAGTGACAGATTTTGTATTTCTTGACATGAAGATTACTGTAGATGTAGACTGCAGCCAGGAAATCAGAAGATGTTTATTTCTTGGGAGGAGAGCAATGACCAATCTTGATAAAATAGTTAAGAGCAGAGACATCACACTGGCAATGAAGGCCCATATAATTAAAGCAGTGGCATTCCCCATAGTAACCTACAGATGTGAGATCTGGACCTTAAGGAAGGCTGAGCGAAGGAAGATAGATGCTTTTGAACTGTGGTGTTGGAGAAAAATTCTGAGTGCCTTGGACTGCAAGAAGATCAAACCAGTCCATACTCCAGGAAATAATGCCCGGCTGCTCACTAGAGGAAAGGATATTAGAGGCAAAGATGAAGTACTTCGGGCACATGATAAGAAGACAGGATACCTTGGAGGAGATAATGATGCTGGGGAAAATGGAAGGAAAAAGGAAGAGAGGCCGAACAAGGGCGAGATGGATGGATGGTATCCTTGAAGTGACTGACTCGACCTTGAAGGAGCTGAGGTGGTGATGGCTGACAAGAAGCTCTGACATGAGGTCACAAAGAGTCGGAAGCGACTAAACCAATAAACAGAAACACACTAAATGTCAAGGTCCTTCCCAGACTCATGCTGGAGGAAGTATTTTTACAACCTACAGGAAAGCAAAACAAACAACCTCCATCAGGCTGCATTATTTATATCAAACTGCACCACAATAAAAATGCCTTTTCCCCACACCCCATTTATTCACCAAATAAGCATTTCTCAGAAAATTGTAGAAATCATTTATTTGCTGACAAATTCAGATAATCTACAGTCTGTCTTCAAATCTTAGTACTTCACCTTTCTCTGTAAAAACAATGCTCTTAAAAATAGGCTCATTTAAATACTTCTTTATCATCAAACATAGGTGATTAGCAGTGTGGGACAAAGGATAATGAAGCCAAATTGATCAATTTGCTGCACCAAGACTTCAAGATGTCAGTGCCAATTTATTACTTAATGAAGAAGGTTCTGGATTAATAATCAAGAAATATTGTATCTTAAGTATATATAGTCAGCCCTCCATATCCACAGACTCAACTATGAACAGCTTAAAAATATACACTGTATAAACCCAAATTCAATAAGCCAATCTTGATTTTGCCATTTTATATAAGTGATATCATTTTATTATGCTATTGTATAGAAACTTGAGCATTACAGATGTTTTAATCCATTCTGGTGGAGAGATAGAGGTGGTGTCCTTGAGTCAAACCCCAGTATTAATGGGACACTTTAACTTAAGAAATAAAGCAAATAATCTGACGAGAAACAAATGAAAAGAGGAAACAGACTGGTGACTTAAGGAATGAATATCCACACATAAATTGTAGAAAAGAACTCTACCATTAGTAATGATCACATTACTAATTTAGACTACAGCTTCCAGAATTCCACAACAAACATGGCTACTGAGAATTTTGGGTGGTTATAATAAAAAAGTAACCTTATCATGCTATGCCAGTTGTCCATCTTAACCAGTTTCCCATTTTCCCCACCTGACCAAATAGAAGCTAGAAGACAAGAGAGCAATTGACACCTCCCACTGTCATTTTCAACAAAAATTATTCATAGAGCATGTTTCACCTGAAATTTAAGGCTGCCTATTACTATCATGACTAATAGCCATCGATTGGACATAGGAATAATAACAGCCATAAATATATACCAAGCTTGAAAAAATAGCTTCTCATGATGTGTTGCCATCCAGATTTGTTTTCCATCATCTTCACCCGCCCCTGCCACTAACCATGCCATTATCATCAGGAAAGAAATGAACTGGAGATGTCCTGATTCAATGTAGCATTAGCTACACCAGCTCTAGGTTCATCTAGCTCGGATTCCTACCTCTGATCATGATTTGTCACAGCTAAATAGGCTAATGTGTGCTCATGTCGATGGTGCTGGAAAGAAAAATTGCTTATAAACAGCACTTGCAGTTCCTGATTAGGATTATCAAGATGACTTAATGCAACTAATTGCAAATAGGACAGACATGGGACTTTCTCCTAGGTGTACTTTGTTCACATTAAACATATGAGAAGTGTGAAGTAAATCGATTAAGTTGTGATGATAAAGGAGAGACAAAATATTGAGTTTGGATTTTTCCACAGGTTCAGAGCCTCATATTGATACTAACTGGAATCAGAATGCTGATTTGAATCCCCTAGCTTATATGGGGGTCTCTTTTTATCCAGCGTGATACTCATCAGGCAGTGAACTTCTTTGGAAGACCCTTTGGAGATTGTCTTTGGAACTAGCTCTGTGCAATCACCAAGACAGGCAGCTCTGATTCCTCATTAAATGTGGAAATGACAATGCAGAATGTAAGGCAAGAGTTGCAGTCACCATCTCCTTTTTTGTGCTGACATAATTTGTTTTGCTGTCTCCGAAAGGAAAAAGCACATGAGTCCCCACTTTCACAGCCTTTAAGTTATGGACCATTTTCTTGAGTTTGACATTGGGCCCCACGTCTAATTTCACTCTGAAAAAAACAACATCCTTCACAGTAGTCCAGGAAAGAGCCATTACTACCTAGGCAGGCTTTACAAGGACACAGGAAGTTATAGTCCTTTTGCTAGGTATTTAGAAACCGGCAATGCGGCACAGCAAATATTCTTCATTGTGGACATGTTAATGACAGACGTGTTTCTGAGATGCTTAACATTCAAGTGCTCTTTTTCAGCTATTATGCATGTGTATCTCAGCTCTATCCACTTATAGTTATGCAGTGGATTTATCCTCCCTAATATATGATTCAATCAATCAATCGCTATTTATATCTCACCTTTCCCCCAAGAGTAGGGTTTAAGACATCTTACAGAATAAAAAGAGATATGCACTGGGGCTGTATTAACTATAATATCCAAGTCAAAGAAGATCTAAGCAAGTTTATCTCTAAAGCACATAGCAAATTGCTCACAAGAGACTGTTTATTTTGGATTCTGCTCTTAGGAGCCAAGATGTAGGAGGGATCCTAACCCTCAAAACAGATCTGTTCAGCAGCTCTTTGTAGTTACAATGGTGACAGATAAAACATGGATGATTTTGGTTTTGTTTTTCTTTTCTTTTTTCGTTGCTTTGCTTTGCTTTGCTTTCCTTTGCCATGGAATAGACCTCAAATATGCTCTAGTTTTGTTTGGCTGAACTGACTGAGATTTCAGTAAAGTCAATTTATTCTCCATCTCACTCATTTCATCTCCACCAACTCCCTAGAGAATCAGGGGCTGGCTTAACTCTGCCTTGTGAGATGGGGTAATCATGAGTCATTGCATCCAGATCATCTCACCATTCCAGAAACCAACCAGGACTTCAGAAGTGTTACCTGACAATGTGACAAGAAAAATCCCCAAACCACTGAGGAAATCTGTATCCATTGGCCTCTTGGAGCAGACCAATTTCATAGTTTCTCTACCCCTATAGAGACTCTGAGTTCCAGTGAGCCTAATTTGATCAGGTAGCAATCTGCCCATGACAATAGAACTATATAAATTTCCTCCATTCCTAGATCACCACCATCCCACCCAGCAGAGAAAACAAGTTCCAAAGTGTACCAGCAGCATGAGTGGGGGTCAGAATTTGTTTGGGACAGACACAATGTCATCATGGCAGGTATTAATTCCTGAGCTATTTCTGATAGGGCAAAAGAAGTTTACGGGGTTCTAATACCAAGTCTCAAACAACCCCAGCTAGCTCAGAAAGAAGAGTATTGAACAGAGAGGTGGATAGTATACCAACAGAATCCCTATTTTGTCATGGCTACCTTCCATGAAACACACACACTGACATCCCCAGATTGTGGGATAGGCACCAATCATTTCATGGAAATGAATTCATGACATATCACTGCAACGTTGCTTCCCAGACTTTCAGATCTGCTACACAGAATATCCTGGAGGGCCAAACTCAATAGGGCCCACTCCCCATCTAACTAAATCTCTGTAATACAAGCAGGTCAGCAAACTCATCCAAAGTCAAATCCAGAATGGTATCTATTTTCCTATTCACCAACTAGAATTGAAGAGCAGCAATTCTAACCCAGAGAAGCTATGACCACTGCAATCCAGACTATCTGAACCAGATGACAGTTTGGGAGTAACCAACACCCTCCCTAACCCACTCTCTTAATGAGTATTCACGACCTTTTTTGTTACATGCCATTTTCCATTTGTACAAATGTTGGAAGTGGAACTTTTTGAATTACAGCTTCCAGAATACTTCAGGCTAAGATTCTAACAGTTGTACTTCCAAAAAAATTACATTTCAAAGTTCTATTTCTATCTGTGTCCTTGCATGTATATACTAACCAACCTAAGATATAAGTTATCCTACATTCTGCTTGTGTAATGTAAATCTACAGTAATGTAGGGTGAGTCTACATGAAGAGATTGATCCATTTCTGCCTTGGATTCAGCATGCACCTTATGGTAGGGGCAATGGATTGAGCCAAAATAGACCTGATCCAGGTGGCCTCAACACCTAAAGATACTCCGAAATTTCCTGAATACTCTGGAGTATGCCAACTTTGCTTAGTACAGAACAAAGTCAGATTAAGGGCAAAAAAAACTTACAAGCAGTATTGTGTTGTGAGACTGCCAGCCCTGGATTTGAACTGAGAATGTTTTTTTTTAGTTTTTTTTTTAAGTGTAAACAAATTACACCGTGGTTGTGCTGTACCAGTGGTTCCCAACCTTTGGTCCTCTAGGTGTTTTGGACTTCAGAACCCACAGTTCTTAACAGCTGGGAAGCTGGCTGGGATTTCTGAGAGTTGAAGTCCAAAAACACTTGGAAAACCAAAGGTTGGGAATCATGGTGTTATACTATCCTTCTCTTGAATACTGGCATTTTACAACAGATTGTGTTTCTGCCAGTGCACCTGCTCATCATCCCACTGTGAAACTGAGGATACACGGCTGCTGTTCCTGCACTCCCAATGAATAAATTGGTACACCAAAGACACTATCGACCATCCATGAACACATACATGCATGGCTAGAATCCAATTGAGTCAATGGCTCTACTCTACTCAGGTTTCAGGATTTAGGCCCCATGGAATGGTTACACTTGTGGAACTCTGCTGACCCAACTGTAACCTAAATATGCATAATTGCCAAAAAAAACACAACCATGTGTCATAAATCTAACAAAACTAATCCAAATAGTCCACAAAAGTTTATACCAAGTGTTCATCCTCAAGGCATCCACAGCTGCTGTACCTCATTCTGTCACAACAGAAAATAAAGTTAATCAATCATCTGGGATTTCTTTGTTGAAAGTACTTAGAGAAATTCATTCTCACTCTTTGGCATCTCAGTATTTTTTTAGAAAAAAATCTATCTCCACATTTTTCATGAAGAGAACCAATTTTAGGTCATATTTAAATATTCAGAGGATGACCTTTCCCACTTCTATGTGTATGTAGGGAATTTGCAAGATATCAGGTTTTTCTCTTTACACACAACATTGGCTGTAATACCCATTAAAAACCTCCTAGCACAGTTTCGGAAGCTTCCCTAATTCTGCAGGATGTAGCTCTGGTACCATAGTATGTGAGTTTCTAACTCACATTCAGGCCACTTGTAGGATCTGGAAAAGGATGAGAAAGGAATAGCAAAATGTTGTGTGTACATTGCCCAGAATTTTCTAAATAAAATACACAAAGGGGGGGGGGGATGCTTTTAGCAGCATTTCAGTGAAAATCTTGCCTAGGCAGGTTGATACTCCTTCATTGTTCTGGTTAATAGGTATGACATAGGACCTACATCATACCAATTAGGGGAAACTTCAGGGAAGAAAGACCTCTTTAAAACTGACTGTTAGCATCTGGTATATCAGAATATGGAGATGTCCTTGGACTCTAATTTATAACAGCATTCTGTATAGTGAATTATATTATGTTTGAAAACATGGGTGCTCTTTATTTTTTCTGAGAATTGCAATGTGTCTGGAGAAGACATAAATGCACCATAATGTTTGCAGTAATGCTATAATTTCCTATTGTATTCTTGTAAACATAAAAGCAAAGGATACAAACTGTGACTCTCACAAGGATGTATGTCTTACATTTTATTACCTTGTAGCATTTGTTTTGTACGTCACTTAACCATCACACCCACAGAATTCGCTGTATTAACTATATCTCCTTCTAGTTTGACTGCACTGAAACTAAATCATTGTCTGCTACTCTTCCATTTGTTTTTGACATTGGACATGAAAGGGCCATGTAAAATATACCTATCATGGTCACAGTCCTGGAAAGGTTATTTTTATGGACTGCCAGTGATTTTGCTAAATAGTGGTTTCTGGTAGTTATAGTCCGCCTCCTCTCACAAAAAAGGCTTTTCCAAACTCAAAGGTCCTTTATGTACAATAAAGGTAAAGGAAATGGTTTCCCCTGACATTAAGCCCAGTTGTGTCCGACTCTGGAGGTTGGTGCTCATCTCCATTTCTAAGCCGAAGAGCTGGCGTTGTCCGTAGACACCTCCAAGGTCATGTGGCCGGCATGACTGCATGGAACGTCGTTACCTTCCTGCCGGAGCGGTACCTATTGATCTACTCACATTTGCATGTTTTCGAACTGCTAGGTTGGCAGAAGCTGGTGCTAACAGCGGGCGCTCACTCCGCTCCCCGGGTTTGAACCTGGGACCTTTCGGTCTGCAAGTTCAGCAGCTCAGCGCTTTAACACACTGAGCCACCAGAGGCTCCTGTAGAATAAAGACATACTATTAAAAGAAATAACGGGAGGCTGAGGGAAAGTCCAAGATTTGCAGAAATACAATATATACTGAGGAACAAATATGGAGATGAGAAGAATCCCTGTGAGCAATCAAATGAGATAGGTGCACACATGGAACACAGACAGTCTGTTGTAGGGACAAAACCAAACGGCGCAGGACCTTGATACATCAGATATACATCTGGCCCACTACTGGGAATAACACATCATGTGTAGTCTTTGGAGACAATAATCTCTTCTACATCACTCCAGCTGTGGAAAGACATCCCTTTCAAGCCACCAATTCTGGCTTCATTTCACTGCCAAGTTAAAATGCGGCTCTTCACCAAAGCTTTTATGGTTCTGTATCTCTGAATTCACGTTGACATATTAAAACTATTATGCTTTTGACATTATTGTATCTTGATGGTTGGTTTTATATTGTTTTCAATTATTTTGTAGTAGTTTAATGTTGTTTTATTGTGTTCACCCATTCTGGATATGGGATAGGATGAAATACATACTGGGTAGGAAATATTATAAAAAAAAGAGTGTGACTGACGGACTGAAATGTCTGACATAAACCCTCCATAAATGCAACTTTTTGGCAGGTTACAGTTTTTTCATGAACATGTCAGATCAGAGATGAAATAGGAAAGGTTTCAGAGTGTGAATCTAAAGAGCCATGGATGCTGCATTTGTCAGAGACTTGGCATCATGGGATCAACATTTTCAAGAGCTTTGGGTTATCTACTGCTTATTCTCATTTAGATATTCTGAGGTGGGTATCACTCAATAGGAAATAGCAGAGATGCTAGTTAGAGATTAAGAGAATTCAATCAGGTTTGAAATTTTTATGAGCTTACCAAAGCCAGCCTTTCCAAGCCTATATCTGGTCTCATTCACTCCTGCACCAAAATCTGCATTTTTTTCAGAATTGTGCAATTCATTTTTAAAAGAATTGTTCAAGAAATTCATTAAAATCCATACATTACTGAAAGGTATGTTAAAGCAGTGCTATTCAAAATAACATCCCATGGGCTGCTGGTCCCTTGATCATTTCCAGGAAAGAAAGGAAGTTTCATTGTATCTAATGGGCACAAATGTGGTGTCAATCACACTGGCATGCTGGGGGAAAATAATTGTCAGTCCTCCACATCTAGTCTTAAATATCATTGCACTTGCTGTGATACTCAAACTTACTAAATGTCTCAGAGCTTAACAGGAGTGATGACTGAAGAAGGATTTTAAATAACCATCTGACCCTTTTTTGTCCTAGAGGTTTTTCCATGAATTTCTGGTACTAACTACAATTTTTTTTTGTCTCACTGCTCTGTGATGTTTTTTTTCCCTGCCTCAGGAGTTTTTCTGCCCCAAATCAGTGAAAAGTGGGAAACCACATCTACCAACCAACCACCCATCATGGAACAGTAAACAGTGGTTAGAAAGAAACATCAGATTAGGAGTAACTTTACAACAGCAACAAACCAGGACCAAAAAATGTGGGTATGGAAGTAAAAACAATGAGTACAAAGCATGACATTTCCTAAGAAATACACTCCAATATTTTCTGAAAGTATTGAGGTGGGGGTGAAAGAGTTTTGTACACAGAAAAAGTTTAAACAATAATGTATCTATTAGGCAAACATGTTAAAAAAATTTGTGTGAATGTTTTTGATGTATTGAGCTACATCTGGAAAATGACATTATGGGCTAAAAATTTGCAGTTGAAAAAAAAGAAAAAGCAACACTGAAATATATAATTTCATCCATCCTTATTGCAGGCATAAAGAAGGTACAGATATTCAAACAAGTTGCTGATTGCCCATGATCTCAGGGCATTTCGACAAAAGGTGACTTTAAGCTGCCTGAGGTAACACTATTTCTGCTCAGTCCCACAAAAGCCTCAGACAGGAAAAGGCATTCTTATAGTAGACGGACAGTATGCAACCGTCATCTCCACCATGTCTCCTCTGCCTGAAAGCCCAGACACCTTTATCTGTCTTTTTCCAGCAAGAAGGAGACAGTAAATCTTTCCCATCTTTCTATAAACATGTCACCTGCAACCATCACCTCAACTGCATGGCTGTCAACAAGATAGATTCCCTGTGTGCCTTGTTTACTATTCTAATCCCCCTCTGTCAGTTTTAGCTAAAAACAGCCCACAATGCAGATGACCACATCACGACCACAACACTAAATCAGCAACAAAAGTGATCATCCTGTGCATATGCATGCATGCACCTAAAATGCACCCACACATTAGTTCTTTCCAACTATTATAACAGAGGAGGAAGTCCATGTTTCTCAGGATGCAGTGGTGGCAACTTGGGAGGCTTCTTGTGTTGAGTAAAAAACAACAGGGGGAAGTCAGGCAGCAACACTTCACCCCATGGGAATAGGAATGGGGTGAGTGGCAAGGCAGGCAATGTGGAGCGATGGGTTCCCCAGACCCCCTGCTGAGACCTGCCAGATTCACCACAATCCATAGAGCTGTGTCTGCCTCTTCTTCTTTCCCTCCAGGGCCAGGACACTGGCATTTGGAATGGAGGAAATAATTGGAGTTATGACTTCATCACATTCACCCCCCAACTCACTATGGATCATGGCGAATCGGAGGATGAATGTGATGAGGTGGTGAGTCCAATTCTACCCAAATGCCAGTGTCCCAGCCCTGGAGGGAAAGAAGAAGAGGCAGGCACAGCTCTATTATGCCTGGGCCCAGAAGCAAATGGCTGAAAGGGAGAGAAGAAACTGAAATATCTGCTAGACTTAATCCCCTCCCATGCTGCCATCTCCTTTTCCTTTTGTTCCACATCTTAAATAGATTTTAAGTCTGTGAGTAGATATCTGATTAGTTGTTCTTTTACTTTTTTCAGCCCTGGCAATTAGAGCTGTAACAAACTGCATTAATTCTACAGTACAGATGCACCCTATGTCTTTGAGCACACTTTATTTTAAAAAATAAACTTCAAAAGTGAAAAAATAGGCCCACTGAATATAGCCTTTAAATAATAAATGCATCCAGGTGTCTCGAGCTTGCAGCATCTGAAAATCTATGGACTAGTTGGCTCAGGTACCCTGCTAAATTGGATGAAAGGCTCTTACCTACCTTGGTGAGGATTTTTGAGCCATGTAAAAGGAAGGAGGAACAGGAGGAACTTATGAAGGATGTGCTTGA
The DNA here is from genome assembly GCF_035594765.1 of Anolis carolinensis. NCBI lineage: Eukaryota > Metazoa > Chordata > Lepidosauria > Squamata > Anolidae > Anolis > Anolis carolinensis. The sequence continues at coordinate 193,270,042 of NC_085844.1, forward strand.
CCTCAGCATACCCAATGGCAAAGGGGAAGAAGACCATTATAATGCTCCACTGATGGACAAGGTGTGTTGCATGTATTACAACCCCAGATCTATTAACTATTTCCAGCAAGTGGGAGTGTGTAAATTCTGTGACTTACACAGAGTCTTCTAGTGAAGCACAAGTAATAATTGATTCTAACATATAGTGGGGAAAGAGCTTGTAGTCATATGAAGAGGAGAAACCAGCCCTGTTAAGTGTGTAACCAGATTTAATGCTGGCAAGTTAGATGGGCTAACCAGGGTGGATGAAGACTGAAGAGAGGTTTCTTCTCAACCCTCCCCCCTGCTTCCCAAATCTTAATTAAACTCTGCTTCTAATGTGAAATGACAGCAGCCCTGGTGCTGAGCACCTCTTGCCTCAAGCACCAATTAAAATATTTCACTCCAAAAAAACCATGTAGCCGCATGGGAAATGCAGTGCAAAATTATTGTTAAAAGGAGGGGAGATCTTCCCCAGAGAAATTGGCTGCCATGTAAATGATACCAAGTGTTCAAGCTGGGAGTAAGAAAGTGACTGGGACCGCTCCTTTATCTCTGTGTTGTCACATCCATTCACCTTCTTCACCAGACAATGTGCCTCTGTGGAATTCATGGGAGCCACAGAAGCTCAGAGGAGAGAACAGAGAGAGCAAGAGGAACAGCGAAACATTCCTAAGCCATGGCCTCTCTTTCCTCCTTTCTTGTTTTCCCACCCAGGATAGAATCAGATGGAATGGGAAGTGCTTTAAAGCCAACTCTGAATTGCTTGCAACTGCCTACAGAAGAAAACTTCATATTCTTATCCTCTAAATCTAAAAGCCCTCTTTTCTTCTGTGTTAGTGTTCTCTTTTACAATAAGCCAATGGGAATCACAACCAAATGCCGTAGTGTGGAATGCTCCTTTCCAGAGTGCTGGCAGGCTATGCTCCATTTTATTCTGCCCTCTGTTTCAATTTGCCATCCTACCCCCAACTATCACATTATGTTTTCTTGTGAATGAGCATGTACCATCCAAGACGAACAGCTTGTTGATTCTTCTTATGTATGAGTGGTACCATTTGGCAGAGATTAGAAAAAAATATTATTTTAGATTAAAATTCCCAGGCTATCCCAACTAGCACAGCAACTGCATTTTGGCTACATTGGAATACATGAAATCTTATCTGTGCTACATAAAGATAAGCAAAGAGAGTGCAGTCTCTCTCTGTTAAGTTGCTGGGTTAATTCTTCACAGAGCAACACTAAACAGACAGGACATTTCTTTTGCCAGCCAAAATGTCCAAACAGATTTGTAAGGCAAGCGATCTTCTTCATCAGCTTTTCCCAACCTGGTACTTTCCACATTTTTGGACTACAGTTCTCACTAGTCCAGGCAGTACAGCCAAATGGCCAGGAATGATGAAAATTGAAGTCAGGCACCAAGCTGGGGAATGTTCTCTCATTCCAAATAACAGCAAGAAAATAGCGACAGTACATGGACAAATGGCAACATTCTTTGGTAGGTGAACAGCAACAGGTGCATAATAGAAATGTTATCTGTTTGAAATTTACATTTGCTAACAGAAAGCCTAAAAAGATGGTTATGGGTTTAAGAGACAAGCATCCATACCTTCTGAAGGTGTATCTACACTATAGAATTAATGCAGTTTGACACCACTTTAAGTGCCAAGACTCAACACTATAGAATCCTGACAGCTGTAGTTTTCCAAGGTCTTTAGCCTTCTCTTCCATGATTCCATAGCACTGAGCTATGACCGTTAACATGGTGTCAAACTGCATTACGTCTACAATGTAGATGCACCCTGAGTAAACTGTGACTAATTCTTTCCTTCTATTTGTTTAATTTCATGAAACCCTTCTCATTGCAGAACTAGAAGTAAATAACTGTATTGTAATTATTTTGTTTGTCTTTTCCTGAGCATTTTGGATTTTTAAAAATCTCATACGTTGCATCTGGAAGAAGCACAGTGTCAGGCTTTGGAAAATCTCCAAAGGCAGAGAGTGCCAGAACAGAAAGGCAGTAGCTAAGAATGTCTCTCTGTGTTCTCTTGGCTGCTCTGCCTTGGCACATAGATGCTATGTTTAAAGCAGCATTCTCAAATGTGTGTGTGCAGTTTGCATACTAAGAGAAGAAAGAAGTGTTGAGCCTTGGGCCATAGCTCAACTTATATGACCCTAATATGTATTTGCCTTGTTCTGGTAAAAAATCTCTTTTTGTTGTTTAAAATTTTTTTTTGATTCTTGAGAATTTGTTTGGCTGACTTTAACCCCATACCTGGAAAGGTATGATCTTGCTACATCCCATGTGCCAAGTATTCAAACTCTTACCTCTAGCTAAAGAGGCACATGCAACTATGTTCTTATGCTTGTGTTCACAGTCACAGCCAAAGGCAGTTCTCTGCAAAAGTTACATCACTTTCTATCCCTGTTGGCTTCTTTAAAAAATGTGGTCCAACATAATGAACATGCCAACATTCCCAGCTGAGGGCAAAGCACTAAATGTCGAGTTGGTCTTGAGCAAAGGGAAGTCGAGCGCTGACTGTCAGTTCCTGTTTCAGAGAAGAATCAAAGGCAGCAATTCAGCAACAAGGAAAGGAAAAGAGCTGAGTGAGTAGGCTGTAGGAGGAAACCAAATGAAACATTTTAAAGATGCCCTGAGTAATATGAATGTCTTGAATATTTTATATAACCATCAAGTGAGGATTTGGTGTATATTTCCACTGAACTGCACCCCTTTCCAGCATACAATGTTAGAACATGATGGAATGCCTTTTGGAATAAATATTTTCTAAATGTTGATATCTCAGGCAGGCATGTAGCCGGGAGGCGGGGGGGGGGGGGGGCTTGAGGGGCTTCAGCCCCCCCCCCCCCCAATTCTCAGGGTGGTCCACGAGAAGGCCTTACTGATATTATTTAAACCGTTATGTTTATTCATATTATGATCTGATCACCATGCTCAATATATCCCATATGCATGGGGATATTGGGATAATTATACAAAAGGTTTGCTAGGGTAGATTCTCTCTCAGACTCATCCCCCCCCCCCCCAGAATCAAAATCCTGGCTTTGGGCCTCTCCCCTGAGATTCTCAGGAGAGCTAAAGGGGAAGAGAAAATGGGAGGTGCAAAGATAGAGGAGGCTGGGCATTCTGACTGTGTAATGAAAATGTACTACCAGATGAGGAAAAGATCACTGTATTGTGAAGAGGACAATGACAGAAAACAATTTAGTAGGATAATCGTGCATTGAAAGGAAATAGCAAACCCAAGGAAATAACAGAGGAAAAGTCCGAGAAGGCTGGGGAATGTTCCTAGTTGGTCAAACGAGTTAACTCTGGTTTGATATTATTTAGTTATGACAAAGATGGTGAGTCATTTTGTTGGTATATGCCCTAAAGTCTTTCAGCATCAGCCATTTCCTTTTGGATCATGTATTTGCCCTAATAAAATAGGAGTCATAGTCCAAAATGATGTCTCTACTCCACTGTTCCTGCTTCAAAGAGGTTCACCAGTGAATTTGCCCTATGTATTAGGCTACATGTTAAATAAGAACCAAACATCCACCAAGATGGAAACTCCAACATGGGAGGCGCTCACAGCTACAACAGCTAAGAAATTAACTTTTTCTGTTACTTTCTTGGAACTTGAATGCAATGTTCCACCCCTCCCACCTCCTTAAAGCCTCTTACTTGTACATTTCTTGAAGGCGCTTCCCTTCTTGAGAGCATGGCGACTTAGCTTGCAGTGAAAGTTATCCTCCCAAAATTCAGCAAACCAAATGTTCCGGCGGTTATTGTCTAGTGTCCTACTGGTGAAATAGCGATCAAAACCTGATAAGAAAAACAGATGACAGATACATGAGTCTTAAAGTCAAACCAGAGAATCCCTGCCACTTCTGGGGGGAAACGACCCTTTTTGAAGCCTACAAAGAAAAAAGCGTCTTTTCAGCCACTGAAACTGTGTGCACAACAAGAGGAGAGTTTTTGTACGGAAGAGAATTGGCAGTTCAAGGACTAGTTGTTGATTTCAGTGAGTGCTGTGTTTCTCTGGAATGTTTTAACTACATGTCCAGCATGACAGACACAGGCTGAATGACAAACTCAGCCAAAACTGTATCAATAGATTTTACTATCTATTCAGAACTCACTCCTCCCAACCTACTTTACTGGGTAGCAGCTACACGGGGAGAAGGAGTTCCATTCTGCTGAGAATCACAGCACAGTTTAATGATGTTTCCATCAGATTTGGAAGGGTAATACCAGGAGAAGTTACTTTGTTAAGTTTAGCTAATACAGGATTCTGGCTGATAACTGTCATAATCATAAATAAATGTTTTTATGGAAAGAAGAACATTTATATCATATACACACCTCTTCATTTATAGCCACCACTCCTATTGCCACTGTGCCATAAACAACCAGAAAAATTAAAATGCCTACTGAGTTTCCTCAGGGCAAGGAATACATTCATATGTTGTTGTTGTCATCATTGTCACCATCATCACCATCTTATTTATTTATTCACTTATTTGTATAACAACCTCACTGTGCATACTTTACAAGAAAGGTAACAGGAAATGAAAAAAAATTTGTCCTCAGGCTTAAAATCTGAAGATATGACACACAAAGCAAGGGGAATGGAAATGTGGGAGGGGAATGGGTCCAGCTGTTACAGTCAGTTTTTTTTCTCCCTCTGAGGTCAGGGCAGTGGCAGTTTGGATGGCTTTCATCTGCTTTGGAGACCTAGGTGTGATGAAGCTGTGCCTCCCTCTTCTTCTCTCCCTCTGAGGCCAGAGCAAGGAAATTGAGTCACTATCTACTGAAGAAGGGCAAAACCCTTCAGGATTAACACAAATTGGAGCCCAAGGGGGAAATATGGTAATGATCAATGAGCTATATTAAGAATTTGAAGGAAAAAAATACTGCTGTGGGAATAAACTTCACTCTTCAGTGCTTCAAGCACTCACAAAAAGTTATCACCTCATTTCCCCCTCCAACATATTCCCATTAATGTGATGGAAAACTAGAAAATAAAGACTGAAGCGAATGAATATGACAGTCTTCAAAGGTACAAGCTAATCTCACCATCATCTCTGAAAATTATGAGAACACTAGGACATAATTAAAGAGGGCTCTCTCTATCCACAATCCCAGTATTTCAGATTACTGTGAAAGAAGGTTATTGTTAGACTTGCCAGATCTCATGTCCTGACCAAGATTCTCCCATTTCATGGGTCAACGATAAGTGAGCAAATTCAAGTGAGGGTCGTCTCCAAGTAGGAGATGCAATTGCAAATTCTCCAGTCTTGGAGACCTCGGCTTCAGGCAAGATGAAAGGGGTATTTGCAAATCAGCTACTAAAATGATAAAATGGTAACCAATTATTTGCAATGATTGGTTTGTTGCTGCAACTTACAAAGACTCTCAATAGAGGGGGAATTGTTCTAAGTATTTAGTCACTTCCCTTCCACTGTGATACCAAGATTTGCCCCCCACTCTGCTCTGTATCTACTTTATGGTGAGAAGCAAGTAGGCTATATTAAAGTATTTCTCACCTTCTCTTACTACTTAAGTGAGAATGAATAATCCCTTGATTTTGCCTCAGTCTTGCAATAGACACTTTAGCTGATTTCTAAACAGGAAAAAATATGTTCAGTGTATATTCATGTGTTTGAATGATAAGCTGTGAGCAACTATGACTGTTACAAAATGCATAACATTTTATAATATCAGCAGGGTTATCATTTCTTCTTAAAATATGGCCCAGAAATCTGAGAGTCTGTGATGATCCTGAAAGAGGAACCCTAGTTGCTATCCAAACCAAGAAACACAAATTCATAAATTAGGGCCTTGATACTTGAGGAAGCATCTCTCCCTCAATAGGGGAAGGGTCCTCTGTGTGCTGCTAGAGAGGTCAATTCATTGTGTTCAGACTTGGGAGAGGGTTTTCTCAGCTATGGCATTCCAATTGTTGAACGCCTTCTGCTATAAAGACCTGTTTGGAGCCAGTGCTGGTTTCATTTAATAAAGCCTTCAGGCATCATTATTTTCTTTCAATATGCTTTGCACATGGTTCTAAACTGGTTTAGCCTTTAATACCATTCATAGCTTGTCAACACGTTTGATTGTTGTCTGTTTAAATTATTTTATTGTTTGAATTATTCAACCTGTTTATGATTTTATTTTATTTGCATGCTGCCCGGAGAGCTTATGATATGGAACAGGAAGCAAATAAACAAATGCCTCCTTCTTAGGTAATTGCAGTACAGCTCATAACATTTCTAGTAGGAAAATAAAATAAATTGGTATAGTTAGTGGTTGTGCAAGACTTTGGAAGACTTAGTGATGTAGAGACCATCCACATTGCAGAATTAGAGTAGTTTGACACCAGTTTAGTTATCACAGCTCAATACTATGAAATTCTGGATTTTGTTTTTGTGGCACTAAAATTCTCTGACAGGTAAGGAGAAATATCTCACAAAATTACAAATACTGGAATTCTGCAGCATTGAGCTATAGTCATTAATGTGTCAAATTGCTATAATTCTGCATTACGGATACAGCCTTAAATATCATAGTTCAAAGGGGTCGTAAAGCCCATGTTGCACAACCCCCTGACAATTTTATACCCTCCAAACCAGGCACACATGAGTTTCCCAGCCTAAAATCAACTGACATTCAAGCAAGAGGTAAAAAGGAAGTTGGAAAAACTCTCCTTAAAAAGAAAAACAATGAATATGGTAGTTTTGAGCGTGTTATTTCACAAATCTATCTTGCTCAGAGTCAACATCTTGCAAGCTCCAGCCATAACAAAGGTTTGATTAACTGTGCATATTTTAGTCACACAAAACACAAACTTAATTTCCTAGGTATAAATGGATGTCAGAGGGGGGTATGGTAGAGACAGAGCAATGGTGGCTATATATCTTTCTCCCCCAGGGTTCCATCTGGTACAGCCTTATTAATTGAATGGATCCTTAAATGATCTTGGGAAGTGTGACAGCATTTTCCTTTCTAATGAATGACACCTCTGGAATGAATTTTTGGCTATGAGCTGAATCTGACATGGGCAGGCTTTGGTCAAGTAGACAACCCTGTATTAAGACATGGCTAAGAACTCATCTGAATTACAGTATGTGTCAATGAACCTATGATATATATTTGTAACTTCTGGCTCTGCCACTCTCCTTCTCTTGGTGGGCTGTTGTAGTCCATTTTTTTTTTACTACCACTCTAACAGCCACTGGCTTGCCCCAATTGTGTTATTCTGCTGCAGCAAATGCAAGAGTCCTGTGTTATTCTGTTAAAAAGGAAAGGAAGGGGAAAGGCATCTAAAAATACCCGTAAGATAAATCTATTATTTCTATTCTTTAAAAACTAATACATTGATTAGTTATTGGAGAATGATTTAAAATATAACTGTCACTGACAGTACATCTTGTGTTTGAAATTCTGGAGATCAATTCACAAACTATAGTCCATACAAGTTCAAGATAGAGTCAAGTGGTTAGTCAAGACATTCTGGCCTTTGCCAAAGGCAGTGTATATGACCTTTTGAATCCACAGAGTTTGCATTTTGAATTTTGTGGACAGATGTCATGAAACAGAATCTCCTTTAACTATTCAGGAATTCCATGGGCTGTCAAAGGACATCTTGAAGGAGTGTATTGCTTGAGTAGCCTCAGAGACTTTTGATAATGTACTGAAAATCCACAAATAAACTAATTTTCTGCACAAACTTCTTGCACACTTTTTTCTTGGTGAACTGACAATGATTAAAAACTGCTTGTCACAAGCTACATAATTTTAGTATTCTATTAAGGCACCCTGCAATCAAGGCATGAAATATCCATCTCTCACAGACCAGATCAGATAATTACCAAATATTTAAATTGTGCAGGGTAGGAAAAGACTGGTGGTGAACTTAGGAAAAAACTTTGCGCACGGGATAAGGTGCCATTCCAGAATAGGATAGGGATATTAGGTTAGGGAAGATTTCACTGATGGTAAGAGTTGATCAGCAGTGGGATATACTACTCCAGAAAGTAGAGATCAGTTCTTCTTGCAAGGGCACCTTTGCTGATGTCAGACAAGATGCCTGTGATAGCCAGGAGCAAACATGGGGCTCCGTGTTGGGAAGCGAGTAGTGGCAGTGACACAGAGGGTAAACTCATGGTCCAGCAGGGCTAATGTTGTCCTGACTCCACTGGATTGTGAACACACCACTGTGGCACCACAGCAAGCTCATCCAGATGCATCTGGCTGCCTCTGGTACCAATTCAGAACATTTATGCTTTAGAATGACCACAGATTTAGCAGCCAGTGTAGTCTTACCATGGTGCATGGGGGAAGAGGGGAAGGGGGACAAACAGAGGTCAGATGGCAATTTCTTATAGGTGTCTGAGCTATGCGTTTCTGCATGGCACAAGTTGAGATGAGATGGCCCTTACAGTTCTTTCCAACTATGTAATTCTGGGATTCTATGGCAAGGTGATTACACTGGGGGAAGTGGGGAAGAAATGCACGTGAAAATAAGAGTATAGAAATCTATCTAATTCTGCCCCATGTCACTTGTGCCTGCTTTGTGCATTCCATTCTGCAAATATTGCAAAAATTGAAGATATACCTAAATATTTATTTAGTCTTCTAAATCTAGCTAGCTAGCTAGCTATCTAGCTATCTAGCTATCTACCAGCCTGTATCAGAATATCTCGGGGCAGTGTCCAACTAAAATCTACTTAAGAACATTAAAACAACTGTAAATTTTGAACAATAAATATTTTGAACAGTCTGGAAGTATATTTTATCAAGACAAGACAGATTAAAAAGGTTAAAACCATTTTGAGACTATGTCAAAACCTTTGGAAAAGCATGAAATATCCTAAACAGCCAAAACGCAATTTGTGTATCAGTCAGACGGATGCAGATCATGTCATTCCACCCAGAATTTTTTTGAAATCTAATTTCTCAGGCACATCTATATGCAGGGCCGGTTGGACATATGAGGATCCTGAAGCGGCGGCCTCGGGCGCTGGCCGCTAGGGGCGCTGTCGAGACGTCGACAGCAGCCCATAGCGCCACAGCAGAGATTGCCCAATTCTCCCTTCGTTCCTGGACGCGGCCGCAGCTCGCCCTGGCGACCTGCGGCCGCGTCCAGGAAGGGAGAATTGGGCGATCTCTGCTGTGTGCACGCACACAGCAGAGATTGCCCAATCCTCCCTTCGTTCCTGGATGCGGCCGCAGCTCGCCCTGGCTACCTGCGGCCGCGTCCAGGAAGGGAGAATTGGGCGATCTCTGCTGTGTGCACGCACACAGCAGAAATCGCCCAATCCTCCCTTCGTTCCTGGACGCGGCCGCAGCTCGCCTTGCGACCTGCGGCCGCGTCCAGGAAGGGAGAATTGGGCAAGGAGGAGGCAAGTGGACAATATCAACAGGAAGGAGGAAACCATGAAAATGAACAAAATCTGGCAAACAGCATTTTAAAACTCTAAAATCAGGACAGTAAATAAAGAAACAAACTCTGAAAATGGGAATTCCAGACATGAAACAACCAGGTAACACCTCCCAACAAAGGATTCCCACAGGTAGGAATCAGCCAGACCTTGAAGCTGCAAGGCTTTTCACTGCTAATCAAGGTGATTAATTGCAACATTCACACTTGCCTCCAACAGACAAGAATTCTTTCTCCCACCCTGGACCTTTCACAGATGTATAAACCTCTCTTGCTTAGTTTCCAACAGACCTCACAACCTCAGAGGATGCCTGCCATAGATGTGGGCGAAACGTCAGGAGAGAATACTTCTGGAACATGGCAACGCAGCCCGAAAGACATACAACAACCCTAAAGGGTAAATGTTTTCCTCCTGACATTAAGTCCAGTCATGTCTGATTCTGGGGTTTGGTGCTCATCTCCATTTCTAAGCCAAAGAGCCAGCGTTGTCCGTAGACTCCTCCAAGGTCATGTGGGATGACTGCATGGAGCGGCGTTACCTTTCCGCTGGAGCAGTACCTATTGATGCACTCACATTTGCATGTTTTTGAACTTCTGGGTTGGCAGATGCTGGGGCTAACAGTGAGGGCTCACTCTGGTCCCCCAATTCAAATCTGCTGCGGCCTTTCAGTCCAGAATTTCAGCAGCTCAGCGCTTTCACACGCTGTGCCATCAGGGGATATTATTTCCTAAAGGTTGTGAATATACAATATTTCTGATTGGTTTTTTTTGTCTGTTAGAGGCAAGTATGAATGCTGCAATTAGGAAAAATGATAAGGATGTAAAGGCCTTGCAGCTTTAAAGCCTGGCTGTTTCCTCCCTGAGTGAATTTTTTGTTGGGAGGTGTTAGCTGGCCCTAATTGTTTCCTGTATGGAATTCCCCTGTTTTCAGAGTGGTGTTCTATGCGATATGTTATGTGCTTCTGCCGTCTGTGGCCGTGAGAAAACAGAGCATTTACCAGACTTCGATGATGGGAATACTTTGTTGGGAGGTGTTAGCTGGCCCTCTCACGATATATTGAAAACATTGACTACAAAAATGCATTGGATAATCCAGAACATTGGATAAGCGAGTGTTGGATAAGTGAGACTCCACTGTAATTACTACATAGCATTACTATGCATGGAACTACTTTTTCTGTCAAATTTGTTGTCCAACATGATGTTTTGGTGCTTAATTTGTAAAATCATAACCTATTTTGATGTTCAATAGGCTTTTTCTCAATAGGCTTTTTCAGAGTGGTGTTCTTTGCGATATGGTATGTGCTTCTGCCGTCTGTGGCCGTGAGAAAACAGAGGATTTACCAGACTTTGATGATGGGAATACTTTGTTGGGAGGTGTTAGCTGGCCCTGATTGATTCATGACTGGATTTCCCCTGCTTTGCTACACCCATTACAATGGTCCACGCTGGCGTGGCACTTCTGAAGGACAAGAGTTCACTTCCTGAGAAAGGAAGTGTCTATTCTCCTGGGGCTCCGTTCTCCCAAACAAAACTGATCTGAAGCTAGTCCGAAGTCTGAAAAATCTTCTGAAGAGATATCATGACCAGGAAACCTTTGTGTAGTACTTGTAGACTAGAAATAACAAAAAAATTAAAATTGTTGCAAAGTTTATTAAAATATTTATTTATTAAAATGCAAGATTGGTGTTAATTCTATGTAATGTTACTATATGAACATAATGTTGTTAATAAACTTCTGGTTGTAAGGTAAACTCTTTCATCCATTCTATTCACCTCTACCTTCTACCTTTTATTTCTCGGTGATTGGGGGGTTTTTTTGAGGGGGGGGGCACCAAAATCCTGTTTCGCTTACACTTGAAAATTTCCTTGGGCCGGCCCTGTCTATATGGAATACCTTTGCAAAAGATTGAGTGCACTGAGAATTTCTCCCAATATACTCATGGCTTCAGAGCCTTGTCTAGCAGAATTTCTTGCTGGACTGTGCCCACTGACAGGTTCAGGATCAATAAAGACATCCAGGTGATATTTGCACACTGTGCAGTAGAAGGGTGTGACCTTTGAAGGACCCCCACAACAGTTGAGGGTAGAAATGGGAAGAAATGTCCAAGGTCTTATAAAAGTATCCAGAAAACGTAGGCAGTTTTAAAGTATCAGTATATGCCATATATACCAAGCTGGTAGTTGTCATTTTCACTGCACAAATTCTGTGACTCATTAAATTAAATATGCGCTAAAGAAGTGGAAAATCTACTCTAAGTAAAGAACATTTTTTAAAGTTCTTGTAAAGTGTTTGCAGTAACAATGCTCAGAAATAGCAAAGGCATATTTTTCAAGGAACTATGAAAAGCTGTTATCTAAGTAGCAAGATGAAGGCTTCAGCCTTTTGTAAATCTAGTCCTAAGATCAGGACATACATACACATGAGAAGGTAAAATGTGTATGTATGAAAAATGCATGAAAAATATTGCTGTTATGTTGAGGGCATTAGCAAAGCAAAGTTATGAAATTTACAGAAAGGAAATGTAATAAGGGGCCCTGGAGAAGAGTATCATTTTGACATCTATTTCAGATTTTATTTTAGTGATTACTGAATGTATTAATTATTATTTAACCTATCTCACCCCTGTTGTGGAACTAAAAACAGCCCACACAGTGGCTGGGACTGACCTGGGTTTTGATCTGAACTTTAAATTAACTATTTGAAATGGTGAGTATTTTGGGACCTAGATTCATCATTTTGGATTGTTGTTTTTAAGATTAAAGGGGATTTACCAGCCCTCTTAACATTTTTTTCAAGATCTATCATGCCTCCAGATCCAGATAACTGCAACACCCGGGCAACCAAGCTTTCCAACAGCATGGAAGTAAACATACTGCAAAGGCTCTGCTCATGTATAAGCCTGAGCAATCAACAAGTCCACTCCAAGACAGAAGCATCCAGGGGTTTGGTCAGTGGTGCCTTCAGAGTTAGAGGCAAGTCCAGCTGTGCAGCTCCCCTCCCTAATAATTTCACAGAGCACCCTTCATGCATTGAAGGGACTTCTGAAAGAGCACACTTCATGGGCAATCATTACAACTTTCCACTTCTCACTGCATTGCTCAAAATCCCAAAAAATCAGCAAATGATCATCAATTCCTGGACATACCTCTAACAGATGCCCTCTTTGGCAAGATGGTGATAGATCCTTCAGCCACTTCTTCAAGATCTCTCACTGGAGCAATTTTGGAGCCCCAGCTATCAGAGCCCATCCAAATGAAGTGCCCAGTCTGATTGGCTCTCTTTGCTGCCATTAGCACATTCCTGCAGAGAGAAGAGCAAAGCGCCTTAGGTTATGGGGTCAACATGGCTTCCACTGTGTTCATGGTAACATAAGCACTGCTATTGAAGAGCAAAAGGAGAGTACCCACATTGTACTATTTACACTGCAAGAAAGAATAACTTGGTATTTCATACCCAGGAAGCAACCCTGCCTGTTACTGATTTTGTCAGCATATCGATAGATTATTTGCTACTTTTATCCCTCCCTAGAAGTTTAGAAAGACAGGTACATTCAAAAAGCAAAAATCAAAAAGAAATCCCAGACGATTCTCTAAATTTTAAGAAGCCATCTCAAGTAGGAAGCCAGCATGGAAGTAGTTGTTTGAAAGTTGGATAAGGATTGTGGTACATCAGAGTTTGTATCCTAACTCAGATGTGGAACACCACTGGGTGACCTTGAGAACAGTCTGGATAAATCTTGATTTTAAAAAAAACCCTATGAAAGGATTGTTATAGGTTTTTGTTTGAGTTGGCCTGAAAGTACATAACAGAAGCAAATATGTCTTCAAACAAATTAAAAAGTGCAACTTCCTTAGAACATACCGTATATACTTGAAGATAAGTCGAGTTTTTCAGCCCTTATTTATGAGCTGAAAAAGCCTCCCCTGGCTTATAATCAGGTCAAGGTTAAGCAGGCAGGAGCCCAGAGGCCGTTGTTTGCAATATATGACATCTTACCCTCAGCAGTGTTTTCTTTTCCAAAGCCTCCCTCCCTCTTAACCAAGGGAATATTTTGAAAAGTGAAAGAAGCTCTTGCAAGTCAGGAAGAAGAATATATATATATATATATATCCATTAATCTTATAAAATCTTATAAAAACATATATAATCTTATAAAAGCATATATAAAATATTTGTTAATCTCTGCTACAGGTATATAGGCATTTCCCCTTGCAAGCCTTTGCAATCCCTATGTACCTTTATATTTGTATCTATCTATCTATCTTATCTATATACATTAATTTTATATATGAATTTCCCCCTCATATGTTTGCAAGTCTTTGCAAATCCTATAAACATATAGATATTTAGAGATTTTAATGTACTTGTATATCTGTATCCATGTGTATACATTATTTTATATATGAATTTTCGCCTCACATGTTTGCAAGTCTTTGCAAATCCTATACAGATATAATTATCTATATATAGAGAGATGTCTAGATAGTTATATATGAATATAGATATGTAGGGCTTACAAATATTGCAGGGGAAATGCACACGCATATAGATTTCTAGATAGATATAAACATAAATATATAGGGCTTAGAAATATTGCTGGAGGGAAATGCACATATATAGAGAGAGAATTTGCAAGATTTCAGGGGTGAATGCATATGTGAAATTAGTATATATAATTATAGATCTATATCTAGCTCTGCATTGTTTATGTAGGCATTGAATGTTTGCCTGTTATTTATTTATTTATTTATTTATTTACAACATTTATATCCCGCCCTTCTCACCCAAGGGGACTCAGGGCGGCTTACAAAAATTGGCAAAATTTAATGCCCAAAATACAATGTTACTATGTTGGAAGCTGGTGAAGATGGTTGGAAGCTGGTCATGGGGAGATAGGGCAAGATACAAATAAAGTTTTTTTTTATTATTATTGTTATTATGTTATTGCTAATACCATATTGTTGACCCTACTTTTCCACTTACAGAGCTAATTTACTGTTTTTCTTTGAAATACAGTAAATATTGAAAAACCTTTAACCTACTGATGCCTCAATATAATTTCATTGGGGTCTATTTTCATTTTGACAATTACCAGTAGTTGCTGCATTTTCCACCCTCACCTTATACTTGAGTCAATACATTTCTCCAGTTTTTTGTGGTAAAATTAGGTGTGTCGGCTTATATTAGGGTCAGCTTATACTCGAGTATATACGGTATGTTCACAGGTTTCTATATGGACAGAATACTGGACTACATAGGCTGGTAGTCTGATCCAATGTGACTCTTGGGTTGTCCTCATGTAAATTAGATGTGCTCCTTGTATGCATTATCTGAAAATATAGAGTGAATGCAACAGGAATGTAATGTGTGCTGGACACATAGAACCAGACATATACATGCCCTCATTATGAATTACTTCAACATCAGTACTGTGAGGCTGTAAAGACACAACTATAAATTTGTCTGTCACAGCTTGAGTTGTTCCACAAATGAGCTCTGAACTCACTGAACTCCAGCCTCCTTGAGCTCCCATGATGCAGTGAACATCTGGTATTGACTTTCCTAGGTGCTGCAAATTGGAAAACTTCCTTTTTCTGAATCTCATGGCCATTTCTCATTTAACTCCATTCCTCCTAGCTCTTTAACTGCGAAGGGATACTATCTGCAACTGGGAGGACCTTCTTCTATCCACTCAAGATATCTACATTATGTTCCACATTTCCAATTTAAAGGAAGGGGGGCAACTTAGATACAAATGGTACCACACTGCAGTCCCTCCTCCTTTATATGAGGGGCTAGGTGCAGTCATGCACACTCTGGGTAATACAGCCTTGCTGTAATCCATGTTACCTCTTTATTTCAATAATTTTTGTTCAGGACTATGGTTGGCATGATGGGTGAAAATAATTCCTCAGTACCACATCAAACCCTTTGAAATTCATGGGGTCAGAATAAGTTAACAAGAGACTTGAAGGCACACACATGCATCTAGTTTAACCCTGGTCTAGGGCTGAAGGCATAAAATAGCATCTGTCAAATTAAAAATACCACTGTGTCTTCTTTTTTTAAGGATTAACGGACATATGTTGCCATGAGCAACCTGGAAAAAATGTGATCTATACAATCCTTTTTATTGAGTTAGTTAAAATTAAGGGAAATTACCTCAGTCTGTGAGAAACCATTCCCATAAGCCAAGACGATATGAAAAACCCAAAATAACATATAGTGCTTTGAATCCATAAGAAGAAAAATGAAAGACATGTAGATGTGTTTATGATGCTTAGCTTATTTTAAAGCAAATTAATAATTTGCTAAGAATCATTTATGTTGATCATGATGCACAGGGTAGAAAAAATAAAGTACTCCATGTATATGTCATTTGCACCAACCCTAGAAGAGGAAGCAGAAGGGACCAGGGTTCACCCAGGGATGATCAGACAAAATCCAAAGTGACTGATATTATATGGTTTCTGCTTTGATCAACAGCTGGTTCTCTGAGTTCATTCTTTCTTTTATTCAGTGCCCATATGGTTTAATTAACTCAGCTCAACAACACCAAATGCAATGATTTGTAACATTACTTGTTGTCTATTAAATAAAGCAGTTTGTTCATTTATTACAAGCATTTCTAAGCTATCTTGCAGAATACATTTTTAGAAAGCTATAAACATGCCACTGAAAAAACAGGGAATGTTACTCTCCTAGAAACTCTTTCAGCAGCAGCACCATCAAAAGCACAGGGTTGTTTGTGCAGGAGAGGTACAGCAACTGAGTTGGCATGCAGGTGCATCTGTGTGATTTTAAATAAGTTTTTTACAAGAAAGTAAATGGAAAGGGTTCACAGTGGATCAATGTAGACTTTGTCAATAACAAGGTTGATTAAAAAGCAATTAAATGAGTTGTGGCAGAAAGACAGAATGATAGGCAAATCCAGAGCCTGAAGGAGAACACAAGTATTTTTGGAAAATAGAAGGGGGGAACAGAAAAGTGGGGAAAGAGAATTGAATCAGGAAAGAGCAAACATAGTAGTAATCTTGGGTGATTGCTTTGTTTTGCTTTAAAATAGGTTATAGTAGCTACTGCTCAGTGAGCCGAACTCACATCTAGCCTTAACCCTTTTTACTGTGGCATCAATTATTTTTATTATAGTAGAAGCTCAAAAAACCACTGTGTTGTGTTGTGACACTTCATAAAAGCTTTTCCTTAGACCAAGGAACCTAGGCAAAGAGAGAGAACATAGGCAAAGAAGTAGGAAGGAATTGCTCAAGGTCACCCAGCAAGTCAGTCTAACAACAGGAAACTAAAAGGGTCAAGAGTGAAGGCTGTCTAGTGTTTGGGAGGTCATTGAATTATTAGAAATAGAAGCATCTGAAAGAACCCAAGTAACACAGCTAATTTAAGCATTGCCAGGTAAAACCTGTGCAATTATTTCACTTGGAGAAGAAATGTCCCTGAGGTTTCATGAGCACTGCATCCACATAACCTCTAGATATCACTATCTGTACTATAACTCACAGAATCCCTAGGAGAATACACAGTGAAAGAAGTAACAGGTTCACTTCCATATTTAAGCAAATCTTACTGTGGAAGGAGAAGAACCTCTTTTTAATTTTGGGGTGCAAAAAGTATTTTTTCCAAACTGTACATAACATTAAAACTATGAGTTCAGTTACATATTGGTGTCCTTGTATACACGTTTTGGAGGTGAGATTTTTCAGATTGTTCTGGATTAATTTTCCACAACTTGCCTAAAAGAGGGGGGACTCCAGTATTAAAAAGTATTTTAGGACAAAGATGGGGAATAGGTGGCTTTCTAGATGTCATTGGAATGTAAGTCTCATAATCTCTCACTACTGAATAAACCTGGCATGGTCTGATGGGAATATCAATACAAACACATCTGGGGGGAGGAAGTTGTATGCTGACCATCCTGCTCTAGTAAAAGGATTGTGATGAAATTGTAGCTAATGGATACAAAATATGAAAAAAACAAATATTAAGGCTAATAAAACATACATGGATGTATCATACATTGCCATTTCTGTATGATAATCTGTATATTATGATCACGTAAAAGGAGAAGCTACAGTTATAAGAAACATTTTTTTTCCCCAGGAGCGACTTGAGAAACAAGTCAGGAGCGACTTGAGAAAGTTGCTTCTTATGTGGGAGACTTGACCATCTGCAAGGACATTGCCAGGGGATATCCGGGTATTTTACCATCCTGTGGGGGGGTTTCCTCTCATGTTCCCACATGGGAAGCAGGAGCTGACAGATGGAAGCTCACCCCGCTATTTGGATTTGAACCTACGACCTTTCGATCAGCAGTCCTGCCGGCACAAGGGTTTAACCCATTGCACCACCAGAAACATTGTTAGTAATAGATAACAAGTTTACTTCTGGCAACCCCATAAGTGAGAGGCCTCTGAGTCACCCTTTTATAAACTCACAGATTCAAGGCTGTAGGGTAGTTGTTTAATTGATTCTATCTGAGAATGTAGTCTTCCTCTTTTTCTACTTCCCTCCATTTTATCAAGCATTATCATATCTTCTGATGATATGGAAAAAGTATGACAGTCTCACTTTAGCCTTTAAGCTGGTGGTGGAGACAACTGCACCATTGCAAATAGACAATAATACACTTAGAGTAGTATATCAGATAATATTGCACATTGTCTCTGTGCATTACATATTGGGCATTGTATAATCAACAAGGAAATTCTAACTATATTCTGTACTGGTCACACGTAGAACTCAGATCAGGATTACCACATATGCTCATTTGTCATTGTGTATTTTGTCATGATCTATGTAGCTTTGAAGTTTTGTAAAATAATTATGCTTTGAATAAACTTTAACTCAGCCAGTGCTGTCAATAGGTTGTACTGAAAACAGTGCTGAGACTTAGTAGATCTTTTGGGAAAAGTTGTTGTTTATTGTGTTTGCCTCTCTGTTCAGTTTCAGGGCTCAATCTAGCTTTGTGTTCCATCCAGAAGGATACAATAGTGCTGATATTTCAGTCCTACCAAACTTTAGAAAGTGAACTCTAAAATGTCTGGAGGCTTAAAGAGTGAAACCACTTTCTTGAAGGAACCCAGTTCACTCCCTTTCCAAAGATCCATAACAACATGGCTTTTATATCTGCCATGATGACATGTACTTGGGCAAAAATATTGGTCCGAGCACTTTTCAGAAGCAGAACACAGGAAGGCCTGCCTGCTCTTTTTTTCCCTTCCCTTTTCTCCTGCACCAGCTACCACAGTAAGCTATAGATGTGTTTTTGCAGAAAAGGGGAATAAGCAAAGGCAGGACGATATGATCCAATTCTCTGCTTAACCCCACAGTCCACTCAGAAATGCTATAGCTTGAACAGCAGGAAAAGAGAAGGCAGGGAAATAATGAGAACCACCTTCCAAACTGTCTTCACTTATGGACCATGACTGGAGAAGTGGAAATGGACAACATGCTCCTGAATTTAGTGAATATTAATTACAAACATTCTACCTTCTCAGGGTAAATATATCAAACTTTACCTTTTGCAGCTTTCAATAGTTAGGTTTATGAAACGGAGGAATATTTTTGAAAACCAGATGTGAATATAAGAAGAAAAACAGAAGCCTCAACTAAATTAAATCAGTTGTTGAATGGTGAATCCAATTAATTCAAATGCTCTACTTAGTTGTAACTAAGAATATATTTTAGACCAGGGAATGTGAAGAATCACAAGGGCTCAAAGGATTAGAACTATGTGTTATGCCAAAAGCGCACACACATACACACGCAAACACTGCTTTCATGACTCAGAATGATCACATAGATAAGCCCTAAGAGAGGCATCTGGCTCAGCAGTAAACATCAGCCTATCACTGCAGGAAAAAGATAAAGTTTCCAGATGTGTGTAAACTTGTGCCAACAGGGGACAATTCCCCAGCTTACAAATTGTTCTCAGATAGGTAAATGTTTACAAACCTCAGTTTAATGGTGATTGCCATTTACATTGCTAAGGCAAATCCTTGATTTTGTTGAGAATAAATGAGGATAAATGTCTGGATTTTAGACATTTCCATTAGCTAATTTCCATAAACATAGCCTGTTTGCACAATTGATGTAAACTGATTGAAAATGTCAGTTTACTCACATTTGTATAATGTTTGCTGATTAATAAATGAGAAAGAAAAATCAGATGTAACTCAGTGTAAATGGATAGGCTAAAAAGAAAGGAGGGAGCAATCTGAAAAGAGTAATGACATAGTCTCATATACTGGTACTTCTTTATAGTTTCACTGATTTGGTTCAAATGGACCATATTTTGATCTCCAGGTGCTTTTGGAAAACGTTTTAAAAAACCACACGTGCGATCATAATTCCTTCAAAGCATTTCTGAGAAGTATTTTTTTAAATGTTTGAGACCTCCACAGTTTTCAAGCCTTTAAGCATTCAGTCTTTAACATTTTAACACAAACAGGTTCTTAAACTTCAAATAACAGAAGACAGGCTTGTATCATTCCTGATTCTATAAAACACGTCAAAGTGACTCAGACCTTGAGAGTTTTTTGATGGCACAATCAAGAATGGGCTTCTCATCAAAATTTAAACTGACCTTTCTCACAAACAAACTCCAGGCATTCAAACTCTCACCCATTTGATGTAACCATTATTAATCATTCCCTCTCAGATGTACCTTTTGTACAGTACAATGTCACTTTAGATGACACTGGGGTCATGCACAGATGTATAAGGGATACATCACTATCTGACATGTGTTGGTAGACTTAAGAAAGTGTAATCTTAGGAAGAGCAAGAATATGGCTCTTGTCATAGTACTGACAGTCAGATCAGTAAATAGAAATTTTATTATTCATTTGTCTCACATCAAACTGTATATGATATTAAACCTTGAGAGGACAAAAGAAACAAAACTATAAGTGAACACAATAATACAGATGTACTGCCCGTCTTGATCATTCACAGCATGTCAGACAGGCAAGCTGATTGATTCATTGAGCCAACTAATTGGAAATACAGTACCTTTCTTTTGGTTTATAGGGATTAGGAGAAAAAGACAATGACACAAAAATGTCACCCACATTGGTCATTCAAAACAATATGACAGAAAGATAAACTTACTGACTTGATTTTGACTTTGATTGATTACTTAAATGTTGGATGGAATCCTGTTCAGCAGTTGCAATGCTTAACCTGGAGTTATGCACTCATAGCTGTTTTGTATCCATGATCCATACATAGGGGACTATATGTGGATCATTAAATTCTTCCAATCTGTATTCACCAGGAAGCATCTACTGTGATTGACAGGGCCTATTCTCCTGTCCATTGGGAATCAGCAAGTTGATGTTCTCAATCCCCCTTACATGAGTGATCTTCAGTACAGGGGGATATGTGACAGGGATCCTGGTTCTGCCTGTCACACTGGAGATCACTCAATGGAAGGGGGGGATCAGTCAGCCATTTCCTGATTGACAGGAAAGCAGACCTCCATCGATTGCAGCAGCTGCTTCCCAGTAAGTGCATATTTGAGTGATTGGGACAAGGTTCACTTCAAAGCATAATTACTTTTCATTCTTTCTTTTGTTTACAAAGTGTTTTACAGTCATTGATAAAGTTTTTTGTGTTTTTTCTTTGTTCATCATTGCCAATTTGTCCATTTTTGCTATTTTGAAGACTTTAACCATCCACTCTTCTATTGTTGAGAGGTCTGCCTTATTCCAGAACTGTGTGTATACTGTTCTTGCTGCTATGATCCTGTAATGCAATACTTTATAGTTTAATGCTTTTGTTTGATTATTTGACATTCCCAATAAAAATAATTCCAATTGTATCTTTGATTGAAAAATCTCACACAGTGTTTTTTATACCTTACCACAGAATTCTCTTGCTTTTTTACAAGTCCATCTCATGTGGAAGAAGGTTCCTTTGTGTTCTTTACATTTCCAACACTTGCTGTTTCTTTCCTTATACATTTTAGCTAGTTTTGCTAGGGTCAAATACCACCTGTTCATCATTTTATTAAAAAAATTCTCTAAGGTTGTAGCACCACATTTTCTTTAGGTCAATAGTCCACATTTTTCCAATTTATCTAGTTCTATGTTATGCCCAATATTTTGTGCCCATTTAACCATACAATCTTGTATCAGTTCTGTTCCCATTTGTAGGGAATTTATAAATAATAAATATCAGGCCAAAAGGAAGAATAGAAAAACATTATAAAAGGAAGGAAGAACAGAATGATATATGACGGTCTTCAACCCAAGGGACAAGATGTCACTAAATTGGGAGGGGTGGGAGGAGGAGAGAGTATAACCAAATATGAATATTGTATAAATGTTAGAAAGTATTGTATTGCTTCATACATATATACATGTATATAGATTTGTTTCACTGTTTTTATGAATATATAAATTGAAAATTAAAAACATATTAATCACAAAGCACAATTACTATAGTGTTAATGCATACATACTGTATATCTCCAACAGAATTCCAACTATTACTCTTTTCAACTACAAAGATTTTGAGTATATATAGTAGGAAATAAGTAATGCCCACCTTGATAAACCACAACAACGTGAAAGAGAGAGACTTATCAATCAGTCAATCAATCAGTATTTAAAATTTGGTCCTTTTTAGATTATGCCTTCCAGAATCAGGAAACATAGCCAAAAGAATAATTCTGGGAGCTATATTTCACAGGAGCCCCAGTGGCGAAGTGTGTTAAAGCACTGAGCTGCTGAACTTGCAGACCGAAAGGTCCCAGGTTCAAATCTCGGGAGCGGATTGAGCGCCCGCTGTTAGCTCCAGCTTCTGCCAACTTAGCAGTTCGAAAATATGCCAATGTGAGTAGATCAATAGATACCGCTCTGGCAGGAAGGTAACAGCTCTCCATGCAGTCATGCCAGCCATATGACCTTAGAAGTGTCTACGGACAACTCCGGCTCTTCAGCTTAGAAATGGAGATGAACACCAACCCACAGAGTCAGACATGACTGGACTTAACGTCAGGGGAAAACTTTTACCTATATTTCAAAAAATAAGTTTCACAGGCTCTGATCTAGAAGAATGATGGACAGATAGACAGACACACAAGCATATTCATTTTATGAGATATTGAACTTTTCTGATTTTTTTGTCATTCACCCTCCAACTTAACCCTCCCTCTCCCACTGCCTTTGTCTCTCCCTTTCTCTTTTTTTTCTTTCCTTGCCACACAGTTTTTCAAATAAAAGCATTACCCTCTTACTTTATATCATCTTCATTGGCAAATATGATGACTGCTCGAGCATGGGATGTTTCCAGGAGACGTCGAATGATCTTATCAAACTCTCCTGATTTGGGCTCCCGGGGGATCTTCACTGATTGTGCCACACAGACGCTCCCTGTGATTGAACAGAATGGTATTGTTAGTAGAACCACTGAGCAACAACACCCAAAACAACCCTGAGCCTGGGATTCTTCTGGCACAGTTTGAATGGGGGAGATGCAATCTATGCCATTTTCAAACATGTCTCAAGATGATTCTGTAAAACAGGTGGCTTACACTACATTGCACCTGCACTTTACACATCTGGATACAAATGAGTAGACTATCTGGAATGGCTTCAACACAAAGACTGCTAAAGAAGTAACTGAATCCACAATCTGTAAAACCTTGAGAGCTACAGTATAATTTACAATCATCAAACCTGAACCCTGTGAAAGCCACACACTCCTCCTAGTAGACTCAAATCAAAGGAAAGTTTCATGAGAACCACCACTCCTCTTAATGTTCCCCCAACAATAGCAAGAGTATTCCCCTAGGCAGCTAAACCAGGAAATCCCAAATAGAAGGCCTCCCATGAGGGTCTGCCTCCAGGGGCAAACCAAGAATGGGCAACTTAGAAGTCCCTGGACAGATTCAGAAGTGGTGTTGGGAGATCAAAAGACAACCTGGCTAAATGACACTGCTTAGAAGAATCCTCTTGTGCGACTGTGGAGCAGAACACACAACTCGGCATCTGTATGCTTGCTCATAATGTCCTGCCTCATGCAGAGAAGGAAGAACTGTTTAAAGCTACAGACAATGTGGTCACCATTGCCCATTTTTGATCTAAAATTATTTAGCCGCTTGTGTTCTCTCTATTTTATCAATTTTATCCTTGTTTATGCAATGCTTTTAACATGAAATAAATAAATAAAATTTACAATTGCATGTGTAATTGAGTTCTGGACTCTGGCCCCAATGCAGCAAAAGAAACCATAACTATGTAGATACCTATATCAGAGAGTTTTTTGAACTAGAGGAATCTGCAGACTATTACTATAGATTTTCCACTGCAAAAATCCATGTCTAATGTCAAAAGTCTGACTAAGGTCTTGACTTTGTGGAAGTATGACCCAGCCGCACCTTCTTCTGGTTTAAAAGTAACTTAGCCCAGTACCCTTTACTCTCTGATTCCTATTCTTAGTTGTCTGCGGGTTAAACCAATTAATTTCCTAAAAGAGATAGAAGACATCTATTTGTCACAGTATATGCTTTCCATCAATCATGTTTCTTATGTTTAGTATGCACACTTTTTTGATTGGTTATGGAAAGGGGATTTAATTTGAAAGTCTGTGGAATCTATCTGTGACAAAAAATCCCAGAGAATCATTGATTAATCAAAATAAATAACAATATGACCGACTGTGCCTCCAAAGTGGTATGAATAGCCAATTTGGGGTGAGTGCGAAAAGCCTTTTTCAAACCAAAAACTGGAGCAAAAAAAAAAGAGTTCGGTACACTTTTTTGTCATCACTATTATATCTGTGCAAAAAGAGGAAGCAGTCCACAGGCTGAACATCTTTGTTCCTTGCACCTGCTCCCTGTACAAAGACCTATGTTCTCGATGCTAAGCAGGAAGCTTAGATTTCTATTGTCAGATATCACTTTTGGCAGATATGTCTTATAACCTATATGGCTTTCTAAGCCATCCTCCATTGCTGCAATACCCATGCCTATTTTATGCCAGCTGCCATATTTTGGGCGTATAATGAGATGAGATTACTCATTTGAAATTATACTTATGCTTAAGAAAATGAGAGTCAATAGGAAAATATCAAGACTACATTACTAATAGATTGGTTCAGTCAAGGAAGTCACAGCCCTGAGTTGGAAAGATTTAGACAGGGTTGTTGATGAACAGACCTCATGCAAGCCCCATTCGAAGGCTGCCTTAAGTTAAATCTAATTTGATGTTTGCGTCCCATCCCCACCCCCACCACACCCCAGCTCACTGAAGGCTGGCAGAGCTCTGTACCTGCCCTATTTATTTATTTATTTACTATATTTATACCCCGCTCTTCTCAACCCCAAAGGGAACTCAGAGCAGCTTACAGATTATGGCAAAATTCAATGTCGCATTATACAACAAATAATAAATATAACATATCAAATTATAAAACAATTAAAACATATAAATGCAATAAAACTGATTAAAACATCGTTTTAAAGGTGCAGATATTCCATCAGGGAAGGAATGAAACACAAAACGGGTTGCGGTGGCAGTGTTCACTTGAGAAGGCCCAGGTGAATCAAAGACCATGGCCAGAAGAAACAAATGCCAGTATCTCTGTGGTGACCCCAGGATGCCGAAACGGAGGCTGGTCAAGATGGAGTCTGGCAGCACCAAGCGGCCAGAGTGAGTCCCCAGGATCTGAGCCAGGAGCAACAAGGAAAACAAAACTGCCCCTTCTCTCAAAGCTCCTGGTGATGGTACCTTTATCCCTATTGGGATAAAGGGGTGAGTGGATGCATGTATAGATACTTCAACATTTTGATATTTAGCTATAACAATGTGGTAAAATCCTGTACAGGAGGAGGCCCAAGGACACCATGAGTTGTTGCACTGATGACACCAGCCCTAGTGACATTAGTATCAGTGACAAAGTATATCAAGCTTTTCTTTTTAAGAGTTACTCTTTCAGACTACAGCTCAAGAATCACCCAACCAGTGTGGGAATTGACCATGATTCTACTATTCTTCATGATCTTTCAGGGTACTCATTTCTACACATTTAGCTACATGAATTTAGTAGAACACTTCTATGCTGCTCCCATATGTGCACACACTTTTTACCAGACAATAAAATGCAGTTCCAGAGCAAAAAGTGCTGTATGTTCGCCTATCAGAAAGTTAAGCTTTCCTGGCTGAAGATCAGCTAAATGTTACATCAACAGGGCATTCATCTCATACTCACCTGACAACCCTAATTTACTGTGTCCTTGTACAATTTCATCTTCCAAGTTGAATAATAAATGTATGATAAATGTTTTCATGTATTTCCTGTTTGGGATGCTTTAGAAGATGAGCCAATGGCCAACTGAATAGTAGTCTTTCCTCTGCATTAGCTTGAACTTTGGACTACAGAAATGAGAATCTTGAAACCTGATTCCTGAGCCAATTCCTGAAGGAGTCTGTAGAAGCAACTAATTAACAGTTATTTTCTAAAAGCAAGCCAGAAGAAACCAAAAGGAAAATTGGATGAATAACTGCTCTGGCTTGATAAGATTTAACTCTCAACATCTCTGTCCAAAGATCAGACACGCCTGGCAGAACAAAGGGAAGAAAGAGGAGAGAGCAGTGGATGAAACATTTGAAATAACATCTCGCTACAAATGATGGCCTCAATTTGCATAGCAAATGACAACTCTGGTGCTCACTTGCCACAAAAAGATCCCTATTCATACAGAGGTCAGAATAATTATCATGGGGCTGCTGTGATGGAGGTGGGCAGAGTAAACATTCCAGAAGAAAATCACCCTTTTTCTATTAGAAAAGCATAGAGAGAATGGTAAGGAAATGTTAGCAAAGGATAACTGCCATCATCAAAAGGAAAAAGAAAGAGCGACTGAAAGTCAGTTCATCTGTAATCTTTGCTAATATTGATAGCTGCTTATTGATGATGCTATAGCAGAGATGAGGAACCTCTCATGTTCCAGAGGATCTGGACTGCAAAACCACAATCCCTTGTCATTGTCAATTTCATATGGGGCAAAACAGTTGTAGGGCCAACATTTTCCCTCAGAGTAGGAAAGTCAATTGGAATGTCATAGAAAATGATCAGTGTTTTATTTCTTAAAATGCTTTAGATCTACTTTGTGTAAACTTCATATTTTCTGGTCTGCAAGTGTTCCCTAGTTTCAGGTTTTCAGGTGGTGCATATTTACAAGGAATGCAAAAAACACTCACAAATACTCTCATTTTCAATACAAATGGCTACCTCTACATACTAAGTGACTACACTGAAAAAAGTACCTAGCACTATGACCATTTTCCTATTTTAGAACATTTTTGGCAAAACAAAATTAGTTAAGAGAAAGTTTACACATAAAAAACATTGCTCTTGCACACAACTGTTCCTGTATATACAAAATTACTTTTGACAAAATAGGCTTTCACACAAAATTAATTTGTCTGCAAACAAATTCTTTAGTGAAATTTTCACAAAAAGTCTCAAACTGCAGCAATTTTTTTAAAAAATGCACAAAAACTAATTACCTATCTCAATTAGAAACCTTTTGACATATTTTGTTCTTGCATGTGAGAAAACATTGCACTCTTGTCCTTTAAATGTTCAAGACATGGGCTAAATACTGACTTTTAAAAACAAATTCCAAAACCAGGTTCCTAAGTTGCTATACCAACACACTATAATATTTTAGGATTTTGTTTCAGCTATGTATCTAACTCCTGTGGCAGAGTTGTGTACCGTAGAAATAGATGATAGCTTGGCCTGTCTCTCCTACTACCAGAGGCCTGCAGTAATCCATCACCAGACTTTGATGTCTTGAAAATTATGTCTGTCCAGATGTAAACCCCTGAAGACAATGGAAGGGAGAATTTTCGACCCATGCCTTAGAAATTAAATCATGATATGACAGCATTTTTTTTTAAACCAAGGGTGGGCAACTGCATGGGGTCCAGAAGCCAATATATCTTTCAGACTTCACCATACATATTTCACTCTCTCCAAATAACTCTGTTTTCCTCTGTGTTTCTTCTTGAAGTGGTGAGATTGTGCTGTTTCACTTCCTGTCACCATTTGAAAGAAACTGCAGAGAAAAACAGAAGTGCTTGGGAGTAGTACAGGGCATTTTCTGTGTTTTCACACATTTGGGGAGGGTTTTTCACAGTTTGGAGCCAAAATTGTACCAAGATGTTTATTAAAATAAAAAAATTGTGTTAGAGAGCTTTGGTGAATTGGTAAGAGGCTTCAGGGACATCAGGGTGGGGCATCTCATTGCTTTAAACTTTCAGATTTCAATGAAGAGCAAGCAAGGTCCCTTTTTCAATAAGGCATCAGAACTCTCACTTTTCAATATCCAACACAGCCCCTGAAAATTTGGAGACTAGGCATATATTTGAAAAAGTCAGATGTATTGGGTCCTATTGGCTTATAACATTGTCAGCCAATGCCTTGATTATTTGACTCACATTCTGACATATCAGAGTTAACCCCCAGCTTAACATAGACACTGTCTTGGTTATGTTGTCAAAACATTCTTTGTGAAGATAAGCAGAAAGTATAATTTCTTATCAATATAAATGCCAGATAATATTGGAAAGATGAATTCTCCATGGCAAGAGAAGCCCCTGGAACTAAGAGGCTAATGAAGAGCAGCTTATGAATAAGCATATGAGCAATAACTATAAAGCAAACACAAGTTCCAAATTCTGGAATATTTAATTATTGTGTAATGGTTGAAAGCTGTAATAAGGGCAATGAAGACAGCAGTTCATCATCAAAGAAACATTGCCGTACACTTCAGAACTATTTATCACATAGTTGCCAATTTGTAGGAAATTATTGCTGTATCATAGTTCTTTACTATCATCTGGTTTCAATATTATCAATTGAGTCAACCCAAACTTATCAAATAACAGCCACATGGAGCCGAGTGATCCCTTCAGAAGAGTTGTGACAAGCACATCACATTGATTGATATGCTTTAAATGAGCTATAATTGTTAATGAAAGATTGTAATGTATTATAATTGTGGTTACTGCATTTAAATTGTGCACAGTGTTTTTGTGGAAAATGTGTTATATAAATAAATGGACTATGACTGTAAGTTCTTTTTTCTCCTGTTAGTTACATCTTGCTTATTAAAAAGGCCATATGCTTGACAGTTGACATGATTGCCATGCTAACAAATCATAATTGCAATTATGAGATTATGAGCCAGTTTTCATTCAAGGTCACAAGTACAGTACAGGGCCATGTGGCATTTATTTTAGGGATTAAATCCACTGGTGCAAAGAAATTGGTCTCTAGTATAGCATCACTCCTGAACTATAGATCCTTGAAAATGAAAATATATTTGCTAACATAGGAATAACTGAGGAAGGGAGATGGGTACCTGATGTTTCAGTGTTTGCAACTACTTAAAAGTAACTAATTTCTTACAGTAAACTCATTTTCCACTAGTGAAGTAGTGACTATACTATCTATGAACTGTAGTAAAATTTAACTCAGGATAACATCATTTTTCTTGTAGTGATAACTCTAACTTTTGGGTTATGTTTACAGTAATGAGGAAAGAGTGGCCCTACACTATGACAGAGGAGAAATATTAGATCAGTTCAAATACTGACCCAAGCTATTCCCCATGCTTTCTTATAGACAGATGCAGACAAAAAAGCTCTGATTCACTTCTTAAAATACTATATTTCTGAAGAAACAAACAAAAAGATGCTCTTAAATCTGCTGTAAATTTACCAACTTCATTGAGGAAAGCCTCTCTGAGAAGTAAACTGAATTTTTCCTCCATTAGAAATTGTAGAAACTTTAAAAATGAACTTTTATTGAAGAATGTTCTCAGTCTGCCTGATAAAACTATCTGGTGAGCCCAAATACAAATGGTGAAAGTGAACTAATTTGTTAAAGATTATTATAAGAACCAAGAGAATTATTTAAGGACTCAATAGCCATAACATCCTGGGACTGCATGAAGCCTCTGGACTGACTCCAAATAGCAAATAAAACAGGAAGAGATCATAGAGATGAATTATAGAAATGAACCATTGAGATAAAAACCATAAGAGAAAAGCATAGAGCCTGAAATACAGAAAGCAGGGTAAGAACTAAAAGGGTTACAAGCAACAGTGTACTAAAAGTGAAAGTGGCTGAAGGAAGCACTACAACAAATCTTCAAAAATTTGATGTTTGGTTTGATTACAGATATGATGGCAATGTCAACAAGTCCAAGATTCAGGGATCTGAAGAACCAGGAAAGGCTCTCTTCCACAAGAAGGTCCAAAGAAGGAAATCTTGACCTAATTAAGAACCATTACAGATGGAACAAAAAAATTGGATGCCACGATTGACAAGAGAATTATATGGGCTGAAAATTACTTACAGAAAGAGCAAAAAGATATGAAGAGAGATATGCAACAGATGGCAGACAAAATGAGTGGTGTTTTAGAGTGTCTGGAACATCAAAAACAGAAAATAAAGATAATTGAAAAGGCACAAAAGATTGCAAAAGAATTTGCAAAGCAATTCAATCCAACTCCAAACATTAGAGTACGTGTAAAGAGAATTCTCTTTGAGGTTGAGAGGAATAATCGAGTCTGTATAGGAACTTGGTATGGCAATAACAGAAGTTGTGGCTTGAATCCTTAGTAGACCAGAGCAAGTGGTCGAGATTCAAATCCCAATATGCAATAAGATAGGGTCCAATCCCAATATGCAATAAGAAATAAATTTCCAAGAGATGTGATTGTGTTTTCTACAAAAAAGAAAGTATGTGACTAATGACCTTATCACATGGGGGAGCCGCCTCATGCCATTTTGTCAGAAAGCATGGTGAAATGGCAAGCATGAGGGGTGATTCCATCACCCAGTACACCACTCCATGGGGGAAGTCTCACCCAAAACAGGCAGAAGTGGGCTGGCTCCACTGCAGTCAACACAATATGGGAAAGGCTCCCGTGTTTGGAGGGCAGCATCCAAGGATGCTTCCACCCTGGTTAGGGGTGAGGCTTTCACTGGAAATCACACAATGTTGTGCAATGACAGGCATGAGGCTCCATCCCGAAGTAGGCCGCAACCATCCTAGGACGATTGAGTTGGCCAGTGTGATGAAGTCCAAAGTTTTGCAAGCCCGTGTCAAAGATTTGATTGAAATAGAAAATACTAGGATTGCAGTATTAAGAGAACTTCTATCTCAGACAGTAGAAAAAAGAAGAGAGTATTTCTTCTTGACAGATAAACTTAAAAAGAAAGGCTACAGATTCAGATGGGAAAACCCAGAAGGACAAAGGTATTGGTTATCATCAGTCATGAAGGCCCAGGATTTCTATGAGAGGTTTGGAAAAGACCTAGATTCAAAGGAAAGAACAGAGGACAAAATAGAAAGAGAACATCTTGGAGGGCAGAGAGATGGCAACCTCAGTAGACCTTGGATAAAGAAAATGTTCATTTACAGTGGCAGGCCGCTTCACAAGATGAAGAAGAATTGGATGATCATACATCTACTATTTCAATACCAAAGATCTTGAGGATACTTTCTTTAAATATAAATGGTTGGGACTCTCCAAACAAGAGAAGAGCTTTTCATTATTTGCGATTACTGGAAATAAGAGGAAATTCCAACTCAAAATTTATGGATTTAAAAAATGATGGATCTGGCAGAAATGGACAAACTGATCAGACTTAACACAATCGCCGCACCACCTCAAATTTGAAAAATTATACTGAAATAATTAGAGATGGACAAATTGACAAAATCAACACACCCTTCCAAATTTGAAGAAGAATGGCAGCCTTTTATTGACTATTTAAAACAGGTATGGGCAAACCCAGGCCTTCCTCCCTTTCTTTCTTCCTCCCTTCCTTTTCTTTTTCCTTCCTCCTTTCCTTCTGGGGGATGTTTAGCTGGGAGGAGAGAAGATAGAGAGGGAACATGAGAATCATGTTTCAAGATTTAAGGGTGTTCAATTGAAGAGGATGGGAAAACTGACTTTCTGCTGCTCTAGAAACCAGGGCACAAGCGAGCAATGGGTTCAAATAGCAGGGAAAGAGATTCGACTGAAAATTTCCTGAGACTAAGAGCTGTTAGAGAAAGGCATTGGCTGCCTGGAAGTGTGGCGGAGTCTCCTTCTCTGGAGGCTTTTCCACAGAGGTTTTCTATCAAAAGTGCTTTGATTGTGCCTTTCTGCATGTCTTTCTTCCAGCTCTACAATTCTAAGATTCTATATCAGGAGTAGGCAATATGGGGTCTAATGGATGCACTTTTTCTCTCCCATCTGCCATCTCATCCAAACATTCTGCCTCTGAAAGAGAAGAGGAAGGGGACGAAAGGGCAGGGAGGGGACTAGGGGAGAACCCTCTCCCTCCCTCCCTTCTGACCTGCCCATCTCACTCTGGCCCACTATGTGGCCTCAACTTAGAAGTTTGCCCATGCCTGAAGAAAATGTAAATATTGGGTTTTCTATAGCACCAAGAGAAAATTAGTAGTACAGGGATTTAGAAATAACAAGGAAAGAAAAAAAAATAGAGAAGTACTGACAAGAATAACAGGATCCCCAATGATATCCAACTGGAAAATTAATCTACCAGTGATAAGAAGTTTTATGACAAAATTAATAGATTTTTTTATTATGAAGAGGAAAGCAGAGACAGGGTAGGAAGAGTTAGTTAGGGGTTTCTATTTTCCATTTCTCAACTTTTCTATCTCCTTTGTTTCAAAACACTGTGCACCTACTTTTCTATCCTTTTGTTTTAGATTAGAAAAGAAATGCTCCTCTCCCACTTTTCTTTTTTAACATCATAGAAAACTAGACAGCAATGGAAGACAAAGATGTAAGATGTTTAAAATGTCCCTGTTCTATATCCACTATTGTACCCCTCCCCATTCCTCATATAATTGCAATAAAATATATGAGAAAAAGAAAATGATGTGCTTTTTATTGTATCAATAATGTTAACTACTTTGGAAGTTGAACCCTGAAGCTACAAGTATAATTCATTCATTTTTAAAAGTACGTATGAAGCTAGATTATGTGTTTAGAAGAATCTTTGGGGAGAAAGGGGCGCTCCCTCAATCGAAGAAAAAATGTATGTTTGCCATAGCATAGTGCCCTCCAAATGTTGTCAGACCACAAGTGTCTTAGGTAAAGAAGGCTGGCAGCTACACTTCAATAACATTGAACAGTGCACATGATTCTACTCATTACAGCAGATATTTTCCCTGAAAGAAGTATCTTGTATCTACTATTCTGTGCTATGTGATTGGTAATTGGAAGATAAACATAGTTTTAATTTGCAAAGCTGACTGTGATGGCACATATATCTTGGAAAATCCCATTATGGAGAAAAGGTTAAATCACAGAGAATAATTATTCCCCATCACATCTGGTTTGACACTACCTTCCCAAGTTCTATGCCTTTCCCAGGATCATTACCAATGTTTGCAAATGTATTGTTGCTCCTGACCTGGAACAGAGGCAGCTGCTATGTGAATGTGTTAATAGATTTCACATAGTGTGCCTCCTTGCATCCTAGATCTCAGGGGAAAATGGGTCAGAATCCTCCTATCTCCAACACCAGCTTCTGAGATAGTTTTGTCAGGCATGAAACATATTACAGACTGCCAGTGTGCTCTTTTTTATTAGGCTGTAAGCTATTGAAGTTAAGAGTCCATAACTATCCATCTCAACACCTTGGTTTAATCCCTGTGAACTTGTGAGGGTGGACAGAATGCAACAAGAAAAGATTGCTGGCAGGAGGGTGCAGAGCAGAGATAAAGAAGAGATCTGTTTGAGAATCAGACAGCTCTGAGACTTAGCATTTATTGGCTTTGATACATTATATAAATCTCTTTAATTTAATAGTTTATTTTTGAACTTAATATTTTTATTAAATGATAACATAATGAAAAAAACTTGGGGGAACCAAGACATGAATTTAGCTGTGTGCACAAGCAACACAGACATGTTTTCTACATTCATTATTATAATTGATATTTAAAAATCCAGTTCGATGAATTATGTCATGCTCCAGAGCTATCAGGCAAGAGCATGACCAAGAAACATTTTTCTGAGAATAATCTGGATAGTACAAATGTACACCTTTCCTTTGGAACAAGAATGAGAAAAGGAGGGACTGTATTTCCTTGGATAACCCATTCCAAAGAGATACTCTGGACTGAGAGGGTGAAGTATGAAATACACATTACAGAATTCAAAGGTAAGTAACTGTTAGATTTTGGACCCATAAGTATTTGTATTAACTAAAGTAATGTGTCTGAGGGGCTTTTTTTTCCAGCACTTAATAACAGTGAATTATTGATCTCTGCATCCTCCTGATGCTCTCTTCTCCTTCCTTTATAAGAATTTTATCTTCTGATAAAGTGAGATTTGTTCTCTCAATTCCTTCATTCACCACTCCTGCCTTGGCCTCTGAGATTTGCTTAATTAATGTCCGTTCCCTTGCTTATTCTCTTTTCCATATATTTCAGCCTCATTTGAATAAGCACAAATAGATGCAAGGGGGGAAAACACTGATTCTGCTGCCTAATGTTCATGAACAATCTGTACACAGGCTCAATCCACTGTCAGTGTCCATCCATTCTGTCCCTATCCACATCAAATCAACATTAAGGGTTGCTTGATCACAAATGTGACTGTTCAGATACTTTAGTGCAGTTGTTCTCAACCTGGGATTCCCAGATGTTTTTGGCCGACAACTCCCAGAAATCTCAGCCAGTTTACCAGCTGTTAGGATTTCTTGGAGCAGAAGGTCAAAACCATCTGGGGACCCTAGGTAGAGAATAAGTGATTTAGTGTATATTGATAGTAGATTAAATTTTATAACTATTCAGTACAATGACATACTTGCACAGAACTGTGAAGACCGAAACATGAGCAACTAGACATGCATTTGTCCAGATGTCAGAACAATGCCTATCTCATCTAGTATTTTATCCTCATGTTAGTCAACCAGAAACCTACATGAAACATCAGGATTTTGGAAAAAATTACTTATCAGACTCATAAAATGTCCCAGGCAGCATGGCTAATGGTCATACTGCCATGGATATGACTATGGCACAAAAGGATAAAATTTCTGATCCTTAGTAACATTTACATGTCTTTAGGACATTTATAGGCCCATGACTGCAAAATATTTCTTAGAAATGCATTACTAGGGGCAAGATAGAAGAATATTCAAAAGAGTTTCATCAAAATATTAAATGAGATCTTTAGGGAATTTGAAATTAGCCTCTCAAATTCTGTAGATACCTGAGTCTATTGAATCTGCTTTTATCAGGCAGCAGTTCCACCATCTGAGCTTCTCAGAGATCAATGGCTTAGTTGGAAAATACATGGTTTGTATCTGAGTTCAATTCCAATATCCCCAATTACTGTACATAATCATGTATAAGTCGGCCTATTATATAAATCAAGGGCAGGTTTATCTGCCAAAATTATGTTTTTTAGTATTAACCATCAATAAGTCAAGAGTCATTCCATTAAGAGGAGGAAAATTCCAACCCCCGCTTACGGGAACAGCCACCCCTGGCCACCACCACCATTGTTGCACCCCAAGGCAGCGTGAGCACTGGAAACCAGACAGAGACCAATAATCATATAATATCTTTATTAAAACAATAATAAATTCAGGAAAGAATAAGTGGAAAGGTTGAGTGGATAATAGTCCTTTGTAAAAAGGTATGAATTAGTCCAAAGAGTTAAAGAGAAATGTCCAATATTATTGTCCAAAGTCCAGAAACCAAAACACGCTCAAAACTGTTGGAATGTTCTTGAGCGGGGAACAACAAGGAAGCAAGACTGAAGTACAAAGTCCAAAGTCACTTGGAAGTCTTTGATATCAAGGCAGGAACAAGATGAGGCTGAGGCCAAACTTGATTCAGGAACAAGGCAAGGAAGTAGACTTACTCCGGATCTACTCGGGAGTCGCGGCTCAGCTTGGCCGCCAGGATCAGGAAACTTGGCTTGGATAAACAGGAGCTGGAGTCGGTGAACTTTACTCAGGAAATCGCTACGTTGACACCGTAAAGTGTTCACAGTGCAAGACACTTTTATGGAACTTAGATCTGATCACAAGAAGGAAAGCCAAACTCTCTAAAGGTTCCCAAGGGAAAATCTTCTATTCATTATCCCCTCGAGATGCCAAGTGGTTACTCCTGCGGAGCCCTTGCTTTTCAGATCTCTGGCAATGCAGAAACTCCCTTCTGTTGAAGGACACATTCTCTGGGGAACTAAGAACATCTGGTTCAGCCATGGGAGTAATATTTCCAGTATCTCTCCCAATTAAGGAAGCATCCGAGCTATCAACAGCTGAGAGCTGTAATTGGAAGGAGTTCTGCGGACTAGGTAAAAAGTCAGAATAAGCTTCATCCTGATCAAAGTTCATTTCTGAATCAGGTTCAGAAACCAAAGGTGGCTGGGGTATGACAAACATTTTGCCACCAAGGCATTCAAAATGGCCTTTCATCTTTTACCTAATTGGGCAGCATATAAGGATCTCATCCTCCCAACCTTATCCCCACAATAGCCCAATTTGGTGGATTGGGCTGAGGGTCAAAGTCACAGGTGGGTTGGGACTTCCATATGGATATTTGCTATTCTTGGGAACACCTAGATTCTTTGGAATTCAGCATAACCAAATATGTGGTTAAAATCATTCAACTCTTCTTACCAAGCACATATTATAAAATAGATATGAAATCACACGATAGCAATAAAACATTTGAAATTCTCTCTTTCTCCTTCTTTCATTTTTGAACAAATAGTTCTTATTTGTTAGGAACAGTTTTCTCCTCTCTATCATTTTGTCATTCTAGCATTTTGTCTTGTTTTTCTTAATACATCTATAATTCTCCAGGCATTATGAGAAAA
The DNA here is from genome assembly GCF_035594765.1 of Anolis carolinensis. Lineage (NCBI taxonomy): Eukaryota > Metazoa > Chordata > Lepidosauria > Squamata > Anolidae > Anolis > Anolis carolinensis. Next base: position 193,306,416 of record NC_085844.1, read on the forward strand.
CAAATGAAAACAGAATAATAAGATTCAAACTCAGACTATGATGAATGTAAAATTAAAGGTTATTTTGCCTTTATATACAACAGTTCCGAGGAATTTCAGACAGTGGATGTATTGGATTTTGTATGCAGTTTCTGCAGCTCCCCAATTGCCATTCAGATCAAAATTTCCACTTCTGATTTAAATGGCTGTTCCAGTCCACAGACCAGGAATAGGATGATACTATTTGCTCTTGGGAATAGGTATGGGAAAGGGGGGAAAATACTAGATTAAATCCATTCACAAATAATAAGATTTGCATGTTTAGCTCCTGCAAGCTGCTTTGGTATTTCACATCTCTGAATGAAAAAGCAACACCCATGACTTTAAGAAAATAAAAGAAAGAAAAACATAGGAAGAAAGGAATTTGCATGGAAGAAAATGCTAAGTTACCCTATTAGTATTCTTAGCTACCAAAGGAAATAAACTGTTTTATTTGTAGTAGAAAAAGAGACAGAGAGAGCATGTCTCATCATTATTAGATTGTACGAGGAAACATGAGACTAGAGTTAGTGTGGTTCCTCTTACAAATCCCATCCACACATTAGCATTTTACTGCCCCACTAAACCCCACCACAAATGCGCACACACACTGAGTTTCAAGCCAAGCTCCTGACTCTATAGCAGAATTAAATCCTCTTCCCTCCTCATCCTCCCTTGCATAAGATCCTTTTAACTAAGGATGTAGGGAAAATTAATATTATCAATTTCAGTTATATTTTGGTTCCCTCAAGCATGCATTCCTACCTATCCCATTGTTCATATCAGGTTGCAAGACTTAACATTTCCACCCTCCATTGATATCTGTAGGCCAGGCAAGGGCAAACTTCAGCCCTCCAGGTGTTTTGGACTTCAGTTCCCACAATTCCTAACAGCACTACCACCAGAGAACCCATCAGTAACAAAATAATCCCCCAATGCCTATTATTTACAGCTCACTTACAACTACATCACACTCACCTAAATCAGCATCCCATGACGCTTCCACCCTGTCTTAGGAACAGAGCCCCACATCGGCCAACATACAACATTATGCGATTTCCTGTGGAGGCCCATCTCTAATCGGGGTGGAAGCTTCCTATGTTGTGCCAGGTCCAATGGAGCTAGCACAGATCCTCTGCAGAATTGCAATGCTTCCCACATGCATGCCGAGAGGGAGCTGACCAGGGTGACAGATTCACCCCACTGCCCCTTTCTTTTCACCACAAAGCCAGGTGAAGCGGGACACTTTGCCTGGCCTTTGTGATGAGGCCTTTACACTGAACCTCTTTTGCCATTTTGATGCCAAATCTCGCAGTAGGTGAAAGTTTCATTTGAAGTATAGTTCACAGACCTAGATCTCTGCAATGCAAAAGCTATGCCACCTGAAGAGCTTGAACAGTTACTTGGGGGGGGGGGATTAAAGAGTAATTATCATATCTTGTGGTATCTGTAGACTTCTACTTATGTAGATGTAGATTACTAGGTATATAAATAAAAGTAACTAATACTCCAAATTGTTTAATATACAAATGCAGAATGTGTGGCCATTCTGATGTTGTTGCCTGATGTTACTGCAACTACCATGATCTCTTACTATCAAATATGATGCCTAGAGTAGATTGATGTTATTATCTAGTAATATCTGGAGGTTCACATGTTCCCCAGTCTTGATTTAATGTGTGCTGATGCCATTGTTATAGAAAGTAAAAGAAAGGCTCTTCAAATATAATCTTGAACACATCAAAGAGCGCACCTACAAACTCTGCTGAGGGTCATCTTGACTTTTTCATGAGCTTTGGAGTGGCACCAGTAAGATGAGATCCAGCTACTTTCTCAACCGAATGGCTCATTCACCACAAATAAGTGAAAGTGCACAGCAACAAGTTAAAAGCTTAAAAAAACCTCTTCCACTTATTTCCCATTTTCAAAAAGATGCAGCAACAAGCAGAGAAGGTCCAGGGTAATTTTAAAGTGTAGGCGAACAGAAATTTTGGCGCCTCCCCGCCCAAAACCAATAACTGAAAATTAAAAGCGTTGGATAAGCGAAAATGTTGGATAAAAGGAAGGATTAAGGAACAGCCTAAATAAAGAACAACACTCGGGGGAAATCCAGACAGGAAGCAATCAGGGGCAGCTAACACCTCCCAAAAAAAGATTCTCCCAGGCAAGAGGAAGCCAGGCCTTGAAGCCACAGGGCCATTTAATACTAATCAAGGTGATTAATTACAACATCCACGCCTGCCTCCCAACAGACAAGAGCTCTTTCTCCCACCCTGGACATTATTCCACAGACAAATAAACCCCACTTGCCTTGCTTCCAACAGACGGCTTCCAGAAGGCCGGAAGGGCCGACGCGGGCTCCAGAAGGCCCGCCCGGCCCACCGGAAGGGCCGACGTGGGCTCCAGAGTGCCTGACGTAGGCTCCAGAAGGCCTAGAGCGGGCTCTGGAAGGACCGTCCGGCTCACCGGAAGGGCCAACGTGAGCTTCCGGAGCCTGAATCACATCCATGGATGTGGGCTGGCAGCAGCCTGGCTCCCCCCTTTGTGCCCCTTTAGGTTGGAGGAGGAGGAGGCGCTGAAGGAGGAGGAGGAAGCCACGGCGGTGGCACGGCCACGGGTGGCACCCGGGCGTGCCTCGAATGCGCGCCCCCTGTTGGTGTGCGCCATATGCGGTCACTTCAGGTTGCCCACACGGTTGGTATGAACTAAAAGGCAGAAGTATTTTAATTCATATTCAACAAAAACATCCCAATTCTTATTAATTATTAGTATCACCTTTCAAGCTGTGGAGTGTGCTCCAAGCCTTATATGATCACTGACCCGTGATAACTTTCAGAAGACTGGAGTCTCATGTAGAGTCCTTATGAGGCTATAACTCCATTAACCTCTGACCTTGCACTCTGTATTATCTTTTATGGACACTGTACTGGCTCAAGCCAAATTTCATTGAGATATCTTACCATGCTGGTTGGCAGAAGACTAAAGAATGGCCTTTTAACCTTTTTCTTCAAGGACTCTTGGGGCTAACATCAATACAGATATCAGAAAGGAATGAATTCAAAACCCACAAAGGTGGCAGATTATCAAGAAATGATGGTTTTTTGGTGGGGAAAACATATTGACAGTGCTTCTGTAAGAAGTTCTGAAATACTCCCCCACCCATCCTGCTCCTGCCCACGTATCTAATATTTTTCTCTGCTGGTTTTCTCTTCTGGCTATTTATATGAGAGATTTCATTTTAACGGTCATTGCTCCATCCTATCTAATTCTAGAATTTGTAGTTTGTGATCCACTAGAACTCTCTGGCTGAGTATTCTAAATAACTTTCCCTAAACTGCAAATTCCAGGATTTCACAGGACACAACAATGGAATTATAGCCCTCTTAATGGAACCATAGCATTGTAATCCTGTAATATGAAAAATCCATAGACCTCTTCACTTTCATTTCCATCTTTCCTTTCCACCAAATGTATGTGGGACTGTGAAGAGATGTTGGGGAGAACAGATAGGAGATTGCAGAGGCAAAAGAACAACCCGCTGCATTTTTCTTCAATTTCATCTTCTCTAGTAAATCATGCAGTAGCAATAAACAGATATAAAACACCATAGTACAGAAGTCCCCCACCAGCCTTATTTAAATCTTTGCATTAAGTCTACTTTAAAGCTGGGAGCTGTTCCAGCAGCAGCTAAATTTAGAAAGAACTACAAAGTGCTCCAGCTGAGAGATGGAGGTGTGCTAGTTGGTGGAATCCAAACGGGCAGATAATCAGACTGAAAAATTTTGCCTTTTACTTGTCATGGCCTTGCACAACAATTGATTGAGTTGTGGGGGAACACATAGTTTGACATTTTCCCATACATACACACACACCCACACCAGGAGGGATGGAGTGCTGGCCTGATGCTTAGCTGTTCTGATTTTATATTCCAGGCACAACATGGGAAGAAAAGAGTAAAAGTGTCTCCACTGCTACCATCGTTTGCAGTATATCATGTGTGCTTAACTTGTATAGGTGAATTCATCATAATGCCCCACATCATCTACTAACCTGAGCATAATAAAGTGGCTTGTGAACTATAAATTCAGAATATCAGATTGTACATTCTTGGACTATAGTTCAAAAAAGCCACTTTTACAAGGTCTGTTTTGAATCCTTCTAGTGAGTGACAAGGAAGACTCAAATGCTGTCCCCAGAACCTCTTTTTCTCTAATGACATCCAGATATTTGTTGGTACTAATAAATACCAAAAAGCCCTCTCTTATATCTTCAGACAACTTTTTAGAAATGACACAATCTGCATAATTCCCAATTTGCAATTCATAGATGTCCCAGATGGCTCTCGATGGATGCAAAACTTCAGCTGTTTTGGGTGAACATCAGAATCCTACTATATAACAGTTACTGAACGGTGCTCTCAGTCAATACAGAACTCCCAAATGAATGAATCCCATGAGGCCTCTGAATCTAGTCATGTGAGTTGTACTTTTGCACTGGCTAATGAATTATAAATTTATGAATTGCTTAGTAATAGTCTGCAAACAGCACACACCAAATTAATGAAATATGAATTAACAAAGTGTGACTAGCCAATTGTTAAGCCACAGAAAATGACAGTTTGCAACAACAAAAGAGCAGTTTCTTCATCAGCTTCACCCAAATGTAAATGGTATTTCATAAAACCAAAAACAGATCTACAAATTTAAATAATTTGAAATGAGAAAAGTTCATCTAGCTCTTTATAAATCTAGTCATTGCATTTGACAACTATGTGTGCCAGAAGCTTGAATACTGGTTTCAATTTGAGAAGTATGACATGGAAGTGAAAATGAGTTTATGTGAATCTTAGATCTGGGTGAAATTATGAAGCAAAAAAAGCAGAGCCCTAATACTAAAATGTCACTTACACAATTTTCCAGGGATATGAATTATGTGGACCATGGGGCACATGTGGTTTTAGGGCAGAATTCCCTGCTCCCAATCCCTCTCAAATGTCCAAATTTAACTTTTCACCAAAAATTCTCCATGAGTGCATGGGCCCACCTCAAAAGAGCTGAAAATCTGTGCAACACATGACCAGAAGTAATTGAGACATCTCTCCTCACTTCAAGAAATCTCTGGTGGTCTATACAGGGGTAGGAAGTCCTGAAAATGAGCTCATGATTCTCAGCGCATTACTATGCCTTCTTTAAGCAGAGCTGGTTCTCACTTGGCAGAGAAATTCTCATGTGGTATACACTCTATAAGGAACAAGATATTTTGTAGCCCCAAGCATACGTTTGCCCTTTTTACCTCAGGGCTAACAGGGATTGGATGACCCTTGTGGTCTCTTCCAACTCTTAGGATTATTGACTCTGCATCTGATTAAGTTGATATTACTATCTGGGATCAGTCTGACACTAGAGTCTGAAGGCTGAAAAGGCATACAGGAAGGGAATACACAATGAAATAGATTTAAGTTTGGGATGAGTGAAAGCCAAATGACAGATCAGCAGTGAGACAGAAAAACAGCAGTGGTTGGTGTGTTACAGAGAAGTGTGACATGGAAGTGAAAATGAGTTTATGTGAATCTTAGGTCTGGGTGAAATTATGAATAAAACAAGCAGCCTTCACAGTGGTATGGAGAAAGAATAGCAATGGCATGAGTGGCTAGGAAGAAAGAAAGAGATATGGAAGGTTCAGTGGAAAGATGGGTGGCTTCTCCTCAATTTAAGAAGCAATCTTTAGTAAATTATAGAATCATAGAATTATAGAGTTGGAAGAGGCCTCATGGGCCATCCAGTCCAACCCCCTGCCAAGAACCATGAAAATCGCATTCAAAGCACACCCAACAGATGGCCATTCAGCCTCTGCTTAAAAGCCTCCAAAGAAGGAGCCTCCACCACACTCTGGGACAGAGAGTTTAACTGCCGAACAGCTCTCACAATGAGGAAGTTCTTTCTAATGTTCAAGTGGAATCTACTTTCCTGTAGTTTAAAGCCATTGTTCCATGTCCTAGTCTCCAGGGCAGAGGAAAACAAGTTTGCTCCATCCTCTCTATGACTTCCTTTCACATATTTATACATGGCCATCATGTCTCCTCTCAGCCTTCTCTTCTGCAAACTAAACATGCCCAGCTCTTTAAGCCGCTCCTCATAGGGCTTGTTCTCCAGACCTTTGATCATTTAGTTGTCCTCCTCTGGACACATTCCAATTTGTCAACATCTCCCTTCAATTGCTGTGCCCAGAATGTACAGTAAGGGAAGGGAAAGAGAAAAAAGAGATGGGGATTAAACTTCAGACATAGTCACCCAATTACATAGGAAGTATGGGATGCTGACTTTAGCATCTAATTGTGACATAAACCATCTTTGACATAGAACTTTTAAAAATCTTTTAATTAATGTTTTGCCTAACTACAAGCTCAATTTCTATTATTTTATTTCTTATCTATCCTATATTGAATACCGAAGAGAAGGCCCACTAAAATTAAGATTGTTAATGGATTGTAATTCTTCCCATATTATTTACTAATTCCATATCTCATGACTTTGTGGTTTACATAATCCTTCCATTTTGAATTATGACCATCCTTTTTCTTTTCTTTTTTCATGTCAGGAGCAACCTGAGTCACTTCTGGTGTGAGAGAATTGGCCGTCTGCAGGGACATTGCCGGGGGATGCCCAGATGTTTTGATGTTTTTACCATCCTTGTGGGAGGCTTCTCCCCGAATGGAGCTGGAGCTGATAGAGGGAGCTCATCCGCGCTTTCCCCGGGTGAGATTCGAACCTGGCAGCCTTCAGGTCAGCAACCCAACCTTCAAGTCACGAGGCTTTGATCCACTATTCCACCGGGGGCAACTATATGACCATCCTATCTCTCAGCTATGAAGATTATCTCTCAGCTCAATAGCTTTACCATGGCTTGCCCAATACCACATCACTACACAAAGTGCACTCTTCCCTGCTAACATGAGGTATACCGCATGGCTATGTGAATTATACTGTGTTCCTCCAGACAAGATAAATATTACTGGAGGTTTTAGTCTTTGTTTTTATAGTTCACAGGATGTGGGTGTAATATTTCTGTTTCCCCACACTATTTTCTGCTAATTCCCAGTACCAGCTGCAACATTTTATTTCTACACTTTAGTTGAATTTTTAATTTGAGACATATCGAAACACTATTGAAACACTTCTTTTTCTTGCTTTCTCTTTTTCAATTCTTCCCCTTTTTAGAGTTATAGAACATTAGTGAATTCATGAAATTCTAATAATATGCTATAGCAATATCAGAAAAGAGAAGAATTCCCCATTCACATTAGACCACCTAAAATAGGTCCAATAAATTGTCAGAGCGCGATTCGGATAAACACACATGCAGCAGAAGACTCGCGTAGAAGCACTGGCACCAGTAACGAGGCTTGAGACTTCAGCTATCTATAAACAGGTTTACTGGCGAATGGAAAACTCTCACAAGACAATATACATACAGACAGAGTGCAAAGAGCAGATAACCAGAGAGAGAATACAGGAAGCAGAAGGCTATATATATAAACACCTCTGCTGTATGATGCAACACTCAGTTAACTCTTTACACACTTGCATAGTGGACAGCAGACAGTGCATGATGCAATCACAGTATATGATGCAACCCCCAGCACACATTGCATACATGACTCAATTACATTTAAACAAACCTATGTACAATCATTCCCACTTCAACAATTCCCCCTCTTTAAATGTAATTTAGTCACCATAGTTATATACACAGCTTGAACTCAATTCAATCATTTTCTTTTACATGTATGGGGAACATTTTTACAAGTTTACAACTCATTACACACAATCACCAACAATTATAGACTCATTCTTCAACAATTACAAATCTACCTCTACTAACAAAATCTTTTGCCACAGGTGTTTTATGAAACTTTGTTGGATCAGATAAAGTTGGTACTAAAGCATATCTCTTCTTCTCCACACTAACATGATTCAAATTTACCTCTTCTTTAACTTCTTGTTTCACCTGTGTGTCTATACCTTTGTTACTTGATCTTCTTGTTCCCTGTTTCTTAGGTGTACCTTGACTTACTTTCTTTGGTGGTGTGTATTGTGACTTCACTGATTCAATTACATTCTTTGATGTTTCTTCACTTTCTACACTGACTTTAGCCTGTTGAAAACCATGTAACTTGTCTACATTGGAATGTATGCTATTCCAATCCCCGGGTCTTTCAAAATAAGCCAACTTTGACAATTTCACCTTTGTAGGCGTCTCTAAGAACTTGTAAGACTTTTTGCTATACCCAATGAATGTCATTTCTTTGTATTTTTGTTTCTTACTTGCTCTCTCACTGGCTGGGATGACAATATTCGCTCTCTGGCCAAATATTCTCAAAAACTTGTAATTTGGTACATGATCATACAACTTTCGAAAAGGAATGTCTTGCATACACTCATCCCATAGCCTGTTTGTCAAATAATTACACGTGTGTAACACTTCTGGCCAATAGTTGTTAGCTATATGACTGTCTTTAAACATACACAATTTTATCACATTTAGTAGCTGTGCTCTTTTTTCAGCAACACCTTCTTCACTTTTCATTTGTTCAGTTTCAATCCAATTAATATTCTTTGACCTTAACAATGCTTTAAATTCACTGCCACAGACTCCTGCACCTTTGTCAATTATTAAAGTGTCCAATTTCTTTTCATACACATTTTCTACCAAATTTAGCCAATCACTCAGTTTTCTAGTTGCTTCTGATAAGTCTGCAAAGAAATATGCATAACCAAATCTGCTCATTCTTTCTACAATAAGCATCATATATTTAGATCCACCAGTACTTTTGTCAAAAGGTCCCTCAATATGAACATGTGCCTTCTCAAACATGCCATCCACACTTATTTTAGACTTCTTGTAAAATTTTACAGGCTCTTCCTTCACTTCATTACATATGGCACAATCTAAATCATAGTTACATGACTCCATTTTATAATTAGGGCACAACTTGAGTGTCTTCTTTAATGTTTCCATGCTAGCATGACCCATTACTCGGTGGAATAAATGCAGACAACGATCATGTTGAATTTGACCTCCTACACACAAAACTTCTACATTTTCTCCATCAATGTTGTTAACTTTTTCAAACATTTCATACATTCTGTTCCTTTTTACTCCTTTGCCAACCAATTTTCCTTCCCTATCATGAATATAGCAATAAATTCCTTTAAAGAACACTTTAAACTGTTGATCAGTCAATGTGGCTACACTTAACAAATTTGTCTTCATTTCTGGCACATACAAGACTTTCTCCCAATTCAATTTCAAACATGGAATGTAACAGGTTCCGAATTTAGAAAACCATTTAAATGACCCATCAGCCAATGTTACATCTGCACCTTCCAAATCTTGTACATCTCTCAACAGAGAAATATCATTAGTAACATGATGAGTAGCCCCTGAGTCCAAAACCCATTTATTACTTCTTTCGCTGTATCCAACTTCATTTGCAGCCATCAAAACTCTCGGCTCAGGATTGTTGTTCAGTCCACTCCTCTTGTGTCCACCTCTGGTTTGGCCTCTTTGATGTCTTCCTCTGTTCTGGCAATTTCTTGCTAAATGGTCTGGCCTGCTGCAAATAAAACATCTCCTTACAGCTCTCACACTCGCACAAGCAGCTGTCTGGCTCGGCATCTCTGGAGTTGACTCCCCCTCGCTCTGGTAACTTCTCCCACACGAGGCTCCTCTTTCAAACTCCAGCCGCTCAGCTTCTTCCAAAATCCTGGAACACACTAAATCCAGACTCAGATCTCCTTCTGGCACATTTTGCAAGGAATGTAACAGATGATCCCTATCAGCAGTTAAGCTGGACATCATAATACAAGCCTGTTGCTCTTTGGCAATCTGAACACCTCTGTTTTGGCATTCAATAAACAAATCTTTCATCCTCTTCACATGTTGCCTCACATCTGCCCCTTCTTCCAATGTAGTTCTATAAAGGCGTTTAGTCCAAATCATTTTTCCAAGAATACTCTGTCTCTGATGCACTTGCTTCAACACATTCCATACCTCCTGTGCAGTTTGCAAATTCTGCACATGAACCAACTGACTTGGCATTAAACTCAAAACCAATGTTGCCAGTCCTCTCTCATTTTTAACTGCATCTTGTTCCGTTCCTAATATAGTATTTTGTAGTCGTTCCCTGACTAACAGATGCTTTACATAAATACTCCACTCCTTATAATTTCCGTCATTTAATTTAGCAAAAACAGTCAAAGGATTTGAACTTGCCATTCTGCCTTTCCTGGAGGACCCTCGATTCCCCGAGATAAAGCCTTTAGCAGTTGACGACACACACGCTCAACACAGCCCGGAAGTCCTCACCACCACAGGATTTTATGGCTTTTTATGGCTTTTCCTTTGCACCTTCGCCTCGTAAATCTCTCTGAAGCTCAGCACGCTCCGCTGCAAATCACGGCTTTTCTGCTGCTACGGACAAAGTTTGCTTCCTTCAAAGACAAAACTCTCCCCCTCAAGCAGCTTAAGCATGGCTCAACGGAACGGCTTCCTTCACACAGCTCACAGCTCAGCTCACCACTCAGCTCACCCAGACTTCTGGCTCCACACAGACTGGTCAGTATACTGGGTACACTGGAAACTGGTCTGGTTCTGGCACAGTCACAGGTTCTGGAGTAGACTCTGGTGCTGGTTCAGCTGGAGTCACTGGTCCTTCTGCATTCTTCTGAACACTGGCGCAGGTCTGCTGGTCCTTCTGGGACTGGTTAAACTGGGTAAACTGGGCAAACAGGGAAGACTGGGCCCATAACCACTGTCAGAGCGCGATTCGGATAAACACACATGCAGCAGAAGACTCACGTAGAAGCACTGGCACCAGTAACAAGGCTTGAGACTTCAGCTATCTATAAACAGGTTTACTGGCGAATGGAAAACTCTCACAAGACAATATACATACAGACAGAGTGCAAAGAGCAGATAACCAGAGAGAGAATACAGGAAGCAGAAGGCTATATATATAAACACCTCTGCTGTATGATGCAACACTCAGTTAACTCTTTACACACTTGCATAGTGGACAGCAGACAGTGCATGATGCAATCACAGTATATGATGCAACCCCCAGCACACATTGCATACATGACTCAATTACATTTAAACAAACCTATGTACAATCATTCCCACTTCAACATAAATCTCTGCAAAGGAATGATTTAATAAAGAGGTGAGAAGAACTGGCAAAATCTGGTAAAGCTATACCATGAGAACATGTGAAAGAGCCCAGTATTTCCCTCTAAATTTGTATCTATAATATAAATTAGCACATGTACATTTCATACAATTGCATATTTTTCAAATGATGTGTTCCTTATTCTTTGCCACAAAGTAAGTGATCACCTTATGGAGTGCTGTACATGTTTATTTATTTATTTATTTATTTATTACATCACTTCTACCCCGCCCTTCTCACCCATCAGGGGACTCAGGGCGGCTTACAGTATAACCATACACATTAAAAACAATTTTCATCAAATTTAAAAATCCAGCAAGATTAAAAATTACAATAAAATTAAGAATAGCCATTAAAATATACATAATTATACATTTAAATATACATTTAAGGCGCTTTCCATGTTCATGTGGGGTCTGTCAGTAGGTCATATATTCTTATCTCATTTTTGCTGCTACTCATGCTCAAATGCCTGGTCCCATAACCACGTTTTTGTCCTCTTTCGGAAAGACAGGAGGGAGGGAGCCTGCCTGACTTCAATGGGGAGGGCGTTCCATAGGCGGGGAGCCACCACTGAAAAGGCCCTGTCTCTCGTCCCCGCCAGCCGCACCTGTGAGGCTGACGGGACCGCGAGCAGGGCCTCATCTGACGATCTTAAGCTTCGAGGTGGGTCGTAGCGGGAGACACGTTCGGACAGATAAGCTGGGCCGGAACCGTTTAGAGCTTTATAGGCTAAAGCCAGCACCTTGAATTGTGCTCGGTAGCTAATTGGCAGCCAGTGGAGCTGGCGTAACAGAGGAGTAGTACACTCCCTGTACGCCGCCCCAGTTATTAACCTGGCAGCCTCCCGTTGGACTAATTGAAGCTTCCGAACAGTCTTCAAAGGCAGCCCCACGTAGAGTGTGTTGCAGTAGTCTAAACGAGATGTAACAAGGGTGTGTACCACCGTGGCCAAGTCCGGCTTCCCAAGGTACGGTCGCAGCTGGCGCACAAGTTTTAATTGTGCGAAGGCTCCCCTAGCCACCGCTGAGACCTGGGGCTCCAGGCTCAACGATGAGTCCAGGATCACCCCCAGACTGCGCACCTGCGCCTTCAGGGGGAGTGTGACCCCATCCAGCACAGGCTGTAACCCAGTACCCTGTTCAGCCTTCCGACTGACCAGGAGGACCTCTGTCTTGTCTGGATTCAATTTCAATTTGTTGGCCCTCATCCAGTCCGACACAGCGGCCAAGCACCGGTTCAGGACCTGGACAGCCTCCTTAGTGACAGGTGGGAAGGAGTGACAGAGCTGGACATCATCTGCGTACAGATGACACCGGACCCCGAAACTCCTGATGATCTCTCCCAGCGGCTTCATGTAGATGTTAAACAACATGGGAGATAACACAGAGCCCTGCGGGACCCCACAAGTCAATGGTTGTGGGGCCGAGGAGGCATCCCCCAATGACACCATCTGGGACCGACCCTCCAGGAATGAGTGGAGCCACTGCAAAACAGTACCTCCAAGTCCCATTCCCGCGAGGCGTCCCAGAAGGATACCGTGATCGACGGTATCGAAGGCTGCTGAGAGGTCCAGCAGAACCAGCAGGGACACACTCCCCCTGTCCAGTTCCCGGCGTAGATCATCGACTAAGGCGACCAAGGCTGTCTCAGTACCATGCCCCGGCCTAAAGCCAGACTGTGCCGGATCCAGAAAATCAGTGTCAACCAAGAAACCCTGGAGCTGCGAAGCAACCACATGTTCCAAGACCTTGCCCAAATAGGGGAGATTGGAAATAGGCCGAAAGTTTCCGAATTGAGTAGGATCCAATGATGGCTTTTTCAACAGCGGCTTGATCACAGCCATTTTTAGGCTCGCTGGAAACTTGCCCTCCCGAAGGGAGGCATTTACCACCACCTTCACCCACTCGGCCAAACCCCCTCTGGCTTCTCTCACCAGCCAGGATGGGCAGGGGTCTAGGATGCATGTGGTCAGTCTCGCCTCTCCCAGGATCTTGTCCACATCCTCGAGCTCAACCAATTGAAATGAATCCAACAAAACTGGACAAGCAGGTGCACTCGTTACATCCTCAGAGACTGCCGTTAATATGGTGTCAAAGTCGGAACGGATCAGAGCGACTTTGTCCGCAAAGAACCGAGCAAATGCTTCACAGCGGGCTGCCGAGTTATCAGGGCTCCCACCTTGATTGGTGGGAGTTAACAACCCTCTGATGACACGGAACAGCGCCGCCGGACGGTTCTGTGCGGACGCAATGTTGGCCGCAAGGTGGGCTCTCCTTGCAGCTTTGATTGCCGCGGCATATGCCCTAAGATAGGAGCCTAGCCGTGTTCGGTCTGACTCGTTATACCCTGATCGCCACACGCACTCTAGTTCCCTCTTCTTTCGCTTCATCGCTGCCAGCTCCTCAGTAAACCAAGGAGCTGGTTTAGCTCGGTTACTCGAGAGGGGACGCTCCGGAGCAATCGTGTCTATTGCCCTAGTCATCTCTCCATTCCAGAGAGAGACCAGAGCATCAACAGGATCACCTGCCGAGGAGGCGGGAAATTCCCCAAGAGTGGTCAGGAATCCTTCTGGATCCATAAGTCTCCTGGGGCAGACCATTTTAGGTCCACCACCCCTGCAGAGGTTGGGGGGCGCAGTAAGTCTAAACCTGATCAGGTGATGGTCGGTCCATGGCAACGGAGCGATGGTGAGCTCCTCCACACCGCCACCTTCCTCCCATCCCTGACAGAAGACCCAGTCCAGTGTGTGTCCCGCACTGTGGGTGGGGCCTGTTACTAATTGGGACAGCCCCATGGTTGCCATGGCGGCCATGAAGTCCTGAGCTGCACCTGAGAGGTTGGTCTCGGCATGGACATTGAAGTCCCCCAGCACTATGAGCTGCCGGGACTCCAACGCCAGGCCCGAGACCACCTCAGCTAGCTCAGGCAGGGAGACTGTAGTGCAGCGGGGTGGTCGGTACACTAACAGAATCCCTAATCTGTCCCGGTCTCCCACCCTCAGGTGGACACATTCAAACATGGTCGACTGTGGGACGGGGCACCTGGTCAGGGGGATGGAATCCTTATAGACCACCGCGACCCCACCTCCCCTCCCTCCAGATCTCGGCTGGTTCTGTACGGAATAACCTGGCGGGCAGAGCTGGGTGAGATTAACTCCTCCCATCTCGTCCAGCCAGGTCTCCGTAATACATGCCAGGTCTACATGCTCATCCAAGATGAGATCTTGGATGAAAGATGTTTTTCCGTTCACTGACCTGGCATTAAACAGCACCACCCTTAACCTGGAGGGACCACCATCCTGGCTACCCAGATTAGCTATGTCAGGAGACCGTTTTGGAACTATTAATGTCCTACCAAAAACCCTAGGCCGAATTAAATGATTTGGTCTCCCTTTCCCGTATCTCCCCCTCCCAGACACCACCTCTATAGGGGCTCCCCACCCATCAGAACACCCTCCTCCCCTATCACACTGTCCTTTCCCTTTCTCTTCCCCTGGTCCAAACGATGTTATTTGGTTTACTAGTTTTCTGTTATAGATTGGCATCCTTTCACACCCATTCCCTTCCCCCACCCTGCAGTCCCCATAACCCTCCAGCCTCCCCCACCCCCCTCCAACAATACAAAGTGCAAATGCAGTTGTAAAGTGCAGAGGGTGCATGAGCAGCATAGGTATAGGGGTCTGAGCTGACTAAAGTGCAAGGCAGGCAGTGGGGATTATGATGGTGAACTAATTCAATATGGTGCAATATGGTATTATAAGGTGCCAGGGCAGGACCAATTAGAGATGATAGACTTAGTAAACTAGTCAGGGGGACCAGGCTTCACAGTGCATAATAGTTATTATAACAGCATTTAAAGATTGTTATAGCAGCAATATATAAATAATGAGTGGACCTCAGTAAGACAGACTCTTAGTTAAATAGCCAATGCTGGGGAAAGCGAGGAGGGCAGTAGGCCTGCAGCAAGAGACAGAATGATTTTAAAGTCAGTTCCTCTGCCTTCTTCCTCCGGATGGCTTTGGAGTTTTAAAAGTCTTCCCTCCCTTCTTATGTCCACTCACCAGCGCTGGGAAAAAGGGAGGGGGGCAGTAGGCAAGGAGTCCAGAGGCAGCAACAGGCAGACTGGCTGGAGATGTTTCTGGCCTCTTCTGCAGCACAACAGCAGGCCTCTGAGCCCTGCCAGGACCTTGTGGACTCAGGCTTTATAGATGGTCCTTCCTAGGAAGTGCTGAGTCACACCCAGATGGAAAGGGCCTGGGGCTGCAGTCTACTCACAAGGAGTCCTAGAGGCAGCAACAGGCAGACTGGCTGGAGATGTTTCTGGCCTCTTCTGCAGCACAACAGCAGGCCTCTCAGCCCTGCCAGGGCCTTGTGGACTCAGGCTTTATAGATGGTCCTTCTTAGGAAGTGCTGAGTCACACCCAGATGGAAAGGGCCTGGGGCTGCAGTCTACTCACAAGGAGTCCCAGAGGCAGCAACAGGCAGGCTGGCTGGAGATGTTTCTGGCCTCTTCTGCAGCACAACAGCAGGCCTCTCAGCCCTGCCAGGGCCTTGTGGACTCAGGCTTTATAGATGGTCCTTCCTAGGAAGTGCTGAGTCACACCCAGATGGAAAGGGCCTGGGGCTGCAGTCTACTCACAAGGAGTCCCAGAGGCAGCAACAGGCAGGCTGGCTGGAGATGTTTCTGGCCTCTTCTGCAGCACAACAGCAGGCCTCTCAGCCCTTGATGTTATCAAGATGTACTTGATACATCTTGTGATAGGACTCCACTGATCTTCCCCTTTTGGGTCAAAGGAAATACTGGATTCTGCAAATCATTTGGTAAGCAGACATGATAAAATTCCAACTCTGTGTAACAGCTGAGAAACCAGAAAATCTGTTCGTCTATATGGGAAATGGCTGGAAGTTGTTTTTACAATTCCCATCCATGATCGGGTCTCTATATGACTGATCAGGTGGGGTTGTTTTCTTGCTTCCCTGCTGTGTTTATATTAAGCTGGAAGGTCTAATCTTGAAATGTGAAGGCATCTAGCTAGATGGGTTAGCTGCAACTAATAAGCTTCTGATCAGCTATGAATTTTCATAAATACTGGAGCTGGACTATCAAATCATGTGCAATGAATCAAGATGCTGATACAAACACACACATAGCTCTAGTAGATTTTTTTTTGTATAAGTATGGCTATCTGGGCTCTATCCAATGGACTTGGGTACAGGTCTTGACCCTGACTGTGTGCCAGTCAGTTGGGATCTCTCTGCTGTTGTCTGTTTGGAGCTCCCAACAATAGAAAGGAGAATGTAAGATCTTAGGTTAGTACACTTCTTGTATCTCTTTTTCCCTGCCTGTGATCTAATGAAAACCACAAAACCATCATTTGTGCTGCCTTTACAACCCAAGGACTTCTTGCCTTTGGCAAAACACTGTGAGAGCAACTTCTTTTGCTACATTGGAACCAGCTGATAAAAAAGCACTCTGATAAATTGAGGGATGGAAGATACATAAATGACTTCCGAGAATATGGCAGCAATTGCCTATATAAATTTCACAACATGCTGGAAGACTGTAGTCCAAAAAAAGTAACCTTTTCAAGCTTCTGCTCCTTAACCAATTCTAAAATTATGCAAATGAGTCATAGATATAAACCATTTCTGAAGAATATAAAAGCTCTGGCATTAATTTCAAAATTATATAGTGTTTACAATAGGCAGGGAATCTCAGCATGGCTTAAAGATGTTTTTAACTAGAAAGGCTGGAGGGATTTTCAGGACAAAGAATGCAGGTTTAAGATTCTTATTCAAACTGTTGTCATGAATAGTTGTGTTTGTCAAAGCCATTATTACAGTGAATCCTTTATGTACATGATCATGATATTATCTTCTCATTTTCATACTATTCTTTTCATTACATTATTCAGTCCCGAAGAGAGATGTTTGTTATTCCTGTATCACTGAATGCTGCTATTATTTCTCTGCTATTTCTGTACTGAGTACTGTGTTATCAGTAAGAAGCCTAATTCATTCCACTTACTATCTTGTGACTTTGGTTGTTATCAGTGATTCAGCTATACCTAGTGGGATGCAAATTGATGCTCAAATTAACAGATGTTAGTCCATGAAAATGTATGCCATGGGTGGGGAGTGTATGACCTTCCAGAGGTTGTTGAACTACAACTCTCATTATTCATGGCTGCTGCCATGCTGGCTGAAGCTGATGGGAATTAAAGTCCCCCAACATCTGGAGAGTTGCATGTTTCCCACCCCAGTTTATGCCATAGAAAATATGTTGGCCCTTAAGGTATTTCCAGATTCTTTGATGATTTTTCTGCAGCAAATTGACACAGATGATCTTCTGAAATATGTCACATTGTCTGACAAGATTCAGTTTAGTCATAAGTAATGTTTCTCTTCCACAATCAGGAGCAGTACAGGGGTTGCCAGCCAGGATTTTGCCTCTGGTCTGGACGGGGGCTGCATTGCTTGCCTCCTCCTACGATGTTTATCTCATCAGCTTGTGCTGAAAGCATCAAATTTGGTTCAGTCTTTAATAGCCCAGGAGCGTGCTGACAGGAACACTTTGTTAACAGTCTCTGAAATCTAAATCCACCTTGCCTTTCACCCTTCTATTCATTTCTCTTCACTCTTTTGAAATTTATAGTCTAACAACACATCCAGTCACATTTTCTGAACTAATGTGTGTCTCTTGAGCTCCAGTTTAATATACAACGGCAGCACTGCAGCAGGAAGGTACAAAATTCTTCTTGACCCTTGACCACTGGTGACAAGAGCTGGGAGTAAAACCTCCATCCTGCGGGCTTGTAAATCACAAAGCACATTTTTGGTAGATACTGAGGAGTATCAAAATTCTGGGTGGAGGATGGGGGAAAGCCAAGAGGAGAAAGAATTTTAACCATTTGCCATATTTGAGATTAAGGAATTTATGCTCAATTGTTACCAGAGTGCAATCCTCTGTTCCTATGCTCCTTATTTCATGGGACAGCTCTTCCCTCCTTCCTTCCTTCCTTCCTTCCTTCCTTCTTTCCCACAGGAAGAAGCCCTACTAAGGATCAAGAGAACAAAGACAAAGTATACTTGACCAGGCTGCCTAGATTATCCTAGGAGTTGCAGTTCAAAAAAGTAAACAAAAAACTCTACTGTGATAGAAATCCTCTAATTACATTTAAAAACAAGTGTCCACATGCTTCAGACATGAGCATGGGACCTTTTGTAGCTATTAATGCCCACCCTTTCTCCGCATTCAGATCTAATCAAAGCAATATTTATCACTTATCAACTGAACATTCAGAAGATTTCAAATGTCCTTTCAAAAAGGATTTAAAATATCAATCCGATCTCTTAATCTTCTCCAGCAACAACAACAAATCCTCAGTTCCATTCCTTAGAACAATAAACGCAGATGTAAAACCAATTTTTCAAAGTAAAAAAAAACAATTAAAAGAAGCCAAAACGTCAAAGCAGTAAAAGGTCATTATTATTAGCTGGGATACATTCAGAGATCTCTGTTCAACAACAAATCTCTTCAAATTAGAACCACAGAATGATAGAGCAATAGAGTTGGAAGAGAGCACATGGGCCATCTAGTTCCTGCCATGCAGGAAAAGCACAATCAAAGTACCCCCAACAGATGGCCATCCAGCCTCTGTTTAAAAGCCTCCAAGGAAGGTGCTTCCACCACACTCCGAGGCAGAGAGTTCCACTGCTCAACAGCTCTTACAGTCAGAAAGTTCTTCCTAATGTTCAGGTGGAATCTCCTTTCCTGTAATTTGAACCCATTGCTTCGAGTTCTAGTCTCCAGGACAGCAGAAATCAAGGCTGCTCCCTCCTAATGATATCCTTTCACATGGCTATCATGTCTCCTCTCAACCGTCTCTTCTGCAGGCTAAACATTCCCAACTCTTTATGATTAGATGCCAAGCAAACAACTCTGGAAAGAGAATTCCAAAGGCAGGTGTTCAGAGAAGACCCTTTCTCCCAATGCCATCTGCCTCATTTCTTACCATGGAGGCCCCTGACCATGTTTTTTTTGGTTTTGAGATCATGATGTTAATTATTTTCTCAGTCCTGATCATAACTGGTTTTTCAGTCATGACCTCAGCTGGTTTTTCAGTTAACCAGTGGAATGAAAAGCCACCCAAGCCCATACATTTGGTTGGAAAAGACACCAGGATGGAACCCAAGTATGATTGGGCATTATTGATCAGAGGGAGGTTACCAGTTTTTGACCACAACTTCTATAACCCTCAGACAGCATAATCAAGGATTATGGATTTGTAGTACAATCTATCTGGAGGGCACCCTGTGTAGATAAAACTGAGGCTGGTGGACTAAAGGATTAAGCAACATTAATTCAATTAGCTATGAAACAGGTTGCATATCTTCTCCATGGATTGTGTGTAGGCTACTGCATATTCACTGGAAAGCTGCATGAGTTATGGGGAATAAATGGAAAAGGTACCTGCTGTTATGAAGTGTGGGCAGTCAAAAGAAGTGGCCAATTAACATAAGGAATGTGATTTCTGCAATTATGTAAATGCAGCCTAATTAACTTTTCCCTTGTTTTTCAAATCCTCTCCTCAATTAACTTTGGAAATCTTATGTTTGTTCTCCGTTATTTCCATCCCTCATGTTTTACTCCCAGAGTAATTTTGCATTATTTCTGGTCCCTGTAATATCACTAGGTTGAATATCATTTGCACATTTAATTTGCTTGATGTTTACTTTTCATTTCAGCCCATTTATACCCCCAAAAGTTAGGAAAATCAGGTACACCTGTCCATTCTGCTGGATCCCATCATTAGACTGGATACATTTTTTTCTAGATAGTACGCAGCTCACAATACACCTGTTAAGAATGCCTATCATGTGCAATGCTTAACTAAATGGCATCTTCACTGCAGAAAGATTCCTGTAAAAAATGTCATCATGGAATAATCAAATCCTAGGATTCCCTAAGGCAGTGGTTCTCAACCTGTGGGTCTCCAGATTTTTTTGCCTACAACTTCCAGAAATCCCAGCCACTTTACCAACTGTTAGGATTTCTAGGAGTTGAAGGCCAAAACATCTGGGGACTCACAGGTTGAGAACCACTGTCCTAAGGTGTTAAAGTGGAATCATAGCAGCACAATTGTGTAGCATGAAATCCCCTTTCCAACACCATATGATATTGCTGGGGCCAGCCATGGCTATTTTGGCCATTGTAGAGGTTGCAATCCAATATATCTTGAGAGTATGTGGTTGAAAAAGCTGATACAAGACAAAAACAGTTCAAATGGTCCAAAAGTCTAATCCAGTGTAAGCAGCCTCCCATGCATATTACAAGGGAAAGGACGTGAAAATATGTATTTGCAAAGATTTTTCTCTACCTTCCTTCAGGAAGCAACTGAAGACTTGGATGTTTCGGCAGGCCTTCGGAGATAGTCATTAATTAATCAGCCCCAGTGGGTTTTTAATAATTTATCCTGTTTTTATTACGGTCTTACCATTTATGTGTTTTAAATGAAATTTTTATCTTGTATTGTTGTTTATATTGATATATTCTATTATTGTTTTATCTTTTTATATTGTGATTGTATTGTGTTGCTTATATTTTGTTCTTATTTTGTTTGGGCCACTGCCCCATGTAAGCCGCCCCGAGTCCCCGTGGGGAGATGGTGGCGGGATATAAATAAAGTTTTATTATTATTATTATTTTAATTTAATCACCCCATCATAAAGGATCACCTCCTCCAACCTAAACTATAATCATTTTAAGACACTGCTTTTGGGTTTCTTTATGTTCCCTCTCATCCCTGTTATTCTAGAGGAGACCCAAGGCATCATTCTTAAATCAGACACCACTTCTGGGCTTTCTTATGGACCCTCTCAACCGGCTTACTCTTGAGAAGACAGAAGGCATCATTCTTAAGAGAGACACCATTTCTTTCCATGGGCTCCTCTGCTCTCCTTTCCAATCTTCTTACTCTCAAGTAGAGGTGAGGCATCATTTGTAAGGAAGACCCCTCCCCTCACTGGGCTCCTCTCCTTTCCTCGCAATCTCATTGCTTTCAATCATGGAAGTTCGAAACAAAGTTTAAAAGCAGTAGGGAAATTTCGAATGCCAAGATTACTATGAAGGAGAAATGACAGGAAAAACAAAGTGGTGATATTTCAGTATTTCGAATGATTCCATTATTTTTAAAAATTACCATGAAGCAGGATTTTGGGAGAAAAATGTCAATGTTTGTTAGGATACTGACTATAGCAGTGATTCTCAACCTTTGGGTCCCCAGGTGTTTTGGCCTACAACTCCCAGAAATCCCAGCTAGTTTACTAGCTGATTTCTGGGAGTTGAAGACCAAAACATCTGTGGACCCACAGATTGAGAACCACAGGCCTATAGGAATGCCCACCATTAATACAAATCACTGAAACAATTCAACATGGGAAAATTTGACAGATCCCATGTTTTACCATTTTCTCTAATTTCCACAAAAATCATGAACACAGAAGACGATTTATCCCTGTCTCCTGTCCAGGGGGCGGATGGAATACATGTGATGAGGTCATATGTCTACATTAAGATCTGCATCAATTGCTGTTACAATGGGCTCAAATATTGGGTGGGTGTATGTGGCTTTGACAAAACAAATGTCACCTTGATTAAAGGGCTGAATCAATGAGGTTGCATTGGGTGGCAAGAAGACAATAACAGTATTTTTATTTTCATGTGAAACAGATTAGGTATGGCCAGATGCATTGTCAGTTATTAATCGGACTTTAAACAGCTAAGTTTCTTGTGGCAATAATTATATATTTTTTTACTTCTGGGATGGATGAAGCATTGGTGAAAACATTTGTTAAACAAGATGGCTGTCAACCACACTTTTGTATCATGCTGCCAGAATACAGCCAGATAAAGCTTTTTTTTCGTTGGAAAAAGCACATGGCTTCTTTGATCAGTACACCATAGTTAGTTATATTTATATCATATGTCCTGGAGAGTTGCCACATAAAACCATTTAACATGTCCTTCCATGCTTTATGCCCTGGTGCTGCCTTTACAATTTTTTGAATATAAATTCTAGTAGGCGTTTTTCCATAAAAGCCCAGGTTCATCACAATTGAACACCTGATTTAAATGGCATTCTGGAAATGAGGCAGTAGAATCTTAATTGGGAGACACAACCTACAGTGTTAGTGTTAATTTTTTATTCCATGCCTATCCCTAAATCTGTGCAACAATTCCTTACTTGCAGTAAATGTCTTGGTGACATTCATTTCAGGGGATGCCCTTCCAAGGCCTTTGCACAGGCCCAGTGCTTTCTGGTAAAAAAAAAAAAGCCTTGCTATCAAGAGAGAACACATTTTCTGTTCATGTCTTCTAGGCCATTTCTACTCTGGATGTATTTCACACTCTGGACATAAATTGGAGGCGCCATGTTAAAACTACCACAAATTTCTTCTTTCCTCTTCACAGTTTCTCTGATGAAAGATTCACTTTTTTCATTGCAATCTCAGAACAGATTTTCTTTCTCCCCTTATTAGGTCCAGAACTTCCATCTTTATCACTTGTCTGCTGGGCATTATTTTAAAAAACATGAACACTTCACCACCACAGCATCTTCTACAACCATGATTTCTTCACTATGACATTTCCTTCACCTCAACCTCTACTCCACCACAATCTCTTAAAAAAACAATCAACACTGAATATGGACTGATGCAAGGAGCATGATTTAGCATAATGTTGTCTTTGCGTGTAACTAAAAATGTGTAAATCTGTGTAATACACAGGCCTACTGCAGTAGCGTTCAAGACTAGACAAAGGCTTTTCTTCAGAGCATTGAGTTCAAGAGATGCCCAACAACAAATGTGCACATGGAATTTAGGAATTAGTTCCTTTGACAATCAAAACAACATCACCAACCTGACCACCTGTATAAACAAATACAGGCTTATATGCAATAATAGGATTCAGAGAAAAGACACAAAAGACAGAGGAAAATGCCATGTTGTGCCATGTTATAAATATCTCACATACTGGAAACAATTCCTAAATTCTCGAAGGCTATCTGCAAGGGGAAAAAACATTTCTAAGGTGGAGTAATGGATCAAAGATGGATATAATAGATGTTTGAGCTCAGTGATTTAAGCCAGATCTATTTGCAATTAACTGCGTTAAAGTTGCTGACTTCTAGGTTGATATGCTGGCCCAAAGAATGAAATAAGATTACTTTAAATCCCCTGTACTCTAACACAATGCTATTTAAAATACAGAAAACAGAAAATACTCTTTGAAATAATAAATATTTATACAGAGTTATACTGAAATAATTCAGTGTAACTAGAAGGCTGAAATATATTGAAAATTATTTGAAATGTACCTTATGAGAGGCATGGTGCCTTTTAAGATGATATGTACTTTATGAAAAGAAAGATGCCTTCTAAATAAATATGCACCTAGCATATGAATGTCTATACAAGAAAATGTACCCAGTGTATGAAGTGTCTGTGAGATATATGGTGCGAATCCACAAGGAGTAGGTAACTGCAGAAAATGACTAATTTATTTAATAAATATATGGAACTATGTAGCTGCTTGCTTATTCTCCTGACTATCATTTTCCTGAAAATGCGGTCTTAAAATTATCCTGAACAAGAAAAGTGATGATGATTTTCCTACAAATCTCTACTCTTTTTTCCATCTATGGAAGCCCTGTTGACTAACAAGGTGACACCTTAATAATTCTAGTTAGATCCTGAGAGAAATACAAGACAAGGAACTTTTAATCTTCTACAGAGAAGAACAGGTAGAAGATTCTGCTATTTAGTATAACTAGTAAATAATAATAAACCAGACATTGTAAAGTTTCCCTTTCCCTTTCTTCATTATGAAGGCTCAAAGTAAGTCCTTCTTCAGAACAGAAGCGGGTAATCCCTGAAAATGTGTGAAATATAGTAGAATAACCCAACATGATACTATAATTCCATTTGTGCTCATGTGAAGCTATGCCCGTGGTAGTGTGGCTGCTAGTAGGGTCTCCCATGTAAGGCACACTTTTGCTAAGGTTAGAGTTAGGGTTAGGGACACTGCAGCAGCAGAAGTGACACTGGCAGAGGTATCATAGGTCACACCTGTTATTCCGCAGAAGCATATTCATCAAAACTATGCAAATGTAATAAAAGTGTGTACCCTCTAAAATTTCAAAAAAGAAAACCAGAACACCAGTTAAGCAACATGAGTTTGTGAAGATAATACAAGTCATCAATGAGGAACAACATGTACCCTAGGCAGGCCTGTAGCCGGTGGGGGGGGGGGGTTTAGGTTTAAACTGGTTAGCCAATTCATGAGTAAATCAGTTTAAAAAAAACCCTAAAACATTTTGGGGTGGGGTTGTACTCTTAACCTCTCCCCCCCTCCCCCTCCCCCCCCCCCCCCCGCTACAGGCCTGACTAGCAGAGGTGGCACTTGTTTGGTTTTCTTGGAGCCTATAGGGTAAGGCAAGATTGCACTCCTCCTCTTCTTTCCGCCTTGCTAAATTAATAGAGCGCACACTCATTTTGCATTTTGAACTCAGTCTGCAGCAACTGAAGTAAGCTGAGGCAAAGGGGGAAAGTGAATGGAAGTCAGAGAAATGAGCATTTTCAAAGCAACAGGTAAAGAAGGACAAGAGAAGGATTTATGTCAATAGCATCTGCCAATTTAGGACAGTTGGAGGAGCTGAAAGTGTCTGTAAAACATCAGAGAGAGAGAAATTAGGATTGAGAGAGAAATTGAGATTGAGAACATTTTAGGAATGAACAGTGGAATCAGTCACCTAACCTGCACAACGGGGATAACGAATATCCCAGTTACACAGGAAAAGAGAAATGTCATGATCTAGTTTCACAAAGATGGCAAAGGCCAAAGCTATTTTTGGAGGCTACTACTGAAAAATGTGTACTCTTGCCACTTACTCTTTGAACATGTGACGTTTAAGTTTGTATCATTTTAACAGAAGGTATATGTGTGTGGAAATAATAACATTGAAAGAAACCAAGGGCTTCATGGTGTTTTTCTCCTTAATGTAAAGTTCCAGTGAGTCAGAGTCAAGCAATTTAAATTTTGATCTAACCACAACAACAAACCAAGTCTTAGGTTATATTCTATGGGTTTTTTTTACTATGTTTCAGCATAGAAGGATAATGGGAACTGGCAGAACCACCACAAGCTCAAGCCAGTTTGGCCAGCCATCAGAGTTTCTTGGAGCTGAAGTCCAGAAAGGCCTATAGAAGTAAACATTGAATAAAAGACTCCTGTACAGAAGAGATAGAAATCATATTCAAATATGTTCAAAATTTGAGAGAAAGCATGTATTTCAAGTGTCAAGAAACTCTGATGAGAAGAATCCTGGATTGAAGATAATCTTCCCAACTTGAATCTTATTGGGTTGTTGTATGTCTTTCGGGCTGTGTGGCCATGTTCCAGAAGTATTCTCTCCTGATGTTTCGCCCACATCTATGGCAGGCATCCTCAGAGGTTGTGAGGTATGGATAAACTTAGATGCCATAGATGTGGGCGAAACGTCAGAAGAGAATACTTCTGGAACATGGCTACACAGCCCGAAAGACATACAACAACCCTGTGATCCCGGCCATGAAAGCCTTCAACAACACATTGAATCTTATTATGCACAAAATTCACAGATGATTGTTTTGTGTAAAAAAAGAAGAAGATATTTACTATTCAAGACTCATCCTTTTCTGCACATCTGTGCAGAAAATGCTGTTTTATCATGAGAAAGCTGTTTTCTGCACATAAGTTTTGTAAAGAAAAGGTTGTTTTCTATACAGATCAACCACACATGAATGCTGTGCATAATAAATTCCCAATTGTATCATTTCTGCACAAAGAACAATATTCCTGCCAACGAATATTAGTTTATTTGCAGAAAAAATGTTGTTTTCTATGCAGTACTTTTTTTTCCCTGCAAAAATATTATGTGCAAATTTTACACAAAGTCCTTAATTGCAAATAAGCTTTGAAAATTATTTTCTTCACAGCAGGGAGAAAATTGCTAAATTCTCATTTGCAAATTGCATCAGAGGGGAAATTAGCTAGTTTTGTTTAGAATGGTATGCAGGATCTAACCATTTACTCTGCATCCAAAACCCCTCCTCTGAGTAGCTGCCAAGCTCTGAGAGGTGGCTGCTATAGTGGAAGGAGTGGGAGGAAATAACTATGGTGGAAAGAGAGGGGGAAATACAACCACCTCTTAATAAGACTTTATTTGCATTATAATAATAAGACCTTATTTGTATTCTGCCCTAGCCTCTTATCCCCTTCAGTTCACTAGAGTCAGAGGGGCCATCTACACCGTTAATTAATGCAATTTGAAACTGCTTTAACTGTCATGGCTCAATGTTATATAATCATGGGGGTTGTGGTTTTACAAAGTCTTCAGCCTTTGTCGAAGGCTTTCATGGCCGGGATCACAGGGTTGTTGTATGTCTTTCGGGCTGTGTGGCCATGTTCCAGAAGCATTCTCTCCTAACGCTTCGCCCACATCTATGGCAGGCATCCTCAGAGGTTGTGAGGTATGGAGAAAACGTTTTCTCCATACCTCACAACCTCTGAGGATGCCTGCCATAGATGTGGGCGAAACGTTAGGAGAGAATGCTTCTGGAACATGGCCACACAGCCCGAAAGACATACAACAACCCTCTTCAGCCTTTTCTGCCAAAGAGTGATGGTGCCTTGCCAAACTACAAATTCCAGGATTCCATAGCACTGTGTTATGACAGTTTGTGTGATTATTAATTCCACATCATAGATGAAGCAAAAGACATGTATTTACCTCCCTTTTACTCTGGCAAACTGCAGAGATGAGACACATTGCCATGTACCAGCCACTTTCTTTCTCCCCAGCTCCATATCCCTTGAATGGTTGTAGCAGTTGCACCACAGGGCTTGGCGGGTGACAAGGAAAAAGATAGGGAGCTGTGCCTGTAAAACGGTTACATTCCATGCATGCCTTCATGCATCTTGACCACCGTTTTGTGCTAGATATTATATATTTACTATTATCATCATTTGCTGATGTTACCAAGATCCTTTTCTACGGCATTTTCCAAGTAAAGCAGACATTTTAAAGAAAAGGAAACCTCTTTTCTGGAATTAAGAGGCCATGTTCTGGGAATGAAATATGTTCTTTTAAAAAAAGTTTAGAGAGCAAAAATATGCAACAATACTGTGCACAGAAATCCCTTAGCATTATGCTAGGTGAGGAATGGTTACATTTTCTCAATGGAAATTACATGTTTCCCAGCTGTTTGCAGTAATCAATGTGCCAAGCTTGCGTGCTCACTAGGGAAAAGAATCAGCATAAAGGTATAGATCAGCCTGCTGCCTTGTTCCTAAGAAGATGAATGTAGATAGTGGCAGCTAGCTCTGCTAAGGAAAACGTCTTGACACTGGAAACTCAGCTCATTATGGACAGATTGCATGAACTTAGCTCATCATGGAGGGATATTAGCTGTCCTGCAATGAGTCATTTATATTTATGGACTGACTGCATAACTATGCAAAGGAAGAGTGTATTCAACCTTCATATATCAGACCAATGCACCCACACAATTTGAATCAGAAAGGAGTGAGCTTTTCTGTTCTGTTCAGTTCAGTTTAGTTCAATTAGAAATCTACTTTGATAAAAAAAATCAGGAGAAGTTAAATCTATGAACCAATGGGAATTCTCCTATACTTGTTCCACTACAAACCTTCCAATTCCTATTTCACCAGAGTCCACCAGCATTTTCTGGTCAATTATTCTGTCTGCCCCAACCAGTCCTAAAGCCTATCTGGTTCATGGAAGCAGATGCAGAGACCATGGCAGAGACCATAGAATGCCTCTCATAGAGAAGAGAACATTGACAACATCTGGTAGAGGTCATCTTAGAACAACCACAGACTCACAGACTCACTCACTGATCACAGTGGCTTGATGGTCTGCCACAGCATGAGCAGCAAAACTAGCCAAATGTTTCATGGCTACATGCAAGCATGTTTGGGGAAAGTGCAAGAGAGAGTCTTCTCCATGACTGTTCTCCCAGGCTCTGGAGTTCCTCTCCTTGACTGATGGAATCCTTTGTATTCCAACAGATTTTGGAGATTTTTTATTTTTAAAGGGTTTTTTAAATGTGCAAACAATAGACCACCTACTACAATGTAGTCTGAGCCCTGCCACATGCACAATGGAGGGCCTTCCTTTAGCAACACAAGAGGCACTCCAAGTGGCCAGCTACTGGTCAAAGAACATTTAGTATAATTTTTAAAACTTTGTTTTCAAATGCATTACGATTTATACTCTCAGTTTGCTTCTGACATGATATATAAATGTGCTGTACTTTTATCCTTTGCTTTTGATGTTTTCAATGACATCATAATGCCACTAAAATGTTTTTATGTTTTAATCTACATGGTTTTCAAAACTTGCACTTTCTGTTATCATGGAAGCTGTCTTGAGTTCCAATTCTGTGGGAAAGGGGAGTATATAAAGCATTACAACCCAAATACAAATTTTTATGCTGTCAATCCTTCATGTTCCTAAGATACAACTGCCAGATAGTTGAGACAGCAAACAGTCCAAGATCTCCTAGTGACCTAGGGGCCAGATCCCCTATTTTTATCAAAACTCTAAACCAGAGGCTATAACTATAGTCCTTACCATATTATTAGCCTATATGTCCAATGAGCCCTATTTATTTATTTATTTATTACATGCATTTATACCCCGCCCTTCTCCCCGAGGGGACTCAGAGCGGCTAACATTCTGCCACGAGGGCCAGCAACAAGCCAGCCCTAGCCAGTATAGCTAATGGAAAAGATTATGAGAACTGCAGTAAAAAAAAACACACACACACACACACACACACACACACACACACACATGTAAGAGGACCACCCCATGACAACATACTGACTTTCCATATCCAGTGCAGGACAAATGCAGTTTCACACCAATTTAACTGTCATGGCTCAATAGTATGGGATTATGTGGTTGTAGTTTGGTAAGGCAACAGCATTCTTTGGCAGAGGTTAAAGACCTTGTAAAACTACAACTCTCATGTTTCCGTCAGATTGACTCACAGCAGTTAAAAAGCTGTCTAATTGAATTAATTCTACAATGTAGATTCACCCCATGATGGCAGAGAAAGTATACAGCTGATGACACCCAAAAGGTTTTCACAGATAAGGGAGTCATCGGGACAGCCAATTTATGTTGCACCACTGAAGCCTGCAGCACATACATAATTCATGGCCTCTCAGCTGCTGTAGCAGAAAGTGGAATTTCCTGAATGATATTCCTTATATCTTAACACAAAACCCATTTAGTCACAACACTGTTCGGAGGAGAGAAATAGAGCATGATGGAGAGGCCATCTCTCCCCACCCCATCATCTTCTAGTGACAGTTGAGCTAGGCAAGAAGATGAATATTCTAATTTTCTTCACACACACACACACACACACACATCATTTACTTTTTTGAAAAATCCAAAACAATTATATGAGTGGAGGAGCTGACGCAGCAGATCTAGCAGACAAGCTCTGTTACCTGGTACAATCAGAAATTATGGAATCCTGGAATCTGATATCACAATGCTTGCCAAGAGTAATTCAGCCAGAACAAGGCTAACAAGGCTAGACTTCAGAAGACTGAAGGTTTTCTAGAGCTATTACAAGTAGTCTTAGAGGAGATGTTAATTATAGAAGGCTTTCTATTTCAGTACTTTCCTTGCCATGTTTTTTTGTTTTTGCTACCTCTTCTCCTTCAACCTGTATCTCAAGAGAGCTTCCCTCCCCAGGTAACCAGCACTGCTCTCAAGTGTTTTCTATTCCCTGCTGTTGCTGAATTGCAATTACCAGGGCTGTCCATTTTCATTCAACAAAGCCTTTTTCCCCAAAGGATCCCAGTGATGGCGAAATAATTCACTAAATTTACACAATGTTTAAGTTCTGAACATCCCCTGTGGGAGAGACTATCCAGCCAGGGTGGCTATTATATTCCAAAGCTTAACTTGAATAACTGGTAGTTCTTTCTAAAAATAATAATAATAATAATTGCTTGATACCAGGAGAGGGAACAGAACTAGAATAACATGAACATGAAAAGATAGCAGAACTGGAACATACTTATGAGAAACATTAGAAATTGAAAATTTTGATTTCTTCCTGGCCTGCAACAGTATAAAACAGGGTTAGAGATCATCCAGTTTCTTATTTGTTATTTATTATTTTATTATTATTTATCTGCGGTATATACCGCCCTTCTCGACCTCGAAGGGGACTCAGGGCAGTTCACAGTGTTGGTAACAATTCAATTCTTCTTCTATTATCCCAGGTCAATGCTCACAAAACAGTTGTAAGGAATTGATCTATACTTTGCTTCCTAGGAAGTTGTTGCCCTGGGCATCCCAAGGATGTACACCTAGAACTGAGTCCTGCTTTGTATGCTTAGTCTTTTGTCTTTTGCTCTACCCACTACTGCAACACAACCTCTGAGATACAATGTTTCCAACCCCTGCACTGGGTTCATTTTAATTGTGCATAAATGTGAGCAGATAATATTGTTAAGTTCAGTCTAGTTTTACCTGAACCAAAGGATGTCTCTTCTCAGTTGTTCCATACTTGTTATGCCTATAGTTTCCAACAACACACTTACTCTATCTTGACAGATCTTCTGGTTGTTGGCTTGATCTCCCCCAATGGCCAGTTTAGTCAACTGAATCATGGACTCATGAGAGCATTCTTGGGCTACAGCGTCCTGTCTCTTGAGTGGTGTCTCAGGTGGACAGCTATCAAGATCTGACTCTGTGCTGCCTATGGATCAGTACCAACTATGTCTTCCTTTGCTTTCCTGTCTCCATTACATTCTTTGGAGCCCCTGGAGGTTAAACCCTTGTGCCGGCAGGACTGCTGACTGACAGGTCAGAGGTTTGAATCTGGGGAAAGCGGGCAAGTTCCCTCTGTCAGTTTCAGCTCCCCATACAGGGACATGAAAAGCCCACCACAAGGATGGTAAAAACCAAACATCTGGGCATCCCCTGGGCAACGTCCTTGCAGACAGCCAATTCTCTCACACCAGAAGCAACTTGCAGTTTCTCAAGTCACTCCTGACATGAAAAAAATAACATTCTTCATCCCTTTAAATTGGTACATCATATGAAAAAAGCTATTCACCTATTTTCTACTTGGCTTTGGTTTGTGTATATTTTGGTTTTGCAGTTCCAACTGGTAGACAACTTTGGGCAACCAGCTGTTATGAGGTTGCAGTCAGAGGTGGTTCTACCACCAGGCAAACTAGGCATTTGCCTGTGGCGCCATGTTGTTGGGGGCGCCATCGAGGCAACTCCTGTCTCCTGCGGCAGAAAGGAGCCTAGGAAGACAATATGGTTTTTGGGAAGCCTGTGAAGTAAGTATTGCTTATCTTACCTAACTTGGGTGAATTAATTTAATGCATACACACTTATTTAATTGAATGTTAATTTTCTACTGTTACTTTTTAATACATGGAGCTTGTTTTAATTTATAGGTGAGCCACTTTTGGCCTCATTTATGAGAAAGGAGGGAAATTGTTAAATAAGTCCTAGTACCTTCATTTATAAGTAGATTTTCCCGAGGATTAAAGTTTTAACACCTGTATGCAACTATGTAGTTTAGCAGAGATATAGAATCTACACTTTCTAATGGATGTGCAAGGCAGAGATGGTAGTAATGAATGTCCAGCACTTCTGGAAAATGTCAGTTTGAGAAAATCTGACATACATTGTCAGAAATAGTTGTACTGATTCAGACTACTGGGTCATCCAACTCAGCCTCCTCCTCTGTAGGAAGTCTAGGAAGCAAGGCAAGTGGGGCTTCCTCCCTGGGGGCATCCTTTGTTGGGGGGTGTTAGTTGGCCCTGATTGTTTCCTGTCTGGATTTCCCATTTTCAGAGTGTTGTTTATTTAGGCTTTTCCTTAATCCCTCCTTATTATCAAACATTTTTGCTTATCCAACACTTTAATTTTTCAGTGATTGGTTTTTTTGGGGGGAGGGGGGCGCCAACATTTCTGTTCGCCTACACTTGAAAATTACCTTGGACCGGCTCTGGTTGCAGTTTCCCTCAGCCTTTGGACAGCACTGCCCATTCTGAAAAATGCTGAAAATTGCAGACCAAAAACATTTAAAAGTCCAAAGTTCCCTCCCCTCTTTCAGGGGTTTGTTAAAAAAAAATGAGAAAGCCACAAATAAGCCATTAAGAAACAATTGAAAACCTGGGTGTTTGGGCTGGCCTTTGGAGAGACAGCTATTGGATGACCAGCCTCATTATAATTCTATTCTGAATGTTATTAGGTTCCTTTCATCGGGGTATTTTAATCTAATGATTTTATCTTATATTGCTGCTATAGTCCCCCCCACCTTTGAAGTTGACTGAATTGCATTGGTGGTTGTTTGATATTACAGTAGAGTCTCACTTATCCAACATAAACGGGCCGGCAGAATGTTGGATAAGCGAATACGTTCGATAATAAGGAGGGGTTAAGGAAAAGCCTATTAAACATCAGATTAGGTTATGATTTTACAAATTAACATCATGTTATACAACAAATTTGACAGAAAAAGTAGTCCAATATGCAGTAACGCTATGTAGTAATTACTGTATTTACGAATTTAGCACCAAAATATCATGATGTATTGAAAACATTGACAACAAAAATGTGTTGGATAATCGAGTGATGGATAAGTGAGACTCTACTGTATTACTGTTGTATCAACCTTTGTTTTAACTTCTGTTTTATCATCTTCTTGTGTTTTAACCTGTGTATATTGTTAATGTATTTGCGTCGTTACTTGTACCATTGTGAGCCGCCCCAAGTCCCCACGGGGAGATGGCGGTGGGGTATAAATAAAGTTTTGTATTATTATTATTGTTATTATTATTATTATTATTATTATTATTATTATTATTATTATTATTATATTTTATGACACAGCAAACAAGATAGATATGCTGGATTTCATATCATAAAATCACAAGTTGAACACTTCCCAAGTGTCTAGGACTGTGTGATGTATTTTGGGATGATGCGCGCAGATCCCAGTAGGGTGGCCTTTTGCAGTTGGCAGATCGTAATTTTGTCAATGTCTATTGTTTCCAAATGCCGGTTGAGATCTTTTATTATTATTAGAGGACAGTAATACAAACAGTGGTAGAGTTTTTGCATGAAAGGGCCCATTGCTCTGCATGCATAGAATCCACTTTACCATGATTGAGAATGGTCATTATATGTAATGGTGAGGCATGTCCTCATCAATTTTAAGCTTGCCATTTCTTTAAATAAACATGTTTTGGAAGCTAGGTAGAAGGAGTCAATGCATTACAGTGATTTGAACAAAACACTGGCGACCATTTTTCTAATCCCCACTAGGCCATAAAAACCTATTGAATGAACTTGGGCAAGTCTCATCCACTTCACTTCAGAAAACGGCAATGGAAAATCCCACTGTGAAAATCTTGCCAAGAAAACTCAGTGATAGGCGTGTGTTGGGGTCATCAAAGGTGAAAATTATTGGGAGGCATACATCTACAACCTAATAGAAGGGTTCTGGAAAAAATCTTTCAAGCCTCTCTGGGTCTCTAAACAGTTCCAGGACAGAAACAGCAGAATTAAATGTAATTATGCAGAAAGTAACAAAACCTGGAAAAAAATCCACACACATACTTGTTTTAAGGTAAGTGCTGGACCTGTTGCTACTAGAACAGTGAATCAACTGATCATTTTCCTGTTCCCTACAGGAGCTATTCAGTTCCTGAATTCAAAATAGATTTAGCACTGGAAGAGTTCCTCTACAACATGGGGCAGCTACAGGTGGAACACCCATAACACAGTAACAGATCCATCTGTCATTCCTGGCTTGTTGATTAAGCTGAGGAGAAATAGCTCTATTCCTTCTGCAGAAATAAAAATATTTGATCTGTTTTCTTTTCAGTGTCATATGGTAATTCTGCTCATGTTTCCTTGGATCTTTTCCTCTGTACCCATTGTTGGGAAACTGAGAAGGCTAGATCTTCCCAGCACTTGGTTCTTTGCAGCCATGTAGTCCAGTACCAAGCTATGCCATCAAAGTAATCTGTGACAGGAAAGTTTTTTTCTCAAATAGGAAATTTGTACGATTTGAAGCTGCCCCATGTAGCACGAAGCATTGATATGACAGCAAGGCTTCATCACCTTTTCCTAGTTGGCCTTTACAACAGCCTCCGCTGGGCTGCAAATGACTTGGTGCAGAAGGGCTCTGGGGACTCTTCTCTCTTCTGGTGAAGTTAATATATGTCATCACACATGGGTCAGGGTTTAATCTCCAGCAATAAAGGCTCTGTTGGAGCTGCTGAGACTCAGAGAATGCACACCAGTAAAATACCCTCTTGATTGGAAGCAAATAATAAGCTCTTGCTTTTGCCACCATCAGTCAAGAACTAGTTTACCTGATGCTTCCGACTGTGCTAAGTGCTGAAAAGGCTTTAGACTCAAGCAACTGTTGAAAGTGTCCTGCTAAGCAAACCATATAAGGGACAAAAGGGAGCAACGGGTCTTTTTCCAGGGGGAATGCAGCCTTCTTCTCATATTCTTAGGAAGTGTCCCAGGCATAATTCCTTAAACATACTCCGCATATATTTATATAGATCATTATAAATATAGGCTGGGATCCTACATTGGACACATAACTATGATGCACTAACTATGTTCTTCCTCCCAATCTGACCTCCAAATCACACATGCATCAGCAATGCCAAATACGTGAGCAGTTGCAGTTATTGCAATGGTGCCACAGTCATATATGTGAATACCAAATAATTAAGGTATTTCTTGGACCTAAGATCTAAGATGGCGGCGTGGCAGCAACAGCCTTGATGGGCTCTGTGGCTAGAAGATCTAAATTGCCACAAAAAGGCTCGCCTATTTCGCTTCCTATCTCCCCAAACCCTGTTTAATACCTGAGGGTTGGGGTGCTGGCGTTGGCAAGAGCCTACGGTGTCGGGCTGAGCAGCGAGAGGCTGTGGGAAGAGAAGGAAGACCGGGAGGTAGTCGAGCGGTCGCCATTTCACCATTCCGCTGTTTCTCTCCCTCTCCGTGAGTCTTCGTGGCCTCTTGGTTGGAGCTGCTGCAGCCTCTCGGCCCCGCTGAATCGGCAGGGGGGAGGGGGACTATAAGACTGGGCATTTGCCCTTTTGTTTTCGGCTTCTCCCATCCCTAGCGTTGGAGGAGATCCTCCGGAGGGCTTCTGGCGGGCCAAGGCGGCTCCGTTTGGCCCAAACGACCTCCAAGCGGCCCCTGAACTGGACGACCCCGGGCCGGGAGATCTTTTTTTCAGCGTTGTTATCTTGTCATATTGGGAGATAGGCCATTCAGGGACCTATTCTTATTCTTTGATGTCTGTCCCCTCTCCGCCTGTGACCTCCGTGTGGCTCCTTCCCCCCCCCCTGCTGCTGCTGTATTAAGGGGGCTGCAAGTGTGTCTCCGAGAGGAGGAGGAGAGGAAGAAGAAGGAGATCAGGAACGACTCTTGTAGCCACCATTGTTCAGCTCGTGGCGCTTTCTCTCCCCTCCCTGGCCCTTGTTGGACTGAGGCCCTGGGTTAATCACCCTCAACAACTTGTGGAGACTTGGACTAAACATCATCGGGAGGGACCTCTGGAGGAAGCAGGAGGTATTGACTTATGGAGCCCTTTTATTAGGAAAGAAGCTTCTGTGCTGCTTGCTGCATTACATCCAGCTGCCAGACTGCTTATAAGGACTATACCATCGTCCCCATATTGTCCCATACTTTGCTACTAGTTCCTGAGGCAGCCAAGTGTACAATTACGGCCTGGAGCCTCCTCCTCAACCGGGCGGAGTTTCCACACAAGACTAAAGGCACATTCCATCTTCTGGTCCCTGCTATTCAGTGAGTCAGCTTGCCAATCCACTCAGTCTGCTGACCCACTTAGGCCAGCAGGGCCTGTGCATTGTCTTCCCACCCAACCATCACTGGACTGCTCCAGCACCGCATTCCATCTAGAAATGCACTGTTAGCACTTTATTGATGATCATCTGGACTGAGCACTTTATCTAGCCCTCATAATTGATTGTTATGAATTTTCCATGCTGCTATGAATTGTGTTCAGCCGTGTTAACTCAGAGCTACAAGTTGAGGGTTGGGGTGGGTTGCCTAAGAAGCTAGGGGAGGGTGTGCCTTATTCACCTTCAGAACAGCTGTAGTCTTACCGGGGATGTTGAAGCACAAAGTCACCTTATTATTGGAAGAACTGTATAACGCTGTAGTAAGAGCTAAAGCTTCTGGCACTTTAATGGTGATTTTATTGTTATCCCTTAGCTTGTTGATCTACCTCCCTCACCCCATTGATTCTATTAGAACATTCTATGAACTAGATTCCCCTCCACCTTTAGCACTTTGCACTTTTGGGAAATTAAAGAACTTTATATTGCACTTTACGCTAGTAACTCCCAAGTGGGGGGAATGGGGAGATGAAAGAGCTACATCCAAAGGAGAGTGGAGTGAGATACAATTTAAGCAGGGATCTGGCTCATATTTGAAAGCTAGTGCCAGCCCAATGACGGAAGAAGGGGAGAGGGGCCATGGAGGGGGGGGAGGATGTCCACTAGCCGAGGGGCCCCCATAGAGGTAATCCAGGGGAGGGGGAGATACGGGAAAGGGAGGCCAAAACTGATTCGGCCTAGGGAGAGGAAGAGATTTCTTGTAGATTTAAAATGGCCTCCTGATATGGTAAACTTGGATACCCAGGTTGGCGGTTCCTCCGGATTAAAGGTGGTGCTGTTGAACGCCAGGTCTGTAAATGGAAAAACAGCAATCATCCAAGACCTCATCTTGGATGAACGGGCAGACCTGGTGTGCATAACGGAGACCTGGTTGGATGAGGCGGGTGGGGTCAATCTCACCCAACTTTGTCCTCCCGGGTATGCCGTGCAGCACCAACCAAGATCCGGAGGACGGGGAGGCGGTGTTGCACTGGTCTATAAGGAGTCTATCCCCCTGATCAGGTGCCCCATCCCGCAGTCAACCTTGTTTGAATGTGTCCACCTGAGGGTGAGTGACCGGGACAGATTGGGGATTCTGTTAGTGTACCGCCCACCCCGCTGCACTACAGTCTCCCTACCTGAGCTAGCGGGGGTGGTCTCGGGCCTGGCATTGGAGTCCCAGCGGCTTTTAGTGCTGGGGGACTTCAATGTCCATGCTGAGACCATCCTGACTGGTGCGGCTCAGGACTTCATGGCCTCCATGGCAACCATGGGGCTGTCCCAATTGGTATCTGGTCCCACCCACAGAGCGGGGCACACACTTGACTTGGTTTTCTGCCAGGGATGGGAGGAAGGTGGCGGTGTGGAGGAGCTTACCATTGCTCCTTTGCCATGGACCGACCATCACCTGATCAGGTTTAGGCTGAATGCACCACCTAACCTCTGCAGGGGTGGGGGACCTATTAAAATGGTCCGCCCCCGGAGGCTTATGGATCCAGATGGATTCCTGACGGCTCTTGGGGAGTTTCCTGCCGCCTCGGTTGGTGATCCTGTTGATGCCCTGGTCTCTCTCTGGAATAGGGAGATGACTAGGGCAGTAGACACGATTGCTCCGGAAGTCCCCTCTCGAGTAACCGAGCTAAACCAGCTCCTTGGTTTACTGAGGAGTTGGCAGCGATGAAGCGAAAAAAGAGGGAACTAGAGCGCGTGTGGCGTTCAGAGTGGAACGAATCAGACCGAACACGGCTGTGTCTCTACCTCAGGGCATATGCCGCGGCAATAGATGCTGCAAAGAATGCTTTCTTGGCAGCTAATATTGCGTCTGCAAAGAACCGTCCGGCAGAGCTGTTCCGGGTTGTCAGAGGCTTGTTAAATCCCATCGCTCAAGACGGGATCCCTGACAACTCGGCAGCCCGCTGCGAAGCATTTGCTCGGTTCTTTGCGGACAAAGTCGCTCTGATCCGCTCCGGCTTTGACACCATATTAACGGCAGTCTCTGAGGATGTAACACGAGCACCTGCTTGTCCTATTTTGATGGATTCTTTTCAATTGGTTCAGCCTGAGGATGTGGACAAGGTGCTTGGAGAGGTGAGGGCTACCACATGCATCCTAGACCCCTGCCCATCCTGGCTGATAAAGGAAGCCAGAGGGGGGTTGGCCGAGTGGGTGAAGGTGGTGGTGAATGCCTCCCTTCAGGAAGGCATTTTTCCAGCGAGCCTCAAATTGGCTGTGATCAAACCACTGTTGAAGAAGCCATCACTGGACCCCACTCAATTAGAGAACTTTCGGCCTATTTCCAATCTCCCCTTTTTGGGCAAGGTCATGGAACGTGTGGTGGCCGCACAACTCCAGGCATTCTTGGTTGACACTGATTTTCTGGATCTGGCGCAGTCTGGCTTCAGGCCGGGGCATGGTACCGAGACAGCCTTGGTCGCCTTAGTCGATGATCTACGCCGGGAACTGGACAGGGGGAGTGTGTCCCTGCTGGTTCTGCTGGACCTCTCAGTGGCCTTCGATACCGTCGATCACGGTATCCTTCTGGGGCGCCTTGCCGGGATGGGGCTTGGAGGTACTGTTCTGCAGTGGCTCCGGTCCTTCCTGGAGGGTCGGTCCCAGATGGTGTCCTTGGGGGACACCTGCTCGGCCCCACAACCATTGACTTGTGGGGTCCCGCAGGGGTCAGTACTGTCCCCCATGTTGTTCAACATATACATGAAGCCGTTGGGAGAGATCATCCGGAGTTTCGGGGTGAGGTGCCATCTGTACGCAGATGATGTCCAGCTCTGTCACTCCTTCCCACCTGTCACTAAGGAGGTTGTCCAGGTCCTGAACCGGTGTCTGGCCGCTGTGTCGGACTGGATGAGGGCTAACAAATTGAAATTGAATCCAGACAAGACAGAGGTCCTCCTGGTCAGTCGTAAGGCTGAACAGGGAATAGGGTTACAGCCTGTGTTGGACGGGGTCGCACTCCCCCTGAAGACACAGGTTCGCAGTCTGGGGGTTCTCCTGGACTCATCGCTGAGCCTGGAACCCCAGGTCTCGGCGGTGGCCAGGGGAGCCTTTGCACAACTCAGACTTGTGCGCCAGCTGCGCCCGTTCCTTGGGAGGTCTGACTTGGCCACGGTGGTCCACGCTCTAGTTACAGCTCGTTTGGACTACTGCAACGCGCTCTACATGGGGCTGCCTTTGAAGACGGCCCGGAAGCTTCAATTAGTACAACGAGCGGCAGCCAGGCTTATAACTGGAGCGGCGTACAGGGAGCACACCACTCCTCTGTTGCGTCAGCTCCACTGGCTGCCAATATGCTACCGAGCCCAATTCAAAGTGCTGGTTTTGGCCTACAAAGCCCTAAACGGTTCCGGTCCAACTTACCTATCCGAACGTATCTCCTCCTAT
Organism: Anolis carolinensis; assembly: GCF_035594765.1. Taxonomy (NCBI): domain Eukaryota; kingdom Metazoa; phylum Chordata; class Lepidosauria; order Squamata; family Anolidae; genus Anolis; species Anolis carolinensis. The sequence goes on from NC_085844.1 coordinate 193,346,113, forward strand.
GAGCCCATGAGAACTTTAAGATCGTCTGGGGAGGCCCTGCTCTCGGTCCCACCTGCCTCACAAGTGCGGCTGGTGGGAACGAGGGACAGGGCCTTCTCGGTGGTGGCTCCTCGGCTGTGGAACTCCCTCCCCAGTGACATCCGGCAGGCTCCATCCCTTCTGAGTTTCAGAAAAAAGGTAAAAACCTGGCTTTGCGAACAAGCGTTTAATGAATGAATTATGATGGCTTTAACTCGGTCCGGACTAGGGTTTACGTGCAAGGTTTATGTGGACGAATGGATTAAGTATTTTATTATACTGTTTTAAATGTATTTATGGGATTGTTTTAAATTGATTGTTTTATATTGCTATGTTTTATTTTTCTACTGTATTGTGAGCCGCCCTGAGTCCCTTCGGGTGAGAAGGGCGGCATATAAATGATGGAAATAAATAAATAAATAAATTACAAGGGTATACATTTAGTTTATAAATCTGTCTTAACAGGTTGCCAGCCATAGTGTATGGCAGAGGATACCATAGCTCTGAGATATGTTGATGGTGCTACAGAGAAAAGCTATTCACTCTTTCCTGTTTTCCCTGCCTTGTAAACTGGGAGACTTGCATGTTGCTAATCAATGCCAGGTCAGCAAATAGGAAACAAATATTCCATGCATATCTTCAATCAGGAGGAACAAGACGTGAACTTACTTTATTTTTAAAGATCTGTCTGAATGAAATATTAGGAAAAAGCCAAAGAAGATATGTTGGGCAAGTTCAACTAGAGAGGCAAAACAGGGAAGGGCTACTTTCTAGGGCTCCCTCTGCCAAGTATTAGATTAAACATCAGTCAATCAATTTTGGATTTCTCTCTTCTTGAGGTATAATTGGGGTGCTTTTAGTGTACCAACTAGCCAACTGCCTAACATCCTTCCTGTTTCTTCTCCAAATTGTTAACTGCAAAAATCTTTCAATCTATCTGGCATCCAGAGCCAAAAGAAGTATCACTTGATGTCTTATTTATACTAGTTAATGCATACATGTCCATGACTAGCTGTGCTCCGGCATGTCCTAGGTCTTAGCAACAAGCTACAATTAGGACTAGTTTACTGCTCTCTCCATGGTATAAGGTCATATTCACCACTGCATATAAATCAGACAGGAGATAATAACCTTGATTCAAATTTCTCCTTCCCAATATAGACAACTCCCTTTTTTCTGGCTCCTGCTGGTCTCTCCCCCACTTCCCAAATGAGTCAATTTAACTGAAATGGCTGAGCCTGGGGTATTTTAATTGACAAGATGGAATTCAGTGCTCCCCTACCTGGAAGGATTCATTATTCATGTCACCTCATAGGCCCCCAGAAGGCTAGCTCATTAGAAAAGGTGGGCCAAAGCCCATTATCTCTGCTTAGCCACTCTTCTTGGGAGTCAATTAAAAAGCTGCTCAGGCATGGATGCTAAGGGAGGGCACCAGAAAAAATGAGGCCACCACACTGCTAACCTGCTCTACTCAAGCCTCAGTGTGCTAAACATCTAAATAAACAGGATTGACTGGCCATGCATTTTCTCCATACTAAGATACACCTGTTCAAAGTTTGCTGTCTTTCTTTTCATTGGCTTATTTTGAAAGGAACTCTTTTGGTAGAGCCTCCTTGGTAGTGGAACTCTCTTCCTTAGGAGGGTAGAATGATACCCCCCTGCCCCGCCCCCCCCCACACACACTTCCACACACTTTTTTGCTGTTCTTCCATTGATAGACAAATATTTTTTCATTGTGATAGGATTTGAAAATTGATTCTTTTTAATTGGGGTTATAACTATATTTATTTTAACTATATTGCATTTGTTTTCATTTGAAAACCACATTAAGCATTGGATCGGTGGAAAATATGAGATAAAGATTATAAAGATGGTGGTGGTGATGGTGGTAGCAAATTCCTATCATAGAATCATAGAGTTGGAAGAGACCTCATGGGCCATCCAGTCCAACCCCCTGCCAAGAAGCAGGAAATCGCATTCAAAGCACCCCCGACAGATGGCCATCCAGCCTCTGCTTAAAAGCCTCCAAAGAAGGAGCCTCCACCACATTCCAGGGCAGACAGTTCCACCACCGATGTCAGAACCCAGGCTGCAGAGCACCAATAACCTTACACAGAGGCCAGAATCTATCTAATATCTTTATTATAGAAATATATAAAGTCAATAAAAACAAGTGAAGAATAAAGTTCAGAAGCAGACCTTTCAGGAAAGGCCAAATATAGTCCAGGAAAATAATGTCCAATATAAGATATTAGAGTTCAAAGTTATAGTCCATTAACCGAAACACACACTTTGCCAAGCAGAAGTGTGGGGAGATGACAAGGTCTTATAGTCCATTGAAGCTTGACAACAAGGCTGGAACTTAAGCTTGATTCTTGGCTGGACCAAAGACTTGAAACGTGGCAACTTGAAGCATGAAACAAGGTCTGTGGCAAAACGTGAGACAAGGCAAGACTTGAAACTAGATCCGGGAAGCAGGGAACAAGGAATACGAAGTCCACACACGATCTCTCTCTCAAGCTGATCAATTGACTCCGCAAGGTTCCCCTTGTGGCAAAACCCCTATATAGGGTCTTGTTTTCCCGCCAACAGAACACTTTCCCTGGAGAACAAGAAGTGAAACCCAACTCTGTCCAGATGCATGACTCCTTAGAATTTCCCAAGGGAAGCAGACCTAATCAGCTAATTGTTTGGCAGCGATTCTGAGACTCCGGCGATTTGCCTCCCTGACTCCTCTATCTCTATTATAATTGTCCTTTCGGGAAAACGGGGGAGAATTCTGCCCAAGGCTTGTTTGGTTAACTTCCTGAGGACAAACATCCTCCAGGTGGAGAGGCTCCGATTCAAGCTGAACCGGTGGAAATCCCATGTTTTTTTCCTCGTCTGCCACAATAGCACTAGGAATGGGACTACAAGGCCCATGAGACATCACACTATCCCCCCCCCCTCAAGGCCCCTCTCCAACAGGGCCCTTCTCCTTGAGTCGCGGGGCCACGGCTTGGCAGGGTAGGCCTGATGGAAGTGGCGAACTAAGTCGGGGGCATGGACCGTGAAAGCGTCTTCCCAAGAGCGTTCTTCGGGGCCAAAACCCACCCAGTCAATGAGATACTGGAGGCGGCGGCGATGGAAGAGAGAATCCAAAATGTCCTGAACCTCGAATTCCTCCTCCCCGTCCACCAAAACAGGGGCGGGGGCCGGCCAGTCCACATCGGGGCGTACCCCATCCGCCGGAAGGAGCAGGGAACAATGAAACACCGGATGAATGCGCATGGAGCGCGGAAGTTGGAGTTTGAAAGTCACGGGGTTAAGTTGCGCCACCACTGGGTAGGGACCAATGAAGCGGGCATCTAACTTCCGGCAAGGACGGTGGGAGGGCAAAAAGCGAGTGGACAACAGAACCCGATCTCCTACCTTGATCTCAGGGCCCGGCTGGCGATGGCTGTCAGCGTGGCGTTTATAGTCCTCCTTGGCTTGATCCAGTTGTTGGTGCAAGAGTTGTTGCACCGCTGTGAGTTCTTGCAGCCAGTCCTCCGCTGCAGGGATTTCTGAAGTTTCAATGACAGAAGGGAAGAAACGCGATGGAAGCCGTAGTTTGCAAAGAACGGGGTTTCTTTAGTTGAAGCCTGGACCCCATTGTTGTAAGCAAACTCCGATAGAGGTAATAGGGAAGCCCAATTGTCCTGTTGGTAGTTTACATAACAGCGAAGGTATTGTTCCAAAGTGGCATTGGTGCGCTCAGTTTGCCCATCCGTTTGGGGATGGTGAGCTGAAGATAAACGAGAGTCTATGCCCAATAGTTTCTGTAGTGCTTTCCAGAAACGAGAGGTGAATTGAGATCTACGGTCAGTGACTAAACTCTTGGGCAATCCGTGTAGTCGGAAAACATGTTGGAGGAATAAATCTGCAGTCTCTTTGGCTGTGGGGAGACCATCGCAGGGAATGAAATGGGCTAACTTGGTAAAAAGGTCCACCACCACTAGAATCGTGGTAAATCCAAGGGAGGGTGGTAGGTCAGTGATAAAATCCGCGGAAATTATCTCCCATGGGCGAGATGGAGTAGGAAGGGGATGCAGTAGCCCTGACGGCTTCTCCCTTCTTGTCTTGGAACGCTGACATACCGGGCAGGTATTGACATATTTCTCCACATCCTTGCGGATCTTGGGCCACCAGAAATCTCATAGGATCAAGTGCATGGTTTTAAAAAGTCCAAAATGCCCTGCTGGCTTGCAGTCATGACACAGATGAAATGCCTTTTCTCTGCCTGGACCTGGAGGGATGTAAACATGATTCCTGTAGCATACTAGCCCATCCTTAAGTGAGAAAGGGAAACGTAGTCCTTGGCGAATCTGTTCTTCAGCCCAGGTGTCTGCCTGCTGACTGGCTCTAATTTCTTGAGCGCAAAGGGGTTCTGGGTTAGAGGGAGTTGGTTCAATTGAAGTGGATTTGGTGTTTCCCACTGTGAGCGTGGCAAAGTTTTCGGGCTGCAGCAATCGAGATTCGGAGGTCTCTCTGCGTCCTGCAGCATACTCTGGTTTCCGTGATAGAGCATCTGCCTGCTTGGTCTGAGCCGGGGTTACATAATGGATCTGGAAGTTGAAACGTTCAAAGAATAAAGCCCAGCGCTGCTGCCTTTGATTTAGCTTTCGTGCGGTCCTTAGGTGTTCCAAATTTTGATGATCAGTATGAACCTCAATGGGAAATTTGGCCCCTTCTAACCAATGTCTCCAATTTTCAAAGGCTGCCTTTATGGCTAAAAGTTCTTTCTCCCAAATAGTGTAATTTCTCTCTGGGGCTGTTAGTTGACGGGAGTAATAGGCACAAGGATGAAGATGTTCTCCCACTGGTTGCATGAGTATGGCCCCAATTGCCACATCAGAGGCGTCAGCCTGCACAACAAAAGGGGTTTTAGGATCAGGGTGCTGTAGAATTGGCTGGGTCGTGAATAACTTCTTTAGTTGCTGGAACCCTTTCTCTGCTTGCTCCGTCCAGCGGAAAGGCTGTTTTCCACGGATGCAGCTGGTGATTGGGTCCGACCAGCGAGCGAAGTCTGGGATGAATTTGCGGTAGTAGTTTGCAAACCCCAAGAAATGCTGCACTTCCTTCTTGTTGGTTGGCGCCCGCCATTCCAATACTGCTGAAACCTTTGCCGGGTCCATGGAGAGCCCAAGTGGCAAGATGCGGTATCCCAGGAAGTCTACTTCTTGCAGATCAAAGGCGCATTTTTCTAACTTGGCATATAGTCCATGGTCCCGCAATCGTTGTAGCACCATTCTGACGTGTTGCTCGTGTTCCGATTGTGATCTAGAAAACACCAAAAAATCGTCCAAATATATGATCAAGAACTGATCTAGATAATCCTGGAAGATATCGTTGACAAAATGCTGGAATGTTGCGGGAGCTCCGGATAATCCGTAATTCATGACTAGGGACTCAAATAATCCGAATTTGGTCTGGAAGGCGGTTTTCCATTCGTCCCCTTCTCTGATGCGAACTAGATTATAAGCCCCCCGGAGATCCAGCTTGGTGTAAACCTTGGCCCCTCGTAGCCGGTCTAATAGGTCTGAGATCAAAGGCAGGGTGTAGCGATTCCGCTTCGTGATATTGTTCAATGCTCTATAGTCCACAACCAAGCGTAGGTCCCCTGACTTCTTTTTCACAAACATCACTGGGGAAGCAGCTGGGGATTGAGAGGGTCTGATGAACCCCTTGCGAAGGTTTGACTCTATAAACTCCCTGAGAGCTTCTTGCTCTGGTTCAGTCAGGGAGTAGAGGTGTCCTCGCGGAATCGGGGGCCCCTCCACCAAGTCAATGGCACAGTCGTAGGGTCTATGTGGGGGTAGTTTCTCGGCTTCCTTTTCATTGAAAACATCCCAAAAGTCCGAATATTTCTTGGGCAAGGTGATGATGGGCTCAGCGTCCGTGGCATGACAGACCTTGGCTACTAAACAATGGTTTTGGCAATATCTTGAGGCAAACTGCAGTTCTCTGTTGGACCAGGAGATGTTTGGGTCGTGGAGTGTCAGCCATGGAATCCCCAAAATCACAGGGAAGTGGGGAACCTCGGTAACGAAGAAGGAAATTTCTTCCATGTGTTCCCTTATCCACATCCTGGTGGGTTCAGTCCATTGGCTTATTGGACCTGTCTTTAGGGGATGGCCATCTATGGCCTGCACCACCCGGGCATTCTTGAAATCATGATATTGTAATCCCAGAGAGTCGGCATACTCTCTATCGATGAAGTTGTTTGTTGCCCCTGAATCTATCATGGCATGGATCATGACGGGTCCTTTTTTCACTGACCACAGCGTGACCACCAGGAGAAATAGGACCCCGGTTTGCGGCTCTTGAGTGGGGTTTTTGACCGGGTTGGCGAGCCTCTCTACGCCCGGTCGCTGGCTTCCCCCGCCGGCTTGGCTCCAGCCGCCTCGGCCGTTTCCGGCTCCATGGAGGACGCCGCCGCCAGGCGGGCGGCGGGCTTCCTTTTGGCTGGACATTCTCTGGCGAAGTGGCCCCCATTCCCGCAGTACCAACACAAATTCAAACGTTGGCGGCGGGGCTTTTCGGCAACATCCAGTCTGGGGCGGACATTGCCCAACTGCATCGGCTCCTCCTCGCTACCCACGGGGTTTGGGGATGGCGGTGGGACTCTCCATGCTGGACGTGGCTGAACACTGGCAGAAGCGGGGGGTTTCACTCCGGCTCTCCCACTCTGGCCTCGGAGCCACTGTTTTTTGTTGGCTATCAGGGCTTCGGCACGTAGACACTAGCTGATGAGTCTCTCAAGAGTCCCTGGAGGATCCACCTTAGAGATCTCTTCCTGCATCTCGAAGTTGAGGCCCTCACGAAACTGTCCTCTAAGGGCTATATCGTTCCAGCCGGTGTTCTGAGCCAGCACCCGGAACTCGGCTATGTACCGGGACAACGGCCTGTCCCCTTGGAAGAGACGCCGGAGTTTATGGCCGGCCGCCTCCTCGTCGTCTTCGATCCCCCAGGTCTTTCTAAGGTGGTTCAGGAAACTTTGCGCAGAGCTTAGGTGCGTGGAACCCGCATCAAACAGTGCCGTCGCCCAATTGGCCGCAGGCCCATCTAGGAGACTGTAGATGCCACTTTGACATCTTCTTGGGCAAATTCGGCTTGGCGGGCTTCTAAGTACGCCTGACACTGGCGACGGAAAACATGAACCTTGGAAGCTTCTCTGGAAAACTTGGTTGGTAGCGCTAGGGCAGGAAGACGCACTCCGCGCTCCTTCAAGCCCATTATTTCACCCTCCTGCGTTCGGAGAGTATCACGGATTCTATTGAATTCTTCTTGGGAAATGGTGTAACTGGCCAGTTGAGCCTCCGCTCCGGTTCCTGTAGACATTCTGGCCTTAGGTTGTTTGGTGCTTAAGGTGGCGGAGTCAAACTGTCAGAACCCAGGCTGCAGAGCACCAATAACCTTACACAGAGGCCAGAATCTATCTAATATCTTTATTATAGAAATATATAAAGTCAATAAAAACAAGTGAAGAATAAAGTTCAGAGCAGACCTTTCAGGAAAGGCCAAATATAGTCCAGGAAAATAATGTCCAATATAAGATATTAGAGTTCAAAGTTATAATCCATTAACCGAAACACACACTTTGCCAAGCAGAAGTGTGGGGAGATGACAAGGTCTTATAGTCCATTGAAGCTTGACAACAAGGCTGGAACTTAAGCTTGATTCTTGGCTGGACCAAAGACTTGAAACGTGGCAACTTGAAGCATGAAACAAGGTCTGTGGCAAAACGTGAGACAAGGCAAGACTTGAAACTAGATCCGGGAAGCAGGGAACAAGGAATACGAAGTCCACACACGATCTCTCTCTCAAGCTGATCAATTGACTCCGCAAGGTTCCCCTTGTGGCAAAACCCCTATATAGGGTCTTGTTTTCCCGCCAACAGAACACTTTCCCTGGAGAACAAGAAGCGAAACCCAACTCTGTCCAGATGCATGACTCCTTAGAATTTCCCAAGGGAAGCAGACCTAATCAGCTAATTGTTTGGCAGCGATTCTGAGACTCCGGCGATTTGCCTCCCTGACTCCTCTATCTCTATTATAATTGTCCTTTCGGGAAAACGGGGGAGAATTCTGCCCAAGGATTGTTTGGTTAACTTCCTGAGGACAAACATCCTCCAGGTGGAGAGGCTCCGATTCAAGCTGAACCGGTGGAAATCCCATGTTTTCCTCCTCGTCTGCCACAATAGCACTAGGAACGGGACTACAAGGCCCATGAGACATCACAACCGAACAGCCCACACAGTTAGGAAGTTCTTCCTGATGTTCAGGTGGAATCTCCTTTCCTGTAGTTTGAAGCCATTGTTCTGCGTCCTAGTCTGCAGGGCAGCAGAAAACAAGCTTGCTCCCTCCTCCCTATGACTTCCCCTCACATATTTATACATGGCTATCATGTTTCCACTCAGCCTTTTCTTATGCAGGCTACACATGCCCAGTTCTTTAGGCCATTCCTCATAGAGCTTGTTCTCAGACCCTTGATCATTTTAGTTGCCCTCCTCTGGACACATTCCAGCTTGCCAACATCTCCCTTCAATTGCAGTGCCCAGCATTGGACAGTATTCCAGATATGGTCTGATCAAGGCAGAATAGAGGGGTAGCATGACTTCCCTGGATCTAGACACTAGACTCCTATTTATTCAGGCCAAAATCCCACAGGCTTTTTAAGCTGCCGCATCACACTGTTGGCTCATGTTTAATTTGTTGTCCATGAGGACTCCAGATCTTTTTAACACGTACTGCTGTCGAGCCAGGCGTCCCCCATTCTGTATCTGTGCACTTCATTTTTTTCTGCCTGAGAGAAGTATCTTGCATTTGTCCCTGCTGAACTTCATTTTGTTAGTTTTGGCCCATCTCTCTGACTGTAAAGTCAATTATCTCATGGAAAGGAGAACCATTTTTCCAATTACAGGTACAGTCAATTCTTCAGTGAGCTTAGCACCTATATATATATATATATATATATATATATATATATATATATATATAGAGAGAGAGAGAGAGAGAGAGAGAGAGAGAGAGAGCATTAAGCAAGAAGGTGGCCTCCCCCCCCCCGCCCCCGCTGTTTCCCAGAGTAGGTGCTCATTTCATCTCTTCTATGAGAAAAGAATAGAGGAGAAATATCAATGAGTGACCAAAGCCTTTCATTAACTAGTGCTCTAATCTTTTCTTTGTCCTATCAAAGCTGTAATGTGAACGATAGCCAGATTAGTGTTGCTCAGAAGAGGTGCCAACAGCCTCTGCCTCCTCTCACTGCTTGCCAATGCCTACTCTACTCACCCCCCCCCCCAAAAAAGAGAGAGGAAACAAATGGCACCAGAGGTACTCAGCCATTGCTGCTGTTGCTGCTACTGTTTCTAAACAAAGCTTTGAATAGTCAAAGTAGGAGAGAAGGATGGCTGATTTTTGCATACAGTCAGCTTTTATGGGTTGGGTCAAGAGATTTCAGACACAATCCAGGTTCTGTGAAATGGTTTTCTTGAGGATCAAACTATATCCAAACTTGATCCATGAGAAGAGGCAGGTACGAATTATTATTATTATCATCATCATCATCATCATCATCATCATCATCATCACACTTTTTGCGCAGGTGCTCTCTCAACTAGTGAAAGAGCATGGGCTTATTTTGAACATTTAATCATTGAGTTACATAGGTAAAGGTTTTCCCCTGACGTTAAGTCCAGTCGTGATCGACTCTGGGGATTGGTTTCTAAGCAGAAGAGCCACCGTTGTCTGTAGACACCTCCAAGGTCATGTGGCGGGCATGACTGCATGGAGCGCCGTTACCTTCCCACCAAAGCGGTACCTATTAATCTACTCACATTTGCATGTTTTCGAAGTGCTAGGTTGGCAGGAGCTGGGGCTAACAGCGGGCGCTCATTCCGCTCCCGGGATTTGAACCTGGGACCTTTTGGTCCGCAAGTTCAGCAGCTCAGTGCTTTAACACACTGTGCCATCAGAGGCCCCTGAGTTACATACATCTGAGTAAATCATGTCATGGAAAATGAAATAGATTGTTTATAGAAAATACACATTCCCATTAATATCTAGTTTGACACTTAATCAGGCAGTGTCTTCCTCATTAGCATTTGCAAGTGCAAACAGCTGTTTAAATCTAAAGCAATTTGATTATTCAAATTGCAAGTGCTTCTTTGAAGCTAAAACCTTGGTCTGGGATCCTCCAACAAACCATCCTTTGGATGCACTGGACTGCACACTCTATAATCTCCAATGTAATGTATGCCATTGCAGGATCCCCAGTGTATCACATGGTATAGCAAGAAATGCTGGTAGCATAAAAGCCTGTGTGTGAGATTATTCTCATGCTGGTCACATCATGCAAGGGAAATGTTTAAAGAACCTTGTCCACATCATCTCTAAATTAAATTATGTAGAACCAAGAGAAATTGCATGGCAATTATCAATCAGAATCCTGTAACATCTTATACTCCTGCCCTGACCACTCCAGACCTGATGGAAACTTTATTCAACTGTGCCGTAATCATAAAAAGGATGAACCTCATTTTCCTATGCAGTTGATGCCCAGTAAAATAGGTAGGGGTGAGCAAAAATCATGGCTATGATGTCAACATCATGACTAAATAGTGATTGTGAATATGAAATAGTTTGTCTACTTGACACCAGTTGCTTGGGGAGAAGGAGGTCCATTTTACTGATGATCAAACCACAGCTTGGTTTCAGTTAGGTTTGGAAGGGAGAAGTGAGGTCCATGCTTTGTTACATATTTGGTTAAGTATAAGCCAATACAGGTCTCCAGCCAATCTTACTTAAATGGTTCCCAGACTTCTGCACCTTGTCCCTTTTTTGTAGTTTTCAACAGGAAGGAGAGGAATCTCAATGTGATATCATGGCCTTGAAATGTGTGTGTTGATGGGAAAGGAGTCTGACAGTCATGTTTTTTCCACTTTCATATGAGTCCTGGACTTGTAGCCCTTATGAACATGGAGGAGGGGGCTGTACTGATATAGAAGTTTCTGCATAATAAGATGGAAAATTTCCTTGCCCTGAGAGATGCATTAATAATACAGTACAGCTGAAATTTCACTGCCTCTTTCCCCTGGATAAGTGGCCAAGAAGTACTGGGATCGATAGCAATATGTCCATATCGGTTATACTTACCAAGACTAATCCATGTGCTTTGTTTGGCCTTAAAGTATGCCAGTTGCTATTTCAGAGATGGCAAGTTATATCTTTAAACTTCTTTTTTTAAAGGAATAAAGGGAAGAGGAAGGAAGGAAGGGAGGGAGGGAGGGAGGGAGGGAGGGAGCATTTCATTAGTCAAGTTAATTTTAGTATTAGGAGTTCCAGTGAAGAGGCTGGACCGATAAGCCAATATTGCCAAGATTTGAGTTGGGTTCTGCAGCTGCCCATTAGCAGCAACTGATCTTCTGATCTGTAGCAACTGGCAGGCAATCATGTTTATATCAATGCTGCAAAAAGCTTGATCTGCTAATGTAGCATCTCAAACTGCTGTTAAAAGCACAAGAGCATCCTAGGCCATTTGCTCCAATTAGCTAATACGTGTTCTGGAACCAAAGCAAAACATTAGTTAATGTTGGCCATGAGAATGTGAAGTTAAGGAAGAGACTACTAGGGATGCAAACCCTGTCTTGGTTTCTCCTTGCATGGTAAATGAGAAAAATGAGAGGGAGTAGAATCACTTCACTTCAAAATGGCATAATTTTCAGTACTGCTGGTATGGTTTCAAAGAAAATGTATGTATTTTCATGAATGGCTTTTGTGCATGCATATAGTATGCACAGTTATGAAAATATAACTGCTCCCTTGTACTGGTTTGTTTGTTTGTACCTCTGTGATCAATCAGCCTGTTCTGTTATGTCCAATGTATGTCTTTGCTTAACTTCTAGAGTGGGAAAGAAGACACTAGTTTTGTGCAAAGTCAGGAGTTTTTCTCAAAGTATAATTTTTGCAAATTACAGAAAATGGGACATCCTGAAATGCTAGCATCCCAGTCTTGTGCTTTGGGGCATGGAAGTGGCATCTCATAAAGTGATTAGAGAGTCTTCAAGATACAGTCTCAGATACTGAAATAGCAAATCTCAATAAAATTTTGGCAAGGGTAAAATTTCTTCACATCCCTAAAAGAGCTTCACAGTATGTAGATCTGAAAATATACCCCCAATTTGGAAAACAGCTACCTTATCCCCGAGTCTTTGCAGTGTCTGACTATGCAGAACACTGTTTTCCTCTCTTAACTTTTCTCCACAGTTGTTTCTCTAAAACTGTCGCTGTTGGCAGTCTATATCTCACTTTGGAACTGATTCAATCGTTCCTCTTTAGTGTTTTGAAATCTCATTAGACATTATGAATTTGGGCAATTTAGCCTGCTTTTCAGCCAGTGATGTGCTTGCTGAATCAGTAATTAATGAATTTCCAGGAATAAAAAGAATTTGATCAAAAACTTTAAGCTCTCTCTTAGAGAAGCTTTCTGGGCAAAATTACAAACCAACAGGCAAATCAACCTTTGAGAGGGTATAAGGAGGTGGATTGAAGTTTGAAAAGAAGTTTGTATGTTTAAAAGATGGATTGTTATATGGTTCAATATGAAAACTTCAGTATTGGTGTACTGATGTGATTTCAAAAAGAGAAAGTTCTCCCTTTGCCTCAGTAAATCACTGTTTCCCCAGTCAACAAATGAAAAAATATCCTTAGTTGACCCTTTGGGGGGTTTTTTTGTTTGTTTTTTAAAAATCTTATTCTGTTAGTCATGTTGCTCAGGAGTATAACCTCATTCTCAAGGAGCCTTAATTTTTGTTTAGGAGAAGCCAGAGGAGGAATGACAGAGGACAGACAATTTCACTGTAACTACCTGATGGTCTGGTAAAACTCTTCCAACAAAACACATATTGATTATGGCTCGAAATATGATGCTATGTTATATGGATGAGAATTGCAGCAGTATTGTTCTTTGAGGCAGGACTATTCATTCATTGCATGTGTTTATGATATCCAACATAATAAAACCAAGGTCCCAGATGCATACTGATTTGCTGCTTCATATCACAAGAACAAACCCTGTTGTCCAGTGCAAACCTTCCCCTAACCTATGGCTAGGAAAGTTATTTAAGAATTTTGCCAAAGGGCTGAAGTGTCAGCATATTAAAAATACTATCCAGGTTTAATAACAATTCTGTTAAGTTTAATTTCCCCAAATGGCCTGCCCTACATTTGAAATGTTCAACAACTTAGGGCTTATTTCTGCCTGGAAAGACTTCCGAGCGGCATTTCTAAAGCTGATTATATGCTGGTTCAAAGCAAATGCCCCACCAAAGTGAGAAGCTTGGGAGAACCTGGTGATTTTAGGGGTGTTAGTGAACTAATCTGGAAGAACTTTGATCATGTTTGTCTAAGGTCAAACTTTGGAATAGGGTTAGTCAATGATAAGTGTCTGCTTATACTTCACAGTAGAGGTTTGCCTGCCAATCTCTTTTTAACAGTTGCCAGCCCAGACTACTTGAAAGGAGTTTTAGGATAAGATTTATGCCCAGTTGGGCAGAGCCTGAAACATGACTTTTCAAAAGCAATATGATCTTGTTACTTAGTGCAAAAGGAAGATAATTTAATACTCTAGTCCAGAGGCCTTTCCAGTTGCCATGCTTGTAAGGGACACAATAAAACTAACTTCAGTCATTTCTGATGTGTTACTTGAGTGGGGTGTGTGTTGAGATATACAAATATATCATTAACACATAACTTTTTATTGCTTTTTAAGAAGTATTTAAAATACAAAAATGGCTTAAATGATATAAAATATACAGTGATGAAAGAGAAGACTACATGAGAAACTGAAGCTAACTCTTGAAGATGCTGAACCATCACTTTTGTGTGAAAAAACAGAGAAATTCCCGATGGCAATTAAGGAGAAGCAAATACTTCAGTAGAAATTTCCAACTCTGCAATAAATTCTAGATTTGCACTCCAACAATGTATTTTATATATACAACCTCCCAAAGTTCCATGCACCCCACAAAGAATGCAAGACATTCAGAAGTCTTGTTGTTCAGCAGTTACTGCAAAAACCCCAAAGTCTTCCTTTGGGTGAGTACAGCTCTGCTCTTCCATACATACACTTCCTTCTGCAATTGTAAGTGTAGATGCTTTTTTAGGATTTCCTGAACCAAAACAATAATTTATAGGGTTTCACCATCCTATATATTGAAGCCAACTTATGTCATTCTTATATGAGTAAAATAAAATTAACCCACCAGATCTCATAAAGGAAAAATACACCAAGAATTTCCAGAGATCTCACATCTCTAATAGAAACAATGAGCAAAGTATCGAAAAGCACTAAGGATGGGATGCCATTGGCCCTCTGGTTTTACACCAACTAACAAGTCTCTACCAGTAAGAACAAAGCCAAGGGATTGTGACTGTTGTAGTATGAGATATCTGGCAGGCCAAAGATTTTTCAGCCCTGCTCAGGGAGAAAACAGGAAGAAACAGAAACTTTGAACACATTATATATGGGTCAAGTGATAAAGTAGGCCACACATAGCCAATACAATTGATAGGAATAGTCCAAAGCATCTATAAGGTCAAAGATTCCTCACCATTGTATATCCTCCAGAATGTCACAGATGAAAACTTGGACATGTGCCCCCCCCCAAAAAAAACACTTCACGGTGGTCAAGACTGTCAAGATGGATTCAATTTGCAGCAACTGATGTAACCCAGAGACAGAGGGGAGAGTGGAAGGAAGAATATAAACTAGGACACCTTAAAAGCAGCTGGAAAAGTGGAGCATCAGAGGATCAGGGGCCGGGCTGTGGCGCAGGCTGGTGAGCAGCCAGCTGCAATAAATCACTCTGACCAAGAGGTCATGAGTTCGAGGCCAGCCCGTGGCGGGGTGAGCACCCGACAATTAAAAATTAAAAATATCCCCTGCTCATTGCTGACCTAGCAACCCGAAAATAGTTGCCTCTATCAAGTAGGAAATTAAGGTACCACTCATAAAGTGGGGAGGCTAATTTAATTTATGACTCCATGAAAAATCATCCAGCCGCTGTTGGAATGAGGAAGTGCTGTCGCAGTGGATGATGAAGAAGCTGCTCCCCCTGTGGCTGGAATCGAACATTCCCTCAGGAGAAGGTTAAATTGCCTCTGCGTCTGTCTCTGTCTTTGTTCTATGTGTATATGGCATTGAATGTTTGCCTTATATGTGTACAGTGTGATCCGCCCTGAGTCCCCTTTGGGGTGAGAAGGGCGGAATATAAATACTGTAAATAAATTAACCAGGACTGTCTGCCAAACTGGGAAAGTTACAGGGTGTGCCCTGCTCTGAGCCACAAGTTCAGTAACACAGCTAAAACAAAACTCTCTTCCTTCCACTGCCCCCCATGGCACACAAAAAACATTCTAGTGGGGTTCTCAAACCTCCAGATATCTTTTTTAGGTGAAATAGAATTTCCAGTTATGGGAGAAACCTCAGAATTCAGGGTAACTACTATACCATTGGATCTTAGCTACACATGTAGAGTAATAATATTAATATGATTTATAAAAGCTTGCTAGATGTCACTGCCACAAAAATCCATCTTCCTAGAACACTCAAGCACCACCATTTCAGATGTCTAATAAATTACACCCTTAAAAAGGACTGATTTTCAGGAAATTGCCTGCCACCTGCTTTTCTAGTGCATCTAATTCTTCACTGTAGGAAGGACACTTAAGCTGGCTTTGAATACTGTTGGCAAGCAGGTCTCTCTGATCAAAATTGAAAAGCCGCACAATTAAATTTACAAAGGATATGAGTTCAGGTGTCATAATAGCAATAAAGGAAATTTAACTAAGCATTGGGGATTTTGTGTTGTCGAAGGCTTTCATGGCCAGAATCACAGGGTTGTTGTATGTCTTTCGGGCTGTGTGGCCATGTTCCAGAAGCATTCTCTCCTGACGTTTCGCCCACATCTATGGCAGGCATCCTCAGAGGTTGTGAGGTATGGATAAACTAAGTCAGGAAAGGAAAGAATATATATCTGTGTAGAGTCCAAGGTGTGGCAAGAGTTCTTTGTCACTGGGAGCCAGCATTAATGTTTCAGTTAATCACCCTAATTGGCACTGGAAATGTTTTGTCCCTTGCCTGGGGGCATCCTTTGTTCAGTCAAGTCCTCATTGTGTTGGTTCCCATCTACTGTTTTGATTTTGGAGTTTTGTAATACTGGTAGCCAGTTTTGTAATACTGGAACCAGCCTGGACACAGAATACTATTTGAGAACACAAAAATGCTGGACCATTCTAACAACTATCATGTCAGACTACACAGAGAAGCCATTGAAATCCACAAGCATGTGGACAACTTCAACAGAAAGGAAGAAACCATGAAAATGAACAAAACCTGGCTACCAGTATTACAAAACTCCAAAATCAAAACAGTAGATGGGAACCAACACAATGAGGACTTGACTGAACAAAGGATGCCCCCAGGCAAGGGACAAAACATTTCCAGTGCCAATTAGGGTGATTAACTGAAACATTAATGCTGGCTCCCAGTGACAAAGAACTCTTGCCACACCCTGGACTCTACACAGATATATATTCTTTCCTTTCCTGACTTAGTTTATCCATACCTCACAACCTCTGAGGATGCCTGCCATAGATGTGGGCGAAACGTCAGGAGAGAATGCTTCTGGAACATGGCCACACAGCCCGAAAGACATACAACAACCCATTGGGGATTTTTATTTTTATTTTTAATGTGTTAAATTAGGCCTAGTGATTATTTTTATCATTTGTTCTTCAGGAAAATGCTTTAAATAGCAACCTACAGTCAAGATAAAAAGTGCTGCTTTTTCATATGTGGTAGACTTGTAAGAACATAAAACGTTACTTGTCTAAGATTACTATAAAAAAAGGGAAGGTTTTGTAATGTTAGCAGAAATATGTTTGGGTTTCTTTTGGGGTGGCATCTTAGATAAAGAACTGGATTACTTCTTGGATACATTATATCAGCAGCAAGAATATTGTTTGCTCAAAACTGGAAATGAGCTGATACACTAACAATAGAAGAATGAATTGTTACAGTCCTGAGGTGACCCAAATTGACAAATTGATGTAGATTAGAAGAAGAAATAAGGAAATTGAAGATTTTTTTTAAAAAAAATGCAATGATTTATAGACTTTTTGAGCAATAAGAAATCTAACGATGTAATAATATTTGGTTATGGTTCTTGATAATTCTAGTAGGGCTTTTTAGTTGGCTCCATAATTGTAGAATAATAAATTTTTCTTTTTCTTTTTCTTTTCATTATGGTCAGGATTAGAGGAGCAGAGTCCTATATTATTTTATTTATATGTTTTTTCGTTCTCTCTCATTTCCATTTTTTTCTCTTTTTATTTCCTCTGTTTCTTTATTTTTTGAACGTATCTTACTCTATTTATACGTTAGATTGCTAGTGTTAACATCACATACTGCTTTTCTTTTTAATGTTTGTTTGTATCTTTAAATACATGAAAGGATGTCATATGGAAGATGGAGCTGGAGTCAAACTACAGGAGAAGAGATTCCACCCTAGATGTTAAGAAGAACTTCCTGACATTAAGAGCTATTTGACAGTAGAATAAGCTGCCTTAGAGTATGGTGGTGTCTCCTTCTCTGATGGTTTTTAAAGAGAGGCTGGACTGAAATCTGTCTTGAGTGTTTTGACTGTGTATTCTTGCCTGGCAGGGAATTGGACTGCATGGCTCTTGTGGTCTCTTCCAAATTTATGATTCTATAATTTTTTTAAAAAAATGGTGGAACAAACCTGGCCAATCAATTGAATAATGAACATAATTTCATCTCCTTTCTCCATCTTGAATTCCTCTGCCACTGGATGATCATTGTTCTGATGCTGGGATCAGTAGGCGTGGCTTGTGCCATTGATGGCTCAATACTTGATTGCTTTATTAAATCCCCTTTGTGAGCCATCAGATTTGGTGACCATACCTACATTTTGTGGTTCTGAACATGATAGTAGTCCCTTCCAGCTTTGTATTCTTCACAAGTTGCACTGACATGAATGTAAAGCAACTTGGTAATACAGCCTCAGTGTGCTGTACACAACTTGAGGCTCTCCCTGCAGTTTACTCAAAGCACAGTTCCATGCATCACAGAGTTCTATATGGCTGACTAACTCACATTACAGAGGGAAATTAGAATTCTCTGTGGGGAAACACTCATGAAATCATGATGATTTGTGTCTACAGAAGCCTTTGGCTGATCAAATGATAGGCGGTGATGGATGCTCCTGAGTGCTCTAAATGATGTAAAGAAATACAAACGTAGCAAAACAAAACTTAAGCATAGCAGGAAAATGTCACAACAGTGAGAAGTGCAAAAATTGCTAGTTGTGGGAAGCAGTATATAATTCTGCAACACCCATTATTCCTCATCATTGACTATATTGGCTTGGGACAAGAACTGCATAACAACCGTCTTGGGGGCTGCAGGCTTCCCATCCTTGGTTTAAAGCTAGATGCATTCATTCTTTCCTCTTGTGCTCAAGAAGTTGACATTAAAGTCCTTAGCATCTGCTCTTGGTTTATCATTGACAATTACAAAATGCCCTTGGAAACACTGGATGAGGTATATGATATGGCTACACTTGGTGGGCAATGTACTATAAAGTTTGCAAACTGTTCCCGTAAAGAAAATAAGAAATGTTACACTAGGGGGAAAATACAGCTTTTTAATCATAATGGGCATTTACTACATCATTGTTTTCCCACCAGTGGTGATATATTTATAGATGTTTAGTCAAGAAAAGACAATTAGTGAACAGCCATTTCAGTTTTTTCAAGACACAACCTTTTCATATATATTCAAGAAAGTTTCAGTGAGATTTACTCCAAACAAATATACATAGGAGCACAATGCAGCCTACTGCTGCATTTCTGTGTGTACTTCCTGCAGAAATATCTTACTGAAATGAATAAATTCCATGTAGTTCATCAAGAGATGACAGTAAGAGCTGTTCAACAGTGGAATACACTGCTGCCTCAAAGCATGGATGAATCTCCTTCTCTAGTTTATAAACAGAGGCTGGATGGTCATCTGTTGCAAATCTGTTGGGAATGCCTTTGATTTTTCTGTGTGGCAGGGGGTTGGACTGGGTGGCCTTTGTGGTCTAGTCTATGATTCTATGCTTTGACTCTAAAGTAGTGGTTCTCAACCTGTGGGTCCACAGGTGTTTTGGCCTATGTACAACTCCCAGAAATCCCATCCAGTTTACCAGCTATTAGGATTTCTGGAAATTGAAGGCCAAAACATCTGGTGACCCACAGGTTGAGAACCACTGCTCAAAAAGAATAGGACATGATGCTGCTTCCAGTCAGTGTTACAGATTAGAGAAATGATTTTTTTTAGCCCTCCAAATGCTTTCTGCCAAACATCTGGAAAATCATGTTCTCCAGTGGACAATTCCAAATGAATATTGGAAATGCAGTTTCCCATTGGATAGTGGTCCATCAAGATAGTTGTGGCACTACCTTGCCCAGTCCGTTCAGCTTGGCTCTTCACTTACCATCAGATTGTGCTGCTGGCTTATTGCCTTCCTGTGACTTGACTGTGGAATTCTCTTCCCATCTCTTCTAGGCACAATCCTGGTGCCCTGCGCCCTGCCTCACCAGCAGCAACGCTTCCCCATCACACGTGAGAAAGCATCACCACATGGCTTTCCCTGAGCTGGCCCCGATGTTCCAAACAGAACATGGGAAGACTCTTGAGTTCTGGGCACAACATCATAGGATGCTTGTGTCCCAGTTCATTCATAGAGCCCCACCAGAAGTTAGCCTGTGGCATATGACATGGGGCTCTGTTGATCAGCTGTGTGTGAGCATCCTAGGACACTTGCAGCCAAATGTTTGATGAAGTCCTAAGTTTTTAGTAGACAGTGCTGTGCCATGTGACATTCAGTGTTTAAAACTGCTGCTTTAACCATTTCAAAACTAGAATCTAGGATTGTTTTTAGACTACTCTTATGAGTTTAAAAAGATATTTGATCTTTATACTGTTTAAATTGGTTTTATTTCCATATCACCTTAGAACTCCTTGTGGACTAGAGGGCAAAACAGAAATAAGAAATCCATACATTACATACATATAAACTCAATGGAACCTGGCAGATAAATCCTTCCCTACTAAGACTGATGGAAGATAGATCAGATTGTATCCTGAAGCTGGAAAAGTTATTTTGGAGCTATAATTCTCAGAATCACCAAACCAACATGGGAGGTGGCCATGCTGATATGGAATTCTACAAGCTGTAATCCTAAACAGAAAATTGTACAGCTCTCAATGCCAACTTATTACTATGAGGGAAAGAATTTTTATGCTGGTGAACTGTTTGGTCTATCATATGCAAATTTGCAAGACTAATTTATTTAGCATAGATAAACTATGACTTTGCAATAAAAGTGCTGGAGGGTAGTTGTGTCTGCAGCTTTGTTTATCCAATTAAAAAGTAAAAACACTAATAGGTTTTCAGTATCATGAATAGCATTATTAGAGCCATTTTTATTTCAAAACTTGCAAGTTCTTAGACTGAATGCCATTTTTAATAGAACTAAGAGGACATTGTAGTCCAGTTTTGGCTATAATGTAACTTTAGAAATGCTGAATTTTAGAATTAAAAAACACACATTTATTTCATAATACATCTGACTGTGGATATGAGAGAGGTTGTGGTAACTATAGGAGAGATGCAATATTACAAGTTTGTACTGGGGCCACATTCTTCTGCTTACAACTGCACACTGATAAGAAGGCAATAAGCAGTACACCATTTATTTTGTTTGCTTCATGGATGGAAAGTTTTACAAAACCATCAGTTCAGCGATAGATAAAAGCACATTTTAAATAACATGGGGTGGGCCCCATTTTAACACTTGACAGGTGAGATGGTATAACAAAAGAAGGTTTGTTAAAATATCTATACTCTAAGGAGGCCAAAAATGTCTGATGTTATATGAAAAATCCAGAGCATGCTGAGGAATGTAATCCCACATGCTTCCTAAACCCAAGTTTATCTATGTGGAGGTGAAAGAGAGGACACTAAAACCTCCTGGGTTCACTTTTTTATTTGTTGTAGGAAGGCAGGAGAGTTTTAACTAATCAGCAAGGCACCTTGAAAAGGAATTCTCTGACCATTTCTAGCAAAAGCATATTAGTTTATTTCCAGACCTAAATGTCAGGTCTCATGCCTAGAATCTCTGTTCTGAAGGAACGGCCCTTGTGCTAGAAGCAGCTATATTCAGAAATATGCCTTTTCAAAATACTTTACCATCGACAATTTGAATCCATTAAAGCTCACGAGATTGGAATATCATATATCATTTCACGCCAATATGTTTACATAAATATTTCTAAACATATATTTCTACAATGTGGTTCTAGCTTCCTACTCATGATATTAAATTCTGATCTTGGTTCTCATATACAGATTTTGGTCAATTTCTTTCTCCAGCTCCTCAATAGCTGGGCTGCTTTTAGTCTCTGGGTCTTCCTTCCCTAGTACAACTGAGAAGAAGATCAGTGCAAAACCACATTTAAATCACACATTTGATTTATGTATTTAGCATAGGTTAAGAAGCTACCCATTTACTATAACGTAGAATATAACATGTCCAACTGGACAGTTACTTTAAAGATGAATGGACACAATCACATGCTGAACCCATCCCTAACTGAACAATGGTAGGATGATGCCATCTAGGGCTGTCATACTGAAAACCTGTAATAGTTGTATAGAAGACACTACCTTTAATAGTTGTGTAGAAAAGGGAATTTTAATTAATGATGCTTATCACGCAACCAAGTAGCCTGCAACACCTGCTGAAATCCTTCTATACAACCAATAATAATAATAATAATAATAATAATAATAATAATAATAATAATTATTTTATTTCTTACCCGCCTCTCTTTATGGTTCGAGGTGGGTTACAACATTGCTAAAACACACAATAAAACAACATAATCATTTAAAACACTCTGTAATATACACATATTGAAATATATTTCCCTACAATATATATTAAAATACCCCCCCCCCCAAAAATAGATATAGAATTGAAGTTTAAAATTCATCATTAAAACTGTCTGGGTAGGCCTCCGGAAGCTGTCTCCAATTTTCACTCTGGAAGCCTTAATACCTCCTGGTTTTTAAGCCTGACCTTCTCACTCAACCTCATGTTTAAGTCAAGGGCAGATTTGGGAGCCAAAATTATGGATTTTGAAATGACTTGTGTATAAATCAAGTTCTATTCTGCAGAGTGAGGAAGGCACCGTTGCCGCTGCAAAGCCCTCCCTGGGCTGCTACTACCATTTCCCTACCGAAAACCAGCCAGATGCAGCACCATGAAGGAAAGAGTAGAGGGGATCACTTCTTCTTTCAGGTCCTGAAAGTCTCGTGCTTTTCACTACCCTACTCAGGGATAGTACCTTTTTTGGTAAGAGTTAAGATATAATACTCAAAGTGACAAATGGATAAGTTGACCTGTTTTTTTGCAGGGGGTTGATTTTTTTGACTAAAGTGTCTAGACATACATGAGCGTATAGAGTACCTAATATAAAAAATATGTGAAAATGAAGGAGGCAGGGAAGAAACAAAAGACTGAGGAATTTATCTCATGAAAGGTCCTACCATTGGACTCTTTGAGGGAACACTTGGAGAGAGCACAAGAGGCAGAATGGAACTTTCAGATTCTTTAAAACTGAAATTGCACATTCATTGCTGAACGGATATCATCCAAAGTGGTGTATAATTACAGTAAAAACCAGAAAGTACATATCAATAATGGAAATGACAAAATGGATATCTGTATAAAACACTGAAATCTGAAACCACACATTTAAAATTAGAAGCAATTAAAAATACAGCTGCATTGCATCAACAAAAATTTCCAGTTGAAAAGATGCCACATTCATTATTGTTTTTTATTGATCAATAAAAAATCAAAATCAAATATATTTGCTATTTTCTAGGACACAAGAAATCCATCCTGCTTTAAGTGGGATAAAATGGACAAAAGAAAAAAGAGAAAGGTTTATGAAGCTGCAGTAATATAAGGTTATGAATGTGGCAGTCCTGATTATTTTGCTGGATAAACATGATAGGTCATGACCAGGGACTTCACAAAAGTACTCAGCCTTTGAGATATCTGAGGGAAAGCAGGAGGTCCAGGTAAAAGGAATTTTTGCAATTTGAATTTGGGCAAGGAAAAAAAGCAAAGAGAAGTTGAAGTTAAACTGGGCTGTAGCACTTGGGGAAACTGATGTAAAGTTGCAGACTGTGCTATCTTAGGAATGTCCTGTTGTTATTGTTGTTGTTTGCCATCAAGTCAAGTTTGACTTATGGAGACCCTATGAAGAAGAGACCTCCAAGATCCTCAGGGATCAACTGCCCTGCTCAGGTCCTTCAAACTGAGTTGGTGACATGGCTTCCTTAACCGAATCAATCCACCTTTAGTGTGAAATTCTTATTTTCCTACTGTCTTCCACTTTACTGAGCATTATTGTCTTTTTAATGTGCCACGTTATCTCATGGTATGTCCACAATATGAAAGCTTCAGTTTAATCATTCTGGCTTCCATAGATAGTACATGCCTAACACTATCTCTAAGACCAATTCATTTTTTTTAGTAGTGCATGATATCTGTAGAACTCTCTTTCACCACTACAGTTCAAAGGGATTGATTTTCTTCATGTTGGCTTTCTTCACTATTCAGCATTCATATCCATACATAGAAATCAGAAATATTATGACATGGATTATTCTGACTTTGGTATTTCATTACATATCTTCACATCTTAGAATCATACTAGTTCCTTCACAGCTACCCTTGCAAGCCTTAATATTTTTATTTCTTGACTAAAATCTCCATTTTGATTAATGCCTGAGCCAAAGTATAAAACATCTGTAACTATTTCAATGCCTTCACTATCCCTTTAAAATTATGCATATCATCAGTGGCCACTATTTTTTATTTTCTTAATATTTAAATTTAACTTTAACACCACTTTCACACTTGCTTCATTATATTCTGCATATGAATTAAACAGATACAGTGATAAGATGAAGCTTTATCTGATCATCTTGCCAATGAGAGACCATTCTGTCTTTTCACATTGTGTCCTGATAGTGACTGTTGTTCAGAGTATAAGTGATGCATCAGGGCAATTGGATGTTGTGCCAAATCTATTTCTTTTTCAGAAAACAATATTTGTAATGATCTGCACAACCTATTCAAGGCTTCGCCATAATTTATATAGTAAAAGTTGGTTTTCTTCTGAAATTCTTTGGGGCATATCACCAGATTGCAACACAATCTTCAATGCTTTCTCCTTTTCTGAATCTAGCTTGGACATCTGGTAATATGATATTTCTTTTAAAAAATCTTGAGCATCACTTTGATTACATTGATTAAAAATCTTGAGCATCACTTTGATTACATGGAAGATCAGTACAAGTTATTATTATTACAATCCAGTTGAAAAGATGCCAATTTCAATTGCTATTGATGAGTAAAAAAAATATACATTTGCCATTTTCTACAATGCAAGAAACCCATCCTGCTTATTACAATCATCAGTGCCCCAAACTTTAAAGGGACTAGAACAGGCAAGGGAAAACTTCGCCCCACCCCCAGGTGTTTTGGACTTCAAATCCCACAATTCCTAACAGCTGGTAAACTGTTAGGAATTGTGGAAGGGCCAAAATTTGCCCATGCCTGGACTAGAATGTATATTGAAAAGCACTTGTATACAGGCAGTCCCCAACTTAGGTTGGCTTATTGTGGAAACAAGGACTGGTGATAAAGTTTCAGTTGAGACATCTTTTCCCCATGATAACTCTTCCAGGAGTGGATTTTCTCTTTTAGGGATAGATTTCTCTCACTTCCTGTTGTCTCAACCCCATTCTTAATTATGACTCATTTCAGTGACTGCTTGTATATGTAAAAAAAAAAAACATGACTAAGGGTGTATCTGCACTGCAGAATTAATGCAGCCTGACACCAGTTTAACTGCCATGCCTCAATGCTATGAAATCATGTGAACTGTAGTTTTACAAGGTCTTCAACCTTCTCTGCCAAAGAGTGCTGCAGACTACAACTCCCATGATTCTATAGCATTGAACCATGGCAGTTAAAGTAGTGTCAACTGCATTAATTATACAGTGTTCCTAATGATATATGGCAATATCATCCAGCACCCCCAATCTAATATCAATTGCCTTTAATCCCAGAAATTTTCAAGTCAGAGACTACATAAAGGTTATTCCAAGCATTTAAGTACATGATGGGAGCTCTTGGATAGCCTAGGGTCATTTCACTGGATTAAATGGTGTGTGGTGCTATGTATGTGTAAGCATTTCATGTGCATGGTTTTATGTAATATGAATATATTGCACAAGATTTCCCTAGCCTAAAATGATACATTTTAATATATTGGTTTTAGGTTCCCGTCCCCTTGATCTGGTCATGTAAGTGTGATTTATTGTTATAATTGTATTGTTTTACTTTGTTTAATAATGTATATTATGTTGTTATGTAATGTTTGTGTTTGCTTTTATGACTGTAAACCGCCCTGAGTCCCATCCGGGAGATAGGGCGGTATATAAATAAAGTATTATTATTATTATTATTATTATTATTATTATTATTATTATTATTATTATTATTATTAATAGCAGCAATGAATGAGAGTGAGGGGCCATGGTGTGTGGGATGAGGGATTAAACCTTTCCCTGCCATGTTATTCTAGCCCTTTAACCAGACACTACTGTTTGCCCCATAAACTTCCATTCTCACTGGTGGAAGTTTCACCTTTATGATTAATGACCGCTTCTGGGATAGGGTGAAGGATTTAACACATGGGGAAATGGTTAACTTCTCTCACACACACTTTGCTTTTGATCCTGCTCTTTACTACCACCCACAACTGCTATTTAAAGAATAAAACCCATACATATTAAATACTTATATATACTTGAGGTCATTTTTAGTTTGGCTTGTACTGTGGCAGTTTTCAGATGTTCTAAATATGCATTTGGTGTCAAATCTGGGATGACCTGTGTATTACATTTAAAATGAACATCATGTTCAAAGCTACAACTTTTCATTTGGAACATATTCCACCAATGCCACTGGGGAATGATATCAAATAGACTGAGAATCTCTACTTATCCATCAATAAAAGTGGAGCCATGATCTTGTTGTATAGAGATGTATCAACATATTTTGAATAGTATTGTATAGGAAAGCAAAAGATGATGACCCATCGTAGGCGTAGAAACAAACAGCATTTATCCAACCAGAGTATTAATTTCCTGTGATGAATACTTGAATTGAAATCCTCATCCTTTGAAAACTGACTTCTATTGACTTGCTTTTGCAGTTTCAGCAAATTAAACGACAGATTCATTATTTTCACTGGCACACCACTGGCACACGTATTTCACCAAGCATAAGTGATGTAACAAAGTCAGCAGAACTCGCAAATTCACTACCAGCAGACCACTGCTTGATGGAAATAGCCTTTACAAATTAATCAATTTCCTGAAAACAAAATAAATAATAGCTATGACGACAAACAACAAGAACCTTTCTGGAAAATCTTCTGATGGATGCATGTACTTTGGAAAGAGCATCAGGTGGAAAAAATTTACAATGCAGAGAGAGAGGATATTTCTCAAACGTAACATTATGCGAAAATAGTTGGTTTCCATTAGTGACATGGCAATTACGTTTGTTGAGGTACAACTAGATGCAAAAACCAAAACATGAGGAAAGATAGCAAACCATGTCTCCAAAAGAAAAGATAGGACAAAGAGCTGTAGCAAGCCTATTTTATGACCTGGGTTGCTGTTGTGAATGGGATTCAAAGCCGGGCATTGACAGGCACTGCCAACTTGTTAATGTCTCTCATGTGTGAAGAGCAATTTTCAGTAACTATAGGATTGATTTATAACTTACAATGTGAAAATATGAAAGAAAAATGGAGAAATGTGGCCTCAGTAGACAAAAGCCCACAAAGCTACAAGGGCAACAAAATACCAACCTTTTTCCCAATATGATTCTTCAGGAAGGATGTTAAGTTGCAACCACTGTCTGCCACAGACAGATCAATGGCTGCATCACACAGAAGGTTACTAAGGTCTATTCTATGCCTTACAGAATAGAGTGCCAGTCTGAGTATGAAAGAGGAAGAGCTTGGAAAGTGAATGCTATAGGGTTGTTTTTGTTTTTGTTTTTGTTTTTAAAACAACAACAACAATTCCCAGAAATCTCTGGGCATGAGATTCATGGAGTTGTAATCCAAAAAGTAATTTTCCAGACCTTAGGAGTTGATGATGTTGTTTGCTTTTTTGTTTTGTTTTTTTTAGAGAAGGGAGGAGTCTATTCAAGCACTGATATCAACTAATGGGGTGAAAAATTCATAGGAGTGGTTAATTTGTAAGATTGACCACAATGTGAGTGCAAGACTGCTGTTGTATTTTCTTGTGTCATCCTAAATATCATCAAGACAGTTTTGGTCCTCAACACCATCCAGCATGCTCCATAAATATTCAGTGGCTCGCTTCATCCTCAGACCTTTGCCATAACTTCTGTCCCTGCCCACAGTGCCAGATAAAACAACAACCAGCTTCTTCTGCAAGCTAGACAGGGGCCCTTACAAATTACAAGTTATAGCACTATGATTCCACATTAACTGCCATGGTTCCATCCTATATAAATCTAAGATCTGTAGTTTAAAGAGGGATATGTAGTATTCTCAGACAGAGAGCTCTAATGCCTCACCGAACTACAAACCTCAAGGAATTGAAGTAGATCCATGGTGTCATAATTGTGTAGCAGGTAATTTCAAACTGTGATGGACTTTTATTAACTTCAAAGCCATCGCTCAATTACAAAGAGTCTTTTTTTGCATAGCTTTTAACCAGAAAACAAGAAAAAATCTGATCGAAGTTTTATTTTACTTCCTTTTACACTGAATCCCAAAGGAAAAGTGATTAAGTCTTTTGATATTACTGGCAACCTTTTGGTTAGATCTGAAACAACTGCATCCTCCATATCCTTCTCTTTCTATCAAGTCTGGGTGGAAAAGGATATTGCAATGGAAGCTAACGCTACTGCTGAAAAGCACAACAGGAAACAAAAATAGTTTTGTGGCTGAAGGTCTGGCGCCATAGTAATAAAATGGAGCAGAATAAAAGGAATCTTGCATTACTTTCCCCCCTCCCTAAATAAGAAAGGATTTAGGGATGTTATACTTCTATTTTCACTGAGTGGAAATGTGTAATGTTCAAATGTTTAATTGGGGTGCTTGCATTAATTTCAAATGAAATGATGGCATTAAAGGAAGATGGATAAATACAAAGAAAACTATTTTAGGTTTGTCCCCTTGGATAGTTTCAAATTTCACCTACATGATTTTCCATTCTTTCCTTTGGCTCCTTTTTATATATTGGTTGGCTAAAAACTAGCTGGTTCAGAGGACATGTAGAAGAAATCATGCATCTGCAACTCATTCAAAATCTGTCTCTTGCCTATTCTTCCATTCCCTGGTTCCTTTGCATTCAACTGTTATATGAAGGATTTGCACAAATTTCTTGCATTGTGCTATTGTTCTGCTCCATTTTTCATGCTATCAGATATCCTTCCCTCTTCTTTAATTGAATTTCTGACAAATCTATCTATTCACCTTAAACACTAAGACCTGATTCAAATAGGCACTTTTTCCCATGATTTGTTGTCACTCACTCAGTACCTCATCAGAAAGACCAGGTGAAGTGTCCCGTTTTGCCGCCGGACAGAGGGGGCAGTGAAGCAAATCTGACACTCTGCGTACCACTCTCACGGTGCCACTTCCCACATCACACATGGGAAAGGTTGCTCTCCCTGCAAGGACCCATGCTGGCTCTATGCTTTCACCTCAGTTGGGGGCAGGGCCTCCTTCCACCAGAAGTCAGACAACGTCATGTGATGTCCGGTGTGGGGCTCCATCCCTAAGACAGGGTGAAAGCGTCCTACATTATAGGGACACATGTGTAACCATGTACTACATTTTAGAGAAGGGAGGAAGACATTTTTTTTATTTCTTTTTGATACATCATAACAATTAACTATTTTTGCCATACATAACTTATTTCAGTATACATTGTTCCAAAGGTAACTATTTCTTAAATGACATTTTAAACAGTTCTTAGAAATGTATCACCCTCCACCCCCACCCTCCCCCCATACCCCCCACCTCCCTGGAACAGCCATTCAAAATTGTCAATACATCAGTTTAATCATGTGGAACGCCTGGTTCAAGGTACAGTATCTTTCGTCTCCGTCTATTTTGTCGATTAGAACAGTCCATTTCCTTAACCAGTCTTGATCTTTTAGGCTATTTGTATATATTTTTTTCTTTTGAATGATGAAATCGTTAATTATATATTCTGATATATAAGTCCACCAGGTTTCTACATCCCATTTTGTATCATCCCTCCATCCTCGGGCTATCGTGGCTTGTATTGCGGCTGTCATATATTTTAGAATCTCTGTCCAGTTATTATTATCTTCCCTTACCTTTACTGTGAGAGACATGTATCTAGCTTTGTCCCATATTAATTCTTTCCCTATTATTTCTTCCATTATTTTTCTTATTTTTCTATAGAAGTTCTGAATTTTTCTACAGTCCCACCACATGTGGGAAAATGTACCTATTTCTCCACAGTTATGCCAACACTTATTTGAAGTATTTCCCGTTATATGTGCTACTTGGAGTGGGGTTCTATACCATTTAGATATTATTTTCCTTTGTGTTTCTTTAATCCTTATATGCTTAATTTTAGGAATATTGTCAATCCAAGTCCCAATTAATTTCTCAGTGAAGTTTTTTTCCTGTTTCCAATTATCTATAATGGTTATTTTTGTTTTGTAAGTTAATGTGATTAGTACATCATACAATAGCCCAGTTATTCCTTTATCTATTTCTATTTTCCTTTTAATTATTCTATCCAGTGGGGTTTCGACAACTTCTCTTCTTTTCATGGCCTGGGCTTTACTGGACAGACCTAACCATGCTATCCAGTTCCCTTGACCACATTTATCTTTTATTTTATCCCACTTTAGTATTTCTCCTTTGGGATTCATGATGTCCCCAATCCTTTTGAAACCGTTTTCCTTCAGTGCCCTAATTAGATTTGTGAATGTCTTGTCCTTATTTTCCAATGTTTCTAGTGGAAAAGGGTCAATTTTATTTATTTGTAATTTATTTTGCCATTTTTTCCAGATTAACAACATTGAAAAACAAGGGCCCGCTTTTAAATTCTTTAAGTCTTTTCTATCAATTCTCTCTCCCAATAATGTTCCCCTTTGCCAATTATTTGCTTCCTTTTCTGTTTGCAGAAGGGAGGAAGACATGTCCCAGATTCTGTTAGTTCCGTGTGCTTTCAGGATTGCACATTGGTAAAAAGAGAATGCAAACAAAGCCTGCCAGTTCCAAGCAGTCTATTTTCTTCAGTTTATTTCCTTCATAGTTGCTGCACTCACGGCTGTTTTCCTCCTGCCACAATGACCTACGACAGTGTCGTTACACCAATATAGTGCACCAACATTCCACAATATTTTTATCTTTACCAGACCCAACTTCAATTAAATCCATAGTCTAACCCCTGTCAATGCCCAATTTCATATCCAGAGCTTAAGAGTAAATAAAATTTACTTCAATGTCAAACAACTCTGCCCCTTCCAGCTGGCATGCATCCTGGGGCTTGACATTCTCAAGCCCCAGCTCTGCCAATACATAAGCTATTAAATAGCATTTAGTCAATCATACCTTGGCAATGAGGGGGGAAAGGGACATGCAGCAGGGTTAGGACATAAAGTCCTGCCTGCCCTGCTGTAGTTTCAACTCATGGGCCATCTTGCACCTGGTTTCCCTACATGTGTGACATTCCTAAATACCCCATTCCTAAGGCCAGACAAGCTGTATCAAAGCTGCCACTAATCATATTATTTTCTTGCCAAGCCATAAATCACTCAGCTGGCACCTGGAAGATAAAGAATCCTTTTGCAAAGGACACAGCATCAGAAGCTTCATTGGGAAGCTCATTTCTGCCAGCCTCCCTTGGCAAAACCAGTTTCTCTTTCATCCAAGTGGCTTTTGTTGGGCACCTTTTTTTTCCAAGCAAGTGTACTGGCAGTAGACTTTTTCTAGACTGGTTTTTATCTGCCAAACTACTTTAGTTTGGCTTTTGTAAACTCTGAAATGAAAGTGGTGGGACTCACTCTGGAGCTACAAAGGAATGTGCTGATAGCTTGGCATGTTCTGTCACCGTCTCCAGTGGAAGGAATCCTTACAGCTGCCAAACCCAAGCAAGAGGCATCAACCTTCATGCCAGCTTCCTGCTGTTCACCAGAACTAAGAGCACAGGTGCTGCCAAAGCAACTGTTATGGCTGAAGTTTACTTTGCAAAATGAATGCTCTGATATGGGAAACTGAAGTCAGGGGGCTTATACACCTTGACCTTAAAGCAATGAGGAATTTATTTATTTATATTCTGCAATTTTCCTGATATAGGGACTCAAGGTGGGTAATAATAGAAATTTAAAAACAATTAAACTATTTCTATTATTAAAATTGTTAAACATTAAAACACTAAAATATATTAAAACTTTATACCCACCTTAAAATCCCACCATCTTTAAAAGCTTGTCCCTCATCAGTTTATACATGCAGAATAATTTTTATCTGTCTACAAAAGGCAAGCAGTGAGGAGGCCACCCTGGTCTCTTTATTTATTTATTTATTTATTTATTTATTTTTCAAACTTATATGCCACCACTCCCCTAGGGCTCCTTTAGGGAAGGAGTTCCAGGGTCTGAGGGCAGCCACTGAGAAGGCCCTCTCCCTTGTTCCCACCAAACAAGCTTGAGAGAGTGGTGGAAAAGAGAGAAGGCTTTCTCAATTATTGTAGTTTTCTAATAGGTTCATAAAGAGAGAGATATTTTTCAAATAATGTGGACCAAAGGAAACCAGGAATATGGTGATCAAGTTGTCCAATGAATCCTTGTGAACCTGTTTGGGATGAAGGTTCTCAATAGAAAAATTGCTGTAAAAATGCACTTGTCTGGTTTCATTGTTAATCGTCTTAGTAGAACCATCAGATAGTAACTTAAGTGGATCTTGGTACCACATTTCATATTTTCAGGCACTTTGGAAATAACCTGCTAGAAACCTCACTGAAGGAAAATATATTGGGATGAATGTATTAAAATCAACTATACGATTTATGCTAGACAACTTCTTTGCAGTTCATGGATTCAAACCCCAACCTCTTCTGTGTTCTGCAAAGTAATTGTCTGAATGGGTCCTACTTGTCAGAAACATGTTTTATTTAAAAGGTGATGGTCCATACAGTAAGCAATGAATGCAAAGAGCAGGTGGGAATGAATTTCCACAAAATTCATATCCTTCCTAACCCTCTGAGGATCAAACTGGATATTATGGGGAATGGGCTTTTCAGGGAGAAATGTGCTTCTACAATCAGATTTGCCTTGAGGGGGTTGTTTTACTAAAACATTTCTATGAGTATCCTATCCTTTATTACAGGATTTAAGGCCAGCATATAGATAAAATCAGCTGAAGGCAGATTAGAACGAGTTATATTTTAAACAGTAAAAACAAATTTCATTATTTTAAAAAACATATTAAAATATACCTGTAGCACCTCAGGTGAAATTATTAGACACCAAAATTTGTCAAAAATCCATATTTTATTTTGATGCTGTAATGAAGCCAGCATCCGCACCAACATAGGCTTCCAAAGAGGAGCCAGAACAGACAAGGCACTCTTGGATCTCACCATTCAGTGTATTGCTCCCACTGGTCCAACACAGTGGAGAAGTCTTTCAGTTAAGTCTCAGTCATATATGGTGGAAGAGCTCACCTGCCCTTAAGTCCCAAGTCATTTAGAGGGACCAACACCTTCAGTTCAGATTCAAATAATACTGGCAGCCAATGCAATTCCTTTAAAATAGGTGGCCTAGGATTTCTGCAATTGCTTCTCTCAGCAGTATAGCTGCTATGTGTTTCACTAACTGCAAGTCATATTCAATGGCAGTCTCATGTAGACTGCATTGCTGTTCTCTAATCAGGATATTAGCAGTAGATAAACTAACGTGACTGAGTTTTCCCCATCCAGGAAAGATTGTAGCCAACAAGCCAGTTAAAAATGTTCTCAAGACTCTGAGCAACAGTTTACAATTTTTTTAAAAAAATCATATAGAATGTACCATATACAAGAGGAATCTAATCTAGAAGGGAAATGGGAAATATAAAAATAGTGGTTTCAGTCTCATCTATAGGACAAATGTTTAAAATAAATTAAATAAATCATATATGGAAATTAGTAGAAACTTATATAGATGGCCTTTCAATTCCCTTTCATTGCATATAATCCATGCACACCCTGGATTTGACCAGAATAAGGCTACAGTTCACTAGATCCCATCTGATCTTGGAAGTTAAGCAGAGTCAGGTATAGTTAGTACATGGATGGGAGACTGCCAATGAATATCAATGTGTTGGAGGCTATATTTCAGAAGAAGGAATCAGCAAAATCATCTCTGAGGATTTCTCGCCTAATTAAATCCTATGATGTCCAAAGAGTCACCATTATGACAAATAACTTGAAGATAATTCCTGATCTTTGATGAGTTGAATGATATATAAACATACCTCACTTTGGATGTTTTGAGTGATATAAAGAAATAAAGTAAAAGGCCTTTTTACCAGTTTAGGAGGGAGAAATAATGTATGTTTAAAACAGGAAAATGCAAGAACCAGATATCTTTCTTCATAAAGATTTCTTTCCTGTAATTTACTGTTCTCCCAATTTTTGCTAAAACCTAGCAATTACTATAACATTGTTAAAAAAGCATGTGATAATGGGCTGTCAAATATCATGGCAAGGAAAACGATATGAAATAGCTAATCTCATGCTCAGAAGAAAGCCCTAGCCTTTTGATTTATGAGCACTCTTGGCTTCATATCACTACAGTGTGGAAAGACTCTGTGGATCAACAGTAACTCATGAATTCATCATCAAATTGACTTTTAAAAGTGTGCTGCCCACAGCTGTGAAGTCTTCATTTATCTAATCGCATACATATGGAGGTTTGGGGGGGGGGGGAGGCAGTAAGTCTTGTCAAGACAAACCAAAACCTGACCTTGGTGAGCTTTCCTTTGTAATTTGGGCACAATACTAATAAAAATAATAATAGCAGTTGTAGATCAGGTAGATAGGACAGCTGTGGATAAAGGAGGAGACATGAACCAGGAGAGATCACCTGCCCTTACTAAATCCCTGATGATTTGTACAGAACCTTTCCTTTGCTGTGGCAATTCCTTGAGGCACGAAGCATTTAATTAAGCTTTGTAACCTACAGCTCTATGATAAAAGAAAGGTGTGATCAATGGTGGTGTGCTTTAGGATTGGTAGGAGGGCTGTCAGGATTGAACCAAGCTGTTCCTTCCCTGCTTTCATCTCCAAACAGTACAGGGTGTGTTTGGTTTTTATATAGCGAGTGTTCAATTAGCCCTTGTCAGGTGAACAACTTTGATTCAGCACCCTGGACAGAACCACTATGTTCTAATCTACAACAAAAAGAGTTCAAATGAGCTCTGTGGGAAAAGCTTGATGTAGGGTTTGTTCACACTGCTGTTGCATACTGAAGATGTACTCAAAGGCAACTCAAAGTGCCATTTTAAAATGTGTTAAATAGTCTGTGCATTTGTTTAACGATTTGTGCAATGCAGACTTTCTGTTCCTTCACACAATTCTTGTGTGATAGGGTGGAGGCTCCCAAAAACACTTCGAAGTCATTCATTTCAGTGTTTAGTATTTTGGGCATTGATAGTCCATGTAAATTAGGCTTTCTGCTGCTTGTTCACATTTTTGCTGTCTTCATCAAACTTTTCTTAAAAGAGTAGGGGAGCATCTACTGTAGAGTTAATGCAGTTTGACCCTACTTTAACTGCCATGATTCAATGGGAGTTGTACTTTGACAAGGTCATTAGCCTTCTCTGCCAAGATTGCTGGTGCCCCATTAAACTACAACTCCCATCATTCCATAGCCTCGAGGCATGGCAGCTAAATCAGTGTCAAATTGCATTAATTCTACAGCATTGGAGGCAATCTATTCCATGCTGAACTATGTCAAACAGCTCTTTTAGTCAAGAAGTTCTTCCTTATGCTTAAGTGAGATCGTATGATCTTAAGCCATTGGTTCATGTTCTAGTTTAAATCACCGATAGAAAATGTTAAATCTAATCATATCATAACATGTGAGCCCTCTCTTGAAGTCTCAATGCTACTTGTACTTACTACTAGATAGGTAGATAGATAGATAGATAGATAGATAGATAGATAGATAATTTATTTAATGCTTAGACCATAGGTCTTCCACATATAAGACAGACAAATAAATACATAAAATACCATTAAAATTTCAAGCTTGACCTAGTTATTTTTCCACACTTTATCAATTAGGATATAGACATTGGAGATTACAATGTCCTGCCTGCACTGTCACTCATATTTTTGTTCAATACTTGTACTCAACTATGGATATTTTCTACCTTCCCCCAAAGTTTAATGCCCCTTGTTCAAACCAGGGACCTTTCACAACATAGAATTGCAGCACTATGGTTTCTCTTTAACTCTCATGGCTGCTTCCTATGTAATGCAAACAATATGGTCAGGAATTTGAGCTCTCTGGCTGCCTATCCCAGGATTCCATTGTATGTTGCATGACAATTAAAGTTGCATCAAAGGGCTGTGATTGTGTAGCATGAAAGGTTCCCAGGAATTTTCTAGGCTTCTTTTGTGTAGTTCTTCCCCATGAGGTATCATTCATATTCACACTCTAGTTGGAGTAGAAAATGGGGGTTAAGATGTTAGCCACATGAAGTCCTGTGCACTTACATGCTCTTTATAAACCTAATCCTGACAATGTTAGCACAATAGAAATCCATAACCTAAGTCAATGTGGTCCAACCTTTAGTTGCCCGAGGGCCAATCAAACTTTAGTATAGGAATGTGAGGGCCAGAGACATTCCAGAAAGAAAACAAATTGCGTAATTCAGATTTAATTAGATAATTAAAATATAAATATTTAATTACATAATTAAAATATTTTTCCAGTAAGAAGGGCAAAGGCCAACAAAAATGAATTGGTGGGCCGCATGCAGCCCATGGGCTGCGGGTTGGACCACACTGACCTAAGAGGATGTAACACTGATGTGTTTATATGCTAATGCTGGAAGAAGCTAATGCTTCTCAACACAGATATTTCTAGTGAATCAGTTTATATATGATGCCAAGTATTCTTATTCCACCACAATATGCTCATCACCATGTGTACGTTTTGAACCAAAGGCCTAGCCAATGAGGTACAGTAGAGTCTCACTTATCCAACACTCGCTTATCCAACATTCTGGATTATCCAATGAATTTTTGTAGTTAATGTTTTCAATACATCGTGATATTTTGGTGCTAAATTCATAAATACAGTAATTACTACATAGCATTACTGTGTATTGAACTACTTTTTCTGTCAAATTTGTTGTATAACATGATGTTTTAGTTCTTAATTTGTAAAATCATAACCTAATTTGATTTTTAATAGGCTTTTCCTTAATGCCTCCTTATTATCCAACATATTTGCTTATCCAACATTCTGCTGGCCCGTTTATGTTGGATAAGTGAGACTCTACTGTAGTTCCTTAGCACCATAATTACTCTTTTATTTGCATTACCTAACTGCTGCACATTCCTGTTTAATTCTCTTCCAATTTTTCGGCTACAGCCACACAGTCTTGCACATTAAACTGAAAAATCCACAGCAAGATATAAGAGCATATTGTAGCATCTTAACCTTTATAGTGCTTCCCCCTTGGACTGTGTTGCTCTTTCCCTTTGCCTCTAAATTAACATGAACTCTTGTTGGAATGTGGGACCTGTTCATTTTCTTTATTGCTCACAGTTAAAAGGCAGTTTCACCTTAGCATATACTCAATGGAAGCCTTGTTTGATGGGGTAATTAGAAATAACCTCAACCTCGATCACATGGAAGCCCCTGTTGAGAAAAGAGTGCTTCATATTTAGCTGCTGCTTTACTAGAAACTGCAATAAATACACTTACACTAAGTTGCCTTATTATCTTTGCTGATCCAGCAACCAGGAAATACTAGGAATAGCGGACATCTTAGGAACAAAAATGAACTACATTTTATAGATTTGATGAAGCTAATCTGTTTCTGTAAAATATGTGTGACAGTGATGGCAGCGGTGTAAGGGTTGGTTTTTTTGTTTGTTTGTTTTCTCATAATATTAGGATTGTCAGCGTCTTGCTTGTCCTGGTGCAGGAAATTGAATTAAGTGAAATACTCCCCATTAGATCTACAAGAAAAGTGTCACCTGCTAAATCTCTTAACATCTAGATATTGTTTACGTGCAGAAGAACCAGATGAATTAAAAAAAAACCTCAATATTTTGTTTTGCATTTGATTAATTATTGTAAATTATTTGTATATTTAAGAATGTCTTATCTTTAACTAGTTTTAAATATTCAGAGAGCTAATATTAGCTTGCATACCCAGAGGGTTGCCAACTAATTTGGAGATGCAAGCAGGCCTGCTATTTTGCCTTTACTAGCAGTTTGATATGCAGGGGGAAAAAACAAGTGATGTTTTCATGGCATTAGCATCAATATTTTTTCCCCATTAACCATTGAATGTCAGATAATTCTGACATTTTTTTAAAAATGGCAACCCTGGGTGACTCAAATATTTTGTTGTATTTTACTTAGATTTTGATATTCTGGTTTTGAATTTTATTCAGTATTTAAGTTGTGTTATGATTGCCTCCCTTAAGATGGCCCGAAAGCTTCAGAAATCATTATTAGTAACATAAATAATGGATAATTTTTTTTGTTTTACTAGTTATTCTGCTTTTCTTCCAATGAGTTTCAGGCAGAGCAGACAGCAATCTTCTTCCCTATTTTATTTTCTTGAAAAAAAATCCTTCGGGAGGTATCAAACTGAAAGAGTGTGAGTGGCCCAAGGTCTCCCAGGGTATATATCCAAACCACTGTTCCAGACTAAGTTGATCACATTTGTGCAATCCTATTTGTGTTTACTCAGAAGCAAGCTGAATTTAGTCTTACATGACTCCAAGGTCAGCACAGTTAGCATTGGAGGCTTAGTCTTGGAAAAGATGCATAACAGAGTGCCTCTTTTCATCAGCACATTTCCATCACTGCTGGGCTTCCAGCTGGCTTTTTCCTGGCTGCCTTTAATAGCAACCCAATATGCAGTCACTTAGCAAACAAAGCTTTCCACATCTCTTCCTGCTTATGCCAGGAGATGCTTCATCTGCCATGAACATGGCTTTCTCAAGCAATAAATTCTGGGTGTCCTAGTCCTAAAGTTGTCAGGTTGCCCCACGGAGAGCTGCTCAGCATCTTGAAATAAGTGGGAGATTATTCAAATGAAGGTTCTGCCCTTTGCTTCTTGTTTGCCTTTTTTATTCTGTTTTCCTTTCCCATTTTAGTATGCAATACATGTAGAGTTCATATTTGGTAGTGGAGAAAGAAGAAATAGGAGGAAACTGCAACCGCTATTTTCCTGCAAGTTTGAAGCCAATTCCTGCAAATTTGGTAGGCACACAGAGGCTTATCATGAAGAACTTGGCTTACACTCAGGGAGGTTAAAACCACTCTGTCCACACTAAGGACCTTATTACATTGAGGTCCCTAATGAGAGCGACTGTGGGGGAATTCGCCAGGCAGCATGGCAAATCTGTGGAGCAGCAGGAGAAACCATCCTGCACTCCACATCGCCTGCATTGCCGTCCTCCCCATCACATGGGGGAAAGAGTTGCTTCCCAGCTTCCCCCTGTTCTGGCCCCATTGTAGGCTATGAGAACATGCTCTCAGGGCTCCAACCTAGGATGCTTCCAGGACAGAGCCCCACCGGAAGTAGCCCTGCATCATATGAAAGGCTTCGGCAGCCTCCGTCCTGGCTTGGTCCTGGAAGCATCCTAGGATAGAGCCAGAAATCAATGTGATGAGGTCGCAAGATCCAAGAGGGAAAAACCCTTTGCAGAAATAGTTGGAGACTTCGGTGGCCAGATCTACACTGGCATATAATGCAGGTTAACAGCATTCGACTACATTGTATGGGTCTACAGCAGGCATGGGCAAACTTTGGTTTTCCAGGTGTTCTGGACTTCAACTCCCAGAAATCCCAGCCATCTTACTGACTGTTAAGAATTGTGGGAGTTGAAGTCCAAAACACCTGGAGGGATGAAGTTTGCCCATGTCTGGTCTGCACTGATCATATAATGCTGTTCCAAACTGCATTATATAGCATTGCAGATCCAGCCTGTGACAGAAGAGACATGAATCCAATTCAAAGATTTTAGTCCAAACATTAAATGTGATATCCACACGACTTGAACTATCTAGAATTAAGAACTACCACCTTGAACAGCTTTTATTTTTAAATAATAATAATAATAATAATAGAATCATTATCCCGCTGACATGGAATTCACTGCCTCTTTGAAAGCTAGGTCGTGGCTGGTACAATCCTCCTTTTCAAGGGCTATTCCTTAAGATTACACAGAATTCAGAATGACTTATCTGATAAATATAGGAAAGGTTGTAATATAGTTTGAACACTAGAACACATGTTCTTCCAAGATGATTCCCTTTTAGTAAAAAAAAAAAAAAAGATTATTTCTGGGATTAACAAAAGAAATAAACAGGATATACAATTACAAAGCTCCTTATTGGTTCTCTCAGCCTATGCCAATGCAAATGAAAATGCCAGATATAAAGATCTTGCATCCATAAAGTTACATGCAGCAAGGATTGAGAGAGCAAAGCCTTCAAAGACTTTATGAAAGTCTATATGAAAATGCTAGATAGTGTTTACAGCCTTGTGCTATTAGAGAATTTCAATTTAATCTTCACCTTGCTGGGGACACAGAAAGAGCCTCCTCGAAGATTGAGTAAATTCAGTCAGGCGTCCCCTGGGCGACGTTTCTTGTAAGCGGCCAATCTTTCCACCCCAAAAGCATTGGATGAATGGATGAATATCAAAGGTCTTTATCAAGACCGTTGCTAACGATTATGTCTATTAATATAGAAGGTTTTTCACTTGCTAAGGAAGAACTATTAGCCATAATGTCTGAGGACATTTCGTGTGACATCCTATGTATACAGGAAACACACAGAGACATCACAATGAGAAGACCAAAAATTCTTGGAATGCAACTGGCAGTGGGATGACCTCACAGACAATATGGCAGTGCCATTTTTGTATGATCTGGTGTAGCAATCTCTGCAACTTCCCTCACAGAAGTGAACAACATTGAAATCTTATCTGTGGAACTTGATAGTTGCATCGTATCATCACTCTATAAACCACCTGGGGCTGATTTCTATTTTACACCCCCAACCAATTGCCACAATCATGAAGCCCATTTTGTTGTGAGAGATTTCAATAGACATAGCTGTGTCTGGGGCTATGACGAAGATGATAGAAATGGCGAAGCAGTTCTAACGTGGGCCGACAACAGTAGAATGAGCCTCCTCCATGACAGTAAATTACCACTATCTTTCAATAGTGGCCGATGGAAGCGTGGTTATAACCCTGATCTGATTTTTGTAAAGGAAAGCATAATCCACCAATGCATCAAAAGGGTATTAAACCCGATACCTAACACACAACACAGACCAATATACTGCATATTTATTTATTTATTTATTTACAGCATTTATATTCTGCCCTTCTCACCCCGAAGGCGACTCAGGGCGGATCACATTACACATATAGGCAAATATTCAATGCCTTTTAACATAGAACAAAGACAAGACAAACATAGGCTACGAGCGGGCCTCGAACTCATGACCTCCTGGTCAGAGTGATTCATTGCAGCTGGTTGCAGTTGGCTTGCTCTCCAGCCTGTGCCACAGCCCGGGCGCCAATGCCCGGGCATATGCAGCTGTAAGACCAAAAAGTGTCCCATTCCGTAGAAGATATAACTTCAATAAAGCTAACTGGACAAAGTTTATAGAGACCTTGGAAGCTGCTATTTCTGATATAGAACCTTCTGTAGAAAATTATGACCTGTTTGTAGAAGCTGTGAAAAGATCCTCAAGACTCTCAATCCCTAGAGGCTGTCGCACAAGCTACCTACCAGGCCTAAATGAAGAATCGCTAAATCAGCTACAGGAATATCTCAGACTATTTCAAGAGAATCCATACAGTGATGGGACTAAAGCAGCAGGCCAAAAACTATCTACAGCCTTAGCTAATGCTAAGAAACACCTTTGGATAGAGCTGCTTGAGAACCTTGACATGTCCAAGAGTAGCCGAAAAGCTGAGATGCCTGGATAGTGACCCTCTGGTCAACCATGGACATGCAGACATGACACCAGACCAGATAGCTCACCAGCTAATTCAGAATGGGAAAACCAACAGCAGCAGAATAAAGATGAAAATCAACAGGGTACCAGAACTTGAAACCCACCAGTTGTCTTCTCCTCTAAACCTGAAAGAACTCAGAGAAGCCATCAAGCGATGTAAGACTGGTAAAGCACCTGGCCTAGATGACCTGATGATGGAGCAAATCAAACACTTGGGGGCCAAAGCTGAAAACTGGTTTTTGAAATTCTACAATCAATGCTTGGCACACAAACAGATTCCCAGAGCATGGAGGAAAACTAAGATCATTGCCATTTTAAAACCTGGTAAAGATGCCTCCAATGCCAGGAACTACCGACCAATCTCCCTCTTACCGTGTTTCCCCGAAAATAAGACAGTGTCTTATATTAATTTTTGCTCCCAAATATGCGCTAGGTCTTAT
This sequence comes from Anolis carolinensis, assembly GCF_035594765.1. NCBI lineage: Eukaryota > Metazoa > Chordata > Lepidosauria > Squamata > Anolidae > Anolis > Anolis carolinensis. The sequence continues at coordinate 193,388,117 of NC_085844.1, forward strand.
TTTCAGGGGATGTCTTATTTTTCCATGAAGAAGAATTCACATTTATTGTTGAACAAAAAAATGAACATTTATTATATACTGTACAGTAGTTGTCATCACAAACCAGCATAACAGACAAACTGTGAATCCTATCAAGAATTTCTTGTTACTACCATTATTTCCATGTACAGCTGGTATGTACATTTACCAATCCTGCATGCTCTGGTGTTCTTTTTGGCAGGCGCTGGGCATGCTTCCAAACAAAAACTTTGCTAGGTCTTACTTTCGGGGGAGGCCTTATATTTAGCAATTCAGCAAAACTTCTACTAGGTCTTATTTTTCGGGGATGTCTTATTTTCGGGGAAACAGGGTATGTCATCTATATAAAGTCTATGAGAGGATGCTATTAAATCGACTAGGACCTGTTATCGAACCCAAACTTATTGCACAACAAGCAGGTTTCAGACCAGGGAAAAACTGTACAGGTCAAATTCTTCATCTGACTGAGCATATTGAGGAACGCTATGAGGAAGGCTGCATTACGGGAACAGTTTTTGTGGACCTTACGGCAGCCTATGACACGGTGCAACATAGAAAAATGCTGCATAAAGTCTACCATATCACCTGGGACTTTGACTTTACATAAACTGTCCAGACCCTCCTAGAAAACCGCAGCTTCTATGCGGAGTTTCAGGGCCGGAAAAGCAGATGGAGGAGGCAAAAGAATGGTTTACCCCAAGGCAGTGTTCTTGCACCGGCCTTATTTAACATCTTCACGAACGATCAGACACTACCACCACTCACAAAGAGCTTTATATATGCTGATGACCTTGGCCTAACAACACAAGAGAAAGATTTTGAAACAGTTGAAAACCAACTCACTCATGCCTTGAAAGATCTCTCCAGCTACTACAAAGAGAACCACCTGAAGCCTAACCCTGCCAAGACACAAGTGTGTGCTTTCCACCTACGTAACCGTGAAGCCAACAGGAAAATGAAAGTTACTTGGGAAGGCCAAGAGCTCGAACATTGTTTCCATCCTAAATATCTTGGTATCACCTTAGATCGAACACTAACATATAGGAAACACTGCATGAACACCAAGCACAAAGTAGCTGCACGCAACAACATCCTGCGGAAACTGACTGGCAGCGCATGGGGTGCAGACCCACAAGTAATAAGAACATCAGCCCTGGCCTTGTCTTTCTCAACTGCTGAGTACGCCTGTCCTGTCTGGCAAAAGTTTGCCCATGCGAAGCAGGTGGACATAGCACTAAATGAAATTCCAACTGGATGGCCCCCCACGAGGGTCTTCCTCCCGGGGCAAACCAAGAATGGGCAACTTGGAAGTCCCTGAACAGACTCAGAAGCGGAGTGGGCAGATCAAAAGACAACTTGGCAAGGTGGTACTACCTGGAGAAATCCTCCACCTTGTGTGACTGTGGAGCAGAACAAACAACTCCGCATATGTATACTTGCCCACAATGTCCTACCTCATGTACAGAGGAGTTGCTTAAAGCTACGGACAATGCGGTTGCTGTTACCCGCTTTTGGTCTAAAACTATTTAGTTGCTTGTGATTTCCTCTTATTTTTCATCATTTTTAAAATGTATTTGTTATGCAATGCTTTTGACATGAAATAAATTCACCTTGCTAGAAGAGAAATAGCTGAGATATTATTATGTTCACATGTTACCCATTAATAACATATATATCTCATGCAAATTCTATAAACAGCCCACCATCAAAACATATGATGTTTTGGAAGCAATCCAGGAGACCACTTTTGGGCATTTATACTTAGGCCTATTGTTGCTATCTGCTCCTGCTGGTAATTGTCTGGTCTTATTCTGAATTCATGAAATGTTGTCTGCGGCAAGGGGAGGGAGGGAAAGGATTTTTTTATTGTTTAGTGTGAGGCTTTAATGAAAATAAATAGGGGGGAGGTGGTAGGGAGGACCTTCCTTGCTATGGTGCAAAAAAGGTAAAATCTTCTTTATCTGTGTAAGGAGAGATTGAATTACCCCCACCCAATTTAAAACCTGTGTGGCAATCTGAGAGAGGTATGAATTGCCTGGGGATGTAATTGGATGCACACACAAAATCCTGACCAATATTACTATTTCCCTGCTGCTATTAGAACCAAGGAAGCAGCAACCTATTCCCCATTATCCTTCTGATAGTGGGTGGCTGGGGAAAACAGCAGGAGCTCACACAGAGAGCAGCTATGGGATGTGGACAGCTTGGAGGTGGCATAAAAGTGCATGTAGTAGTTGCCTTGGCTGGTTTAAGAAATAAGCTATGCTAAACTATTTAAAGCAGGGGTAAACAAAGTGAAGACAGTGGGACACATCTAGAGCTATTTTGTGGCCCTCAAGGCCTCCTAGGGTGAAAATTTTGCTTTTTGACATAAACTATTGCTTTAAAAGTCTTTGTTGAGCCTAAACTGACCCAGACATCATCAAAACATTGTGAGAGATATTCAGCAGCTAAGCAAAACAATTATCATTTTTGCAGATGAGGGTAGGGTGGTATGGTCCTCTACTTCTTGCCCATCCCTGCCTAGAACCATGGCTGGGCATTTTTTGGCAGAAAGTTTTGAATATTGTTGGCCTACAGCTCCCGTGGTTCTATACCATTAGCTATGCTGGATTGCGCTGATGAAAGTTGCAGTCCAACAGCATTGAGAGAGTAACACATTCCCCATTCTTCCATTAAGCACAGAATTTATTTGCACCTGTTTCATTCGACTCCTACCAAAGGTGTCATTTTGGGACATGGTTTTGATCTGTCTGTCATTAAAATTAAATCAAATACAAATAAACAAATAAGTAATCATCTGTGGGGCTGGCTTTGTTAAACTATGTAGAAATGAAATTAACCCAGTGAAATAGAGTGAAATAAATGTTGTACAATGATAAGCAAACCCATTACAAATATGCATCAGCCCCATAACTAAAAGCAGACCTGAGAAAACTAGTAAAGGATAGAATAGGAGGAGGAAAAATGGTGATATGAGATTTATATATGACTAAGGACCCTTGCATCCTGCTAGAAATATTACTCGCCTCACAAAATAAAGACTACCTCATTATGAAGCACTAATGTTTCATCTCAACAGTAGTTGGTGGCAGAACAAAAAAGACATTGGGTAAAAGGCACATGTGAGTCATACAAAATTCTTGAAGAAAATGACATTTGACTACAATTCATTTATTCTTCCTTTGTAGTTCTACTAGGATTGCCAGATTTTGTCTGGCTTCTGCAGATATGCTTTTCCTAGGAGCCAGATGGGCAGGCCCAAACCACTGGTTTTATTTATCTCTCTGACACTTGATTTATGTAAGTCAGCCTGATGTCAAGAGGCATAAAAACATGCTAGTCCATTTCATGTTCCTAGTCAATTAGCAGACTTCACAACACTTTTGTAGGCGGCCTCCTATACAGAAATGCAGCAGCTGAAGCCTTTCCTACCATGTAAATTTAATGGGAAAATAAGGTGACCTCTTGGTTATCTGCCAAGTTGGATCAGAATGACAATTGAGCCCTCAGAAGTGCCCATCAATATTGTTCCAGAAACAGGCCAAATATGGGGAAATTCTCAAGGACTACTCCTGTCCAACCCTTGTTAGGGAAGGCTGTCCCAAAGTAAAAATCTTATGATTTCCAAAACTGCTCAGCTTTAACATAAGACTTCAGAAAAGATGGTAGCAGAAGGCCAAGTTGACAGTGCATCAGATAAAAAACAGCTTGAATACAAACGGGTAACTACAGTAATAAACATTATATTATGAAAATAAACGTTAACTCCAGAAAGCTGGGACTGGCATGAAGAACAGAGGCACAGCTGTGTTATGGAAGAGTAAGCACACACACAGAAACAGGAATAAAATCATACCAAAAAGAGAGGTGGCCACATGTGCAATATTCTAATATATTGGTACTTTCTCCCAGGTTTCTAAAACCCACTGGACTGCTCAGATCTTTTGTGAAGTGGAGATTTTTCTGTGGCCAACCCTTTCAGATAGAATTGACACAGCTCTGAATGCAATGGCATTACTAACAAGAAATACCAATGTGATTAAGTTCCAGCCATGTTTTTAAGCCATTGAAATATTACTCTGGCCATACTGAAACTATTCCAAACATATTTAACTCCTATAAAGTTAAGAAGACATCTGAAACAAGGGTGGGGACCTTTATTGTCTTCTAGATGTTTTAAACTTCAACTTGCATCAGCCCTGTCTTACATGACCAGGGACTGTAGCAGTTGGAGGCCAAAAGATTTGGAGGCAGTGCTTCAAAAGATAGCCTTTTTAAACCACAATTACCACAACTCTCCAGCCAGCAGGATCAGTGGCCGTACCACTGGTGGAAAGAGATTTCTGATCATTGTAGTCCTAAAGAATAAATTTTCCAAGCTTTCTGGAGGGCCAAGCCAAACCAACAAAGTACCATCTTCCAGGAAGATCTTCTTTTCCTTCTGCAGTCAAACTGTTGTTTTCAGTGCAGGAAGGAAAGCAATGTACTCAGAAGCCAAAATAGAAATGTTTCACCCTTTAGATGGCATTCACAATTGCCATGAGCACATAAGTCTTCCCCATGGAAAGGGCACAGAGTATGATCGAAAGGAACATATCCATATCCATGTCTCAGGAAGCCCTGAATGACTCCCATCTCACATGTTCTCACTTTACATGTTTGCTGCAGGAAATACTGATATGACACAGTTGTTACTGCACCAAATAGAAGTGACCCCTACACTGTGCAGCTGCTATGACATATGGTAAGATCAGAGGGGAAATGGGTTTTTTAAAAAGAAATGCTACTTCTATGAACTTTACTGGTGAATAATACACACAACTCAGCATCTCCATTTGACATCCAAAGATTTCATAGTAGCAAAAACTGGACAGCAACTAGAAATGACATGCAAAAACAACCAGGATTTAAGCATATTTGTCTTGAAGGATATTAGACATCATCATCATCATTCATCATCATTTAATAACTTATTAATCGCCCTCCATCCACGATGCTCTAGGCGATTTACAAGATAAAATTGTAAAGGATAAAAATACATACATAAAAATATTAATAAAATTAACATAGATTAAAAGCTCTAGTAAAGAGCCAGGTCTTGAGTGCGAGGGTAAAAGGCCCTAACTCACGCATGGCTCTCATATAAGGCAGGGGCAGAAATAGAAAAAGCTCTGGTCCTTTCCAAGTGCACTTCTCTAGGACCCGGTACATAAAGTAAGTCTCGTTGGGATGGTCGTTGCGACCTCCAATGATGGGAGAAGGAGAGATGGTCCCTAAGGTACGATGGGCCCAGGCCGTAAAGAGTTTTGAAGGTCAGAACTAGCATCTTATATAGACCACGGTAATCAGTTGGAAGCCAATGCAGATGCTGCAGCACTGGTGTTATGTGGCATTTCATGGGTGTTCTTGTGAGTAGCCTGGCTGCCGCATTCTGAACAATACGGAGCTTTCGGGTCGTGGACATTGGAAGGCCAACATACAGGACATTGCAATAGTCCAGCCTAGACGTGACCGTGGCATGGATGACTGTTGCCAGCGCCTCATCAGATAGATAGGGTGCCAGTTGCCTCACTTGTCGTAGGTGGAAAAAGGCCTGTTTGCTGGCAGCAGCGACCTGAGCTTCCATTGTCAGCTGTGAATCCAAAACGACACCCAGGCTCTTAACGGTAGGCGAAGGAGATAGGGCAGCACCATCGAAGGTGGGTAGCAAATGGGTCAGACCGGTCGAGCGGCCATGCCAGAGAATCTCGGTCTTCGCCGGGTTCACCTTCAGTCTGCTAGCACGTAGCCAGTTCGACAGAGCCTCCAGACATAAGGTGAAATTGTCTGGTATTGACGTTGCTCCAGGCTCCAGGCGCAGAAGGAGTTGGGTGTCGTCCGCATATTGATAGCAGTCTAGGCCAAAACTCCGAACCAAACTAGCAAGGGGTCTAACGTAGATGTTGAAGAGAAGAGGGGAGAGAATTGCACCTTGAGGTACCCCACATTGGAGGGGAGATCTGTCAGAGACTTGATCCATATACTCCATGCATTGGCTCCGGTTTCGCAGAAATGAGTTGAACCAATTGAGGGCCTGACCGCGAACTCCGGACATGGCGAGACGGTGAATCAGTAGATCGTAGTCAACGGTGTCAAACGCTGCGGTAAGGTCAAGAAGTACCAGTAGCGCTGATCCGCCGCTATCAGACTGGCGACGAAGTTCATCTGTAATGGCAACCAGGACTGTCTCCGTCCCATGGCCAGGGCGGAAGCCTGACTGGAAAGGGTCCAGGCCGGCTGTATCCTCCAGAAATTGTTGCAATTGTCCCAGTACAGCCCGCTCTATCATCTTACCCAAGAATGGAAGGTTGGAAACAGGACATTACTCATCAATTGTGGCTATTGATCTGTCAGTGAACAATGAACCCTCATTGGATTTTAGTCTTCACTTGGGGAGGGGGGAGTATCTAAGGTGTTGAACCCTATCCCGAAAATATATTCAGCACCTAGGATAACTATTTTAAGAGAGAATGCCTTATTTTCAGCCACCCTTGCCAAAATGGTAAGTTCCTCATGTGGTTTAGTATTTTAGAAAAAGTCAGATCTCTTGGTGGCGTATGCATTTTGAGCCAAAGACAACATCACAAAGCAAGAACTAGTGGATTACATGTATGATCCAGTATGGCAAATTCAGCACCCTCGTCACTTCCATTTCCCACTACTAGTTGAGGAATGGAAGGAAAATACAGCTTGAGGCCATTTATGCAGGTGAGGAACAGGATTCCCAGGAACACCAACTTTTGTGAGAAGAGGGCTGCTATTTTAGGCTGCAAATCTGCCTTGACAGATAATCCAATATGACAACAAGAACAAAAAACTGCTTTTCCTTTTATTCCTGTCTCTTTGTTAGACAAATTGCATTATCACTGCAGTACAGATGGGGCTGCTCCTCAGGATTTACAATCTTCAGAAGGGAGGGCAGCTAAGTCATTAAAGGAATAGTTCCCTGCATTAGGTCCCTGATTATACCTCCACATCACTTTTGTGTAGTAATTCACATTTCTAGGAAACACAACACATACCTCTCATGTGTGTGTGTGTGTGTGTGTGTGTGTGTGCAGTTAAATTGTCCAAAACAAAGCTTGTGTACAGATTGTGCTGGGAGCTTCATGTAAACATGCCTATATACATGTCAATATACACCTCAAATAGCCCTAGTTCAGAAGTACAGTTAATACATGAGTAGATTTGTCTGCCAACCCCCGAAATAACGAGACAACACAAGTGAAATGGGTTTAAATATGGGCAACCTTATTAATTGTGACCTATTTAACTCTGAAACTTAATGTAACTCTATACTGGTGGAGAATCTGGTAGAAAAAACCCAGCCGAGGTAGTGTCCTTACTCGGCCTACCCCTCGGCTGATAAGGGCAAAAACACGTGGTTCCTGGTTAACCTAAACCCAAGCAACCTTTAAGAGGAATGTGTTGGAGAAGCTTTCCTCAAAGTTGTTGAGGCCAAACTCTCCATATTCCAAGGGCATTTAGTTTCACCTTATCTGTTCAAGATGGATACCAGATAAGTGTTTTAGCTTATGTCCTTAACCCCAAAGGGGGTAGTGCCCTAGGTGTAGGGCAGATTGTATATTCCCCTATCAATTTTCCACCACCAATTGGGAGCAGATGTCTATCTTGTCCCCAAACCCCACCAAATTCTCTAACACCTAACATTAGGGAATTCCTGCCTGCAAATCTAACAGGAATTGAAAGTTGCCCTCATCCAATAGATGGATACCATCTGCTCGATAAAAATATGTCTTGTCATGTGTAATGGTGTTGTATGATATAACAGACCTGCAGCTGTGAGCCAATGCGGAGCGTATAGCTTGATTCGTTCTTTTCCTTGCTCTCTCGAGCTTCCTCACATCACTGCCACCTGGCCACTTCAGGCATGGGATTATTGCAAACCAAATAACATGCGTCTGAGGCCATGCCTCCCAGATCCACAAAATATTAACTAGAGCTTGAAAAAACAAGGCCCTGCCTTGAAGTAGGCCTAAGTCATTGCCACAATGGTGGATGATCAAAATATCAGGAGGGAGCCCACTCCTGGAACCAAATAACAAGGGAATCGAACCATTCCAACATAAGCCTCTTCTGCCTCTCCATTCAACTGTAGTGGTGGAGGTGAGGCACTGGAACTGCACGTCTCTCCTCGGGGGAGGAGGCAAATCACTCTCCTCTCCCAGCTTTGCTGGTGTAGGAATATCCCTTTCTGGGATTCTCCAAATATCATATAAGTTTTCATTTTCAGGCTCTCTCTCTCTCCACATGAAGGAAGCAACAATGGAGTAGGGTATATCTAGGCGGCTGATCCTATCCACATGTTCAGAAAAAAAACTATATTCAATCCCCAGATAGAATGAATGTGTGCAAACATAAAGCACATAAACATAAAGTGTGGGTGAAACATCAGGAGAGAATACTTATGGAACATGGCCACACAGCCTGAAAGACATACAACAACCCTGTGATCCCAGCCATGAAAGCCTTCGACAACACATAAAGCATACAGTTATTTGTAGCCTACACCATAGAAACAGAAGTGTACCATTAAGCCGCAGATTCATACTGCTGTGCATCATAGATTTATCTATCTATAGATCCATACAGAACATGAAAAAGAACAAAACCATCATGCCCAGTCATGAAGATGAGATACAAGGAGCAGAAAAATAAAAACAAACTTTCACATTCCTGTCCATAGAAAACCCAAACCAAATATATGCAAATATGACACTTTCTGTCCAGCAAGTGCATCCTTACTCATTCCAATGCATTTCTTCTGAAATTCGATCATACAAAATGAGCTCTCCCTGATTGCAAAAGATCCCCAGGAGCAGAGATTCCCAAATGGCCTCCATCGCACCCAGGAAAAGCATATTCCTTTTGCAAAGCCATGGTAGCAGAGAAGTCAAGAATTAACACTGTTCCTATTTATAGCACCTTGATTAGAAGCTCATCACCTCAAAGTTTCCATTCCCTTTATCCATTTATAAGGCCATAACACAGTTTGAGAAGGACTAAATAGTCTGGTGTCCCACAGATCACCCCAGAATTTAATGTGCCATTCTGATACAGTTAAATTAGTAACAGACAGCTGTCTGTGCACCATGGGTTCTCGCTGCCTCTTTGGTCCCTGCTTCTCACTTATGCAACAGAGAGCCAAGAACATAAGCCAGCTTGGAGATGGCAGCAAGCTCTCATCCTTGTCAGTGCCTCATTTTCAACCACTTTTCCTAAGGAAAAGGGTTGGAAAGAACTGAGCTTATAGCCAATGGTATCAAACCAATTCCAGAAAGAGTGGCTAGGGAGAAACTGAGTAATTACGAATTCCTGGTTTCCCTTCAACTCATCAGAGAACACGCTGTGATTATGACAACTGCAAGCATTTCCATGCCCAGTTCTCCTTTAATAGTATAGTTGAGTTTGTCTCACAGTAGCTAGCACTGCCCATTTCCCTCCTGCCTGCCTGTGGGCCTTGGGAGATGAAGGTTAAGAAGAGCAGAACATCTCTCTGTCCTTCTCACACCGTCAGTGGTATAGCGCCACTCTCCATGGTGGCCTCTAAAGAGTGAGACTGGAAGTACACATAGCTCTCTGCCAACATTGCCGCTCCACAATGTGGTAATCCCTTCTAAGCATCCTTCAGCAACAGTCAGCAAAAAGCTTTCTCATTCTTGACAAATCCTTGCCAAATTTTGCTGAGTACAGAATTTTGGGTCATCCAAGCTCTTCAGACAAGTTAAAGCATCTGACTTTGGGGATAATTCCACTAAGTTGGGTCAGCAGAGCAATGGTGCCGACTTTATATTCTGTTAAATCCTAGGTGTATTTATAAATGCAAGCTCTTGCTGAAATGTATACATCATGGTGATGAGAAAAGAGGTACTCAGCTTTTCAGTTTTTCAATTTTCTCTGGCCTGATATTCTCTAGTGGTATTAGAGTATAACTCCTATCAACGTACTCCCTGCCAGAATGATCAGAGTGAGCTCTCATATGCACTACATTGTAGCACTTTGATACCATTTTTACTGCCATCGCTACATCCTACAGAATGCTGGGATATGTAAACTCATAAGGTATTAAGTATTCTCATTCAGAGAGCCTCACCAAACTACAAATCCTACAATTTCATAATATGTGTATAGCTATGTTGTTAAAATAAAATCACAATGCTGTAATTATGTAGTGTGAAAGAAATGCTAGTCCCAGCAAAATGAATGTCTTTTGCATAATGTCTTTTGAGTGTCTTTTGTATAATGAAAAGTTACTTTTCTTTGGGTTCTTGAAGGTCTTTTTGTAAACTGTAAATGTAATGGTTTTCTATCATACAAAATCCAACAATAAGTCTATCTTTCAAACAGATAAACAGAATAATTATTGATATAGGTACAGGTATAGATCAAGGCTGGATCGACACTGCAATACAATCCAGTTGAAAGCAAATAATCTCAATTCAGAAACTGGATTATATGGCAATGTAGATGGGGCCATAGAAATACCCTGTATAAATGCTAAATGTCCAACCTGATTTTCATTTTTCTGTCTTCAAGCGGTACTCACAGAAGCATTATTTCTGTGCTTCATTCATCTTAATGTTCTCATTTGGTATCATACCGGCACAACTGTAGCTCTGGAAGAAGTAAGCTTTTACAGCTATGTGGTATTTCTTCCTGTGAACAGTTTGCACCTGTATTTGCAAAGACATTCCCTTTCTTACCATATAACTACAGTATATAGCCTAAGTAACTCAGTGTATGTTCCCAGGATTTAATTTTTGGAATAATTTTCCTTCCCACCTGAATGCCTTTCCCCTCTTCCTTTCTGCAGTTCCCATATTTTCTGGAGCAGCAAGGTCTTTCCAGCCTCTGGAGAATTGCTCTCACTAGCAGTTAAAGGCACTGAGCATCTGTTCCATTTTTATTTATTCTGCACAGATTTTTGGTGGTAAGACAAAAGATGGGGAGATTCATGGGTGGAGTACCAGAACATTTGAAGTTTCCATACACTTTGGTGATGGAGGCAGGACAATGATGTGTTAAAGTCTAATCCGAAATAGCTTGCATTCCTTAATCAAATCTGTCAAAATTCTATAGTCTTTGTGGGTATGTCATTAACATGTCCAATTTACATGCAGAAAGTTTGGTATTACTTTGTTGCTTGTGCCTGCTCACTAAGTATATGGAGGAAATTAAGACTTGAATCTAGCAGCAAGAATATTATATGCTCTAAAGTGGAAAACATCAAAGATACCAACTGTAAAAGATTGTACAGTCAAGATGTAGGAAATAATAGACATGGGCAAATTAGCAATGTTGTTAAAATGGATACCATTTTATCAATACCTTTTAGAGGAAAAGAGAAAGACTTTATGTATTGGTTTGGAGACATATAATATTGAGATAGTTACTTGTAAATGTTAAAACAAACAGAAGTAAACTATTTGCTGGAAATCCACTTTTAAAACTAATTTACGTACATTGGCAGTTTTAGAGTTGTATACAGAAATGCCTGTTTACTGGGCAATCTTTCAGCCTCATCACACTAGAGCATGAATCTACTTTAAATCCAGTTTCTGCCTCCTGCAGAATTCGGGGGTTTGTAGTTTAGGGAAGCCCAGGACCTGTCTGGCTGAGCAGTTTAAAGGCCTCTCCCTAAACTACACGCCCCATAATTCTGCAGGAGGAAGAAACTGGATTTAAAGTGGATCCATGCTCTAGTGTGATGAGGCTATGTTTATGTATTTACAAGTATTGTTGCTTTCCTTTTCGTGTTTTTTTAATTGTTAAAATAAGGAGGGACTGAAATGATGAGCTCGCCTAAATATGCTAAAGATGCCAGATTCTAACCATCAATGCTCAGCAGGGCCAGCTTTGGTTAATACTTGGATGGGGGACCACAAATGAATACCATGTTCTGTAGATAATATTTTGGAAGAAAGAATTAGCAAAACCTCCTATGAGTATGCATTACCTTATGAAATGTATGGTAGCCATAATTCAACAGAAAATCTGAAGGCACACAGACTGACACCAGAGGATGTGACACCTATATCCTACTACAACTGATATGTGAACAAACAAAAAAAAACCTTTCTCCCCTCTTCATTCATCCAGGTGCCTGCATTCATGTCTAATCCTCTGGAGGTTTTCACTCCAACTTAGACTATTGACTAAATTCATCCTTTACAAAATTGATTGCTTAAACTGTCCTGGCAGTCAATGAATTTATTCATGTGTTTTCAACAGAATTTGTCAAATGTTTCATAAAGAAATTACATAAAGAGGATGCATTATGCAGTCTGAAAACTTGTGATTATTCTCATCCTTGATGAGAAGGCATGATTCAATACCTCATAGCATCCCACAGGGGAGGAATGGGATTTTAAAATAAAAAAATGCATGTTTTGTGAAAATAAATTGTGCAGAAAAAACACATTAGTTCTGTACACACAAAAAGGGTATTTTGCTAGTAATATTGCCCTCTATGGGAAAATGATATTTTATGCACAAAAACAATGCCTTTTGCTCAAAGAAATGTTTTGCAAAAAAATTCTGAAATATATGAAAAATAATTGAAAAAAGTGTAAAAACTATTATAATCATGTATAGAGAGGAGAATCCTTCTGAATTCTTCATGCTTTTATACAATAATTAAATAAGTGAAAAATTACATTCCTATTGCATAATTACACATGAAGACCATACTATTTCATCGGAATGTGGTAATGATCTAATCTTTCCAGCTTTTATCATTCATTTCTGCCTTCCGTGTTACTTTGAGTCTTTCAGTTTAACAAATCTATGTGTGCCCTACCATCTTGGGGAGATGCTTTCACCAGTCTGTTCCTGAATATCTTATGCTTCTTCCACCCATACCCTACCAGGCCAGCCTTCCTCCAAATCAGTCCATCACCTTATATACAAAAGGCAATTCCTAGTGGGCATAAATAACAACATGAAACATCCAACAATAATGTGCAAGAATTTTTGTTGCACTTGCTGATTGTCTGTAAGATACAGGCATATATGATATTTCCAACAGCAAAACAGATGCATGGTTTAAGTATAAAAAACAGAGATGAGATGCTTTAAGGATGCTTCATGACAGGCTGAAAGATATTCTCTGTCTTTTAATCATTCTGCTTAACTTGTTCAGTATTTCAGCCAGCATTGCTTCTAAACCCTGCCCTGGAGAAAGTCATCAAAGAGAGGGAGGAAGGTTGTGAATACTTTTCCTCCTCCTTAGAATGTTCTGCCTGGTTGACATTCTTTTTGAGTGAATACCATGAGATTCCTCCTTGCCATCTTATGATCTGTCTTACTGGGTTTTCTAAGAAAAGCACACACATACACGCACACATATTTTCCTTAAACATTCAATGGTAGCTGGTTGAATGCGAGCCTGCTGGCGAACAAATGATTTATACTTCAGACAATGAATCAATACGATATATGGCCAAAGACATATTTAATCTTTCAGAAGGATTAGGCTGCAAGGGAACGTCAGTGGCATTGCGCAGCCTTTCAATCCAGTTTTCAATTTGGAGAGCTAAAGAAATGACTTCTCCTCTCCTCTCCCTTCCCTCCCCATGTCTCCTCTTTTCTCTGCCTTTCCCCCCCTAAAATTACAGACATCCCATTTCATAGAGTAGGTGAATTTTTCTGATATTTGTCAGCTTCTTATTTTCCACTGCCCACGAGGACAGAGTGTTCATAGGCCATATATTGCTTCTGTCAGTGTGCAAACTCTTCCCACTTTGAGAATACCAGGTGAGAAGGCAAGATTTGGCTCATACCAGGGAGCAGTCCCAGTGGAGGATGCCTACTGTGAAGGGTGGAATTGGAGTGGAAGAGAAAGAGAGAATGCTCCCTTCTTCTGATAGTATAACCTCCCCTGAAAGCTAGGCCAGAACATGAGGAGAAAATAATTACAATAATTCATGGAAGTATTAACTTTATGGCTTCATCAGATCAGGGCAGTAACTATTCTTATACTATTTTTGCAAAAAAAAGATACAGATATTTTAAGTCATTAGAATTTGTTAGGAACTGGAGTTGAACTCTTTTTCACATGAAAAAAAGGGGACGTCAAGAGGATTTGGACTGGACAAAATACATCACATGCAGTCTGTTTGTTCTAATCTGTTTTCTGCTTCATTGATTTAAAAAGGAAAAGAATGGCAAAGAACAGTGAGTTCCTGCAGTAAGGATGTAATTCTTTATTACTTTTCATCTTGAAGAAACTAAAAAATAATTTAATCATTGTCACTGTGAGAAAGTCTTTGAAAAGCATGTAATTTTTGAAACCAATTCATAGATCAGGTCTTATTCTGCACAAAATCCAAACATGGTTGAGCAAACAGCATTTTCACTACAGGAAACCACTTTTTTCTGCACAAAAAATATTGTCTCCGTTCAATAATACTATTTTCTGTTTAGAAAATGTTGCTTGCTTCACAGAAAATGCTGTTTTCTGTACAAATTGGCATGTACAAATTTTACACAGTTTCCCAATTATAGCATTTTCTGTGCAGTGAGCCAGAGTGCATGGTAGGGTAGTGTAAGGTAGGACACTTAGGAGCAATCATGTCTATTCCCCAGATCAGCCAAAATAGATGATCACCTGCTAAGGCAAAAGCAAACTCTCCAAGACATTCCATCCAGATCTATAAGCCTTCAAGGGTGGACCATTTTAATCAGCCTCACATCCCTGTAGAGAATCTGAGTTCCAGTGAGTTTTTAAAAACCCAGGTAGTGTTTTGTCAAAAAACTAGAAGGTTCTTCCCATTTAGATCACCACCATCCCACCCCATACAGAAAACTAGGTCCAAAGTGAGTCCTGCAGCATTGATGTCACCAGACTACTTGAGATAGACCCATGGTTGTCATGAGGATGTGACATCCTGAACTGCTCCTGACAGAGAGGTCTCTCCATGGATGTTGATGTCCCCTAACACAATCAGCTGGGGGGGGGGGGCTTCAACATCACCCCAAGCCCAACTGAACCAGCTCAGGAAAGCACATATCACCAGAAACATTCAAAGCATTTTGATTAAAAAGTCACTATCTGTTGCATCCCTAGACTGCAGAGACACCTCAAAACCACACTGGAGCCCCAGACTATAAGCAAAGCAAGTTGTTTATTGAAGAATATATGTAAGCAATAGCAAATCAAAGCACAAAGTCAATGAAACAAGATCTTAGTCCATCAGGTACAAGATACTTTAGAGTCTTGAAGCAAGGGTCCATGAAAATCCAACACAAAAATAAATTCCAACAAGGTATCAAAATTAGTCCAAGGACCAGGAACAAAACTAGAACAAATAACAAGCTCTTTGATTGCAACAAGGAATCCAAACTGCAAAACTTTCAGGAACAATGACTGGATAATCCAAAATTCTCCAAGAACAAAACAAGGACTGGAACAAAACTCAAGATACAAAGCTAGATGAACTTGGCATGAAAATCCACAGGAACAAGGAACAGGATTCTATGAGTCCATGAACAGGAACCACGCTCAATGAGCAAAGTTACCACCTCTGAAAATCTCTCTCAGGAGCAATTCCTCTTAAGGCTGAAATCAAGGCCACTCTCTGTGGGAAGTTTGTTCAAACCCTTTTCTCATTAACAGCCTTTTGTTTTGTCTCCAAACCTCCCTTTCTTATCTCTGTTGAAATATAGCTTTCTTTCTGTCAACCTCGTTAGTGTTATTACCACTGAAATGCCCATCTGCCAAGGAATGGTTTGACCTTGACTCTCCCAAGGAATGCGGTTCAACCTGCTTGCTTGAAACCATTGTATGCTTGTTCCCAGAATCCTCAGAGACAAACTCTGACTGGCCCGGAACAGTAGCTTCATCCAACTCTGGCTGCATGGGAATCCTAGGCCCCAACCCAAATTCATCTGATAGGCACAATCATAGGCTGAACAGGACCAACCTCAGACTCACCTGACAGCTCAGGTGCAGGCTGGGATACAACACTATCCTTGATTCACTAAAAGATCTTTGTAAGAATCGTTTTTTGCCATACTTTGAGTGGATAAGTGTTTTGGGGCTGAAAGAAAAATAGCATTCTGTTTTACCTTTAACATCACTCCTCCTTATTAACAAACAAGGCATTTGAAGGATAACCAAGCAGCCATTTCATTTGGTCATTCTTTAAATGCCTGTCTATGAAAGATTAATAAGGAGAGATGTTAAGGGCACGTGGCTGAAGGGCATGGGCAGAAATTGGAGGACATGGGCTTGAAGGGCATGGGCAGGGATGAAAATAAGATGATAAACAATGGCAACACTTAATTGAAGAGGCTGGTATACTATATGCCCTATCTTAGAACAGATTTTCTCATTCTGACAGTTTCCAGATATTTTAGACTTCCACATAACAATTGTATTATGGGATTTACAGCCCATCTGTGAAAAGTGCCACATTAGGGAAGACAAAAGAATAAAAAGAGCAGTTTTGAAGAAGCTAATGTTATACACCTGGAGGTCCACAGTATAACACCCATGGTTTGTCTCAAAACTTAACAACTTAAATCATGAACTAGGCATTGTAAATCTATGAATTAATTGTACCTGTTACATTAATAAAAAAGAATTAATCACCAATTTTGATCATTTTTGAATAATTTTACAAACTTTGAGCTGGTCTCAGTACATGATACATGTGTGAATGAAGAGAGAAGATAGCTCAGCATGTCTTTACAAAAGCAAGATTCCACCTGAACATTAGGAAGATCTTCCTGACTGTAAGCACTATTCAGCAGTGAAACTCTCTGCCTCAGAGTGTAGTGGAGGCTCCTTCTTTGAAGCAATTTAAACAGAGGCTGGATGGCCATCTGTCAGGAGTACTTTGAATGTGCTTTTCGGCATTGGCATGAGGTTGGAATAGATGGCTCATGTGGTCTCTTCCAGCTCTATGATTCCACGACAAAGGTAAAGGCAAGTGAAGATCTGTTAGCATTTTCCTGCTTTGGCTGGAGACAGCACATCTTGGTGTGAGAGCACACAGAGATGCACTGACTCAACAACCTTTAAAATGTGTTTTCTGTCTGCACACCATCTCTAGAGAAGAAAAAGATACACTATGCTGGAAAGAAGGATGAGGATTGGAAACTAGCTCTGGTATACTGATCCTAGAAGAGAAACTAGCCTACAATAGCTCTTAGGACGAATCCAGACTGCAGAAAGTTATGAGTATAGATTACTACAGTTGATATCATGCATCTTTCACTATGAATCATTAGACTTTGTAGGTTCATTTCCACTATAATATGGTATCCAGAAACAACTGCCATGCAAAAGAATCTTGAACAGAAGATAATCAAAGACTGAGGAAAAGCAATGTATTAATTCAGACTGCATACAATTGTCTTCTGGTTGCCAGACCATGACTCAGAGATCATGTCTATATTGTGAAATATTCTGAGGCAGTGAAGGAAGATGCAGCCACTGCATCTCTTGTCCTATTGGTCTCCTATCTCAACCTTCTTATGCCAGTCTTCTGTCACATGCAGGACTCTCTTTTATCCTAGGAATGACAAAGGTATGTCAAGGAAATATTGGGGATGTGACATGGGAGAACTGAGCAGATACCCATTACACTGCAGGTATATTTTAATGAACAAAAATCAATTATTTTTTTTGCAATTAATTCAAATTCCATGAAAAATATTCCACCTAAACATTAGAAAGAACTTCCTGATGGTAAGAGCTGTTTGGCAGTGGAATATGCCGCCTCAGAGCATGGTGGAGTCTCCTTCTCTGGACATTTTTAAGCAGAAGTTGGATGGCCATCTGTCAGGGGTGCTTTGATTGTGTTTTCTTACAAAGCAAGGGGTTGGACTGGATGGTGCTTGTGGTCTCCTACAACTCTGATTCTATGATTCTATAAAATCATGTCTTGATTTCTACTTGACAGTGGCTGTTCGAGACAGAGAAGTTCTGTCCATGAACACAATCCTGTGCCCAAGCAAAAGGTTTAACCACTGAAGTATAATTTATGTCTTTAGGCTGCCCCGGTAGACATTGTTTGAGATACCCAGAAACAACTTTTATTCATTCAACAATCTAATCATAGGGATTGTGCAGTAAGTGCTGAAGTGCCATCTACTGGTGCTCTGACAATTCACAGGCACTCACTGCTGTATTTTTTTACCATGATAACATCTACTCTCATTGGCTAAAATTAGTGTATCATGGCATATGTATAGAAACATTTCTATTATTTAGCTTTCATTATGTGGATCTACAAGATCCTTCAGAGCTTAGAGAAAAGGAGATAATAAACAATGTCAAGATTTCCCTTGGCAGGTGGCCATCTATTCATACTAAGAGATGAGCTTTTATTCTTCTTGCAACTGAGTAAAGGATTAAGTCAAAAATGAATATATAGTTCTTTTGCAACAATTCCAGATGGAAATGGTTCCATCTCATATCCCTCCAAACCCTTGTATATCTTCTATGAGGGGCCGGGCTGTGGCGCAGGGGCCGGGCTGTGGCACAGCTGGCTGGTCACCAGCTGCTATAAATCACTACTGACCAACAAGTCATGAGTTCGAAGCCCGGGTCGGGTTAAGCCTCCGACCATTAATAGCCCCGGCTTGCTGTTGACCTATGCAGCCCCGAAAGACAGTTGCACCTGTCAATTAGGGAAATTTAGGGACGCTTTATGCGGGAGGCTAATTTACAACACCATAAAACTACCAGCAAAACACGAGGAAAGGAATGCGGAAGTACAGCCACTACTGGATGGTGAAGCAACAGCTCCCCCTGTGGCTGGAATCGTGAAGCTGGAAAAATGTTAAAAATGCCTCTGAGTCTGTCTAATGTATATTGTTTGTCTGTTGGCATTGAATGTTTGCCATATATGTGTTCATTGTAATCCGCCCTGAGTCCCCTTCGGGGTGAGAAGGGCGGAATAAAAATACTGTAATTAAAAAATAAATAAATAAATACGCTGATAGAAGTAGCATCAGAGGCCCATGTTTAGTAACAGTGAGTCCCCATATCAGAAAACTACAAATTTGAACCTCTCCAGATATTACAAAAATGGAAAGGTTTGCTCAGTATCACCAATCAATGATTCCAAGAATAACAATATTCTTTTAAAGATTGTTTTTGTGTTTCTATGTATGTGTGCCACCTGACTAGCCAGGAATTGCTTCATCTCCTAGCATTTATAGCATTTAACACATTTTCTTTCTTGTTTCTGGAGAGAAGGAGTGAGCCATTCTCTCTCCTGGCTCAGTAAAATCACACATTCAGAGTGGTGGAAATCAACCTTTCCCCTGGCAAAGCCCCATAGCTTCCATAGGAGGCCTGATTTATATTGGAAGAGTCCTTGGGTGGTTGGTTTTTTCTTGGAGAAAATACATTCTCACACTATTTTCCTCCAGCAAGCACTTCTTGTGAAATCCATGTCTTCTCTGAGAAGATGCCTGGGCCCTAGTGCCTTCACCCGTCTTATCTGAAATGCCCTGCAAACTGCCACTTCTCTGCAAACAGTCACAGTAATGAATTCAACCTAGGCTCTGCAATTAAAAGAGCTTAGGCGAGATTTATACAGGATTATATCTGCAGGGTATTGCCAATGTCTAACATTTGGGCACTATGTGGTCCTTGGAAATAAGCAATTACAACGAGCTTGATGTGCTGTATAAATATAATCATAGAGGCTTTTTTTCATGGTTGGAAACATACCTCTATTGGCTAATCTAACTGATGTGGAGAGAGGGGCCAACCACAAAAACACTGATCTGAAATCTCTCTAACCAAGCAAAGCTTCCAAAAACCCAGTCCTTGGCTTTGTGGATGAAAAAAAGCAATTTAGCACCTTTCTCATAAATCTGTATCACAAGGTGAGCTGCCACCTTTTGTATTGGCCTTGCTACAGTTGTTTTCATAATAGGCTGACATACTAAAATTTAGTAGGTAAAGCTCTTTATTTTGTGGAAGTAAGTGGTGGTTTACCACCATTATTTGTGGTTTTTTGTTTCTGTGATAGGCATAACTAAAGGGGGCAACCAAAAAGGCTTTACAATGATTGGAACATTTGTTCTATTTCAGACCTCATTCAAACTGACATGATTGCAGATGCTTCACTTGCACAGAATATGTGATACACATTAGGATCCCCAGGGGATTGGCTGTTATTGTGAACAGAGCAGTACAACTGGTCAAAGAAATGATGTGTCATGGCTTGTAATGAACCATCACTGGGAACATTTCATAAATGGACTATCTTGGCTATAACTTATGTAGTGGTAGCTTGCTACAGAACTATGGCATGGACCACACAAAGACTGATGAAGAAGGAGAAAACAGAAAAGACAAGTGGCCTGTTTCCATGTTAGGTAGGTGAGAAAATAACTTCTTAATTTTGCAGATATTTCTGCCTTTCCAGATAATGTTATTCCAAACTCTTTTCATCAACACTAAATATGCTGTTTTCTCATGGAATGCAGAAAGGCCTGAACATTTGTCATTTTCCCCCTCCTTTGTCTTCCTACTACAGATAACAGAATACTTTTAAATAAATCCAGTTTCTCAATGTACTAGACAGTAACTATTGGTGTTTCATGGCAGATAAAATCCTGTCAAGCTGTTGCTGAAAATCCAGAAGATTCCTAGTTGGTAGATGGTCCACCATGACATTATTCTCATTTATTTTAAGCATGTCAGAAGCGAATTGAGGCAAGTCGCTTCTTGTGTGAGAGAATCGGCCGTCTTCAAAGATATTGCCCAGGGGATGCCTGAATGTGTTAACCATCCTGCAGGGGGCTTCTCTCATGTCCCCACATGGGAAACTAGGGCTGACAGACGGGAACTCATCCCATCTCGCGGATTCAAACCACCAATCTTTCAAGTCAACAGTTCAGTCGGCACAACCCATTGCGCCACTGCAGCTCCATTGGCCTCCTAATAACATCGTATTTGCACTTTCAGATTATCCAGAATATCCCAAACTAGGAAAACACTTGCAAAAATCAACAATTCCTTGTCACCTTCAGGCATCATCTCTTTCTATCCAGTGGGAAACTATTACTGACTCAGCTCTTACCTTCAACACAATAAATAGATACTGTATATGTCACAGTAAAGCTCTATAATTGCACTTGGTGGCTCCCAAGCCTGACATATGAGTGAAAAGATAAATCTATCAACCTATGTCAAAATATCCATTATCCATTGCCCATAATTCTTTGCACTATAGCCCATATCTCATTCTCTAGGGGGAAATGTTATCATTTACTCATTATTCCAAGCGGTTCCAGACATTACCCCTGTTCCATGCATCATATCTTTGTCAGGATAGTGGCTCACTTACCATTCTCCCTGGATTTCTGGATGAATGCTTCTACCCCACTTTCACCATAGCTTCCTTCAGAGGCTAAAGTTGAAACATAATTCCACTTGAATGCTTTCACAATATCCACCATAGCCTGGGCCTGGTAAGTGTCTGAGGGAACAACACGGGAGAAGAAGTCATATCTGCTGTTGTCACTCAGATCAGGGGCAGTGGAAGCATAGCTTATCTGAGGAATCTGTAAAGAGAGAGAGAGAGAGAGAGAGAGAGAGAGAGAGAGAGAGAGAGAGAGAAGAGTATTAAACTGGAGAAGCGTTCTAAGAGATTTAAAAACATTTCTAAACATTTACATTCCAATAGACTCCCCCATGAGATAGTCAATAAACTGAAGTTGTTCTCTTATAAAACAGTTGAACGTAAAGGCTTAAAGATTAATAATTGAATTGGGGACAAACAGTGGAACTATATTCCACTTGATTGTTATGGTGAACAGTTTGATGAAAATGTTGTCACTGTGTGGTCAATCGAAAACTCCATGGTGAGTATAATTAGAAAAAGAGTGCATAATAAAAAAATGTGCATCTGTGGCAGCTATAACTAATCAAAGACATCACAATTTGATAGTGCTTTTTTTTGTTTTTCAAGTTGCAATACAGGGGGCTTACTAAAAGAAAAAAAAGCCAAGCTATAATTCATCAGGAAATTTAGATAGACATCTCAACATTTTATAGACTGCTTAATTATCATCGAAGTTATAGCACCACGTTTGAAGAAAAAAGTCAAAATTTTAAAAGTACAGTAGAGTCTCACTTATCCAACATAAATGGGCCAGCAGAACGTTGGATAAGTGAATATGTTGGATAATAAGGAGGGATAAAGGAAAAGCCTATTAAACATCAAATTAGGTTATGATTTTACAAATTAAGCATCAAAACATCATGTTATACAACAAATTTGAGAGGAAAAAGTAGTTCAATACACAGTAGTGCTATGTAGTAATTACTGTATTTACAAATTTAGCACCAAAATATCATGATATATTGAAAACATTGACTACAAAAATGTGTTGGATAATCCAGAACGTTGGATAAGCGAGTGTTGGATAAGTGAGACTCTACTGTAGGTGCTTCCTGGGAGTTAACACATTCCTGTCATAACACATTGGGAAATTGTGCTAGATTCAATTTAACCATGTGTTTTTGGTTGTTATTCAATATCCACTGGGCAGGTGTAAGTCAACATTCCAAAGGGGGAGAAAAATGGAGGCAGTCATAATTTATAAGGACATAATGGTAAATGCTTCAATATTTAAGTCTAATGGTATAGAAAAAAGGAAAGGGAGCAGAGAGATGTTAGAGGTGTATGGATGGTACAAAGATAGTGTATACTAAAAATAATACTAGGAATGTGAAGTATATTTGAAAATACCAGATTAACTAGTAATCAAATTCTATTTCAAAAATTGTAGGGGGAGCGTTACTCTTTAAAAGTACATATTAGGGTCATTCATCAGTTTAAAACTAATTGTTGTTTTGCACAGAAAACAGCATTTTCTCTATAGGAAATTATCTATTTGAAAGGTTAACTGTTGCATTTGGAAGTTTCCAAGAAGAGCAAATTAAGGGGTTTTTTTCTCCAGAAAATAGTTGGTCTATGGCAGTGGTTCTCAACTTGTGGGTCCCTGAGATGGCTTTCAACTACCAGAAATCCTAACAGCCGGTAAACTGGCTGGGATTTCTGGGAGTTGTAAGCCAAAACACCCGGGGGCCCACAGGTTGAGAACCACTGGTTTAGCGGCTCTGGAGATGCTGAGAGACACAAAAATACATCCAGGGAAGGGGTGGCATGCAGCACCAGGACTTCACTTTGCTCACCTCTGGGGCTACTTAAACTACAGAATATGTTCTCACAAGATGTAAGAAATGGCCATCAGTTCAATATCTTGAAATAAGATGATGCTCTAAATCCTATTTTTTGTCCCAGCTAGAGTTGATCTTCTGATTTAATGGAAATTTGCTAAATCAACATGAACATAGATGCTATTAATTCAACTGGTCTTACCTAATGAGACAAACAATTGAATTTACATCCATGTTTATTCATGAAGAATACAACTTGAAGGCACACAACATCATCATCATCAACAACAACTTTAACAAAGTGCTGTCCTAAGGACTAAAGCAGCCATCTCCATGCTATTCCTGGGACAACAATTGCCTGGCACAACAATAACACTTTAAACGAATGTGGGAGATTCAACTAATTACACCATTTCAGTTATTACTTTTTATGCAAGTCAAATCAATTTCTTCATTTTTTGATGTTACATATTTATCATAATATTTCTCAGGCCAAAGATGTCAAGGTACTCTTCAAGTTTCATATACATGACTCCCTTGACCATGCTACACTGATCCAGTTTAGTGTGACCACAGCATACTGGCCATGATTCACATTCTCATGCCAGAGAGAATATCCACACACTGTTCCTTTCTGTTAAAGTACACCATAGGGAGTAGGTCCCATGATAAGAATAATCATCAGAGAGATAGAATTCTAAAGGGAATGCATTTGGGTATGTGTTAAATGTCATTGTTCAACCTTTAGTTCAAATCAGCTGTGAGAATTTAAATAAAAAGATAATATAAAAGGTGAAGGAATTTGTACCAGGATTAGGCAAGCAAATATACTAGCCCTCTCTTGCCAGTAGCAGTCTGAGAAATAGGACCTGGCAGTTCTTCCAGCCTAGTACACCTTTGGGACCTTTCATATTTGTACAATATGTCAGTTGGGACTAGGACACTCCCTGGTGCCATTCTGCACTCAAGCTCCAGTGAGCGGCAACATACAACTGAATGAATACATTGCTAACAGTAGTACTATTTTTCCCTGTTCTGCTACTTCCCCATGTTTCACCTAAGAAGGTGGTCACAGGATGTTGAAATGGGAGAAACAGGGAATGTGCTTATATTGACATAACAGACCAACAGTCTGAAGCAGACCTAGGACCTTATCTGATGCAGTCATCTCATTTCTCCATGTTGTCAAAACAGAGTCCCACAGAGCCCATCACTTGACACAGGGCAACCATGTGTTGTACCCCAGGGCAGCGTGAGCACTGAAAACCAGACAGTGTGATGACCCATGGGCCTTGTAGTCCTGCTCAGGACATTGTAATTCCTGATGAGGAGGAAAACTTGGGTTTTTTACCTTCCCAGTCTGAACTGGATTCCTCTCAGCCAGATCTTTCCCAGGCAGATCTGGGAACCTTGCACCTGCAAGAAAGTTGTCTCCCAGAAGTATGTCAAACAAGCCCAGAGCCTACTTCTCCCATGTTCTTGCGCCGGGAGTTTTGTAAACAACAGAGAAGTTTGGAATCAGCTTCGCGCAGGAGTGCGAGGATTGCAGCTAAGAATGTAGTCAATTAAGACTGTTTCTCGTGAGAATCTTTAAGGAGTTTAACATCTGGTCTCAGAGTTTAGCTTTCGTTTCTGATTCCCAGAGAACTGCTTCGGTGAGAAAGTTAGACTCTATATAGGTGTTTTGCCCGCGTAGTAACTTCGCGGAGTCAATTCGTCAGCCTACGGAGCGAGTTGTGTCTGGACAGCGCGCTCCGATTCAAGCCTCGCTCCTGCTCAAGCCTAGCCCTGCTTTCCAGCCTTCGCCTTGCTTCCCAGCCTTTGTTTATCTACGGACTTTGCCTTGTTTCCCAGGACGAATCCTTGCCTTGTTCCACGGATTTTACCAAGTTATTCCACGGACCTTGTTCTTGTTCCTAGTTACCTTGTTCCGCGTTTTAAGCCTTGTTTCAAGTATCAAGTTATTTCCTAGCCTTACTCAAGTTATGGACTAAAGGACCTTGTCATCTCCCCTCACTTTGCCTGGCAAAGTGAGTGTTTCGGTTATTGGATTACAACTTTGGACCTTATATTTCATATTGGACATTGCCTTTTTGGACTAATTTTGACCTTTCTTGAAAGGTCTGCTTCTGGACTAACTTTTACATCTGCTTTTATTAACTTTATATATTCCTTCAATAAAGATATTAGTTAGATTCTGGCCTCTGTGTTTGGTTATCGGTGCCTTAGCAACCTGGGTCGTGACAGTTTGACTCCGCCACCCATAAGCACCAATTAACCAAGGCCAGAATGTCTACCGGAACCGTGCCGGGTGGGCAGCCGCTTACCTACACCATCGACAAGGATGAGGTGGATCGCATCCGCGACAGACTCAACGCCCAGGATGGAGAAATAAAGGGCTTGCGGGAGCGCGGAGTCCGCCTCCCGGCCATGGCGTTGCCTACCAAGTTTACTGGAGAAGCTTCTAAGGTTCATGTTTTCCGTCGCCAATGTCAAGCTTATCTAGAGGCCCGAGATGCCGAGTTTCCCCAAGAAGACATCAAGGTGGCGTGGGTTTACAGTCTTCTAGACGGGCCAGCGGCCAATTGGGCGACGGCACTGTACGACCAAGCCTCTCCACACCTAAGATCAGCGCAACACTTCTTGGACCACCTCAAGGAGACTTGGGGAATCGAGGACAATTTGGAGGCAGCCGGACACAAACTCCGTCGCCTTTTCCAAGGAGACAGACCTATGTCTCAGTATATAGCCGAGTTCCGAGTGCTGGCCCACAACACCGGCTGGAACGATGTAGCCCTCAGAGGACAATTCCGGGAGGGTCTCAACATTGAAATGCTGGAAGAAATCTCCAAGGTGGATCCTCCCCAGACCCTCGAGGCACTCATTGATCAATGTTTACGGGCTGAAGTCATGATTGCCAACAGGAAACAGTGGGTTCGAGGCCAGGGCAGTAGAGCCGGGGCAAAACCCCCCGCTCCCATCAGCGTTCAGCCACGTCCAGTGTGGAGACCCCCACCGCCAACCCCATACCCCAGAGGAGGCGAGGAGGTGCCGATGCAGTTGGGCAATGTGCGTCCCAGACTGGATGCCGCCGAGAAGGCCCGTCGTCAACGCTTAAACCTCTGTTGGTACTGCGGGAATGGGGGCCATTTCGCCAGAGAGTGCCCAGCCAAAGGGAAGCCTGCCGCCCGTCTTGCGGCGGCGTCCTCCACGGAGACGAAGGCGTCTGAGCCGACTGGCACACAGCCGGCGGGGGAAGCCAACGACCGGGTGTAGAGAGGCTCGCCAACCCGGTCAAAAAATCCATTCAAGAGCCGCCAACCGGGGTCCTGTTCCTTCTCGTGGTCACATTATGGTCAGCAAAAAGGGGACCCGTCATGATCCACGCCATGATAGACTCTGGAGCTACCAACAATTTCATTGATAGAGAGTATGCCGACTCTCTGGGATTACAATATCATGATTTCAAGAATGCCCGTGTGGTGCAAGCCATAGACGGCCGCCCCCTCAAGACGGGCCCCGTAAGTCAGTGGTCGGAACCCACCAGGATGTGGATAAGGGAACATATGGAAGAGATTTCCTTCTTTGTTACCGAGGTTCCCCATTTCCCTGTGATTTTGGGAATTCCATGGCTGACTCTCCACGACCCTAACATCTCCTGGTCCAACAGAGAACTGCAGTTTGCTTCGCCGTACTGCCAAAACCATTGCCTCGTAGCCAAGGTCTGCCATGCCACAGACACCGAGCCCATCATCACCTTGCCAAAGAAGTACTCCGAGTATTGGGATGTATTCAACGAGAAAGAAGCCGAAAAATTACCCCCACATAGACCTTATGACTGTGCCATTGACTTGGTGGAGGGGGCCCCGATCCCGCGAGGGCATCTCTACTCCCTGACTGAACCAGAGCAAGAAGCTCTCAGGGAATTCATAGAGACAAACCTTCGCAAGGGATTCATCAGACCCTCTCAATCCCCAGCCGCCTCCCCAGTGATGTTTGTGAAGAAGAAGTCAGGGGAACTACGCTTGGTGGTGGACTACAGAGCATTGAACAATATCACCAAGCGGAACAGCTATCCCCTGCCCCTAATCTCGGATCTACTGGATCGGCTTCGAGGAGCCAAGGTATACACCAAGCTGGATCTTCGGGGGGCTTACAACTTAGTTCGCATCAGGGAAGGGGACGAGTGGAAGACCGCCTTCCAGACCAAATTCGGATTATTCGAGTCCCGAGTTATGAATTTCGGTTTATGCGGAGCTCCCGCAACGTTCCAGCATTTTGTCAATGACATTTTTCAGGACTATCTAGACAGGTTCTTGATAATCTACCTGGACGATTTTTTGGTGTTTTCTAGATCACAATCAGAACATGAGAACCACGTCAAAATGGTGTTACAACGATTGCGGGATCATGGACTTTATGCCAAGCTGGAAAAATGCGCCTTTGATCTACAAGAGGTAGATTTCCTTGGTTACCGCATCTCGCCTCTAGGGCTTTCCATGGATCCAGCCAAGGTTTCAGCAGTATTGGAATGGCGGGCGCCAACTAACAAGAAAGAAGTGCAGCGTTTCTTGGGGTTCGCGAACTATTACCGCAAGTTCATTCCAGATTTTGCCCGCTGGTCTGACCCCATCACTAGCTGCATCCGTGGAAAACAGCCTTTCCGCTGGACTGATCAAGCAGAGAAAGGGTTCCAGCAACTAAAGAAACTATTCACGTCCCAGCCGATTCTACAGCACCCAAATCCTGGAACCCCTTTTGTTGTGCAAGCGGACGCCTCTGATGTGGCAATTGGGGCGGTACTCTTACAACCGGTGGGAGATCACCTCCATCCCTGTGCCTTTTACTCTCGCCAACTAACCACACCAGAGAGGAATTACACCATTTGGGAAAAAGAACTACTGGCCATAAAGGCAGCCTTTGAAACTTGGAGACATTGGCTAGAAGGGGCCAAATTTCCCATTGAAGTCCATACTGATCATCGTAACCTAGAACATCTAAGAACTGCTCGCAAACTGAATCAGAGGCAGCAACGTTGGGCTTTATTCTTCGAACGTTTCAACTTCCAGATTCATTACGTGACCCCAGCCCAGACCAAGCAAGCAGACGCCTTGTCACGTAAACCGGAATACGCTGCAGGACGTAAGGAGGCCTTTGAATCCCAACTATTACAACCCGAGAACTTTGCCACGCTCACAGTGGGGAACACCAAATCCATTTCCATTGGTTCAACTTCCTCTACTCCAGGACCCATCTGTGCTCAAGAAATCAGGGCTAGTCAGCAAGCAGATGCCTGGGCGCAGGACCAACTTCGCCAAGGTCTGCATTTTCCCTTTTCACTTAGAGATGGGCTGCTTTGCTATAGAAATCATGTTTATATCCCACCCGGACCGGGCAGGGAAAAAGCGCTCCGTCTGTGTCATGACTGCAAACCAGCAGGACACTTCGGACTATTTAAAACCATGCATCTGATCCTAAGGGATTTTTGGTGGCCCAAGATCCGCAAGGATGTGGAAAAATATGTCAACACCTGCCCAGTATGCCAGCGCTCCAAGATAAGAAGGGAGAAGCCCTCAGGGCTACTGCATCCCCTTCCTACTCCATCTCGTCCATGGGAAATAATTTCTGCGGATTTCATCACTGACCTACCACCTTCTTGTGGATTCACCACGATCTTAGTGGTGGTGGACCTTTTCACCAAGTTAGCCCATTTCATTCCCTGCGAAGGCCTCCCCACGGCCAAAGAGACTGCGGATCTATTCCTTCAACATGTTTTCAGACTACATGGATTGCCCAAGAGTTTAGTCACAGACCGTGGATCTCAATTCACCTCTCGTTTTTGGAAGGCGCTACAAAAACTATTGGGCATAGACTCCCGCTTATCTTCAGCTCATCATCCCCAAACAGATGGGCAAACGGAGCGCACCAATGCCACTTTGGAGCAGTATCTTCGCTGTTATGTAAATTACCAACAGGACAATTGGGCTTCTCTGTTACCACTGTCTGAGTTTGCCTACAACAATGGAGTTCAAGCTTCTACAAAAGAAACGCCGTTCTTTGCAAACTACGGCTTCCATCCACGTTTCTTTCCCCCTGTCATTGAAACCTCAGAAGTTCCCGCAGCAGAGGATTGGCTACAGGAACTCACAGCGGTACAACAACTTTTGCTCCAGCAACTGGACCAAGCCAAGGAGGACTATAAACGCCACGCTGATAAACACCGCCAGCCGGGCCCTGAAATCAAGGTAGGAGAACGGGTTTTTCTGTCCACTCGCTTTCTGCCCTCCCACCGCCCTTGCCGGAAGTTAGATGCCCGTTTCATTGGTCCCTATCCGGTGGTGGCGCAATTAAACCCCGTGACTTTCAAACTCCAACTTCCGCGTTCCATGCGCATTCACCCAGTGTTTCACCGTTCCCTGCTCCTTCCGGCGGATGGTGTGCGTCCTGATTCAGACCAACCGGCCCCCCCTCCTGTTTTGATGAATGGGGAGGAGGAGTTCGAGGTTGAGGACATTTTGGATTCTCGCTTTCATCGCCGCCGCCTACAATATCTCATTGACTGGGTGGGTTTTGGCCCTGAGGAACGCTCTTGGGAAGACGCCTCCACAGTCCATGCTCCTGATCTAACCCGCCGCTTTCATCAGACCTATCCCGCCAAGCCACGACCTCGCGCCTCGGGGAGAGGGCCCCAGTTTGGGAGGGGCCTTGAGGAGGGGGATAGTGTGATGACCCATGGGCCTTGTAGTCCTGCTCAGGACATTGTAATTCCTGATGAGGAGGAAAACTTGGGTTTTTTACCTTCCCAGTCTGAACTGGATTCCTCTCAGCCAGATCTTTCCCAGGCAGATCTGGGAACCTTGCACCTGCAAGAAAGTTGTCTCCCAGAAGTATGTCAAACAAGCCCAGAGCCTACTTCTCCCGTGTTCTTGCGCCGGGAGTTTTGTAAACAACAGAGAAGTTTGGAATCAGCTTCGCGCAGGAGTGCGAGGATTGCAGCTAAGAATGTAGTCAATTAAGACTGTTTCTCGTGAGAATCTTTAAGGAGTTTAACATCTGGTCTCAGAGTTTAGCTTTCGTTTCTGATTCCCAGAGAACTGCTTCGGTGAGAAAGTTAGACTCTATATAGGTGTTTTGCCCGCGTAGTAACTTCGCGGAGTCAATTCGTCAGCCTACGGAGCGAGTTGTGTCTGGACAGCGCGCTCCGATTCAAGCCTCGCTCCTGCTCAAGCCTAGCCCTGCTTTCCAGCCTTCGCCTTGCTTCCCAGCCTTTGTTTATCTACGGACTTTGCCTTGTTTCCCAGGACGAATCCTTGCCTTGTTCCACGGATTTTACCAAGTTATTCCACGGACCTTGTTCTTGTTCCTAGTTACCTTGTTCCGCGTTTTAAGCCTTGTTTCAAGTATCAAGTTATTTCCTAGCCTTACTCAAGTTATGGACTAAAGGACCTTGTCATCTCCCCTCACTTTGCCTGGCAAAGTGAGTGTTTCGGTTATTGGATTACAACTTTGGACCTTATATTTCATATTGGACATTGCCTTTTTGGACTAATTTTGACCTTTCTTGAAAGGTCTGCTTCTGGACTAACTTTTACATCTGCTTTTATTAACTTTATATATTCCTTCAATAAAGATATTAGTTAGATTCTGGCCTCTGTGTTTGGTTATCGGTGCCTTAGCAACCTGGGTCGTGACAGACAGAGACCAATAATCATATAATATCTTTATTAAAACAATTATAAATCCAGGAATGAATAGGTGGAAAGGTTGAGCAGATAATAGTCCTTTATGGAAAGGTATGAATTAGTCCAAAGAATTGAAGGGAAATGTCCAATATTATTGTCCAAAGTCCAGAAACCAAAACACGCTCAGAACTGTTGGAAAGTTCTTGAGCGGGGAAAAACAAGGAAGCAAGACTGAATAACAAAGTCCAAAGTCACTAAGAAGTCTTTGATAACAAGGCAGGAACGTGATGAAGCTGAGGCAAAACTTGGTTCAGGAACAAGGCAAGGAAGTAGACTTAATCCGGGTCTACTCGGGAGTCGCGTCGTGGCTCGGCTTGGCCGCCAGGATCTGGAAACTTGGCTTGGAAGAAACAAGAGCTAGAGTCGGTGAAACCTTTCTCAGGAAATAGCAACGTTGACACCGCGAAGTGCCCACTATGCAAAAGACTTTTATGGTACTTAGATTTGATCACAAACAAGGAAAGCCAAACTCCCTAAAGGTTCCCAAGGGAAAATCTTCTATCCATTATCCCCTTGAGATGCCAAGCGGTTACTCCTGCGGAGTTCTTGTTTCTCAGATCTCTGGCGATGCAGAAACTCCCTTCTGTTGAAGGACACATTCTCTGGGGAACTAAGAACATCTGGTTCAGCCATGGGAGTAATATTTTCACTTTCTCTCCCAATTAAGCAATCGTCCGAGCTATCAACAGCCGGCAGCTGTAATTGGAAAGAGCTCTGTGGACTAGGTAAAAAGTCAGAATAAGCTTCATCCTGGTCATAGTTCATTTCTGGATCAGGTTCAGAAGCCAAAGGTGGCTGGGGTATGACACCATGTGGATGGGAAATCATGTGGGATGGGAGGCCATCCCAGAAAGATGGTAGGGAACAAAGGAGGATAGCTCCCTCCTCTTTCGCCCACTTTCCCCCACTTTCTTCCTGCCCGTCTGATGATGTCCTCTAGAGCAGTGGTTCTTAACATGTGGATTTTGACCAGTTTACCAGCTGTTGGGATTTCTAGGAGTTGAAGGCCAAAACATCTGGGGACCCACAGGTTGAGAATCACTGCTCTAGACACTTCACATCTAATAGCATTGTGAAGAGAGCCTTGATTAATATCAGTGCATTGTGCCTTTGATACATCCAAAAATTGGGTGCAAGTAACAAAAGAGTAGAGAGAGAGAGGAGGGGGAGAGAAGAACAAGACCTAAGGTGGTTCATAGCAGCTTGTGATTCAACCCAAAGTTATCTATGTTCAGTCCTTTAAAATGATACAGTGATGACTTCACAGTGCCGATGCTAGAACACGTTGAGTATCCTTTATTCGAAATGCTTGTTATTATTATGAACAAGATAGGTTCTGTAGGTTTGTTCTTAAGTTGAATTTGTTTGTAAATCAGAACAAGTACATTTTAATGTATATATAAATATATATAAATATATAAATGTAATGTGTGTTTTATTATGGAGTAAACAACAAAACCACTGAACCAAATCACACCAAATTTGGCCACAAAAGACATAGTCATCCAAAATATGTCTTTCAATTAAAAAAACCTAGAAAAATAAGTCCAAATTAGAGGACCAGGAAAAGCCGTTTTTCCCTAGCTGCCAGTTAGAAGAGTAGGCCCCACCCACTTCATCTCCTAGTAACCCACTCAGCTACAATGGAGCTCAAGGCCTCTTCATTCAGGTCTCTTCCACACTGCCTATAAAATACAGATTATCTGATTTGAACTGGATTATATGGCAGTGTAGACTCAAGGCCTTACCACCACCCATATAACCCAGAATGCCAAGGCAGGATAATCCACAGTATCATTTTGAACTGGATTATCTTGAGTCCACATTACCTTATAATCCAGTTCAGTGTGGATTTTATACAGTTGTGTAGAACGAGCCTCATATAATCCAGTTCTAAGCAGATAATATAAGATTATAAATATAATATCTAATAATTACTGTGGTATAATAATACAGAACAATATAATCTCTAAAATCAGGACAGTAAATAAAGAACAACATTCTGAAATCAGGGGAATTCCAGAAAGGAAACAACCAGGGCCAACTAACACCTCCCAACAAAGGATTCTCCAAGATAGGCTTTGGAGCTGCAAGGCCATTAAATGCTAATCAAGGTGACTAATTACAGAATGCAAGTACCCAGCCTTCCAAGCAGCAAGCCTATTCCATTGTATTCCAGCTCACCAAACAAGGATTTGCATAAGAAGAAAATGGCCAGGCTTTGAGGCTGCAAGGCTATTCACTGCTATTCTATCTGGCCAACAAATGATTCCCATAAGCCACAGCAATGTGTGGCTGGGCACAGCTAGTGTGTGTGTGTGTGTGTGTGTGTGCTATCTATATATATAAAAGAGTGATGGAATCCTGGCGACCGACAAAACAACAAAACTAAACACCCCACAACCTCAAAAATTGACAGCACAACCCCTCATCCACGCCTCTAGGTTGATACAACAAAAAGAAAAGAAAACTAAAGTCCTAATTAGAGGGAGATGAATAATTGTTTTTATCCAATTGCTGCCAGTTAGAAGGCTAAGCTCTGCCCACTTGGTCTCCTAGCAACCCACTCAGCTCAGGGGACAGGCAAAGTTAGGCCTCACTTAGGCCTCTTCCACATTGCCTATAAAATACAGACACCACCAGACAATGCCACAGCAACGCGTGGCCGGGCACAGCTAGTATATATATATACTGTATATATATACACACACACATACACACACACACACACACACATGCTATGGATAGCATAGAGAAGGGCTAACACCCCTGTGGGTTTGTTTTGCTGTCTGTGCCCTTGTTCAGAAGATTTTGCCTCATTTTCTGTCCCTGTGATAATTGGATTTTGAAAAATATGGCTTGTTGTGGAAACAAGGATTGGTGAAAAAGCTTTAATTGAGACACCTTTCCCCCAAGATGACACTTTCAGGAGTGGATTTTCATTTCTAGGTGCAGATTTCTCTCACTTCCTGTTGTCTCACCCCCATTCTTAATTATGAGTCATCTGTAAGTCAGATGTTTGTAACTTGGGGACTGCCTGTATCTGTATTTCCATATACTTACATAATGAGATATCTTGGAGATGGGACCCAGGTTGAGATATGAAATCCATTTATGTTTCATCTAAACTTTATACATATAGCCTGAAGGTAATTTTATACACAATGTTTTAATAGGTTTATGCAATAAACAATGTTTGTGCAATCAGAAAGTCAAGAGTGTCACTCTCTCTGTCACCCTTGTGAACAATTTCTGATATTGGAGTGCTAAGCCTCTAGTCCACTGAATCCACTCAGTTAGTTAATTTGAACTTTAAATGAGTTATCTGAGGTGCTGAACCCAATCAGGTGAAAGACTTCAACACCTTCTTAGATACTTTTACAATTCATACTAAAATCCAAAGCTGAGTCACTGTCCCATTGTTGTCAGAGCTATTAACTGCCACTGATGGCTATGATTCCCTTAACGGAGCAGAGCTGAAACTAGAAGAATAGCTTATTCTTTCTCTTTTCCCTGAAGAACTCGTACAATGTGATCACAGCCAACGAGCTTGGGAGGCACACGAAATTATCATGCCATTGCTGTTCTGTTTTCTCCCACAAAACTTGGCACCACAACAAAGGATGACAGAAGAAAGAAAAAGCTGATCTCCCCCCCAAGAAGAAAAAAGATAATAAGCAAAAGTCTCAGCCTCTCATCTGTTAAGAATACATGTAGGAAGAAGAGAGAGGTTCCAGATGGATCCTGGGCTCAGGATCAGCCACAGAAGGCAGATCTAAAAGACTCCTAAGACCCAGGTTTCAGATTTGCAAAACAGCCGATAAAACAGTCCTGTGCTGCTCTAATTTCCCCCCTTTCATGGTTTATATTTGCTTAATTGGTGCAGCTGTCACTGCCCACCAACTTTGCCTCCTCCCACGCTATGAGCCTAATTATGATGGGCTTCAAAAGGGCAGTCGGGAAACTCCAGGGATAGGAGAGAAAAAAGAAAGATGTTTTTATAAAACATGGCAGCTGAAACTAACAAGTCGCTTTGGCAGCATCACTTCCCTGCCTGTTGGGAGGGGGAGAGTCACACCGCACTGTCTTCCCACCCCTCTCCCAGCCTTTATGCCCCTTTGCTGACCCCTATCTTGAAAATCAAATGACTAAGCCCCCAGCATCTTTTTAATGAAGTAATTGTGGTTTGATTCATACATTTAAAAAAATGGTCTTGATCACAAAGTTATTTCAGGACAAACTAGTGGCAACATGCAAGAAAAGAGGTGGATGGAGTTGTCCCCAAAGTAGAAAAGACCCAAGACACCAGGTGGCAAAAGTAGAATTATAAGGGCATCTGGTTCAGCACCATGAATTAAAACAGGAGTAGGTATATGTGTTATGTTGAGTGTGGTAAATTGTGTCTATGGGTTCACAAGAACAAATCACAGGAAAAACTGGGATATATGCACACATAACATCAGAGTGTCATTGAGATGACATAAGTTCTTAATGAGGAACAAGATGAGCTAGCAGTTTCTTTTATCTCAGTTTCCTGAAAAGGCTAAGGTTTCAGCCCTCATTTCTTCTTCTGGACTTCTAAACCTACTTTTTCACATTGCAACATCTGAAATAAGAAGAGCTCAAAGGGGCAAGTGATAGAAGTAAAGAGAAACTGGGGCATTTTAAAAGCCGCTGTAAAAGTGGGATGACAAACGATTAATTAGGGTTGTCTCTGCAAAAACAAAATAATAGGGAAGAGGTTGAGATCTCAAGGCCCAGTCCTACTTCTGTATGGACGTCTTCACATGGGGGGGGGGGGGGGGTGCAAGGATTGTAGGATGCTTTCACCCCAGTTGATTGATGGAGCCCCACACCACCCATCACACAACACACATTCACTTCTGGCAGGGCTCAATCAATGAACTGGGGCACAAGTGTCCTATGATGCTGCACCTAGAACATTAAAGGTTTCTCATGTCCCATTTGGAACAACGGGTCAGCACGAGGGGAAGGACACATGTGATGGGAAAGTGTCACTGTGGGCAAGGTGGGGCGCAGGGCTCCGAGATTGTCCGGAGGCTGACACATCACCCCGCGTGACCACATCAATGTGAAGATGTAGATCTCAAGGTAAGATAGGAACTCAGGGCATGAACACTGTCCAGAAAAGGGAGGAAAATTAATTCTGCTGTGCTCCATTTTCTAGTTGAGTATACTTGTTTAGGAACCAAGTAAAGAGTGATTTGGAAATAGTTGTTTTTAAAGCAAAATACCACTAGTTAACAAAAATGCACCAAAAATTAAAATCTTAGTTAAGATCCTAAGGATAATAGCTCACCAATGCAGTTTGCATGTAGGGAACAAACTGTCTTAGGTCTTATCTTGTCTAGCCATGTAAAGACTAAGTGCCCTTTTTCGCTGCACAGTTGTTCTACTTCAAAAGTCATTCTATGGAATTCTGGGATTTACATTTTAGGTCATTTAGCATTTTCACCCAGAGAGCTCCAGTGCCTCACCAAACCAAAAACCCAAAGCTTCCTTAGGATGCTGCTAAGACAGTTAATGTGTCATCATAGTGCTATCACTGTGTAGAGTGAAAAGGTCCAAAGAGAAGTTTATTTCATAAAAGACTGGTGACTCCAGTGAGCACTTAGGGATCTAGGCAACTTAATACTGAGTCATGGAGTGAGTTGACAAATTAATAATCCAAGCGTTGATGTCTATAGCTGCCTCAACATGCTTGTATTGGTTTGGTAGAAAGATGAACTGATCATTATATGCTAACTGGATCACTTTTCAATAGGCGAGTTCCAGAAAAACATAAATTCATACATTCTCCATATTTATTTATTTATTTATTTATTTACAGTATTTATATTCCGCCCTTCTCACCCCGAAGGGGACTCAGGGCGGATCACATTACACATATAAGGCAAACATTCAATGCCTTAACATAGAATAAAGACAAAGACAAACGCGGGCTCCGAGCTGGCCTCGAACTCATGACCTCTTGGTCAGAGTGATTTGTTGCAGCTGGCTGCAGCTGGCTGCTCAACAGCCTGCGCCACAGCCCGGGCCCCAGCATTAAATATCAGCATTAAATAGGAAAGTCTTCTTTCCAGCTCCCTCTCAATTCTTATTAGGATTGAAATTAAGGCTTTATACAAGGCTTCCTCAATCTGGAACTCTCCATATATGTTGAACTACAACTATGGCTGGTGATGATGGGAGTTGTAGTTCAAAACACCTGAAGGGCACTGGGTTTAGAGGCTGCCTTACATTACATTCTTCTGCTAAGGTGTAAATTGTTTCCTGAAGAAAAAAAAATGTAATCTATGAAAGAAAAAAAGTATACAAAAGCTATTGGCATTCTCAAATGACATGTCCCCTGCTTTTCAATTGTCCATTTTTGACAAACTGCTCTTTCGACACTTTTCAGCTATAAACAGAATTCATACATACAACGGATTTAAATACAATCATGTGGAAACAAAGCTGATCTAAAATACAACTTATTTAACATAACCCCAACTTAAAATTCAACCAATTTAGACTACAATGGGTCCTTGAAATAACTAAGGATTGGTTCGAAAACACTTGCAGATACCAGAAAGCACGAATGCTCAAATCCCCATTAAAAAATGTAATAGGAAAGCAGTGGAGATAGCACAAGCCCTGGCCACTAAGTGTGCTGCCAAGGGTGCATTCTTTGGGCTCTCCTGCCTCTGAGGAGCTCACCAGCCACACACTTCCAGCAGAACACCCAAGCAGGAACCCACTCTTCCCTCCCTTCACCATGTCCCCATGGAAGGTGCATGTCATCCTGCCACTGAAGGAACAGCATGTCTGCATGGTCAACAACTGGGCAGGAGAACCACAATTACCCCATTGCCATGCCCCTTGGAGACTGTTTGCCACCCTATGAATGACTATATAGGAGTGACACTTTCACTGCCAATCAGAGGGAGGTGAGCAACTTCCACAGGGACATGGCAATTAAAAGCAGTAGCTTCCCTGATTGGTCACTCTGAATGACCTAGCAGGAGCCCTGCTGCTGCCCCCATTTTCAAGGCAGCAAGCAACCTCCATAGGGATATGACAATTGGTAGCAGCCATATTTAGAATATTGGTATTATAGACATTGGACTACATACTGAGTTGAATCAACTGATCATGGGCCCGTTGTACAGCCAATTTAAAACAAAACTGACTTAACATTTAACCAATTAAAATACAACCAATTTAAAACAAAGCTAAATGAAAATGAAAATTTAATGGGTTAAACTGCACAGCAGATGAGCCAAATATATATTCCACTGCCACTATTTCAAACAAAGAGGGTTCCACAATTCGACTGCTTTTGGGGTTTTGACAATGCTCTGATCCCTAATCTTTTGAATAAGCAAGGAACACCTCAAAGTAACATTAGATGTGAACAATCACACACTATAAATTATCATTGATATTCAAGTGCTGAAATTAAATATCATTAAATGTCAAACGTAGATAACAATATTCTGAAAATCCAGATAATATTTTAGAAGGAAACAGTGCAGGAACATTTGCCATCAAAATGCACAGGGGAGACATTTGAGGTGAATCTCTGGAAGCAAATTCATTTCAGTTTAATTCCTAGAGACCACACAGCCCATTAATTATGATGTACAATAAACTATATAACCGACATTTCATTTCAGCAAGAGTCTAATGAATCTACAGTACATTATTATTGCCAATATTTAGATTTATAACTCAACCTAAAGTTTTAAGATTCAGAGCAGGTAATATCTTTTCTCATTAACCCACTGAGATAGATCACTACTGTTTCCATTTCATTGATAGAGAACTGAAGCTGGGATCCAAATGACTTGTCCAAGGCTGTGAAAGTTGAGGTAACACCTGAACCTAGATTGAAGGCCATAATGGTATATATTGAAGCTAGCTGTTAAAAAGTTTTCCATTAACTGATGGCTTTTTAAAGTTGTATATTCTTATGACTGACCACAGTCAGTCATTATCTGGTTAAATATGATAGATGGTTGATGGTATCTTGGTGGAAGTCAATGCCTAGGAAGCCTTGAAGATCTCTCCCAAGTATTTTATCAACATAGACTATCAGAGTTTGGAGAAGGTTATATGTTGTCACCTGAGGCCCTTTCAAACTACACCATTACAGTCCTATGATTGCGCTTTATCTGCCACAGTAACATCTAATGAGATCTTGGTATTTGCAGTTTGAGGAGGGGTATTTAGAATTCTCAGCCAGAGAGCTCTTGTGCTTCTGATGGAGCTACAAAACACAATATTCCATAGGATTCATTCATGAAATCACAGTGCTTTAATTTTATTGTATGAAAAAGTGCTAGGTTAAGCATAGGGTTGCTGATCCAAAACACCGTGCAAAAAGTGCTATTCAGTCAGCCTTCTGTATCCATGGATTCTGTATCCACAGCTTGAAAATAGTCCCCCCTCTTCACCAAAAATTTCAAAAATGAAACATTGACTTTGCCATTTAATAGAAGGGAAACCTTTTTATTTCACCATTGTATAAAATAAGACTTGAGCATCAATTGATTTGGTATCCACACGTGAAACCAAGTTCCAGATGATATCAAGAACCCACTGTAGTTCAGCACTTATTCTGTCATTCATGGTTTTTTGCACAGGAAGCAGAACTTTCTACCCAGAAAAAAAATTTCTGCAGCACAATGTTATTTTCTGCTCCAAAAATGATGTTTTCTGCATGCAAAAAAAAAAAATCAATCTGCAAATGTGTATAGAATGGGTTCCAAATGGCAAAGATTCTCATCAGTCCAGACTCTTCTTGTTGGGATTTGCCAAGAGAACAGGTCCTTTTAAAAAATATATTTCCCAATGTTTTTAATATTCTTTTGTCCCTAGAGTTAGCTGATGTCCAAAGGCACATAGTGGACGCATCTCTCTGAGGATCTAACATGAAGTGGTAGATTTTCAACCTGATAAAGAGGAATTCGAGGAGATGTGATCCAAGAATACACACAGTGTTGCCTGTGCTTATGTTCTACTTTGATACTTGTAAATAAACCAAAATATATTTTTGATAAAATATTATCAAAACAAAAGGTCACAGGCATTTGGTGAACTTTCTTTCAGGTAGTGCTGCCCCTGGAGATTTTCATTGCCTGGAGAAGTGGGATGAACATCACACTACAAAATGCACTTTCAAGAGCTGGTCTAATCAGAAGTGGCAGCCATAACCGGAGGAGAGGAAAAGAAAACCTGCACAAGACAGCAGTGTTTCAGAGAGACAAAGCCCAGTCATTTCTAGAAAATAACAGAAGTGAAGAACTCTTGAGGAAACCTGGCACCAGAATACATGGATGAAAGTAATGTCAGTCTCCATGGCTGTTCAGTACTCCTGAAAGTCAAAGAACAACACAATGCTATCTCTATACATTACACCTAGAGAAGCCAGATGGACTTGTAGTTTAACCTTACTTCAAACAACTTCATCATACTTGAAAGCAGCAGGCTATCTTAAAGCATGTAAGGCTGGAATATAAACCTCTGTCCAGCAGAACAGAAAA
Source organism: Anolis carolinensis (assembly GCF_035594765.1). Classification (NCBI taxonomy): domain Eukaryota; kingdom Metazoa; phylum Chordata; class Lepidosauria; order Squamata; family Anolidae; genus Anolis; species Anolis carolinensis. Next base: position 193,428,643 of record NC_085844.1, read on the forward strand.
GTGAGGGTGTTGTTGTTGTTCCCTTATCTATATCATCCAGTAGGTACCCACTTTATTCTGTCTAATGGTAGGGTCAGCCCTGATAGCAATAAATTGCTTTCCATCAGGAGAAAAGAAACAACAGCTCAGAAGGGAGCTTAAAATAGGGGAAAGAGCAACAGAGGTGGGAATACGTTCATAAATGAGGATAGTGGGCAAGAGCAATGGTAGACCCTCCTCCCCCCTTCTAAGATTGCAAGACAGAAGACTTATTCCAAGCTATGTCTGGGTGGTTACACTTCTTACATTCTCAAAGTTAATTTCTGGTTTAGCTACATTTTTAATTTACATCTTTACTTCCAAAAGTGACTATCATAATATTCTTTTTAAAATCTGGATGCTACAATCTTTAATTGAAGATCTGCTTTCCACCTCAGTGTTTGAAATCCTGTTAGTAGCCTTACATGCATAAGTATGGCTTACATGAGCCTACAACTCTTTTTGGACAAAGTTCAAGATGCTGTTCTGTATAATGTTTAAAATTATTTCCCATAAGGAACACTGAATCTCTTTGGTGCTGAGCACAGGAGAGTGCAGGGAAGCAATTTGAATAATGCAACTCTGAGAGGAAGGGACAGGCAGGTGCACTACATCTATGAGTGCACTCATACTTTCTTCTCTCTCTCTGACACAAGATAAGTCATTTTATCAAAATCTGAATTACCTCCCTGCTTTCTCCCTTCCCCACTGACAGGCAGCAATAGAAGTCCCTCCCAGACCTTAACAACTGAAACAGGAGGTTTTGAACGGGATAAAAAAGGCCACACTTACACCCCTTACAAAAAGCCACAACCAGGGAAGGGCACATAACAGTTACTTATATGACCTCACCATATAGGGCTAATTCTGGCGGCATATGCGGGTTATGCCTTAGGTCATTCACGGAGCTCCTCTTCTCCCATCAAACGATGCCAGCGGAGCGCTTTGGATGATATAGGGCGGAGCCGGCACAAGCCGCCACCGCAGAAACATAGGAGGCTTCCCATGTTGCAATAAGAAGCAATGGGAGGAAGCTATTCAGTCAACACTTCCCCCGATGGGATCAGCTGAATCAGGAGTCAGGCAATGTGGAGCGTGGGGTGGTGAGTTCCCCATGCCCCCGATGAGGGTCGCCAATTTGCTACTACAAGTGGCGATTCTGGCAGCCGTATGAAAAGGTTGGTTTTAGGGTTGCCATTTCAGGAGGTTTCCATAAACAAACCTGAAACCTAAGGATGGCCTCTGGTGATATCTTTGTGTTATGCATTAAGTACCGACCACAGTTGCTCACAACATATTATTAATTGTGTACACAGAGAGATGATAGGGGGAGATATTTTCCTGAATGGAAATCAAGACAAAGATCTTAGCTGAAGGGACTGTTCCTATGGCCCCTTCTACACTGCCATATAATCCAGATTATCTTCTTTGTACTGGATTATATGGCAGTGTAGATTTATATAATCCAGTTCAAAGCAGATAATGTGGATTATCTAATTTGATAATCTCGATTATATGGCAGTGTCATATAATGTCAAGGAGACAAGATTTGTTGTTCTGTGCTTGCAATTCATTTCTGATTTATGGTGTCCCTAAAGCAGTGGTTCCCAACGTTGGGCCTCCAGGTGTTTTGGATTTCAACTCCCAGAAATCCCAGCCAGTTTACCAGCTGTTAGGATCTGTGGGAGCTAGAGCAAGTTTGCACTTTCACGTACCTGGGGATCGTTTTTTCTGAGACTGGCTCTTAGCTACCACATCAGCAAAGAAGCTCAGTCAGAGCAAGAGCACGTGCAAATCAACTGCTTAAATTAACAAATCATAGCCAACCAGGATCTTTAGACCCACTCCTTAAAGTATATAAGGCAAAGGTTACCCCCATGCTCTTATATGGAGCTGAAGTTTGGGGCCTAAACCAGGCAGGTACCATTATTAGAGCAATCACAATCATAGCACCTGCAAAATTTTCTAGGAGTGGACAAAACGTCCCCAGCTACCGCAGTAAGAGCAGAACTGGGAGTATATACAGTTGAGGGCTTATCCAAAATGAGGGCCTACAACTACTGGGTAAAACTGATTGCCATGGCAAATGATAGACTACCAAAACTGTGCCTGTTAGAGCAGATAGAAAATCAACATCAGACCTCTTTTCTAGTTCAACTGACAAAATATATTAGGAGTTGTGGACTTCCGATTCTGTATCCAAATCTTCTAGAAGAACTAGACCCAAAAATAGTTGCTCAACGAGTACTGGATATAGAAGCCCCAAAACACATTGCTACCCTCAGTAAAGCTGGTTCATTGAAATGGTTAAGTCAATTTAAACATACAGTGGAGTCTCACTTATCCAACATTCGCTTATCCAACGTTCTGGATTATCCAACGCATTTTTGTAGTCAATGTTTTCAATACATCGTGATATTTTGGTGCTAAATTCGTAAATACAGTAATTACTACATAGCATTACTGCGTATTGAACTCCTTTTTCTATCGAATTTGTTGGCTAACATGATGTTTTGGTGTTTAATTTGTAAAATCATAACCTAATTTGATGTTTAATAGGCTTTTCCTTAATCTCTCCTTATTATCCAACATATTCGCTTATCTAACGTTCTGCCGGCCCGTTTATGTTGGATAAGTGAGACTCTACTGTACTTTTCAAACAGCCCAATATCTAAAGACAGAAATGCCTAAACACCTCAGGAGGGTATTTACCAGAGCTAGATTAGAGCAACTGGATACAATAGTCAATCATGGAAGGTTTAACCAAATTCCATACAACGATTTTGTATTTGTGGAGCATCAGAGGTGGAGGATATTGCACATGTACTGTTCAGCTGTGATTTGTATAATGCTTCAGGCCATACATTATTCACAAAACACACTGGGACCCATATATTAAAACTACATTTTTGTTGGCCAGCCAAAATCATAAAATAACACACAAACCAGCCCTTTTCCTATTCAAAGCAACACAGCTGAGAACTGCATATTTGGAATCAATTGGGGTAAACTGTGAAGGTGATGCAGATATTTGATCTGGACAGGATCTTGTTAACAGCTTGTTTATTTTAACTTCTGTTTTACCGTGGGTTATATGTTGTATATATGTCTATGCGTTAAATGTTTTGATACGGACAATGGGCTAATCAATAAAACATGATTGATCTGTGGGAGCTGAAGTCCAAAACACCTGGAGGCCCAAAGGTTGGGAACCACTGCCCTAAAGTGAAACTATTATGGACTATTATGGCTGGGAAGGAATTCAAAACCTGGTCTTCAGAGATATAATGCGCCATTACACCATGCTGGCAAGAAGACAGCATAAAAAGCATATATCCTACCATAGTCTACTTGCTTCTACCCAGAAGGTGGATGCAGAGCAGAGTGGAGATTGAACCCTGGCACTATAACAACTGGGAGGGAAGAAAGAAACTAAGAGCCCTTGTAAAGTCTTTGCCAAGCTGCATCAACAAATCAGTTAAGCCTTGCAAATTGTACCAGGCTGCTCAGTTAAGATGTTGATTTGTAAGCCCTTTCCTCTTGTCTGGAGCTAAGCCTATTAAAATTGGAGAATTTGCACCATTGTTTCCTGCCTGGACATGGCCACAAAAACGGGACTCTGCCTTTTTGGTGGATGATCTCAGCTAATACCCACAATAGTCACACTAGAACTAGCATTTGAACCATGTAACAACAGGGTTGTTGTATGTCTTTCGGGCTGTGTGGCCATGTTCCAGAAGTATTCTCTCCTGACGTTTCGCCCACATCTATGGCAGGCATCCTCAGAGGTTGTGAGGTATGGATAAACTATCCATACCTCACAACCTCTGAGGATGCCTGCCATAGATGTGGGCAAAACGTCAGGAGAGAATACTTCTGGAACATGGCCACACAGCCCAAAAGACATACAACAACCCTGTGATCCCGGCCATGAAAGCCTTCAACAACACATGTAATTACAACCCAAAAGAACTGGGAGTGCTGAGCTTGGTAAAGAGTGGTGACAAGATTTTACTCTTTAATACCTGAACAGCTGTCACAGAGAGGAGGGAACAGGCCTGTTCTCAGCTACTCCTGAGAATAGGATCAAGTCTAATGGTTTGAAGTGACAGGGAAGGAGATTTTAATTGAACATCAGAAGGAACTTCTAATTGTAAGATAAGTTCAGCAATGGAAACAAGGCAGTTGGGTGTCCTTCCCTGGACATCTCTGGGCAGCTAGCTGCTGGGGATGCTTAAACTGGAGATCATCCACTGAGCAAGAAGTTGGACCCAATGGCCCATAAGACAACTCCAACTCGAGTCTATGGATCTAGCAGTAATTCTTACTAAAATTTACAGTTACATCACAATGGGAATAGTTTTTTCTCTTTAAAGTTATATTAGTGATGTAAGTTACTTACTTATATCATGGTTATTGAAGGAAAGAATTAACTTCAAACAACTACTTGTCTGCAACTAGTTAACTAATTAATTCCAAGCTCTGGTTGAATCTTCACTGCAGCACAGATTTGGTACACAATTGGCAGCTCGCTGAGAGGAATGCAATCCTGCCCCCTTCTTGGTATTGGTTTTAAAACTCTCTATCCAATGGAGCCGTATATAAGCCTCTTAAATTAATCAGTGCTGTCCTGTACTGAATAGTGCATTTAGAATGATTTAGCACTGGAGGATCTTGTACTGCCAAGCACTTATATACTACTTTACCTCTTCAAAATGCTCTGTAGGCATTAATTAATCTTAGAGATGGGAAAAACCTATTAAATCATCAGAGCATTTCCCTCTCCATTTACCCCCATGATTGCCCAGTATCCTTCCACAAAGATGCAGAAGGTTGTTAAAGCTGTCACTACTCAGATTCAATTGCCTTCATTCTGATATTTCTATGACATTTTTTTCCTAAATGATTACTCCAGCCTATACATAGAAGGGACATTCAAACTGCTGTGGATGTCCGTGCACTTTTTGCCAGAATGAGGATATCAGGTGATAACCAGGGTTCAACAATCCAACAATTAGGTTCATATTAGCTTAATTCTTATCCTCAGATATTATGGTTTTAATTTTGAGTTGTTTAATAGGTATATTGTTTTTTGTTTGTGGCTTCCCTCCTCACCTTAGTAATAGAAGGACTTGAAAAATATACTCCTAAAACCTGCAACCAATGGCCAATGGCCAAGCTGGCTGGGGGATTCTGTGAGCTGTAGCCCAAAAAGGTAACTTTTCAATGCTCTGTGATAGTTCCATGGTTTATTTATTATTTATTTATTTCCAACATTTATATCCCGCTCTTCTCACCCGAAGGGACTCAGGTGTACACAATTGGCAACAATTCGATGCCTACACATAATTAAAACATAGCAATGAAAATCTAATTAAAACAATTAAAACAATATAAAAATATAAAACATATGGTTAAAATCCATTCATCCAAAATCCTCGTGCTGTAGCCATAAGTCAGCCTGGGTCGTCTTTATCATTTAATCATTGAAAGCCTGGGCACATAGCCATGTTTTCAGGGCTTTTCTAAAACTCAAAAGGGTTGGGGCTTGTCGTATATCTCTGGAGAGGGTGTTCCACAGCCGAGGAGCCATGACCGAAAAGGCCCTGTCCCTCGTTCCCGCCAGCCGTGTTTGCGAGGCAGGCGGGACCAAGAGCAGGGCCTCACCAGATGACCTTAGGGATCTTCCTGGCTCATAGGAGGAGATAGGTTCAGACAAGTAGATTGGGCCAGAACCGTTTGGGTCTTTATAGGTCAAAACTAGCACTTTGAATTGAGCTCGGTAGCATATTGGCAGCCAGTGGAGCTGGCTTAGTAGGGGAGTGGTATGCTCCCTGTAAGCTGCCCCAGTTATTAATCTGGCTGCTGCCCATTGTACTAGTTGGAGCTTCTGGGCCATCTTCAAAGGCAACCCCATGTAGAGAGCGTTGCAGTAGTCCAAATGGGATGTAACCAGAGCGTGGACCACCGTGGCCAAATCAGATTTCCCAAGGAATGGGCGCAGCTGGCGCACAAGTTGTGTGAAGGCTCCCCTGGCCACCGCCGAGACCTGGGGTTCCAGGCTCAGCGATGAGTCCAGGAGAACCCCCAGACTGTGAACCTGTGTCTTCAGGGGGAGTGCAACCCCATCCAACACAGGCTGTAACCCTATTCCCTGTTCAGCCCTGCGACTGACCAGGAGGACCTCTGTCTGGATTCAGTTTCAATTTGTTCACCCTCATCCAGTCCAACACAGCGGCCAGATGCGGTTCAGGACCTGGACAGCCTCCTTAGTGACAGGTGGGATGGAGTGACAGAGTTGGACATCATCTGCGTACAGATGACACCGCACCCCGAAACTTCGGATGATCTCTCCCAGTGGCTTCATGTATATGTTGAACAACATGGGAGACAGTACTGAACCTTGCGGAACCACACAAGTCAATGGTTGTGGGGCCAAACAGGTGTCCCCCAGTGGCACCATCTGGGAACGACCCTCCAAAAAGGACTGGAACCACTGCAAAACAGTACCCCCAAGCCCCATTCCAGCACGGTGTCCCAGAAGGATACCATGATCGACGGTATCGAAGGCCACTGAGAGGTCAAGCAGAACCAGCAGGGACACACTCCCCCTGTCCAGTTCCCAGTGAAGATCATCGACTAAGGCCACCAAGGCTGTCTCGGCACCATGCCCCGGCCTGAAGCCAGACTGTGCCGGATCCAGAAAATCAGTATCATCCAAGAATGCCTGGAGTTGTACGGCCACCACACGTTCCATGACCTTACCCAAAAAGGGGAGATTGGAAATAGGGCGATAGTTATCCAATTGAGTGGGTCCAGTGATGGCTTTTTCAACAGCGGTTTGATTACAGCCAATTTGAGGCTCGCTGGAAATATGCCTTCCTGAAGGGAGGCATTCACCACCACCTTCACCCACTCGGTCAATCCCCCTCTGGCTTCTCTCACCGGCCAGAATGGGCAGGGATCTAGGATGCATATGGTAGCCCTCACCTCTCCAAGCACCTTGTCCACATCCTCAGGCTGAACCAATTAAAACGAATCCATCAAAATAGGACAAGCAGGTACTCGTGCTACATCCTCGGAGATTGCCGTTAATATAGTGTCAAAGCCAGAACGGATCAAAGTGACTGTCTGCAAAGAACTGAGCAAATGCTGCACAGCAGGCTGCCAAGTTGTCAGGGATCCCTTCTTGAGGGACAGGATATAACAAACCTCTGACAACTCGGAACAGCTCCTCTGGACGGTTCTTTGTGGACACAATATTAGCTGTAAAGAAAACATTCATTGCAGCATCTATTGCCGTGGCATATGCCCTAGGGTGGGAACATAGCCATGTTTGGTTTGGCCCGCTCGGTTTCGAACTCCACACACCCTCTAGTCCCCTCTTCTTTCGCTTTATTGCTGCCAGCTCCTCAGTTAACCAAGGAGATGGTTTAGCTCGGGTACTTGAGAGGGGACATTCCGGAGTGATTGTATCTATTGCCCTAGCTGCCTCTTTGTTCCAGAGGGCGACCATAGCATCGACAGGGTCACCAGCTGGCGGGAAACTCCCCAAGAGCCATCAGGAATCTATCCGGATCCATAAGCCTCCTGGGGCAGACCATCTTAATCAGTCCTCCACCCTGCAGAGGTTAGGGGGCAAGGTAAGTCTAAACTTGATGAGGTAATGGTTGGTCCATGGCAACGGAGTGATGATGAGCTCCTCCACACCACCACCTTCCTCCCATCCCTGCAGAAAACCAAGACAAGTGTGTGCCCCGCTCTGTGGGTAGAGCCCGATACTAATTGGAACATTCCCATGGTTGCCATGGCAGCCATGAAGTCCTGAGCCGCACCAGAGGGAGTGGCCTCGGCATGGACATTGAAGTCCCCCAGCACAATGAGCTAGCTCAGGCAGGGAGACTGTAGTGCAGCAGGGTGGTCAGTACACTAGCAGAATCCCTAAACTGTCCCAGCCCCCTACCCTGATTGTGGAATTCTCTGCCCGCTGAGATTAGGCAAGCCCCCACACTAGCAGCCTTCAAGAAAGACTTGAAAACATGGCTCTTTCGCTGTGCTTTTGGAGAGTAACCATTTTATATTTCTTTTCCATTGCTCCCTCTAATATCTATCCTCCAGAATACTCCACTCCCTTATGACCCTGTTTCGCTGTGGTTTTAATTTTTATGTCTTTCTCACCCCGAGTTTTAACTTAATGTTCATGTGGTCTGCCCTTGTTTTTATTGTCTTCTTGTTTTATTTTGTAATGGATATTATTTACTGTATTGCTTATTGTATTGTTTGTGCTGTTCTTTTATATGCTGTTTACATTGTATTGTTTTGGGCATGGCCCCATGTAAGCCGCCCCGAGTCCCCGTTGGGGAGATGGTGGTGGGGTATAAATAAAGTTTTATTATTATTATTATTATTATTATTATTATTATTATTATTATTATTACCCTCAGATGAGCACACTCAAACAAGGTAGACTGTGGAATGGGGCACCTGGTCAGAGGGATGGACTCCTTATAGACCACTGCAACCCCTCCTCCCCTCCCTCCAGAGCCCAGGGGGGGGCACTACTGAGAAGGCCCTCTCTCTCGTCCCCACCAACCATGCTTGTGACAGAGGTGGGCGCAAGAGAAGGGCCTCCCAGCAGAACTTCACACAGGTTCTTTGTGGAATATGCAATCGCAAAGATAGGATGGACCCGAACCGTTTAGGGCTTTACAGGTGATAATCAGCACCTTGAATTAGGACCGGAAACTAATCAGCACCCAGTGGAACTGTTTTAAGAGGAGGGGGTTGTCTGCTCTCTATAATTCACTCCAGTTAGCAACCTGGCCATTGTACCAATTGTAGTTTCCGGGCCGTCTTCAAAGGCAGCCCAACGTAGAGCACATTACAGTAATCCAATCTGGCGGTTACTAAAGCATGGACTACCATGGCCAAATCAGATTTATTGAGGTACAGTCTCTATCTGTGAAAAGGCTTTCCCGGTCACCACCGACACCTGAGCATCAAGTGTCAGCACTGAGTCCAGGAGGACAACCAAAGTGTGGAAGTTATACAGAGGAGGAGAAATTACTAAAGAGAGTCACAATTATAAAAAGAGTCTGAACACAAGAAAGGCTCTGAACACCCTCCCTCCATGCCTGACAATCTAAAATGTTCTTTTTGAATTGAGGGTCTGGTCTTCTGCTAAACAATAAATCAGACCCCAACACACACACACTCCATTTTAGTTCTTCCCCCCTCCCCCCCAAGCTCAGCTGTTCTTGTGCTCCACAAACCTATCTTGTCTGCTCTGATTTGAGCTCCTGGACATTCTCTGTCTCCTGCTCTCCACTGTCCTCCCAATTCAATCACACAGATAAGCCTGCCTAACAATCAAGCCAGTTGATACCTTTCTTTCAGTTCTGATATTTTCCTTCCTGAAGAAGGAGATCTTCCTGACAGAAGAAAAGGCACCATGTTAATAAATTCTAACATATTCTAATGACCTAATTCATGAATCACATGTTTTAACTTCAACATGAATCATGGGATCTGTTGGCAATAATTAACAGAAGAAAAATTCATGGGTGGGTTCTTACCTAGTTAATTAGTGAGATAATTCCAATTGGTTTATTTCCTCATTTTCCCTTTCAAATACCTCTTAACATATTCTCTCTCTCTTTTTAATCTAAATATGGTTTTGATTTTAAATGGAAATGGTGAGAACTGAGATTGCAAAATAACTGGGGCGTTGTGTGACTTCCAGCCTGTATGGCCATGTTCTAGCTGCATTTTATTCTGACGTTTTGCATTGTGATCTGGCAAAATTACTTTTTAAAAGTATAAATACAGTGATGTCCTGAAGCCATCCAGTTCTGCACAGCCATAGAATCATGGTTTGGGTCCCAAAATAGCATCCCAACTGCTCTGTTAGGAATGGCTCGAGGATGCCAGTATATTCATTGGAGTGTTGTGTGGTTTCCAGGCTGCATGGCGTTGTTCTAGCAACATTTTCTCCTTATGTTTCACCTGCATCTGTGTCTGGAATCTTCAGAAAAAGTATATTTATAGGATAATGTTCTCCCATGGCTTCTCTACGTAGAAAGCATTTGGGATGGAATGGTGATAGTGAGGTCGCTTTCTTCTTCACAGTGCTCTTTGCTTCAGATTAAAGCCTAGTCTATGACTATCTGTTGTCAAACAAATAAAAACTAACATTGTGAAGAAAAAATATGTGTGATCTAATCAGATGCAGAGGAATTGAAATGTATAACTACAATGCCTCAATGATTTGTGCTCACATACCATTTCAGCGCTCAAGGCAAATGAACAACTTCCAACTTTCCAAAGATCAATGGAGCAATGATTGATTGATTGATTGATTGATTGATTTACTGATTGATTATCTACTAAATGAAAGTAAATTAGCAGAGGTGTGATTAGTCAAACATTCTATTGTAAATTGTGTTGCAAACACAGGCTGTGGTGTCTCATAGCCAAGGCTTATAGGACACCAGCACTTTTTGATTAGAAAGAACCTTGTCATCATCTGCCGCCACCACCACCATTCCATATTTCCCTATTATTCTGAGCCTAGCTGTAATTCTCACAGTTGAATTTATCACAAAACAATATACTGGTGCATTCTGATCTAATATAAAGTAGCTTGATCTGAAAACAGCAATAAAGAGCCATTTGGCTCCCCAAAAAAGCTTCTTCTGGATGAGGTATCATTACTAGAACCATTGGAGATATATATATATATATATATATATACACACACACACACACACACACACACACATACACATACATACACACACATACATACACATACACACACACACACACACACACACAGGGGCTCTCCTAGAATATGGCTGTTATTGAGACTGTCCCGATGAGTACTTGCACTTCAGACTGCACCACTGTGCCACTGAAAAGAGAGTCAGAGAAAAGACTGAAAGTGAGGGTAAGAAGGGAGTAAACCTGGTGTGACAGGAGAGTAGATTTACTGTACTGAAGTGCTATACTAGACTAGTGATCAAAGCTTCTGCTTCTCACAACTGTGCTGTCAGTCTCAAGATAATTACACACTCCCCTAATTATGACGATTTGCATAAAGCATTTGGCTGGTGCTTAAAATATTATCACTACAGTCATATCCAACATAACCAATCCCTTACATTTTGAAATGGGTCAGGAATCACAAAGCCAGTTTCCAGATTAGACCATTGTTGTCAGGCAAAGCAGAAAACAAGGCTATTGTTGTGACCGTGGTAGAGTTGCAGCCAAACAGCCCCTGACTTCAAATGAGGCACAGTTGGCTTCATTTCTGCAAAATGTCCAAGAACAGCCTGAATCCATAAAGAAACCCACACTCTTTCCGTGTTAGGAACATAGAAGTGGTCTTTCTTATATTTATGTTGTTATCCTTGATAGGTGAGCAAGAGTGGTGTGTTGGATGAGTCATAAATGCTGGAAACAAAAGCTCAACACAGATGAAGGGCCATTATGAGAAGAATAGCAGCCCCCAGCTTGTTAGGATAGCTGAGCCAAAGCCTGAATTTTTTAGTCAAGTAAAGCTAAGCAGGATCAGCTCTGATTAGTACTTGGGTGCTACCAATAAATACCAGCTTTATTTTGCAGGAAAGAACTGTCAAAAACCATCTCTGAGTCTTCCTTGCCTAAGAAAGCCCTATGAATTTTCTGGAGGCGACATATGTCGGCAGGCAATGTGACACAACCATGAATTCCTTCCACTTGAACTTTCATACTACATGCCTTAGAGTGAGATTAGGAGAAAGAGAGAAAAAGACAACTTCAAGAGCAGTTTGTATTACAGAGGTGAAAGTTCCAAGGCCTGGGATCTTTTCACAACTGTTGAGAAAAGAGGGTCACTGAAAAAGAGATTGCAAGGGTGTTGCAATACTTGATTGATTGGTATTGATCACATCTCCAAGTTGTTGGGGAAGTGCCCTAGAAATAATTCATACACCAAGCAAAGGTAGTTGTCTTTGGATAAAGGGGAAAACACTAGAATTCACATTTGAGCATTGCCTTTATTTGGAGCACCACAAAAGTGTGGAGACTTTCTACCTCTCCAGAATTAATCATTAGCCTAGATAGTAAACAGAGCAAGGGATGAGAGCCAGGGATCAGAGGAGAAAGGTATGACTATGGAATCTGGATTCAGTTACAGTTTTAAGAAAGAACATGGGAGAATGTAGCAAGCACACAATTAGGATCAGCTAGGAGCAGAGCCAGGGAGTAGAGTGGGGAAAGGGAATGATCCTACAGCTGTGGAATCTGGATTTGGTTATCATCTTAGGGAGGAACATGGGAGAATCAGGAGAACCTGGAATCTGAGTACAGTTATAATCTTAAGAAGGAACATGGGAGAATGTAGCAGATATGCAAATTACCTAGGCTTGTCACTAGGATGCTGGGATAACTAAATTGCAGCAGCAGCAGCCAACATTTCCCCCCTCTCCATCTCTTTCCACAATGCTTTGTTTACCAGTTAGCCTGATGAAGAGTGCTAAAACCCTCACAAACTTGGATACTATGTTATGACATTCTGGGTGACTTAATCAAGGTGTTGCATCTGAATGGCTCCTGGGTATAATTAACCTTTAAAACTCCAATTAAATCAATACCATGTAATCTTCTCACATCTACAAAGAAAGATGCACTGAAATGTCCCTTATGAAAATCCTAGATTAGGGAATTCACAACATTAAGCCCTTTTCATCCCTGCCATTTTCATTTTTTCTCTGGAAGGGAAGATTTGCTTTCTACTATGAAACTCACAATTATTCTTTGTCTTTCCCTTCTCCAGCTGAACATTTTCTGTTTTTCCATCAATGCTTAACTCCCCTTTCTTATTTATTTCCCTCTTTTCACGCTGTCTCCCACTCCCTCTCTCTATTAAATGTGGTGCCATTGTGAGCGCACAACTGCACCTGAATGCTAAAAGAATCTTGTAAAGTGGTATCTACACTTTTAACTACCTGCAGAGAAAGAAAGGGAGAGAAGCCAGGTGTAGGAGAGAGAGAAAGAGAGCAAGCGGGAGAGAGAGGGGAGAGAAATGAGGGGGAGAGAACCTTTATCAAGGCACAAATAGGATTATTATATGTGACAATCTGCTTTGTGCTGTATCGCAAGAACTGTGATCTGCTGCTTATTGAGTATCTGGGACCAATACTATTTATTTGATGCTTGATTAAAATTCTGCTCAGCAAGTAAACCTCCAACATCCTAATGAGTCCTTCAGAAGGGGGGTGCATCTTGTTTTCTGGCGCTTTTCTTCCCACACCCCTCATTCCTTCCTTACAGAGCCTGAGTTGCTGAATGTTACACAAGCAAGGCAGAAACAGGAAGGGTGTAGGATGGTATTGCAAGCAGCTGTGAGCGTTGTATAGAGAGGAAATGATGAGGCTGGGAGCTTGTCTGCACTACCAAACTAATCCAGCTGTAATACAAATTATTCAGCCCAAGAGCAGCCCCAGATTCAATAGCACCACAACCACCTGTAATATACATCCTGAAACTGTATTGCTGTCCTCACCTCAAATTTGAATCAGAACTGTTTTTTGTAGTTTATGGGGATGTGTGTAAGTAAGAGTCTGAGTACAAACTGCCCTCCCCATTGGTGGTTTTAATTTTTCACAGATGGTATTCTTGGCCATTGGTTTGTTGAACCTTTTACTGATGGAGCTACAATGAAATGGGTTTTTTAATATTTTATTTTTAGTTTTAGTGTGTTTAGTGGAATTTTAGGATGATATTTTATTTGTTAAGTTAATTAGGTTGTGTTATATTGTTAAACGTGTCTATTTCAATGTATTGTCCGATGAAACACCTTGATTAATTCACTCAGAATGTCGCCACATAGTATCCAAGTTTTTGAGGGCCTTAGCACTCTTCATCAGGCTAACTGGAAAACTAAGCATTGTGGAAGGAGATAGAGGGGAAATTTTGGCTGATGCTGCTGCAGATTAGTTTTCTTTCTGGCAACTAAATATTTGCCTTACATGTTGGAAACTGCCCTGAGTCCCTTTGGGGAGGTAGGGCGGTATACAAATAAAGTTGTTTTTTTTTTATTATTATTATTATTATTATTATTATTATTATTATTATTATTATTATTATTATTATTATGCTTTTTCTATGTACTTGCACTGCATGTGAACTGTGCAGCTTTCTCTAAAAGTGTTTATACCTAAAATACCCAAATAAAAGAATCTCATATATTGTGAGTACAGCTTTACCTGGACTGAATAAATCAGGACAGATCACAATACCTGTTTTCTCTGTAGAGCAGCAGAAGGGTAATATTGGTGAACAAGTATTTGGCTTAACACAAATTAATCCATTTACTCAAGTTGCAATTTTCCCCTTCCCACTATTTGCTTACTGAGCAGAATGAATCCTGGAATATTATTGTAACAATTACTATATGCTTGTAATTTTAGATTGGTGCTGAGAATCATGTATTCTCAGTGTTCTTCAATCACAATTCCCAATACAGTAGAGTCTCACTTATCCAACGTTCTGGATTATCCAACGCATTTTTTTAGTCAGTGTTTTCAATACATCATGATATTTTGGTGCTAAATTCGTAAATACAGTAATTACTACATAGCATTACTGTGTATTGAACTACTTTTTCTGTCAAATTTGTTGTATAACATGATGTTTTTGTGCTTAATTTGTAAAATCATAACTTAATCTAATGTTTAATAGGCTTTTCCTTAATCTCTCCTTATTATCCAACATATTCACTTATCCATCGTTCTGCCGGCCCGTTTACGTTGGATAAGTGAGACTCTACTGTATTGCCATTCCAATTGCCTGTACAGGCCATAGCTGATGGGAGTTGCAATCAATGACTTGTGAAGGTTTGTGCATTCCTGTCCCTTTTCTAAGTACAGAAATGATTTTCAACAGACAAAAAGGACACTGGGTTGTCACTCAGAAGCCCTATATGAACACATCCAGCGCCTGACATGTGAATAACTGTACCCAACTACAGATCAGCACTGTGCACACATACAGACTATACATGTGTTAGATGTAACATGCGATGGATTTGATATAATATGTGAATATTCCTTCTGTGTCTATCCACAATGGAGCAGGCACACCAGTCTTTCTGAAAGGGACAGAAACACACCCAAGGAATACTTAAGTCTCTCAATCAACATATACACAAGTTTCCATCCTTGCACTGAAATCCATCCTGTCTGTGCCAGTTTATATAATGGCTGATGGGTTATGCTGGTCTGTGCACTCCTAAAAGCAGGATCTGCATTAGCGGCTCACTGTGTTCACTTCTCACATTCATTTTTTTTTAGTGGGCAAGCAAAGGTTTTGAGTAAAGGCATCTGCTATCCCGAAGTCCACAGCTGTCAAATATTTTTAAAATAAAAACATATGATAAGTTTTCAATTTTTATTCCCCATATACCACCACATGCTGCAAAGCAATGATAATGGTATTTAAATTACTGGGTTATGTGGAGGAGAGGAATAAATGCGATTTTCCCAATGGTCTGAGAGCTCAGAAATGCAATATACCTGTAACAGAAGCACAACTTCAAGGAGAAGATATGCAGACGATGCACAACAAACAAGAACTGAAACACTTTTACTGCAGAATAACCATATTATGTAGGAAGACTCAATAAACCTGTCCTATCCATAAAATGGCCTATGGGAGACAAAAAAAAAGCCTTAACCAATGAGGAAGACACTTTCTGTTCCTAAAATGCCAATACTCCATAGCATTGTTTCTTTCTCCCATCAGAAGTACTGCCTAATCTCTCTCCTCATTTCATACTTCATTAGTTCTAGAAGCCCTGATCCATGTGAGCTGCAGTTTCAAGCTCCTGTTACATGAAATGCACTTTCCATGTGAGAATGCCAGCGGCAGTTTATATGCAGAGGGACACAGCCTCACCTATGTGGTGGTTGAAGAGGGTCCTTTGGTGGCTAGGATGTTCTGGGAATTTTAATCCAAATGTTTTTCCAGGCTCTGCACATATTCCCCTCCCATGAAACTCAACAGGTAAAGAGGCTTTATAGACAGACAGACAAAGACCTGCTTCCCAGTTTCCGTTCAACAATAGGTAGAATGTAAATTTCCAAGAAATCAACTTTGTTTAGCTGGTTGTTTCCATATCCATGGGATGATGAATCCAGATTTTATCCTGAACTTCAAAGGAGTTATTCAAGGCACAAAATATGTATGCAAGTTAGGGTTCAGCCTATTGGATAACTCCTTGGGGGAAAATGATTCACTGTCCTGCTGACATGGAAGCCACCAGCCATCACTATTTTTGTCACTACCTCAAACTCCATTACCCATGGTGTGGCCTCAATGTGTTCAAGATAATGGCTGCCCCGCAGTGCCCCGACTCAGTTCTGTTGATTCAATAAAGCCACTTCACAGCCACCCCCCTCATCTCTAGCTCATCGTTCGAAATTAATTTGCCAGCATCTGCTTTCTCTGCAAAGCTGGATGCTCTTCCATCCCCAGGCATTACAGCAATTGTGCATCCAGCCTCACTCTGAATGTGACAGTTGGGATCCTTCATCTTCACATCCAAAGCTCTGCTCAGCAAAGCTGTACCATTTATAGTTCTTGTACTTTCAAGTTCAAACCCAGCTATAGAGGAGCAGAGCACTGCTGTTTCCAAAGAGAAAGATGGGAGCAAATATGCATGCCTACTTCTTCCCATTCCATTAATGCTCACTTTTTCGAAACCTGCTCAGATGGACAAATGCCAGGGACATATCTCAAAGCAATACAGTTATATTTTGTGACCTGTTGCTGGAATGTCACCCTGGCATCACTGAAACACCACCTGCCCTTTTGTATCCTACCAGTACACTATACATGAATCAGAGCCATACTGTTAAATGTGTTAAAATAAAGTTTCAGGAAAATCCCCTTTCTTATTGTCCAGTGCTTCAGTCATAGGGAAAAAAATGGTGCTCTGTCTGAGTGTTAGACTATGACTCTGGAAACCAGGGGTCAAATCATTGCTCTGCCATGAAAACTCACTGCATGGCTTTGGGCAAGTCCCACTCTCTCAAGCTCAGAGGAAGGCAAAGCAAATTTCCTCCAAACAAATGTTGACAGGAAAAGCCCATGTCAGGTTTGCCTTAGGGTCACTAAAAGTTAAAAAAAAAACATCTTGAAAGCACACAACAAACTTCAATTTTAGTTAAGAGGAAGCTAATTCTCTCAAAATATTCTTGCACTGAAATTCCATAATTCTTCAACATTATCTATGCTGGCAAGCGTTGATGGGGTTGACTATAAGCAACCTCTGGAGACCCCCATCTAATCTTCATCAATGTTTTAGAACATATTCTCATTGTTCACTCCCTACCATATTTTCCCGTTTCTATGTCCACTTAATAATTCAGTTCTATGTGATGATATTGAACATTGTGACACTGTGTCAAATTAATTACAAACTGAATTAAAGTTAACATGTAAAGGAACAGATAATTATTTCCAAAATCATAGGAAGATGTTCACATCATGACCTCTTCCTTCTTACATACTATCTGTGGGTATGAATTCAGCACCAGCAAAAACAGCACAATTATTTCTTGTGAGCATATGAAATAACAGACTGAAGGGACTAACTAGCGAGTAGATCGAAAGGCAAGGTTCAGGCTGCTAGTTGAAATGGCAGGCTAGGTGCCTCCTGAGTCAAACAATTCTGCCCACAACAATTAGATATTGCGAACAGAAAATTTACGTTTTGATTTCAAACAGGTGACTGAAGCATTTTTGCCTACTGGTTTATCTGCATCAAAAAAAATGGGCAATGATCTTTGAACTTGTTCTTTAGGAATGAAGCAAGGATAGAAATCCATGAATGTGACTTTAAAGTAGTGGGTGGGATTGCGTGTAACTCCACTTTTGATCAAGTTTAACTCTCCCTGCAGGTTTTATGATCTAAAGATTCTTAATCTAGAAACTTCTGACCATTTCCAGTAAAGAGAGACAGCCTATAGCAGGTCCCAAGGAAGAGAGGACTGGCTGTAAACATGCTGAAGTTGCCCATCTTTGAATTAAGTTGCCCTTGAGCTGCTATTAGTCCTACAAGGAAAGCTAGCAGACATTATTATCAGGGATTGTAGCCCATAACAGAAGTTTTACCAGTCTGTCCTATATACTCTGCCATACACAGTCTGATGGAATTTCATCACTGGGAAAATTTGGTATCCATTACTGGCCTGTAAAGAGTCATATCTTTGCTTACTGACTGGAAAGAGAATGGGCTCTGCCACTGAGGATGTCCATTGACAGTTACCATGACCCAGTAATATCTCTGTGGAGAGGATATTTATGTTCTACCTCCCATCTCCTCTCCCATCTTTCTAGCTACCTCCTCTTAGAAGCAAATGACCCTTAGAAATATCCTTCTATTATCTTCCAGTTGCCACCAGGAGTTGTGCCTTGACAGTGATTAGCCCAACGGACTTCTTCACCTGGCCCTTGGGATGTGCCGTTTGGCTGACAGTTGCCAGCAAAACAGCAGGTGTGCAGAGAGCCTTGTGGTGCCGCACATGCCCTCCCTCCTTCCCCATCACATGATGGGGACTGTCCCTGTCCCCATCAGATGGGTGAAAGGGCAAAAAAAAGGAGGCCCAAAACACACTTTCCTCTCCTTCGTGGCAGAAGAAGCATCTTACGATGCTTCCCCTCCACTTTGGGAGGAATGGGGTCAGGCCCAAGCCAGCATTGTTTGATGACGTGTGGCAGACCCCATCCAGAAGAAAAGAGAGAGCTCAGTGCCTGTGCGCATGGATATTGTGCCTAGAATTCCAAGGATATTATATAGTAATTTGTAGAATGAATTTTGAGCAGGAAAACAGCACGGGGTCACAGCTTCACATGGTTGCTTTTAAGGCAATTTTTAGAAAAAAATAAAGCATTAATCTCCCTGGACATTCTGTTTATGGCTTCCTTTCTAATGGGACATTTACTATTCTGCACTAGTACCTAAAATGGGACTAATAGGCAGGAACTCCACCTCATAAACTGATACATCCCAGATAGGATAACTGTGGAAACTGATAACCTCATCAGATGGTTAAAACTGCCTGTCCTATGAGAGTTCGAGCTCACATCAGGCACATCACATCATGCAACATAGATCTATTTCCGGGGGCGGGGGGCTTCGTGCCTGAAGTGAGGTCAAACTGCCATATGAGGCAGCACTGGAAACACAGGAGGCTTCCCATCTTCCATAGAGAACAATGGGGGAAGCTGGGCAGCAATACTTCCCACTGTGAGATGAGATAAGTGGCAATGTGGGATGCAGAGCAACAGATTCCCCATTCCCCATGGTGGATTCTCCATGATCCATGGTGAATCCCCCCACTATCGCCCGGCTTAGTGACCTCAAAGTGATGATGCCCATAGTCTATAATTCCAGAATCAGGGCAGCTATACATATAGATTGGTCTGACAATAGGCCTGAGTACCAGAGACTCGGAGGATAGTGACAGATCTAGTCATTGCTGTACTTCTAATGACCACATCTTCCGTTAAAGTCAGTAGCATGGCCAATGACAGCACTAGTAAATTCCAGATAGCCTGACCAAGGTTCAGGGATTATGGGAACTGTGATCAAACCATCTGGACTGATCACTGTTGAATGGCAATAAAAATTAATTATACCATCTGACAAGGTTTATAATGCACATCTGAATGCCAGCATAAGGCACAGCAGGAGGTGGAAGGTCAATCAAGTAAGATCTTATCAAATGCAATATCTGTATGAATAGTTTTGGCTATATTGGGAGTGTCTTTTTCATGAAGCAAACAATAAGAACTTGTTCTGCAACTGTTATTTCAGGCTATTGTCTATGCTCTATTTAGGAGCACCTGTTGATTTGCAAGCTACAGGCTTTGAGCTCAGGAGGGGGTTTTGCCTCCATTCTGCTTTAGAGAGGGCATAAATACAATGCCAGTTCCCAACATGTTGGGTTTCATTGAGTATCTTTTTTCACCCCCTCTCTGTGCCTTTTTGATCTCATTCACTGCAATAGCCTAACTCCCTACATCAGCTATTTTCTCAGATAAAAGACAAAAAGTGCTTTTAGATACATAAAAGCAAATACAATGTGGGAATTCAAGGTTCTTATAAGGGAAAAGAAAAGAATATATAAATCAACTGCACTGTGAGCTAGACTCTCAGAATTAACTCTGAATTTCAACTTGTTGAACGTAGGAATTGTTTATGCCCAATCCGTTTTTTGTAAATTCATACACATAACTATTCCACATAATGGGTAATGACTGCGGATTGCCTTTTGCAACATGGTTGTTATGGGATTTCAGCTTCTGCAAGAACCGTGGGTTTGAAACCCAGTATGTCAAACCGGCCAGAAGAGACACAGATGGTTTGAAGGCAAAAGCAAAAGCTTTATTTTCAGTGGCCAAAGAAGATGTATATCAATAATTGAAAGGATGTCATATGAAAGAAGGAGCAGCCCTGGAGACTGGGAATCAGAGCAATGGGCTGAAATTACAGGAAAGGAGATCCCACCTGAACATTAGGAAGAACTTCCTGACTGTAAGAGCTGTTCAACAGTGGGAACTCTCTGCCGAGGATAAGATCCTTCTTTGGAGGGTTTTAAACAGAAACTAGATTGCCATCTATCTGGGATACTTTGTGCTTTTCCTATATGACAGCAGGTTGGACTAGATGGCCCATGTGGTCTCTTCCAATTCTCTTAATTCTATAATGTTAGCAAAGACAGCTCTCCAAAGAACTAGCATGCCTGCAACTGCAAATGCATGGGTTTATTTATAGTACATTTGACAGAAAAGCAGAGACAATTGGAAATTGCTGTGCCAGTTCCTCATTGTTCCTGGAGGGTGGCGGCTAGGATCTGCAGCCCCATTAGAGGATGCATGAGTCTGCTTCTGCCTCTGAGCCAATCAAAGGTGAGGTGGGAAATTGAATACATTGTCATTCATGGATTTGAAATCATGTGCCTGTTTGTGAGTCCTTCCCAGAAATTGGGTATTTCAGTGTGCAATGTCCTGGTGGCCAATGAACAAAAGAATGTTTAAAGCACAGTTACATACAATGGAGAATTCACAGAGGGTGTCCGGATGTATGATATAGATGAGGCAATGTTCCCAGGATAAAGTTTTAGATAAAATCAGATAAAGGTGGGAAACCTTTGTATCTCTTCATGAGAAAACCCATTATGTGTCCCGGGATCTTTCCAGGGTATTGTGAGAGGATTATGATAATTACGAAGCAATTCCCCAAAGTTTCAAAGTGTAATGGGAAACATTCTAAAACATTCCAAGGGAAATTCATGAAAGGTAACTAGCAGATAAGGAAAAATCCAATGCATGCTGCTTGTATTTATCAATGGAACCACAGATAATAATTCATAATGTTGGGGTTTAATTTTTGATAACATGACTGCTCAATTCACCACGCTCCTCTTGCACATCCAGCCACAGATTGAGATTATTCACAGCATCCAGCCACATATTGAGATTAATTCTAACACATCATGCTACCCCATACTTTCAGTAGTTGGGAGCTGTTTCAGACATTTCTTTGTTACTGGGTTTACACCCACTGCTTGGTAGTTGAAGAGTGAGATGAGGAGCACAACATCTCCATTAACCATGCTCAGTTGTACATACCTCTTTTATAGCTACCACACTATCCAAGAAACTTTTTATTTCTTCCATCTTTTCTGTGCATA
Source organism: Anolis carolinensis (assembly GCF_035594765.1). Taxonomy (NCBI): domain Eukaryota; kingdom Metazoa; phylum Chordata; class Lepidosauria; order Squamata; family Anolidae; genus Anolis; species Anolis carolinensis. Next base: position 193,450,404 of record NC_085844.1, read on the forward strand.
TCTACTAATTTTCCCCCATTCATTTCCTTATAAAAATGAGTCAGTGGGAAATGGCATTTTCAAAAATTCAAGCAGATGTATCCTTCTCTCCTAAATTTAAAACAGACAAGGTAAAACAATGAAATCATGGATGTGATTTTTCATCTTCATTTCACTACGTTTTTTAGTAATGTTTAATGCATTGCACTTAAATAGCCCCCTTTACAATATAAACATAAAGGGGGGTGGGGGAGCTTTTTAGTGGAAATGTAACATAGTGGCACTTTTCACTAACTTTTGCATTTCTTCATTTCAGGAATAAATAAATGAAACTGCCTTTTGATACATGGCTGCTCATCTTCAAGGGGAAAATTACCAACACTGGGCTCCACCCACATAGACAGTATTCTAAGAAATGAATGAGAAGCTCCAAGCTGGACATGTCAAAATATTCACGTTATGAGCACCCACACTAAAAAAGTTGGCTTGAACCTCTTTCACATAATTACGTGCCTCCTTCACATAATTACCATACATAAAATTGGTGTGCAAATTGGCTGACTCATTCTGGAGGGTACATTTTTGCCATGGTCCCCCATTTTCACCTCAATTAATTCTAGTAAGCCTACATAAATTCTCTCTTCACTTAAAAAAGCCTTAAGGAAATAAGGGAAAAATCAACTAAAATGTTACAAAAATACACAAGAAGCAGTCTTGTATACCTTACAACAAGTGCCTGCAGGGTTAAGAAAAAAATATAACACGCCTAAATGTCTCAAAATAACAAGACATGCAACAGAGTATAAAAGAACAGTAACTTCTTATTAAGTCATTAAATAGTTTCTCCACAGACAATGTTGTCTTCTGGCTGCTCTCCACCATCCTACCACTACTTCTGACAAATATTTAATACTCAGGCCTTGATCCTCAAGTAAAAAAAATATAGTACATTAGGCATGAAAACCACATGGGTGCTTCAAATGCAAGTTTTCCTCTCTAGGTTATATGTAAGCAGCACAGGACCTCTATCTTTTTGTGCTCCCAGCCTCCCACTGATGGTTTGATTCTTGCACACAACTTTTAGAACTAATCTATTATACATGTGAATTGTCTTCTGGGAGTCTTGCAAAATGTTATGAAAAATTTCTCATCAAAGTGGGACATGTGGAGGTCAGAAAAAGGCAACCTATGGCTGGAATCCTGTTTGGCAGTTATGAATATCTAACCCAGAGTCATACATCATCACACTAGAATGTCTACCCACTTTAAATCCTAAGGCTGCCTCCTGCAGAATTCCAGGCTTTGCAGTTTAGTGAGTCCCAGGACCTCTCTGGCTGAGCTGTTTAAAGCCTCCCCTCCCCCACCTTCCAAACTTTGAGAAACCCCAGGATTTAGAGCAGATACACACTCTAGTCTAGTGTGATAAGACAATGAAAACATTTCACTCTCCACTTATCGCAGTGGTTTTCAACCTGTGGGTCCCCAGGTGTTTTAGCCTACAATTCCCAGAAATCCCAGCCAGTTTACCAGCTGTTAGGATTTCTGGGAGTTGAAGGCCAAAACATCTGGGGACCCACAGGTTGAGAACCACTGACTTATTGGGAGGCATCCGCTACAATTAATGGAGGAATCTGTTCCCCTGTTGAGTGGGAAACAGATGGCTAAGGATTCTACTATGCAATTGATCTAAGGAACGGGGGAAATCTGCTTCTGCGGTCACACTGGAGATTGCTAATGGGTAGGGTGGGGCTGTCAATCAATATTTCCCCTATCAACAGAACAGACCTCCACTGGTCCCAGTGACTGTTTCACAATAAATGGGAACTGGATGGATCAGGACTAATTCGTACTTAAATCTTCAAGAGGATCCTGATACAATATGTGTACCTGAATATCTCTAGACATCAGTACATGCTAACCAAAGTCAACCTTAATATTAAGCAGAGTGAGATAGCTGTCTCAGACAGCTGGTGTCTCCCCAAACTACAACTCCCAGGATTTCATAGCATTGAGCCGTGGCAGTTACAGTGGTGTCAAACTACATCAAATCTACATTGTAGATGTGCCCTAAGTCTACTTCCTTAGATCCATGGAGAGTATTGCCAGGGAACAGACCTTTACAGGCAGACTGTGTGTGCGTGGATACCCATAGAAATGCAAACCTTGTGTGCATGGTGATCAGGTGACAAATTCAGAGGGAAAATATTGTTGAAAGTCAAAATGAGCCATATGAATGGTGGAGAGAATTATTGGAATGTAGTGTGATACTGGCTGGGAGCCAGAAAGAAGATATGATAAACTGCTTCCTGTTTCTGAACAAATGGAATGTTTGTCTTTAATATCAGTGGAAGGTGTCAATTTAACTGAATCATTTTCAAATTGGAAAGAATTGGGCCATTTTGTGTGTCCCCCCAGTTGAGGTGCAAAGGATGGAATTTTTGAACTTAAACTATCAATTTGAGTCACAGCACGATTAGCTAAAGCAGCAATATCTGGCAATGTCTTTTTTTTCTATAAAAAAAAATGAAGGAGGAACTTCAAGGAGAAGGAGCAAAAATCCACTCCAGCCAAGTCTCTGATGAAATTATTCTGAATGTGGATGTGAAGTCAAGGAAACATAAGGCCATATACTCTCTGCACCACTTCATCCAAATGATAAACAATGGCCGAGCAATCCCCAGTCGCCACCTCCTTTTCTGGATGAGTTTTATCTCTATTTTTTTTGAAGTCACAAGCCTTTCAGATCAATATAGTGCCTGGCAGATCCTCAAAATCGTAGTTGAAGAACCCCAAGGGCATCTTCCTTCCTTGCTATACAACGCCTCCCAAAATATCTGCTCTCTAAACTGAAGTAATATAAAGAAAACTGCTTGAAAGTGCTTAGATGTCCCTGTCAATAAAAACAAGAAGTGACTGTTCAGCTGCAGATTTTTTTAAAAAGCAATAAGACAGGCCCACACACAAATATCCCACATGCTAAATAAAAGAAAAGCAAGACTGGACTTCTCTCCTCTTGTTCTACAAAATATTCTTGCTTCAACTGGTAGGTTTATATTATAGAAAAAATAAAAGATTGTGTGTTTTTAATAATCAGTGCAGCAAGTTTCAGCCTAAGTAAGTTTTCCAAATACATTTCTGAATAGTTGCTATAGATTAATGAATTAAAGAGATGAAACACACACAATGAAATAGGCCAGGGTTACAAGAAATAGCTCAGTATCAAGGTCAAGAGTAAGGTAACTAGGATTTGAATGCAGAACAGTTTCAAGCAACAACCCAGCATAATATGCAATGCCATACCATCCAACATTTCACAGATGAAAAACAGGACATGTATGGTCAAGCAACATTGGGATTTTGACAAGATGAAAAAAGTTAATGAGGAACAACACACACAAACCAGAAGAAGTGACAGCAGTTTCCATCCCCTCCTCCTCTATTTCTCATTCCTGAGTTGATTAAATGCAAAGTCTAGGAACTGAAGTAAACCAAGAACAAAGGAGAAACAATCAATGAAATTATCCATAGAAATAATATCCTAGTTCCTACATCTTTCATGATACATCCCATCAGTGAAATGACTCTTGTGGAGTATATTGTGTCTGCTCTCACTATATGTTATCCTAACAACCCCCTGAACTCTGCAACATCTGTGTTGTGTACCTGTCTACAAAGACAGAGAGTAAAGCAAGCATAAAGAGATTCAGCAACCGTTGCCCACCCTAGGAATTCGTGATTTGCTTCTTTCTTGAGCAGAAATCTCAGCCAGTTTACCAGCTGCAAAATGATGGGAGGACTGACTGCCCTCAAGGAAGATATAAGACTCAAGAAATGCTGAAACTGAGGACAAGTTCAGCAATAACCTTTTCATCAGAGCCTTGGTCCCTTATAAAAGTTGAGATATATCTGGAGGTTTTTAGCCATCAGCTCATGGGAGAAGCCATCTTCTTTTCAACAAGATGATCTTGTATATGAAGGGATATTTCAATATATCATAGTTCCCAGGGTTTTTTTCAATGCCATTTTAAAGTGCACAGTGAATGGGTTGCCACTGAGCATTGAGAACAAATATGATTTTAGTTATAAGCTACAAAAAGAAGGAAATAATAAGAAGTGTACTTTGGAGGGGAACCATGTGAACCTCTTCCCAAAATGTTCAGTAGAGCTTTTATTTCACCCAGCAGAAATGGGATGGGAGGATCAGTCTCAACTGAAATATGGGCTACATACTCATTTGTACTATACAGATTTTGAAAATGTTACCTTTGAAGGTAAAATCCCTCAAACAGCATGGCTAGCAGTGATTTATTGCCTGAGATCAGATAGTGAGCAGTGCACCACACAGTTTGGAACTGCTCTTAGACAAGGCATGGTTGACTTAAACCACTTTGGTCAAGCTGCCCACATCATGAAAGCAAGAAAACATTTCTTCTAATTCAGGAAAGAACAAAATTTTGAGCTTTCCTTGCATGAGGCAGGCTGGAGAGCACAATATTCTATCTAGATGGCATAATTCATTACTCAAGATGATTTGTAGACCTCCAAATATTGTTGCATCATAGCTCACAGTATTTCTTAACAATGGCCTTGCAAGCTAGGGTTTTTCACAGGTAAAGGTTACCCAGTCCTGTTTTAACTAGTGGTTTGGTATTCATTCAAACCTATCCATCAAGAACGTGTGCCTTAAACTCCCAAGAGGTCAGAAGCAAGGGAAGAGAGATAGGGTCACTTCCACTCTTTTTGGAATTCAGCTGACAAATTTTGGCTTTTTGCAGCTCACTAAACAGACAGGAAATAAATGAATATATGCAGCATAAGGCAACCTTTCTGAGGCAATCAAAAGGCCATAAAGGAACATGCAAGCTTTCAAGTTCCTCAGAACTCTTCACTCATGCAAAGCTGCAGAGAGAAAACTGGCATGATGTTAAACCTGGGAAGTCTTTCATTTGTAGCAATCTATTAGACAGAATGCTGAAGGCATTGTGCATATTTAATTAGATTAGCCACAGCTTGGTCCTAAACAGATTTCAAGATTTATGGAGGACAGCTTGAACATGGAAACAATAGTAGCAAACCCCTCTCCCCACAACGTAAATGGTCAGTAGAAAGCTTTTTTGCTTGCGAAATTCGGATAGGAAGGAATAGTTCACATAATATAATTTGTTGTCATTTCTCTGAATGAACATGCTATCCTCAGTATTCAGATATATCCCCAATCTCTTTTTTCTGCTTTTTGTATCAAGTCTTAACAAAGTACAAAGATCTCTGTCTGTGTGTTCATATACATATCCATATAGTGAATTAGAGAAGATATGATAATGGGAATGAGAGAATACCTACCAGATACGGCAGCTGATCCCAAAACAATGATTAATTTCATGTATTATTTTATGCAAACCTTGGGTTTACACAGAAGATGGGATTGATTTAATTAGAATTTCCATCACCAAGCCATTTGGATTGGAGCTTTTAATTAGGGTAGCATTAAAAAAAAACCTGTAAGGGCTGCCAGAACAAGATTCCAGTGGGAGGGGGGAATAAATTGATGCCTGCTGGCCCTTTTTAATCAGTGCTGGAAGGGAAGATACCTTGCTTTTGGCATAGCCAGTCGTACCCACCCCCACAAAAATTATTTACAGGCAAGGAGGAATGGATGGTCGCAAAGCTAGCTTACTGATATCTGCACTGTAATTGCTTTCATAAATCTTCCATTTACTGACTAATACAGAAGGATTCAGGTAAGCTTGCTCTCATGAACCTAAAGAAAGGTCTTCATATTCCAGACAAGATCCCTGAAGAAAAGCAAGCAGAGCAGTTATATGGTTTGCTGACCTATATTGCTTCTTTTTCTTTATTGAAAAATATCCAACCTGCTCAATTCAAATGTTCTGGTTCACTAGAAGCAAACTAAGCACAACATCCATTAATCCAGACCAAACACCACAGATGAAATGGCCTTATTACTATAGCTTATATTTATATATCAAACCAAAACCATCATGACTAAAATAATAAAACAGTGAAACAACATGTTGCAAACTCTGTTAAAACACAAATTAATTCCAGCCTAAAACAAAATGCAAGAGAGCATTCTGTTGTCTCAAGACGCAAACATACCCTCCGAGTGTCCTGATTTAGCAAGGACAGTGCAGATTAATTCTCTTTCATCTCATTTTTTCTGCTGCTATCAAAATGTTCCACTTTCTCTCTCCTCCTGCATCATTCCAAACTTTTCTGTTTGCTTCAATTAATGCAGATGCAAAGTCCAAAAGCATTCAATTAGCTCTGTAGAAGGAGGGGGGAATCTTGTCCTTCTTTGTAGCCTCAGAGAAAATCAAACGGTTGTCACTGGTCCTAGCTTGTGTGTTCCTCTGCATTAATAAGCATCTTGACTATGCTACCATATTGACCACACAACAATATCGCTTGGTCACAAATAATGGTGTAGTGTAACCAGTGGGCTGTCTTTTTGGCAGCAGTGGCAGGTTTTTGGCAGCTTTGCTACAAAGCCCAGTGGCTACCATCACACCCCGGGAGAAGTACTTCTGGATGGCTCCCTGGCCAAAAAAAAAAAAAAAAAACCCTGCCACCATTAAAAAATGGTGGCACATGACAGGAGGCTTCCCGTCTTTCATTAAGGTTTACCTGACTTAGTAAGGCTTCCCCCTGTGTGATGACGTAGGGGGAAAGCCAGGATGGCGGGGGTCGCGGGAGAAAGATCCCCACACCCCCTGGATGAGCACTTCCAATATCACTGTGATTCGCTGCAATATTCAGCAATTCCAGTGGCTCGTGTGAAGAGGTCCACAGTCAAATCACCAGCACTTTTTCATAAAAAGGAATTATGCCATTTCCTTCTTACCTCTCAGCTTAGTTTTAAACCTCACAGTAAATATGAGGTGTGTAGAATAGCGTACTATATACCTATCAACTTTGAGAGAAAGTATATCTCCCTGGTACTAGAAAAATAAACTATTGGCCTGTGTGCAACTGTGAGGAGTGGGTAGAGACAGGTAGTGAAAACTCCATGGGTTTACTCTGAATTTTGAAGTATAGGAATATTTTAGGTATAGGGTTCAGCACCTCAGACATCTATTTGAATATTCAAACTAAAACCCAAAGTAGATTCGTCTTCCCATTGATCAGTGGTTCTCAACGTGTGGGTCCCCAGATGTTTTGGCCTTCAAATCCAAGAAATCCTAACAGCTAGTAAACTGGCTGGGATTTCTGGGAAATGTAGGCCAAAATACCTGAGGACCCACAGGTTGAGAACCACTGCCATTGATATTAGAGCCATCAGTCAAATGCGAGGTAAGAAATAAAGCCAGAAAAATTGATCAATGTGGTTTTTTTTTTCAAATTTTGACTTCTTCTTAGAATCACTACAACACTGTTAATAAGTAATATGTTTAAAAGTTTTGTGGATACTGCCCCTTTATCTGAATTTATTACCTCTAGTTGACATATTTAAAACAAACACTTTATGACACTCTCAAATAAGCTTCATTGTTGGACTATGGAGGATTTCGACTGCTATTGTGATCTACAGACAGAATTCCAATCATGTCTAGTTTTCCTTCTCTAGCATCCTGAGCACAGTCTAGCTCAGGGGACATCCAACTTTTTTAGCATAGGGGCAGTTCACTTTTCCCCAGACTATTGGGGGTTGTGCTATAGTTTGAAAAAACATGAACCAATTTCTATGCACAGTGCACATATCTTATTTGTATTGCAAAAACATAAAAGAACAATACAATACTTAAAATGAAGAAATATTTTAACCAACATAAACTCACTAGTAGTTCAATAGAAAGTGTGGGCCTGCTTTTGGCTGATGAGATAATCAAGTTAATAAGGATTGTTGTTATTGCTGTTGTTGTTTTGTGCCTTCAAATCATTTCAGATTTAGCATGACTCTACCGTAAGTCAAAAGGTTAGGGTTGGAGCTGGATAAATGACCTTGGGGAGCCAAATCGAATCCACAAGCCTTAGCTTGGGGATCCATGCTCTGGCATGTGCTGGACAACAACCTCCATCATTCCCAGTCATCATTACATCCAGGAGATACCAAGGTAAAAGAACCTGCCATTGTGTGAATTCTTGAAAAAGAAGAGAAATTCATGAAAGATGTATAAAGTTATGCATGGTATGGAGAATGTAGATAGTGAGAAGTTTTTCTCCCTTTCTTACAAAACTAGAAGGCAACATCATTCTCTGAAGCTGAAAAGTGGGAGATTCAAGAGAGATAAACTGGAAACATTTCTTCACACAGCACATAGACTGTGGGATTCGACGCCTCAGGATGTGGTGATAACTGCCAAGTTGCATGGCTTTAAAAGGAGATTAAATAAATTCATGAAGTTTAGAGAACAACTCAGGTTTTTTTAAGGATGTAACTGCTAAATAATATGCTTCTCAAAGGAAGCAATGAGTAATTTTAGCAATTTTCTTTTTGCTGCACAATAGTTATGAAAATAGTTTTCAAAGTCACTTCACAGTTTGTGACTTAGTCTTCACACGATTCCCAGGAAACAGTCATTTGTGCACAGAAAAGTAATGTTGATATGCAGAAATGTTGTTGCCTTTGCAGAAAATTCTGTTTCTTGCACAGAAAATGCTGTTCTTTGCACACGCAGACACACAAATAAAATATCTGAATTTTATATTGAATAAGTTCTAAACTGTGAAGACACTACTAGTCTAGGAAAATTCTCATCCTTTCCCAATCCCTAATGGCTCTATAGTACTTCCGGTAATACAGTCAGGATGCCTCAATTATTGGGGAAGGCAAGATAGACGGTGTATCTTCACTCATCTCCTGCCAGCAGGATTCCCTTGGGCAACTGGTTGGCCATTTTGATTACAGAATGCTGAAATAGTCTATAGTCTTACCCAGCATGATTCTTCTTTTGTTCTTTCCTGGGTCTTTTTATTTTCAAAGCACATCAAATGGAATTGTTGGACTTTTAAAAAATAACTCAAGATAGCAATACATTTCAAACAAAACCTTTTTAAAAAAATCAGTGATAGAAAACTAAAGTATGCAATTCAATATCTGCATCCACTATATCTCATAATGCTTTGTGTCAACTTGGTGTGGGATCTTCAGCAACTCCAGGAACAAGAAGTAACATTCTTTGAGTGCCTTAAAATGTAATATTCTTATAAGACACCCACTTCCATGAGCAAAGAAACTCGGGTACCTGCTATGTTTGGATGACAACTACACCATTTATCACACAAAATCAAAGAGGTCCTTCCAATCAGGTGCTCGCTTCCCATACCTCAAATGAAAATTAATATGGATTTCCATGTTCCCTGAAGAAAGTATTACATATCCAGCTGACACCCATCATATTGTGGTATCCTTATTGGACCAACCAATAGATCCAAAATATATCCTGCATGCTTTGAAGCTTCAGAGACCTCTTCATCAAACAAAGATGTTAAAATGGCATAGAGAGAGAGAGGCATTGTTATGATCATGATGTCTAGATTTTGGATGTTCCAGGAAATGTGGACAGGCAAAAAGCCACAAATGGTTGAAAACTGAGTGAAAACAAAAACAACAGAACAGGAAATAAACCTTGTCTTCTCCATTTGAAGCTGCAAAGCAGGGGTCCCCAAACTAAGGCCCGGGGGCCGGATGTGGCCCTCAAACGTCATTTACCTGGCCCCCACCCTCATTTATAATATAATATTTTTATATCAGTTTTAATAATATAATATATTATATATACATATGATATTGATATTATCATGTTATACAATGTAATACTAATAATAATACCATATAATAATATTAATTACATGTTATATATTACATATAATATTACAGTATAGTGGTATAGTTCAATATAGTAATATATAATGCTAATATTGTGCTATGCTAATAATATAATATATTGTATGTACATACAGCTGCTCTGAGTTCCCTTCGGGGTGAGAAGGGTGGGATATAAATGTAGTAAATAAATGTAGTAAATGAATAAATAAATAATTTTAGACTTAGGCTCGCCCACTTGACTTGAAGGCACACAACAACAACAACAACAACAACAACAACAACAATCCTAATTAACTTGACTATCTCATTGGCCTGATAGGTTTATGTTGGTTAAAATTGTTTTCATTTTAAAATATTTTATTGTTCTTTCACTGTTGTTGTTTTGCACTACAAGTAAGACATGTGCAGTTCATATTTCTTTTTCAAATGATAATTTGGCCCCTCAACAGTCTGAAGAATTGTGGACTGGCCCCCTGCTTAAAAAGTTTGAGGACCCCTGCTGTAAAGCATGACCATTTTCTATTTGCATGCACTTCCTTTTAAATATAAAGTGTAGATGATATGATCACAACATTGTTGCTTTCTTTCCTATGTACTGTTTTATTATCTTTGCTTAATGAAAAAATTTGTGTAGATCCAAAGGCTGTGTATATGTGTGTATGCCTTCATATTGCCTTTTGATTTATAGTAACTCCATACATTTCTAAAGCGTTTCTTAGACAAGGAATATTCAGAGGTGGTTTTACCAGTCCTTTCCTCTAAAACAGTGTTTCTCAAACTGTGCTCCCCAGGTGTTTTGGACTTCTGCTCCCAGAAATCCCAGCCAGCTATTAGGAATTGTGGGAGCTGAAGTCCAAAACATCTGGAGGAGCACAGTTTGAGAAACTCTGCTCTAAAACATAACATACAACATTGATGGTATTAATTGGTGGTCTCCCAAATACTAACCATGGCTCACCTTGCTTAGTTTCAAAGATCAGATATGATCTGGTATCTTTAGAGTAGGTAAAGGTAAAGGTTTTCCCCTGACGTTGAGTCCAGTCATGTCCGACTCTGGGCGTTGGTGCTCATGTCCATTTCTAAGTCGAAGAGCCATCGTTGTCCATAGACACCTCCAAGATCATATGGCCGGCATGACTGCATAGAGCGCTGTTAACTTCCTGGCGGTGCGGTACCTATTGATTTACTCACATTTGCATGTTTTCGAACTGCTAGGTTGGCAGAAGCTGGAGCTGACAGCGGGCGCTCGCTCCGCTCCCTGGATTCAAACCTGGGACCTTTCGGTCTGCAAATTCAGCAGCTCAACACTTTAATACACTGTGCCACTGGGGGCTCCTATGTCTTTAGAGTAGGGGATGTATTTTGCATCTTTTGCTTATCCCAGTAAAGATAGCACCAGAGGGTGGATTTTAGATTTTGCTATGTGCTTGTTTGAATGAACAATGTAGATCTAACCTTAAAACATGAGCAAGCTGAGTGGAGCACAAGAGATCCTTGGGCCAATATGTCTCCAGTTGCAAACCCCAAATTCCTTTCATTCCAATTATAGGGAGATCCAAGCAGATGCACATAAAGGATGAGAACCTGATTTTCCTATGGCTGGAAGTTTAAATAAGAAATGTATATGGGCTTACTTCCCATTCAATTCCCTTCTGCACTGCCGTTACAGCATCATTACTGTTCCAACAGCTGTCAGAGTTTGGCTACAGTCCTGAACCTCTTTGGTTTCAGAAAAGTCTCAATGAAATCAATTGGTCTTACCATCAGCCAGTGTTTTAGATTATGGTTCTTGGCCTGAATTTATATTTTCTTAAAGACTGTATTTTGATAGGAATTGTTTATATTCTGGAATTATTGCAATTCTATGAATTTTTGTCCTACTCTGCCACCTTCCCACACTAAGGTATGTTACAGAACAATTCAGAGTTAATGCCTGGTTGTGCACAAATAATTCTGCCACTTGCCATTTTGCATTAGCACTTCCCTGACATCTTGGTGAAATAATCTATTTTGCTCTGAACAATCAGTATGGAAAGTGAGAGGAGCAACAATCATGCCCTGGATGGTCACCACAAGATTAGAGTGGTTGTCTCCATGCTTCTTCTATTTCTTAAATTAAAGAAAGCTATAGCTATAAAAATGTGCAAATGCCTGCCTGCTTGCCAAATCACCATCCTGTCAACAGGAGCACAGGGATAACTTTTAACTAGTCAATCCAGAGTCTTTGCAGGAAATGCATCATCTTAAAACATTTTAACCTACCAGACAAGTCAACTGGTTAAACATCAAGGAAAAATTCCCTGCTCTATCCTACGACCCATACAGATTTCCAGGACCAAAGCTTTCCTCGCTTTCTTCTTTTGAACCCCTAGTAACGATACACATTCATCATGACACTTATACACATGTGAGTTTATATGTGCATATAAATGAGGATGCACAGGAATACATAACCTAATTGTGTATTTTTGGCTGTACTTGGGGAAAATGGCTCTACACATGTCAAACAAATTGAAGAATGAAGCCAGAAACTTCTCTATTCTAGAGTCTCCCTCCCAAGCATTAGAGACAATTTGTCCTAAGAGTAATCCCTGCTGAAGGTAAGAGAATAAGTGGTAGGGTATATCTGGCCCTATGCATTTTAGGAGCAATGGAAAAAGAGTGATAAGTGTGGAGGAAAAGAATAGGCAGCTGAGCCTGTGTGGCTGCTTCGAAAAGTTAACAAAGGATTGCTGAGAGTTTGATGCAAGCTCTGAGGAATTACAAAAGATAAGAGAACCAGAAAGCTAGGGAGGGAAAGGAGGAGGGGGAAGAGAGAAAGGAAACAAGATTCTCAAATCAGCACTTGTCCTATTTCATAAGCAAAATGTAGATCAATAAATTACACTCACTTTTCAAGATTTAACATGCTGACTCCATAACCTTGTCAAGTGTGATACATCAGCCAAAGAAGCAGGGTGCCAAGCCAGGAAAATGAAGAGGCTTTGAGTAGAAACACAGAAGAAGTGAAGGAGAAAGGAAATCCTGAGCCTGAAAACAGTACACATTCCCTCAGGATAGGAGTTGGCAGTTTATCACGTCTCTTAAGTGTTTTGTGTTCCCTTGAGCTATGAATATGCCTAAGGTCTTTTTACCTCCCCCTCCCTTTTCTTCTGCATCCATCATAAGGGAAGGGAATTTTCAGCTTTTCCTAGGACACAGCCTATTTTCCTAGGCAAAATTCTCAAGAAAGGTAGAAAAAAGGGATTCATCTGAATGTGTCAGTTCTCCTTGACTCAGGAAAAGTAGTAATCTGTCATTTCCACACCATTCACATTTAGTACATCTACCACCACTACCACATTAAAATGTTCTATTTCCAAGGCATATAATTCATTAAAAAGCAACATTAATTCCATCAGTGGTACAAAAATTCACCACTCACCTCTTGGCCTTCATATGAGCAACCGAGGGCTCATCCAGACAGTGCCCAAAATGTGCTAGCTCTCGCGCTTTTTACCAGAGGCATCCAAATGATGCCTCCAGTAAAATATGAGTCATTTGTAACAAAGCAAGAAAACCCTGCTTTGTCACAAATTATTTAGACACTCTATTAGACTTGTCTCTTCCTGAAAAACTCAGGTCTAATTGAATATGGGCCCTATGGGGACTGATTTCCGAGTAGTCCTGGAACTACTGGGGGGTCAGTCTGCACAATCCAATTCTCTTCTTCGGGCCCTGTGGGCCTGGAGAAATGAAGAGGGAATCCACCCCCTCCCCAAATCCCCTCCTAAAACCTTTAAAATAAAAAACCTACCAGGCCACCATTATGTCTCTCTGGAGACTTCCTGGCATGTACCAATGTTGCACTAGGAGGCGGGAGGCAAAATCGCTCCGGCCTCAACCCCCCTCCCCTCTGCCTGGCACAACATTGGTACATACCAGGAAGTCTCCAGAGAGGCATAATGGCAGCCCAGTAGGTTTTTATTTTATTTTAAAGGTTTTAGGGGGGGTATTTGGGTTGTCCCCCTTCCAATGTGGTAGTTATTGTACTGCAATAGGAAAACTCGCTTCTTTTGGGCACCCGTGCAGACAGCAATGTGAACAAAAACAGGTTACTTTAACACATTTCCGCCCACAATAAATTGCTGTCTGGAAGCACCCTGAGATTTCTCAGACTTTGTGACAAGCAAGAGCATACCCACTTCAGTAAAGAAAAACAACTGCATGGTTCACCCACAACTGATTTTTATGTTATTCTCCACATACTACAGTTCACTTGTACGTTGCCTTGGATCTAATATATAAGTGTCACACAGGAGCCAGATAACATACTGATGTTACTAATTCCACTAGCAACATGCATGTTATCTTCCATTTCAATGGCAAAAAGGCTCAAGCAAAGACTATTGCAAAAAAAGAAGAAGACAGGGTACAACAGATCATCCATATATAAAAACCTAGAAATGCAAATATTCAAAGCCAACACATATTTTACATGACAAAAATATTTGGTATGCACACACAGAGGTAACTACATAGCAGATATGAACAAGATTTTCAGCTCTGGAAAATACATTCAGCATTGGTAGATGGGAACACACATGCACGCAAACACATGATCACACATACTGCCTTACAAGCACATTCCTCTGCATGCACACACACACATCACCACACTCCTATCCCCCCAACAGTTTTCACTGAAATGGCTGCTTATCTAACATCAGGTAAACAGTGATCTTGGAAATGTTAAAAGTCTTTTTCTCCCCACAGTAGCTTGCCTGTAGGGAAAAGTGAGAGGAGTCCTGCAGACTATGGAGCTGCTCTGCATTCTTTCTGTAAATCATGTTCTCTCGGCCTATATGAATTTATGAGTGAATTGTACGTATAGTAAAAAACTGCAATTGGCTGTAAAGTCATGAGCAAAATGGACAAACCACCATTTCTGTTTTACACTTACTTTGTGCTTAAATGGAAAACATCTTTGCCAGCTACAGAATGGGTTTGTCCTCACTCCCACTCAATGAACAGGTAACAAAAAGCATTGGCAATTCCACCCCTGGCTAGAATAAACATTTGATTAAGTTGGGACACTATACAAATTAATCATTATATGGGGTACTAAAATAATGCAAGAGCTACTCTGTGTTGGAACAGAATCATATGTTTGGCCTCACTCTGAGGCAGAAGGGGCAGTGGCTTTTTTCAGGTGAAGGCCTTCCTTATACACTACTCCTTGGTCCCCAAATTTTCTGGGCATGCAATCTAGGTGAGCATTTATTCTCCCTTTTCCTGGACCCAAAGCTCTCACTACCAAGCTGAAAGACTCCTCCTTCATCTTCTTGAGACCTGGAGGTGCTCTCCATCCTACCTAGAATCATAGAATCATAGAATAGTAGAGCTGGAAGAGAACTCATGGGCCATCCAGTCCAACCCCCTGCCAAGAAGCAGGAAATCGCATTCAAAGCACCCTGACAGATGGCCATCCAGCTTCTGCTTAAAAGCCTCCAAAGAAGGAGCCTCCGCCACAGTCCAGGGGAGAGAGTTCCACTGCCGAACAGCTCTCACAGCTCTGTTTACTTTCCTTGCCATTGTGAGCTGACAAAATTTCCAACTCAGTAGGTGTGTTTTTGTACTCAGTAGCAGTCTTCACCCAAAGTGAAGATTACAGCTACACACAAATCTTATTATCTCCTCATGTGAATTTGGTAAATGGGCAAATCATCATCATCATCATCATCATCATCATCATCATCATCATCATCCTTCATTTCCTTTATACAAGCAGCTGTGGTCCTAAGCTGCAATTTAATGATAGACTATTTGTTGCCAAGAATTCTGTCAAATAGAATCAGCCAGGAACTACATAGGCTGTAACACACAACTGATAGCTACAGCAACAAGCTGTCATTTACCTATGCTACCTGTGCAAAGATGCTGAAGTCTAGGTGTCCCTCTAACTTTCTGAGGCCAGATACAATGCCATGCCTACATAAACACATTCACCACCAGGTGGAACAAAGTTGCAGAGTCAGCTGATAATAACCAGGTCTCTTCATACAAGTGTTATGATATAAACTGCCCTGGTTCCATCCTATGGAATCCTGAGGTTTGTAGTCTCGGATACACTGTTGCACTATGGATGAGAATTCTAAATGCAGTTCCCTGAATTTCCAATCCTAGGATTCGATAGGATGGAACCATGACAATCAAAGTGAAATAATAGTACTATAATTCTGTAACAGCAGACTTTTATTATTTTTTTTACAAATTTATCTTCACAATTGTATTATAAATATTTAATCTTTTGCTCTGAATAAAATACAATAAAATGCCTTTTGTTCTACCTTCTCTACTGATTTCCCGTTCCTTGGGTAGAAGACATATCTTCTCAAGACATATCTTTCTAGATTGCATCTCTAACTATGGCTGTCTAGCTAACCTGGTAACAGCAGATAGTGTTAGCCCAACTATCAGGGGAATTTGTCATGAAAATACAGAGCGAGATCATAGACATCTCGAAACAGGCAGGAAAGACAAAAGGCTGCACTGCATTATTGAGCCCAATGTGATATTTAGTAAATAAGAAGACGTAAGAACACACAGCTTCCCTGTGAGAATCTCAGTGCCCAACAGCCCTCAGTAATAATAAGCCTTAAAATAAACTGTTGCTTGAGCTCTTGCTTTATAGCAGGGGTGAGCCTACTAAGGGTTGCATACAGCCCCTGGGCTCCACTTTTGTGACCCCAGAAATCCCCCACCAGACCCCAAATCTCCAAATCCCCATAATTTAAAAAAGGGGCATGGATTTGAACATTTTTTGCCCCTCAAAAATTCAAAATATTCCCAAAATATATGACAAACTAAAATTTCCCCATCCTATTCCTCAAAGCTCTCCAGAACTCTGTACTACCTCTAAATATCTCAGTATTCCCATTGCTTTCTAAATAATGAGTGAGGTATGTAGGCTTGCTGTAGAGGTGCAGCCTGCAAAGGTTCTGAGAGGATGAAACTAGCCCTTGGCCCCCATGCAGTTACCCATCCCTGCTCTACGCCAAATGTGTGACCGGCTTAGCTTAGAGAAACCTGATAGTCCAGAAGATAACATTTTGTGCATTGGAGAATGCTATGTCACAGTTAGCTGGCTGCCATTGGCAGAAGAATCTATGACCTTTCTTTGTTATAAAATATTTGCAACTGATAATCACCAATAAATATTTTACACCGGTGCTTTGTCTTATCTTGGTAACCTTCAAATGAGTTCTTATATGAAGAATGGACCCAACAAACACAAAAGTTTCCAAGATGCATCACTCCTTCTGACTATTTAATAATGTGGACAAAACCATGAAGACCAGAAGTAAATACAAACCTCTGGGGGGAAAACCCCGAGAATTTAAGGTTTTGACCTTAAACACTCTACATGGTTTGGATCTAGGATTGCTTTCTCCTGTACAATCCACCACAAACTGAGGTCCTCTGGGGGGTGGCACCAGCTACTCTAACCAGCTCATTGGCTGCCCAACACTGTGGAATTACCTGGTTTAGTAAATATTTAGAGGACTTTGTTCAAACCAGCCACATGTGCAGACTACTTCAAGGCATTTAGAGCATGGAGACTCTCCTTGCAACTGGGCTGGCACATACATGAAGAGGTTTCCAAATGTTTCAGTCCTCACATGGAAAGCTACTACAAGGAAGCTATTTTTAGCAGCTTCCATAAAGGACTGTTGGATATGAAGTGGCAATTAGATTCTTGGATTCTAATGCAAAATGGTAAATTCCTGACACTTGAATGAATAAAACAAGCTATTACACAAATGATCAAAACTCCTGGAATTATGATTGTGAGTAGAATATACAGGGCATTTGTGAGTCTGCGTTACACACAAGAAACCCAGTCTTGAAGGTAAAGAGGGAAAGTGAGACATTCTGCCCCACAACATCAATGATGCAGCAAAAGAGAGGGGGGAGGAAGAAAAATGTTAAAGCCGATTAAATTAATGGGACTAAATTCATCTTTGGCAAGAAAAGCAAAACTGATTATGTGGTTAGTGTAAGAGCTTCAGTGCAAAAAAAAACAAACATAGATCAAATTCTGATGAGAACACAAAATGCTTTGCATGAAGAATTGCTATGGGTCATTGTATCATCCAGTGTGATTTTGATTTCTGTCCTAGAAAATTATGTCATCAACAATAGTGTACCTGAATGTGATGCTAAAATTTCTCCACTGATACATTCATCCAGCAAGGAGATTTGTTCTTGTTTTTCGAACTATATTTTGTAGGAAGGATGTGATAATAGGATAATTATGAACAGGAGCCAATTTGATTTGATTAAATCAGAAGGTTGTTTGGCATCAGGAAGGTAACTAAGGTATTTGCTTTTTTTTTCCTCCAATGGAAGTTTTGTCAAATCGAATGCAAATGAAGCAAGGAGAACCTATTATTTAGTTATTATGTTTATTTATATGCAAATATAAACAAGAAAAGGGTCTGATTTCGCTCAATTTTCTTATTGCATTATGTAGTCCTCCCACCACAAAATGCAACCATCTTTACGTGAGGACTGGTAGTTTTTCAATGAGAGGCAGAGATTCTAACAAAGCTCAGTATTTCACCATCACAAACAGCAAACTCTTACAGGAACAATTATCAATAGTGACGTTGGTCTGAGCTGTGGATTGGTTTGAGCATGGGCTTGCATGCCAAGAGGTTGAGTAAAAGGATATACAAGGAAAACGACATTGTTTTTCCTGCACAGTTTATACTGCAGATATCGATCCAATTCTCTTAAACGTGTGCTGGAGGCCACTGATCTGTGTTGTTTTCTTGCCTCTCAATAAGGATTTGAGAGCCTGAACCTCAGCTGGGACGATGCCATCGACTTCAATAGAGCTACTTCATTTAGCCACCTGAGGGCCTGAAAGTCATTGAATTATATGGGAGCCATTAACAAAATAAAATGCCAAACAATTATAGCTGTCACAAGATGATCTCTCCAGCAGCAAGCCTACCTGCAGCAGGGCAACCAGCCATCTGCTGTCCCTAGCTTATGCTGATGGCCTTCCTTGCAAAAGTGCATTTCAGCAATTGCCTGACACCGATAATTTTGTTTTTCTGAAAGTGGAGAGCAAATGAAAGCTCCTTTGTGAAGGCAGTGGAGGTGATAGTGCCTGCCCAGCAGGTGTTAGTATCACATTTGTTTTCCCATTTGGGAGAGCCCAGCATTTCTACAAGGCCCGGAGGATCAAATTTCAAAAAGGTCAGCATTCAGTTAGGAACCAGAATAGAGGCTTGATTCACAAAGTGCTGAACATCTATTGTATCATTGCTCAGCAGGATTCCTGAAGTGAGAAAGCCAGACTGATGTTACTCCCCAGATGGGAAAATGCTAATGTGGAAGCAAAGACAAGGATCCAGTTATGGAACTGTGTCATTTAGGAGAATCACATATCTCCTAACACTGCACAGATCAAAATTAGAACATGTGTGTTAAGGCAAAATTGCAATGTAGTTCAGAAGATGTTACATTGATATTAATAAAAATCATGCAAGCAGGGTGCAAGCTCTTTCATTTTGCCTGAGCCTCCAAGGAAGGGTGAGAAGACACAGTCTCATCTCCTCTCTTTTGTTATTTCTCCCCTATGCCAATACTTTTGCATTCTGAATTCAGTCTGCAGCAATTGAAGTAAGCCAGGGATAAAGAGAGAAGAGAGAAGACAGAAACTGAGATATCTAGAAGTAGCAGAAAAAGAGGATGACAGACTATTCAGGACTGTCTCTGCCAAATTGGAACAGCTGGAGAGTATGGAATCGGGAAGTAGTGAATTCTTTTTTATTTGCTCTGTTCTGTGTGCTTTCGAAACTTGTGGAATGAAGAGAGTGCTGAAAGCGCTAGCACTTGGGAAACTTACTTTTTCATCTGCAACTCCTAGAATCCTCAGATACTGTGGTTGGTGGCCATGATGTCTGGGATATCTTAGAGCTGTAATCCAAAAATAAACTTTTCTAAGGTTTGTGGGGAGTAGATGAAAGCAATATCAGACTAAATTGTCTTCTAGCACAAACTTAGATTGAGGTCATAATGCAATGTTCTTCTCCTTTGCTTACGTCCTTTTCCCAAAGAACAGATTTTGATCAGAGATAAACACCATGATATCTGACTTTGCAGAGCAGCTATGTGACTTGTGAGAGAAGAAGCAAACATCTATGTCCACAATCAAGACCAAAACAAAACAGATTTTAAAAAATCTGCAAAGATTATGCAGAGGAAATGACCAAAGTGATAGTAAGGATAGGATGACATTTCTAAGGTCTAATTTCCCTTCAAATGTGTGCATTCTCTTAGAATTGCAGAAATAACAGACAGAGCTACATGGAACAAGAAAGAATGTGCCTCAGAGCCAGCAGAATTGATTCACAACAATTTTGCTAAAAGCCAAATGAGGTGAAACAATTGACTCACAGCTCCACATGACGCATTGATCAGGCAGGGATCAGGGAAATCAGACAAGGACACCTACCTCTGCCCTTCTTCATTCTCCACAAGTCAGTCCTTGGTAGGTGTCCCTCAAGCCTCCTGATCAGTTTGCTTTTTGAGATGCCCTGTCAATTTTCCCTTCAGTTTATCATGCACCGCTGCTTCACTGCTAGTCTGTGGAGGCCTGATTTTGATGTGGCCTGGTCTATTAGTAAGAGCAAAGGTAATTGGAAATTGAAGTCAGCCTATTTTTCCTTTGCCAATAATTCTGAAAACATTCAAGGGTTCCTGCTTTCTTGAAAAAAAACCATCTGAGTCCTTATCTGATTGCTTCTCACATTTGCCCTTCTTTCAAAACCTCTTTCATTTAATTTAAAGCTTTGAAATATCTACCTCAACACCACAGCAAGTTAGTCTATAAAGGTATGTAGCTGCCAATGGGCTGAAGAAGACAAGATTTGGCCTCCAGTGTGAATCCCAGAAGTTTGGGTGGCCCCCAGAAATTTTCTCCTTTTTAAAAAATTTCAAGAAATTGTCAGGATTTTGTGTTTGAAGATCAAGTGCACTTCATAAGAACCAAATAAAGCCTTGTGAAATATAGCCCCATTGAACCAAGTGAATGATAAAAGAATAAAAAAAGTTATGACATTTTCCTTGCAATGCACCAAAGCAAAACTGCTTTGACAGAAGCCAGCCAGTTAAAAGAATTGCTCTGAGCAAAGAGACACAAAGAGAGTGCATCAAACCAGCCCATATTTCAGGAGCATGCCAAACAAGATTTCCCATTAGGAGGGCAATGGGCCCATTAACCTCCTCAGCAGTACCTTTTATAAGCCTTTTATTGTCCCAGTTAAAATTTTGTCTGAAACTATGCATGGTAAGAGTTTCAGGATGTTCTCTGGGTATCCAAAAGGGATCAATCAGGAAAGGCTCTGAGTAGCAAGGGCATGATACCTTTCTTAGAGACAAATATCAGTGTAGGAAAGCATTAGATCTCCAGATGTGTAAGACTTTCACTTTCTCAGGCCCTGAGAACCATGCAGTTGTGTTTTACTAGAGTTACAACTGGCCTGGGAATTCTGGAAATAGTACCCACTCCCAGCTCACCACCCAATATTACACTTCCTGGCTCAAAAGTAGAACTGTCAGAGCCAACATTATAGGCAAGGCAACAATGGACTACTATGTGTTGAACTATTACTCACATCATCTCTCAATAGTTTACTTGTCTGACTGGAGCTACTGAAAATTAGAATCCAGTAGCATATAGAATGCTACAATTTCCTCAGTCCTGCATTATAACCTCAATGGATCTTCCCTGGCTCCAATTTCAGCCTGAGCCATTAGATAATATAATTCCTGCCTGTTGCCTGCCGCTTGTTATTTAACTTCATATCTCCTCCCCTCTTCCTCATGCTCTAATGCAGTGTTCTTCATTACTGCTCTAGTAATGGTATAATAAAAGAGAGTTGCCTTCATACAAATGTGCACACACAAAATCAAATGACTGGCACATTGGTATGGTTGCAAGCTAGGCACTCGGAGCAGGTCAAAATGTAACTTTCACAGTGCCACTAATGGCCAGTGAACCTGGCAAGATTTCATTCTTGCACAAAAGTGATAAAGGATTTCAAGTTTTCTTCTGGCTGGTCAAGATGACAAGAGCTTTTTGTAAATTTTCCAATAATAATTTCTCATATTTAATTTTGTATGTGTGAAAAGTTAACTTTTGCAAAACTTGGAGTTTTGCACACAAAAAAAAACCCAACATTATCTTATAGAAGAATGCCATTTGCATTTTTTCACAAAAATGATCCCAAATGTGAATATCTTCACTATTAATAAACATTTTTTACAGTGAGGTGTCTGTGTGTCAAGCCATCCTTTGTGGCCGATTACAACCATTTGTTTTGCAAGTATTCTTTGCATTCATAAGTACGTCAAGGGTTTCACTAATTATTATGACACAACCCTCCATAGGTTACAACCCATAGAATCAGATGGGCAAATTAAGCTAAGAACATAGTCATGTTCACATATGATAAGGACTCGCATTGGCTAAACTAAGTAAACAGATGTAGAAGTCAAGATAACGGGAACAGAGTAAACTCATTCTGGACAGTTTCATTTCTACATGTGAGCCAGATGATAATGTTTAGCATCCAAACACACAAGACATATCAATTCCTTCCCCACACTTCTGGAAATCTCCAGTCTAAGGAGTGTCCTGCTGCAACAGGACACCTGGCGTGCTGGGCAGGTGTGAAGCATGTGAAATGCATCAAGTGCAGCGCATCCATCTGCTTTGTTTGCCAGCTAATCAGCCCCTTATTCTTCTTTGTCTGATTATCCTCCCCAGGATCTCAAGTGGAATAGAAGATATGGAATGCTCCTCAGAGGCAAATGGGGGCTTTTCAAAGCCACGCAGCTGATTTTGTTTGTCAGAAAGTGGTTGAGAGGAAGAGAAGAAAACAAAAGGAGGCAGAAGTTTCAAGGAAGCTGTTTGAGAGTAAGAAAGCCTCATTCCCAGAGTGGCTCATGGGAGAAATGCAGCTGTAATTTGTTTTAATAATCCCAGCAAACAGCCAGGAAATTAACAAGTGAGAATAGAGTTAGAGATTAATCAAAGTTTTCCCAATACAATTGCCACCTTCCCATCATAATGAAGGTTATTTATTCACTAAGTGATCAAACGTGGAACTGAATTAAGAAATTTTGTCTGCCCCAAACCACTTAAGTCAACCCACGTGCCTAGCTGGATTATCTCTCTGTGTAATGGCAGCACTGTGAGAATCTTGAGCTTCCGATGCAATGAGAACAACTTGATGTGCTCTTGACACATTGTATTTTTAAAATAAGCCTAAACTGCAATTAGCATCATAAAGTTGGAAGAGACAAGGGCCATCCAATCCATTCTTTGAAAAATTTTGAAAGCAGTAGGAAATATTGAGCTTTAGTAAATACATCAGACAGTAGGTAAAAGGCAGATTGCTCCAGCATTTGCAGGGAAGCTGGTAAAAGGTAGCAGAATTTTATATTCCCAAAAACAGTCACAGCCCACAACAGAGCTAAAAACTATCAGCCTCCAGTTAAAGAATGTAGACTGTGAGAACAAAGCAGGAAGAGGTAGCTTTGGCCCTCCAAATGTTGTCATAGTCCATCTGCCTTCACCACTCACCAGGACTAGTGGTGGGTACTGTTAAGCTCCCACACAGAGGCTTTTACTGTTTTCTTTATTGAACTTCAGTTGCCCAAGTAGTTAGAATTGGTTTCAGTTCCTTTTTGTATAGTTTTCAGTGGGAGGGAATCTTAATTACACCCTGCCCCTTTAAGGAACCCCCCCCCCCCCAGATTTCAGTCATCCTCAGCAACTCCTTTAAGGTTAATCAGTCTAAGGGAGCCAAGGCCTAGAGACTGCAATATATTCCATGTCAAAAGTCTAAGGTTTAGGAATCTTAGTCTATGGTTGAAGTTTATGGTTTAGGAAACTAAGTCAAAGGTCAAGGTTCAAGATATTAAGTTTGAGAATTGGAGAAACAAGCTTGAAGTATTAAGTCTCCAGTTTAAAGACTTAATTAAGCTGCAAGTCTGCAGTTTAAAGAAGAAAAGAGACTTAACAGGAGGTGTTAACAGAAGTCAAAC
Organism: Anolis carolinensis; assembly: GCF_035594765.1. Classification (NCBI taxonomy): domain Eukaryota; kingdom Metazoa; phylum Chordata; class Lepidosauria; order Squamata; family Anolidae; genus Anolis; species Anolis carolinensis. The sequence goes on from NC_085844.1 coordinate 193,474,279, forward strand.
AGATAGATACCTTCATAAAAACTCCAACCATCACCCAAGTCAAAAAAGGAGCACAATCAAAGCCCTGACAGAGCGTGCACAAAGAATCTGTGAACCTCACCTCCTTCAAGGTGAACTAAACCACCTAAACTGGGCTCTACAGGCCAATGGATACTCCATCACAGACATCAGAAGAGCTGCAAGGCCAAGAACAAGCCATGAGAGTCAAGACAAAGATCCACCCAGAGGAAAGGTGTTCTTACCATACATCAAGGGAACCACTGACCGCATAGGCAAACTGATGAATAAGCACAACCTACAAACTATCTACAGACGCACAAAGAAAATCCAACAAATGCTACGGTCAGCGAAGGACAAGAGGGATCCTCTCTCCTCTGCAGGAGTCTACCGGATACCATGCAGCTGTGGACAAGTATACATAGGGACCACCAAACGCAGCGCCCAAACAAGAATCAAAGAACATGAAAGGCACTGCAGACTAATTCAACCAGAGAAATCAGCCATAGCAGAGCATTTGATGAACCAGCCTGGACACAGTATATTATTTGAGAACACAAAAATGCTGGACCATTCCAACAACTATCATGTCAGACTACACAGAGAAGCCATTGAAATCCACAAGCATGTGGACAATTTCAACAGAAAGGAAGAAACCATGAAAAAGAACAAAATCTGGCTACCAGTATTACAAAACTCCAAAATCAAAACAGTAGATGGGAACCAAAACTCTGAGGGTTTGACTGACAAAGGATGCCCCCAGGCAAGAGACAAAAACATCTCCAATGCTGATTAGGGTGATTAACCTAAACATTAATGCTGGCTCCCAGTGACAAAGGACCCTTGCCACACCCCAGACTCTACACAGTTATATATATTCTTTCCTTTCCTTACTTAGTTTATCCATACCTCACAACCTCTGAGGATGCCTGCCATAGATGTAAGCGAAAGGTCAGGAGAGAATGCTTCTGGAACATGGCCACACAGCCCGAAAGACATACAACAACCCTGTGATCCCGGCCATGAAAGCCTTCGACAACACACAGAAGTCAAACCAGATAAAGGACACAGAAAAGAGGCTAAAAAGAAGATCTCTTTGGAAAAAATCAAGAGAAACCTAGTTAAGTTCTAAGCTCCCATCTGTTCCTTCAATTAATCGCTTATTAGTCAGACCTTAGAAGGAGTTAGGCTACTGACCTTCAATACAATTAAATCCCTTTTTTGTTTACTGTTACACCTTTTGTTGTAAGTTTTCAACTATGTTCTTGCCGAGAAAAGAGCACCTGAGAGAGTTAGCTCAGGGGACAAAACAATTGCATTCAAGCAGCATCTGGAGGACCACTCTTTGTCTACCCTTACTCTAAAATCAGCATAATGTTCCCATGGATCTGAAGATCTTGTTTGGATTTTTTGGTGTAAGGTAAGAATAAATACCCAGGGGCCATTCTTCTGAGAAGGAGTGGACTGAAGATAGTTGTTGTGAACCACAGAGGGTAATATTTCAAGAAGAAGGAAGAACTTTACTCTTGGAACTTATTCCTTTAGAACAAAGCTCTACTAGTCCTTTCCACCTAAAGACAAGGAAGCTGTCCTAAGCCTAAACTGGTGCATGTCATCAGTAATGTACCGGATGATGGCAAACAAATTGAAACTTAATCCAGACAAGACAAAGGTACTCCTGATCAGTTGGAAGGCAGATCAGGGAATAGGGATCCAGACTTACACTCCTCCTGAAGACATAAATCCACAGTTTGGGAGTCCTCCTGGACCCGGCATTGAACCTAGAGGCCCAGGTGTCGGTGGTAGGCAGGAGGGCCTTTACACAATTAAAATGTGTGCGCCATTGCACCCATTCCTTTAGAAGCCAGATCTGGCCATGGTGGTTCATGCCTTAATTACATCCTGTCTAGATTACTGTAACACACTGTACATGGGGATGCCTCTAAAGAATGCTCAGAAATTTCAGCTGGTCCAAAGAGCTACAACCAGGTTGCTCACTGGAGCTGGCTACAGGGAGTGGACACCCCCCTTCCTGCAGCAGCTCCACTGGCTGCCAGTCTGTTAATGGGCACAATTCAAAGAAGGCGGGGCCAGGAAGACATCTTTCTACCATGTCTCCTTTACCATCCGGTGGGAGCACTCCCCCCCCCCCCCCCCCAAATGTCTAACTGCCATTCTGGAGCAGAATGAAGAAGGGGAGGCCAGGAAGACATCTTTCCACCATGTTTCCTGTATCAATTTAATGATATAATAATATATAATAATATTATACTATACTAATATTATAATATATTGTATATACATGTAATATTAATAATAATATTATGATGTAATACAATGTGATGATAATTATAATTCACTATTATAATTGTATATTTATATTGCATGAAATATTACTAATAATATTGCAATATAGTCGTATAATACTGGTGGTGGTGTAGTGTGTTAAAGCGCTGAGCTGCTGAACTTGCAGACCGAAAGGTCCCAGGTTAAAAATCCTGGGAGCGGAATGAGCGCCCGCTGTTAGCCCCAGCTCCTGCCAACCTAGCAGTTCGAAAACATGCAAAAGTGAGTAGATCAATAAGTACCGCTCCAGCGGGAAGGTAACAGCGCTCCATGCAGTCATGCCGACCACATGACCTTGGAGGTGTCTACGGACAATGCCGGCTCTTTGCCTTAGAAATGGAGATGAGCACCAACCCCCAGAGTCGGTCACGACTGGACTTAACGTCAAGGGAAAACCTTTACCTTTTATATATACTTGCAAACCGCCCTGAGTCCCCTTTGGAGTGAGAAGGGCGGGATATAAATGTCGCTACTAAATAAATAATAAATAATAATAAATAAAGTTATGGTTATGAGCTTTGAAGCCCTAGATGGTTCAGGTCCAGGCTATTTGACCAACCACATCCCCTTGTAAGAACCTGCCCAGGCCCTGAGATCTTCAGGAGAGGCCCTTCTCTCAGTCCCACCTCCATCCCAAGCTTGGTTGGTAGGAACAGGAGAGCAGGCCTTCTCTGTGGCTGCCCTGAGACTCGGGAACTCCCTGCCCAGGGAAGCCAAAATGACCCCCTCCCTTCCGGCTGCAGGCTAAAACCTTTCTATTCAGGCAGGCTTTTAATGATGAAGGATTTTAATATCAATTCAGGAGCTTTGAATATGCATCAAATATGTTTGAATTGTTTTAACTGTGAATCTTGTAATACTGTTTATATTTAATTCTGTTTTGATATTTGTATATCTTAAATGCTGTGCTAAAGTTTTTATGGTAAGCTGCTTTGAGTCCCCTTTGGGGGAGATAAAGTGGGGCATAAATAAATATAATAATAATAATAATTCTGCAGCAAAGATATATGAGCACAAGCACATTAAAATAGTGTATGTCAAACCATTTGATGTGAGGGACTGACCATTTTTATGCTAATATCCTAAGCACTAATACCATATTTCTACCTATTAGCAGCTACAATTGTTTCTTTCTTTCTTGAAAATGTTCAGGGATCAGTTAGCAATAGCTCAGTCTGTGGACAGTCACACTGAGTAGGAGAGCATTAAGCACATTTGCCACTCATTGTCCCAATGATTATTTACTTGATCAGGAAGTTTAAAAGGCCAGGGATTCTTTTTTTACCCCTTAAAAAAGTCAGCAAAGTAAACTGGAGGATTAGGAAAGTTTAGGTTCCAGGGTTAATTATTTGTGTTAAGTGTTGTTGTCATAGCAAGTAGGGCCAAAGAACTGGCTAAAAATATAGTTGAACTTCTCTGGAGTTTGTCAGTGGCAACTGAGGAGACATATAAAATAAGATCTTCCAGTCAAGCTTGATCTATCATTTGCTCATGTACAGGAAACAAAAAACAAAAAAAACAAAAAAACAATCCTAAGCAGAGTTATCAAGAACTGTTTCTCAACCCACCATAATATCATTGATTCATTTACAGCAGCAGGTCAAATCAATCATGTGATATCCATTGCACCATACAAGAAACATCTCACAGGAACACAATGAACAAGCAAAGTTAATAGGAGAACACATGTCCCACAGACTGCAAAGAATCAAGAGGGATATAACTCTGAAGTAGAAGGATTAAATTCTACACCCAACACATTGCTTTCCCATATGACATGAACTGAATTTGTCAGAATTTATTCACTAACCAGAACCTCCCTTCGGATGAACTCAGTATAGCTATATGTACAGGAGGCTCTTATGGCATTTTGTGGGAGAACTGCCCATGATATCTATTTGTTTCTTAAGCATGGCAAAAGACAAAAGACAGGCATGGAGGAAATGAATTGATCTGGCTTGTGATGCTCATGATTTTACCCCCAGCTGCTTCCTATTATGAAAAGTATACAAGTAGTATGGTGAGAGACAAGAGTAAATATCCTGACTAACAATGAAAAAACTCTCATGGGCAAGAATAGAAGTAAGTAAGTAACTTTATTTTTCTATCCCGCCACCATCTCCCTGCAGGGACTCAGGGCTGCTAACACGGGACAAAGGCCCAAAAACAATAAACAAGTACAACAATTAAAAACATATTACAATGAATAAAACACAGTAAAATCGACATTATGCAAACAATACATTACATTAGCCATAAAAGCCTATTAAAAACAAAGTGGGTTAAAATAAAATAAAATAAACAACCAGATTGGTGGAGGGGGATAGTGTGGAGGGGCCAAATTGAACTAAAGTGCCATAGCATAGTTATAAAGTGCTTCGGGGCAGAGGACAAAGTGTAACCATTTCTTGACCGTTGGGTGGGGATAGACGTCCAATTAATTATAGAGAACTGGAAACAGTGCAGAAGAATGTATTAAATTAATTTTGGTCATGGGGACTAAATTACTCAAATGCGCAATGAAACAATCAAGTTTTCAATTGCTTTTTAAAAGAAGCAAGGGTGGGAGCCTTCCCTTCTCCCTTCTCCCTAGGGAGGGAGAAAAACATAGACCTCTCTTGAGGACTAGATTGTAAACCCAGGTGCTGCATCCTATTGCCTTTTAGGTTTTCTCCAGAGGAGTAAAACATTCCAGCACTATATTTTTCTTTGCAAGAATATCCCAATAAAGGCAAAAAGCAGACAAATGTTTCTATTAACTGAATTATTCATTCCATACATTGTTAGTATGCTAAAGATAGCAACTATGTCTCTAGGCCTCAATTAAAACATCAAGGGTGCCTATTTATCTAACATGTTTTGCTCCAGCTTCTCAGTCGACACCCACAAAAGTGTTCTGGACATCCACAGATCTCTGCCCTCTTCCAGCTGGGCTGACAGCGCTCCAGCTTGCATCTGTGCCTCATGGCAGTGGCACCAGAAGAGCAGAAGCTATTTCAGGACCACGGCCAGCATTCTCCCTAAGCCTCATGTTCCTGGAAACCCTATGCACACAAATTCTATTTTAGGCCTGCATTACATTAACAGCAGTGGACACCAGCAAGGAAAAAATTAAATCACTCTTGTCTTTGTCCTCTTTAAAGAGGAGGAAAAGAATCTCCAAATTACAGGTTCAATCATACAAAAATAAACAAGGAAAAGTAAGTCACACACCTGCAGCAGAGCGCAATAATAGCTCCAGGCTCTGAGATGTAGGATGTGACGGGAGGAATATAAGATTAACTGTCTCCCACCTTAGGGCCAAACTAGAGGTGACAAGTAGTCACATGAATTGTTCCTATGACTTTTTTTTAAAGCCTCAAAAACAGCTTCAGGCAGCAGTAAGTATGAGCAAAGGGATAAGCAGGGAGAGAGGCTGCTAAATATTTGTAATGGAGGCCTTGCAGGTTACTGATTTCCATGTCTGGGGAACAGATAAAATAACTGCATGGCCTTTGAAGTATCCGTAGAGAGCTTAGGGGTGCTTTTCTATCCATCACTGTTGCTCAGGGTACAGGTAACCTCGATGGCTCAGAGAGACTTATGCAAGTTTGGGCTGGCACAACAGCCCCAGTTGTTCATGGATATCAATAGCTTGGTCACAGTGCTTCATACTTTGCTAATCCTAAAATTAAACCACTGCAATGCAAGCTATATGAGGCTGCCTTAAGGCTAGCTTGAAAATTGTCGCTCGTCACCATAATGGTGACACCATAACAGCAGCACATGTGACCTCTGCTAAAGGTCTGCACAGAATTGGCCACAATAACACATGCCTTGGTTACATCCTGTTTGGATTATTGTAATACACTCTATGTGAAGCTGCCTTTGAAAAGTGCATAGAAAATTCAGCTGGTCCAAAGAGCTGCAACTGGATTGTTAACTGGATTGGCTACATGGATGACACAACACCCTTGTTACAACATTTCCACTGGCTGAAGGTCTGTTTCCAGGCATAATTCTAAGTGCTGGTGATGATAAAGTCCTATGTGTTTGAGTCCAGCCTGTATTTCCCTTTGTGAATCCATTAGAGTTCTAACATCACCAGAAAAAGCCCACCAACTTTTCATATTTATTTGGTGGGAACAAGGGAGAGGGCCTTCTAGTTGCTGCTCCTAGACTTTGGAATTCCCTCCTTAGGGAGGCCAGAATGGCCTATTCTTGCTCTCCATTTGTCAGCAAATTATTTTTATTTTTATGTACTCTAATTTCATTTATTTGTTTGTTATCAAGTTTTTGGAACTCACTGGGTTTGGCTTTTAATATCATGCAATTCTGTTTTAAAGTTTCTCCATTATCTCTGTAATTATTCAATGTTTAAAATTTTAACTCTTTAGTTGCTTGTTTTTTTAAAAAGTGATATATTAGAGCTTTGTATTGTTTTAATTTGTATTGTTTTAAAATATGTTGTTAGCCAACTTGAGTCTCATTATTGAAAGAAAGGTTGGATATAAATGAATAAAATAGTAACAATGTGTAAGCTGTTTTTGGATTTTCTTATTAATATGGAAGGTTTTCATTAACTTGGTATGTATTTCAGACATCTGCAAATAATTCTTACTTTTAGGTGTACATTGAAGAGGTTAATGCAGTTTGACATCACTTTAACTTCCAGGGCTCAGTGCTATGGAATCCTGGAAACTGTAGTTTGGTGAGACATCAGCCCGGTTTGGCAGAGAAGGCTAATGATCTTGCAAAACTAGAACTCCCAGGATTTTATAGATTGGAGCTATAGCAGTTAAAGAGCTGTCAGACTTCATTAATTCCATGCAGTTCAGCTTTGCCATTTTACCAGTACATTAAGTGTTCTATCTATATATCCTACTTTGGTTTTTAATACTGTATTTGTGATTAGTATTGTTCCCTACTTTAAATTCTTCCGATGTCAGTGGCTGAGAAATATTTGAAAATAAGTTGTATATATCCGTATTTACTTGAGTATAACACAGCATCGAATGTAATGCATACCTCAATTTTGAAGGTCACATTACCAAAAAATTGAGTTGCCATCATGTTTAATGCACCAAACGGTGGACATAGCATGTCAGGGAGGCTGGCAAACTTGCCACCCTGGCATGGTTCTCAAATGGCCTTCAAAACCTCCCCCTCAGTTATGAAGACCTTTTGAATGAGACCAGTTGAGAACAGTACAGGACTGAGCCTCGGGGGGGGGGGGGGGGCAGGTGGACAAGACACTCCAAGGGCTGCCTGGGAGGCAGAATATGTGGCTGAGCCCTGGCTCAGAGGAAGGCGGTGAGGGCAATGCTTCCTGCTCTTTTGGCCAAAGAGACCTAAAGGCCATACAGCCCCATTGCAACTAAGCAGCAGTAACAACTGGGTTGCCGGCCGGGTACTCCTCCTCCTCATCTAGGCATCACAGAGCCCTGAAGTTGCTGCCAGAAACAGCTTCTTTGCTCTCCGCCCCCCCTCCCCCCGCCTCCCTATCTGGCCTCCATGTCCCTCAGGGTCTTTTCAAGCAAGTGAGTTTATGTGCATGATTCTAATGCACCATTGAATCTAATGTGCACTTAAATTTTGGCAATGTAATTCAGCCAAAAAAGGTGAGCATTAAACTCGAGTAAATATGGTAATTAAATCTCTTTTCTCATGCGTTTTTTCCACTTACTCTCAAAATCAGCCCAAAGTGCTTTTCTACCCAGGGGAAACAGCTTTTTTGTCTATGTATAGAACATCATAGGGGTATTACTTTGAGTGGTAAAATGTACAAGAAAAAAAGTATTCAATACTTCTAAGAAACAAACCATACATATTTCTACTGATCCTATTTAGATTTCCGAATGCACTTGTAGTTATAAATCTGGAGGAAGACATGTCTGTAACCCTATTTAATTTGCCCTTTACTATCTTGTAGATATCAAGGATCCACCAGGTTCCTTTAAACCTGTTTGGGAATTGTTTTCCCTCCTCCCCATTTTATTGAGCTTCTCTCCCCCGCACCCCCACCCCACCCTCTGCCTAGCATTTCTCAATATGCTGATTAGGACTGATGGGAGTTATGTTGGCTAGGACTGATGGGAGTTGCAGTCCAATAATAGCCCAAGAGGCATACAATTCCACCCCTAAAAACTCTCAGAGAGTCCAATCCACCTGTCCACCTATCCAGTTTTCATGGCTTCCATTCAAGAGGCAGCTGCAAAGGTTTAATTATCAGAATTATTAAACTAGCTAAGCATATGCCGATAAACAATCTACTGATAAATGGGTCTTAAGACAAAGTGAAGATGTGGCTATGTGCTCAAGTGTTCAAGGAGTAAATATCTGAGGTGATATGGCTTGAATCAAGGCATACGCAAAAGGTGCCAGTGGACCAATCTAACTACATATGCATTTTAAAAATTTATAATTCATGTTTTAATAGAGTTTAATAGAGTTTTTAATTGATGTGGTATTGTTGTAATGTTTATGGATTTTGTTATTGTTTTATTGAATGTGTTTTGGGCAATGTAAATTGCCAACTGTTGTAAGCCGCCCTGAGTCCCTAAGCGTGAGAAGGGCGGGGTAAAAGTGATGTAAATAAAATAAAGTCAACTGTAAGAGGGAACCTCCATAAGCTTCACATTATCCTTGACTTCCCTCTGCAAGACCAAGATGTCAAACTTAGTATCAGGATGCCCTTCAGATTTTTCCACGTCACCAAATAAATACCAGGTGTACATATAACTGTCAACATAATTTGCATACAATTACAATCCAGGCTCATGCAAATATAATTTAGCTGTTATTTTTGCAATTATAAAACCCAACATTTGAAAAGATATGCTAAATCACTCAGCTTGACTGTATTTCTTTGAGTCATCCAGTCACAAGACTGAGGCACCATACTTTCTCCACTAATGTAAAGCTAATGTATTTTCCCATTAAGGCAATGATTTTTTTTCTACATCTATCTGGCTCCATAGCATAGTTCAATAGCTACAATTAAGAATGTCCAGCCTCGTAACTTTAACAGATCCTAATACAGAGGTGGGAGTCTGTGCACTTCGAGATGTTCTGGGATAAAAGCTACTGTCATTCCTCACTATTGGCTAAGCTAAACAGGATAATGGCATCTGTAGACCAACAGCATCAAATGGCAACAATTGTCCATCTCAAACATAATATGTTAGGAGGATATGGGTTCAGGAACCAACTACCCCAACGTGCCACCTGTTCACTATGGCATAATTTTGTGTATTTTATTTTAATCCTCTGGATACATTGTATAGACACTTGGGTGGGGAACCAAAAATGAAAATGGGCTAAACCTAGATATCATTCCAAGTCATCTCTTGAAACTGCACTGCATTCCAAGAAAACTCTGGAGGAGCCATGAGTATAGCCCGTCTTTCACCTTCCAAACTATGAAGTGAGATTGCTTCTATACATAATCTTTCTACACACCATAGCTCTTCAGACAGATTGACAACCAAGCTACAATATATCATCATCAGCTACTTAGCATCTTTGGTATGCAGTGATATCCTACTTCTATAACAACTGAATTAAGAATAGGCTGGTGCTTGAATGTATTACAAGTCAACCGTGAAAAAAGTTGACATCTATCTAGGCATGTAAAGTAGCTACCTTTCTAGCTTGTTTTTGAACACAACTGTCTCATTTATATCCAGAATGAGTCATAATTTTCAGCATTCCAACCAACACATGTAAAAGAAACAATCCAAAGAAAGACAAAAGCACCAAATTTGTCCAAAAGCCAACTGACCTCAAGCAATGGAGTGTGTGTTTCATGTTCCATCAGTTTCAGATACAGCTAAGAAATGTAATGAGATTCACTTTTCACTTGTGGCATCAAGAGTCCCTTTTTTGAAATTGTTCAGAGATTGGGCTGAAGATCTATCCTCTCCCAAGATTCATGACACTGCAATACTTATCAGAGTTGGCTACACAACAACATTATTATGGTTGGTAGAAATACTAGTATTTGGGGGACGTTCTAAGGGAAGAACACCACACACATACAGAGGTCATAGACAAGCTGCTGGAAATCCCAGGAAGACTTTTTAGTCAGCTCAAGTAAGGGCCTGGAAGAACAGTGCCCCATCTGCAAACTTGATTTGCTGATGTATAATTTTAATTAGTCTATGGCATCCAATAAAGGGCATTTTATAGTCCAGCATAAATGAGAGAATGCTCTCAGCATAGTTGAAGCCTTCTCACTGAATATTTAATGAACATGTGGAATAAGGGATGGAGGCTTGTTTGTTTGTCTGTTTTGTTTGTTTCAAATGAAGAATCAGAAATAAAAAAAATCAAAAGCCAAGAAATACACAACTTTCAGGGACTTAATCTGCACTGACATCAGGACATAGGATGTGAGTAAGATACAAATTTGTTAGGCATAAATGATACAGCTGCATATGATTTAAGATGGAACTGAGCTCTGCATTTGCCTCTGTTGTTTTCAGCATCAGTAGTTGTATTTGACACAGGAACACATCCCTCCACAGGTACAGAGGTAGTACTGTATTATCCATACAAGTTTCCTGGAATTTAAAGTCCTTTCTGTCTACTCCATCATCCTCACAGAAATTACTCCTGGGTCTTGAACCTTCCCATGAGGCAAACTTGTCTCTCTTCCACATAATGACTTTTTATGTTTTCTGCAGGCTTTGGGGAACCAACTGCTCAGAAGGAAAGGGCTTTTAATAGTGTGCTGCACTGATTTTAATGCTTCCTAATGGATGTGTTTTAAACTGCTTTTCATTTTGTTGATAGTTTAATTATATTTTAACTTTGTGCATGCCTTTACTACTATGAGCTTTTATCAGTATCTATGTTAATTTTTGTAAACTGCCTTGACAACAGGAGAAGGAGAAAGATATCAACATTAGATTCAAACTGAGACCCACATTATTTTTTAATGCACGCTCATTTTTCAAGCATATTTGGAAAAATAAATCAGATTCTTCTATTTATTTCCAGTTTGCCTTTAGGGGTCCAATGCGAAGTTTCAAAAACTGGTATTTTTTTCACACACCCATCCCCTAGAATTTTGTCCCTCAATGTCTTGGCTTCAGGTAAAGAAAAAGAAACTTGGAGGCTGCAGGGCTTTTTTCATGTATTGATTAGACTCAGGTCAAATCCCAAAGGCCAAGAATTGCTTGGGAAAATGATGACTAAAACCCCTCCCTTCAGACTAGGTCTGAGGTTCTGAATACTTATAGGAGAGAGAGTCTGTTTTCTTTCAATTACTTTGTTGTACCTTATAATTGATTTTTTGCCTATGTTGGTTATGGGGATGTGCTAAAACCATCTCCGAGAACTGCTTAAGCCATTAAAAATAATCAAAGTACTTATATGCCACTTAACATTTTCTAACCTTTCCAACTCTCTGCAGAGCCTCCCTCCCTGCACCTGCTAAACACTCTGACCAAGGGAATGTGTGGGTAAGAAAGGAGAGGGGTTACATTCTAGTAAAACATTCCTTAGGAAAGATTACACTGTTGTTTCTTCTTTCCCTCCACCTCCTCACTTGCTTTCAGCTGCTATGAATCCACTATCTCTATGTAATTCATCAGACAACAATGACTGGCAGTTTTTATTAAACCTTCAATCTATTATTGCAACACATCACCTAAATCCTTGGTACAAACATTGTCCTGTAGCTATGCTCCAAGGATGAAGAGGGAGACACCTTGTATATCAGGAGTACATAGCCTGAACCTTCAGCTGCTCCCTGTACATAGAATCATAAAGTTGGTAGAGACCACAAGGGTGATCCAGTCCAACCTCCTCCCATGCAAGAACATACAATCAAAACATAACCAACATATGGCCATCCAGCCTCTGTTTTCAAACTTCCAGAGAAGGAGATTCCACCAAACTTTGAGGCAACATATTCCACTGTCAAACTGATCTTATATCAGGAAGTTCTTCCTAGCGTTTTGGTGGAATCTCTTTTCCTGCAATTTGAATCCATGCCTTAAAGCAAATGGAACTGCACACACTTGCCCTCATTGCAGGGGGGAATCGTTGGAATATCCCATGGAAAGTCAGTGAAATCACACTGAAAACTCCTAGTAAGTTTTAAACTGTTTTAACCATGTTTTTGAATATTGTTATTTAATTTTTTTTAAAAAAAATTGTAAAATTGAATTACTGTAAACACCTTTAATTCCATTTTGGGAGGAAAATGGAATATACAATTGGCCATCCTCATTTGTGGGTGTCACTTTTGTGGATTTGATTATGCATGAATTTAATTAATTTAATTAATATGCTAATATGTAGCGACCTCATCACACGGCTGCCAGAATCGCCACATGTCATGACGAATCCAACAACCCTCACCCTGCATTGCCTAGCTCATGAGGAAGCTGATTCCACACGGCTTCCCCCCATTGCTTCCTACACAACACGGCACCGGATCTGCTCCCACGGAGTCTGGCTAGAAGTTCCTGTGCATTGTTTGATGGGGGCTGGCAGGCTCCCTGGATGACCTAGGCTTTAACTGGCATATGTCACCAGAAAAAGCCCCATCTGATAAGGTAGTAAATTTTCCAGTAATAGTCCCTCTGTAGGTTTTTAAGTAGAGGCTGGATGGCCTTCACTGGAAGTTGGAGGATATTTATACTCTTGTTGAAATGGGATGGAAAGTAATAAGGTCCAAAAAGATGTGAATCAGCCCTTGCTCTAAAACTTTCAAAAGTCTGCATAATACGATACAGGTCTTTCAGATTTTTTTTACAGAGATCAATTACTGCTGAACAAAAGTCAATTTCCCAGGATTGATAACTCTCTCTGATAAGATTCCTTTTATTATATGTGTGCTAGCACTCTTGAATGAATATGTGTAGTGTGCCAAGAAGCCATTGTTTTTGTTCATACCTCTCCTAATTGATTGGTATTTGTGAATACACTTGACAATCAGTTTTCATGGGGCTTAGGGAAGCAGGACTACCATGAAAATAGAAAAAAAAAAATAATACCTCTAGCCCATACCCAAACCACAAAAAAAATTATCTTAACCAGCAATGTGGCTATGCCTAGCCACACACGTGTTCCCTCACAAACTCATTTGGTGGGAGTAGAAGAAGGAAGAGCATATACATTCCTTTACACACAAACTCATTTAGGGGAGAAGAGGATGGGAGCACGGAGCAGGAGGAGAGATAATGTGTGCATTCTCTTGTGCAGGCAAGGGAAAGGGGATGGGTTAGGGGAGAAGGTGGTGTGCAGATCTCTCTGGAGGGAATGACATAGGAGAGGGAGGCAGGAGAGACCCAGGACAGGGAGGTGGGATGGCCATGGAGGGCAAGGGTAGTGGGAGGTGGCTGCAGCAACTGCTCCTATGGTGGCAGCACTCCTTCTACCCACTTTGAAGACCTATGCATCAGCTTTCTTCCTGCTCCCTGTATCATTCCATTCTCCAACAAAACCAAGTGAGTGAGTGAATGTGCAGCAGAATAAGGAAGAGAATGTGCACAAAGCCAGACCCAAACAGCCCCACCAATTTTATTTCCTCCCAGTGACCACAGATTGCCCAATGACTATACCTGACTTGAATAAACACAGCTCAAAATGGTCACCACTAACAGACGCAGCACCAAATAACCCACACGCAATAAAGTCCATGAAACGCACATATATGGGAGGACAAATGTTTAATTCAATTCAGTCTCCAATTCTAGCCTTCTTTTGTATTTTTCTTGTTCAAGGACTTCAACCTGTAAATCACTTATGGTGTGTCTAGGAAGATTGAATTGTTCTGCAACTGCCATGGGGTACAGTGTTCCCTCACTTATCACTGGGGTTAGGTTCCAGGACCACCCACAATAAGTGAAAATCCGTGAAGTAGGGATGCTATATTTATTTTAATATTTATACATTATTTTAGTAGTTATACACTATTTTAAGTCTTTATCAACCAATCGTGTGTTGATAAATTGCCTCCTTCTCCTCCCGTTGCCACTTGGGCTCCTTTTATCTCCCTTCGGCTTCTCCTTCCTCCCTTCCTTAGGCTGTAAAAGTCTCTGCTTTGTGGGTCTTAACAGAACAGTTGTATCACAGAGGCTTGGCTGTAAACAACAGATTTGGTAGTGTGTTCTGGGTGAAAACTGGAACCAAAGTGGAAATTACCATTGCTGGATTCCAAGAATAGTTTGCTTGACATTAGCAGCCATGGTAAAACAGTAGCTTAGAATGCAAGTGCAAAAAGAATAAATAGCAGGAGGAGAGGCTAATCATTTGTGTCCTTGATGACTAGTTGCTTATATATTAGTGGGACAGTAATTCACTCTCAAGGAACTATCAAGAAGGCTAAACCTTCTCCCCAAAACAGGTTGAACAGTTCCATTGCCACCCCTGATATGTGTTGTGTGATCCTTTTGCAGCAGTTGGAAATGTTACTTTTTGAACTGCAGTTCCCCAAATACTCTAAATAGGATTTGTATTGAAACATAAAATCCCAAAAAAATGGTATCTGTCAAGCACTGGTCCTTTGGCATCCTTAATCCAGGTGCTCCTTGCTGGTCCCAGGAGTAGCACAAGCAAACTACCACTTGCCATTGTATAGACATTAATTGGGGGAACATGGCTTTCAACATACTCAACATCCAGATGGAAAGAAAATCAGTTGTCTGCAGTCATAGTTCCCAGCATTCTCTTTCTAAATACTGTATATTCCCTTAAGATCAATTTACTTTCTGGAGCCCCATTAGCACTATGGGTTAAACCTTGTGCCGGCAGGACTGCTGATCAAAAGGTTGGCGGTTCGAATCCAGGGAGCAGGGTGTGCTAGCTCCCGTCTATCAGACAGCCAATTCTCTCATACCAGAAGTGACTTTAAATTTCTCAAGTCACTCCTGACACAGAAAAAAATACTTTATGTAGTCCGAACACTCCCCATATAATATCCATTCTCTCAATCTACCAGGTATGAAAAAGCAATAGATCTAAGCTGACTTTTTACTCTTTTTTTACAGAATAGGTTGGGAGTGTTTTGCACAAATTTGGTTGACAAGGAATGTATATTCTTTCTGATATAAGAGAGGAAATTTTAACTTAATTTTTTAAGCTGGGGTGACTTCCTGGCCTAATCCACACTTCTAGGTGAGTTGGAGGGAACCCATGCCAGACCTTCTGAGTTTCCTGAAGTGCCCATTTCAAGAAATGTTTCAGTATATCAGATTCCTTTACTAGTGGATAGGTACAGAAATCATAGTTTTACAGACACAGAGTAAGCTTTTCTGAGAAAGCCGAATGATGAGGATTAATTTTATTTCTTACCTTTTGCCAAGGTCGAGGCAGGTTACAGAGAGATAGATAGACACATAGATAGATAGACACATAGATAGATAGATAGATAGATAGATAGATAGATAGATAGATAGATAGATAGATAGACAGACAGACAGACAGACAGACTGTAGATAGGTAGATGGTAGATAGAGATAGATAGATGATAGAAATAGACTGACAGACTAGACTGATGATAGATCAATAGCTAATCTAATTAGTATGCAGCGTTCAGTTTTAACAACTGAAAAAGCAAAACATTAATTGAGGAGACGACACTAGTGTAACAGATAACAAAACAAACAAGTTTCCATACAGTAGAAGGACAAACAGTGTGCAAATGGAAACATGTTCTTTTTGGAAGGGCTGAGCAACAATAACTTATGTGTTGTTGGAGACAGAATAATCATTCGACTGCATCTCTGTCTGAGCTGTCCTTTGCGTTTCAGATTTGCCAGGTATGTTTTTCAGCCAAGGAAATGCCTTGGACCCTGTCAAACCAGACAGCTACTGATATAGTTCCTGAATCTTTCCATCTTATGATGATCCCTGCTGCTAAACATAATCAGATCTTTGTCACAGATACAGTAGAGTCTCACTTATCCAAGCTAAACGGGCCAGCAGAACCTTGAATAAGCGAATATCTTGGATAATGAGGAGGGATTAAGGAAAAGCCTTTTAAACATCAAATTAGGTTATGACTTTACAAATTAAGCACCAAAACATCATGTTATACAACAAATTTGACAGAAAAAGTAGTTCAATACACAGTAATGTTATTGTGTAATTACTGTATTTACTAATTTAGCACCAAAATATCATGATATATTGAAAACATTGACTACAAAAATGCATTGGATAATCCAGAACCTTGGATAAGCAAGTCTTGGATAAGTAAGACTCTACTGTATATTTAAAATTTGGGGTATTGTGTGGTTTCTGAGCTGCATGGCTATTGCCTAAAAACAAGCACGTGTTCTGGCCATGTTTGCTGCTAGAACATGGCTATACAGCTCAGAAACCACACATCACTCCAATGACTCCAGGCATGAAAGCCTCTGACAATACATTCTCAAAATCACTTGTAAAGAGGTTCAGCAAAGTCATTTCAAGACTCAGAATAAACAACTGCTTTGCAACTGCTTTCATTTCAGATTTAACTGGAATTAATCTGTTTATCACAAGGCCTGGTTACCATGCAGGCCCCTGCATGCCTTCCAGAGAACATGTGTGATGACTTACAATGAACTTACCACAATGTGATAGTTGCATGTGGTGCTAGTAGGGTCTATGTGGATCCAGAAAATACAGAGCAAATAGGGAGGAGTGGTTTCCAGGTGTAGATGGGCCCTATATCACCTTTGAGGTTACTGTATCATGTGAATGACTCTGTTTCTGCCACCACCATGTTCTGCTACTGAACCCCATCAGACAGTCTTCCATTGAGCATGTTTAGTGTTTCATTTGAATTTTTGAAAATTGCTTTCCTCATTTAAGATTCCTTTTTCTATCCCCCTCAGTACTTTGCATATTAATTACTTTCCCTTTCCGCTCCTTCACAACTACCATTAAGAATATCAAAAATGTATCCCAAGCATCTTAACATAGATCTAGAGTTAATGCCACCATTTTTCCTAAGTGGTAACTGGAAAATAGCTTCAGTTTAGAAAAACAGCAGGTGAGAAAGAAAACACATGATGGCATTTTGAAGCTCAGATGACAAATTTCCTCTCCATATACAGTTACAATAAGCTGCAGTTTACCTGCCCACATGGTAAATTAGCATGGCCTTGGATGGGGCTAGCATTGTGCATGTATAATTGAAGTACATGTGATCTCAGGGGGTTTTCTAGCAGAGAACTCAGATGTGACAGACAATGAATATGACACTAGCAACTGGATAGTTACTGCCAATAAATGTCTATGATTCAGCATGTGACCCTAGGAAAAAAAATCAGTGGCTGGCGGGAGAAAACAGTGCACATATTATGTTGCTTATGAGCCCAAAGGGTAAAATGAAGCTCTGAGCTTAAAGGTCAGTGGCAGCATGAAATGGGATTTACATTCTTTTCATTTTTAACTTGCTGCGGTGATAAATCAGTCACTATAATTGCTTTTGTTTTTTAAAAAGGAGTTGTTGTTCTACAGTCATGTTCCTCCCCTCGTCCCAGAAATAATGCCATCTCCTTGGGTGGGAGTACAATGTCATTCTGGCCACAATTTTAATTCCTCAGTTGTTGTGAGGATGAAAATGCCTTTAATAACACCGTGTAGTTCAAGGAATTGTAGAAATTAAGGAATTCGTACGTCAATTTAGTGATAAATTTGGAATTTAATCCAATATTCTCACCTGCACTACGCAAGCTCAAGACTGAGCTCAAAATCAGCTGAAGTTTATGAAGATGATAGCACTACCCACCAAGGGCAAACATTTCAAGGATGAAAATATTTCTATCTTGCCCCATAATTTAGGAGGCTACTTTCAAGCTCAGAAACTATAGGCTCCAGACCATTCAGAAACTGTAGGCTCAGGCTGTGGCGAAGGCTGGAGAGCAAGCCAGCTGTAACCAGCTGCAATGAATCACTCTGACCAGGAGGTCATGAGTTCGAGGCCCGCTCAGAGCCTATGTTTGTCTTGTCTTTGTTCTATGTTAAAAGGCATTGAATGTTTGCCTATATGTGTAATGTGATCCGCCCTGAGTCCCCTTCAGGGTGAGAAGGGCGGAATATAAATGCTGTAAATAAATAATAAATAAATAATTCAAGATTGAACTCCAAAACCATCAGAATAGAACCACCTAAGCTAAATTAGGGTTGGCCTACACCTTTTCCTCAAATTCAGACACCTGTTTTGCCTGTTTTACACATTGGCATGCTATGCCAATGTGCACAATATGTAGATTACACACATTAACTGTTGCACTTCATGTCTACTAGGCATGTGCAATCCAGAAAAAAAATTGTTCTAAACTCTGTTCAAAAGCAGAGGGCACTGTCATTTCATTTCTAAAGTCATTTCTGAATTTTGAAGCAAAAAAATTGAAACTTTCCAAAACTTTCAATACTTTATAATTAATTCGTTAATGGCGAACACGCATGCACAATAGTGAAAGACAGCAGTGGGAGAATTTAGGGGACTCTCCCACCCTCATTTTTCTAGTTATCCTGATCAATCTTACTACAGTAGTAGAACACATCTACCTCTATTAGCTCTCCAAATTTCAGAACATTTCCCTTATCCTCGGATTTTTGGCAAATTTTCATAGTTTATATAAAAAACAATTTTTAATAATTACAGAAATCTGTTCTTGGTTTGAAAGTGTTATTTCCTGTTTCATGGGGTTATCTTTACTTTGAAAGTCATTGTTCTACTGCTGAAACTCTGTTAAATTGGTGGACACCCAGCAAAACATAATGTGCTATTATAGCACGATATCCCTTGTGCAAAGACAAAGTTCTGGCAGTGTAATAAAGTTTTGCCATGTTTTTGTGACAGAACCAGTTAGGAAGTGACAGTTATCAACCAGGAACAGAACTCATAGCACACCATCTAACCACTCTTGGAAATGATGGGACACGCAGTGCTTTGAGAAGACTTAGGCCAAACAAACAAACCCAAAAGGTGGAGAGGGCTTGAACCCAGAGAAGGATTCAGCCATGTAACATAGTTGGGCTCCCCAGACTTAGGAATTCCAGCAGAGAGGGTTTTCTGGAAATGATGGGACATGCAATGCTTTGAGGAGGCTTAGGCCAAATAAACAAACCCAAAAGGTGGAGAGGGCTTGAACCCAGAGAAGGAATCAGCTATATAATGACGCTGTGATCCCCAGACTTAGGGAATACAGCAAAGAACTCTCTTGAGTTCCTTCCTGGGGCAGCCCGAGGAAGGGAGCGAAGGGAGCTCGAGAAAAGGAGAGGAAGAGGGAGGAAGAAGAGCGTTGCTAGGCAGCAGCGCTCATGGGATGCTTCCCTGGGCTGAGGGCTCGCCGAGGGACGAGCCCCATCCCTCAGCGAGCACTTGCCCTTTGGGAAGCGCCCGTAGGAGTTGCTAGGCAGCAGCGCTCACAGGCGCTTCCCTAAACCGCCCATTTATGTCAAATAACCAGAACTCTACTATACTTCTTCTTGCTCCTTGATTTTAGAAGAAAATGTGTCAGATTTTTTAAATAACCCCTTTCCCCTCCCCAAACTGCCAACCCTCACTTTTGTTTCTAAAAATAAATGCTTCTTCTTTTACTCCTTTATTTTAGATTTTTAAAACAAAAACAACAAACCCTTTCCCACCTCACCCCAAAAAATGCCTTCTCTTCTTGGTAAAAATTTGACTCCTTTTTTTTAATGGCTGCCCCAGTGCTTCTAGGTCCCCCTCCAACGACCAACAGGCCAGGCAGGCAGGCACAGGCAGCAAAAGACCAGCCACCCTCCTCGCTCCAATTTCCAAGCCAGAATGAGCCTTCTGGCATGCAGCAGACGCTTTTAAAGGAGGACATCCAAACAGCTCCCCATACATGAACATCCACACCGATTGGGCAGGGAGGCAAGCCCAGGCTAGGCTGCTCCTCCCTGCAAACAAGTTTGGTTGCTTCAAAAACACTTGCTCATATATCCGATCTAAATTATGAGCCCATTAAATTAATGGGCTCCAACGCTTCGAAATCGAAGGTTAATTCTGACGCGCTAATGCGCGTCAGAACCCCATTCACAAATCGGAATAAATACAATTTTATTCTGATTTACAGCGATTCTGAGGAATTTGTCCATGCCTAATGTCTACCATTGTGCTTCAGCCTTCCTGCCACTTATACAATCAAATCTGATCTGACAGATCCAGTTTGCTGTAACTGTTAGAGTGTAGGATTTTGGAATAGGGGGACCCCTGTTCAAATCTCTGCTTGATGGTATCACTTGCCAAGTTACTTTGAGAAGACAATTTATTCCTTTCATACATCTGTACAAAATGGCCATTGTAAAAATGTGAAATATCTGTATGATCTTATGAGCCCTATGAAATGTAAAGCAAAGAAAATGATTTGCATCTTATTCAGTCCTACTATGTACCTTCTATCCCATATCCACAACTGTATAAATAGACTTTTTAACTTGAGGCTTTGATATAACTGTACTGCATCTTCAGAAGTTAGTTTATGTCAAGGAAGTTTTTGCTAAAATAAAAACCAGTTAGCCTTAAAGGTGCTTCCCCCACCCCTTTTTATATACACATATTTACTAGCAATGACAGAGTAAGAAAAAGAATTCCAATAGTCTTGTCCCATCTCACTCACTGCCATACATTAATAAACACAAAACACACACATCAGTCACTCAAAACACCTTTCAGGCTCTACCAATAGTCATCAAGCAATAGCCGCAGCAGTCATCATTGATAGACCATTACTTTGCTGCTATCCCAGCAGCTCCATTAAGATGATGCAAAGGTCCACACACTTATAATGTATGCACAGACACATGTACAGGCAAACAAACACAAACCCTTTTCTACAAACGTCTGAGCAGGCTGTGGCTGAAGGCACCAAAACACATCCCAATTTAGCAGCAACTCCAAGTTTAGACATAACATTGCTGGGCTGCTCTGTTACCAACCTGTCCTAAGTTGAGGTCCCTTCCCAGTTCCCAACCTAAAGACGCAGAACTTGCATCCTGCAGCCTTGGCTGATTGAGTTGAAAAGTTAAACGTTATTCCTCCCTACACTTTCCGCCTCCACTCTGTCTCTCACATACATAGATACCACCACAATGATCAGACTGACCGAGCTCTGTAATGCTCAGTTACTTCCAGGGATTGGGTTGCCTGCTAACCATGTTCGTTTGTCTCTGCTGCCACTTTACTTATTCTGCCATGCACACATGTGCCCTCTGATTCTTCCTCCTCCTGTTCTCTTGACTTTTTACTGTTTTTGCAACTTGTCCAAGGGCTGCCTACATCCTGAGATTTAATCTTGAGGCCTAGAACATCCCCTTTGTGAGCTCATAGGAGGTGGATTCTGGTGATATTATCAGTAAGCCCCTGCATGATCACTCAAGTTTGATTTGATTCAATCAGTGGCTAGACTTTTTATATAAAAACATAAATCCTGGAGCAAATATGTCAGATGGCATATCTAGATTTTATCTAACAACTAGATCTGGGAGGTGGACCTAACTCTCTAGGTTTTCATCTGGACATTACTCTTTTGTTCCCTCAAATACAATTACAGATACAGAAACTATGGATGCAGATACATGTAACTTGACAACTACACATTCTACATACCCAGCAAACTGTTTATGAGATAGGACAGGGCTGACATCCACAGCTGTAATGCAAGGGAAAGAAAAGGATGGTGGCCCAAAAGAAGTGAGCCATCCAAAACTGTGAATGAAACCCCATTTTGATACAGGTACTCTGATCCAAACTGAGAGTTTCATTTCTGGCAAATGGAACAACATAAGCAAGGCCAGATGGGCTGAAAGGGAAGACGTGACTGCAGTACACCCTGGAGGATATTCATCCTGCCATCAAAGGAGCTTGCAACATTGCCTCTAAACTAAATGAGGAAGAAGATGAAAGCCAGGGCAGCACATTAAAACGCCAATATCATCACTGTCTCTCAAATGAAAATACAGCTAAGTCTAATGCAAAGTAAACAATCCCATCCAGCTTCAGGGAGAAACCTAATGGTTTGCAATTGCAATGCACACACGTACCTCACTCTGAATTAAGTGGCTTGCTCTGCCTGAGCCAGTAGGTTGCTCTGCAAGGTTTCTAGGGTGTTTTAAAGAACATGTTCAGGAAGCCACAACTCATCATCTGCCAGACCCCAGTAAGAAGGGAGAACATTACTCCTACGCATTACTCCTAAAGCATTGGGGAGTTTTTCTGACACCATTTTAGGTCCAAGATTTAAAACCCCATTTAGCAGCATGGAAATGTTTTTGGCAAACTTTGAAAATCATTTGTTGCGGAAAGGTTTGTTGCAGAAAAGGTCCAGAAATGTTACTTTTTACAATGTGTAAAAGTGACTGCTTAATTTTTAATTTCCCAAATGTAGCCAAACATCTGAAAACTGCAAGCTGTTGGCCTCCACAAAACATACACATCTGCTTGAAGTCTTGACACCCAGAACAAGCATATGAGTCAGTAGCACAAAAGACAACATGAAGTGTGTGTGATGTCCTTCCTTCACCATTTAATGAAGCCACGCCCCATAACTTTTATTGCCAGAGCTTTGCTTTTAGGATAGTCCATTGTATTGTGCTTTTAGATGGTAAATCTGTTCCCACCCCTTTGTTTACAGATCTTTCTTAATCTTTCTGCCTGTTTATTTACTGGTCTCCTTGGGTAATAGGTATTTTAGGTTTTCTGCCTGCATGTTAGAATTCATATATATTTGCACTTCTTCCTAGTTAATGTGTACTAATATGGAGCTCATGGAATCCCAAATCATGTGGAATTTTACTGCCTTCCATGTTCTGTGAGAAGAGAGGGGACAGAAAAGAACTGTGAAAAGACAGTTGAACTAGATTAAAGGAAACTGTTTTGATTTCCAACAAAACTGCCAGCAATTTCTGTATGCTCACACACAAACAGCATGGAGCATTACTGATATCGAACACACAAGTCCCCGCACTCACATTGCTTTGACACACAACTGATTACTGCCAGGAGTTACACAGGCTCATAAGAACCCTGAATTTCCACTCCGGATAGGCTTCAGTCAAACACAGAAACATTGCATCCTCTCTTCAAAGCAGCTACAGTAGCTGAAAGCCGCAGGCAGCGGCTCTCAATCAAGGCTCCATTGTCCTTTGCTACATATTAACCAAGAGTAATAAAATGTATCCGTTTTCTGCTTTCACTTCCAAGCCTGCAAAAGAGCTCCTTTTGCAGGCTTCTTTAACAACCCAAAAACTAAAAATAAAACCCTTTTTGAGCTGCGGATCCCCACCGGCTTGGCCGAGGTGGTCCAGAACTTTTGGCCAGCGTACCATCCTGACCTGGGTGCCACCAGCCTGCCTCAGGCCATATCCTACCTCAATGGATTTATCTTGATCATCGTCTGGAAATAACACAATGGACTCTTTCTTAAGCTTCAGAGGGCAAAGCCAGGCCACTTAATAATGGAGCAACCATTGGACATTCCAATCACTCCACGTAAATGGCTTATCCCCTCTGCAAGGAGGAAAAATATGCCACAGTTGTCAAGACAATGCCATTTCCCTTCCTTGGACTCTGAATCATTTAATCCCATCAATACTGCTGGCGCTGCTGCCCTTTTGGGAAATGGAACTGACATCTAGGTGCCAGACCCCTATTCAAGGGACTTGTTATTTCAATCAGTGTATCAATAAAACAGGTCCGGCTAGCAGGGCCCTGGGGTTCTGGACCGCTTGACAATAGACCCACTTTGGGTTACTCAATAATCCTTTCATCAACATATGATTGCCTTTGTTTCTCCTGCTGCCGCGCCTCCATCTCCCCCATTGGCCAGCTGGGGAGAGAAGTCACAGGCGGGGCTTGCACACACATGCCACACAGCCTCTGAGGATGCCTGCCATAGACGTGGGTGAAACGTCAGGAGAGAATACTTCTGGAACATGGCCACACAACCTGAAAGACATACAACAATCCCGGGGCTTGCACAATCATTGGCCGAGGCGCACGAGCCCCCAAACTGCTCCTCCCGGCTTCTAACATCATGGACTCCCCTGACCCATCAGCATGAAGCCGGTAGGGTGGGCAGGAGCAGGAAATTCAAAATGCAAAAAATATAAAATGTGGATTTTCTTGTATAATGGTATGCCGGTTCTTCTTGCAACTTATTGTGACCATCATCCTGCTCCAGCTGGACCAGAATAAACTCGGTGGCCTTTGCTTCGAACTTGGCGAGCCTTTTTATTGGGGAATAGGGAAATTTGCTTCTCGCAAGCTTGCCAGGTGTTGCACAACCCTCCTTCAGGGGTCTTGTGCTGGTCTCCTTCTAGCAAGACCCTCAAATTTTTGATCTCCTTATCATTATGACTAATGAGACATTTATAACTCAAAGGTCTATCTGGAAGTCTAAATCTTAGAACAGGGGTAAGGTGTGCCCCATGGCTATGTGCATTTTGTAACAGTTTAGAGCCATTTAAATGGAGCTTTGGTGTGCCAGATCAGCTTGCCGGAGAACTGCAGAGAATCAAAACCCTTCTAGGCCACACTTGGTCTAGAATGTAAGAGGAACATGCACTTTACCACTCACAATTTTTTTTCAGTTTCCAGCCCAACCCATGTATTGCACATAACTGAAAGCTCCAATACATATGATGCTCACAGAATTTATTCTCTTTTTACTGTTTTAAGAACAATGCTTTAAAAACTCAACTAAATCACTCTCTTCATGGGGAGAAACTTCATGTCAGCAGTTGCCTAGGCAGCAGATCATGAGAATGTGAAGTCACACCAGGAAAAGTTTGTAAATATGCATCAACAACAGGTTCTTATTTAGAAAGTGTGCATAAATTTGGGCAGAGCTAAACGGCCAACTTTCCTGGCTTATGCTTCATGCTTTATGTCAGTGATAGACTGAGGGAAGGCTGCATTGCTGGATTTTTGCCCAAAAACTACAGTTGGCCTTCCACATCTGAGATCATGCTGGAGGACCTAGGGATTCCTAGAAATGTGTTCACTCTGGTTTAAAAAACAGTGCATGGGGTGTTCTTTGTGGTTTTTTCTACTTTCAATGCTTTCTTGCACCCCTATAGTTCTAGAAAAAATCACTAGAAGTCTACTGTCATTTTTCACTGCTGGAGTTTCCAACCAATTTTCAGTATTCAAAGAGTATTGCAGGTTAAGAAAGTGCCTATATTCAATTTTTCTTAAGAATTGGGAGACTTTGGACTACAAAAATATGTGTAGCCCACTAGCCTCATTTTTCCCACCCCTGCTTAGATCTACAACAACATGAATTCTTTCTACAACAAAAAACTAACAGGATAGTCCTTTCAAGGCAATGAGTACTCATGGCTTTCTACCACCCACTGTGTTTTGCTCAAGGAAAAGACATTCAGTTTTACTCCAAGGAGACTATAGATCATTTTCCCATATGTTTGCTATCTCCTGCCTTTTTGCAGACTCCAAATAAGCTTTGATAAGTATTTGTTTCAACCATTGCTTTCTTTTGGGTGATAGTTGCCCCAAGGATAGTGTCTCCAATCTCAGCTGCTGCTCTCTAGTTCCTTTACTGTTACCATTAGCCTCCTGCTTACTTCTCTGACTAATGTCTTCATTACCTAATCACTGAGTTTTGGAGGAAAGTCTTCTCTGGGCAGACTTGCAATTGAGCCACAGTTCTTCCATTTTGTAATGTTGGATTTAAAGATGGACCAAGGGATGTTCATAGTTCATGATGGTATTATTAATGTTATTATTGCTACTGATTCAATAAATACATTTATTTTACTAGCCAAATGTCATGACAAACAGCTATAAAATATACAAAACATTCAAGGTAAAAAATACAAAAGACAGTAACCAAAGTTATTACCAAGCTCATATAAAGAATCAAAAAATTTCAAGTGATAGGTAAATTTCTAATATGAAAATCAAATTAATACTTTGAGTCTCCATAGTAGTTTCATCTAGCTCTCGCTCTCTGATCCTTTTGGCAGCCAAAGCAAAAGGGGTCATTTTATATGTTACATAATCATTGGAATCACTCAGAAAAAATACTGAACCAATTCTTCAAAAGACGTCCCATTTCCATTTGTCAGTGGGGTTTCAGAATTCTTTCTTTAGGATCACTATAAAAGGGACAATTTAACATATGATTGACTACAAATACATTCTATTTTCAAATGTCATATTAATATTATTGATTGTTGGTTTAGTACAATTTGAACCCAGACTTATCTTGACAGCTCGTTGGCTTTCATAATGTTTTTGTTTAGATACATTTTTCAACAAATTCTTGTGCTTTCCAGAAACATAAAACAGTGGAACAGCACTCAGAGAGATTCTGATCAACTACTTATGTGATTTATGGGGACAGTGGATTGCACCAGAACACAGGTGGGAATGTAACAGCAAAGAGGTTTAAGACATATAAGTACTAGTTGGTTTTAGTTTATTTAACATTTTTATCACATTTTAAAAACAGGTAAATTCATTACAGGCTGTAACACAAGAAAAAATGGAAAACTCAAAGGAGAAAGGGGGGTAACTATGCAAGACACTATATTATATTCATTAGTAGCTACATAACTATTGTTTTTAAAGCAGTTACAGGATGTCTTAAAGATATAGATGCCATTATCAAATCATTTAGTTTGATTATCAGACTATATCTTCACGTCACCTTGATACCTTCTACCCTTCTGTTTTCAAACAATTTTTTTTTTACATTGGTAAAAAGAAAATCAAGCAGCCAAACAAAAATAGCTTCTTTGGAAGATGTACAAGACTTAATTTGTGAAATGTCACGGATAAGCTCTGGATGCACAAAATTCCATTGCAAAACACACATCTACATGTGCTAACCCATCAGCTTGTGGGTTTTTTTTTTAAATTAAATCACTACAAAGCATTCTCTCTGGAACAAAAGAAAGAAGCTACCTCTTAAGGATCACCCTTTTAGCTGCACAACAACTGGGTTTTTGTTTATTGGTTTTACAGCTCAATTAAGAAGCACATTTTCTCTCTGTTTTAATTTCAAGTCAATTGCTTCTTGGACCAATTTTTCCATCTACATAAATGACCCTTTTATCATCACAGTCTAAACGAGCATGAACTAAACAAGCAAACATTAGCTCTCTCCCAGTGGATTCCTTTCCTTTCCTTTCCTTCTTTATGTCCAACACTGTTTTTGAAAAGGATTTCAGCCTAGATAAATAAAATTGGGGATATAAGTGGGGCCCCAATTTATTTTGAGCATTCCTTTTATACTCCAACTCCCATCACTTCCAGTAACTGGATGGCAATAGGGGCTCTTATCCAAAATATCTAAAAGATAGCAAGCTGGTAAAAGCCTAACTAAATTGCAATCCACACCAAGTGTCCTTCAACAGCTGAAAATGATGCTTTCCTAATTTTCAACCATCAAGTGCTCCTTAGTGGTGTTTTTCTTCAGGCTTTGTATCATAACACCATCTCACTTGTATAGGAGTACAGCCAGCCCTCCAGATTTATGAGTTTGACTTTTGTGGATTTGATTTAGTCATGGACTTTATTAGAATGTTATTTTTGGGAATCTCTAAGTCCTTCAATGGAATTCTATGATCATCGCAAAATCATGTGCAGGACCTAGAGATTCCTACAGAGGTGTCCTCTCCAGAAATAGTGGGCTTTTTATAGTTACAGTTTTTCCACATTCAGGGGTGTCCTGTTCTCCTAACCCCAAAGAATGTGGAAAGCTGACAGTACTGCAAAAGCAATGTTGCAGAACAAAAGGTAGAATTAATGCAAAGTGGTAAAGCAAGGCTGTGAGGAACTTTGAGACAAGAAGAAGCTAAGAAGGGTTACTAAGACTGTCTTTGTTTGCACAAGGCCAGTCCTACAGCATGAGTAAGGACAACTAATTTATCTTGAGATAACTGACAAATCACCCAAAGATGTCAAAATTTCTGCAGCTGCCCATCAAGATGAGTCTTGTGTGCTAGCTCTATGGTAAGAATGTTGATGTTTCTTTTTTCCCTCTCAGGATGACACTAAGCCTTTGCGAGAACCACTCACACACACATTCTTTACAACACATATATCATGTGACAGTGAGCCTAAGGGTCTCAAGCCTCTGCATAATGAACATCAAATCTTTGGGACCCAGATCACATTCTCATCTAGGAGACTGTGATTCATATGTTCTATTTTGATTCTCTCAACATGTCACTGAATACATTTTGTTATGAGAGTCACAACAGTCACAAATCCTCTTTAACAAGTGAGGTTAAAGACTTTTGGGAAGATCTACACTTTACCAAAAAATGAAAGCAGTTCTGCTAACTCTCATGTTCTCTCTTCCCCAGGAAGTCCAGTTCAACTGAGCTCATGTCCTGATGTGAATCCTAGCAACAGCATGCTATTATATTAAATGGAAATGGAATAATGCATTTTGCAATGGTGTCAGGACATAGGGGATATCAGGAACAGACAACTTTGGCCCTCCATATTTTGTTGGACCACAGCTCCCAGAATCTCTATGGTGAGGGATCACAGGAATTGCAGCTCAACAATACTTGGGGAGGCAGGAATTGTCCATTCTTGAATTCTTCAGACACATATAATTCTACCAAACTGACACCAGGCAGAGCCTTCTTTGGTAGATATTCTATACTGACTCAAATTAAGACACAACAAGATTGTGTTGTTTCCCTTGAGGATTTGTAGAGAAGTAATTGACAGGCATCATGATGTTTTGACTTGAACATTGGACTACGGATCTGTGGATATTCCCTGCTCGCCCAGTGAAATCTACTGTGATCTTTGGTGAGACACAAACTCTCAATCCCAGAAAATTCCATGATAAAATCATCATAAGTCAGAAAATACTTGAAGGCACACAATAATAACAAAAGATATGATTCTATTAATGCTCTTCTGTTATGTCATTTCAGCTTACAGCAAAATCACAGGCAGGGGCCCCCAGTCACGCAATGGGTTAAACTGCTGAGCTGTTGAACTTGCTGACTGAAAAGTCAGCAGTTAGAATCTGAGGAGCGGAGTGATCCCCAGCTGTTAGCCCCAGCTTCTGCCAACCTAGCAATTTGAATACATGCAAATGTGATCAATTTGTATCCCTCCAGTGGAAAAGTAACACCAGCCACATGACCTTGGAGGTGTCTACAGGCAATGCTGGCTCTTCAGCTTAGAAATGGAGACGAGCACCAACCCCCAGAGTCGGATATGAGTAGACTTAATGTCAGGGGGAAAACCTTTACCTTTACCTAAAATCACAGGGTTTGGGAGCTCAGAGTGACAAGCAGTCAGAAGGTTAAATCAGAACACACACAGATGTGAAGGCAAAATCAAAGGTCTTTATTCTTCCTGGCCAAAAAGAATATAAGCAGAGGTAGTGGTCAAAGTACTGTCATGCATCCCTGGGAAATACAGAGTTTATTTATTCATTTCGGCAGCCATTTGAAATACCGACTGGCTGAGAAATGGCCCAGCTAGGGTCTGGGTTCTCGTTGGCTGGGGATTCCCTCTGATGTCACTGCTGGTTGGTGTTCTCCAGTGGTGGGGAAAAACAGCTGTCATTCATTGATTCAAAGTCTTAGACCATTCATTGTTCCGCCCCCAAAAGGGGCGCGGACCCCAGGAATGTGGTGTGGCAACATGTAAATGAGTTCTTGATGGACTTAACAGTTCAGATTGGTATACAGAAAGGAGGGGGTCCATTAAAGACAGTGAGTATTTAAAAGTGATAAACAGTATAATAGGTGAAGCCTCCTGTGCAACTTGTGCACTGATCCTCATCAGTGGATATTGTGATCGAGGTGACCACCCCCCCCCC
This sequence comes from Anolis carolinensis, assembly GCF_035594765.1. NCBI lineage: Eukaryota > Metazoa > Chordata > Lepidosauria > Squamata > Anolidae > Anolis > Anolis carolinensis. The sequence continues at coordinate 193,504,401 of NC_085844.1, forward strand.
CCAGGACTTTGTAAAAGATAGTTCAAAAATCAAGACTTTATGTTCTATATTCCATATATTTATAGTAGAAGGTGATTGAGACTTTTTACTGGAGTTTACTGTGGTTTACTAAAACTCTCTGTACAAAAGGTGTTTGACCTTTTAGCCTGAGGCGAGAGATAACAACTTCATGAATTGTAAAATCATGCTGCTAAAACTCCACTTTTATGAATTTCCATGCTGGGTTCTCCAGATGTTATGAACTTCGTTCTTATCAAATATTTTCAATTGTTTATATCATTCATGATTCCCCTTTATGCAATGTAACTCACTTTTATGGATTCTCCCTTATTTCCATGAAATCTATCTATCTGCCTATATGTATTTGTACTCTTTGGGATCCCCGGAAAATATGTATTTTTCCCAGCATGGTTTATATTCCAACTTTATTTTATTTTTCATTTTATTTCATATAATTGTCAAATCATGAAATCAAATAGGAAATATTTTGAACTCAACCTGAACCCCAGAACTTATCCCATTTCCTATGACCCAGGCTTCCTTTCCCAAAAACAAAAGGATAATCTGCCACCGCTAAATCCAATCAAATTCAAATTGCATGGACAATATAGGGCTTGAGTCGCCGAATTCGGAGTTTGCTGACCTAAAGGTGATTCACCCCAAGGCAAACATTGTCATATCTCACCCAAAGGAAAAACCAGGACACCTCAGGAAGGCGCCCTGCAGAGCCTGTCAATATGGCTCATCACCACCCATCTTTGCTTCCATCTCTGACACCCCAAGGCATATCTAAAATCTGTATACGTGACAGAAACCCAGACACCCTTGATTGCTGCCATTAATAAATTAAGCACCCTTTAGAAATCGGTCTAGCAGGACTTAATCCGCTAGTTCCTGTCCCGTCACCTCATTGTTTCGATAACTCCCGCCTTCTCTTTCCTGATTGGCCCGAGTAGAGACAAAAGGCAGCTTCCTATTGGGCCAACGGAGCAAGGCGGGAAACGAAAGCCCGCCTCGTTCAACCTTCTAGCCTATCAACGATCAGATGGGCGGGGAAGCAGGGCGGGAAATTCAAAGGGTTGTCAGACTGAAATTTTGTATAAGTATGGCTTTATTTTGATTGTATGGTACCCTAGTAGACCGAATGATCGCTACTAGAGTCCTCTTCAGCTGAATTGCTCAATAAAGACTCCTTGGCGGATTTTCCTTCAACTTTGGCGGACCTTCTTCATTTCGGCTTCAGGTTGTATTGCGGCTCGTAATTCTCCTTTTGGCTTCGCCAAGGTCCGTTCTCTCAGGACCGGATCGGGTCTCTCCTTAAGGGCCCGATCCCCTAAAACGCGGTCGACAACAATATCAGTGAAAGCCAGGAAAACGTCTCAATGGCAGCAGAAAATATTTCAGTGAAATGGGAATTTATCAACGGGAAGAGATTTCAGTCAAGAGTGTTAGTGAGGACCTCATCTATGGGAGTGGGGAGCACAGTGAGTGTGTGCATTAGGGTAGGCACCTCTTCCTCTCACCCCCGTCCCATTGTGATGAGATTAGATACATGCATTCAGGTGTGGCAAGACAGACATTCCAGGCTACAGCTTCAGGAATAAGGGGAAGACGTAGCTTGTTTGGCTTTTTTAGTGTTGTAGAACCTAGAAAGACAATCTGCTGGCATTGCAAAATTGCAGGGGGGGAATATTAAATAGAAATTTATGAATGAATCCCCAGGAGTTATGAATGGATGCCAGGGAGCAAAGCAGACTCTGGAAATTCATGAATGTGAAAACTTATGAATAGGCTTATCACATCTCTTATTGTATCAAGAATATTGGGGGTGCTTAGCCACTTCCTTATAGGCTGACTTCCCCAAAGTGATATGTTTAGTAATGAGATTATGCAAATCATCTCTGGTGTGTAGCCAGTCTGCTTCCCATGGCAATTTTTGATGAACAAAGAAAAATATGAGGCAGAGGAAGCAGCCTGCTGGGCATTGCAAGGTTATGGCTTTGCTACTTGATGGAGACTCATATAATTTTCATGTTTGGTGGAATACGATTTCTCAATAACAATACCCCCTGCCAAGAGCTTTTGGCTCTCACAAGTAAGGGTAGCCATTGCCACAAGCTTGAGTTTTGATCACTTTTATATCATGTTGACCCAGGCCCCATTCACACAGTCCCTTTATCTCAGGAACTCCTGGTTCAAAATAGAGGGTGGCTAAATGATATCCCTTGAAAACATGGGAGGAATCACTACAAAGCGCTAAAAACATAAGATTTTCAGTTGCTGGAATATCCTGGTTCTGGACGGAAAATGCAGATGTTTTAATTTCTGTATGTCATCAGAAAATATGTGATTTTTTATGTTTACTTGTTCCTGGGTTATAAATGTCAGTTCCTAATTGGTTGTATCCTTAAAACATGTCAACAGTTGATTAAAGGGCGAAAACATTATCCTGGCAAGAGAAACTTCATCCTCCACATACTTAATGAAGTTTGGGACACACAAACAAAGGTTTTGCCATGTAATCATCTTTCCCCATGTTTTTATGATAAAAGCAATGAGGAACAGACATGTATAACCCAGGAACATCACCCTGTTATTCCCAGACATAAGTACACAACCAAAACTGTCTGGACAGGTGATCATGCAGCCTCTGAATGATAATAATAATGATGCTTGAAAGTGTCAGCTCCTGTTTAATAGGGTTGTCCTGCCTTTGAAAGTAGTGGTCCTACTCCACAAACTTTGTTTTTGTGCCATGAACTTCATTAAATGTGTGGAGGACAAAGTTTCTCTTGCCAGGACAAAGCTTTCACCCTCTAGTCAACTTTCACCAGGAACAGGTATGTATGACTCAGGAACAAAACTTGTACAAACAATGTGCATATTTGCATCTGCAGATTTAATTTTTTTTAAAAAAAAATTGACATCCGGAGGTGACCATTTTGCGGGCTTCAAAATCCTGTAACAAAGCAGTAAGTCTGGACTTGCAGGCAGAAATCCCAGGACCAACAGGTCTGTATGCAGACCTGCTCTCAGGTCGCGGGTTTCTTTGCTCCTCATGGAAAACCTGCAATTTGGTGCTGTTTGCAAGCACCCTCAAGATATTCTGCTGTCTGAGGCCCCAAACAAGATTTTTCATACATCTATTCCATGAACAAAACTTGGGTAGATTGGCAGTTCAACTCTATATTGTGACTGTGGGATAGTGTCCCCAGGTCAGTTTAGGAGGGGTAGGATGTATGGCGTACAATTCTGTCTTCCTCCAAGATTGAAGAGAAGTCAAAGAGCTCAGAAAAAACAGCTATGGGGTCTACTGCTGTTCTCCAGCATCTGCTGCCTATGGTGGCTTCCTCCCTCACTTAATGATAGGGCTGATTCCCCTTCTGTATCACACACAAAGACTCTAGAGTCATCACAAAGGTTCTGCCTATTTAAGGCTTCAACTTGAAGTTTATATCTGTCCTTCACCCCTGTAGCACTGGACGTTTTTCACTTAAAAATTAGAGGACCAACTGAGTTTGATTACAATTAAAACCTTCAAAAGGCATTTAAAAGCAAATATGTTAGTGCATCTCCTCCTCCTTTTCTACTTCTTGCATATCTTCCCACTTGCTCCCCATCCATTCCCCAATGAAGCAAGCATACTCAATCTTTTTTGTCTCAGCAAATGGCTTTTAAGTTCCTCTCGTTCTCTCTAATTTATATTATTTTAATTATTGAATAGCCCTCTCATTCATCGCCTGGAACATTAACGCATTTTTAAAAGGAACCTAAGAAAATCAAACTCCATCAGTGATCTGTTTTTCTGTCTCAGCTAACAGCCTCCAGCTCTCCCAGGAGACCCTGAGTTTTGCTGTTGCTTGCCGGTTAGAGAGATTTGCAAGAGGGGGGGAAATCATGGGGGGGGGGCACCCTGAATTTGAAGATGCCAGAGAAAGAAACAGATAGCATTTGCTAATGCTGAAATTGTGCACCTTGGGCAGAGAACACGCTTGTGCTTTGTGGATATTACGTTGCAGCTGCTCCAGCATTTGCATTATATTTGCATTTATCTATACTCTTCCCTGTATCTGTGTAGCTGCTAAGGGGTTTTTTGTTCAAACAAACTTTCTAGCCTAAGGAAGGTCTTATGTATAAATAGATACTCAGCAGGAAAATATGGTAATTGTAAAGTCCTCTTGGCTTCAATAGGGTGGAGACAAAAACAAAGAATTTTGACAGCAAATATATATATTTTTAAAAAATAGCATTTGGGTCTAAAAAGACACTCTGTCATTTCTGAATTCTGATCTGACACCCATCATGTTATCAATGAACCTGTCTGAAAGTCACATCAATGAGCATTCCCCCATTATCTTCATATTCACATCATTCAAGCCTTTCCAATCTCCTGACAGTCTTACTTTTCATACCCAAACCACCTGCACTGTCAGTGTTTTCCATCATTTTAAAACTATTTTGCATCAAGCCATTGTCATTCTTAAAAATATTTGAACGAACCTATCACCACTGAGTGCCAATTGGCTGTGCTGACTGGGAATGATGGGGAATGTTGTCTTATCTAACATATCTAGAAGACACCAGCTTGGGGAAAGGCTAAATTAAACTTGTAATTCTGTGCAAATGAGTATGAGAATGAATATGTGAACAATTATTTATGCAGCCTTAAAACATGGGTTGAGTTTTTTTTTATCCAAGACTCAGTTCTTCGTGTATGTATTCACTGAGCAACACTAAATCACCTTTACATGACTGGTATTCTATTAGCTCCCTTTCAGTTCTTTGGCATATTGTCCCTGATTTACCGATTGGTTACAACATAGAAAATGATGTTGTTTTGCAATTTCGTATCTGAGTTTCTTCAGAACTCTAGGATGAATATCAGATGCTCCTGGTGACTTATTACTGTTCATTTTATCAATTTGCTCTAAAACCTGACACATCAATTTGTGGCAATTCTTTAGATTTATCACTTCAAAAGAATAGCTCAGGTGTGTTTCTCCCAAATGCCTTTTGCAGCAAAATCTGAAGCAAAAAATTCATTTACTTTCTCCGCAGTGTTCCTATCTTCATTGAGTGCACATTTTACTCCCTGATGGTCACAGCTACAACTGCTCTCCTGCAGCTTTCTTGCTTCTAATGTACTTTTTCAAGAATCTATCATTTTTGTTATATCATATTATGTCCTACATATTCCCTCCTGATCAGAATTATATTAAAATCTCACATTTAGTTCGCAAATGTTTGTGCTCCATGCTGTTCTCCTGAGCTCAGCATAATATTTTATTCTACATTTCATAGCTTTATTCTACTCTTTAGCCATGCTGGCATTATGGGTGGAATGCCTGCGCCAATGAATGGTATATTACTTAATGATATTTATATGACACACAACCCTATTTTATATAGGATCAGACATGCTTTGGCTTGCATTTATGATCACCACCACATTTTTAAAATAAAGTTTCTTTTCTATTATCATTATGGCTGTTTAACAACATTTTCACCAGAATTTGCAGCTGTTTTAAGATATTGGTGGAGCCCCTGATGGTGCAGCAGATTAAACCACTGAGCTGCTGAACTTGCTGACCAAAAGGTTGGCAGTTCAAATCCGGGGAGCAGGGGAGTCCCCGCTGTTACCCCCAGCTTCTGCCAACCTTTCAGTTCAAAAACATGCAAATGTGAGTAGATCAATAGGTACCACTCTGGTGGGAAGGTAATGGTGCTTCATGCAGTCATGCTGGCCACATGACCTTGGAGGTGTCTATGAACAATGTCGGCTTTTCAGCTTAGAAATGGAGATGAGCACCACCTCCCAGAGTTGGACACGACTAGACATAACGTCAAGGGAAAACCTTTACCTTTACCTTTAAGATATCTGTGGATTCTGATTTAGAGAGTAGTCTTGGTAGAATGAACATTCATAAAACATGTATATTATAAGAACATAAGAGGAGCAAACTGGAACAGACTGCCCATTGTACAAGGAAATCTGAAACTGATCTTTTTTCAAAGAATGTGCCACATAATAAAGCACAAATCCTTCCGTCTTTCAAATCACAACTTCTCATTTAACTACAAAATCACCCTGCCTCGGATCCAGAGATGGATTGCCTGAGCCAGCAGTTCACTTTTCAGAATGTTGGTTCTTTTGGTCTTGCTTGTCTAAATACAGCAAATTTGGACAACTCATTCATAGATAAAGGGATGTTATAGCACCTTTGAGACTGAGATAAAGAAGCTGGTAGCATAAACTTTCATCTGATTTATGGAGTGAAGTGCCTAGGAAAATAACTTTATAGCTATGACTAAACAGGTTGGATAAATAGCAATAGAAATGCAAAACCTGTGGGTATAGTGATGAGATGATCACTACCTTTTCCACAATGGTCGTTGGGGGACACAGGCAGGAAAGAAGATGTTTCCTAATGCCAATGTGAGTAAATAACCATATGAATATTAGAGCGAGTTGTTCTAATATACTGTGATGCTGTCTGGGAACCAGAAAGGAGATTGATACACTGGCCAAAAAAGCTTTCCTGGGGCTGCACTACTAACTGGTTTTATAACACTGCATACCAATCCAGATGAACATGGCTATGACTCTGGACTGATAAAAGCAAGGAAGTTGCCATTGATATAATCAAACATGATCTATCGTTCAGTCAGTTCTTCCTCCACTGGTAATGGGTCATAATCTGCATTAGGGGCCTGTACCTCCAGCTTCAGCCAAGTTTCCTTTTCTGTTTGACAACCCAGTGCTCACACCTTGTATATATCTCTTGAAATCAGTTGTTCTTGTGTTTGCTTTTGTTTCCCATTGCATTGTTTTATATGTCTTAAATAATTTCCTTCAATTCCTGCAAAGATACTACTCTTCTGAACCAGCTGATATTCAAGAATCAGCTCTTGAGAAAAATGAGGTGTCATGTAGTACGAATGTTAGTGTTGGTTGCTTACAAACACAGAACATTGCTATACACCAGCCATTAGGTCATCTTGGGCTCTCTGTATTTCAAGGAGCACATCTTCCTAAATGTACCTGGCCAAGGACTGAGCTCTGAATAAGAGACTCTCTTTGAGTCCCACCAGTGGGGACAATACAATGTGGGAGGGCATGGGAAACGGCCTTCTCAGCTATGATACTCCAGCACTGGAATTCCTTTCCCTTGGAAATTCAATTGGCACCAATTGTGTTTTCTCTTTAATGCTAAGTGAAAACATGCTTTTTTCCTTTGAGGCCTAATTTACTTTGAAATGTGCAGATACATAGTTATAAATCATTCTAGTCTTTTCAGCTATTTTAACTCATTAGCTTATTTGATATGCTTTTATCTTTTTAAACTATTTTCTTGTTTTAAGCTGCTCATATTCTTCATTTAAATTGTTCATATTGTTTTATTGTGTGCTGTGCTGAAATCCCATGATAAAGGGTGGTATATACATTTTTCAAAAATAAAATAAAATAAGCAAAGTATGGATAGCAGCTGTCTAGGGTTTCTATCAGGAACAAAACTTTTCTCAAAAATATCAATCTAAAGTTAAACGAAGAAGGAGCCAATTTCATGTTTCTTGCAATGGTGATCCAGAAAATCAAGAAGACATTTACTCTTTCTTTCTTTCTTTCTTTCTTTCTTTCTTTCTTTCTTTCTTTCTTTCTTTCTTTCTTTTTGACAATTTGGTTGTAAACAATGGAGAACACACAGGATCTCTAATGAAGATCCTAAGTTATGGGCAAATTCATATGGAAATTTAAGTGGAGATATCACAGATTATATCTGCGCCCAAGATGGCGCAGCGGATTAAACCGCTGAGCTGCTGAACTTGCTGATCGAAAGGTCGGCGGTTCAAATCCAGGGAGCAGGGTGAACTCATACTGTTAGCCCCATCTTCTGCCAACCTAGCAGTTTGAAAACATTCAAATGTGAGTAGATCAATAGGTAGCGCTTTGGCAGGAAGGTAAGCACACTCCATGAAGTGATTCTGGCCACATGACCTTGGAGGTGTCTATGGATAACGCCGGCTCTTTGGCTTAGAAATGGAGTTGAGTACCAACCTCCAGAGTCTGACATGACTAGACTTAATGTCAGGGGAAAACCTTTACTTTTAACCTATCACAGATGAAACCCAGAGTCTGTTCATTGGAAAGAATGTGCTCTCCCACTAAACTATTTAACTTAGCTTCCTGGAAGAAGAAAAAAGCCATGAGAACCAACATGGTGTAGAAGTTTAAATGTAGGCTTAGGACTCCTGGACACTCAAGATTGCTACTCAGTCATGAAAATCCACTCTGTTCACCTTCAGCAAGTCACACTTTCAGAGCAAATCTTAGCTTCAGAAAGGCAATGGCAAACCTCCTCTGGACAAATCTTGACAAGAAAACCTGTGGTAACATTTGCCTTACAGTACCATGAATGATGTGAAAGCCCACAATAGCAACAAAGCAGTCACAGTCTCTATTCGTCTGTCAACTGTTTCTTCTCTCCTTGTTGGCAGTCAGACTCTTGCTGTAGGAAACACTATATAATTTTTTGTCTGTGTCTTACAAAGGCAAAATTAAGACAGGATGTATGGGAAAAGTGAAGTATGATGCAATACCCAACTACCCAATGGTCACTGATGTGAATATACAGAAGTTCAGCAACCATGGCAGGAGGTAAGGAACTTATGACCCTGTAGACATTGTTGAATCCCATCAACTCCAATTTACAGGAAGAGGAAGCTTTCCACCTTTGGAATATGAAAGCGACATTACCTTAGCTCCCCCACCCCTTTGAAAAAAATTCCTCACATTATTTTCTGCCATGCATAGCCATCAGTTTTTCTTTGCATTGATGAAGCTCCCATTTAGCAATGTAGAAAAGAGACTGAGATGCCACTTAATAGGCATGTTTTGAGCATTCATTAATTCATGCTACTTTGAAATGAAGGCCACGTAAGCACTTCTTGTGGGTTTGATACCCAAAGTTGCATCCATCAATCCTACTTTATTCATATTTATTTGACGAGCAGAACTGCATCCCATGACACATGACAGCTGCAGACTGAAAGCCTTAGAAACCAGCACCCAATTAACATCCATAAAACAAATTTCAGTTTAACAATGGGGTCCGTACCATGTCTGCTATGTTAGGTAGCTGCCTCTGTTCTGAATGATAAACGTGTCAAGCTATAGCAATCATTCAGCCATTAGGAAAGGAGAGTGGATGTGATTCCACACTTTTTAGTATATAAACCACAGCCCCATTACCCAATCATCTATAATAACTGGTGTCAGAATGATATATATTAATATGGTTTCACATACTATCAGTTAACTGTTAGAAAACAGATAATTGAGAGCATTAGGTTATACATGACATCTATGCAGAGGCTTCTGAGAAGATCTTAACATTAACATGGAAGTGAAAAATGGTGGAGATTTATCATCAGGCTGCATATTCAGAGAGAAAATGTTGTTGCTCTGCATTAATGGCTAATCCAGCTAGAAAATGCCATGATCCCACTTGTTGTTGAGTGTCCCAAACTCCACCCCTAATAAAAGAGAGACCAAGGACCTTGTCACATGGCCAGTGGCCACCGTCAGCAGCATTCCTCTTAAGGGCGAGGCATGGAGTCCTCATCTTGCTTCGCCTTGCTGGTTGGCAGAACAATCACATGAAGTGAGGAGCATGCGTTGTGTGCATGGCTTTCCCCAATGGAGCTGGTATGGATCTGGTGACCCGGGAAGCCTCCCGTGTTGCCAGCTCCATGGGGGAAGCCACACATACTATGTGTGCTCCTCGCTTCCCTCCATGTGATTTCTCTGCCGGCTGACAAGGCAAAACAAGGACTGCATGCTTCACCCTTAAGAGTAGCACCACCGCCGGCTGTGTGATGAGGTCCTTAGTTCGGGCCTCATGGGAAGTATGATTTTCCAAGGACGGAGGGCCAAATGAATGACAATGGCTACTCTCCCTACAACCTCCCTCGAGTCGTCCAGGACCAGCAGCAACCCATATTCCATAGCCCCCAAACTTCCACACACATGCACACACACTCAGCTCACCTGTTCAACCTGAGCCAGTCCACAGCAGCAAACCTCCAGAGCTTTGCTGAAGATAGCCTCATAGTTTCTCTCTCTCTCTTCCTCTCAAAGAAGCTAAAATCCAAACAGCTACAACGTAGCAAAAGCACCTCTACTTCCAGACCCTCTGCTACAATGTATCTTTCTATATTTCTTTTTAATTTTCTCTTTTTCCTATGTGAATATGCGTATGAGGGCAGGGATATGAGTTAAACAAACAAGGCAAATAAACTTTCCCACCTTATAACCAGCAATGGTGAGACCACCTCTCTTCACCCCTCTTTCCCTCTAAAAGCCTATACCAAAAACACCACATGAACTATCTTTCATATTTTGATATTATTGTTATTAACTCTGTGAAATAGAAGGCAAATGTACATGAACTCATGAACTGCAATAACCTCTTGAGCAATTCCAGATACCCCTTCCACACCCTGTGTGAGAATCAGAGATGAGACATAATCTTTGAAAGAAAGAATCTTCCTGAATAAAAGCGGGAGGCCATTCGACTGCCACCCAAACTTCCCTTTTGGGGTTCTCGGCTACAAGTCAAACGTCCAGGAGGAAACTTTGATTGCAGTCCCATCACCAATAGACATCTCTGGGAGTCTTTCTTCATCTTCCCAGCATGGGAAGATAGCTGGAAAAACAACTCTCATTGTCTTCTTCTCCAGGACCCAGTATCTGCATAATCCTGTCAAATCATCTTCTGGACTTTTCTTTGTCTCCAACATCCCTTACACACATTGCTACACACCCAGACCTCTCCACCCCTGGACCACCTCCTGCAGCCCATTTGAAGCTCCTGGGCTTCTCTGCCCAGCCGGGAGGAGATCCCTGGCAGCATCATCACCACCTCCACCAACCTGATTCCAGCCAAAAAATGTGCACATTCACATGACTGTGTATCACGCAGTCATGGAAATCATGTGGCTACCTTCGTATATCATGCTGTGGACTGCTCTAGCCCATATGCACATTTTAAAAGCCCAAAACAGCTGATGAGGGCTGTCAAAAATGGAGCCACAGACAAGCATGTGGCTAAATAGAAGCACAAATGGAAATAAATGACAATTAGAACTCTCTGCAACAATTTCTTTTTTCTGAAATTTATGATATGAAACAGAGCTTGAATTTTCAGTTGGGTGAGGTGAGAGAATAAGAAATTTGCTTGTGTGTATATTGAGATGTTCGCCATGAGCACATATACAATCCAGTGCATCTCAGAGAGAATTTTTAAAAAGTTTCCACCAGATGTTCCCATCTATCTTGGAGATTGGTAAAATCCGTTACAAAGGAAGATGTCAGGATGGTGAGGAACCATTTCCCTGAACTGACAGATCCGTGCCTGGACTTGCTGTCAGGTCCTGCGATTTTTAAACCCACTTATTTAATCTGAATTTTGACACAGTCTGCAAGTGCCCTCAGTCTTATTGCCCTGCTTCATTTGGCATAGCCGTCGCAAACCAACACTGACCTAAACAGGCCTATTATAACAATGGTGCAATCTATCATGTCATTTGGAAATATTTCATATGTATTTGCACTCTCTCCCACAAAGGGTCACAGACTTTACAAAGTATCCCCATCTGTCAAACAATCCCAAGAAGACAATGAAAAGGAATGTTTTATTCAGCAGGTCCAATGACCTTCACAGAATTAATGCATTTCTAAGAGTTGAGTCAATGAAAACTCTACTGCCCAAGAGAACGCTTTCAAATGCTCTAAGCAATTCCCTGCATAAGTGTCTTCTGGATTTATCCTGTTTGCAGCCTCTTTGAGCTTTGTATGTATTCATTCAGAAAAGAAATACCAAAATAGTTGTTGGTAATTCCAGACTTGCACAGAGAAAGACTGCCTAGCCCAGAGAGGATACATAAAGGCATCCTGTATTCAAGATTGTGTTGTTTCTACTCACAAGCATCTTTTGTAAAATATGTCAGGTTACTGCTTTCTCCTAAATCCAGCTTTTAGAAGAAAAGAAAAAAGAGATGCTTGCATTTTATATGTGGAAATGCTTGTGGACTTTGGCAAATTCTTCAAAATTGATCTGAAACAAGGTCCCCCATTAAAACTCAATTGCCGCAGCCACGCCCAAAATAACAAGGATAATGTTATATTCACCTGTAATACAGATGCTAATTCTGAGAAGCTGGTTCAAAAGAAATAATTCAAACAGATGGGAAACCTTATTCAGTTTTAACATGGGTGATTCAACTCAGAGGGCCAAGCATTAAGCAATAACATCATAGGTGTGAATGGACAAATATGTCCCTTCCCTGTGCCACAGTGTGCGAATAAGCACAACATTTTGTTTTAGGTGCCACTTAAAGTTGGACTCTAGTCTAACAAACTACAACATGGCCATTATTTATTGACAATACATATGCATTAAGCTTTCACTCAAAGAAAACATCTTGAACTTTTGAATATACTGTACCATCAGAAGGGGGTCATGCTATAGATCACCTAGAAGATCTATAGGAAATTTAGTAAAATGCCAAGTTTTTACATTTGTTTGTGGGGGTTTTTTAAAACATTACTAGCTTGGAGACCTAGCAATGACTGGGTGATTGGAAAAGGGCATTTGTCGGCTGGGCTATTTGTCAGCTGGGTTCAGTGCTTTCTGGATGGACATAAACTACAACTCCCATATGCAAAGGACAGTCACCCCTCCCCCCCCAAACCCTGCCAATATTCACAGTCGATCATGTTGGGTCTGTGTGCCAAGTTTGGTCGAGATCCAACATCAGCCGGGTTAAGTGCTCTTTGGATAAGGGTGAACTATAATTCTCAAAATCAAGGTCTATTCCCACAATTCCCTGCAGTATATTCAGTTGGTCATGGGGGTTCTGTGTACCAAGTTAGCTCTAGGTCCATCATCGATGGGGTTCAGAGTGCTCTTAGATTGCAGGTGAACTATACATCCCTACAACTCCTATAAATCATGGTGAATTCTCCCCAAACTTCTCTCTCTAGTATGTTCAGTTGCTGATCAATTCCTTTGTTTGCTGTATGCCATAGAAAAGACTAGGAAAGGGATAAGGGGGGCAGTGGGTGGAGTCATGCAAATACCACAACAATGAAGAGAGTAAGGAACACTGGGATGTTTTTGGTGGAGGAAAAACAGAAAATCTAGGAGGAAATTGTCCCCTATGAAAGCTTTCACTTGGGTGGAATCATAGAATCATAGAATCATAGAATAGTAGAGTTGGAAGAGACCTCATGGGCCATCCAGTCCAACCCCCTGCCAAGAAGCAGGAAATCGCATTCAAAGCACCCCCGACAGATGGCCATCCAGCCTCTGCTTAAAAGCTTCCAAGGAAGGAGCCTCCACCACAGCCCGGGGGAGAGAGTTCCACTGTCGAACAGCCCTCACAGTGAGGAAGTTCTTCCTGATGTTCAGGTGGAATCTCCTTTCCTGTAGTTTGAAGCCATTGTTTCATGTCCTAGTCTGCAGGGCAGCAGAAAACAAGCTTGCTCCCTCCTCCCTATGACTTCACGTATTTGTACATGGCTATCATGTCTCCTCTCAGCCTGCTCTTCTGCAGGCTAAACATGCCAAGCTCTTTAAGCCGCTCCTCATAGGGCTTGTTCTCCAGACCCTTAATCATTTTAGTCGCCCTCCTTTGGACGCTTTCCAGCTTGTCAACATCTCCCTTCAACTGTGGTGCCCAAAATTGGACACAGTATTCCATGTGTGGTCTGACCAAGGCAGAATAGAGGGGGAGCATGACTTCCCTGAATCTAGACGCTATTCCCCTATTTATGCAGGCCAGAATCCCGTTGGCTTTTTTAGCTGCCGCATCACATTATTGGCTCATGTTTAACTTGTTGTCCACGAGGACTCCAGGGTCTTTTTCGCACACACTGCTGTCAAGCCAGTCGTCCCCCATTCTGTATCTTTGATTTCCATTTTTTTCTGCCGAAGTGAAGTATCTTGCATTTGTCCCTGTTGAACTTCATTTTGTTAGTTTCGGCCCATCTCTCTAGTCTGTCAAGATCGTTTTGAATTCTGCTCCTGTCTTCTGGAGTGTTAGCTATCCCTCCCAGTTTTGTGTCATCTGCAAACTTGATGATCGTGCCTTCTAACCCTTCGTCTAAGTCGTTAATAAAGATGTTGAACAGAACTGGGCCCAGGACGGAGCCTGCGGCACTCCACTTGTCACTTCTTTCCATGATGAAGACGACGCATTGGTGAGCACCCTTTGGGTTCGTTCGCTTAGCCAATTACAGATCCAACCGTAGTTTTGTCTAGCCCAGATCAGATTAGATCAGATTAGTCTGGCATGACTTGTTTTTGGTAAATCCGTGTTGACTATTAGCAATGACCGCATTTGTTTCTAAGTGTTCGCAGACCACTTCCTTAATGATCTTTTCCAGAATCTTGCCTGGTATCGATGTGAGGCTGACCGGACGATAATTGTTTGGGTCGTTCTTTTTTCCCTTCTTGAAGATAGGGACCACATTCACCCTCCTCCAATCTTCCGGGACTTCTCCTGTTCTCCAAGAACTCTCGAAGATAATTGCCAGTGGTTCTGAAATAACTTCCACTAGTTCCTTCAATACTCTTGGATGTAGCTGATCTGGCCCTGGGGAATTGAATTCGTTTAGAGTGGCCAGGTGTTCCTGGACAACTTGTTTCCCTATTTGGGGTTGGATTTCCCCCAGTCCTTCGTCCATTTCATGTTGCTGAGGTTGAAGATGGCTTTGTGAGAAGACCGAGGCAAAGAAGGCATTAAGCAGTTCTGCCTTTTCCCTGTCCCCTGTCGCCATCACCCCATCTTCTCCTTGCAGTGGCCCTGTCGCCTCCCTTTTCTTCCTTTTTCTACCAACGTAAGCAAAAAAGCCTTTTTTGTTGTTTTTTATGTCCCTGGCAAGCCTGAGCTCATTTTGCGCTTTAGCCTTGCGAACCTTTTCCCTACAGGTGTTGGCTATACGTTTGAATTCTTCTTTGGTGATTTCTCCCCTTTTCCACTTCTTGTGCATGTCACTTTTGAGCTTTAGCTCAGTTAGAAGTTCTTTGGACATCCATTCTGGCTTCTTTGCACTTGTCTTATTTTTCTTCTTTGTTGGCACTGTTTCCATTTGAGTATTTCACTTTTTAAAAACTCCCATCCATCCTTAACTTCCTTGTTTTTTAATATCGGCATCCATGGAATGCCGCTCAGTAATTCCTTCATTTTTTGGAAGTCAGCTCTCTTAAAGTCCAGAATGCGTGTTTGACTTGTCTTAGTTTCAGCATTCCTTTATATTGCAAACTCCAGGAGGACATGGTCACTTGCCCCTAAGGATCCAACCACTTCAACTGTATTGATCAGGTCTTCCACATTTGTTAAGATTAGATGAAGAGTTGCTGATCCTCTTGTTGCCTCTTCTACCTTCTGGACCATAAAATTGTCTGCAAGGCAAGTGAGGAATTTGTTGGACTTTGTACTCTTGGCTGAGTTTGTTTTCCAGCAGATATCGGGATAATTGAAATCACCCATGACTACTATATCTCTTCTTTGTGCCTGTTTGGTCAGCTGTTGACAGAAGGCTTCATCAAGTCCTTCATCCTGACTCGGAGGTCTGTAGTAGACACCCACGACAAGATCTTTTTGAGTCCCGGTTCCCTTGATTCTTATCCAGATGCTTTCAAGCTGGTTTCCCGGATTACAGTCTTGCATTTCTTCTGCAATGTAACTGGTTTTGACATATAAAGCTACTCCCGCTCCTCTCCCCTTTGTTCTATTTCTGTGAAAGAGGTTATAGCCTTCAATGGTTAAATTCCAGTGATGGGAGTCATCCCACCAGGTTTCAGTGATGCCTATGACATCATATGTGTGGTGCTGTGCTAAGAGTTGGAGTTCGTCTTGCTTATTTCCCATGCTCTGAGCATTAGTGTAAAGACATGTAAGCCCCTGTGACCTCCCCTCGAGCTGTTTATTTGGGATTATTATGCTCTCTGTACTTGGTCCTTGCTGTGTTTGTGCAGCCCTCCGTTTAGCCTTTTGGCGGTTCCCTGTGGCCGTGGGTAATATAGTGTTCGCCAGGCTGTTGTTCCCCTCCCCCAGTGGATCTAGTTTAAAGTGCGCCTGATGAGGTTTGTGAGTCTGTGTGCAAAAAGATGTTTTCCTGCTTGTGTGAGATGCACCCCATCGCTTGCCAGTAGGCCATCCTCCTGGAAGAGTAGACCATGGTCAAGGAAGCCAAAATGCTACTCTTGGCACCATTTTCTGAGCCAGTTATTGACCTGTACTATTTTTCCGGCCCTTGTAGAGCCGTGTCCTACAACGGGGAGGAGGGATGAAAAGATCACATGTACATTATACAGTTTTAGCTTTGTTCCCAGAGCTCGAAAATCATTTGTGATCTTTTGAAAAGTATGCCTAGTGGTGTCATTGGTACCTGCATGAATCAACATAAGGTGGGGAGGGTGATGGGGCTTTAGGAGCCTGCTGAGCCTCTGAGTGATATGGTGTATTTTTGCCCCCGGGAGGCAGCATGTTTCTCGAGCCATCCCATCCGGTCTGGAAATGATGGCTTCCGTTCCTCTAAGGAGGGAGTCACCTACTACCAAGACCTGTTTCCTTTGAGGATTGACAGGGTCCCTTTTGTGCAAGACAGTGTGTATGTCCCCTGAAGAGTGTTCCAGTTGAAGTGAATCGTGTGGGTGTAAAGTGTTGCCCTCCTCCTCGACATCCCCGGAGGATTCATCAATGACAATCCATTGAGATGCGTCCAAGAGCCCATCACTCTCCCAAGGGTGTTCCTGCTGTGTCTGGTCTACGATTGGGGATGGAGCATTTGCATGGTTACATAAGTGTGAATGTGGTGATGCACTGTCCCCATCAGGGCTATCCCCTGCACATTGATCAAGAGTGGCCCACTGAGTGGTATCTAAGTAACTGTGGTCCTCCACAAGATGTGTTTCCTGATTGTATGTTAGTGGTGTAAGAATTTGGAATCTGTTGTGTAATTCCAACTGAGCAGAGGAGTTCTGCGGAGGCTGCCTGGTCCTGTGTCTCTTTCTATGGGTGACATCCTTCCAAGCCTGTGGGTTGTCTACCTTTGAGTTGATCTCCCCATAAAGTTCTTGATCATGGTGGTGTTGGTGTGATGCAGGTCCAAGAACAGCTCAAGTGCCTGAATGTCCTTAAGGATCTTAATGTGGGCCTCGAGTTGTTGGATCCTCTGCTCCATCAGAGTCATCTGTTTACACTTGGTGCAGGTGTAGTTGTGTAGCTGTTATGCAAAGAAGGTGAACATGCCGCAACTTGTGCATGTGGTGGCAAGTATTTGCTGTTGATCCATCTCTTGGTGAGTGAAGTGACCGAGGAGGATTGTGTGTGTTATGGGCAGAATGCTATCCACCTTCCTGTGTGTGTATTTTTAAAGTTGTTTTGTTTATTGTATATACTGTAAGAATGTGTTTTACTGTAGTGGTGGGTAGGCCTTACCTAAACCAAGGAGCGAGCTGCTTTCCTGCTTCCTCTCCTCACCTCTGCGTGAACTCTGGCTCAGAAAGCTTCAACAGGAAGCCAGCACTTTCAATAACAATAGCCTTGCCTCACCTTCCAAACAATGGCAGAGCAGCAAGCCTTAATTACAGCTAGCCCACACTCAAGAATCAGCCCAGACTCAGGTTTTTAAAGGTAAAGAGTCCAACAAACACAGGTTTTTAAGGCTTTTAAGGCTATCTAAGAAAAGAGTAGGCAATCTAAGAAAAGAGTGCACACTCTCAGGTTTTTAAGGAAATCTTAGAAGGCAGTATGATGTTTGTGGAGGACATTGGTAGGGATCTTAGGCATGTTCATGGTGCTTACTAAGGTAAAGGTTTTCCCCTGACATTAAGTCCAGTCGTGACCAACTCTGAGGGTTGGTGCTCATCTTCATTTCTAAGCTGAAGAACCAGCGTTGTTTGTAGACACCTCCAAGGTCATGTGGCCGGCATGACTGCATGGAGCACTATTACCTTCCTGCCGGAGCGGTACCTATTGATCTACTCACATTTGCATGTTTTCAAACTGCTAGGTTGGCATAAGCTGGGACTAACAGTGGGAGTTCACCCTGCTCCCCAGATTCAAACCGCTGACCTTTCAGTCAGCAAGCTCAGCAGCTCAGAAGTTTCCCTGCTGCACCACCGGGGGCTCCAAATAAATAACCTCGTAGATAAAATTATGGCTTCCTCTTAGAAAATGTGGAGAATTTTATCATGTTTTAAAAATGGCTCCATCCTAAAAATGTACCTTACTTTCTGTGCCGTCCTGAAGCCCACAGCAATGCTCATATGTCATTTTGTAGGTTTTCATCAGACCCCAACCTGTTTCATTTATAAGGTAAATTGGCTCCCAGGATAGGATATCTACAATAAAGCATCCATATGGAAAGTGCAGCTGAAGACAGATTAGAAAAGAAACTGTCAAACTGTCCTATACCAGCCACTCCATTCTTTGTAAAACCACAAGAGGATAAATTTTGAAAGTGAAACATAATTTTTAACCTTTCAGTTTAAAGACTAACAAATCCATGCTATTTGGAAGCTTATAGCAGGAAGACATGTAGACCTATTAGCACCTTGTGCTTGCCTAATACACCTTCTGCCATTTCAGCAAAAGGAGAGATTAGGAAAGAGCACAAACGAATGGAGAAATCTGAAACTGCAGTCAATGCTAGGCATGGGTTATTTGCAGCCCTGGAAAAGTTCATAGCAATGGTGCCACTAGGGAGAGTATCGGGGATATGCAAACCACACCAGGTACCACCATCAGAACAGGTAACAACAAAATGATGGTCTATAATATTTTAGTGCAGTATTTCAATATGTATTACTTTTTATTTTAAAAATACCCCTGTTGAATATAAACATAAAACATTTTTCATTAGCTCCATTTACTTGGATGAATTTACCTACCAGCCTAAAATGCTGTACTAATTTAGTTTTTGTCTTTCTATTCTGCATGCACTCTGATCAGAACCTTCATTATTACCCAATTACAATGGCGCTTCACATCATGTGGTTTTGACGGCATGCTCTACAAGCACACAATGTTGCTTGTAGCACCGTATTAAGACCCTTAAGGACATTCAGGCACTCGAGCTCTTCTTGGACACTGCACAACACGCTGCTGTAGATCAGCAGCCTGCATCACACCAACACCACCAAGACCATGATCAGGAACCTTATGGGGAGATCAACTCAAAGGTAGACAACCCTCAGGCTTGGAAGGAGGTCACCCATAGAAGGAGACGCAGGACCAGGCAGCCTCCACAGAACTCCTCTGCTCAGCTGCATTTACACAACAGATTTGAAATTCTTACATCATTAACATACAATCAGGAAACACATCTTGTGGAGGACCACAGTTTCTTAGATACCACTCAGTGGACCATAGAATCATAGAATCATAGAATCATAGAATAGTAGAGTTGGAAGAGACCTCAAAGGCCATCTAGTCCAACCCCCCGCTAAGAAGCAGGAAATCGCATTCAAAGCACCCCCGACAGATGGCCATCCAGCCTCTGCTTAAAAGCCTCCAAAGAAGGAGCCTCCACCACGGCCCGGGGGAGAGAGTTCCACTGCCGAACAGCCCTCACAGTGAGGAAGTTCTTCCTGATGTTCAGGTGGAATCTCCTTTCCTGTAGTTTGAAGCCATTGTTCCGTGTCCTAGTCTGCAGGGCAGCAGAAAATAAGCTTGCTCCCTCCTCCCTATGACTTCCCCTCACATATTTGTACATGGCTATCATGTCTCCTCTCAGCCTTCTCTTCTGCAGGCTAAACATGCCCAGCTCTTTAAGCCTCTCCTCATAGGGCTTGTTCTCCAGACCCTTAATCATTTTAGTTGCCCTCCTCTGGACGCTTTCCAGCTTGTCAGCATCTCCCTTCATCTGCGGTGCCCAAAACTGGACACAGTATTCCAGGTGTGGTCTGACCAAGGCAGAATAGAGGGGGAGCATGACTTCCCTGGATCTAGACGTTATTCCCCTATTGATGCAGGCCAAAGTCCCATTGGCTTTTTTAGCTGCCGCATCACATTGTAGGCTCATGTTTAACTTGTTGTCCACGAGGACTCCAAGATCTTTTTCGCACACACTGCTGTCAAGCCAGGCGTCCCCCATTCTGTATCTTTGATTTCCATTTTTTCTGCCGAAGTGAAGTATCTTGCATTTGTCCCTGTTGAACTTCATTTTGTTAGTTTCGGCCCATCTCTCTAGTCTGTCAAGATCGTTTTGAATTCTGCTCCTGTCTTCTGGAGTGTTAGCTATCCCTCCGAGTTTGGTGTCATCTGCAAACTTGATGATCGTGCCTTCTAACCCTTCGTCTAAGTCGTTAATAAAGATGTTGAACAGAACCGGGCCCAGGACGGAGCCCTGCGGCACTCCACTTGTCACTTCTTTCCATGATGAAGACGACGCATTGGTGAGCACCCTTTGGGTTCGTTCGCTTAGCCAATTACAGATCCACCTAACCGTAGTTTTGTCTAGCCCACATTTTACTAGTTTGTTTGCCAGAAGGTCATGGGGGACTTTGTCGAAGGCCTTACTGAAATCTAGATATGCTACATCCACGGCATTCCCTGTATCGACCCAACTCGTAACTCTATCGAAAAAAGAGATCAGATTAGTCTGGCATGACTTGTTTTTGGTAAATCCGTGTTGACTATTAGCAATGACCGCATTTGTTTCTAAGTGTTTGCAGACCACTTCCTTAATGATCTTTTCCAGAATCTTGCCTGGTATTGATGTGGGACCATCCTGGATCAATGCGCAGGGGATAGCCCTGACAGGGACAGTGCATCACCACAGTCACACTTATGTAATCATGCAAATGCTCCATCCCCAATCATAGACCAGGAGCAACAGGAACATCCTTGGGAGAGTAATGGGCTCTCGGATGTATCTCAATGGATTGTCATTGATGAATGCACTGGGGATGTTGAGGAGGAGGACAACACTTTACACCTACATGATTCACTTCAACAGGAACACTCTTCAGGGGACATACACACTGTCTTGCACAAAAGGGACCCTGTCAATCCTCAAAGGAAACAGGTCTTGGTAGTAGGTGACTCCCTCCTTAGAGGAACGGAAGCCATCATTTCCAGACCGGATGGGATGGCTCGAGAAACATGCTGCCTCCCGGGGGCAAAAATACACCATATCACTCAGAGGCTCAGCAGGCTCCTAAAGCCCCATCACCCTCCCCACCTTATGTTGATTCATGTAGGTACCAATGACACCGCTAGGCATACTTTTCAAAAGATCACAAATGATTTTCGAGCTCTGGGAACAAAGCTAAAACTGTATAATGTACATGTGATCTTTTCATCCCTCCTCCCCGTTGTAGGACATGGCTCTACAAGGGCCGGAAAAATAGTACAGGTCAATAACTGGCTCAGAAAATGGTGTCAAGAGGAGCATTTTGGCTTCCTTGACCATGGTCTACTCTTCCAAGAGGATGGACTACTGGCAAGCGATGGGGTGCATCTCACACAAGTAGGAAAACATCTTTTTGCACACAGACTCACAAACCTCATCAGGCGCACTTTAAACTAAATCCACTGGGGGAGGGGAACAACAGCCTGGCGAACACTATATTACCCACGACCACAGGGAACCGCCGTAAGGCTAAACGGAGGGCTGCACAAACACAGCAAGGACCAAGTACAGAGAGCACAATAATCCCAAATAAACAGTTCGAGGGGAGGTCACAGGGGCTTACATGTCTTTACACTAATGCTCAGAGCATGGGAAATAAGCAAGACGAACTCCAACTCCTAGCACAGCACCACACATACAATGTCATAGGCATCACTGAAACCTGGTGGGATGACTCCCATCACTGGAATTTAACCATTGAGGGCTATAACCTCTTTCACATAAATAGAACAAAGGGGAGAGGAGGGGGAGTAGCTTTATATGTCAAAAACAGTTACGTTGCAGAAGAAATGCAAGACTGTAATCCGGGAAACCAGCTTGAAAGCATCTGGATAAGAATCAAGGGAACCGGGACTCAAAAAGATCTTGTCGTGGGTGTCTACTACAGACCTCCGAGTCAGGATGAAGGACTTGATGAAGCCTTCTGTCAACAGCTGACCAAACAGGCACAAAGAAGAGATATAGTAGTCATGGGCGATTTCAATTATCCCGATATCTGCTGGAAAACAAACTCAGCCAAGAGTACAAAGTCCAACAAATTCCTCACTTGCCTTGCAGATAATTTTATGGTCCAGAAGGTAGAAGAGGCAACAAGGGGATCAGCAACTCTTGATCTAATCTTAACAAATGTGGAAGACCTGATCAATACAGTTGAAGTGGTTGGATCCTTAGGGGCAAGTGACCATGTGCTCCTGCAGTTTGCAATACAAAGGAATGCTGAAACTAAGACAAGTCAAACACGCATTCTGGACTTTAAGAGAGCTGACTTCCAAAAAATGAAGGAATTACTGAGCGGCATTCCATGGACGCCGATATTAAAAAACAAGGGAGTTAAGGATGGATGGGAGTTTTTCAAAAGTGAAATACTCAAGGCGCAAATGCAAACAGTGCCAACAAAGAAGAAAAATAAGACAAGTGCAAAGAAGCCAGAATGGATGTCCAAAGAACTTCTAACTGAGCTAAAGCTCAAAAGTGACATGCACAAGAAGTGGAAAAGGGGAGAAATCACCAAAGAAGAATTCAAACGTATAGCCAACTCCTGTAGGGAAAAGGTTCGCAAGGCTAAAGCGCAAAATGAGCTCAGGCTTGCCAGGGACATAAAAAACAACAAAAAAGGTTTTTTTGCTTATGTTGGTAGAAAAAGGAAGAAAAAGGAGGCGATAGGGCCACTGCAAGGAGTAGATGGGGTGATGGTGACAGGGGATAGGGAAAAGGCAGAACTGCTTAATGCCTTCTTTGCCTCGGTCTTCTCACAAAAAGAAAGCCATCTTCAACCTCAGCAACATGGAATGGACGAAGGATTGGGGGAAATCCAACCCCAAATAGGGAAACAAGTTGTCCAGGAACACCTGGCCACTCTAAACGAATTCAAGTCCCCAGGGCCAGATCAGCTACATCCAAGAGTATTGAAGGAACTAGCGGAAGTTATTTCAGAACCACTGGCAATCATCTTCGAGAGTTCTTGGAGAACAGGAGAAGTCCCAGCAGATTGGAGGAGGGCGAATGTGGTCCCTATCTTCAAGAAGGGAAAAAAGAACGACCCAAACAATTACCGTCCGGTCAGCCTCACATCAATACCAGGCAAGATTCTGGAAAAGATCATTAAGGAAGTGGTCTGCAAACACTTAGAAACAAATGCGGTCATTGCTAATAGTCAACACGGATTTACCAAAAACAAGTCATGCCAGACTAATCTGATCTCTTTTTTCGATAGAGTTACGAGTTGGGTCGATACAGGGAATGCCGTGGATGTAGCATATCTAGATTTCAGTAAGGCCTTCGACAAAGTCCCCCACGACCTTCTGGCAAACAAACTAGTAAAATGTGGGCTAGACAAAACTACGGTTAGGTGGATCTGTAATTGGCTAAGCGAACGAACCCAAAGGGTGCTCACCAATGCGTCGTCTTCATCATGGAAAGAAGTGACAAGTGGAGTGCCGCAGGGCTCCGTCCTGGGCCCGGTTCTGTTCAACATCTTTATTAACGACTTAGACGAAGGGTTAGAAGGCACGATCATCAAGTTTGCAGATGACACCAAACTCGGAGGGATAGCTAACACTCCAGAAGACAGGAGCAGAATTCAAAATGATCTTGACAGACTAGAGAGATGGGCCGAAACTAACAAAATGAAGTTCAACAGGGACAAATGCAAGATACTTCACTTCGGCAGAAAAAATGGAAATCAAAGATACAGAATGGGGGACGCCTGGCTTGACAGCAGTGTGTGCGAAAAAGATCTTGGAGTCCTCGTGGACAACAAGTTAAACATGAGCCTACAATGTGATGCGGCAGCTAAAAAAGCCAATGGGACTTTGGCCTGCATCAATAGGGGAATAACGTCTAGATCCAGGGAAGTCATGCTCCCCCTCTATTCTGCCTTGGTCAGACCACACCTGGAATACTGTGTCCAGTTTTGGGCACCGCAGATGAAGGGAGATGCTGACAAGCTGGAAAGCGTCCAGAGGAGGGCAACTAAAATGATTAAGGGTCTGGAGAACAAGCCCTATGAGGAGAGGCTTAAAGAGCTGGGCATGTTTAGCCTGCAGAAGAGAAGGCTGAGAGGAGACATGATAGCCATGTACAAATATGTGAGGGGAAGTCATAGGGAGGAGGGAGCAAGCTTATTTTCTGCTGCCCTGCAGACTAGGACACGGAACAATGGCTTCAAACTACAGGAAAGGAGATTCCACCTGAACATCAGGAAGAACTTCCTCACTGTGAGGGCTGTTCGGCAGTGGAACTCTCTCCCCCGGGCCGTGGTGGAGGCTCCTTCTTTGGAGGCTTTTAAGCAGAGGCTGGATGGCCATCTGTCGGGGGTGCTTTGAATGCGATTTCCTGCTTCTTAGCGGGGGGTTGGACTAGATGGCCCTTGAGGTCTCTTCCAACTCTACTATTCTATGATTCTATGATTCTATGATTCTATGTTGTTTTGTTGCTGCTGCTGCTTTTTATAGTTGATTTTGGCAAATGTTCTGGTATTCTAGCTACAGTATATAGAATGTTCTGTACAGAAAGAGGTCCGTGGGGGTGACACCATGAGTTGCCACAATGGGTAGACATCAGTCAACAGACCACCACTTTAAGGAACACTGATCTAAATTCTTACAGGACTTACAATATTGCAGTAGATATGAACTACACCTCTTTTCAGTGTGGACTGTATCACACAAGGGAGGCAAAACAGCATTGAAAGAGAACTATCAACTATCACATGACTCTGTGAACATCCTGTTGCCTCCTCCACACAATTAACTCACCCTTAGTGATTGATGGAGAAACCTCATCAATAGCTACAGTATCTCTCCTGTCATATTTTCCCCATCTACCTGTTGTGATGAGCCCATTCAAATTCGGTGCTGACATACTGGCAGCAAGGTAACATCAGGGGATGGGATTCTCTTTCTCTTCCACTCTCCCCCTTCCCCCTCACCATACCTGAGCTGTTTATTTTATAATTTACAGTATATTTGGGTTTTTAAAGTTATCCATTGCTGGAACTGCAAAACTGCTTAATAGTAATAAATCACAGAGTGGCAAGAGGTTAGGGTTACGAGAGTATTTGGAAGCATGACCATGATACCATGGATTGGCAAATCAGCACTATTGCGCTAAAGGAGAGAGATATGATAATGAAGATACTAATACCATATGTATCTGCTATCATTGTATCAGTGATATGTATCAGTGATAGCAGCTACATACAGCACGAGCATCTTAATTATCACAACTCTCTCCATTTGTGCAATAGTGCTGATTTGCCAATGCAATAAAATCCTATGAATGTGCTAGAATACAGCACTAAAGTTAGTCTAGTGTTACATTGTTTAGAATAGATTGAGTGAAGGTTGCCCTTTCCCATGATCTTTTACAACTATTGAGCTGCCTGTAGGTGATCACATGAAAAGAAAGTAGCTCATTCAGAGGTTATAGCTACCATTGTCCTTTCAACAGACCGTGCTTTCTTTCATTATATTGAATCTAAAGTGCATGTGCTTTTGTTTTCTTCAAAGGCTACAAAGTTAAAAATGAGAAGCAATTAATTTAATTGCAGTGTATTGTCATTCATGTTATTTTCAAGTTTCCCAGTACTTCCTTGATCATTTGCAAGGAAAGCAAACTGCACTGCCCTGATGTCCTTTCAATAATAGAGCTATTTGGAAGGCCTTATTCAACAGTAAAAGTTTTGCAATATGCCACACAAAGTCAGATACTTGCTAGACCTGGGACCCTTTTGCACCACAGAATAATGGGGCTTTTATTAAACTCTAGGCACCATGATTCAGGTTGCTAACTCCTGAAGAAGACTTTGTCACTAAAACGTATATAACAATAATCAATATTGGTTTAAAACAGTGGTTCTCAACCTGTGGGTCCCCAGATGTTTTGGCCTTCAACTCCCAGAAATCCTAACAGCTGGTAAACTGGCTGGGATTTCTGGGAGTTGTAGGCCAAAACACCTGAGGACCCACAGGTTGAGAACCACTGGTTTAAAAGATAACATGAGACTACTGATTTGTTTCCTCATATTTCTTTAGAAATACTTATAGACTTCCTCCCATACAGGAAGTCTATAAGTAATCCACATTGAACTTAATGACACTGACTTTCAAGTAGACTAGTACAGGATTTATTTGCTAGTAATGATGACTGCTGCCCCACTAAGTTCCATTAGAATTAGAATTAGAATTAGGGCAATTAATAGAAATGCAAATGCTTTCATATGTCTTTGTCTGGTGTTTTCAGAATTCATAAATAGCAACATTAGTTTAAATGATACCTCTGACGGAGGCATTCAGTAAGTGAATTATAATCAACATCATCAAAAATGGTCAAGATTCCTCTAGCTGAAGTCTGGCAGAAGGCAAAAAACAGTGCCAGTTTCCTGAAATATCCTTAAAAACACTGTACTTTGAGCAATCATTGGATGCATCACAAAGGTTCCTTCCTTCTGGGATAAAAAGTGACAGCTTTTGACATTTGCAGCTGCAGGGAAAGTATTTGGGATGTTTGCTAATGCACCTGAGAATCTGCCCTGAGCCTTTTGCCAAGCGAGCTGTTGCAGCGCATGAGATCTCAGGTCATGTTTATATTATATTCAGTCATGTAGAGACCATATGGGTCCCAGGCAGAAATAGGAAATAGTGTGGCTCTTTCTCCAAGCCCCCACCTGATAGAAATGGAACAAAACATCAAACTGCATTTTGACTTCATTTCAGGACCTCATTTGCAGTGGGTCCTGGAATGAAGATCAGATCCCCAGAACCTACTGAACTCAGAGAAGAGAGGTTTATCCTTTTGTTTTATTATGTTTTAGATTTCATTTTTATGCATTGTGCCTTTACTTTTTTATTTCTAAACCACCTTATAACAATTGGGATACAAAGATAGCTACTAGGCAGGCAGGCAAATGAAAATACAGGTACTTTTAGGTTTGTGAAAATATGTGAAGTTATTCAGAGATGAACATTATGTGGCCTTCCAGATGTTGTTGGACTGCAAGTCCGATCTGCCTTAGTCAGCACATCTAATGGTAAAGGGTTGTGTGGAGAACCACATGCTCCTCTTTTAAACCCCTTTTCTTAAAAGTAACAGAAGCTGCAAGTGTCCCAGATCTGAATGAGGACCAAGATTTTAGTGCAAGTTGAATTTTATCTCACTGCATCATTTTCCCCTACAGGCAGGATCCCCCCCCCCCCTCCACTCCCCGAGCTGATTAGAATAAAAGTCCTGGAGAATGACAGCTTTTCAGCTAGGAAACTGTAATGAGAAGGGAGCTTACCCCCACCCCCATCAACACCCCCGCTTTCTTCTGAGAAACCTTAGTCAATATTAGGTCCACCATCATTGCCTTTTAAAAGAGAGAGGCATCAGAATCCTGCTCATAAGGTTCCGCAATGTAGTTCTCCATTTCATATAGTCTAAAATGAGCTTACATTAATTTCAGGTTGACTTGTCAGCCTGTTAGAAAAATTAAAGAGGCAACAAGAGGTAATGTCTAAACTGTCCCTCGGGCTGTTCCTTTACCTGGAATGCCAGTCAAACCTGAAAACAGTTCAAGAGCATCTGTTGTGTAATGGAGAAGCCACAAGAAATCAGACAGATGCTTTGACAGCTCTGGTACAGTACAGCCACATGGAAGCTTCTGTGAGCTGGAGTCCAGTTAATATTATACCTTTGATCAGCTAATTATCAGCTGACAGAGCAAAAGGGAGCATGCAGCTTCTGGTAAGTGAGGGTATGAAATCAAAGCTACACCACTGTGAATAGCCATGCATGACCCTGGTATCTAAGAGGCGTAGCAACCTCTGGCCTTCAATCTAGTATTAACCAAGCACTCCTTCCTCCCATTATACAAAGAGACACTGAGTTGTACTGTAGTATTGAAACCAATGCTTCTTTAGAATGGATTTAAAAATGAACTCTCTCCTGGCCGTGAATCTGCTGCAGAGCTTGGAAAGGTTACCTTTTAGGATCATAATTCTCAGCCTTACTCGGGACTTTAGGATTGAGGACTCTGGAAGTGAGATTCTTTTTCAAGAAGTGGTCTCCAACACAAGAATGGTCCCTGTTCCCTGACATTCCAGGAAAATACTTTTTCCCCTTCTAGAATACATTTGAGAAATATGTGGCTCCCTAGCAGCGTGCAACACCTATCATCCTCATCACTGGCCATATTGTCTGTAGTTGATGGAAGTCGCAATCTAGCAACATCTGGAGACGTAGACTTTCTCCATTTTTTCTCTAAAAAGAATACTCCCTTTCTCATGGTATGCTTTGCACTGGAGTGTATTAGAACAAGGTTATACAGAAATGTGCTTTTATTGCCATTTGGTCTTCAAAAACTCTGCGCCATCCAGGAAGCTAAGAACTTTGGAAGGAAATGCATGAGAATTTTTGTAATACTCTAGCAGCAAAAGGTAATTCAGTCTGGGGGAGGACATCCCACCTATGCCCTTGAGCATTAGAAATTACCATGTACACAAGAAAAGGGGCCTTTCCCTCCTCATATTGATTTCTAAATGCTTTAGTGGATCAGGTTTCTCATTTTACCCACCCCCTCACCCTCCCACAGCATCATGTGGGATAATGCACAGCATGAATATTCCTCTCAGCTGTAAAATGAAACATATAATTCCCCCCCCCCAAAAAAAACCCCATTCACCACTCTGTGCAGCATCCTTCCCACATCAGAATCAGCTTGTCAGTTTTCCCTTACAGAACTGGAAGACACACAGGGAAGGAGGGGACAAGTCCTAAGTACCATGTTGGGAAAGAAAGGGAATGGTCAGACTCCTTAAGGGAGACAGGGAGCTCTTTAAACACCCACAGAGACACAGCAAGAACTCTAATTCTCCTCCTCTTTCCTCACCAGGGAGCAAGAACTACGTCTCTATAATTATGGTTAAAACCTACTTTAGTGGCTTTTTTTCTCTCCACTTAACAGTCACAGGCAGTTATTTTTGCAGCTGCAGTAGCAAGAACTAAGGATTTGAATTGCAAATGATCCTGTGCAGAGAAGAGTGGGCCCACAACCTTACCTTGAAGAGGCGCAAAATGTTGGCCACCATAATGGAGACGGAGCTGCCAGATGCCCCTATCACTCCAACCACACGTTCCGGCTTGGTGATGATAGGTGGCCCGCCATTCACGCAGCGCACCTCGGTGCTGTCCTTCTCAATCAGTGCCTGAACAAAGGTGAGCGACTGTTCCAAGGCATGGGTATCTCGAGAACAGGTGTCCAAGATGCGAGCCCCCAAGGTGATGTTTGGAAGTAAGTCTGGGTCATTGTTGATTCGGTCCAGAGCAAAAAGCATGGCCTCCAGGCGGTGAATCCCCTTCTCTTTCTTCAGCTCCCCACAGGCCTTGCCTTCAGAGCCCCTCCCATGGACAGGGAAGAGGCCGCCTAAGGTGATGTCCCCATCGAGACGGATGGAGTTCATGTGGGGATGGCCCTGACCTTTGGGTCTGGCAGAGCTGGCTGGCTGATACCACCAGCCACAGCAGACACTCAAGAGGAGGCAGAAGGAGAGTGGCTCCATGCACAGGGATCCCCCGGTCTTCCCAGTCATTGCCAAAGATCCCTGAACACTCAAAACCCTGCAGCCTAAAGACCCATGGAAGTCCAGTTGGTTGACATGTACCAGACTCCTTAGTTTGGCTGGCTTGGGTGCTGGCTCACTGAAATCCTGTAAGTGCTGGAGGAAAAATAAATAGCCTTTCAAAGTGCTGGAACCAATGGGAAGAACTGGTTTGAGGCTTTCCAGAGGGGACAAACCATGTTTTTCTCCTGCTTTGCTGTCACTTTTCTGTCAAGATTCCCAGTCTTTGCCAGTATCCATTCCAAGGCAGGTAGCGAAGAAGGAAGAAGGAAGAGGATTGCTGGGGCTGGAGGCTTTTACAAAGTCTCTTTTCCAGCCCTCTGGAGGAATACAGCCGCACAATTAAACCAAGGCTCCAGGCTTTGCATAACTTTGAGTGAAGGAGAAGACACAGAGAGAAGAATCCTCTTTATTCCTTTGTCCCCAGTCCTTGAAAGGGAGAAAGAGGAAAGGAAAGAAAAAGAAAATCAAATGGATGCATTTAAAAGGGGACATTAGCTATTCAGATCTTTTATCAAGAAGCTCAACAGAAGGGTGTAAGTTAATGCACACCAAAAAAAAGGCTTCAGGATTCACTTGATCAGATTTTTTTGTTATGTTTGAAAGAAACAATATTTGTACAAAAGTCACATAGAAGTGGAGGGAGAGAGAGATCATGTTTGAAAACTCCTAGACTCTATTATTCGTGGACTTGAAGTAAGTTTGCCCTAATGGGAGCTTGCTGCACCCTACAGGAGAGACAGATCTATGAAATCAAGTAAGCATTTTTCTTGCAGAGGAAAGGATGAATGGACTCACTTTACTTTTATAAGTGCTCATTAACAACCATATTATTTAAAAAATAAATAAGGAAAAGGGAAAATATTTGTCTGCAGAAAAGCTGCTCATTCCATCTGGCAGCCAAAACAAAGAGTCAGAATTTCCCACAATAGAATTACAATTAAAAATACAACCTCATTTTAATCAATACACCCAACTATGAATATTGTAAAAGTAATATTTTATTCCAGGATGACTGTAGACACAGCTGAGAACTGTGGTTCAGCATAGCCAAATCTCATTACCCGTGAATGAAACCTGGGTAATCAAGGGTGTTGAGCATACTTCCTTCTGGTTATTTTTGGATTGCAGCTACCATCAACCCTAGCAAGCACCGACAATGGCAAGAGTTGATGTGAGCTCCAATACAGCAACACCTAGAGAGCAATATGTTTCCCAACCAAAGATGGAGATAGTGTTCCCAAGACATATTGTTTCCTAAAACAAATATCCCTATTGTAGTATTCTTCGTATGAAGGAAGCTCAACAGCCAGCAGAGTCTTGTAGGAAAGAGTTTATTCCAAACATTAGGAAGGCTACTGAGGCTTTGGGTGCACAAAAGCTATATATCCCAGCAATCAGTAGTTCTTACATTACAGCTGTAGCAACCAGAGAGTGTGGCTTAAAGGCACAGTATACCACATCTCCCCTTCATACATAATAACTACACATCTGACAAGACAAAACAAAATACATTTTATAAAAGTGTTAAAAAAAATCATACATCAAAATTACAAAAGTCTCTCATTAAAACTTGGCAGCTTCATTACATCACTAGACAGGTAAGAAAATATGTCTTCTATGGGGCCAGAGGTCACTAGTACTTAGCCCACCGTTGAGGATGGTCTTCAGCACCATCCTTCTAAGGAGTGTACCTTACAGGTTCAAACACAGGCCTGCCATGCAATGTCACATACGTTGGCTTTCTATCTGCTATTACATGTGCGTCACTTTTGTTCACAAACATCCCTTTAGAACCATTATATGTTGTATTTCCTTGAATTGTAGTTTCGGGTGTTTGGTTCCGTTGTTTTAATTGACGCCTATTACGCCGATATACGCGACCGTCCTGATTCTTTATTAGATATGACCGAGGCTGTTTACATTTTTCTATCACAACGGCAGGAAGCCATCTTTCTTTGCAATTATTGGATTGCATCCATACCAAATCTCCCTCTCTTAGTGGTTTGAGGGGTCTTGCTGTTCGATCATAAAAATGTTTCTGTCTTTCCTGAGCTCTTTGTAGATCTTGACGCACGTTAATAGGAATCCTAGGACATAATAAGTCAGTTGTTATGGGAAGTTTACTTCTCAGCATTCTGCCCATCAATATTTGTGCAGGTGAATATGATAGTCCTGTCACAGGTGTATTCCGGTACTCCAACAATGCTGCATACAGATCACCCCTTGCCTTTCCTACTTTATGTGTAAGTTGTTTTATAGACTGGATGGCTCGTTCTACCATACCATTAGATTGTGGATACCCCGGACTACTAAAGCATTGTTCAAATCCCCATTCTTTCGCAAATACTTTGAATTCTTGACTCGCAAATGGCATATTATCACTCACCACAATTAATGGAGTTCCATGTCTTGCAAACACAGATTTCATCTTGACAATTACTGTTCTTGCAGTTTTATCAGGTAAACTTACTACTTCTGGGTATTTTGAGAAATAGTCAATTACCAACAGAAAAGAGCGATTGTCCTGTTCAAATATATCCACTCCCACCTTCTGCCATGGCCCTTCTGGGATCTCATGGGGTTTAAGTGGTTCCTTTTGATTATTTGGGGCAAAACAAGCACACACAAAACAACTGCCAACAGCTGACTCAATATCTTTGGACATACCAGGCCAGTACATCAACTGTCTTGCTCTTTCTTTGGTTCTTTGAATCCCTTGATGGGACTCATGCAGCTGTGCAAGAACATTTTGTCTTTGGCTTGCCGGAATGATTATTCTTTCTCCCATGAAAAGAACCCCATCCCTATACCTTAGGTGATCTTTAACCGGCCAAAGAGATTTTGCTATTGGAGCCACCTTTCTCATGTACTTTGGCCATCCTTGGTTTAGGTATGTTTGAATCATCCTAAGCTGGGGATCACGTTTTGTTGCTTCTTGTATTAAACCCATTTTATCTGGGTGCATGGCTAATGTATTCACTTCGTATATCACTTTCTCATCTCCTATTGGATTTTCCTGACTTCCAGGGTGATCAACAGTAGCTCTTGACAAGGTATCAGCCAGATACATAAGTTTACCTGGAGTATATACAAAGTTAAGTTGATACTTCTGAAGCTGCAACAACATTCTTTGCAGACGAGCCGGGGCACTGCCTATTGGTTTTTTATAAATTGATTCTAAGGGCTTGTGATCAGTTTGAACTAGAACCATTTTACCAAACACATACTGATGGAACTTTTGTACTGCATATACAACAGCAAGCAATTCTTTCTCTATTTGAGCATAATTTTTCTCTGCAGAACTGAGTGCCCTTGAAGCATAAGACACTGGCTTATTATCCTGTAGGAGACATGCTCCTAAGCCATCTTTTGAAGCATCTGCTTGGATAACAACTGGTTTTGTCACATCAAAATACTGCAGTACAGGTGCATCGCACAACTTTTGCTTGATCGCCTCAAAAGCTTTCTGATGTTCTGGCATCCATTGAAAACTCATATTTTTCTTTAACAGACTTCTCAATGGCGCTGTTAACTCTGCCTCTTTTGGGATGTATTTTGCCAAATACTGTACTGACCCTAGAAATCTAAGCACTCCCTGCCTGTCATTGGGAGGTTTCATTTCTTGAATTGCCTTTACTTTCTCAGTGTCTGGCCTGACTCCCTCTGCAGTCACAATATGGCCCATATATCTAACAGAGTTTACCCTGAACTGGATCTTTTCTTTGTTAAACTTGATGTTTTTGACACGTGCTGTTTCCATTACCTGATGTAAAATCTCATCATGTTGTTTACTTGTCTCAGCTGCTATAATCATATCATCAGCAATCATATATACACCTTTTATATGCCCAAATGTTTCTTGATTTTTCTGTTGAAAAACCTCACTTGAGGATTTAAGCCCAAATGGTAAACGATTAAAACAATACCTTCCCCACGGCGTATTGAATGTACATAATCTGGATGATGCTTTATCTAGTTTTACCTGCCAATAGCCATCTTTCTCATCTATTATTGTGAAGATTTTCTTTCCAGCTAGGTGACTTAAAACTTCCTCAACTGTTGGGATGGTATAATGTTGTCTCCGCACTGCCTTATTTAGATCTCGCGGATCAAGACATATACGCAGAGACCCATTCTTTTTTTCAGTGATAACAAGACTGCTCACCCAATCTGTGGGTCCTACAACTTTTGTTATAACTCCCATATTTTCCATCTGATCAAGGGTATCCTTTAGCCTATCATGTATGGCAAAGGGCGCTCTCCTACATCCTTGGATCACGGGAACCACTGTTGGATCAGTGTGAATGTGGTGATGTCCTTGAAACTCACCGAGACCCTGGAATACTTCTGGATATAAGCTGAGCAATTTTTCTTGTGTTAATAACCCCTCTGCCTGTATCAGATCTACCCTATAAATTAAACCCAAATTCTCACAAGCTGGTCTGCCTAATAATGGGGTTGTCGAGCAATCTGTCACATAAAACAACAGATTATACACTCCTTTTGCTGTTATACAATCAAACTCAACTGCTCCCATTGGTTGTATTTTTGTTCCCCCATATGCAACCAGCACTACTTTACTCTTAGACATTTGTTTTGCACCAGGTATTCTAGAAAATATACTAAATGGTAACACATTTGCTTCAGCTCCAGTATCTAATTTAAACTTAATTATACAGTCTCTTATGGAAATATCAGCATACCATCCTGCCTTGTTTGTTATCTGTGTATCCTTCATTTCTTCATCCAGCTTTCCTATCATTAAATTACTTACATTCAACTCATGAATGTGTTGTCTGGCTTGTATATTCACAGGATTGGTCACCCTTGACCTGCATAACCTGGCATAATGATTTTTCTTGCCACACTTGTTGCAGGTCTTTCCAAATGCTGGACATCTCCGAGGTTCATGAACTGTACCACAATAACCACACTTATTCTGATTTTTCCAATTGTCTCTGTGTCTTGACTCCCTGGTTCCCAGAGCTTGAGTTATAATCTCTTTGTTTTTTCCATGGCTGTCTTGTAATTCAAACACTCCTTCTTCCGATGTTATTGCCATGGTTCTCAGCTGAGCTCTCGTTGTCTCATCAACCCGGCATATCTCCACGGCCTTCTCAAGTGTAAGATCGGCTTCTTGTAACAACTTTTGTTTCAGTTTCTCTTGCTGTAAACTAAAAACAACTTTATCTCTTATCATCTCATTAACTGCCATTCCTAATTCACAGCTGGCTGCTTTCAGTTTTAGCTCAGCAATAAATTGCACATTTGTAACTCCAGGACTCTGCATATGGTTCCAGAAACAAAACCTTTCAAACACAATGTTCTTCCGAGGTAAAAAATAAGTCCTAAACTGTTCCAGAACCTCTGCAATATCTTTCGGGTTCTCCTCGGCAAAAACAAATGTATTATATAAAGAAACTCCTTCCTCTCCCACACAATGTAGCAGGATAGCTATCTGCCGCTTCTTTGACACATTCTCAAGTCCTGCTGCAGCAAGATACAACTGAAAGGCCTGTTCCCACCGTCTCCAGTTCTCAGCCAAATTACCTTGCATAGCAAGGGGAGGAGGAGGACGAAATGACTCCATGTCTAAACACTCCTTTTTCAGGGGACGCTAGCTTCCAGGTTGTAGCACAGGAGAGGTTTGTATCCCACTTCTGACACCATGTAGTATTCTTCGTATGAAGGAAGCTCAACAGCCAGCAGAGTCTTGTAGGAAAGAGTTTATTCCAAACATTAGGAAGGCTACTGAGGCTTTGGGTGCACAAAAGCTATATATCCCAGCAATCAGTAGTTCTTACATTATAGCTGTAGCAACCAGAGAGTGTGGCTTAAAGGCACAGTATACCACACCTATCCCACACTCCATATACAATAGTAAATAAACTGAACAGCAGAATATTACAGAACAGCTACCTCCACCGCCCACTGCCCACAGCAGGTTAATTTATTGGGTACATGTAACACTGTCTTCCTATCAATTTACCATTCCATTCTATTGCTCACCCCAACTCAGCAGCTTCCTTCTTCAGTGTACTGTTGACTCTGGATCAAAACAGATTTCTGAGCCATCATTTCTATATCTATCTAGTCTAGTTAGATATATACGTAAGGAGTGGGAGTATCTATCCTATACAAAATCAGTCTTTGCCTCTTCATAGTGTCCCTGGTTTCTTGAAAGTTAAATGCAACCCTTGGGTATTATTATTGCTGTTGTTGTTGTTGTTGTTGTTGTTGTTATTATTATTTATAGCCTGTTTTATCTCCCTAAAGGGGACTCAAAGTGGCTTGAAATAAAAGCATTAGTATACAATTTTAAATATATAAATATGCAAAAATTAAAGTAGAATTAAACACAAACAGCACTAAAAACATTCACAGTTAAAATTCATAAAAATGGTTAAAAATCACAGCACCCCCTGGCTAGATCTTAAACACCTTAATCTTTAAAATTCTCTCTGAATAAAAAGGTTTTAGCCTGCAGAAGGAAGGACAGCAGGGAAGGGGCCATTTTGGCTTCTCTGGGCAGGGAGTTCCAGAGTCGAGAGGCAACCGCCAAGAAGGCCTGCTCTCTCGTTCCTACCAGCCAGGCTTGAGATAGAGGTGGGACCAAGAGAAGAGCTTCTCCTGATGATCTCAGGGCCTGGGTACTTTGTACAAGGGGATGGAGTCAGACAAATAGCCTGGACCTGAACCATCTAGGGCAGGGGTCCCCAAACTTTTTAAACGGGGCCAGTTCACGATCCTTTAGACCATTGGAGGGCAGTACTATAGTTGGCCACCAAGCAATAGTAATAATAATAATAATAATAATAATAATAATAATAATAATAAAGAGGGTTGGAAGAGACCCTTTGGGCCATTTAGTCCAACCCCCTTCTGCCTTTGTGCACCAAAAGCACAAGCAAAGCACCCCTGACAGATGGCCTCCCCGTCTCAATGTTAATAATAATAACAACAACAACAACAACAATAATAATAATAATAATAAAGAGGGTTGGAAGAGACCCTTTGGGCCATTTAGTCCAACCCCCTTCTGCCTTTGTGCACCAAAAGCACAAGCAAAGCACCCCTGACAGATGGCCTCCCCACCTCAATGTTAATAATAATAATAATAATAATAATAATAATAATAATAATAAAGAGGGTTGGAAGAGACCCTTTGGGCCATTGAGTCCAACCCCCTTCTGCCTTTGTGCACCAAAAGCACAAGCAAAGCACCCCTGACAGATGGCCTCCCCACCTCAATGTTAATAATAATAATAATAATAATAATAATAATAATAATAATAATAATAATAATAATAAAGAGGGTTGGAAGAGACTCTTTGGGCCATTGAGTCCAACCCCCTTCTGCCTTTTTGCACCAAAAGCACAAGCAAAGCACCCCTGACAGATCGCCTCTCCACCTCAATGTTAATAACAACAACAACAACAACAATAATAATAATAGAGAAGAGGAGAACCCTTGGGTCATTTAGCCCAACCCTCTTCTGCCTTTGTGCTGTGGGGGCCGGATAAATGGCCTTGATGGGCCGCATGTGGCCCCCGGGCCTTAGTTTGGGGACCCCTGATCTAGGGCTTTGAAGGTCATAAACGGCTCTTTGAATTTGCCCAGTAGCAGACTGGAAGCCAGTGAAGCTGTTTCAACAGGGGTGTTGTCTGCTCCCTGTAGCCAGCCCCAGTGAGCAACCTAGCTGCAGCTTTTTGGACCAGCTGAAGTTTTCAAGCACTCTTCAGAGGCAGCATCATGTATAGCGTGTTACAGTAATCCAGACGGAATGTAACTAAGGCATATACCACTGTGGCTGGTCAGATTTGGCCTCTCAAGGAACGGGCACAGTTGGCGCACAAGTTTTTATTTTGCATAGGCCCTCCTGGTCACCGCCAATACCTGGGCTTCCAAATTCAGTGCTGAGTCTAGGAGGACCCCCAAACTGCTGACCTGTGTCTTCAGGGGGAGTGTAACCCCATCCAGCACAGGTTGAATCCCTATCCCCTAGTCTACTTTCGGACTGACTAGGAGTACCTCTTTCTTGTCTGGATTAAGTTTCAATCTGTTTGCACTCATCCAGTCAATTACTGATGACAAACACTGGTTAAATGTCAGGACAGCTTCCTTGGCATTAGGTGGAAAGGAGTAGCAGAGTTGGGTGTAATCTACATACAGATGGCACCGTACTCCAAAACTCCAGATGACTTCTCCCAGTGATTTATGTATATAGACAACCCAGAAGTATACCATGGTAAAATATGTGGCTATCATCAAAGGAGAAGCTTAAGTACAAAAAGGATTGCAAACAGAAGGATGGTCACCAGATGAGCTATGGCAGCTAGTTAATGGAGTTTGTTGTTAGTTACTGTTAACTTTATTTATAATCAGCTTTCATCTAAAATGTGGCTTATATGTTAGAAAGAGTACAAGATAGTTAAAAACATACAAAAGGTCAACATTAAAATACAGCAATACTGTTAACAATATTAAAACAATTTAAAGCATACCTTTAAGGATAACAAAAGTTTTTTTAATGTAGTTAAAACCGGAAAACTCTCTTCAAAAAACATTTCCTTTAAGCATCTTCAAGTCAAATATGGCACCAATCATACTAGTTTCTTGGTAAGTTTTATTCAGAGGAGGTTTGTCACAACAAATCTTTATTACACTCATAGACCAGCATAAGAGGAGGTTTGTGAATTACTTTAAGTCGAAGAGAGTGTAGCCCAAGCCACCCAGTGAATTTCCATGGCCAGACAGATATTCATATTCTAGTCTCCATGACTGCTAGGGCTAATCTACACAGTAGAATTAATCCAGTTTGACACTACTTTATCACAGTTGAATATTATCGAATCATGGGAGTTGTGTTTGGTGAGGCGGCAGCATTCTTTCACAGAGGAGGCTAAAGACCTTGCAAAACTGTGATTTCCATGATTCCATAGCATTAAGCCGCAGCAGTTAAATTGGTGTCAACGGCATTGTTTCAACAGTATACATACACAGTCCAATACTCAAGCCATTACACTATGCTATGTATATACACACACACACACACATACGCATGTGGATGTGGGTATGCTGTATCCTAACACATAGGAACTTTTCCAGCCACTAAATTGAGTAAAACATTGCCTCAACTTCTCTCAAAAGCCTTATGATAAAGAGAGATAACAGGGCTGCAGCTGGAGACTTGACCAGAGTCTTGCAATATCGCTGCATCTTCTCCATGGAATCCTTCCCCCAGGCTAGTAATCGATTAGTGGTGGAGAAAGGGAGCGGCTTCCTCTTGTGTCCATTTGCAGCTTAACTGTCAGGATATCCAGGAAAGCGCTTAAGTCTTCACATAAGATACTGAATGAAATATATATTTTTAAAAAGCTGCAAAAGCATTGCCTAGCTTATCCACTCCCTTGGAGTCCCTTATAATACTTCTATTGGCTGAAGATGAATACTATCCATTGTTGCTCACAACTATTAATAACAGAAATATTGGCTTTGTGAATGATCATCTAAGAAGCAATACTAAAAAAAAAAAAATACAGCTCCAGCATATGATTAAGACACCAGTATGTTCCTAAAAGTCATGCCATTGGTCATCCTGGCGGGAGGTTTTTGTGGGGCTGGGAGTTGGAAACAGGATATTTAGTTGGGAAAAAGAGAAGCACTGAAATAGTGATAGATGTGAAAATGGAAAATTGGGGTGGGGATTAGACATATGTTATACACTGAGACCAAGCATTGGAACGACCATTTATAACAGCAGAAATCATTGCAGGAGCTTTGAAAGCATTTGGGGATTATTGTGATACTACAGGAGGGGTAAGCAGTATTTGAGAGATGATAGAGCAAGTTTGATGAGGTGGCAGGAACAGATAACTGCTACTGAACTGAGGCAAATTTGTAAATTACTCACCACTGTAGGGTAAGCTAAGACCTACTGATTCCCACGGAGAAACTAGTACTGGGACATAAGCAGGGAGAAATCATGTATTGTATTCTTAATCTGTCCTCCTTTAAAATATGGGGTGTTTAGTGGAACATTTCTACAGTTACAAAATCTAATTCCTATCTCCCCTGCAGGCTCAGTATTATTTCCATTGGCTCGCAGCAGCTTTCCAGGGCTTCCTATAGTCTTCCTTCTACTGGTCTTTCCCAAATCTGCATGCACAGCATGTGCTCTGACCTGATCTACAGCCTTGCATTCTACAGAAAAAGGTACCTATAAAATAAATGATTAATTAAATCCTACTAGCTCTTTTGAGCCAATTTAGGTTATTTTTAAACTGGTGTTCAGAGTAGAATTTAGAACTGCATATGATAAGAAGGTTAAATCCCATAAATTTGAGAGATTCAGTTACACCTGCTTTAGCAGAAGGAGCAATAACGATTATTTAGAAAAAGGTACTCTTCACTAATGAAGCCGTATCCTCCACCATTGCTCATATGGAAACTGTCCAAAAAACATTATTGTTAAAATGGCAGACATTCTTCATAAAGAAGAACACGTAAAGTAAGAGAATCTATAGCAATTTGCTTTTGCCCAAGCCTACTGGGAAAAGCAAGATTTTTGTCCCTCCTCTCCCTACTGAGTAAACTGAGTGCAATATATTCTTGCAGTTTAATTTGCAGCAATTGAAGTAATGGGTTGCTGTGAGTTTTTTGGGCTGTATGGCCATGTTCAAGAAGCATTCTTCCCTGACGTTTCACCCACATATATGGCAGGCGAGAGATAATGAGGTATGTTGGAAACTAGGTATGTGGGGTTTATATATCTGTGGAATGTTGAGGGTGGGAGAAAGAACTCTTCTCTGTTTGAGGCAGGTGTAAATGTTTTAACTGGCCACCTTGATTAGCATTGAATAGCTTTGTACCTTCAAGGTCTGGTTGCTTACTGCCTGAGTGAATCCTTTGTTGGTAGGTGTTAGCTGGCCCTGATTGATTAATGTCTAGGATTCCTCTGTTTTCTGAGCGGTGTTCTTTATTTGTTTAGAGTTTTTTTTAGAGTTTTTTTAATACTGGTAGTCAGATTTTGTTCATTTTCATGGTTTCCTCCTTTCTGTTGAAATTGTCCACATGCTTGTGGATTTCAATGGCTTCTCTGTGTAGCCTGACATAGTGGTTGTTAGAGTGGTCCAGCATTTCTGTTTTCTCAAATAATATGCTGTGTCCAGGTTGATTCATCAAGTTGATTCATCAATGCTGTAATTGAAGTAATATGAGAACAAAAGGGGAAAGTGGGAGGAGGGGAGGGAAACTGGGGCAAAAGATCTTCTGGAAAATAGGATGACAAAGGATTAATCAGGACAGTTGTAGAGTATAGTATCTGAAGCAGGTAAAATTCACACATTGATTGCAACCAACAGTAGCAGAAAATCTAGAACAATTCGTCTTCTTGAAAATGAACTAAGTCATGCTTCCGGACCACTATATCTTGCCTGACAGGTTTCGCCAGCCCTATGCTTACTTCAGTCCTAACCCGGACGGACCTATCATTTTCCTTCACTACTGCTGTATTACCTCCCTTTCCTGCAAGATTAATCCTATTCCTTCAATAACCTCCAGTATGGAGTTCAGACTCAACCCTTTCTTTTAAAAATGAACTGTTTTTGAGGTGGATATGGAATGCATATTGCTTTCCTGAATCCATTATAAGTCACAATCGACCTCCACCACCACTGAATTTTGACAGTATGGCAGTATGTTTTAACAATTTACCTTGAACATACATTTTGTGTTTAAGCTAAATTGTTTAAAAAAATGCTGCCATGCTGTCAAAACTCAGTGGTCATAGGGGTCGATTGTGTCAGAAGCATGCATCTTGTTTTCAAGCTGAATTACACTTCCAATATCATCCAACTTATTTTGAAGGTAAAGGTGCTGCCTTGTGGCCAACATTTAATGAGAAACCAAGTAATTTGATCAAAGGAACAGGGGCTACAAAACAGAAGAGCCCACATGTGGCCCACAGCCCAAGCACTCGTGCTTTTTTTCTATTCCTTTCCCGTCAGATTTCACCTTACCTGTGCAAACGCTGGAGCAGTGTTCACCTTACCTTTGTTCTTGCTCAGGTATGGCCCTACCTTTAGGCAGAATAAGGAGGCTGCCTGATTCAGTGGCTATTGTGGGGTGGCAGCTGCCCTGCCCCATAGATGTCCCTCCTGAGACATACCATACATTCTCAAGTCTAATGCACATGGCCAAAATTAGGGTATGCATTAGTATTGGGTATTACTGTAATCTAAGCATTGAAGCAAAAATGGAGAAGTTTCTTCAGAAGTGCCATGAGGCTTGCAAACATGGAGCAGCCATTGGGAAAAGAAGAGTAAAAGGCACAAGAGAAGGATGCTACTTGCTTTAAAAAGATTTTCTATCTCTTTTTTCCAAAGTTAAACTGCTTCTGAAACCAAATGAAGGACTGGGAGGAAGGAAAGAAACTTGGGGGGGGGGGGAGACAGCAGCTGTTGCTGAAGGAGCCCCCACAAAGTGATTTTTTCCAAGTCCTTCACCTGAAATATAGCTTATCCCATTGAGGTTCCCCCTTTCAAATATTAATTAGCACAGACCCTACTTAGATCAAATAGGACTTTCTTCCTCTCACTTTAAAACCTGCAGAGCTCACTAGCTCAGGAGGTCTCTTGTTGAGAATGGGAAAAACCCCTCGCTAAACTACAAGCCCCAGAATCCTGCAGGCAGCCGCAGGATTGAATGTGTGTGCAGATTCTAAATCCCCCCCCCTTTTTTTGTTGCAATAATTGCCTTTGGAGTATTAAGGTTAAGGTAAAGGTTTCCCCTGACGTTGAGTCCAGTCGTGTCCGTCTCTGGGGGTTGGTGCTCATCTCCATTTCTAAGCCGAAGAGCCGGCATTGTCCGTAGACACCTCCAAGGTCATGTGGCCAGCACGACTGCATGGAACGCCGTTACCTTCCCGCCGGAGCGGTACCTATTGATCTACTCACATTTGCATGTTTTTGAACTGCTAGGTTGGCAGAAGCTGGAGCTAACAGCGGGCGCTCACTCCGCTCCCCGAATTTGAACCGGGGACCTTTCGGTCTGCAAGTTCAGCAGCTCAGCACAACCCTTCTAGGATGCATCTACACTGCAGAATTAATGCAGTTTGACACTACTTTTGACACGGCTCAATACTATACAATCCTGGGAGTTGTAGTTTAGTGAGGCACCAGAATTGTTTGTCAGGGAAGGCTGAAGTCCTTGTAAACTACTTCCCCGATGATTCCATAGCATTAAACCATAGCAGTGAAAGTGTTGTCAGACTACATTAATGCCAGTGTAGATTCACCCAAGGGCTTTGGACTCACTTAGGATGCACCTCTACTGTAAGCATGTATGCTGTTTGATAACACTGAGAATTCAGTGAATGGAATCCTGGGATTTGTAGTCTGGGGAGGCATCAGCCCTCTTTGGCAGATAAGGCTAGAGAGCTCTTAGAACTACAACTCCCAGGATTCCTTAGCATTGAGCCAGGATAATTAACGTGATGTCAAACTGCATTCATTCTGTAGGCATAGATTCACCCAAGGAAGCTGAGGCAAAATAATCAGGATGGGCTCCTTGAGGAAAGGGTTACCTATTTCTCTGGTTTTCTTTTCAATTACCGGAAGATTTTATAATACTTTGGTTTTTAAAGAAGCAGTTCTAATCAGGCAGTGACTGTAATGCACATTTTTTTTGGCCAAATTTCAAAGACTGCACTTTTTGCAGCTGTGCACTAGATTCATCAGCAAATACTTCTTTTGGTTCCAGGGTTTTGAAAATTGAGGTGCGCATTACATTCGATGGCACACAAGATTTGAGTAAATATGGGTACATATCCCTAACTATTGCCATCCTCTTTAGCCAGGGCCGGCCCCACTATTGAGGCACCTGACGCCGCCGCCTCGGGCGCAGGCCCGGGGGGGCGCCGTCAGGCTGGGCGGGAGGCGGGGCACCGCCCTGACGGTGCCCCGCCTCCCGCCCAGTGCGCCCTGGCCCGTCTGGCCTTTTCTAGCTGGCCAGACTGCAGCGGAGGTCCCTGCAGGCCGCAATCGCGGCCTGGAGGGACCTCCGCTGAACTCTGGCCTGCTAGAAATGGCCAGACGGGCGAGCGGGGGTAGCGTGGGAGGCGGGGCCAGCTCTGGCCCTGCCCCCCCGCCCAGCGTGCCCTGGCCCCGCCTCCCACGTTGCGTGGGAGGCAGGGCCAAGGCACGCTGGGCGGGGGGGGAGCGGCGTCAGAGCTGGCCCCGCCTCCCACGCTACCCCCGCTCGCCCGTCTGGCCATTTCTAGCAGGCCAGAGTTCAGCGGAGGTCCCTCCAGGCCGCGATTGCGGCCTGGAGGGACCTCCGCTGCAGTCTGGCCTGTTAGAAAAGGCCAGACGGGCAAGCGGGAGTAGCGTGGGAGGCGGGGCCAACTCTGGCGCCGCCCCCCCCGCCCAGCGTGCCCTGGCCCCGCCTCCCATGCTGCGTGGGAGGCGGGGCCAGGGCACGCTGGGCGGGGGGGGGCCAACTCTGGCCCCGCCCCCCTCACTATTCGCCCTGGCCCCGCCTCCCACGCAGCGTGGGAGGCGGGGCCAGGGCACGCTGGGCGGGGCCAGGGCGCCGGTGGCGGGGGCGCTTTTCAGCACCCCCACTTCACATCAAAAAATATCTCTGGCCGGCCCTGTCTTTAGCTGTCATAACACTGGCTAGTGATGCTTGTTTTAAACAATAAGGAGATGAGTTATGTGCTCTTTGATGGCCCATTGTTTATAATGGCCCAACCTTTTGGGGAGTGTGGCCTACAACTAGAGCATTGTGTTGAATGCCCCTAAGAAAGGTCTTTTCGCATGCAGGATAAAATGTTGTAATTCAAAAAAAAAATTCCCCCAAGCTTTTATGCTTTTTGCTTTAGCAAACAATATTGCTTCTATCTTTTTTCTGCCAGGTAGAATATGGTAATGGCAATTCTGCAGTTCTGTAAAGAATTAAAAGGGCAATTTAAGCACCATTGTTCAGAAGATTTCCTTTCATGGACCTGCTGTCTCTGCCTTCATCCTTCCAACAGAATGACTTTCTGAAAAATCACCTCCTCCCTTTGTACAAGAACTGCACAACAAATTCTAAGAAAAGCCCAGGAAAGTACAGAAAAAGAAACAGGATCATTGCTCACTGCT
The DNA here is from genome assembly GCF_035594765.1 of Anolis carolinensis. Classification (NCBI taxonomy): domain Eukaryota; kingdom Metazoa; phylum Chordata; class Lepidosauria; order Squamata; family Anolidae; genus Anolis; species Anolis carolinensis. The sequence continues at coordinate 193,549,356 of NC_085844.1, forward strand.
TATGCCTGTCTGCAGTAAGTTCCCTTGTGGGTAGTCTGTTATCAACAGTTGAATTGAATTTCTTGGGCCAAAACATTCTGGCCTTCTTTCTCAAGGGGACAAGAATTTCTAGGAGCTGTTTGATTAAAATGTACAAATGCTCCTGTGACATCTCCCAGCTCACAATGAAAAGGGGATTGTAGAAAAAGGAAATTGGTCCACAGTGAAGGTGGAAACAAACTTCAACTACGCAGTCATGATCTCAGTCACAGTGCAGGGATGTAGAAAAGATTTGCAAATTATAGTGTTTCCACTATGAAGGGCTCTCTCAACACCTAAGTTCTTTTGTGTCTGGTTCAAGTTATTTTTGACTTATGGTGACCCTAAGGCAAACTTGAAATGGGTATTTCTGGAGCTGAGAGTATGTGATTCACCCAAGGCCATCCAGTAGGTTTCCATGGCTGAGTAGTGAATTGAACTTTGTTCTGTAGTGTAGTAATCAAATGCTCTACCAGTACACCATTCTGCATATGCCTCAATACAATCAGTATTTTTAAAGAAAATGTCAACGTGTGCATAAAATCAAAAAGTTCATTTTTTATCAACAGCCATAGCAAAATATAGGTTTAATGAGGGTGAGCCATTAAAAGTGAAAAAGCACTTTCTACTTGATAACACTTCTTTTTTGGGGGTACAACTCCCATATATTGTTAAACGTGCAGGCTCTAAGATCTGCCGGGGAGGTCCTCCTCTCGGTCTCGCCACTGTCACAAGTGCGGTTGTTTAGGACGAGGGAGAGGGCCTTCTCAGTGGTGACCCCCCGTCTTTGGAACACCCTCCCCAGGGAGATTAGGCAAGCTCCCACACTGTCCTCTTTCCTTGTGCTGTGTGCAAGCCACCCTGAGTCCCTTTGGGGAGATTGTGGTGGGATATAAGAATAAAGTTATTATGATTATTATTATTGACACAACGACATTGTGTGACACAGAAAACAAGATAGATATACTGGATTTCGTATCACAAAATCACAAGTTAAACACTTCTCAAGCGTTTAGGATTGTGTGATGTATTTTCAGATGATGCGTGCAGATCCCAGTAAGGTGGCCTTTTGCAGTTGGCAGATCGTAATTGTGTCGCTATCTATTGTTTCTAAATGGCAGTTGAGATCTTTTGGCACGGCACCCAATGTGCCGATCACCACCGGGACCACCTGTACTGGTTTCTGCCAGAGCCTTTGAAGTTCAGTCTTGAGGTCCTGATAGCGGCTGAGTTTTTCCTGTTGTTTTTCGTCAATGCGACTGTCACCTGGGATGGCGACATCAACGATCCAAACCTTTTTCTTTTCCACAGTGTGTTGTGTTCCAGAACTTTGTCAGTCTGGATTCGGAAGTACCACAGTATCTTTGCGTGTTCATTTTCCATTATCTTTGCAGGTTTGTGATCCCACCAGTTCTTTTCTGCTGGGAGGTGGTACTTGAGGCATAAGTTCCAATGAATCATTTGGGCCACATAGTTGTGCCTCTGTTTGTAGTCTTTCTGTGCGATTTTCTTACAGCAGCTGAGGATATGATCCATGGTTTCATCAGCTTTCTTGCACAGTCTGCATTTTGGGTCATCAGCTGATTTTTCACTTTTGGCCTTAATTGCATTTGTTCTGATGGCTTACTCCTGGGCTGCAAGGATCAGGCCTTCTGTCTCCTTCTTCAGGGTCCCATTCGTGAGCCAGAGCCAGGTCTTCTCCTTATCAGCTTTTCCTTCAATTTTGTCAAGGAACTTTCCATGCAATGTTTTGTTGTGCCAGCTGTCAGCTCTAGTTTGTAGTGTGGTTTTCTTGTACTGGTTTTTTGTCTGCTGTGCTTTGAGGAGTTTCTGATTTTTGACTTCAATCAAAGCAGGTTCTTCACTTTGCTATACATATTCTGCCAGGGCATGTTCTTCTTCTTTGACTGCTTGTTTTACTTGCAAGAGTCCTCTGCCCCCTGATCTTCTAGGCAGATAGAGCCGGTCAACATCACTGCGAGGGTGCAGTGAATGAAGAATGGTCATGAGTTTTCTTGTTTTTCTGTCCAAATTGTCCAGTTCCGCCTGTGTCCAATTCATAATGCCAGCAGTATATCTTATAACAGGTATGGCCCAGGTGTTTGTGGCCTTGATGGTCTTGCCTCCATTGAGCTTGCTTTTGAGAATTTTTCTGACCCTTTGTGTGTATTCTTTACTGACCACAGTCTTCACATGTTCATGCTTGATGTTGTCCAGCTGTAATATGCCCAGATATTTATAGGCCTCTGGCTGGTGACACTTTATCATTTGGCCATTAGGCATATTTATGCCCTCACTTTCAATGATTTTTCCCTTCTTCAATGCCACTGTTGAACATTTGTCCAAGCCAAACTCCATGCTGATATCAGTGCTAAAAATTCGGACAGTGTTAGTCAGAGACTGGATTTCAGTTTCCATTTTCCCATACAGCTTCAGGTCATCCATGTACATCAGATGCGAAATTTTGTGAGATTTCTTCGATGTTTGATAGCCAAGATTTGTTTTTTGTAAGATTGTTGACAGAGGGATCATGGGAATAATGAAAAGCAGAGGGGACAATGAGTCTCCCTGGAAAATTATTTATTATTATTATTATTATTATTATTATTATTATTATTATTATTATTTATGCACAGATAAAAAAAATTACAGAACTAGGAAACACATTTTTTCATGTTAAGTGCAGAATTTGGGAAATATTCTTTGTCTGGATAAGAACTTGTATGTATTTTTGAAAATCTTGTGAACAAAAATATTAAAATAATAATAGGGAAATATGGGTTTGTTCAAAGCCAGTCTTGAAAAATATGATTTATAGTCTCTTCTCGTTTATTTAAACCTTTTCTCATTGTATGTTCTTTGAATCCAATTACATGTTCTGAACAGTTGTAGTTGTTATTTAATGTAGCATGCATAATAATATCACACTGGCCCACACTTTGTGACATTACCAGAATTGCCTATTGCTTTGGCCCATCCCCTGAGAACATCCCGAAGGATCACCCCTAGGTCTTTGGGTTTGACTCTTGAAATATCAGTGCCTAAAATGGTGCTGGTGTTGGCCTGCAAAGATATTCAGAGCAGGTCAAGTTTCCTGACATGTTTTAATGGAAGGCATATTATACGGTTTGTTGAAACAAGAGATCTTTGGTTGAGGTGATTTAGGAATTTGATAATGTCATTGCTAAATTCCAGGTCCTGGAACTTCTAGGTGCCCATCTGGATTAAAATAACCTTGAATGTCCTGTAACATGATTCATAACATAACTGTAGGGGAAAGACTCCTTAAATCTGGGTGTATTGATTGTATTTGACAGCACCCTGATAAGAGCCCCCAAATATTTCAAGTCATAAACTACTACACTAAGAAGAGAGACCATACTGAGCTTAGAAGGATTACCTTCAATGTAAACATGCTTAAGATTTTACTATTATTGACTGCAGTAATAAAGACTGAAGATTGAACATGCTTAAAATTCCATTTTAAAAAGGATTCTGCTAGCTGTATTAGAGCTCATCCAGAGCAAGCAAGCTGCAATGTTTATTTCTTCATTCTGTCAAATTATACAAGTACTTGCCCAGATTTAACATCAAACTTTGGAAATGGGGTGGGGGTGAGGAGAGGACTACAAATCTCAGAATCTCATAGCCATCATGAAGATCAACTGTGCAGACTATGAGATTGTGGGAGCTGTAGTCCAAAAAAGTAACTGCTCCAAGCTTTGTTTAACACAGAGGTGTGTTTCAAACAAGACAAGTCATTTCTCTCTTCTTGCTTAAATGAAAGATCATTGTTCCCTTGTTTACCATCATCACAAAGGCTGTTGCGAGGATTAATTGCATGCTGTTCATAACCCATTTTGAAAATGAAAAGCCCGGTGTTATATTTATATTAGAAAAACAAATAACTTTTCAGTCCAAATCAGTGAAATGTCAGAATTGCTTAGCAAAAGAAGGATGAATGGAAGGGTTGCTAATGGAAGTATTTCAGGCTCCAAAAAGCACCATGAATCCAGCCACTGACTTTCTCCCGTCTGCATCACTGATGCAACAAGTGGTAGGTATTTAGGCCTTTCTTATGAAGTAACTTATAAAGAAAGCATTGGATAGTTCAGCTATCTGCAGCATAGTATCCCCCTATGTGTTGCATTGCAATTCTTGTTATTCCCAGCCATCACAGTGAATCTTTGCACTGGCTGGAGATAATGGGAGCTACAGCCTATTTCATCACAGGCATAATTGTTGTTTATTCGTTCAGTCGCTTCCGACTCTTCGTGACCTCATGGGAGCTCCCTGTCAGCCATTGCCACCCCCAGCTCTTTCAAGGTCAAGCCAGACACTTCAAGGATACCATCCGTCCATCTTGCCCTTGGTCGGCCCCTCTTCCTTTTTCCTTCCATTTTTCCCATCATCATTCTCTTCTCCAGGCTTTCTTGTCTTCTCATGATGTGGCCAAAGTACTTCATCATTGCCTCTAATATCCTTCCCTCCAGTGAGCAGTCGGGCATTATTTCCTGGAGTATGGACTGGTTGGATCTTCTTGCGGTCCAAGGCACTCTCAGGATTTTCCTCCAGCACCAGAGTTCAAAAGAGTCTATCTTCCTTCGCTCAGCCTTCCTTATGGTCCAGCTCTCGCATCCATAGGTTACTATGGGGAATACCATTGCTTTAACTATGCGGCCTTCGTTGCCAGTGTGATGTCTCTGCTCTTCACTATTTTATTGAGATTGGTCATTGCTCTCCTCCCAAGGAATAAACATCTTCTGATTTCCCGGCTGCAGTCTGTGTCTGCAGTAATCTTTGCGCCTAGAAATACAAAGCCTGTCACTGCCTCCATGTTTTCTCCCTCCATTTGCCAGTTATCAATCGTAATCTTCGTTTTCTTGATGTTTAACTGAAACCCAGCTTTTGCACTTTCTTCTTTCACCTTGGTTATAAGGTTCCTGTTCACTTTCAGTCATCAAAGTAGTATCATCTGCATATCTAAGGTTGTTAATGTTTCTTCCAGCAGGTATAATAGCCTGAGGAATATGCTTTCATTTATCTCATTTCTTTTTTTCAAATCTAGGACATAGCAAATATCAGTCCACTGGCTTTAGAACGTTTGGGGGAAATCATAAAAATCCCTTGGAGACTAAACACATATGAATATTTGAACCTCAGCCTCCCCAGACTTTGACTTTGTAACCCAGAGATGGATAATTGTGACCCTCTAGCTGTTTTTGAACTATATCTCCCAAAATCCCTCACAATTGATAGTGCTGTTTAAGACTGGTTAGAGTAGCAGGCCAAAATTAATTATAGGACTATAATGTAGTACCCCTATTCTATCTTATGGGTAATGAAATTTGGGCCTAGAAGTAAACAACAAAACTAAAGACCCCAGAACCACAAAACTTGATAACAGAACCCAACGGCCTTGCTGCTAGGTTCCTACCATGAAACCGAACCTCCAGAACTGAACTGGAACCCACAAAACCCCAAAAACCAGGAAAAACGAACACCACATGAGCCAGACAGGAACCAGCGCATGCTCATCACCCCTCTCCCCCACACACACACACCCCTCAACCGTCACTCCTGCACGAGCCTCATAGCGCCGCTGCAGCCATCTTTACCACAATCCCCGGCGTCGGCTTCATCCACCTCGCCGCTGCTTTGGCCCAGCTTCTCAAAGTAGACCACGAGGAAAGGCACCAGCTCCTCCGGCCTGCCTTCGAGCACTTTCAGGAAGACCGCGCAGACCATGTCCATGACGTCAGTTCTAGGAGGAAGCAAGCCGTGCTGTGCCCGCCAGGGAGTCCATTTGCCGCTGCCACTGGCCGGCTTGGGGCGCCTCCTGCCCCAGCCGGAGATGGACACCACTTCTCAGTGCCTGCCATTTTGTTTGGCGGCACAACCGTCATCTTGGATCCGGGTCCTTCCGCCTCCATCTTGGGAGAGTCTCATGTTGGGCAAATACAGAACCCTGGCAGCACCATCTTACTTGAGGGCAGCCAATCACGAAACCGGCAAGTGGGATATTTATTTCTATCAATCTGTGGAATGATATCCAGGATGGGACAACTCTTATCTTTTTGAGGTGACTGTGAATGTGGCACTTGATTACCTTGATTACCATTGAATGGCCTTGCACCTTCAAGGCCTGGCTGCTTCCTGCCTGGGAGGGTGAAACCTTTGTTGGGAGGTGTAATCTGGCCCTCATTACATCATGTCTGGAATTCCCTGATTTCTGAGTGCTGTTTTTTATTTAACTATCCTGATTTCACAGATTTTTTAAATACTGGGAGCCACATTTTGTTCATTCCAGGCAAGCAGGAAGCATCTAGGCTTGGAAGCTACAAGGCTATTCAATCCCTATGACAACATACACACTTGCCTAAAGCAGACAACACTTCTTTCTTCCACCGTGGTCATTCCACAGATATATATACCCCACTTACTTAGGTTCCAACACATCTCAAAACCTCTGAGATTGCCTGCCATACAGCCAGGCAAAAGGTCAGGAGAGAATACCTTTGGAACATCACCAAGCAGCCCAGACAACTCAAAGCAACCCAATACAAAGACAAACAAAAACAAACAAACAAAGAAATAAATAAATTAAAATAATAAAATAAAATAAAGTAATAAAATATAATACATTCAAATAAAAATAATAATAAAATTAAATAAACCAAAATAATAACAGTAAATAAAAAACCCTAAATAATACAATAAGCTAAAAAAACTATAATAAAATAAAATAACTAAAAAAATAAAATATAATAATAAAATATAATAAATAAAAATAATAAAATAAAAAACAAATAAAATTAAATAAAAATTCCTCAACAATGTTTAACCATCACCACCAGACTACGCTACAGCAACGCATGGCCGGGCACAGCTAGTTATATGCTAAAATAGGCTAAATTTGAGTGAGAGAGAAAAGTGAAGGAGACCCAAAATAATATTATCTCTTCTTTCCTTGGTCTGCCCTCCATCTCACTATAACTAAACATGAAAATGTGGTTGTTGGTCCTCCAGTTTCTAGCATTAATGTAACTTAAAACATTCAGTCAAGCATTTTAAAATACAACTTAGGAATCCAAGGAAAAGAAGCAGACAATATTAGCAAGGGAATGCAAACATAGCAAATATAAGAGTTCCAGGTGTGAACTCTAGCCCACTCTCTGCATTGCTAGAAATTTGGGGATTCAAAGAAAATTTCAATTGGGAAGCAGAATTCATCTTTGGAGGCAATGCCTTTGTTTTCTTACCAACATTACTGTAGTCACATTCCTGCACTATCCTATTCCTTTGACTTTCACAGGGGTGACGCTATCGTTTATCAGAATTATTTGGATTCTGATGTCTGCCAAATGCAAACAGAGTGAGCCATTTCTCTTTTTAAAAACAGATTCCTGTTAAAGATGTGCACCTCATTCCCTATGAGCATCCATCACTGGAGTGCACATCATTGTGTTTAATAACTCTCTTCCATACACAAGCACACACACACACACCTATTTCTGCAATAGACCACAGCACCCTGGGACAGTTCTCCCATTACCCCAAGTCAAGGATCACTATGGGGTCACACATCAGTGGTGCAGCTCTTAATTTGCAATAACAGCCCTTGTTAACAGCCTTTGAATCAACACTAGGAACCCTCAAGTATGCAAGCAAGCCTTCAGTAATGACACTGAGCTGTATTTGGAATTTAATTAACAGGTCAATAGGTAGGTAGGTCAGGGATTTATGATGCATAAGCAACCCAGCCATACTGTTAAGCTGATGGGAGAAACCATTTATTAAGTAATGTGGAGCTAGTTCATGGAATTCACAATCAAATACAAAGAAAGAAGTCAATTTACAAAGACACTCAGCAACAGTCATATAGTTAGGTTAAGAGTGAGAATGGGGAAGACCTACAAATAGTAGTGGACTGTAACTCCCAGCAGCCCTAGTCACCATAGCATTAGCCAGTGGTGAAGAATGTTGGGAGTTGCTTTCAACGCAAGAACATCTAGACAGTCTCATCTTCCTAGAATCTGTCATCATGCAGTTCTTTGGGAACTGAAATACAACGACTGGGAACTCAAGGTGAAAGTTAGGGTTTGACTACACTAAGTACACATAGTGTAAACATAACCACAGCAGTTAAGGTTTGTTTGTTTTTGTTGCTTTCAAGTTAGGTTGTGAGTCTTAAAAAAATCTGTTGGCACTAAAACAAAAAAACCAAACAGGAATGAAATGGCTAATTGGTTTTGTTTCTATTTTGATTGTTTTACTACTACTAAATATGCAAGGCTCCTTCTCTGGATTGGGATTATTAATGCATGCAGGGAAGATTTGTGGCACAGCTGGTTATTAGCCAGCTGCAATAAATCACTACTGACCGAGAGGTCATGAGACCGAAACCCAGGTTGGGTTAAGCCCCTGACCATTAATAACCTAGCTCGCTGTTTACCTAAGCAGCCCAAAAGAAAGAAAGTTGCATCTGTCAAGTAGGTAACTTAGGTACGCTTTATGCGGGAGGCTAATTCAACTAATTTACAACACCATAAAATTGCCAGCAGCGGTGGAAGGAATGATGAAGTAATACCATCAAGGACTTGGTGTCACAAGTGGACAGTGAAACGTCAGCTCCCCCTGTGGCCGGAATCGAGTATACCCTCATGAAACCAGAAGCTGGAAAAATGTTAAATTGCCTCTGTGTGTGTCTATATGTCAATGTCTGATGGCATTGAATGTTTGCCATGTATATGTGCATTGTAATCTGCCCTGTGTCCCCTTCAGGGTGAGAAGGGTGAAATATAAATACTGCAAATAAATAAATAAATAAATAAAATTTAGAGCCAGGGAGGCATAGTGGTTTGAGTGTTGGAATAGAAGTCTTCAAGGCTAGGATTCAAAAGCTTGCTGAGCTATGGAAACCTATTAGGTGGCTTTAGACAAGTTATACTCAGCCTCAGAGGAAGGCAGCAGCAAACTCCCTCAAACAAATAGCTTCACCTTAAGGTCACTATAAGTCAGAAATGATTTGGAGGCATGCAAGAATAACACAAGGAAGATTAAACATTCCCTACCACTGTTTCACCCTACATTTTACTCCAACTGACACCATGGCAGGAGGAGAAAATATATGAGATAGAATTAAAAAGGATGGCCCCAATAGGGTTTTTTCATGTCATGAGTGACTTGAGAAACTGCAATCCCAGGGGACGCCCAGATGTTTGATGTTTTTACCATCCTTGTTGGAGGCTTCTCTCATGTCCCTGCATGGGGAGCTGGAGCTGACAGAGGGAGCTCACCCGCTCTCCCTGGATTCAAACTGCCAGCCTGTAGGCCAGCAGTCTTGCCAGCACAAAGGTTTAACCCATTGCACTGCTGGGGGCTCTGCCCCAATCAGTATTAGAGCATCACACACTCATCTTGGAATAAAAGCAGGCGATTCTAATTCAAGGCTACCTATATTTAAAGCAGTGCATTGCTTAGCCCTTACTCCAGATTTAATGATCTTAAAAATGTCCATTTTGTATATTATTTCAGTAGTGGAGGACCCAATTACCATTTCTCTTCTCTCTCCAAGCTATGCCATGTTTGACAATTACTTCTACATTCCGGCCTATATCAGAGCATACAAGCAAATAAAAACCAGTTTGACGTGCCTCTTTTTTGAAGGAGGAGGAGGAAAGGAAGAAAGAGAATATGTGCAGTTCTGCATTTTAAATTCATTCAAATCACAACAACAAGCATGCTTACAATAAAGGTTTAAAAGGTTACTTTTGGGATTACAACTTTTACAATCCCCAGCCTGCATGACTAGTAGAAGCCTCTGTAAATTATAGTTGAAAGAAGTCACCTTTTCTCCAGATTTGAAGTTTGTTTCTGCTGTTCTAATAACATAACATATTTGCTTGATAATTGGGGAATAACGCTTGTTGGTTGTAGAATAGGATACTATTTTAAAGTAAAAATTGAAATAAGTATTTTGAGTCATGTTCTGGTCTGGTTGGTGCCCCTACTTTTGTTTTTGTTTTGTTTGGTTTTTTTAGTGAAAAGAAAAGGATTTGGTGGACCCGATCATTGCTATGGTAGCCCAACAGAGGACACCAAGTCACTTCCCCTATTACCAGCCACTGTCTGCTGGATGGTAACCTGGGACTTGGGCTTTGGTCCTGGGGTACAGCTATAACTATGCCTGTGCCAACATGCCAGCCTCAAACTGCCTGGGAGATTGAGTAACATCATAACACCAGCGGAAATACTGAACATTTTGAGCGAAGTTGGTGTCAAAATGATGTCACTCCTAATTTTAACTATGCTTCCTGATGAGCGATGCAGTCTAATTTATGAAGGGCATCAGTTGTCCCCTCATGTTTTGACAGATGTGTGCTGAAGCAAAAGTCAGAAAATCTGGAGACTAGTGAAGGCAACATCTGGCCATTCCCTTCCAAATCAAGGCTGCATTCCTCGAATATCTTGTTCCCACTAAGACCTGTCTGCAAGAATGACACTTAAAGTGCCACAGTAAAAATGAGCCTTTAAAATGAAGAAACCAAAAAGGGTGGCTTGAAACAGCTCTAACTGCTAAGGGCGGGGGGGGGGGGGTGTACTGCAGTCAATTAAGCCAAACATCTGCCTTGCCAAAAAACTCCCAAGGAGAACTGCCAGGCAGCAACATCTGGAGGAAGCTCCGCTAGGGCTGAAACACAGGTTCAATGGGACAGGAATTGATAGAGGCAGGATTTGTTAGAAGAGACATGAGAAGAGTGGTAATTTTATGACCCTGTTGCAATGGATTTGCTCCCAGAGAAGGGAGGAAAAGAACTGGAAGTATTATTAATATGCCAGGCACAGAAAGGTTAAGGAGAAGGTGCAGGGAGGGAAAAATCACAAATTGGAAATACTGTTGGCATTAGCCGTTGCTTCCCTGAAGAGCAGCAATTAAAGAGCTGTTTGGTGCTGAAAAGTGGCTCTTTGAATCTGGAAACCTAGGGTTCCACATTATTTGTCTTTTCAGTGATAGGGCCTTTTTGTTTAGTTTAAAAGCCTAATAATAATAATAATAATAATAATAATAATAACAACAACAACAATAATAATCCTTTAGCAATTCGAAGTGGGGTCTCCAGCTCCATCCAGTGTTATCTCTGCAGCATAGGATACCATATGTTGCAAGCTTAAATCTTTCCCAGAGAGCCCATCCCTGAAATCCTATGGGAGGAAAGTTGTTTCCTTGCCACACCAGCACTATCTCCCCATTTCCACCCCCCACTACCACCATTATATGATTTTACAGAAGGGGATTTCAGACCACTTGCCCCATATGTAGGATGCAGCAGCAGCATCTGTTGACTTACAAGAACTGTCCAAAGTTCTGAAACAGTTTTAGTGATAGAGCTTAACACCTTGGTTAAATATGGATTTTAGCCACTATACAGCATATAAAATGGTAGTGTGTCTGAATCACACTCAGATCTACAAAAAAGATTTCATTTTGTAAAATTCCTTGCAAAAATTGGCAGTGAATGAACTGGGAGAGAGAATCAATAGAGCAAGCCCCCGTCATCAGCCTCTATATCAGTGGTTCTCAACCTGGGGTCCCCAGATGTTTTTGGCCTACAACTCCCAGAAATCACAGCCAATTTACCAGCTGTTATAATTTCTAGGAGCTGAAGGCCAAAAACATCTGGAGACCCCAGGTTGAGAACCACAGCTCGATATCACTTCAGATCCTATTTAAAAAGAAAAGCTTGTATATGCAAATTACACTGAGTAACACATTTTTTTGTTCCTGGGTTATAAATGTCATTTCCTAATTTATTCTATCATAAAAACATGGGGAAAGTTTATTAAACTGCAAAACCTTTGTTTTTGTTGGACATCCTGCAGCACATTTTGTTATAGTTTTTCAATTAATATTTCATAGAGCCTCAACCAAGTCAACATAGCTTGTAGTGGCCACAAAAACAAAGTATCTGGAGTATAACAACTACTTTCAAGGTAGAACTGCACAACTAAACAAGAAACACCTTCAAACCAGGTACAGAAAACTTTTCCAATTTTGTTACCAACTTTCTCTCTCAGAACTCGGGTTAACTATTCAGTAATGATAGATCTCAGTATCAACATCCATTTATTTTATTGTATTATTGCCACCTAAGTTCATGATATTTTGAAGAATATGTTCCAGATGGTTATGATTTAAAATTGGATGCATAGGTCAGATTGTCTATGGTCAATTGGTTTAGTTGCTCAAGATTCCTCACAGACTACAGTCCAAGTACTGTATATGGGTTTATGTGCCTTCAAGTCACCTGTTCACTTACGGTAACCCTACATTTCATAAGGTTTTCTTGGGCTAGGAATATTCAGATTTGGTCTGCCAATTCCTTCCTCTGAAATATAGCGTACAGCAAGTGATATTGGCAGCCTCCCATCCAAGTACTAACCATGGCCTGCTTGACTTGCAAGATCAGACAGGATCTGAGGCCCCAGAACTGAAGGGGGGGAAAGTATTATTTGTTTTGACTTCTTCCCCAGTCACTTCCTGAGTTTCTATTATCTTCAACATACTTGAGTAACTTAATAAAAAACATGGGATCACACTGTCAATCTCAATGGTGGGCAGAGCTGAAAATGGGTTCCCACATGAAAATTCATATGCTTCTGTCCATTGTACTCTGCATTTTATTTAGCATGTCCTCATTATTTATTCATTTTCTATACCAGTGATTCTCAACCTGTGGGTCCCCAGGTGTTTTGGCCTACAACTCCCAGAAGTCTCAGCCAGTTTACCAGCTGTTATGATTTCTGGGAATTGAAGGCCAAAACAGCTGGAGCCCCACAGGTTGAGAACCACTGTTCTAGACTATCATTCCTAGAACTTTTCACACATGTTCACAAAGGTGACAGTCTTTTTTGGAATTGCTCCACAGATCCTAACTACCTCAATCTGACCTTGTGAAGCCAGGAGAAACAACTGATAAAAGATGCAGGGGTAGGTTTAAAAGGAAAAGAATACATTCTTTTTTTCAGTTAAACGTCTTAGGTTCAGTTATTTTTAGACAACCATAGTGAAAGAGAAATGAACTACAGTTAAATAGGAAGTATAAGACCTCTTCTTCTGATGTTGAGTTACTAACAATATTTTCAAGTCATCACCTTTGGGGTCTCCCCTTAGCCCAGCATCAAAATATCTGCATGCAATATCTTAGGGAAAAAAGTATTATTAAGACAAATAGTTACCAGGTATTGCCGACCCATCAGATTTATATCTGCATTGTTAAAAATGAATTATATATTATCATCCCCATTCATTTGCTCTTTTTTGCAGACATCTCTCTTCCATATGAATTCTCTCCTGAGAGGTAATGAAACACCTTGGGAGCTACCTCAGCCACAAAATTAGAACTGTCATTATATTAAATCTAGTATCAAGTCATGTGCCAGGTGAGAACATTGCTCCCTTGCTCTAATATCCTCACATCTATCTGGATGACTAGCATTAATTTTTGATTGAGTGATGATACATTGAATTTCTGAAGAGATGACACAGCAACCAATGAAGTACAAATTGAGCAGTTAGATCCATTGTGGACAACAGTGACCCTTCAGACTTACAATTTCCACTGGCCCTAGGCCGCAAAGGATTCTGGGAACACTAGTTTTTAAAGATCTACAGAGACAGTAGTTTTTAAAGATTTTGAAATCCATGGCTGTCCTTTGATTTAAGCATCCTCCCATTCTTCTGCACAATCCCTACCTTTTTGTGTATTTCCCTCAGAAATCTCAACTGCCATGGCCAATGGCAACAAATTCTGGGAATTGTAGACAAACCATCTGAAGAACCAAAGGTGCCAAAGCCCACTATATAACTTTATATTCCTACCTCCTGTCCACAAAATTTGGTCTAATCAAACATAATGTGTTGGCAAAGTTGTGGTACAGCAGACATACCACATCAAACAATGAGCAGAAGGTGTCACATGTTCGAATGCCCATTTTCTGCATAAGCAGCTTCCTGAAAATATTAAACTAGCATAGCAAAGAGTGGGCTACAGTCTTCCTCTCTTCCCCAGAACGCATGGGTGAAGGTAATGTGGGAGAACATAGAAAAATAGAACATGTCAATTTTTAATGTGGCCCATTCCAAACCATATTTAGCTACTTGCCTATGTTAGGACTTTCTATGCTCAATAATGTTCACATATTCAGCTCAGATTGTTCTTTGCTCTATTCCAGCTTTTCCTACTAACCTAGTGATGTTGATTTCAGTAGAGCTTTATGCTAGGAGTGAGAAACCATTGGATCTCCAGAGCGTGGCCATATTACCAACAGAACATGCCCCCTGTGTTATTAATAGTTAAATGGAAGAGGGCAATTTCTTCTTTTACACAACCATGAGAGATATAGAAGCCTTTTTCTCTTTTGAAGTGACTGTCTGACCTCTCCAAATATTTCATTCTTCAATAACCAGAAGCCACACCCAATAGTAAGTGATTGTGGGTCAAAAGGTCCCCCAGACTTGCTGTATACTTTCCTTACCCTGCATGCCTCTCCTAAGCTGCTAGCCCACATTGTTTATTGAGACAGTTTCTGGAAATGATCCTGACATCTGTCTTTGATCAAAAATTCCCTTTATTATAAGACTGAGAAAGTTGGGACTAAAAAAAAAAACACATAAGGCACCATGAGTAATCACTGTTCCTGAGACTGTGCCCCTTGGATCCTGGTTATTACTATCCCCACAATAAAATTAAAAAGTAATTCTGGTATTTGGTAATTCTTTTCCAAAGCAATTGCACAATAAGATCTGTAACAGTAAATTGATCCCTCATGAGATGATTTGTTTACAGTTCCTGGAGGACATCACATTCCCTTCAGGTACATTTATCTGCCCACTTTATTGATATATCTGCTAGCATATCAAAAGCATGCATCTATTTCTTCTCCTATCTAGCTTTGTCAAGGAGAATGGGACATTATCCTCCATGCCACTTGGGGGAAGTGGGGACAGGCTGAAATCACAGGGGGTGAAGACCAGGGCTGCCATTTTCACTACAAACACACACACACATACAATGATAATATCATAGTTGTATAGCTGGGATCATTTTGGAACAAGGGCACCTTTTCCCATCAGAAGACTGCCATGGATAGTAAAAGTTGCCCATTCTGATAGGATGCTATCTATAATATACTAAACACATCTCCAGCAATCTATTTATACCAAATATGCCAAGCTTGCATCAAACATATTTTTTCCAAAGTCCTGACTAATAGCTCTTTTTCTATTTTACGCTGCCAGGATAACATCAGGCACTAACATAACACAGCAAATTTAGAGGCAAATTTCTACAAATGATCCATATACAAGTTTAGATAAGGAGTAGTTGACAGGGTTACCTTGGTTTCTAGTGCTTCCTTCAAACATTCAGAAAGAACAAATATAATAAAATATATAGCACTTATTTCAATTCTTTTGTATTGGTATTAGTCATGACAGTAAAAGACTCTTTAGGAAACAAGTACTATCCCTTATAACTTCCAAAGTTATACATGTGATGATGGCTCAGGAACAAATTTTAAGAAACTTACTTTTGAACTACTGCAGGACTGGGTGATTCCATACCGTAGTTTCACAGGGACAGACTCAATTCTGTTGTCCCATTTTTCAGCTCCTTTTTTTTAAAAAAAATAATCCATTTTTGTCCTTGGTTTACTTCATTTACAGAAAATTGAGTTCAAAGTAAATAAATAATTTGAACTCAACTAATCAGGTGGAACGGAAGGGGGCAGAACCTTGCTCTACCCAGTAGAGTCAGGCAAAAGCAAACTGTTGCAGCCTCTCCTATGTTGCCTGCTCTTCTTCATTAATTGCTTGTGTCATCTTGACCACACTCTGATTCTGGTTGGGCATATGTGTCTCTGTTTTCATCTGTGAAATGTTGGAGGGGATGTGATTCTGAGAACTGTTGTTCAAAATATAACTTTTACCAGGCTTTGGTCAGGGGTTCTTACACACACAAACCCATGTGCAGACACCACAATTCAACAATCCTCTTTCTTTTACTTCCTACCTCCCAGTGGAAATAAGAGTGCTCTATCTGGGACAGGGATTGCACTGAAAGCTCTCCATTCCCTCTCTCAGAAGTCCTCCTAATAGGGGTGCACATAAAATTGATATCAGAAGAACAATTTTAAAAGGCATGCAATTTTGTGCAAGCTTAAATTGCAGAATTTCTGTTCAGGTACAGGAGCCTAACCACTGTTCAGAGACAGGAGCCTAACTATTCTTTACTCACGGCTAATATAGTGCATGCAATACATTCACAGATCTTTGACATCATGGAGTAGAGAGTGAAATACAGTTCTGGAGCACAACATATTCATTATAGTCACAGTAGTGGAACAATGAGAGAAGGACATGAAATAAAACACAAAATGACTTTTTTTTTTTAGAATATTAGAGTTGAAAAATGACTAGAAAGTGGTTCTCAAACTTTGGTCCTTCTGTTCCCAGAGTTTTTTTGTCAACTTGGACAATGGTCAGGTATTTTGGAAACTGAAGTTGAGAAAATGTAGGGTAGCAACTTGTTACTGGTATATACTTGTAAGTGTAGCTTTGTAATGCAGGACAGGAAACAATTCTGAAGCCGGGTTGTTGTGAGTTTTCCGGGCTGTTTGGCCATGTTTCAGAAGCATTATCTCCTGCCATAGATGTGGGTGAAACATCAGGAAAGAATGCTTCTGGAACATGGCCAAACTGCCTGGGAAACGCACAGCAATCCAGTGACTCCAGCAATGAAAGCCTTTGACAATTCCTTAGCCCTTTGCCCTCCATCCAAACACTCTCTGCAGTTATCAAGCAGGTTTTCTTTTCTGTCACCTACTGGTGGAACAGGGAGGGGGAATGCAATTCAGACAGTGAAAATACGTATCTTATGGCTTCATGGGAAAGGAAGATATACTCCATCTGTGAGTGCACCCTAATTTCTCCCCCTCCCCCTTCACCTGACACCTGCTGCTTCTTCTTCATCCAAGCTATCTCTCCTTTCCTCACTTCCCCACCAGTACACTGTGACAGAAAATGTAGAACATTATGCTCTGCCTGCTTGATGCAGGATCAGGGTTTCAGAAACCAAACATTGAGAACCTCTATCCAGGTAAACTACCAGCAGAGAAAAGATATACTTTGTTACAGACTTCTTGATAGAGGCAACTCAGAGTAAACCCCAGAAACTCCATCATTGTACAACCATTTGTATCTTCAGAAGTTTTTCTCCATGCTTAATTTGAACCAGTAAGTTGGGAGCCTATCCTCTAGCACAAGAGTCAACATGTATGCTTTATCATTTCTATAACAGGAGCCTCCGGTGGCCTAGGAGATAAAAGCCTTGTGATTTGAAGGTTTGGTTGCTGACCTGAAGGCTGCCAGGTTCGAATCCCACCCGGGGAGAGTGTGGATGGGCTCCCTCTATCAGCTCCAGCTCCATGCGGGGACATGAGAGAAGCCTCCCACAAGGATGGTAAAACATCAAAACATCCGGGTGTCCCCTGGGCAACGTCCTTGCAGACGGCCAATTCTCTCACTCCAGAAGCAACTCCGGTTGCTCCTGACATGAAAAACAAATCTCTATAACAGCTCATTAAATACGGTATTTGATTTGTACGCAAATCTAAAAGAAACCAGAGGCCTGCTATGTCACCCCCTACAATTCATTTCCTATAGCAACATACAGAGGATTACATACACTTCACCAGCTCATATCCTAGGCTATTCATTCAGGTTTTCTCCAGGGTACCTAATGTATAGGACTTCAGCCCAAAGCAAACCCATGTGAAAATATTTCTCTCAAATCTAAGAAGGAAGGAATTATCACTCTTGCCGTATGTATATATGTTCTGCTTTAGTGTAGTCAGAGTTTCATTTTTACAATTGTTTTTCAGATAAGAATTTGGTACCAATGCTCTCAAATTTACCATGGAAAACAAGCCAGAAATGGCATGCTGGTGTGAGGAATGAAGCATGAAATTACTTGGGAGACTAGTCCGTCTGAGTAACTCATCAGAATATCTCTCTTTTTTTCAAACCAAGCCACAGAATGGCGAGTCCCATTTCAATTCCCTCCTGTTCCACACTCATACACACCTCTGCAGTTTAGATTTCCCAAAGGGCAGGCTCGTTCCTCTAAGCTGCACAACATACATCAAAACATTGTACCAACTTCCGATCACACTCTCCTCCACAAATCCCAAGGCTATGAATCATTTCATACACATCTGGTTCAAAATTGCCAGGCTGCCAAGTCCAGAAGAGGTTCCGATATTAGTCTTCCTGGTGTGCTCAACAAAACTAATTGGCCCAACCCAAGGAGAATGATGTAGGGAATATGATTGGGCAGAAGTGGTAGCAGGGGGGAACTTTGGCCCTCTAGATGTTTTAACTTACACATGCCAGTCATCCCTTCATGCATGACCAATGATGAGGAACTGTGGATACTCTCCGAAACAAATACAGTGTTCCCTCACTACTTCACAGTTCACTTTTTGCAGATTTGCTGTTTCATGGTTTATTATAAATCATAAAAATTACAATTTACAGCCTAAGGAAGGGAGGAAGGAGAAGCCAAAGGGAGAGAAAAGGAGCCAAAGCGGCAATGGGAGGAGAAGGGGGTGATTTATCAACACCCGATTGGTTGATAAAGACTTAAAATAGTGTATAACTACTAAAATAACGTATAAATATTAAAATAAATGTAATGTCCCTACTTTGCGGATTTTCACTTATTGCGGGTGGTCCTGGAACCTAATCCCAGCAATAAGTGAGGAAACACTGTATAGGACAAAGGTTCCCCACTTTTCTACTGTGGATAAAATCAGAGACCACAAATCTTAGATTTGTCTGTATGCCAGGAAATAAATGGAATATTTTATGCTTGACTAGATGATAGAAACACTCTAGAGAGGAGATGTAACTCAAAGTAAGGTCCTATGTTTTGTATGCAGGAGGTTCCAGGTTTAATCTCCATGTAGGAAAGAATGTTACCAAAAACTATTGAGAATCAGTACAAATCAATCAGTAGTGACCATATTGGACTTGTAGGAAGAATTGCAACTTCCTGGTACCTATACAACAACCACTGCAAACCCTTGTTGGCAATGCTTGCTAAGTTCCTCTACCCTGTCCCAACAATAAGCATCATATAGAAGGGTCCTATGCATTTCACAAAGAACCAGCAAAGTGAAGTTATATGGCAAGTGCCCCTATGGGACATCCAGACTGATTAAGACAAGGAAGTCTCAAATTCTGTTCCTTTTCTTTCAAATTTTATTTTGGTGATCTATCTACATTTTGTATATCCTAGAATATTTTTATATAAACCCATTATAAAATCAGAAAGAATTTACTACAGTTCTAATTGATAATCCTCCACAGGGCTCAATGACATAGATTGGTAGCCAATTTTACCAGATCAAGGTGGGGGGAACTCAGCTCCACCAGCTTAGATTGGAGAGATGGGAGGATTCAAGCTCCACCTTGTCACCACTGTTCTCGCATCTATGAGTCTCCTGATAGGTGACCTCAAAAGCAACCTTTTAATTTCACTAGTTTTTTTAAGCTAATAGCTTTGGAACTCAGAGATATTACTACTAGCTGGGGAAATTATGGGAGTTGCAGCCCCAAAATTTAACTTTTGCAGGCTCTGATATACTTTCTATGATCATACATTTTTATAATTTTGGAAATTAAACATTGCCTTTAGAACACTACCTCTCTGAATACTGAAATAGATCCATCTGGGTTGTGCAGCATTATGGGAAGTCTCCATCTTACTTACCTGAGAATATAATTGAACAATTGGATTAATGAGGTGAGCCACTGAGGGAAGTCTCAAGCCCAGTATTCTGTCCATGGGACTTTCCAGCAATTGCATGGACTTCCAAAATACAAAACAAAAAGCAATTGGAAACTCCATTTGTGAAAATGAGTCATTTCAAGGTACGGAGATCAGATGAAATGTAAATAAGGGGTGCAACTTATTTAAAAGGTTGCTACTTCTGGAGGCTTCTGTAAGACACACACAGTCATTTGGAGAACTGCAAAAGAACAGTCTGAGCAGTCTGGAGGAGTCAAAGGCCTGGGTAATGTTGCCCATCCTTGCCCTAGAGAAAAAACCAAGTTCCCATCCTTTCTCAAAGACAGCAGAAGCACAAGCATATTGAAAGCCCTCAAGAAAGGAACAGAGCAATGAAAACCAAGTGGACTCCTTCCTAAGATAGTACATTTCTGTCTCTAAATACATGTCCCTCCACTTCTATGCCTTAGTTTCCCAACTGGAGAAGAGCAAATTCTTGCCTACCTCTGAGAATCAGGAATGAACAACAGACGAGTATTTTTATAGATGGGTCTTGTATTATTTATGCGAGCCACAGAAAATTACAGTGGAGGTGTTGAAAGCAAAATGCATTTCCCCAAGTGGGAGGCCATTCAGTACTTAGTACTGAAGAACAAGAGTAAGCTTATTTTGTACCAAAAGCCTGGGCCAGATCCTGTCCATCTCAATGGCACCCTGCCACAGTCAAGGTTGAGGTGCCAATTTCCACCTGCTGGAGAATAAGCCTTTACTCCACAGTTTACACCACCTGAAGAGCCATTTCCCCCTCCTCTATGAACCTGTGGCTTTCTCTCATGGGAAGGGCCCAGCCTGAACTAACCCTGATAAATTATGTACCTCTGAGCCAATCAACACTACTTTGAAGGCCAAACTTCAAAGTGTTTCTGACAGTAGGGCTTTTAAGTAATCAGAGTTACCCTATGCAAAGCTGCTTGCTTTAGATAGGAAGGGTCTACCAGCAAAGCAACATAATAACCTAGTCTTCCTGGGCTGATCTTAACTCCTCCCAACCCATTCAACCCAACCCTTGTTGTCCATGCCCTCTTTGTGCAAGTTGTTCTCAAGGCTTCATCACTGAGTGAGTTCACAGTTGCATAGTAAATCATCACTTCTATATTTTCTGAGTATGTATATAAGCTGCATTAGTAGCTATACCTATATAGCTGCTAATGCACATCTCATGTGATAATGTCCATATAAGCTAGGAAGACATCATTATTGGGTTGTTGTATGTATTCCAGGCTGTATGGCCATGTTCTAGAAGTATTCTCTCCTGACGTTTCACCCACATCTATGGCAGGCATCCTCAGAGGTTGTGAGGCCTCTGTTTTAGCAGTTTAATAAACTTTTTTCCATATTTTTATTATAGAACCAATTGGGAAATGACATTTATATCCCAGGAACAAAAATCATGTTACACAGTGTCATCTAAAAGGAGAATTCCTTGCCCCCTCTCCCCCCCCCCGAGAAGCTGAAAAGGATATCACAGCTAAAAAGAGAGGAAAGTGCAAATACATGAGAAAATACATACAACTATTTGTGCTTTGGATGTATAAACAGAGGATAAGGGCTAAAAGTTTAATCAAAGGCTTCACAGATGAGTTTAACTTTGAGGAGGAGTTTGAAACAAGGCAGTTGGAAGCCCTCAGACTGCAGGTGCCAAATACCTTAAATGAATTTGAGATCAAGAAGGTTGTAGGTTACAAGTAGACAGCTAGTGTGAATCAACCTAGAGATGAATTAAAGGTAATCTGAAGACTGCCTTGTCTTCAAGTGGGAAGAACGTGAGTGGAAATTTTGAGCATATTCAGAAAAAGGGTCAGGCAGCCTCTTCCAAAAAAAAAAAGTTGCCTTAAGAGAAGTCACCAAGAGTATTAGTCTTTATATTCCTAACCCCTCAAACCAGAAGAACAGATTTCTTGCTTGAAACGTTGACCATCCTTTTTCCTAGTGGCAGTCATGGTGCAAACAGGGGTCACCTGCTTGTTCAAAGGCTATTCAAAAAAACCACCAAACCAGGTACAGCCATAAAAAAACATCACAGGGAAAAGGTTGGAATTAATTTTAAAAGCAGGAGGTAGCCATTGCACAGCAGAGGTAGGCAGACCTGACAGTGCGGAGAATCGTGGGCAGAGGTATATCAGGGAGAGAAGGTGGTTCTGAAAGTTTTGGGATGGATATAGTACTGGATAGGAAAACACAGTTGGGAGTTTTTGGAAAAGGAATACCACATGGTCTGAATAGTGAGAGAGGAGAATAATTCACAACCCCAAACAGAGGTGAGAGGATCGATGTGTGGCAATGATAACTCAGAATGGAGAAGGTTGCAGTATGAACTATACGTTTCAAGAAAGGGTGAAAAGGAAAAAACTATATATTTGCAATGTTGTAGAGCAGAGAGAGGAAACACATGCTGCTCTAGAGGTTGCTAGACTACAATCCCAGCCAGCATAGCCATACAATATTAAATACAGTAGAGCACTCAACCACCCAGTAATTATTTATGTAACTATACAGAAGTAGAGCAACTCTGGTGTAAGCCGATAATGATTCTCAACATTGTTGAACTCCAAGTTCCATTAGCACCAGCCTGCGTGTTAAATAAACAGGAATTATGAGGATCCCCATCCTTCTGATATGGCAAGCAAAGACAGAGACATTACCTTAGACTTCAAAAAACAACATTATTTCTGCCACACACAGACCTTCATCTCTCTCTCTACATTGCTGCAGCTCCCAACTGACAATCTAGAAGAGATACCAAGCTGCTTTATCAACATATTTGCCTTAAGGTCCCCATAAGTCAGAGCAAACTTGAAGGTAATCAGCAACAATAAATGGTTGTACTAAAGATCTGTACAGAGGCAGCATAATATTGTCAAATTTATTTTCAATTCATTGCCTGATGATCCCCAACATGGAATTTACCTATTCACCACAGTCTCACACTTGGTTGATATTTTGAATTGGTCTTTATTTGCATTTGCCATCTCCCCCTGTGTTAGAGCTTTGTTCCGTTAACCTGTATTTTTGTTGCTGTTTTATATAACTGATGTTGTGTTATGTTTTATTTGGTCTTCAATGAGCGAGTGAGTTTCTCTTACTCAAGACTTTAAATCTGAACTTAAATGTGAGAGTTTGAGTTCAAATTCATTCTAAATTTCATACTAGCTACTGGGTTCTACTGTTGTTTTATTGCAGGCAAAATCTGTCCCTCTAAACTGTTGGACTGAAACTATGATCAGCTGTAATGAACCAGTCTTTGTGCTTCTATGGCAGGAAATGCAAGGAACTGCAGTTGAAGGTAAGTGACAGGAGCATTGTATGTTAGGGAGTTATTGATGGGTTTTACCTGTTAATTGCTAGTGATGGGAGAATCACAGGGAAGAGGCAGACCGGCAGCAGGATGCATGCGGCATTATGCAATAACGACCATCATCAAAGGTAATGGTCCAGCTACAATGTTGATTTGCCTGCCAAATGTGATAACATTCTAAAGACTATAATCTCAAATAATTTGAATATAGTAGAGTCTCACTTATCCAACACTCGCTTATCCAACATTCTGGATTATCCAACACATTTTTGTAGTCAATGTTTTCAATACATCGTGATATTTTAGTGCTAAATTCATAAATACAGTATTTACTACATAGCATTACTGCATATTGAACTACTTTTTCTGTTAAATTTGTTGTATAACATGATGTTTTGGTGCTTAATTTTTAAAATCATAACCTAATTTGATGTTTAATAGGCTTTTCCTTAATCCCTCCTTATTATCCAACATATTTGCTTATCTAACATTCTGCCAGCCCGTTTATGTTGGATAAGTGAGACTCTACTGTAATTGCATATTTCAGGTCCAAGCCAAAAAAGAAGCCACTTCTTTGACTGCTGAAGGGCTTCTATGAATGCTTCAGGAAGTTGGGGACTGCAAAGGAAGCAACATGTTGCCTCAGCTCCATAGAGTTCTGTAGGGCTTACTTTATACCAACATCCTCAGCAAGTAAATAAATAAGCAATTTTCTCTATTAGAACTCAACGGTCATCACCTATTTCCTTCTTTTCTACCTATCTGAGCTGTTCTGAATGGCTTGTGTATCCACATCTAGGTAGCACAGCATTGCAGAACTTTGCTCACTCCTGCCGGATAATATTTTTATGACAGGCAAGTAAAATGTTATTAGTTTTCCTTTCATCATTATTGTAAAAGAGCAGCCAATGAGATTCTGCACCTCCACTGGTAAATTTTCCACATGGCTTTTGCAAGGCTGAGGTAGATAAATATTCATTGCATTGATCATAATAATAAATGTCTTCTAGGCATGCAGTTCTGCTCTTTCCCCAGCATGCTTTGCAAGCTGGACCTACTCCATTTATTACTAGGTTTTACTAGATTTCTCCAGCCATAACCAAACTGTTCACTTAGGACTGTCCTAACATGCCAAAAGGGAGTTAAGAGCTAAAGAAGTCGAGCATCAAAATGGACAACAGGGAAAATAAGAGAGGAGGCTCAAGCATTTCTATTTTATAGCTATAGAAGTAAAATATAAAATAGTGTGATGAATTCTGCGCTCCCAAGAAAAATATTCCAAAGTTACTGAAACAAGGGATGAGTCAAAATTGCATTTCAATTTATTTTGTAAAATGGTTTATCAAAATGTGCACATTTCATCCTGTGCAGAATAGCAGCAATAACTTTTTAATGATAATCTTTTGCATACTTTTATCTTTGTTGCATTTCGTTTTATTTCTAAGATGATCTGAATTCTGCTTCTGAGAAAAAGAGAAGAGAATTTGAAATTACTAGTATGAAAATATGGAGGGAACTGAAATGGACAGATCCATGTCTTCAGTCTCAGAACTTTGAGTGCTTAACTCTTTAACATCTTGGTTGTATTCAGCCATTTTTGTTCTTGGTAGTTTTTTTTATGGGGGGGGGGGTGTTGCAGGCTCAACGTCTTTGAGTCTCAGTTAAGAAAGTTGAGTATAAATAAATACCATTATCATCAGCTTTAACAGCACCATGGCAGGAGGCGAAAACATTGATTTCTTAGGCACCATCTACACTGACCATTTGATGCAGTTTTAAGTGGCAACAAGACAACAAACTCCTACAAAAGCATGCAAAAGAAAGCCTTAACTTGCATCAATACTCTGTGGTTCGTGTAACCATCATCTAGGCCTCAGACTGATTCTTGGATTTCCTATGCGATCACCTGCACAGCAAAACCATAACAAAGGTATGTGTATCCGACACTGTTACCATACCTTTGAGCAGTAGGTTAGATTTGGTTGCAAGGCAAGCCAAGTGGTACCCACAATTCTCCCTTGCAACATCACTCTGCTTTCTGGTATTTGTCTACTCACTCCTAATGGTAGAGCTAGACCTAATCAAGGTTTCTCTTCCATAATTTATTTTATCCAAGTACACTCTTTGGTCTCCCCAGCTGTAATTTAGATAGGTATATCTATCCATACATGCAAATCTAAGTTAGAAGAGTGGATTGCAAAACTGTACAGCTGCAGATTTTACCTGACATGCCTATTTCCTTATGCCTTAGTGAGTCAATTACATGCAAACCATCCCTAGCAGCTGTCACAACTATTTTTAATGACATAGAGAATTCATTCATTCTGTTGTGATACCCAAACACTCTTATGATAAAAAAAATTGATATTTAACCTAATCTCGCCTTGTTTGAATTCACTCAGTTCGGGCAGTAAAAATGGTACAGCCTTCCAAATGATATTGAACTGCAACTGCTAGCATCCCAAGCTAACATAGCTAGTAGTAATGAATGCTTGGAGCTGAAGTTCAAAAATCCCCACAAATTTCCCAACTCTGGTCCATTGGCTTACTCCTTGAAACCAAAGCCAAATTCCAAAAAATGTGGATATTGTGTTTTTCTGTTTTTTCAAAAGGACATTTTGATCTTTCTCTTTTATGTTTTTTAATACAGCTTTGATTACTGCTTAACGTACATTTGATCAAGTGCCAAAAGTCTCAGTATGTCATAGTCATGTATAATACAGGCACAAATACATACAAACCAAGCTGTGTCCTAGACATGCTCACATATATGGTAGGAGATCGTTTATCTTTCCCTTCTTCTTATCTGTGTAATTACATCTTTTCATCCTATTGTTTTCAACTCAGTTCATTACTGTAAGATTTACAGCTGTATTAATACTCTGCAGGTTACAAGCATAAAGGAAAGGAGAAAGCAATATAAACTGCTTCTCACAGTATAGTTCAGCATAGGTAAAGGCTTTAACCTAATCTAATCTAAGTACATTAGCCTGAATGATATTATAAGCACTGTCAAAAGGGATTGTATTGTTTTAAACGAATTGAGTGGCACTCTTCCAACTATTCTAGTACAAGCGTAAGCAAAGTAGGTTGCATGGACTACATGCAGCTTTTCAGGACCCCATTATGACCTTCTTGGGCCCCATTTCTAAGATATAGAGGTATTCCAAAATCTGGAAAAAAAAACTGAAATCCAAAACACTTCTGATCAGCATTTCAGATAAGGAATACTCGGTCTGTGCAAGAACCCGGAAAAAATGAAATGCACATATATAAGATATATGACATGTGGCTTGACAGCAGTAGATGTGAATTTGATCTAGGAGTCTTAGTAGACAACAAGCTGAATATGAGTTGACAGTGTGATGCAACAGCTAAAAATGGTAATGCGATTCTAGGTTTCATCAATAGGGGTATAATGTCTAGATTGAGGGAAGTAATAATAACATCACTCTGTTCAGCTTTGATCAGACTTCACCTGGAGTATGGTGTCCAGTTCTGGGCACCAGAATTCAAGAAGCATATTGACAAACTGGAAAGTGTCTAGAGTAGTGGTTCTCAACCTGTGGGTCCCCAGATGTTTTGGC
This sequence comes from Anolis carolinensis, assembly GCF_035594765.1. Lineage (NCBI taxonomy): Eukaryota > Metazoa > Chordata > Lepidosauria > Squamata > Anolidae > Anolis > Anolis carolinensis. Next base: position 193,576,169 of record NC_085844.1, read on the forward strand.
TTTTCAACTCCCAGAAATCCTAACAGCTGGTAAACTGGCTGGGAACTCTGGGAGTTGTAGGCCAATACACCTGGGGACGCACAGGTTGAGAACCACTGGTCTAGAAGTTAAGTCTTACCAGGAGCAGTTTAGGTATATGGATATGTTCAGCATGGAGAAGAAAAGATTAGGCGGTGACATGATAGCCATATTTAAGTATTTGAAAGGATGTCATATTGAGGATGGAGCAGGCTTGTTTTCTGCCACTCTGAAGACTAAAACATGGAGCAACAAATTCATACCACAGGGGGGGAAATTCTACTTAAACATTAGGGGGGAAATCTTGATGGTAAGAGCTATTTGGCAGTGGAATATGTTATCTCAAAAGGTGGCCTTCTATTGGGAGTGCTTTGATTATGTATTCCTGCGTGGCAGTTTTTTGGACTGAATGGCCCTTGAGGTATCTTCCAATTCTATGATTCTATGACTGTTACTCATCCTGATTTTGACAAAATGTGAATCAAATGCACAAAGAAGTTTCTCTGAAATTTAAAAAACACATAGAGGAAATGAATTAAATACTATAGTTCTCTCTCTGAGCCAGATGGGCTTAAGACAACAAGTAAAACACTAGTGCAGTGTATGAAATATAATAATCACTCATCAACACCCATTGCCGTTAAGGATACTGTGACTCTGTATGGCACTGTGGATAATGCTAAATGTGGGTTTACACCTCTGTACAGCTCCGAGATTGACTGAGCAGCCTTCACTCTTTCTTGGCCTGGCCTTTCTCCACAAGTTTGTCTTGGAAATAAACTCGAATGATCTGGTATTATGCAGTTCTGAGCTTTATGCAGGAATGGAATAGCCTTGTGCTCAACAAACAAACAGTGCCTTCTTCTTAGGGTGTACTTTCTTATCTCATTAACACATGAAAAGGCGAAGAACATCTGTGTGAAGAGTAGACCAGAACAGAATGTGCAAGTCCAATGAATAACTTCCCAAAATTTTAATGACTGTCTTCTCAAAAGACTGCAACAGAGGGAAACTCTGCTTTGCATTAGTTAGCCACATGATTTCTCCATTACAATAGAATAAAGACATGTGTAAACTAAAGGCATATTCTCAAAAATTTAAGGCAGGCTTTACCTCTAATGAAAAGGTTTACATAAAATATGCTTCACATGTGTGCTTCTGCACATAGATTTCCCTGGCTTGAACAACACATGCTTCTTTATCTCTTCTTTGCAGTTAAGAAACAGTGCCTTATCAGAGGTAATAGAGTTAGTCAGTGCCTAGTATCCATACCACTCATTAGTTAGGACCTTTGACTCAAGAACGGGAACTTGTGCAAAAAGATGGCTAGGACTATAGTTGCCTTAATGTTAGGTAATATTTGAGCATATGACTTAAGAAAGGGGAGAGTCAGTTAAACAAGATGCCCATTCAACCTAAAAAGTGTGCTGGATGTGGCATAAGTCATCACTACAGGTATTTGTAGGGGAGGAATAGCCAGGGCCGGCCCTAGGCAATTTTCAAATGTAAGCAAGCAGTATTTTTCGTGCCGCCCCCCCCCCCCCCCAACCAATCACTGAACCACAGCGCAGGGATGAGTGCTTCTTCGCTCTCCCCCCCCCCCCGTCCCAACTTTGGAGCGCCAGGAGGCTCCCACCGCCCCTCCGAAGCCGGGAAGGAGGGAAGTGCAAAACAGCACCCATCCCCAAGGCGCGGAATCACAGCACGGAGATGAGTGCTTCTTCACTTTTCCCTCCCCCCTCCCGGCTTCGGAGGGGTGGTGGGAGGCTCCCACCACCCCACTGAAGCTGGGAATGGGAGGAAAGTGCGGAAGAGCACCCATCCCAGTGGTGCGGGAAAACAACAGAAACAGCTGCGATGGCGAGGGAGCTGCAGCCACTTCTATTGTTTTCCCGCGGGATAGGTGCTCATTTGCTCTCCCCCCTCCCGGCTGTGGAGGGGCAGTGGAGGGCGAGGGAGCCCGGCAGAGAGGGAAGTGGAGGCAAGCAGGCCAGCTTGCAGCCAGGCGGGCTAATTACGCTCTCCAAGGCGCCTCAACTGCGCCCTCTAGAGGACTGCACCTTCAGCAAGTGCATAGTGCGCATATAGCTTGAACCGCCCCTGGGAATAGCTCCATTTATCTAACTGTTTCTTACACTTAGGAGCCCAAAGATCTGAGCAAAAAAGTGAAGAGGTTTTTTTTTAATGATGTCACTAAGCTTCCTGAACAATGGGCAAGATGGAAATAAACACAGAGAAAGAGGCACACACTTGGTCTGTCTTTTTCGTTCATACCTCTCCCTTCTTTGTGCAATCTGAGCAAAATGTAATGTGTATATATATCATAAAAATGTAACTAGAAAGTACTACTGATGAGGTTTTAAATGATTCCTGCTGATCTCTGCTCTGAACAGCTGGACAGAGAATGGCAAATAGAGCATTCTCATTTCAAGGGAAGAGTAAGCATATTTTCCCACTCATCACACCAAGCCTTCAACTTCTCCAGAAAATTTGCCCAGCAGTTTTCTTCCTCATTACAGCAGCCCAAGAGAAATTATTCTGAATTCCAACATCACCTATTGTTTTCTAAAGCAACCAGGAACCAGGTGTCCTCCTGCTCAGTATCTTTATTACTTCTCTCTCGCTCCCACCTCTGCCTACGCCCACAAATGCTGATGTCTCCATGAGCCACAGGGAAGGCTGAGAAATATGGGGACTCAAACCTACTACATGGCAGATGAATAATTCAACTGCTAACAGCTTTTCTGGTGCATCCTCTCTGTCTGGGGACTCCTTCCCTGAGCTAGGTTATCCTTTGACATACTCCTGTCTTACTGTGAGACACTAGCTTCCATGCTAATGCACCTGGCAGTTTTGCTCAGTCACTTCTCCACTGAAAGGCACCTGTTTCCTGAATGGAAGGTAGTTAACCCCTTGGCCCTGTTTCTTGTGAAATCACATGGTACTGAGCTGCAGCTAGAGAGGTCAGCCTAGGTCTCTGCCTTTGGAAAAGGTATCTTTCTCCTATTAATATCTGATGGCAAAGCAAAGCAGGGAGGCAATTAGAACCATGTACACACCACACAATAGCATCGAGTCCATGACTATGTATTTTAAATCTCAGGCCATATGTGAGGAGGGCACATGAGTTCCAGTGGAGCTAGGGCTATTTTATTACCAGATACAGTGCTCTCATCTGCCACTTCGTTCAGGCCTTCCAGTTCCATTTGAGGCTAGTTGCATCTGAGAGTGAAAAATATATTCCCCAGAAGCAATATATTCTTGTGACCTATTCCTCTTCCAAAATGGGAGAGGGTGTCCTTTGAATACATAATTTGTGGAGGAGTTTGGTTTTACAAAAGACCTACTTCTGGCCAAGATAAAAACTCCTGCAGATTATTTCTTAACATGGATCAACACATATATTTATATTTTTCAATGGTTCCTTAGGAGCAGAGGGGCAGCATCAAGATGAATCCCTATACTTCAAAATGTGCAATATCATCACTGATGGAGAGGGATAAGAATAAAATGGATGGAGCTTCACAGAGAATTATCTCTGCTGCTCGGTAAATGATTAGGAAAGAAACTGACATTCTTTCACACCTCTCTCTTTTAAGAAATGATCCAGGAATATCAATCCCATGCGTAAAGACTGAATCTGCATTAGCTCTCATACTTGCTTGAGGAAAGCTATGAACAAAGTTTTCTCTAATAGACTCAATTTCTCTGCTAGTAGACCCCAGATTTTGGTTACTATGGAGACTACACCCTGTGTTTGCTTTTCATGTTTCATGTGGGCTTATTTGACTGTGGTGGTACTCCTCCATGCAGAATTGGTCAACTGCATTGAAGCACCATATTCCTTCCTCACAATGCCACAAAACTAGGTTTGGTCATGGAAGATCATTAAAGTGTAGAAGAACCATCTGGGAAATGCTGCTCAAGTGCAAGACCAAGGGCAAAGATCTATGGTTGGTGGAGAGATATCAGTAATGTGCTTTGACAGTTGGGTGTCACAAAAATTACAAGCAATCTTTATAATATGCCAAGCTCTTTCCACTTATAATGGGGTTGACAATAATAGTACAGATTGAAAGAAAAAAGCTGTGGTTCAGACTGGATTTCTAGTAAAGTTATAAAGTGGGGAAAAAACAAGGGTCCCAAATACATAGGGCCCTTCCACACAGCCCTATATCCCAGGCCCCTTCCAGCTGAATAAAACCCCACATTATCTGCTTTGAACTGGAATATATGGCAGTGTGGACTCAGATATCCCAGTTTAAAGCAGATATTGTGGGATTTCCTGCCTTGGTATTCTGGGTTATATGCCGTGTGGAAAGGCCCCCAGAATATCAAGGCAGAAAAATCCCACAATATCTGCTTTGAACTGGGTTATCTGAGTCCACATTGTCATATATTCCAGTTCAAAGAAGAAAATGTGGGATTTTATTCAGCTGTGTGGAAGAGGCTGTAGTGAGAAGGTAGAAGTAAAGAATCAGGGATTCAACTGGTACCTTATAAACTTGTATCTATATTACTTTGTTTATGGGTAAGGTCCAGATTTCCTCCAACTTTAGTCTGACAACAACTTTTTGAGGTAGGTCAGACTGAGCATGACTGATCATGATCACCCAGCTGTCTTCAAAGCTCACTGGGGACTTCATCCTGGATGTTGCTCCTTCTGATCCATACATCACCATCCTGTCTCTCCCCTAAAAAAAAAAAAAGTGTTCCGATAGACACTGAGCAGAAAATCAGACTGATCTTTGGTGTAAAAGAAGGATCCTGATAGGCAACTGAGAACTGTAGTTACCCAGAACCCATATTATAAACAATCCTCTCTCTCCCACTCTGTCTTTATTGTAAAAACCAGGAAATAAATTCAGCTAGAGCAACTTTGGCAGGTCTGAGGGACAATTTACTGTCCATAAGACTCTTGGGGAAGAGCACACAGAATCTGCCCAAAATGCTCCCTCAACTGTTTGTTGGCACTTGGTTGGGAACTCATTCCGGGTTTTGAAAAATGAGTCATTTCAATGCACAGGGATCTCCCCACAATCTACCTCAAAAGTGAATTGCTACCCAACCAAGACAATTCACCCTTGGCGGGGAGAAAAAGTCTGGAGTGGTTGAAGGGGGGGGGGGGACTGCCTTGGATCCATATGTAGCCACAGCTGCCCATTGCACTAATGCCTTGAGAAAAGAAAAACAAAGATGAAATGGCTACCCAATTTGACTGCGTTTGTCTATTTCCAGATCATTGCCACTCTAATGTCATTATCCTATGCTCTGAATAATAAACAGCACATAGCAGCCAATGCAGCACTAGCGTATGGCTGGATATTCCCACCATGTCTCTCTGTTCCCACCAGCACGTTCTGCTGTAAATGAACTGCTTGAACCAAGCCAAAGTCTGTTTCCATCAAGCACAATGGAAAAACAATACACATGCGCATGCACACACATACACTAACCACTTTTTGCTGTGCATGGCAAGCACTGCATCAGCTCTTCCCAGCAGCTTGTTCTTTCTCAAACGGAAGAAAATGCACCCACCTTCTGCCAGACTGGGGCTGGAAGAACCTAGCAAACAGAGCCATAACTACAGTATGTTAACTGCTGTTCAGTAATAAATCCTGAGCTGTAGTTAATCTCACCCTGGCTGACTCAAGCCAAAATAAAGAACTGCACATATTCCACGACTGAATAATATTGGGGCTGCTGGCCAGCGGTGGGGAGCTTCCACTGTCTGCTAGACTGGCAGCCGACCTGCGCTCTCACTTGCCCGTCTCTGAGCCTCCCAGCCAACACAGGCTTCCCATAAGCAAATTGTCAATTAACATGTTCAGAGACACTGGATAACTTAATACTATTGATCTGTTAATTAGCTTGCATTAGTGTCATGATTTGCATGGGAATCAAGGTACTGTTTCAAAGGATGGTGCCAGAGGGATGGAAAGCATTCCTGGAGGTCTGGAGATCTTCCTTCCCAAGCACAGCAGCTCCACCAAATGGATACTATGGGAGAAAGGAGTCAGGGGACATCCTAGAAAACTCTGTTACTTTAATGCACAGGTGGGCAACATGCAGTACAGATTCCAAACCTCTTTTTGTGAGCCCTCTCCCTATTCCCCAAAAAGGTATGTAAAACTGTGTAGCAAAAGGCAGTTACCATATTTCATTGAATCTAAGGCATCATCGGATCTAAGGTGTGCACTGTTTTTGAAGTTTCAATTTTAGGGAAGAAATCAATTTTTTTTAGAATTTCATCTACATGCCCAATATTTTTTTTCAATGCGGCTTTGTGATGCAATCTTTCCTGTGGGATGAGGAGGAAATGTGAAGAAACCTGCATGAAGCTATAAAGTATTCAATCGATGGACCCATTATGGAGGCAGCAGAAGCAGGAAGCAGCCAGGAAGCTTAGTAAAAATATCATAAACAGACATCTGGCTGAGGCTGAGGACAAAATGTGGCTGGCAGAGCTGTTTGTTGCTGGAGCACCTCCTCTTTCCTGAAGGGAAAGTTGCGGTTGGTGGGGACGAGGGAGAGGGCCTTCTCCGCCGTGGCCCCCCAGCTGTGGAACTCGCTCCCCAGGGAGATTAGGCAGGCCCCTACCCTACTTTCTTTCAGGAAGAGCCTGAAAACTTGGCTATTCCAGAAGGCCTTCGTTGACTGATCCTTGTGGGATCATGTTATTTACCTATTAAGCAGTAGACCCTCTGGATTGTTTTTAGGATTCATTCAGCACTTTAAGTATTACACCTGCTGTATAATTATCCCTCCCTGATAACTTGATATTGCTTTGCACCTTGGCCTGGATCTTTTGACCCAAATCGGGATTTTAATATTATTGTGTATATTGACTTTTATGACTGTTTTTAATCATGTTGAAGTTTTACTGCTCAGTTTAATGTTTTATCTGATTTGTGCTGTCGTGTCTGGGCATGTCCCCATGTAAGCCGCCCCGAGTCCCTCCGGGGAGATGGGGCGGGATATAAGAATAAAATTATTATTATTATTATTATTATTATTATTATTATTATTATTATTATTATTATTATTATTATAAGGGAAGACAAATTTGAAGGGAAAAATACGCAAATCTAAGGTGCCATCAAAGCTAAGATGCACCCCATTTTTGAAACCCCTAAAATGGAAAAAGTGCACCCCAGGGTCAATAGAATATAGTAAAATATATTTTAAATGGATTATGGTTTGCTGAAAATATTTCACAGTCTAATTTGCTGCCAGTGTTTCAAACCATAGATTGCACTGGGTCTGGCAGAGATTAAACAAGTCCCCAGTTTCCCATCCCGCTTTAGTATAAGGAGAAGCAAATCCTTCAGAGGTCTCTCTGCATATGAATTACATAGACATGCATACCTCACAATGCAGCTATTTACTGTTGTTGCAATAGCAGTTGAGGAATAATTGAGAGGAGATGGAGTTGGTGCAAAGAGGATAAGGAATCATTTGAACAGGGATTAGACAAATTTGTGGAGAATAATGCTCTTACAGTTAACTATTACTGGTAGCTCTATGCTGTCTCCATTATCAAGGCAGAATGCCTCTGAATAGCTGGAAAATGTTGCCATCAAGGGTGCAGTTATACACATATCCTGACTGTGGGGAACCTAAAAGCATCAGGTGTCGGCAGTGGCTGGGAGGGCCTTTGCGCAACTAAAACTTGTGCGCCAGCTGCAACCATACCTCGTGAAGTCTGACTTGGCCATGGTGGTCCATGAATTAGTTACCTCCAGATTGGATGATTGCAATACACTCCACGCGGGGCTGCCCTTGAAGACGGCTTGGAAACTTCAATTAGTCCAACGATCGGCAGGCAGACTGCTAACCAGAGCAACTTACAGGGAGCAGTCAACACCCCTGTTTTAGGATCTCCATTGGCTGCCGGTCATTTTCCGGTCCTAATTCAAGGTGCAGGTACTCACCTACAAAGCCCTGAACGGCTTTGCATTTCTACCTTTGTGACCGCCTTTCCCCCTATGAGCCTGCATGATCTCTTAGATCCTCAGGGGAGGCCCTCCTCTCACTCCCTTCTCTACCGCAGGCTCGGCTTGCTGGAATGAGGGAGAGGGCCTTCTCTGTGGTGGCCCCCCGGTTCTGGAATTCTCTCTCTAGGGAGATTAGATTGGCCCCAACCCTGTCTGCCTTCATCAAGCAGCTGAAGACATGACTGTCGCACCTCAGGCTAAGTTCACCTTGCTTAGATACCCAGTCAACACACAATAGTCTTTTAAAGTCTTTATTAAAGCAAAGAAATATAGATGAAGCAAGCAATCAATGATAAGTCCAAGTATAAAGGAAATGTCCAAAGGTAGTAGGAAATCAATAATGCATAAATGTCCAATAGTTCAAAAGGCAAGGTCCATTGATTCAAAGGCAAAATAATAGCAATAATCCATGAGGCATAGAGTTAGTCCAAGAAATCCAAAGCTTAAGATCTTAGTCCATAGAATCCAAAAAACATGAAGTTCAGAGCACACAGTCTTAGTCCACAGGATCCAGAATACAAGTTCCAAAGGCAAGAAACAGGGTCCAAGAATGCAGGAAATCCCAGGGCAAAGAATAGTCCATAGAAAGCACAGCACAAGGATGAAGCGATGAAATTGCTCTGACAAAGATATGGTCCGAAACAGCTGCTTTTAAAAGCAACCTAAAAAGGCGTTCCTTTTGCCACAGCTTGAATCTTTCGGCAGTTGACTTTTGCGCACCAAGCGCGCGCTTCTCCGTAACTCAGAGCCCCGCCAAGACAAACGGTCTTTTCTAGACAGCACAGGGATATTGTTATTTCGCACCTGGCCTTCAGTTGCCCCGGCTCCGTCATTATCTGTTAATTCTCCAGTTACCTCCTCATTATCTCTCATAACTGCCGGATCCTCCTCAAAAACTCCCAAAGGAAAAGTGTCAGCTTGACCGGTATCTGACTCTTCTGGAGCCAACAGGTCATCTTGCTGAAAGTGAAACTGCATGTCTTTAACAGAAGGCTCAGACTGATGCAAAATCCCCAAACCAGAATCCTCTTCTGTTCCATCTTGGAAACCAAAATCCCCTTCAGTGTCATCATCCTGAACATGACCATGGCCAGCCTGTGGCTGGAATATAACAATGACTCTTTCAGTGTGCCTTTGAACAGCCATCAACATGATAGACCCTTTTCTCTAACACTTTGCCTCCTAGCACTTTGTTTCCCTTCCAATTTACCCTATCCCACATTATTCCAGCTGATGCTCTGTCGCTGTCCATGCACTTTATTAAAAGGCCTTGAAATCATGTTTCTTCTTAGGCCTGACCCCCCCCCCCCATTTTACTCAAAGTTGTTGATGTTTGTATTATTATTTCATTTGCTTGGTTATTTATGTCTTATTGTATGCAATATTTTAATTGATCATTTTATTTGGCTGTTTTACCTTTTTCTTAGTTTTTGACATGTGTTTTTAAACTGTCTATACTTTGTTTCTCTTTTGGGCTGTGCCCCCATGTTAGCCGCCCCGAGTCCCTTCGGGGAGATGGTGGCGGGATACAAAAATAAACTATTATTATTATTATTATTATTATTATTATTATTATTATTATCATCAAGATGAACACAAAATCCATCTTTGGTCTAATCCAGTGTCTTTCTTCAGGATAACAGTGGCCCAAGTATGTACCTATTCAGATGTAACGTGGTTAGATATTGGTAAAATAACATGTTCTCTCATAGCTTTGCATGTGTACGTGTGGGATGTATATACATATAGTTACTTTTACAGACAATTTTAGCTGTACAGACAGACCACACACACACTTGTTCAATCCCATGTCCCCAAGTGTCAGGACCCAGGCTGCAGAGCACCAATAACCATGCGCAGAGACCAGAATCTATCTAATATCTTTATTATAGAAATATATAAAGTCAATAAAAACAAGTGAAGAATATAGTTCAGAAGCAGACCTTTCAGGAAAGGCCAAATATAGTCCAGAAATGTATTGTCCAATATAAGATATTAGAGTTCAAAGTTTTAATCCACTTGACCGAAACACACACTTTGCCAAGCAAAGTGTGGGGAAATGACAGGGTCCTTAAAATCCAAAGTAGCTTGACAACAAGGCTGGAAAATAGACTTGATTCTTGGCTAAATCAAAACTTGAAAAAAGGCAAACATGAAGCATGAACTGAGTCCAGAGAAGTCCGTGAAACAAGGCTAGGCTGGAAACTTGATCCGTGAAACAAGACAAGGCTGAAAACTCGATCCAGGAAACAGGGAACTGGGGTACGTAGTCCACACACGATCTCTCTCCTCAAGCTGAACAAATTGACTCCGCAAGGTTCCCCTTGCGGCAAAACTCCTATATAGGATCTTGTTTTCCCGCCAATAGAACACTTTCCCTGGAGAACAAGAAGTGAAACCCAAACTGTGTCCAGATGCATGACTCCTTATCTGCCACAATAGCACTAGGAACGGGACTACAAGGCCCATGAGACATCACACTATCCCCCTCCTCAAGGCCCCTCTCCACACTATCCCCCTCCTCAAGGCCCCTCTCCTCGAGTCGCGGGGCCGCGGCTTGGTGGGGTAGGCCTGATGAAAGCGGCGAACTAAGTCGGGGGCATGGACCATGGAAGCGTCTTCCCAAGAGCGTTCTTCGGGCCCAAAACCAACCCAGTCAATGAGATACTGAAGGCGGCGGCGATGAAAGCGAGAATCCAAAATGTCCTGAACTTCGAATTCCTCCTCCCCGTCCACCAAAACAAGGGCGGGGGCCGGTCGGTCCACATCGGGGCGTACCCCATCCGCCGGAAGGAGCAGGGAACGATGAAACACCGGATGAATGCGCATGGAGCGCGGGAGTTGGAGTTTGAAAGTCACGGGGTTAAGTTGCGCCACCACTGGGTAGGGACCAATGAAACGGGCATCTAACTTCCGGCAAGGACAGTGGGAGGGCAAAAAGCGAGTGGACAATAGAACCCGATCTCCTACCTTGATCTCGGGGCCCGGCTGGCGATGGCCGTCAGCGTGGCGTTTATAGTCCTCCTTGGCTTGATCCAGTTGTTGGTGCAAGAATTGTTGCACCGCTGTAAGTTCTTGCAACCAGTCCTCCGCTGCAGGGACTTCTGAAGATTCAATGACAGAAGGGAAGAAACGTGGATGGAAGCCGTATTTTGCAAAGAACGGGGTTTCTTTAGTTGAAGCCTGGACACCATTGTTGTAAGCAAATTCTGATAGAGGTAACAGGGAAGCCCAATTGTCCTGCTGGTAATTTACATAACAGCGAAGGTATTGTTCCAAAGTGGCATTGGTGCGCTCAGTTTGCCCATCCGTTTGGGGATGATGAGCTGAAGATAAACGAGAGTCTATGCCCAATAGTTTCTGTAGTGCTTTCCAGAAACGAGAGGTGAATTGAGATCCATGGTCAGTGACTAAACTCTTGGGCAATCCATGTAGTCGGAAAACATGCTGAAGGAATAAATCTGCAGTCTCTTTGGCCGTGGGGAGACCATCAAAGGGAATGAAATGGGCCAACTTGGTAAAAAGGTCCACCACTACTAGGATCGTGGTAAATCCAAGGGAGGGTGGTAGGTCAGTGATAAAATCCGCAGAAATTATCTCCCATGGGCGAGATGGAGTAGGAAGGGGATGCAGTAGCCCTGACGGCTTCTCCCTTCTTATCTTGGAACGCTGACATACCGGGCAGGTATTAACATATTTCTCCACATCCTTGCGGATCTTGGGCTACCAGAAATCCCGTAGGATGAAGTGCATGGTTTTGAAAAGTCCAAAATGCCCTGCTGGCTTGCAGTCATGACACAGATGAAGTGCCTTTTCTCTGCCTGGGCCTGGAGGGATGTAAACATGATTTCTGTAGCATAATAGCCCATCCTTAAGTGAGAAAGGGAAACGTAGTCCTTGGCGAATCTGTTCTTGAGCCCAGGCATCCGTCTGCTGACTGGCTCTAATTTCTTGAGCACAAAGGGGTTCTGGGTTAAAGGGAGTTGGTTCGATTGAAGTGGATTTGGTGTTTCCCACTGTGAGCGTGGCAAAGTTCTCGGGCTGCAGCAATCGAGATTCTAAGATCTCTCTGCGTCCTGCAGCATACTCTGGTTTCCGTGATAGAGCATCTGCCTGCTTGGTCTGAGCCAGGGTTACATAATGGATCTGGAAGTCAAAACGTTCAAAGAATAAAACCCAGCGCTGCTGCCTTTGATTTAGCTTTCGTGCGGTCCTTAGGTGTTCCAAATTTCGATGATCAGTATGAACCTCAATGGGAAATTTGGCCCCTTCTAACCAATGTCTCCAATTTTCAAAGGCTGCCTTTATGGCCAAAAGTTCTTTCTCCCAAATAGTGTAATTTCTCTCTGGGGCTGTTAGTTGACGGGAGTAATAGGCACAAGGGTGAAGATGTTCTCCCACTGGTTGCATGAGTATAGCCCCAATTGCCACATCAGAGGTGTCAGCCTGTACAACAAAAGGGGTTTTAGGATCAGGGTGCTGTAGAATTGGCTGGGTCGTGAATAACTTCTTTAGTTGCTGGAACCCTTTCTCTGCTTGCTCCGTCCAGCGGAAAGGCTGTTTCCCACGGATGCAGCTGGTGATTGGGTCAGACCAACGGGCGAAGTCTGGGATGAATTTGCGGTAGTAGTTTGCAAACCCCAAGAAGCGTTGTACTTCCTTCTTGTTGGTTGGCGCCCGCCATTACAATACTGCTGAAACCTTTGCCGGGTCCATGGAGAGCCCTAGTGGCGAGACGCGGTATCCCAGGAAGTCTACTTCTTGTAGATCAAAAGCGCATTTTTCTAACTTGGCATATAGTCCATGATCTCGCAATCGTTGTAGCACCATTCTGACGTGTTGTTCGTGTTCCGATTGTGATCTAGAAAACACCAAAAAATCGTCCAAGTATATGATCAAGAACCGATCTAGATAATCCTGGAAGATATCGTTGACAAAATGCTGGAACGTTGCGGGAGCTCCGGATAATCCGTAATTCATGACTAGGGACTCAAATAATCCGAATTTGGTCTGGAAGGCGGTTTTCCATTCGTCCCCTTCTCTGATGCGAACTAGATTGTAAGCCCCCCGGAGATCCAGCTTGGTGTAAACCTTGGCCCCTCGGAGCCGGTCTAATAGGTCTGAGATCAAAGGCAGGGGGTAGCGGTTCCGTTTCGTGATGTTGTTCAATGCTCTATAGTCCACAACCAAGCGTAGGTCCCCTGACTTCTTTTTCACAAACATCACTGGGGAAGCAGCTGGGGATTGAGAGGGTCTGATGAACCCCTTGCGAAGGTTTGACTCTATAAACTCCCTGAGAGCTTCTTGCTCTGGTTCAGTCAGGGAGTAGAGGTGTCCTCGCGGAATTGGGGCCCCCTCCACCAAGTCAATGGCACAGTCGTAGGGTCTATGTGGGGGTAGTTTCTCGGCTTCCTTTTCATTGAAAACATCCCAAAAGTCCGAATATTTCTTGGGCAAGGTGATAATGGGCTCAGCGTCCGTGGCATGACAGACCTTGGCTACTAGACAATGGTTTTGGCAATATCTTGAGGCAAACTGTAGTTCTCTGTTGGACCAGGAGATGTTTGGGTCGTGGAGTGTCAGCCATGGAATTCCCAAAATCACAGGGAAGTGGGGAACCTCGGTAACGAAGAAGGAAATTTCTTCCATGTGTTCCCTTATCCACATCCTGGTGGGTTCAGTCCATTGGCTTACTGGGCCCGTATTTAGGGGACGGCCATCTATGGCCTGCACCACCCGGGCATTCTTGAAATCATGATATTGTAATCCTAGAGAGTCGGCATACTCTCTATCGATGAAGTTGTTTGTTGCCCCTGAGTCTATCATGGCATGGATCATGACAGGTCCTTTTTTTCACTGACCACAGCGTGACCACCAGGAGAAATAGGACCCCGGTTTGCGGCTCTTGAGTGGGGTTTTTGACCGGGTTGGCGAGCCTCTCTACGCCCGGTTGCTGTCTTCCCCCGCCGGCTTTGCTCCAGCCGCCTCGGCCGTCTCCATCTCCGCGGAGGACGCCGCCGCCAGGCGGGCAGCGGGCTTTCTTTTGGCTGGACATTCCCTGGCGAAGTGGCCCCCGTTCCCGCAGTACCAACACAGATTCAAACGTTGGCGGCGGGCCTTTTCGGCAACATCTAGTCTGGGGCGCACATTGCCCAACTGCATCGGTTCCTCCTCGCTTCCCATGGGGGTTGGGGCTGGCGGTGGGGATCTCCATACTGGACGTGGTTGAACACTGGTAGAAGTGGGGGGTTTCACTCCGGCTCTTCCACTCTGGCCTCAGAGCCACTGTTTTTTGTTGGCTATTAGGGCTTCGGCTCATAAACACTGGTTGATGAGTCTCTCAAGAGTCCCTGGAGGATCCACCTTAGAGATCTCTTCCTGCATTTCGAAGTTGAGGCCCTCACGAAACTGTCCTATAAGGGCTACATCGTTCCAGCCGGTGCTTTGAGCCAGCACCCGGAACTCGGCTATGTACCGGGACAACGGCCTGTCCCCTTGGAAGAGACGCCGGAGTTTATGGCCGGCCGCCTCCTCATCGTCTTCGATCCCCCAGGTCTTTCTAAGGTGATTCAAGAAATTTTGCGCAGAGCTTAGGTGCGTGGAACCCGCATCAAACAGCGCCGTCGCCCAATTGGCCGCAGGCCCATCTAGGAGGCTGTAGATCCACGCCACTTTGACATCTTCTTGAGGAAATTCAGCTTGGCGGGCTTCTAAGTACGCCTGGCATTGGCAACGGAAGACATGAACCTTGGAGGCTTCTCCAGAAAACTTGGTTGGTAGCGCTAGGGCAGGGAGACGCACACCGCGTTCCTTCAAGCCCAGAATTTCACCCTCCTGCGTTCGGAGAGTATCACGGATTCTATTGAATTCTTCTTGGGAAATGGTGTAACTGGCCGGTTAAGCCTCCGCTCCGGTTCCTGTAGACATTCTGGCCTTGGTTAATTGGTGCTTAAGTTGGCGGAGTCAAACTGTCAGGACCCAGGCTGCAGAGCACCAATAACCATGCGCAGAGACCAGAATCTATCTAATATCTTTATTATAGAAATATATAAAGTCAATAAAAACAAGTGAAGAATATAGTTCAGAAGCAGACCTTTCAGGCAAGGCCAAATATAGTCCAGAAATGTATTGTCCAATATAAGATATTAGAGTTCAAAGTTTTAATCCACTTGACCGAAACACACACTTTGCCAAGCAAAGTGTGGGGAAATGACAGGGTCCTTAAAATCCAAAGTAGCTTGACAACAAGGCTGGAAAATAGACTTGATTCTTGGCTAAATCAAAACTTTAAACAAGGCAAACATGAAACATGAACTGAGTCCAGAGAAGTCCGTGAAACAAGGCTAGGCTGGAAACTTGATCCGTGAAACAAGACAAGGCTGAAAACTCGATCCAGGAAACAGGGAACTGGGGTACGTAGTCCACACACGATCTCTCTCCTCAAGCTGAACAAATTGACTCCGCAAGGTTCCCCTTGCGGCAAAACCCCTATATAAGATCTTGTTTTCCCGCCAATAGAACACTTTCCCTGGAGAACAAGAAGTGAAACCCAAACTGTGTCCAGATGCATGACTCCTTATCTGCCACAATAGCACTAGGAACGGGACTACAAGGCCCATGAGACATCACACCAAGCAATCTTTATGATTCCCATATGTCTGCAAATCTGTCTGTCAGCTTTCCTTCTGTTCCTGATCCTTCTTGTTGACATGGCCAAAAAGTATAGAACTGGAAAGCTGAGGAGGAAAGGAAGAAAATATGCTGATAGGTGCAGTTGAGCCTACAGCCATTCTCCTCAAAATATATTCCCTTTCTCAAAGACCCAAATTGGAAAATAACCACATTTTTTTTGCTTTCAGTGACATCAGTTGGTTTTTTTTTTCTTTGAACCTATTTGTCTGTCTTTTTTATAGTTAGTAAAGATGACTGCCAGGCTTCTTAGGCAATTTTTTCATAAAGACCAAGTAGACAGAACATATTGTAAAGAACAAAAATAACTTTCTGGCCTTGCATCACACATTTTAGTGTAAATATTAAGTCACAAATAGTGTTCAATTCAGCAAGTATTGCAGATCAAAGGGGAAAAAGAGCCAACATGCCTCTCAAACACCTAAAGAAAACTGAAGTTCCATCAGCAGACTTTAGCTAATTACTATCTTGCAGCCAAACCTATCTCATAGGTTTGTTGTGATGATAAAAATAGGGATGCAAACCATTGCCTTGAGTTCTCTAGAGAAACAACTGAAAATAAATAGGTGACTGGTGAGTTTCATGTCAGTGAATAATGAATCTGATGATTTTAGACTGAGCTTTGAGACACCAAAACAGATTCAGTACCTTGAAGGGCACATTTAAAGTCCTAAAGTGTATTAATATATTCACACTAAAGCCTTTCTCCTATGAGTTGCTTGAAGAATAGTGATCCTAACGTTGTGATGGTCAAGAATTCAAACTATAGAGAGCTGGTAAGAATTCTGCGGCATTCCACATGTGAATAGACTGCATATCCCAAAATCTCTAGCATCATAGCAAGGAATCCTTTTGGGGGGGGGGTGCAACATCTGGGATGGTTTGCACTTTCTTCCCTCACTCTAGAAAACTGAGCCATGCCACCAAGCCCTGCCGAAAAGCCATTTTCATCAAGCCAATCCTTCAGCTTCTCTTTCGAACTGGCAGTCAGTCCAACAGGTTTGATGAGAGAAAGATGCCAGCGGTAGCAAAATCATTCCATCAACTGTGCTTAAAACCTCAGAAATGAATGACTTCTTTATTTCTTAATTCCTTCCTAACCCTGTTTCCTCCTGTTTCATGTCATTTTAGATTTGTGAGTATTACCAGCCTTAGACTGTATTTTATGGACAAGGCCTTTTTAGATAAGGATCAAGATTTGTAATTGCCATATACAAACAAGCAAATAAATTAGGAGTGTGTGTGGAGGTGTCTCTCACTCCAGTCCTTTTTGACCTGGTATTTCTCAGGCCCTAAATCCTCTGCCTCCACAGACTCTCGTGCCATTCCCCTTCAGCACTTTGGTTTCATACTTGACTAATGACCTGCATTATTGATAGCTACATAAAATGCTTTAGCTAATGAGGTTGTGTTGGAACCAGATCTGTGACCTATAAAACCAGGCCACCTTCACAGACTACTTTATGTTCCCTGCAAGTAGGTGATATCTTCTTGTGTCTTCTTCTTCCAGGAAACACTAACAGGAGAAGCAGCCTATTTAAATTCAAAGACGATGGAACCATATTAAAAGGGGGACCTACAACAGAGGGATTATCAAACTCTGAAACATGGCCTCTGCTGCTTCACTAATTCAATGACACAAATGCAAACTCCTTGCCTATCAAGACAGAGCCCTCTCGTGTTCCATGATACATCCATTCACCTCCTCTTGCCCCTGTTGTCTTCTTTGCATGACAATAGACTTCTCTCTATGTCATCTTCTCATCGAGTTCAAGTGACACTTGCCTATATCAGAAGTTGCTAGAATTCAATTTCTAACAGCCTCAGCTAGCACAATAGTGATGGAAACTGTAGTCTGCAACATCCAGAGGCAATCAGATTCCCTACTCCTGATCTACTCATATCTATTAAACACAGGGGTATAGAATACCCAGGCCCAAAGTGCAAGAGTTATGACATTGATATTAGGGCTACACAATTTCACCTACAAATCTAATGCAACTATTTGTGATCACATTTCCTACTACGAAATTACGCAATCCCTGCAGGGAGGCCCTTCTCTCACTCCCGCCACCGTCTCAAACACGGTTGGTGGGGACAAGGGAGAGGGCCTTCTCAGCAGTAGCTACCTAGGTCTGGAACTCCCTCCTTAGGGAAATTAGATTAGCCCCCACCTTGGCCACATTCCATAAAGAGCTGAAAACCTGGCTATTTCGATGTGCGTTTGACTGATTCGGCACAAATTGACGGTGTCCTTTCACCTCCACCTATACCCAGATATTGCACTTTATTCTGGCCCAGCTCAGAGGTTGCAAGATATTTCACATAAATAAATTTTGCTGCCTTATCTCCAATCCTGATTATGCTCATTGCACCTAGAAGGCATTGGTTATTGTGTAGGTAAAGGCAAGGGTAAAGGTTTTCCCCTGACATTAAGTCCAGTTGTGTCTGTTTCTGGGGGTTGGTGCTCATCTCCACTTCTAAGCTGAAGAGCCGGCGTTGTCCATAGACATCTCCAAGGTCATGTGACTAGCATGACTGCATGGAACACCGTTAGCTTCCCGCTGGAGCAGTATCAACTGATCTACTCACATTTGCATGTTTTCAAACTGCTAGGTTGGCAGAAGCTGGGGCGAACAGTTAATTTGTGTTAATTCTATGTAATGTAACTATATAAAATAATGATGTAAATAAACTTCTGGTTTTTAAGGTAACTCTTTTGTCTATTCTATTCACCTCTACCTTCTACCTTTTTTTTTTCAGTGATTGGTTTTGGGGGGGGGGGGTGCCAAAATACTGTTTGCTTACACTTGAAAATTACCTAGGGCCGGCCCTGCTTGTTGTTGTATTTTGTGATGTATTTTGGGCTTGGTCCCTTTGGAGAGATGGGGCGAGATACAAGTATAATGTTATATTATTATTATTATTATTATTATTATTATTATTATTATTATTTTATTATTATTATTATGACACAGCAAACAAGATAGATATGCTGGATTTCATATCACAAAATCACAAGTCGAACACTTCCCAAGTGTCTAGGATTGTGTGATGTATTTTCGGATGATGTGTGCATATCCCAGTAGGGTGGCCTTTTGCAGTTGGCAGATCGTAATTTTGTCAATGTCTATTGTTTCCAAATGCCAGCTGAGATCTTTTGGCATGGCACCCAGTGTGCCCATCACCACCAGGACCACCTGCATTGGTTTCTGCCAGAGTCTTTGAAGTTCAATCTTGAGGTCCTGATAGCGGCTGAGTTTTTCCTGTTGTTTTTCATCAATGTGACTGTCACCTGGGATGGCAACATCAATGATCCAAACTTTTTTCTTTTCCACAACTGTGATGTCTGGTGTGTTGTGTTCCAGAACTTTGTCAGTCTGGATTCGGAAGTCCCATAGTATCTTTGCGTGCTCATTTTCCAATACTTTTGCAGGTTTGTGATCCCACCAGTTCTTTGCTGCTGGGAGGTGGTACTTGAGGCATAAGTTCCAATGAATCATTTGGGCCACATAGTTGTGCCTGTTTGTAGTCTGTCTGTGCAATTTTCTTACAGCAGCTGAGGATATGATCCATGGTTTCGTCGGTTTCCTTGCACAGTCTGCATTTTGGGTCATCAGCTGATTTTTCGATCTTGGCCTTAATTGCATTTGTTCTGATGGCTTGCTCCTGGGCTGCAAGGATCAGGCCTTCTGTCTCCTTCTTCAGGGTCCCATTCGTGAACCATAGCCAGGTCTTCTCCTTATCAGCTTTTCCTTCAATTTTGTCAAGGAACTTTCCATGCAATGTTTTGTTGTGCCAGCTGTCAGCTCTAGTTTGTAGTGCGGTTTTCTTGTACTGGTTTTTTGTCTGCTGTGCTTTGAGGAGTTTCTGATTTTTGACTTCAATCAAAGCAGGTTCTTCACTTTGCTTTACATATTCTGCCAGGGCATGTTCTTCTTCTTTGACTGCTTGTTTTATTTGTAAGAGTCCTCTGCCCCCTGATCTTCTAGGCAGATATAGCCGGTCCGTAGCCCACTTGTCGATGGATGTCCAGAATCAGCAGCAACCACCGCAGATTATTATTATTATTATTATTATTATTATTATTATTATTATTACTATTATTACTATTATTATTTGTGATCCATAGTGTCTGGTCAGATGTATGTTGGGGGCCCCACTGGTTTTGGAATCCCAAGGATGGAAACAGATTTCATGAACCACTGATGAGCCACCATTCAGCTCTGGTGGGCTGCAAGAGTTATTCGACTTTGCCTAGAATTCTTCTCTATTCTCTATGAGAAAGTCTCTTCTGTTGGAAGGTTTGCCCAATACAGGAAAGAAAAACAACAGGGTTCTGAAGTTGTCTATTAATATTTAATCCCTGGGCAGTACACTGAGCTCTATGGTTCAATGTGATTCCCAGGAGTTGATTGTTGATAGGCAATTTCAGGACTTTGCTGTTCCTATGTGCCATTATCATACTCTTCTTCATTTCCATGAGACATATTGCATTCCTATTAAAAAGTAAGAATTATAGTCAGTCTTTGGTATCCATGGATCCTGCATCCATAGATGCAATGATTCGTGGCTTGAATATATCCCCCCCCCCAAAAAAAAAAAAAACGAAAGGAAGGAAGAAAAAGAAAAGAAATCTGAAAAGCAAAATATACGTAATTTTGACATTTTCTTTAAGGGACGCCATTACTACACCATTGTATATAATGGGACTTGAGAATCCATCGATTTTGATCTCCACGGGGATGCTGGAACCAAACCCCAATGGACACCAAGGACCCACTAAATGTGTATTTAATCATATGGTTTAGTACACATGTATTTCCGCTACAGGTAAGTGGACACTTTAGGTCTGATGTGAAATAATGTAAGATCCTTTCACTCCAAAGCAGAGGGATTATTTTATAGAGAGCCTGCTCAAAGGCCCACTGAAATCCCATGGCCCACTTATGGAGTCAAAATACAGCATGGGGATACTCCATGTCATGTGCTGCTTTGAATATTGCCTTACAAATACTACTGATAAGTACTTGAAAAGGAGTCTGGGGTAGGTGAAATATCAAAGGCAAACTAATCTCCCTTTGAAAGCTTATTCCTTGAAAGGAAGGTAATTATTGTCTCCCACTCTCAAACGGGAACACCCAGCCCAAAAGAAATTAAGATCACAGCCTTTGCAATGGATCAGGACTCTCTGCTCACTGTCTTCCCTGACTCCCATCCCATTGAGAAATGGATCACAACTGCCTTTCCCATTTCCCTGATCAAACAGAATGGCAAGAGTTAAATGCTGAACCTAACCCATCTAGTTTGCCTGTTTCTTGGGAGCACCATGTGACAGAAATGGCACTCCAACTTCTAGGCACAGCAGTAGATGAATGGTACTTGGCAGCTGGGAGTGAGCAGTCATGATACCCTTGAAGTAAGAGAGGTAGAAACACCAGTTTATGGTTTTTTTTAATCCTCTTGTTAAATGCTCAGAGAGGAAAAACAACTCCCTAAATGCAGTTTTTGTTCTCTCCAGCGTAGTATTTGGTGGAGTTTTCTGCAGGCAGTGCAGTAAACAATTTATTGGAAAGTGCATACAAAATGTTGACAGGCTTTAAATGAAGATCTAGGATGTGTGACTCTCTCTCTCTCTCTCTCTGCTCAAGGAAGTGTGGGGTGGGAGGAGGGCAAGAGGCACATTTGCATGAACATAGTGCAATCCCTTACATAGGAAAGCTGGCGCTATTGAGCTCACATTTGTAAGCTGCATTGTGCTGCAAACTGGATTATCCTTTGGTATTTTCATTTTCCCTGTGAAATAATGCTAGAGAGGGATGCAGACATGGAGATGATTCCCCCCTCAAAAAAAGGGGGGGGGGTTAGTATACCTAACAAGGTCGGTCTGGTGTATGGCATTTCAAACAAGCCTGAGTAAAATGTAAAATTAAATTAAATAGATTCCAAAAAGGGAAATAGAAAATACATGGAACACAGCTATGTACATCGGTGTGCTGAGTACACTGCAACCAGCCATATTTTATTTAAAGGCAAGATTGCTTATAGCAAGAAACAGAACCTTATTGCCACCAGCAACCATTCTAGCAAACTGTAGAAGAGGCCGGTGGAATGAGAAGTGGGGACAATCCTCCACCACTTTCAGAGGACAATCACTCATACTTTCCTCCCAGTTCCTTTTCTTTCCTCTCCATTTTAAAGTGAAATCCTGCAGGCTGGGTTTGTCTTTTATTGATTATGTATAAGCTACCCCAGGGGCCTTTTTTGCTGAAGAGTGGGATGAAAATACTATAAATAACCACAATGAACGTAATAAGCAACACAACATCTGTAATTTCTATCTCTTATATGGTGATACATGAGTTTGATTTCTCTTCTTTGAGGGTCTTTGACTCTTTTCTATTGCATGGGTTCGTGTTGCTATTGTGTGCTTTAAAGTTGTTTTCAACTTATTGTGACCTATCTTGGCAAGATTTTCATGGCACATTTTCTTTAGAACGGTTTGCCTTTGCCTTCCTTTGAGGCTTAGAGGGTGTGACTTGTCTATGGTAATCTTGTGGCTTTTTACAGCCAAGCAGGGAATCGAAACCTAGTTTCCTGAGTCATAGTCCAGTGCTCAAACCACTACACCATGTTGGTTTTCTCTGGATTCATACAGTAAATGATTGGAAATGATCAGCAGGAATTGTTGCTGTGTGGGGTTTTTTAATGCATATGTTTATAAATTTTATTTTAATCCTATTTACAATTTGGTTATATTTTAATTTTCTATGTCTTAATGTTGTGGTATTTTAGATGCATATGCCTCAATTCTGTTAGCGTCTCTGAGTTCCCAGGTGGGGCAAAGGGAGGATATTAAAAATGAAATATTGTAATAACAATAACAATACTAATAAACCAGACAAAGGGAAATTGTTGTAAAGGTGCTGATAACTCATGTTTACACTAAATAAACTATTAATTTCATCTTATGTTGAAATTTTTACTACACTTAAAATATTTATCACACTTACATTGATACTAATTCAGTTACATTACTGGAGCCCGCAGTGGAGCAGTGGGTTAAACCCTTGTGCCAGCAGGACTGATGACTTGAAGGTTAGGTTGCTGACCTGAAAGCTGCCGGTTCAAATCCAACCCCAGGAGTGCACGGAGGAGTTCCCTCTATCAGCTCCATGCAGAGACATTAGAAAAGCCTCCCACAAGGATGGTAAAAACATCTGGACATCCTCTGGGCAACGACCTTGCAGACAGCCAATTCTCTCACTCCAGGTGTGACTCGTAGTTTCTCAAGTAATAATAATAATAATAATTTTTAAAAACTTTATTTATATACCGCCCTATCTCCCGGATGGGACTCAGGGCGGTTTCCAATCATAAAAACAACACAAACATTACATAACAACATAATAACACATTATTAAGCAAAGTAAAAATACACTTATAGAAATAACTAACACTTACATGACCTGGTCAAGGGGACGGGAACCATAAACCCAATATATTAAAATGTATCATTTTAAGTTAGAGAAATCTTGTGCAATATATTCAAGCCCAGAAATCTCTCCTGACACAAAAATAAGTTACATTACTATAATAAAACCTTGGGACAAGTAGTCCCAACACCTCTGTTTCCAATTTAGGGGAAAATAAAATAACTGCATGAATTTTGAAAATGCCAGTTGTCACCTACTCACAAGTAAAGGACAATGGGTGTGGTTAAAAATAAAGATAAGGGAAGGTGCAGGGTAAACCATTCTTGGGTAGTATAATACCAATAAAAGAGGTAGAAGCATTCTAGTACTTCAGTCATCCAGGATGGATATCAACCCAATGGTAACGAAAAGTCAACCCAAGCTCTCAAGCCCGAAGAAACTTGACAACACTGGAAGAACAACCAGCACCACCAAAATAGTGATCCAAACTCCCTCCCACCTATCAATATACTACTGGTAGAGCCCCAAAATGGACTGCAAGGGTTAATATATTGATAATTGTGGTGTGACCAAGTCAGTAAAAGGTTTCCTCTTCCTTCAAGGCTTCCTCTTCCTTCTTCTCCCTCCCTCCCATTCTTATGATTCACATCACTCACAACCACTACTGACCATAATTGACTGAAAAATTCTAGCAATTGTGGCAGGGAAGGTGTGGGAGGACGTAGCAAACTGACACACAATACCCTGCCCAAGCATTTCCAAGAAGTTGCCATTAAAATTATATTATATTTCATTGGGGGAAAGGGAAATTATATTGTGATGGAAGTTTGAAAAAAATGATTTAACACAATTAATGTCAATACCTTTGTTCCAGAGTCTGAAGTTGCTTCTAAAGTAGGAGGGCTAGCTACATATATACCATAAGTACAAATAAGTGTAAAACTTTCCATTAGAATCCAATCTGAATTTTTGATGCAGCATTTCATTGTACATGTACAAAACCCTCAATTAAAGTTAGAAGATTTGTATAATGAGACAGCATGTCTAATCTTGGATCCCACATTTTTCCTTTTGCATCCTAAGCCAGGTGTGATACAAGGATGGCAAATAAAACTATGTATTTTATGTTTACTATGCAGAAACCATCCCATGGGTACAGAGATCTATCCTATCTTTAACATTTTTTCTGCTTTTTTGTTCTGCTTGAGCAAAGAACATATGTCTTCACAAGTTCTGGGTCACTTTCACTCCAACTGTACTGGGAACCATCTTTCATGGGAATTCAAGTCAACCTCTCCTTATCTGGTGAAACAAGAGGAAAGGTTGCTCAATCATATTATGGGCACACACTGGGATGATCTGAAGCATTTTTGTGAATTTTATAGCTCTTACATTTGGTTTTCCATAGGTAAGTTCAAGTATAATGCCACCGGAGCCTCTGGTGGCCTAGGGGATAAAAGCCTTGTGACTTGAAGGTTGGGTTGCTGACCTGAAGGCTGCCAGGTTCAAATCCCACCCAGGGAGAGCGTGGATGAGCTCCCTCTATCAGCTCCAGCTCCATGCGGGGCCATGAGAGAAGCCTCCCACAAGGATGGTAAAACATCAAAACATTCGGGCGTCCCTCGGGCAACGTCCTTGCAGACGGCCAATTCTCTCACTCCAGAAGTAACTCTGGTTGCTCCTGACACAAAAAGAAAAAGTATAATGCCACAGGGGACAGTGCTAGGACAGTGATACTTAAAGTGGTGGCCTGTCAAACACTGCTTGGCCATGAGCCATCAGCTGACTCTCCTAGCTAATTTCCAAGAAAGAAAGAAATAGTTGTATTCAATGGGCAGAAATATGGTCCTGCTCCCACATTAGGAAAAAAGTTGTGCAAGTGTCTACATCAGATAGTTTAAAACACTTTACAACACCAGATGTGTACTTGACTGTACAGGTGGGAGTTCAGAAAGCTACTATCTAAATGTGGGTTTGCTTCTTTTGTAGTTTTGGTAGATAATTCCTCTATAGTTAGAATATTAAAGAGTTATATAGATTTTTTTCTCCTGGCAAGCTCAAAATATGTAAGGTATGTATGTATTTCCTTACTAAGGCCTTTGTTCTTCTGCGCTACTTTTTGCTGCTGCAAGAATAGCCTGGAAGGCAAGAAAAGATTATAAATGGATATAATATAACATTCACATGTATGGTTAGACGCAATTGTAGTGCATCATGGGTTTATTTAGTCATAAGAGTGTATAAGTATTTTGTTCTCTTGTTTGTATATTTTGCTCTGGAAACAAAAGGAGACACGAAAGAACGGTGGTTAATAATTTTAAAGGCCAACTGGGTTTTTGTGACATGTCTTTTTATTTGGCTATTCTCCAGTTTCTGTTTTTTATGTTTTCCTTTGGACTAGCCCATTATGATGTATTATTTGCAAGATGAAAAATCTAGGTATTTAATAAACATTATCTTATTCGTGGCTGTAGGTTTGGTTTTAGATCAGATATCAGAACATTTTCTGGGATTGTAGAAGCTTTTGTAGTATACAAAGGCTGAAACATGACAGAATACTTATAGTTAAGTTAAAAGGGAATTAAGATATTGTAGAAAGAATTGAAAAGCCACCATGAACTAATATCTTTATGAGAACCAAGTAAATATGCATGAAATTGTAGTAAAGGATTCCAAATCTTTAGATCTTCAACAAGCAAGATCCTTCAGCCAATGGTTTGTTGACCGAAATAAAGGCGACTGACTGACTAACAAGCAAGATGTGGGTTGAAAAGAGAAGCTTATTTGATGTTAAAGTTATGAAATCTGCATGGCCAGAGTCTTGAGATACAATGAAGGAACTGTCACAAATGAATTATTATCTATGTACTAGGTGTCATGCAAAATAACAAGTTACTCTAGAGATTATGGGGTGGTACCACCAGAGTATTGGAACAAACTACCATATATACTCAAGTGAGTCAAGAGCAGGATTTGGAAACAAAATTATATATTTTGATATTACTTCTCGATAAGTCAAGGGTTATTTCGCTGAGAGGAAAAGCACCAGTGCTGCCTTGGGAGCCAACCACTTCTGGCTGACACCTCTATTTCCCCATTCAGGCATTTTAAAAGGTAAAGAGAGTAGAGGGAGATTGGGGCTTGTTTTACTTCTTGAATGGACTAAGTTCTCACCTTTCATCACTCTACTCAGAGATGGTTCCTTTTTAAATATGAATTAAGTTACAGTTACATTGACCTGTGGATAAGTTGATTCAGGTGTTTGGAGTTGCCTTATTTATACATGAATATATATAAACATATTATGGTTCAGTCTATATATATACAGTAGAGTCTCACTAATCCAAGCCTCGCTTATCCAAGCCTCTGGATAATCCAAGCCATTTTTGTAGTCAATGTTTTCAATATATCGTGATATTTTGGTGCTAAATTCGTAAATACAGTAATTACTACATAGCATTACTGCATATTGAACTACTTTTTCTGTCAAATTTGTTGTATAACATGTTTTGGCGCTTAATTTGTAAAATCATAACCTAATTTGATGTTTAATAGGCTTTTTCTTAATCTCTCCTTGTTATCCAAGATATTCGCTTATCCAAGCTTCTGCCGGCCCGTTTAGCTTGGATAAGTGAGACTCTACTGTATGTGTATATATATATATATATATATATATATATATATATATATATATATATATATCTCCCCCAATTATTATGACACATTGACTTTGCTGAATCCCCTCTAAGAATGACAAAACATGGATCCAGCTAATGATCCTCATTGACCCAACTGTGACAACAGTAACAAGATCCTTTTCCAAGGTGCACATTAAATAACAAAACCATGGCAGATTCATTTTAAAGACAGGATTCTGAATTGTTTGAATTCCCCTATTCAGCTCAAAGTCCATTGTTGTATGAATTTCAGTAGCGTATCGGGAGAGAACATGCGTCAAATATTTTAAAAGCTCAAAAAAAAGATGAGGAAAATTTTAAAATATCAGGAAATGTTGAGTTTAGCTAAATATTAATTAAAATATCCTACTGGCAATATCAGGCAAGTGACAAAGTAAATTGCAGATTGTCCTTTTGGGAAAGTAGTGTGAAGAAAAGATTATGTTCTCTTCTCCACATTAAATAACTGTGACAATTGACAAAACCCAACCAGCTGTTAATTCACCAGCTCAGGGATACTGAAAGAGCTGTAGTTTGAAGAACTTTTTTCTGTTTTTCTTTTTCAAAGAGGTGAGAAAAATTGAAATAAATGCCATGCAGCTCCAGGGCTTCTTTGACGAGACCAGCTATGTAGATCCATCGCAGTCTGGCTTCTGGCCTGGCCATGGCACCGAGATGGCTTTGGTCACCTTGGTGGATGACCTCCGCAGAGAACTTGACAGGGGGAATGTGTCCCTATTGGTTCTCTTGGACATCTCAGCAGCTTTCGATACCATCGACCATGGTATCCTTCTGGGTCGACTCTCCAGAATGGGTAGTGGGGGCACTGCTTTGCTGTGGCTCCACTCCTTCCTGGGAGATACCTGCTTGGACCCCTAGCCTTTGACCTGTGGGGTCCCGCAAGGTTCTATTCTATCTCCCATGCTATTCAACATCTACATGAAATTGCTGGGGGAGGTCATCCGGAGTTTTGGAGTGCTGTGCCATGTCTACGCAGATGACACCCAACTCTACTATTCTTTTCCACCAAACTCCAAGGAAGCCTCTCAGGTCCTGGACCAATGCCTGGCCTCTGTGATGGACTGGATGAGGGCTAACAGGCTGAAACTTAATCCTGACAATAAAGAGGTCCTCTTGGTCAGTCGCTCTACTGATCGCGGTATAGGGTGGCAACCTGTGCTTGATGAGGTCACACTCTCCCTGAAGGCGCAGGTCCGCAGTCTGGGGGTCCTTATAGACACAGCGCTGACACTTGATGCTCAGGTGTCGGCGGTGGCTGGGAGGGCCTTTGCACAATTAAAACTTGTGCGCCAGCTGCGACCGTATCTCAAGAAGTCTGACTTGACCAGGGTGGTCCACGCCTTAGTTACCTCTAGAATGGATTACTGTAACGCACTCTATGTGGGGCTGCCTTTGAAGACGGCTAGGAAACTATAACTAGTTCAAAGATCGGCAGCCAGATTGTTAACTGGATCCAGTTTACAGGGAGAGGACAACTCCTCTGTTTAAACAGCTCCACTGGCTGCCACTAAGTTTCCGGTCCCAATTCAAGGTGCAGGTGCTTACCTATAGAACCCTAAACGGTTCGGGACCAGCCTATCTTCGTGACCGCATCTTCCCCTACGAACCTGTGCAATCTCTATGATCTTCCGAGGAGGCTCTTCTCTCACTTCCTCCCCCTTCGCAAACGCGGTTGGTGGGGACGCGGGAGAGGGCCTTCTCTGCGGTTGCTCCCCGGCTCTGGAATTCCCTCCCCAGGGAGATTAGATTAGCTCCGACCCTCACTGTCTCTGGAAGCAATTAAAAACATGGCTGTTCCGTTGTTCTTTTGAGTAGACAAGTCTGTTATAACCTGGCCCAAATCCACATTGAAACTTGCCCTGTCACATTATAGTTTGATTTCCGTTCAGATTTATCTTCCCTGCTTGTTGTGTCTACTTGATGTATGTTCTATTCTGTAATAGACACTCCCTTCATCAGTTTTGACTCTCACCCAGACTGTTGTCCTATATTGGACCTTTTAATGCCTTGGATGATTGTTTAATTATGTCTATTTTAAATCATGGCTTGTTTAATTTGTTTTTAAATGTATTCTTTGATGTTTCAACTATTGATTTTATGATATTATATTATTGTATTGGGATTGCCCCCGTGTGAGCCGCTCCGAGTCCCCGTTGGGGAGATGGAGGTGGCATATAAAAATAAAATAATAATAATAATAATTATTATTATTATTATTATTATTATTATTATTATTATATATTATATATTATAAATACAGGAAAGAGAGTTGTCTTTATAGTATAGGACTGGGGAACATGATACATTTCCCCGAATCCCTTCAAGGGCAGCAACCTACCATTGCATTAGTAAACTGACTGTTTTACTGCTGGCAATCCCCTTTCACACTGCTCAAGCCTCAAAATAGGGTATGTGGGGAGTACATACCTTATATTTATAAACCAGAATCATGCTCCTCAGAGGATGAAGATTTACTAGTCTGTTTCTGCTGTCAACTCGGTTTGGAAAACACACCGATCTCTATCTAATATTTACAACCCTTCTGCAATGATTCTGTAAGAATTTATGAAAACCAGATTTGGAGGAAGTAGCTCAGTTTATTTCCAGTCCAGTCCAAGATGGTACTTTGATGCCTCAAATGTTAGGCCTGTTTCTGGGTATATTTGACCTGCTGATTCCAAACATGGCACGGGGTTTCCCCTATCAGCTCTAGTTTTTAAGATATAGAACATATGCCATATACAAATCCTTTTCTACTCACCTATAGAGAATCATGATAACTAACCATATCTAAGAAACTAGAGCTGATGCATTCTAGCCAATGACATTTTTTGAATCAGCTTCCCAAATAACCCCAGGAACAGGCCTAAAAACCAAGACACCAAGAAAAATTGTTGTTGGATCATATAATGAAAGGAGCTGAAGTGTTTCATTCACCACCCAAATATAGTTAGAAAAGTGTTTCATTTGGTGGTAGTGATGTCCACCACATATGTGGGATCTTGGCTTCATTCTCATGATGTGCCACCAGACCCTAATAGATTTCAGAATGACTAAGTATACATGAAGACCAAGAACAGTTACATTCACCTCATTTCAATAAAGGGAAAGGGAATCTGAAGATGAAATACAGAAAATGAGGTCTGAATAAAGAAAGAAAATGGCGGCCCACCAATAGTTTAATGAAGAGCTCTACTGACATCATGGATTTTATCTTTATCTCTCATCCTCGGTAACAAATCTTGGCAATCTCCATTCTTACTATTTATTCAACTGAGCACATTGAGCAAACATCATGCAATAAAGAACAGCAAATTGCCATGCTTGACAACTGAGCACACTGAATGATGAGTTTGGCAGCTTTGGGGAGAGGGTGCTGCGCAGATAAATTTTTTAAATTACCAGGCTGATATTGCATCAGACATTTCTCCAAACAATTGCTTTTGAAGAATAACTGAGTTTTGAATAAGTCTCATTGGGCCAAGTGATGACTCATGATGAAAGCAAACATTTTCAAAGCACTTTTAAAAAAGATCTTAGGGATGCATTTTTGTTATTTAAAAAATGAAATGAGAAATTAATGCAGATATTTTCTTTTTAAAGCATAGGTTAAATTGCAGCGAATTGAAATTATTATTATTTAAAGATGAAAAACATGTTGATGATTTGTCCTATACTCAGCAAATATGTCACCAGAATTAGAAGTTTAGATGTCTGCTAGTAAAAGTGGTGGCTCCTGGTCACTGAGCCAGTCCCTTGGAAAAGTCGGGACTATTACCCAACAAGCACAAATTTAGTGTTGGTTCATGACATATTGAAAAAAGGTGAATTGGCTGCCCACCCATGAAATTGCCTGAGAAGCACTGGTTTAGACTACTGTGTTTTAGGATAGGGAGGGAGAAATAAACTGGAAATATTAAAATGTTCAGTAATGGGATCTGTACCTCTGCACTGACTTCATTAGTATGCATTGGCCAGAGTGCAACAGAGTTGTTCTGCTGAAGGAACTACACTGTACAATCAATGCAGTTTGGCGCTTTAACTGCCATGGCTCAGTTCTATAGAATCATGAGAGCTGTACTTTTAATGGCTTGAAGCTACAGGAAAGGAGATTCCACCTGAACATTAGGAAGAACTTCCTAACTGTGAGAGCTGTTCAGCAATGAAACTCTCTGCCCCAGAGTGTGGTGGAGGCTTCTTCTTTGAAGGCTTTTAAACAGAGGTCGTCTGTCGGGGGTGCTTTGAATGCAATTCTCCTGCTTCTTGGCAGGGAGTTGGACTGGATGGCCCATGAGGTCTCTTCCAACACTATGATTCTATGAGTTCTTTGGGTTTCTCTGTCAAAGAGTGCTGGTGCCTCACCAAACTACAACTTCCAGGATTCCTTAACTGACCTGTTGAGCCATGGCAGTTAAAGTGGGGTCACCCTGGACTTTCCACAGATATATATAAACCTTCCTTGCTTAGTTTCTCCATACCTCACAAACTCTGAGGATGCCTGCCATAGATGTGGGCGAAACGTCAGGAGTGAATACTTCTGGAACATGGCCATACAGCCCGGAAAACATACAACAACCCACAAAGTGGAGTCAAATTGCATTAATTCTATCATATAGACATAGCTGGCAGCCTCCCTCCTACACTCCCCCAAGCCATAAATGAAGCTAGTTCCATCAAAATAGTAATTAGGTGCCCATGTAATGCTGGCTTTGGGCCACCAGCTTTGAGGATAATAGGGACATTTTCCTTTGAGCTGAGGATGCACAAGAAAATCAGGGTACAATACTAGAATTTATATCCATTTCTGCCACAGAGATACAATTCAGTTTGCCATTAATTTCAGCAGGAAATGAATTGATCTCTTGCAATTATCATGCACATTTTACTGATCATCAGGACAAAGTTTATTCACATGATCCAACCACTTTTTAGATAAGAAAGGTGCTTTTTGGAATCTACAATTACCTGGCCCATCAAAATGGTATACCTGAGCCAATAAAATCCAATCTATGTGCTCAATAAGAACAAATGAGATAGGACCTATGGTTATCTGGGGCCATTTCTTTTAAATAAATCATTCTCCATCCTGTTGACTGTGTTCTAGCTATTACCCTTACAAAGATTTATCTGAATGAAGTAATCGTTAGCCAATCTGCACATTAGCGTTGTTGATTGCTAGTATTTCTGTTAAATCCAACTGACTGCTAAGAAACTTGCTTAGTAGAAGTCTACAAAATATACACAGAGTTTTGGAAATATCTCTCAAGGAGGTTTATCTGCATGTGCAGTATAAACACAAAACTGTTGAGATATATACAGTGTTCCCTCACTTTTCGCTGGGGTTAGGTTCCAGGACCACCTGCAATAAGTGAAAATCCGTGAAGTAGGGTCACTATATTTATTTTAATATTTAAACATTATTTTAGTAGTTACACACTATTTTAAGTCTTTATTAACCAATCGTGTGTTGATAAATCACCTCCTTCTCCTCCAGTTGCCGCTTGGGCTCCTTTTATCTCCCTTTGGCTTCTCCTTCCTCCCTTCCTTAGGCTGTAAATTGTAAAAAAAATTATTTATAATTGTCTTTTAGAGTTTATTGAAAAACCGCAAAACAGCGAATTCGCAAAAAGTGAACCGCGAAGTAGTGAGGGAACACTGTACATATGTATATCTCAGAAGATAAAGTTCTAATATATGTTGTTGCTGTTGTTCTTGTGTGCCTTCAAATAATTTCCAGCCAATGGTAACCCTAAGGCAAACCTGTGATGGGTTGTTGTGGGGCTGAGAAGGTGTGACTCACCCAGGGTCATCCAGTGGGTGTCTATGGTTAAGCAGGGAATTAAACCCTGATCTCCAGAGTCATAGTCCTACACTCAAACCATTATGCCATATCTCTATTAGTATAAGAGTCTGCATGCTGAGCAGTTTTGAATTCCTATCTTTAACCCCACCACCACCCCACCACCACCCCCTGCCTATCTGCTAATCTCTGCTGATCAGGAAACCATATTAAAGTTTCTCTTCAAGTGCTTAGTATCTTTATGGCAATTATATGCCTCTGAAATGCTTACAAATGTTGGCATAAGAAAGTAGCCTACTAAAAGTTCACTATTTTGTCATTCCATCCATGAAATAGGAGATTTGTATAACAAACTTCCAACCCTGGGGGAACATTTTCGTATCTTAAATTCAGTAAGGCTCCACTAAATGTTCTAAGATAAACATTTTCAGTGCATTAAGGGATCTCAAAATGTTCCCTGAAAGGCCTCCAATATCTTATCATTCCCACATCTGTTAGTGCACTGTGTCTGTTGCCTTTCTTGGCATCTGCTTCAACTCCATCTTTCATTTTGTTTTCTTTTTTATCCCATAGATTTCTTCTTCCATCTTCTTCAATCGTATGATGATCACAATACTAAGCAGCCCTTCGGAACTGGCATTGTGACATCACAGAAAGCAAATAAAGTCAATTCACAGTTAGGACAATACTTCTTAAAATACTGCCTTCCTTATGGATAGAAGAGAGGTGTGGGTTAGTTCCTTGAATTTATGATAAGGGAGAACTGAACCATGATTCTTATTACAGTTTCTACCACCACCTGAGCATCTGCTTGACAACCAATGGAGGCTGTTCCCACTTGCTGTTTACTATCTAACATCTTTCATTTTCTGGTAATGTTAGAGGAGTATTTGGGATATAATTCGAAGCAAGAAAGCTTTTTGTTCCTTGTGGAAATTACTGTGGGTGAGCTGACCCCAAATTTCAATGGGTGATGATTTCCCTGCTTTCTAATCATGGTGTTGTTAAAAGAATTAAGAGGCACACTTTTCCAAAGACTCCATTCAGTGAACACACTGATCAATAATTACAAAAATGCTGACCTAATTATATGAATGAGTTGTGTTTGATCAACTAAATTTAACAGAAGGATTGCCTTTTTCGAATATACAATGACATCTAACCACGTTCTCACACCAGGGCTTTAAAGTGGGCAGCCCTCCACTTCTGCCACCTGCAGAATTCTGGGAAATGTGGTTTAGGAAAAGAGGTCCTCACCTTCCCAAACTACATTTCCCAGAATTCTGCAGGTGGCAGAAATGCAGGTCTGCCAACTTTAAAGCCCTGGTGTGATAACATCATAAATGAAGGCTATCAAGTCAGTGGGAATAATAATAATAATAATAATAATAATAATAATAATAATAATAATAATAATAATAACAACTTTATTATTTTAATAATGGCTATCAAATGCAAATAATCTTATAAGTAGTTTTCAAAATACTCAAAGAATCCTAAATTTAGTTAGTCTTAAAAAATCAGCTCATACCAATAAATAACCAGAACTACATTTGGACTCATTGTTTTCATCAGTAATGTTAGGAATCAACTAACATTGGCTATACTTGCAACCTTTATATTGACTTGGTGGGTTTTCTTTACTTTTAATTGTGTGTTTGTATTGGAATTATTACAGTAAAGAAAGTTATTTCAAGTGAATCTGTTTATATAATTAAAACAATCTTATACAATAATTGTAGTTAGCCGTGGGATGTTTCTCTAATTTGCTGAGTGTGTTGTGGTTAGTCCACTATTCACTGATAATTATCATAATCATATTGTTTGCTTCTAGAGAACCTTTAGTTATGGTTTTTATCCTAACATCTTGAAGATTACTGTGATACTTCAACATATGAGGCTACAACACCAATACATACCAACTCATTTGTCTCAGACAATAACTATGTATAATCCCTGGAGCATTTTTGTGTAGTATGTTCTGTTATCAAGCAAGGAGTCATTAAAAACAACTTCCATAAAAGTTAGATTTGTTGTTTTTGTTTTTAAAAAAATCGTTGTATTTGTGAATGGCCCATCATTCTGGCAAACATCCCCTACTCAGATTGGGGTTACCAATGGATAACTATAAACGACACTAGTTCTTATGCTGCTGATCCACTGAGGGACCTTCCAAACAGGCCTTATATCCCAGGATCTGATCCCAGGTTTTCTGTTTTAAACTGGATTATATGGGTCCACACTGCTAGATAATCTGGGATAAACAGAAAACCTGAGATTAGATCCTAAGATATAGGGCCCGTCTGCCCTGAGCTGGCATCTTGAAGAAACTGCATTCAACCATCTCATAGTTTATGGAAACATAATCTCTATCAATTAGAGTCAATCTTTGGCAGACAATATGATAAATCATACCATTTTGGTGTTGATGTTGAGCATGTGAGCACTAAATTTCAGATTTGCTTACATAACAGCCACAAAACTGGAAGAAGACCAGAAGAAGATCTCATTGCAAACTCTGCTACCGGGAACACCCAACCATCAGTAACACATATACCATTAGTATTTACTTGACTCTAAGGATCATAAATCAAATAATATTATTGAATGTTCCTCCATATTTTCTAAAATCTCTGCACTCAGAAAGCAAGCATATGAGAAAGAATGACATAATTTAGGAAGAAAGTTAGAACTAAGAATGTTAGATCCTCGGAGGAATGTTAGTTCTAAGTTAGAACTCAGAATTAAGGAAGAGTGTTAAGAGTTCTGAAATGTGTTTTCCTCTAAGGCAGTATTTCTCAGTCTGGGGTCCCCAAATGTTTTTGGTCTACAGCTCCCTGAAATCCCAGCCAGTTTACCATCTGTTAGGATTTCTGGGAGATGGAGGCCAAAAATATCTGGGGGCTCCAGCTTGAGAACCACTGCTCTAAGGTATATTTTCTGTTGTATAATACTTGCTCATGTGAGTGCCTGTTCTGTAGTATGCAGGCATACAGCTCCAGCAACAGCCTTATCATGTTGCCTTTCTTTTCTAAGAAGTAGGCCTAATTCTGTGTGCCAGGCCTGTGTTCATTAAGGTTTCAGTTTCTCAGAAAGAAATAGAAAGAGCCAGGATTTTCAAAAGCAATTTGTGGTTGTGACATGTCATGCGGAGGATGGGCGCTCAGTGGGAAAGGAACATGTTTTGCATGCACAAGGTCCCAGATTCAATCCTTGCCATCTCAGTTTGTTTTAAAAAAAGATCAAGATGTAAATGGTCCCTGTCTAAGAAGACCCCAGAGAGTAACTGCCAGTCAAAGTAGGCAACAATGCACTAAGCAAGCAGAAGACTCTAGCGTGAAACAAAAAAAGCATCCTTCCTATGTGGATCTTTAGTAGAAAGATGAGGAACTCCACTCTGCATGACCAAGTCCTTAAGCATGTCTTAAGTTGCTCTTTAAGAGCTAGCTAATATATATGATCCAGAATACAGCCTACCTCAACTTAGGAAAAATCAAACTACAAAAGCTGTGCCTATTGTGACTGCGCCTTCGGGGATTATGGTTGATGGTGATGGGATTCGTAGAGGAAGAAAAAACCCTCATGATGAGGGTTCACTGGAGGAGTTGCGCAGGAAGCAACTTAGAGAGCTATATGGGGGATCTTCTGAGGAAGATTCAGATGGGGAGTTTGGGGAAATGGATGCTGAGGAACAGGTGGTGGCTGGGGAAGTGGGCACTGAATGGGCACAGCCACCGGAGATGTCTGGGGATTTGGAGCCTATGGATACTACTGAACCTGGGGTTTCTGCAGGAGCTGATCCCACTTGGGATGCTTGGAGAAGGGAGGATGGTTCTTTAAGTGTTCATGGGGCTAAGTGTGGGCAGGATGATTGGGACTCCAACGAATTGCTAGGTACTCCAGATCCACGAGTTCTAGCTGTGTGGAGTTCGGACTCTGAGTAGATTTGGGACACCTGGTGTTTGGGTGTGAGTGTTTGGTCACCCAGGAGGAAGGGGAATAAAATGGGAATGTTTGGCCACTGCACTTTGCGTGTGGCAAGGTGTTGCTGAGGCGCCATTGGGATCTCTGTGTTTCCGTGAAGACTGGACTTGGACTGTGATTCGGATGTAAGTTATCTGGGACTGCTCTGCAGAAGAGGGATGGAACTGTGTGGGTTTCCCTGGACTGCATTCTGATTACTATTTCTAGCTGCTGATACCATCTGGCTTGGCTCTCGCTGTGTCTTATCGTGGACCTGGTTTGGATGACCACACCCTCTTCAGACTTTGGATTGAATTTGACCTGGCTTCTGTCTACGCCCTCTGACTGACGACTAGTCCCGGCTTCTGACTACTGGTTTGCCTTTCGGAATTTGCTGCTGCCTCCTGACCTGACCTTGGATTCTTCTGACGACAGCTATTCATCATCCCTTTGAAGCGCTCAGCTTTATCTGCACTGTGGAAGCAGTTTTACTGCTCTTTTAGTTTGTTTGTTTTCAAGCCAGTTTGCTGTTTTTCTTTTGGGAACTGTCCCTTTAAATCCGCAGAGCCGGCTGTCTGTTTTCAGAAACGGTTTGAAGCCAAGAGAGGCTTTTTGCACTTTCAGTTATACTCTGCAGCTTCTGGAAGGTTTCTAGCCTTCATTTATTTTGCATATTTTCTAGCAGTCAACTTTATTTGTTCTCCAAAGCTGAATTGAAGCGTCTTTAGTTTTTATTGAATGCCAGCATGGGAAAATAGCATGGCTTGTTTTTTGAGTTGTTTTTGTCCAAACTACTCTTGAAACACTGATAAGTGAAGTGTTTCAAGGATACTTTCTGTGTTTATGTTATTTTTGGCTTATCTTCGGAATAAACTCTGTTTTGTTTGTTAACTGGCGTCTGACTCTTGACAGTGCCTATGGGTGTTAAATAGTTCTAAATGAGAGCAGCAACCCAAGCATTTTGGAAATTACTTTGAAGAAGAATGAATATAAAGACATGCTGAAGCCATCTGTAACTAACCAGTGATAGTGTTCAGATTCAGAGCATCATGTTACTCCTACTTTGGATAGCTTCAACTTGTTGTTATAGCCATTCTCCCTAATTTCCCAAGTTCTTGGTTAAAGGAGGTTTCCCTTCTGCCCATTAAAAAAACCCTTCATGATTACATAGCATGTTGCAAACTAGAAATACTGCTTGGTATTGCTCTTCCTCTCCTCAGTAATTATTATTTCCCAGCTCATTGCCTCCAATCTCTGTCTAGGGCAGTGTTTCTCAGCCTGTGGGTCCCCAGATGTTTTGGTCTTGAGCTCCCAGAAATCCTAATGGCTGGTAAACTGTCAGGTATTTCTGGGAGTTGTAGGCCAAACACCTGGGGACCCACAGGTTGAGAAGCACTCGTCTAGGGCAAAGGTACATGTGTGTGTGTGCATGTATATGTGCCTTCAAATTGCTTATCAACTTATGGCAACATCATGAATTTCATAGAATTTTCTGAGGCAAGGAATATTTAGAGGAGGTTTAGCATTTCCTTCCTTTGAAATAAAGCCTACATCTTTATATTCATTGGTTTTCCATTCAAGTACTAACTAGAGTTGACCTTACTTAATTTCTAAGATCATACAAAACCTGGTGCCTTCAAGTATTACAGGGATATGCTTTTCTTTAAGTGAAGTGTGCCACTTAGTGGGGTGGGAACACATGCAAAGATTATTTCAATGAGAAATTAAAAAGCGAGATGATGTCAAATTTGACCCCTGCTACAGACACAAATGGACAATTGTAAAACTGCCTTTTCAGAGGCCACTATATATTCAGGCATTTGATCTTGACATTTCTAACATCAATTTAAAAGCTATTAGGCTCTTTCAAAACAAAAGTGAAAGAGTGTGCCTTGCTCGATGGAACCTAGTAGAAAAATACAGCTAAGACACTGATGTACAATTAGATGGATCCACTAAACTGGAGTAGTTCTATTGACTTCAGTAAAACTGTAAAGGTAAAGGTACTGTAAACTGTACTGTGTGTTATATCAGCACTGGTAGCATAAAATCGGGTACTAGAAAATGTTTTGGCTTCATCAGTTGCATCTCTTCCCCAAATATTCCCATATAATTTACTCATTGAAGCCACTGAGCCAGTTTAGTCGTAAAAAGCAAATGATATGGATTGCTGCTCTTCCAGGAAAAGAGTGCCATCAGTCAAGTACTAGCCATATTCAACCTGCAGCATTTTTAATACTGGTGTTTATGTACTAGTCTGGAAACTCTCTGGTGGGTTATTCAAGTGTCAGATGGAGTTGTGGCATGTCTTTGACATGTTAATTGGATGATCTGAGAGCTACAGAGGGAAAAGAAATATTATACCATAGTGGCTAGCTTAACCACGCAACACTTTTCAGAGCTTACAAACCGTACTCTGCAACCACCACTCTTTCAAAGAATATCTTGGTTTTCCAACCACATAGCCACCCACCTGAGCCACAAAGCAAAGTGGAAACTGCATTTGCATAGCTTATTGACTTGCTCATCCTTAAACAAAAGACTCAACTAGAGAGATAGCTCCATTGGTCTCAACAGAACTCAAGCAGAAATGCAGAAATAGAAATAGGGAGAGACACAGTTTGAGAGGGAGTGCTTGGAATAAAAGAAAGGCTGATAATACAAACTAAAAGTTCAATTCACTATGCAGCTAAAAACACTTAAAACCATAGATGAGTCATTTATGGAACATCTACACAAGCCACTCATGTTGGGGCTGATCTGGAGTAGAGTATTCTGAATCAGCCTCATGGGAATTCACATGCCCAACCTCTAAGCCCCCCCCCCACACACACACACACATGGCAAGATATTGTCTGCCCAGACTGTAACTGTGGCACCCCATGAGTGAGGAGTCCATGCCAGATGAAATTGCTCATAGTCATCACTCATCACTAGTGTTAGCTCTGACCAAAGTGCCAGCACAACTCAGAAGAGCCTCCCAAGTCTGGGGAAAGCAGTATGGCCGTGTAAACAGTGGTGGCCAATTCCAAATCACAACCACCTCAACTGTTTACACATCACCAATGAGCTCCGGAGCTTCAGGGAAGATCTGGGGCATTCCCCAACTTTGAGTAATGCAAGCAAAAAGTTCACATTCAGCGTCATGTCGATGCCATGAAGCTCATTCCCTCATCCCTACTCTGCCTTGTTTGGGCCATGTAGATGGACCCTATTCCTCACTTTGTTACATTGCAAGTTTATTTACTTATTTGTACTATTTATGTATCACTTCCCAACCCACAAGAGCTCCCAAGATTACGCACAATAGCCTCTTATGATCGTAATTCTGGTTTGTTTTCTCTTCCTTCACAAACTAGAGCATGAATCAATGAATTCAATCTGCAGATAAAGAGATTCCATCCAAAGCCCAGGAAAAAATTCATTACTGTTAGAAGTATTCAAAAGTGGAATCAGAGGCGGTCCACTGCCGAGACCAATAAAGCGGCTGCTTGTGCCGCGTTGTTCCTGGGGGCAGCGGAGGCAGCGGCAGCGGCGGAGCACAAGACCATCGGCTCGCCAAACCATCGAACGCCTTCCTGGTGAGGCCTCCAGGAAGGCCTTGCAAGAAGAGCGAGGCATCGCGAGAACTGTGAGGCCTCCAGGAAGGCCTTGCAAGAAGAGCGAGGCATCGCGAGAACGGTGAGGCCTCCAGGAAGGCCTTGCGAGAAGAGCGAGGCCTCATGAGAAGGGCGAGGCCTCACAAGAAGCACACTCTCAGCCGGTAGAAGGAAGCTTCCTTCTGCCGGTTACAGCGGCTGGAGAGTGCACTCGCTGCACGGAAGGCGGGCCCATGCCGGTGTGGGCCCACTTTCTGGGTGACGAGCGCACCTCGCCCGCAGCCACCGCTGGTTTGTGGGGGGAGGGCGGTGAAATTAGGTTCGCTTACCAGGTCAGATTACTCAGGGCTGGTTCTGAGTGGAATGCACTTCTTGGGAAGGAGGGGTGGGCTCTCCTTCTTCAGTGTGATGACTCATGGGCCATGTAGTTCCGTTCCTAGTACTATTGAGGCAGATGAAGAGGAAAACTTGGGTTTCCCACCGTTTCAGCCAGAATTGGAGCCCTTGCACCTGCAGGATGTTTGCCCACAAGAAGTCAGCCAAACAAGCCTTGAGCAGAAATCTCCCCCATTTTCTCGCCGGGATTATTATAATCGAGATAGAGGCGCTAAGGAGGCGATTCGCAGAAGCGCCAGGATTGCTGCCAGACAATTAGCTGATTAAGCCTGTTTCCCTTGGGAAATCTTAAGGAGGCATGCATCTGGACACAGTATGGGTTTCGTTTCTTGTTCCCCAGGGAAAGTGTTCCTTGGCGGGAAAACAAGATCCTATATAGGTGTTTACCCGCAAAGAAATCCTTGCGGAGGCAATTCGTCACCTTGTGGAGTGAGATTGTGTGTGGACTACGCTACTCCAGTCCCTTGCCTCCAGGACCAAGTTCCAAGCCTTGTTTCACGGACCTCGTTCTTGCATCCAGCTTTCCTTGTTTCCACGGACCTTGTCCTTGTTTCTTGCCTCTTGTTGCCACGTATCAAGCCTTGTTGCCAAGAATCTAGTTTGCTTCCAGCCTTGTTGACACGCTCCATTGGACTAAAGGACCCTGTCATTTCCCCACACTTTGCTTGGCAAAGTGTGTGTTTTAGTTATTGGATTATAACTTTGGACTCTAATATCACATATTGGACATTGTTTTCCTGGACTATATTTGACCTTTCCTGAAAGGTCTACTTCTGAACTATATTCTTCACTTGTTTTTATTGACTTTATATATTCCCTTAATAAAGATATTAGATAGATTCTGGTCTCCGCGCATGGTTATTGGTGCTCTGCAGCCTGGGTCCTGACATTCAGAGATCTTTCAACATATGTTGGACTGGCAAGAACTGTGTGCTTCTGAATGGTAATAGATTGTCCTAGATAGCCCTTGCATCCCCTTCCAACTAAGATTATATGATACTAAGATTCTGTGGAATTGTCAAATATGACTAGTGCCAAACATAAAGCAGGTAGAACAAGTTTCCACTCTATGCTTAGCCATGAAGCTCACTAGATGAGCATTGACCCATGCCTATCTCAGCCTAAACAAACTCCCAGGATTGTTGTATGGAGAGGGAGATATTCCCTATGCCCACTAGCTTTAATGCCTTGATAGGAGAACATGACAGAAATGTAAGTAATGAAGGAATGTCATCGAGGTCAGAGCTAAATCACTTCAAGCAATCTCATTGTAGGCATCTTAAAACCTTTGCAGTGATTAATAATGGCACTTCACTGCCCCATAGGTGAAGGAGGAACCAATGACAGGGAAAGAAAAGATTATATCGTTATTACATTTATGAATTTATTCAAGCATTTCACTTTGGGGAAATGCCAGCAGAAGCATCATGCAAAAGAAAGTCTAAAACCAAACACACTCATAATTCATAAAAATGTTATTAAAAGTAGTTTTACCATTGTGTTGTCAAATGCTGTCATGGCCGGAATCACTGGGTTGCTGTGTGGGAGAAAAATATCTTGTCTGTTTGAGGCAAATGTGAATGTTGCAATTGACCAATTCGCTCAAACAGACAAGAGTTCTTTCTCCCACCCTGGACCTTCCACAGATATATAAACCCACTTGCCTAAGTTTCCAACAGACCTCACAACCTCTGAGGATGCTTGCCATAGATGTAGGCGAAACATAGGAGAGAATGCTTCTGGAGCATGGCCATATAGCCCAGAAAACTCATAGCAACCCAGTTTTACCATTCATAAAAGTCCAAGTCAACGTGTACTAAGTGTGTGTTATTTTCATGCTGTTAAATGTTAAATTGATGAGAGTACTACACAGACAGTAATGTGTGCATACTGATGACCTAACTTTTGATGTAAATCAATAAAATTCACAATAATATCCATAATATCTTGGCTACATTTATTACATCATTAAGAGGCGTAATTATGGGCATGCAGATGGCAGGAGCTAAAGATAGATGAAAATATAATAGCAAAAGGCAAAACAGTACAACAGAACATTTGTAACATTTTATCAAACTTCATTGAAGATTATGAACTCTCATCCTATGTTGTATTATTTCTCTATCATTGATTTCATCAAAGTTACACAGCTGAGGAGTATGTTAGGACATACTCCTCCCCGACAGAAATGAAATGAGGTAATATGGAACCATACTGAAAACACCAGATTTCTTGAAAATCCAGGTGAAGTAGGAAGGAATACTACCCTGTCTTATACTTGAGAAAATGAAGGCACAGAGATGCCAGCACAGTAATGTGCAATTCACATTTCGGCTGTTTTGTGTTCACACATGAAGACTTGCTGAGCTGTGTCACAGTGTAAAAAAACTGCATGTATCCCATATGCACACATTTATGTTTCACAGTCAGTCTGAACCTGCCTCAGATTAAACCTTCTACGCTAGTAGCTTTGGCGAAATATGTAAAAGTACACAATGCAGGATATATATCACATGTAAAACAGACCCTGGCTGTGTTCTCCTCCTATCAAATGTAGAATAAAGTTCTGGAAACTTCCATTTTTTTCTCTATGGCCTTAACCTGTATTCTTTTGGCCTCTTTCTCTTTCCAGCCAGGAAACAGGACCTGCCAATGAAGTGATTAAAATCCATTAATCCTTAATCCTAAATAACCTGATTTCCCATGCTGATAGCTCAAATGGGAAGAGTCACTACCTTGCTTCTATTGCTGTGGCAGTTGTGAATTGTGCCAGTGCTGGTTTTTCTCCTTTAAATCAATATTGTTCCCTCCAAATGCACTAATCCTTTGGAGAGCTAGGACAGTCTTATCGCAGCATAATATTCCAATGAGCTCACATGGTGTATTTTTCCCCACTTGTGAAGTTATTACAGGGGACTTTGCTTTGGTAGCGACTTTTATTACAAAGACTATGTTAAGTACAGCTGAACAAAATTGAAGGAAAGTTGGTTTGAAACTTGCTTTAAAAACCTTTAATCCTCTGGCTATGGATGGAATTTGCATAGCAAGCTAGCACCCCCAAATGTTTAAAAATGATTAGAGTGCAACCTTAATTCATTGACGGTGACATAAATTAGCATAGCCAATAGCATGAGCCCTTATGTAATCATGACCCAATTAAAAGCCAGTTAACAGAGATCGCCACTGAATATGGTCCCGTTAATGTCAGTCATCTCTCCATTCTGCTACTGCTATCTCTTATGAAAGCTCTAAGCCCCAGGAGAGAGCTGGTTACCATTGATAAATCCAGCAATTAACCATCATTGATCTAGTTGGACAGACATTTAAAGGAAGAATATTTCATTGCCTGAAGCAGGGTCTCCTCAGGAGTCAGGTGGTTAGCAAAGACTTTGATGCAAAGCTCCAGAGCCTTAGAAGAAAGAGAAGGAGATACCTCTAGTGATTCCAT
This sequence comes from Anolis carolinensis, assembly GCF_035594765.1. Lineage (NCBI taxonomy): Eukaryota > Metazoa > Chordata > Lepidosauria > Squamata > Anolidae > Anolis > Anolis carolinensis. Next base: position 193,620,213 of record NC_085844.1, read on the forward strand.
TGATCACAGCCTGGCTGTCTCTGTCTCACTCTACACAGCATTTTCCAGCAGCCTTCTGCCACAGTTTTCCAAAAGCAAGTGAGTTTTCAACACACTGAAAACAAAACCAATGAGAATTGGGCAACCGTTGCTAGACAGATCACAGGATTCCACAATGAGAGTGACAGGCAGGTTTGTACTGGCAGAGAGCATGTGCTAGTAAACAAACTCATCCAACACATCTCAGTGTCAAGAGCAAGAAGGAGGAAGAAAGGGGAAAGTCGGTCTTTATTTCTGCTCTTGCCAAATGTAATGAAATCTTGAAATAAATTTTTGATAACCTCTTTCTAACTAGGGCAGCATACTTTCAAAATGACAGCAATGCCTATGGTGCAGGGAGCCACCAAAAAAAGGCAGATAGTTGAACGGGGTTCACATGTCTTCAGTCTATTTCTCTTGCACAACTAGTAAACTACGACCTGCCACCAAGACTGATAAATATGCAAAGTATTTTCATCAGAGCAGATCTTACTGTCCCCAGAGTAGTTATTTTCCAGGCCATGATGATACGTAAATAGTGCGAGGCTATGATACATATGTGTGTAAATTCATTCATCACAGAGAGATGGGCAAAAAGAGACTAAATAAGTGGAGCAGCAAAGAAGATTCAAGTCAAAATGAATATTGTTGGGATTACAATGATTTAGAAAAATGGGTGCTTATTTCTTCTTTGATCATTTTCTTCAGAGATATTTGAATGGTGGTCTAAAAGAACTCCTGAACCTCTCAGTGGGAAAGTTACTAAAGTGTTGAATCTTTCCAGAGCTTGGTGGCAAGGCTTTGGTCTTCTGCCAGTGGGAGAAATACCAAGAAATTAGTCCCTGGCTGATGTCCAACACAACAGAGACCAGAAGCCAGCCAAAAAATGCTATAAAGAAATTGTCTGTAAATGTTGTCAGGATTTGATAGGAACTTTTAAATACTGAAAATATATTTAATATGAAGCAACTGATAGTACTATTGTACGTTGTTCTTGTTATGATTTATTTATGCCTACAAATACTTTCAGAACAAAATTTTCACATATTCTACTTCTGTATGCTTTCCATACAACAAATATTGCTGATGCTGTTCATCTGAATAAAGGAATATGAGTATAAAATGGCCCAGTGCCAATATGGAATTACAGAATTGGAAGGAACCTCAAGGTTATTGTGACCAATCTCCTATTGATGTAGGAAATCCACTACTACAGCATCCCTGATAAATGAACATCATCCCTGATTGTTTCTTAGAAATGTCTAACAGGGTAGGCATCTTTACAAGCAAGAGTGAAGACGTGTGTTCCTCTTCTGAATAACACATCATCAGAAAGTTCTTCCTAGATGAGACATGGTGAATTTTCAGTTCTTTGAATGTTTTATGGCACTACTATTCAAAGCAGTGGTCCATGGGCCAGTGCTATTCTGTGAACCATCAGCTGCCAGTTCATAACGAAGTTACAGATGCGATAATGATATGGCATAGATATAGTACAATTCCCTGGAAGATTATGGGAAAATCCCCCAGAGCTTGAGAAATCATTTTCTTACCTAAGTTTTGTCTATGGTGATGGTAAGATCATCACCAGCAATGCAAATACCAGAACTCCTTCCAAAGTTGGTAGTATGGTGATTCTGAATCATACATGTAGTGAATTATTAACAACCATATGATTTGTGGGGGGATTGGAAGTTAGAACAATGTTTTGATATACAGTAGAGTCTCACTTATCCAACATAAACGGGCCGGCAGAACGTTGGATAAGTGAATATGTTGGATAATAAGGAGAGATTAAGAAGAAGCCTATTAAACACCAAATTAGGTTATGATTTTACAAATTAAGCACCAAAATATCATGTTTTACAACAAATTTGACAGAAAAAGTAGTTCAATATGCAGGAATGCTACGTAGTAATTACTGTATTTACGAATTTAGCACTAAAATATCATGATGTATTGAAAACACTGACTACAAAAATGCGTTGGATAATCCAGAACATTGGATAAGCGAATGTTGGATAAGTGAGACTCTACTGTATATGGTTCAGCATGGAGGAAAAAGCCTGCCTTTTGGGAAATCGGAACTGCAAAGCTATGTGAAAGCATGCAACAAGAGGGAGCTGAAGTAGGACTTGCTTTTTTGTGTTGGATTTGAAAAAAGAAGGACCATGTCATGATATGCCACCCACTCATTGCACAAATTTGCACAACTTGAACCCAATGGCTCATGGTAACTTGAACCCAATAGCTCATGTGTTACCCTCTAGAAAACAAAAAGGACGTTTGCCTCAACATTTGTGTACCAGATCCTCAAATATTTCAGAATGATTAACATATCCCCTCTTAATCATGATGGTCTAAACATTTCCTGCCTAAATCCCCCCTCCTCAAAAAAACCCATGATAGAAATATAATTCACTAGCAATCAAATTGCCAGCAGAATGGAGCTCCTTCTCCAATAGTGGCAGTGGGGTTAAAACCATGATTAAGTAAATCATTGTCATATTGTTGTTATGATTATAACTGTTCCTTAAACCTACTTTACTGGGAAGCAGCTGAAGAGGGAGAAACCATTCTGCTAGTTTGGGGAAACTGGAGTTGGGTCAGAGATTATTTAATTAACCTCAGTGTACTTAACTTAGCATACATAATTAAGTAGCTCATACAGGATTCCAGCCTGTTTATTTAGTCTGATCATTCCTACCTTCTTCAGCCTTTCCTCACAGGACTTTGAAAAGCAAAATCTATGAAAAGCAAAATCCTAAATCCAATAATGCTTACCAGCTAGGATTATTTTGAGATCAACTAAAGAGTGAGGGAACTTTAAGAAGTGCTTTAATTATTGAAATTAAACATGAATTTTGTGAATCCTAGAGGAAGAAAATGGAAATTGCAGCCAGCCATATCTATGGAGATACTTGGCAGCTAAGAGTCTTGGAAGAAGAAACTAAAGCTTTATACCACACTTCTATGATAATTCAAAACCACATTGTGTTGTAGATGTGATAAAAAAAACTTGATTCTTCTTCTTCAAAATATCAGGACTTTTTACATGAAAGAACATTCACTTGAGAAGCAAAGAGTGAAGGGTGGTATGACAGCCATCTTTATATCTGAAGAAAAATCATGCAGAGAACAGGGGTGGGCTTATTTTCTGCAGCCCCAGAGAAGAAAACATGAACTAATTACAAGAAAAGAGATTTCTCCAAATCATTAGGACGAACATCTTTAGTGTAATGACTGTTCAACAGTGGGATAGACTGACTTGAAGCTGCGTCACAAGCAGAGATTGAATGGGCATCTTTCAAGAGTGCTTTTGTTGTGTATTCCTGCATGGAAAGGGATTGGACTATATGGCCTTTGCAGTCCCTTCTTTTTATAATTCTAATTCCTGGCATATCTGAGCCCTAGTCTTTGAACACAGTAACAAAACTGAATAAGCAATAACAAGTGAAATACATTGCCCATCATCCCTGAAGTCTGGCTATACCATTTAGACCTGATAGGACTCGGAATAAGAAACATCTGGAAGCTACAACTTCTCTATCCTTGAAGAACAGATTTGAGGTTTTGCTCCTTCAGTTCAGCGGAAGCGCAAATTATGGCACAAGTGACTGAAGGTTGTTGTCTATGAGTGCAATTACAGTGTTTTACAATCTGTTTATCGACAGGTTATGTTGTGCTATGAGCCCCTGCTGCTATGAATCCTTCCGCTTGTTTCAGGGATAAATCTTTTTCATCCTAAGGCCAAAGGTGAGTCAACAATAAACCGTGACTCATACTGGAGCCTCATAAGTGCTGATATAATCAAATTGATCGTGGTGGATTTCTGAGCAGAAAACACTGCCTGCCAGGTCTGGAAGGGCATGACAAAAACAAATGAGTATGGAAGCTGCGATTCAGGGGGGCATTCAGAAATGGGTGTTTTGGATTTTATGTCCCACCAACTTTCCTTTAATGCACATATCTCAGAACCGTGTTTCACCAAACAGTGTTCAGAGAGCTCTCCCAAAAGGAAATGCAAGTCAAATTCATTTCTACTACACTGTATAAGCAGAAGTCCGAGTCCGGTGATCTGAGGTACATTTCAAAAACAGCAACTCTCTCAAAGGAAAAAAATTAGAGTAAGGCAAAGTGGACTGGCATCACACCCTTCATCACAAAATCTCACCAAGATAGGGTCTCTCCCTCTCACCCCAATTCACAAGAAGCTGTTAGACTCAGCCAGCACAGGTATCACTTATTTACTACCTGCAGTGAAAACACCAACCTTTGTGCCTATGCTACTGCTAAAGATAGAAATAAGAAGTTAGTCTCTCCTTTCTTTCTACTGGCAGCTACTATCTCTCTCCTCCTCTTGTCTGAGAAATCCAAAGAGACCATTGTAGTGATGCAAAATAATGGCCTCCCTGGAAGATTTGCTAGCTAGGACAATATTTGGGGCTGGGCCTTTATTAGGAATGAGCAAAATGCTAAAGAAATGTGCCAGTTTTTGAGTTCTTGGGCTGTTTGGTACTTAAATTGGGGGAATGTGTGGAGAAAAAAGTTAACCTGAACAAGGAGCTGTCTAACTAGGGAGCTATGGTGGGCAGCTCCATGCCCTGTGTATTTCCTTTTCTCTCCTATAACTTTGAGTACTGTATTCTTTGTCTAAGAAAACCCTATGGGATTCTAGGAGTCGCCATAAGTTGTCAGGAGACTTAAAGGCACACATACATACACACAAACACAACTTTGCCAAAGGGTAACTCGCATCTTTCACAGAAGGTATTAAAAATGTATCCTCAAACCAAAGGGACAAAAATAACCCCTTGCTGAACTAAATGGAGAAGAATTAAACAAACATTTCGGTTGCCTCCAAAGACATAGCAGTAAAGGTCCATAGCCTCCAGGCATGTGAGAGAAGAGTCACAGCTGAGGTTTCCAATTCCAAGGCAACATATAGTAAAAGAGGTGGAAAAACACAGGCACCAAAGGGAGATCCATCCCCAGGTCTACAGGGCTTGCAGAAGAAAACCATGAATGGATTGCTGTGAGTTTTCTGGGATGTATGGCCATGTTCCAGAAGCATTCTGTCCTGATGTTTCACCTGCATTTATGGCAGGCATCCTCAGAGGTTGTGAGATCTGTTGGAAACCAGACAATTGGGCTTTATATATCTATAGAATTTCAGGGTGGGAGAAAGAACTCTTGTCTATTTGAAGCAGGTGTGAATGTTGCAACTGGCCACACTAATTAACATTGAATAGCCTTTCAGCTTCAAGATCTGGCTGCTTACTGCCTGGGAGAATCCTTTGTTGGGAGGTGTTAGCTAGCCCTGATTGATTCATACATGAAATTTCCCTGTTTTCTGAATGTTGTTCTTTATTTACTGTCCTGATTTTAGAGTTTTTTTAATAGTGGTTTCCTCCTTTCTACTGAAATTGTCCACATGCTTGTAGTCTGACATGGTAGTTGTTACAGTGGTCCAAATGCTGGACCACTGGACCACTCAAACAACTACCATGTCAGACTACACAGAGAAGCCCTTGAAATCGACAAGCACGTGAACAATGTCAATAGAAAGGAGAAAACCATGAAAATGAACAAAATCTGGCTACCAGTATCAAAAAACCCCTCTAAAATCAGGACAGTAAATCACTCAGAAAACAGGGGGATTCCAGACATGAATCAATCAGAGTCAGTTAACACCTCCCAACAAAGGATTCTCCCAGGCAGTAAGAAGCCAGACCTTGAAGCTGAAAGACTATTCAGTGCTAATCAAAATGGCCAATTGCAATATTCACTCCTGCCTCAAACAGAGAGTTCTTTCTCCCACCTGGACCTTCCACAGATATATAAACCCCACTTGCCTAGTTTCCAACAGACCTCACAACCGCTGAGGATGCCTGACATAGATGTGGGCGAAAGATCAGGAGAGAATGCTCACAGCAACCCAGTGATTCCGTCCATGAAAACCTTCCACAACACATAAAACTATGAATGCCATTAACCGGGAAGAGAAAGGTGGAAGAGGCCGAAATAATCCGCAAGGCATCTTCTGAGCCATCTACAATAAGCAGCATCACGTAGCACTAAATCACCCAAGTGGTGTCTGTCTGGACCGGTTTCCAGCTTTAATTCCCTATTCTCTATCTGATCACATTTGCTCCTCAAATCATTCTCCATCTTTGGGGGGAAAAGAATAAGAAACTCTGCTGCAACCCGAACAGATTAAACGTCCTTCTGGTCCATCTCACCAAAAGGCTGGAGCGTTTGGAGCCTCAACTCGGAGTGTACAGAAATCTTTCCGAAACAGGAACTGGCGCGAAGGCAAGGGCGCCTGCCTGCCCATTTGCTCCGATGCCCCCCAGCGTTTGCTGCAGTTTTTCCTCCCCCTGCCCACCCTCCATGAGATGGGAGTCCTACTATATTGATCACAGAAGATTAAAGGAACATTTCCCCGACTTCTCCCTCCCCTTTCAGCCCTGCTACCCCTTCATCACCCATCTAGCCCCCCTGCCCGCGCTGCCACGTTCATGGACATCTCCTCCAGCATCCAAATCTTCTCAACCCCGGGCAAAGTTCCTCACAGGTGGCCAGTCCTTCCATAGGCATCCTAAGGAGGATGGAGAGGGGCAGTCTCTCTCTCCAGAGGAACCCCAAACACAATCTTTGGGTAAAGGATCTCGAAGAGCCCGTTTTCCCCCCAAAGATTAAGGGGAGGCATGTTACACGGTAAGGCAATCGCAGGCTTCTCCAGATTAAAAGGAGAGCGTGAAACAAGACTTGAGGAAGGTATGTTGAGGGAATCCTCACGATGGAGGGAGATTATTACTCACCCTCAGAAATCAGGCGAAGTTGGGTGAAATCCTCCCATCCCTTTCTTGTCGAGAAAGAAATTCAAGCTTCCTTGCTTCCCGACTTGCCTGCAGGCTTCACTTTCTGGAGGCGCTGCTGGACTGGCCACGAAGCTCTCTCTTCCCAGCACTTGCGCTGCTCAACTCCTTGGGGGGAAATTCTGCCTGGATCAAAAAGAAAAGCCTCCCCGTCCTTTGCTTCCTGCCTTTCGCAGGGTTGCAGTCCTGTCCAAAATCAGGATGGGTCTGGCATAGTTCGGGAGGCAGTTCCTAGCGGGGGATCTCCTCCTCCTCCTCCTCCTCCTCCTCCTCCTCCTCCTCCCTTTTTGCCTTCGCGCCTCCCTCGACAAGCCCTTCCTGTGCCCGGTGCAGATCCCCTGCTTTTCTCTTTCACCTCCTGGTAATTAATGGATCTTCGTGGACCTCGTCGGGCTAGATGGAGGTTTGAGTTCTCCCCCTTCCTTCCTTCCCTCCCTCCCTCCTTCCCTCCCTCCCTCCTTCCCTCCTCTTCCCGCGTGCACGGGCGCCGGCGCGTCCGCACACGAGCGCGTCCACGCTTCCCAAGTGCCTGGGAATGATAGGAAGCCGGGGCTGGTCCGGAGGAGCTGTCCGCCTCCGGTGGTGCTGAAAGAGCCCCCCAGGTGCTAGCAAGAGGCGGGAGGCGATAGGAGGAAGCCGGCTGGGAATATTTGACTCTTTTACTCCCTTTGGATCTTGCTGAAGAAAAGCGGTTTTCCCGGAGCGAAGAGCCAGGCTGAGGCGCACACCATCCAGTTGCCAAGAAAGCCTAGAATTGCGCCCATATAGCAGCGGGACTCCAGCCTTGAGGCACGGTAATGTGTGGCTCCGGACGAGGAGCCATCCTTCCTGTCTCTTAAGACTGATACCTCCCCCCTTTTCCCCCAGTGGTCCCCCTCTTCTCCTCTCACCGTTTGGGGATATTTGCAAGAGAAGACTGCTCCGTGGAAGAGGAAAGGCGTGAGGTGGGAGAAGGGATTCCACAGTCAGGCTCAACTAAATTCAGTCTGATAGCATCTCCTGAGCAGCATGCCCAGCGACCAGGAGGGAGGGAGGCTTGGAAGTTTTGCATTAATCGCTGCTGCTAAAGCTTTGGTTTCTACCAGCCTTTTAAAGAACTAGTACACCTCAGTGGCAGGGAAAAAGGAGCGGAAAACAGCCCTACAGAAAGGCATGTGCAGTCTGATTTTGGACCATTCTTGTCTTAGATAGCTAAACCACTCAAAAATATCAGAGATACAGACAATCTCTCAGCTCTGCATTGTAAAAAACAGGGGAAATACATCATGCATCTAATGAAATTAATTGTAACCCAAGCAAGCACAAGCATTTGTTCATGGTTATAATGCCACAAGACTCATTGCTACACACACACAAGCAAAATAAAAGAACATACCACCACATGTATTTTAAAAACAGGACAAGGGAAGCATCAGAAGGATAGGAAAAAAGAGTCAAAAAGATGCAGTATAAATTATGAGATAAGGTATATTACATGAAGGCATACAGAACATGTTTATAAGGACAGATGGCACTATGGCTCTTACCACTATCTGCCCAAAGCAGCCATGTAAACATACTGGACAATGGCAGTGGACTATGTATTATTTGTGCATTAGCCCTCTGCAATCTTATCTGCTAGGAAATGTGTCATAGTAACAATGCAAAGGATCACAAAAACTGATATCTTCCTAATTCTACTGAAGAGTTTAACTCCTGAAAATGAATACCCTAGAAAAGAGGATGCTCCTAACCATATATTTATTTCACCATTGATAAAATAGGACTAGAATGACTATTTTTCTGGGAGATGCAACACTTTCCTCTCCTTCCTGAGATGTGTAGATGAAAGTAGTTCTCAAATGAAAGTTATCATTAATAGATTGCAAATGAGTAATCCAAAATGATGCACAAACATACATGTAAGAATGATAGATAGGCAAACAGGCAGGATAGACAGCTGGGGTAAACACATGTTGCCTGCAAAATGATCTTACCACATCACAGGGTTTAATAAAATTATTAACTAATTTTGGTGGATACCAATAAAAATGGAACCTTTCATCAATCAACTACAGCTACCTCAATTGTGCCCCCTGTATGCCATTGTGCGTGCCATGAAGTACACAGCAGGCATTCAGCAGGCATAATCCAATCAAGCCTAAAAGCAACAATATGCTGCCTACACATGGTCAGCATAGCTCTCAATTTGTAAGAAATCTCATGCTAATGAGGAAACTCACTTGCAAATCCCAGTGGCTCTGAAATAGTCACTGTGCCCTAGCAATTAATTAATCCAAAACAGGACCCTTTAGAAATTACCATTGGCAGAATTAATTGCTCCAGTCCATCAAGGTAATGATTGATACATAAATTGGTCATGAAGCTCCATCTGCAGCATGTTACAGGCTATCATCTCAACAGGACTTGCAGATACCACCAGGGCAATGTCAGTCACATTCTGCAATCATTTTCAAGTGTATAAACATTCAGAGGTAACAAGAGAGTCATGTTTATGTTTCATTTTATATAGCAAAAGAATGGCATATCTGAACTCTCATGGTGAAATCACATCAGACAGAGGGAGAGAGATCCATTTGTGAGTATAATTGAAATTCGTGTTGGACTTGGATTGTAAACCAAAACTTACAAGCAAGATCATCAGATATTACTCCTAAGTGTGGGTGGAGATGGCATAGAATACTAGTAATTTGCACAATGTAACCAAATAGAAAAGAGTAAGTTTCCAGTCTTGAGACGTATTGAGTAATCGCACCCCCTCCCCTCCTTACCATCCCGCCTACCGCAGGCAGTAGATTAATGGTATTGATTGCCCCCTTGGGATTTCTCTCAACTGTTCACATTATAGCACTTCTGTAGAAACAGGGTACATCATCAAGATTGGTTATTTCAGCTGTGACTGAAAGGCAAGGAATTCCCTGGGAATTAGCAACAAGCAGGAGGCAGGGAACAGATGTAGATGTGTGAGATACATTCTGCCTCATCAAGGTTATTACTGTACGTACTGGAGTCAAAGCTGGCTTGAGCTATTTTGCTGCCTTTGCAAAAATTAATTCCCCCTCCCCACATGTTGTTTCATATAGAATGAATTGAGGGGGGGGGGATGAACTGTGTTTCCCCTTCAAGTATTTCCCTGATTGCAGCCATTTTCCTTCTTCTATATACACAAGCAAATGTAACAAAGAAAAAGGGAAGACCTCTCACTACACTTAATTGTATTGAATGAAGGAAAAGAGCTGCAGTTGGGAAAGAGAAATGTGATTCAGAGAAAGAGAAAAACCTACAGCTTTCCTCCTACTCTGTGTCATCCAGATGTTCTTACCATCGCTAACCATTACCTGTGCTATTTGAGGCTGATAGAAGTTACAACCCACCTGGAAGGCACCAATCTGGAGAAGGCTGACATAAAATGTAGTTGCCAAAGATAGGATAGAAGCTTTTCTTTCCACCTCAGTGATTTTTTCACCAATTAGTTTGGAACTTTTTGGATCCCATCATCCCAGAAAGAATTACCAAATACAGTAGAGTCTCACTTATCCAAGCTAAACAGGCCGGCAGAAGCTTGGATAAGTGACTATCTTGGATAATAAGGAGGGATTAAAGAAAGGCCTATTAAACATCAAATTAGGTTATGATTTTACAAATTAAGCACCAAAACATCATGTTATACAACAAATTTGACAGAAAAAGCAGTTCAATATGCAGTAATGTTATGTTGTAATTACTATATTTATGAATTTAACACCCAAATATCACGATATATTGAAAACATTAACTCCAAAAATGGCTTGGATAATCCAGAAGCTTGGATAAGTGAGACTCTACTGTATATAACAAATTTGACAGAAATAGTAGTTCAATATGCAGTAATGCTACGTAGTAATTACTGTATTTACGAATTTAGCACCAAAATATCACGATGTATTGAAAACATTGACTACAAAAATGCGTTGGATAATCCAAAACATTGGATAAGCGAATGTTGGATACATGAGACTCTACTGTACAATGTCCTAGATTGCCAAATACCATTATCCTTCCAAGTAGGCTATATGTATGGGGAAATCATGCCACATCCAGTGGTTCCCAAACTTATTTGGCCTACCACCCCCTTTCCAGAAAAAATATTACTTAGAGCCCTGGAAATTATTTTAAAAAAATTTTTAATAGCAATTAAACAGAAAGATATATGTACCTGTGGCCATCACTGTTCCCCTGGATTGCTGACCTAAAGATCTAAAGGTGAGCAGTTTGAATCCTCAAGACGAGGTGAGCTCCTGTTAGTCCCAGCTTCCCACGCAGGGACATGAGAGAAGCCTCCCACAGGATGGTAACACATCCAGGCATCCCCTAGGCAATGTCTCTGTAGACGGCCAATTCTCTTACACCAGAGGCAGCTTGCAGTATATTCTCAATTTGCTTCTGACATGATTTAAAAATGCCACATGGAGAACAATTGATATCTCTTTGCACTTGCAGTGGGTCAAACAAATCTGAAAGTAAGATCTTCTTTTCTCTTCCTAGCCTCCCTCCAACTTCTACAAACACTGATCATCATGGCTTTTAAAATGTGCCTTTCCAAAACAACTGTGGCTCAGCTACAGAGATGTAATTGAAAATGATGGAATGACAATAGTTTCAAAAGCTTATTTATGACAGATTAGCAATTGGATTAAATATAGAAGCAAGTTCCATACAAACCATATCAGGATGTTAGATGACAACAGCAAAATCTCAAAGGAAATATTTTTTTCTAAATCATACAGTGTAGGGACACCTACTGTGCAAGTCTTCCATTTAAGAATACCTGTGTTCTCAGTTGGGGAAGTCAGATGTTCACGCCTGGCTAGAGGTAAGGCTCATTTTACTGAGCAGAGCCAGTGGCAGAGTGTGAGATTTAGACCTATGACATGCCTGCACAGTGTGACCATTATCGTCATACACCTGAGGCACATGCAGAACTTCTCTAAAGGTCATTGCATAATTCCCTGTCCACTCCCATTCATTCACTGATGTTACAGAAAACCATCAACCAGGCAAACTTGTCATGTGTTCATTTTCCATCCAACAGCATAACTGAGCCCCAACCCAGTTAAAGAACTGGGGATACAAAATAATTAATCATCATTGCCTCTGCCGAAATCCAGGGATACGTCATCTATACAGTATAATGATTATATCACTGTATACTACTTTAACTGCCACTTTAACTGTCTCGACAAATTACAAATTGCAAGATTCAATAGCATTGCACCATTAATTCTATAGTAGAGCTGCACATAGGAAAACCAGTGAGCAAGGAATGGCAAGGCTATATCCTTCTAAAGAGTTTCCACAGCCTGTATTTCCTGAGGAACAACATTGACACTTGATACAATTCTTCCATAGAAGGCAATGAGATGATCCTGATGCACTGATTTAATTGTTTAATGTGTGGTATCTGTACCACTAGTGTTCCTCGGGTAAAAAACAACAAGGATTCATGGGTGGCACTACATTTGGATACAAAAATGGAAGCATTTGAACTACCCACTGGATTTCCCAAAGTCTGCAGCCAGCAACTCTTTGTTTTCCTTTGGATCTAAACCATATTGATTTAAACAAAAATGAAGGTTCAAACAATGGACTGCATCCCTGCAATATTTTATAAAAACTATAAGTGATGTAATGGCATGATCATTGTCAACATACAGAGTCAAAAATGGTCTGCAGCTAGTAACCCCTTTAATTTGTTTTTATCAGCCACCAAAGTTATGTTGGGAGAGCAGACTGGTATCTTTGTAAAGTCTGTCCATTGCCTTTAAGGGCTTACATCTGTTCTGTTCCAAAGGATGCCACCTTGTTGTCACAACAGTTGGGTAAAATTGCTTTTCCTTTATTTATATCTCTTCTAAAAGTGTGGCATTTGACCTTGCAGCAGTACTTTGAAATGACTGTAAAAAGCATGGAAAACTTACAGTTACCAACAAACTACATATAAAAATAGCCCGTTATCATTAAAATATCTTTTCCACAGAAAATATATGTGGAAAAATTATGTTTGTAATATACAATCCCTTTCAGAAACTCATCCCACGAACACCAGTTATTGCATCAAAATCAACAACTGTAACTCAGGTTGACTTTCTTTCATCAACCATTAATAAAGTGATATTTTGCCAAAACTAAGTTTCAGTAACATGTGTTTCAAAGAAGGGCAATTGAAAGATCGAGATCCTCTAAGAACAGATTGCAATATATGGTTCTTACATGAGCACAAATTACTTGATGACATTCAGCCAGATTTGTGGACTACCCTATGGGGAAAGTGTTGTTCACATTGGCATGCATAGGTCAATTTGCCCTTTCAGCTGATATCTGTCACAGGAAAGACATGCATAGAATCGGAATTCCTCTCATGTATAGGAAGACATGGTCAAGAAGATATGTCTTGGCAGCAAATCCGATGGAAATGGGGAATGTGATAGTTGGCTAAGGATCAACTAGGTTTATTTATCCTGCCATTCAGATTCTGGGTAAGGAATTTGAGGTGCTACAGTCATGCTGTGATGTTATGGCATTGAAATATGAAATACTAAAGAAGTAACTTGTCCATACTGTGCACTTGGCATGACAATTTTTTATTGTCCTTCAATTCAAAACAGTTAGGTTGTCACTTTAAAACTGCCAAAAATAGCTTGTCTTGGTTGCCCTATCAATTTGAAAATGAGCTGAGTTTGCCTATCACTATTGTGGTTTAGGAGCTGTAGAAGCAGGCAGTGTCCAAACACAATTTGGTAGTAATAGTAGTATTTTAAATGCAGGCATATGAAAAGGCATTTCCTCACCTAAAATAACCCTTGGTGATTATGACAGCCTGTAGCAGTGGCTAGGAGGAAGCACTGCATTTCATTTAACAATACCCAGGCAAAATATATAGTAAGCAGTTAACTTTTCCAAAAGAACGAAATACCTTGCACTACTAAAAACTGAACATTGCTGGATTGGACCATCAGGTGCAACAACAACAACAACAACAACAACAACAACAACAACAACAACAACACATGATTTATTTTCAACTAGTTTTCTAGTTAATGGGAAAATGCATAAAAGAAATGTACCCAAACCATGACATCATTTTTAAGGGTGCAGTACTTCATCATGAGGAAGGGCAGAGGATTACAACCTGCAGCCTTAATTTCTTCTTCCACTTCCCCTCCCCACTCCAATTCATCATCCTTGCTATCCAAACACTGCAGCTTTTTCATTCTTCATGAAAGTGGTGACCACTTAAAGGAACAATCCTGGATTCAGGTTCTACTTTGGACTCCTTCCAGCTTTATTTTCAGAAAAAATACTAAGCTATGGCACCTTCACTGGAAGCCCAGGAGCCACAGAGCTGTTGTTTTAGTCTATACGTTTACTAGAGACTGAGTTGCTCATAATTAGAAGCCCCTTGTGGTTCCATAGCTGAATATATCAGTGTCATTTCCTTGTTTTCTCCCAAAGTCCCCATCAGGGTGACTGCTTTCACAATCACTCTGACTTATCCTTCTCTCCATGTGCCCCTCACTGTCAGCCAGGAGGTAAACATTATCAAAATGTGTGTCACAATCAGGAATGTCAAAATACAATTAACATTTAAAAAGAAGAAGAAGACCCAGCTCAACAGAGACAACACTGTACTGCTGAAATAGCATTGAGCCTCTCCAACACAGAGAAGGAATTGTGTTTTGCTTCCAGACTGACTGGAAGGCTCGGGGAAGGAGAGGTGAGGCTAGTCGTACTTTGCAGAAAAAGAAAAAGAAAAAAGAAAAAGGGAAGACAGTTGTTTCAATGGGGCTTATTAACTCTAGCCATTGGAACAACAATTGCTAAAGAGCACATTTGTCCTTTGCTCTGCAGACTGGGTTTGTCACCTCCAATGTTCTGCAGAAAACTGCAGGGATTTATCAAATCATGCTCCACCAAAAGCTACTGATTTCTGAAGGCTACAGGGAACCAGATGTTTCAGACAGCTGATTGTGGGTGAGGTGGAGGATTGGAGGGAGAGACAGGATGAAATACTCAAAGATAATTCAGTCCCGTCAGCAAATGGCTTGCCATAAGCAGCACATAATGCAATATTTATCATTCTCGGAAATCAATACGGCTTCATCATAGACAAACAAGAAAGATTTGAACAAACCTACTCTTGCCCCCCATCACACAAAAGAGGGAAGAATCACTGGAAGACAAGAGGCATTCATTGGGGCTTTAGACTCAGAAACAGCTTTCCAGCACTGCTGAATGCAGTATCAGTAATGGATTCAGCAAGAGAGCCATAGCAACTCTTGGAATAGGAAATCTTTTACTGATTCCAGAAAATAAAACTAGATTAGAAGAGACGATTTACCTGGCAATCTCTTTGCACAAGTACACAAAGCTGTGTTTCTATAGCTGTATGCTGTGGAAAAATTCAAGGCCAAGGTACTATTGTGCCCACTTGCAACATTTTTATCTGAGATGTGGGTGGCAAACATCCAGGAGAATGCAAGGAGGAAAACAATGCAGCTGGACTGAGCTATCAAATGTTGAGGTTGGTGAGAAGGTACATTTACATACATAGCTAAAGGCAGAGGGGGGGGGGGCTGGCCATTAATTTTAGACTCCAAAGAGAATCACTAAATCCAAATGAAGTTTGTGAATGAGGTTAGAATTTTGCAGCCCTCCAGATGTTGAACTGCAGTTCCTATGATTCCTTAAGATTTGCTGTACAGGCTATGGCTGGCTGGAGCTGCAGCCTGTCAACACCTGGAGGATTACCTAGCTCCCAACACTTGTAATTTCTCTTCCAGGAGTGGATTTGGCTTGTAATATGCATTACAAGACTGCCTTGAGTCCCTTCCGAGATTGAGAAAGGCAGGATATAAATATGGTAAATAAATAAAATAAATACATTATTCTGATACACATCATTCTATAGCAAAGCACTCTGGCTAGACACATATTTTCAACCTTTTCTTGAAATACTCTACAAAATTACACCATCTTTCTAAGAATATGCCATTGGCCAATTACTCTTAAACGAAAGTGTCATTCTCTGCTTTCCTCAGTTTTAACCCAACTATGGCTTTTTGTAGATTAAATCTCATGGACAAACTCTAGATAAAATGGAGTACTTTTAAGTTTAATTGATTTCATAACAAGATAACTACATCATAATCTAAATACCATATTCCAAAGTCAAAGAACCAAATCCTGATGAAATTACTATTCTAAACTATACCTTCCTTAATCCTGAAACTGTGCTGGCACAGACATTCTGGCAGCTGTCTTACAAAAAATAACTTTTCCAACCTTTGCAAATGGCAGTAAGAAGCCATCATGTTTATGGCTTGATTGTAAACAGTGAGAGCAACTAGATGTTAAAGCTGAAAACAGCAATGCTAGAATAGCATTTAATTTTAGAATTAAATTTAATCTAATCCACAAAGGCAATGCTTTGGATCAAGGCTAAATTAGTCACTGAATGCTATTCCATTCATCACGACTTACTCTTTATAATGCTTTCCATGAGATTTAAATCAACTGAGTTCTGAATTCAATCCACTATTTTCTTAATAAGGTTTGTGTGCGCTTAACTTTCCCAAATCACGCACAATTATCCCAAGCTTCTTCTAAATGGTGGCGGTGAGACAACCCATTTTATCCTCCTAAAAGTCCTTATTGTCTCAAGATCACTCTGCAAGCCTTGTGGCAAAGTAGGGATTAGGATAAAGAGCTTTCCAATCTAGACTCAACTCTCTAACCTGAGGAGGAGTATCACCATTAACCCTCGCCCTCTGTGCAACATGTCATCAACCAAGGTGTTATGCAGTATAGTGAGAGATGACAGAATCCAGTTTTGAGACATACTATAATTACTCTGCATGTATTTAGTGACTGTGAGTGTGTAACATCAAAGCAGAGAGAGCACCCCAATTGTCTTGCATGCTGTAAGTGGGGGCCATGGGCTAATGTTTAATGCAGCCATCTAAGTTTCCACAGTTGGTCACATAGGCTATAATTGCACATGGCAAATGTTCTTTTAATAAATGGGCAGACAGAACTGTAATTTTCACACTGTGGTTCCAAGGGCCTAAATCCAATTGCTAGTTCTGAATAGAAACACTGAAAATTCACTTTTGCAACATTTATTGATTTT
Source organism: Anolis carolinensis (assembly GCF_035594765.1). NCBI lineage: Eukaryota > Metazoa > Chordata > Lepidosauria > Squamata > Anolidae > Anolis > Anolis carolinensis. The sequence continues at coordinate 193,637,280 of NC_085844.1, forward strand.
CCATTGAGCAGTTCATCCAATGGATCTACTCTAGTCAGGACCAGTAATAAGATTTTGGTCAATGGATCCTAAAGTTCAATGGAAAACTGGGTCTACACTGCCATATAATCCAGTTTCAGAATGGGGATTAACTGCATTGAACTGAATTATATGGCAGTGTAGACTCATATGATCCAGTTCAATGAAATTAATCCACATTCTGAAACTGGATTATATGGCAATATAGATGCAGCCGAAGCTTATGAAAAGCTCTCCAAAGAGAAGATATTTGGTAGCAACAAGATCTCAAAAAAAAAAATACACACTTTTCCTTATCTCCTCTTTAAATGTGCTGAATGAGGTTTTGGCCACACTCTGCTCAAGGGAAGGTTAACATAAGCCTGGCCAGTGATCTATTTCAAACAAATGTGTGCACTCTGGAACATAACCTAGAATCTTCAAAAGCACACAAAAATACTGTGGTTTCTTGGTAGACAACTTGATATAGAAGATCCCTTAAGACAAAAAAACAAAATTAAATTCAGTATTTGAAAGACAGCGCCTAAAAGTTACTTGTTACAGCCGCTCTCAACATCCACTAACCAGTATGGACTAGTCCTGGATTCTGAGATCTGTAGTTCAAATACGGTGACATTTCGAATGTTAGAAAAGATCTGGTGGAAATTTGCACATAAACAAGCATGCCCCCCCCCCCCCAAAAAAAATTGGTAATCTTAGGGCAAATGTAAATGAGTTGTATGGTTTGCTTCTGACAGTGGTAACAGGGGGCATTCTTTCTTTGTCTATCACTATACTTTCTGAATAAGAATATCTGTATGCCTTTCTGTAGGAGCACTGCAAGCAAACTTTCACTCAAGGGATCTGCTACCACAAAAGCCAGCAGAGTTGTTTTAACTAAAATACTTTTATATTCAGAATGCATTTTCTCCACACGCACATACAAAACTTGATCTAATACAAGCTGAATTTTCTCCCTGAGAGAGAAAAGGTGCTACTGGTGGGCATCTTTAATTCATCAAACTGAAATATCAGTAAAAACCCTAACAAGCTATAATGTCTATAGAATTAAAGCCATAAAAGATGCAGAGAGAAGAATGAACACACAAAACATGAAAAACACAGAGAAAACGAAAAAGCGCCTTTTTATAGCATTCCACTTCTCTATTGCTACCAAAAAAGCGTACATCTTCAAAATTCTAAAAAAAAAAAAAAACAGAAATAGGAAAGAGGTAAGAAGAGGCATTGTTCTATTCAAAGCCCCATGTTGCACAACAATGATGAAGCAGGCTTCAAACAGCTTCTTCCCAAAGACAGGCTGCAGGGCAGGGGGAGGAGGGAAGGCTAAGAAGAGAAGAAGAAAAGACTCTTCTGTCCTCTTCACTATTAAAAGGAGAAAATGAAAAGAGAATAGATCTTCAGCCATTATAAACCACTAAAGCCACAATGGTTTACACCTCTACAAAGTATAATAACTACTAACATACATCAACACAGTTCATTCTCTCAATTTGATACAGCCCCGTTATTCATGACAGTGTATATTTGTGCTCCAAGATACTGTTAGAGTCAGATAAGAGACAAATAACCTTATCACATTGAGGCTTTTACCCATCCTAGGACACATCCAGCACAGTTCAGGGACGGAGCCTGCTGGATCCCACCAAACGACATAAAGTTACTTTCAATGAGGCTCTGTCCCCAAACCGTGCTGTATGCATCGTAAGAAGAGGCAAGGAGAACACGGGAGTAGTAGGTAACTACCCTTCCTTTTTCCCTCTCTTCAATTGTCCTGAGGTTTGGGATTCCCAAAAGGTCTATACTGAGAATTCAGGGCCCTGTTGCATACAGTGGGTTATGGTGCAGGTAAATGATAGAAAAGGCATAGGTACTATCTTCCAGTAATATCCAGCATTTAGATTAAGTCTTTTATGCTGGTCCCAGCATTCAAGGTCAAACAATGGTGACCAATAGCTTGGATGGCTTTTGAAAGGTCAGTGAATAAATTGATGACAGATAAAGTTTATTAGTAATCAAGGCTATCGGAAGCTTCTCAGGGCAAGTGAAAAATAAACTATTGGCTTTAAGACCTGCTTTTGGTTGGGCTTTGTGTTAAACAAGGCTGTTAAACCAATGACTTCTTAGCAGTTGCTTAAAACAGTTGCCTCCAATAAACATTTGAGAACCATATATACAAACTTCGTAATACCCGTTCACATTGGTGCAATGCTTTTAAAACACAAATATAGAACATGATGTTGTTGTGCTGCTGAATCTCAGACTTCCTTGCCAGCAATTGCCTGTTACAATGGAAGATATTCAGAGGGTCACGTGCATCCCATTCCTAACTTAGAAGTTGTACACATCACCCTAAAACAAGGCTGGGAAACTATGGCCCTACAGGTGTTTGGGACTATAGCTTCCATAATCTTTCACCACTGTTAGTTCTGGCTAGCAATGCTAGGAGTTGAAAGCCAAAGACATCTGGAGACCTAAAGAGGCACTGTCTTTTAAGGCTAGAAGAAAAGAACAATACTGTGGGTAAACTTTGCTCCAGCTCAAACAGTAGCTGTCATTGTAGTGGTGTGAATCCATTCTAAGCTTTGATCTGAATTTGAAAGAAGATATTCATAGACTGAAGCTATTCTGGGGAAGGCAAGTTTCATATTTGAGGAAACTGCTCCAGTTTACCCTTCTCATAGCCCCATAGGCTTAGAGCACCTTCAGTAACTGAAGACTTCCTTGAGTCTCAAGGGATACAATTAAATAGGAGGGAGAAACAGAGCTATGCATAAACTAATGCACAAGATAACATTTGAGAAAAAAAAGTGAAACACAGGAGCAAGGGAAAGAAAATAGCTGTAGAGAGAAGAAAAGCAGCACCAGAGGTAAGTGACTCAGGATGTGGGTGATCTCCCCCTGAAACCACTCTTTGCAAAGCTGCACCACTGTATTTTGCCCTGCAGAATTCATCCTACACATCCACAGTAGCTGGTATTGCCAATAGTAGATGTTAAATTTCAGTGAGTCAAAATGCAAAAAGATGCTTTTCCGGAAGAAACCGGGCACTGTTTGTCAGGCCTTTTATACTGTATATATCACACTGTCAGAACCCTGCTACTAGAGCCTGGATGTGGCTCTGAGTTTCAGGGTCACTGACATTGATAAGACACCTGCGTCCCAGGACTCGGAGGAGAAACGGCTGATGGACTTGGCGGGGAATTTGCGCGGGGTTTTACTGAGCGGGAAGAGACGGTTCAAATGAGGGGGAGGGTATATAAAGGAGGGTTGGCCGGAGCCTCCCATTCTTGGCTTTTCTGATGTTCATGTTTCCTACAGTAAAAGTTCCTGGTGATACCACAGAGAGTCTCGTGTGTTCATTCAGGAGCGGCTGTGGTGAGCTGACACTAAGCCAAGAATACGGACACCATCCCGCTGTAGCGGTGAGGTGTAACATGCAAGTGGAGGATGAAGAGCTCTTGGGCGCCGGAGGAGGAAGGTCGGAAAGGGCAACTCCCGAGACGGACGCTGAGTTCCACCAGCTGGCGGCCCTGGCGTCATCCACCGCTTATGCCCAGCCAAATGGGGTAACCCAGAGGCGCGGAGTGGTGCGGGGAGATAGCACCGGAGGAGAGGAAGGTTCACCTTCCCCAGGCCCGCAAAAGATGGTGTTTCTGGAGGAGAGGATGTCGGCGATGGAGACCACCCTGGCAGTGATGTCGAGGGCGATGGAGCGCCTGGCGGTTTTGGCGGAGCCGGAGCGAGGAAGGGAACTCCGGGCTAGCTCAATGTGGGACGTGAGCATGGGAAGCAGCCAGGGCTTTGCAGACCTCCCAGCACCGAAGGGAAGGGAAATGCGAAAGGAGCCCGGTGCCCGGCCCAAGATCCAAACGAGCCTGACGCGGGTGGAGGAGAGTGACGACGAAGGGGAAAAGCCTCCGAGAATCCCGGCTACGCTCCCAACTGAGACCCTGGTGCCCCTGGCGAATGCCGGGCGTGGCACAGGACAAAGGGAAGCAGCAGCGGGGCCCACTGGCCCGCAAGGGGGCTTGCGACGGGCGGAGAATTGGGGATTGCCACCACAGGGACCCCTACCGAGACGAGAGGAACTAAGGATCGAGTTTGGGGGAGAGTCCTCTGAACTGGATTTTTTCCTGACCACGGTGAGGGGCTATATGGAGGACAATGCCCACACTTTTAGAACGGAATCCAGCCGGGTACGGGCCATTGGTGCAGTGTTGAAGAGGGGAGCGGCCAGCTGGTACGTTCAACTACACGCGCGGCGCGACCCATGTCTGGGGTCACTCCGACGCTTTATGGGGGCCCTGGAGACCCGTTTCCGAGATCCACTGGAGCAGATCCGGGCGAGGGAGGAGTTGAAGACCGTCTCCCAGGGGCAGAGGTCGGTATCTGAGTATGCGGAGGAGTTCCAATGCCTCGCTGAAAAGGTGCCGGAATGGTCTGCAGTGACAAAGATAGAACTCTTCAAAGAGGGGCTCAGGCGGGAGATCCTCTCCTGGGCGGTGCATCGTGATGAGCCTGACACACTGCGCGGATGGATTCAGCTGGCGGGGCGCATCGAGACATCGCTGGCCCAGGCGAGGAGGCACCGAGGAGGGCTACAGCAGCGGCCGCAGATGAAAGAGGGGAGCCGGAAGGAGGGATCAACCCCAGCCGGGAGGAGAATGGAGCCGACAGGGAACGTGAGCACCAGCAGGAGGGGCTGCTTCGTGTGCGGCCGTTTGGGCCACAGGGCTGCCGAGTGCTGGCAGAGAAAAGGGGAAGGCGGAGGCCCGCCCAAACCAAGAGCCGTGGCAGGGAAACGCGCCGAGGAAGAACCACCGATGAGGCACCACTCGGGGGGGTTGGTAAGTCAGGACAAAGCCATGATAGTGGTCCCCATTCAGCTGGAAAGTGGCAGCAAACAAGCAACCTGCAAAGCATTTGTGGATTGTGGATGTTCCAGGAACATCATCTCCCCTGAATTAGCCGAGGGATTGGGATGCGAAAGAACGAACCTAGAATCCCCAATAGCTTTTTCGCAGTTGGACGGATCCACAGCATCGGGATCATTAGCTAAGTACAGTGCCGAAGATGTAAAGTGTAAGATAGGGAGTTGGGAAGGAAAGGTGTCATTTGTGATATCACAAATAGCCAGCTATAATGTTATACTAGGCATGCCATGGCTGGGGCAGGCCAACCCGCAAATCAACTGGGAGGATAAGAGCATGATCTTCAGGATGAAGTTGGAAGGAGGGAGCCAGGAAGTGGAGAGGGAGCCGGGGAAAAGGGGGGAGGAAGACTCTATCAGGATAGCAGAACTGGCAGATAAATTACCCCCAGAGTATCGGGATTTTGTGGACGTATTTGATGAGAAGGAAGCAGACAGTTTCCCACCGAAGCGGAGAGTTGAAGTGAAGATAGAGCTAGTCCCAGGAGCAGAGCTTCCTAAGGCAAAAATATACCCAATGTCGGCTAGGGAAAAGGAGGAACTGAGAAAATACATTGATAAAAACCTAGCGAGGGGTTTCATAGAGCCTTCAAATTCCCCTCTAGGGGCGCCTGTGTTGTTCAGGCGCAAAAAGGACCAAACGCTGAGGCTCTGCATTGACTACAGGGGCCTGAATGCAATCAGTTCTGGAAATAAATACCCCCTACCTTTAGTGAAGGACTTGATCGCCCAGTTGTCGGAGGGACAGATATTCACTAAATTGGACTTAATTGAAGCGTACCATAAATTGCAGATTAAACCAGAGGACAGGTGGAAGACGGCCTTCTCCTGTGCATTCGGATTATTCAATTATCGTGTGCTCCCTTTCGGTTTGTGCGGCGGAGGCGCCGCGTTCATGCAATTAATCAACGAAGTGTTGCATCCATTGTTGTACAAGGGAGTCTTTGTTTTTTTAGATGACATATTGTTAGTATCTCGGACTAAGGAGCAACACATAGAACTAGTCAGGGAAGTCCTGCAAAAGTTGAGAGAAGCAAAACTGTATGCGAAGCTTGCCAAGTGCGAGTTCAATAAAGACCAGATAGACTTTCTGGGGTATAGGATTTCCTCCCAGGGAGTGGCGATGGACCCTGCGAAGGTAGAAGACGTGAGGGGGTGGGAAGCCCCCAAAACACGGAAGCAGCTGCAATCCTTCCTAGGGTTCGCAAACTTCTATAGAACATTTATCAAGGACTTTGCGCGCCTCACTTTGCCATTAACGGATTTGTTAAAGACTAAAGGTAGGGGAGAAACAGCCAAAGTGAAGGCCCCAGGGGCCAAACTGACCTGGACAATAGAATGCCAGGAAGCTTTCGAAGCCCTTAAAAAGCGTTTTACTGAGGAGCCTGTCCTACAGCACCCTGATATGTCTAAGGCCTTTGTACTACATTGCGATGCGTCAGACCGGGCATATGGGGCAGTTCTGCTACAGAAAGACGAGGGGGGGAACCTGAAGCCATGTGGCTATCTGTCAAAAAAGTTTAGCGATACAGAAAAAAACTGGCCGATTTGGGAGAGAGAAGCCTTAGCTATTCTAAAAGCACTAGAGTGCTGGAGACACTTTCTGGAAGGAAGTGGAACACCGTTTGAGGTGTGGACTGACCATAGAAATTTACAGTATCTAAGATCCCCTCGTAAACTATCAGCGAAGCAAATTAGATGGGCCCAATATTTCAGCCGTTTTGATTTCAGACTCAGATTCTTCCAGGGGAAACATAATATACTCGCTGACGCTCTCTCTCGGATGCCTCAGCACGGGGGAGGAATTCAGGAATCTGAAGGGAGTATTTTTCTTGATAAGCAATGGGGCCTGGCAGTACTAACTCGAGCACAAGCGGCCAAAGAAAACAAACGTACTGCCATTTCCACGGGGGGAGGAGAAATATGGGAGGAAGAGTTGAAGCGAGCGTATGGAATGGACAAATGGTTACAAACAAACAAAGAAAAGGGAGAATTGTGTGGGGATTTGGTGTTTGTAAATAAGAAATTGTATATTCCTGAATGTTTAAGACGAGAAATGTTAAGGAAGTACCATGATAACAAGGGTGCGGGTCATCTAGGCCCCACCAGGACTATTAAACTGTTGGCCAAACAATGCTGGTGGCCCGGAATGAGGAAAGACGCCAGGGGGTACGTCACGCAGTGTGAATTATGTGCAGAGGGAAAAACACCACCGGGGAAGCCCCAGGGGCTATTGCAGAAGGTGGTGGAGCCCATGAGGCCATGGGAATGCGTAGCCATGGATTTTGTAGGCGAACTACCCCCCAGCAGAGGCCACAGATACATTTGGACAATATTGGACCTATTCTCAAAACAGGCACACTTTGTGGCTCTGCCAAAACTCCCTTCAGCTGAAAAACTTGCTGATTTGTATGTGAAGCATGTATATCGCCTACATGGGTGTCCCGACAAGATAATTAGTGACCGGGGAGTCCAATTTACTGCAAAATTTTGGGGAAAATTCTTACAGCTGTTAGGAGCAGAAAGGAACCTGAGCTCGGCCTTTCATCCCGCGACCAACGGGGGGGTCGAACGTACCCAACAGACACTGTGCCAATTCTTAAGGATGTACACCAATTATAGACAGGATGATTGGGCGGACCTTCTTCCGTTTGCTGAGATGGCTTTTAACGGGGCCGTACATTCGGCCACAGGTCGTGCCCCATTCGAAATAGTATACGGACAGGAGGTGGCACCTTTCCCCAGGCTACCCGAGTGGAAGGAAGGGGAGGGCCAGACCGACGAGGAATGGCCGGCCAAAATCAAGCAAGGGTGGCAAACCGTGGTAGAGGCATTGCGGGAAACACAAAAGAAGTACAAGCTCTTTGCGGATCGTAGGCGCCGAGAGGGGGACAAATTGGGCGAAGGAGATCTGGTTTGGCTGAGCACAAAAAACCTGAAATTGGGGTTCCCATCCAAGAAATTGGCTCCACGCTATATAGGGCCATTCAGGGTAGCAAAAAGAATAAACGAAGTGACCTATGAGCTGAGGCTACCAAAGGACCTAGGAAAGGTACACCCGGTATTCCATTGCAGCCTGTTAAAAAAGTATAAAGGAACTCTGGACAGCGGAGAACAATAGTTGTGTTTAATCTTTTCCTTCCAGGACGAAGGGGAGGAGGACGCCATGTCAGAACCCTGCTACTAGAGCCTGGATGTGGCTCTGAGTTTCAGGGTCACTGACATTGATAAGACACCTGCGTCCCAGGACTCGGAGGAGAAACGGCTGATGGACTTGGCGGGGAATTTGCGCGGGGTTTTACTGAGCGGGAAGAGACGGTTCAAATGAGGGGGAGGGTATATAAAGGAGGGTTGGCCGGAGCCTCCCATTCTTGGCTTTTCTGATGTTCATGTTTCCTACAGTAAAAGTTCCTGGTGATACCACAGAGAGTCTTGTGTGTTCATTCAGGAGCGGCTGTGGTGAGCTGACATCACACACCACCTTATTATATGTCTCCTGCTTTGAAAAGGCACAGGGATGCATAAAGAAGCATTAACACCACAGAGGGGTGACATGGCAGTCCCTTATTAGGCAGAGACACCTTCTGTTCTGGAGACACTCGTCGCAAACTGCTGTGAAAACATTCCACCAAGCGAGCAAGCAGGGCCATGCAGAGAAGCTCCTGGGAGGTTTCATTTTCCTCGACTCCACGCAGCATATATTACCTTGCAATCTCTGGATGCTGCCAAAGCTCACTGGAGCATGCTGAGCAAAGATCTCTTTGGCGGACCGAGGCGCCGTCTAGTGCAGATGCATAACCCACTTGGCTGGCTGGTTGGCTCAATTGAACAAGCATGCAGCCTGGAGCAGAAAGCATCTGAGAGGGTCTCAGCACCTTCAGCCCTCTGTTGATAACTCCCCCCCCCCTCTCACAAAAGTTTTCATTCAGAGAAAATAATTCAAGATATGCCGAAACGTAAGCTCTACTTCCTGGAATCAACCCAGTGAACAAATTCATTTTATTGTTACTGGAGCAGTCGAGGGAGGATGGAAGGAATGAAAATGTATTTCATCCCAAAAGTACCAGAAAATAAAATGATACCAGGTAATGCTGAATGCATGAAATAGAAAAGTCTACAGTTCACCTTGAGCCCTTCCACACAGTCATATAACCCAGAATATCAAGGCAGATATTCCACAGTATCTGCTTTGAACTGGATTATCTGAGTGCACACTGCCATATAATCCAGTTCAATGTGGATTTTATACAGCTGTGTGGAAGAGGCCCTTGTGAGCCTGCTTTGATTCTTTTGTCTCCTCAAGCTATGTGGTGGTTTCCATGTGAGTCTGCCTTTAAATGAATAATCCAAGGCAATGAACCCCATGCCCAAAACAGATTCATCTTCAATAAAATCCATATTAAACTTTGGAAGGGATTCACCATCCCTATGACATAGCAGCCACCAGCTGCCACTATTTATGCACTCTGCCTTTCTCTTTCTCTCTCCCTGTCCCTCTCTCTTTCTCTCTCACATATACTTCTCTCATGAGTACAATTTTCACCCATGAAATTGGGTCAGTTCTTAGCCCTTCTCTGTAGACAAAATGGCCAAGGAGGTTGCAAGAGTCCACAGCAGATGGAAATTACACAACTGACTTCAGAGACACCTTATGGATGCTAATATCAACAACACTCATAAAAATAAGAAAAATTAGTTCTTCTTTCTTTGTTTCTATTGGACCAACCAAAGACAACTCTTTGAGCATTTGACAGTGAACTTGATTCCTCCAAGGGTTAACTATAATAATTGAATTAGTCTTTAAGATGCTGTGATCCTGTGAACCTAATTAAGACAACTGGCTATCTATCCCCTCTGGATATTACAAACATGGTCAAGAGAAACACAAGACAGGAAGGGACAGAGCTTTTCTAGTGGTGGGCCTATTCAGCTATGAGTAGAGTTGGTTCTCAGGGTTTTGGGTCATAAGCAGGAAGGAACAGGTGTATCTTCCCAATCCATGGTGTCCCTGGATCATACCTTCCCCCATGAATCACAGGAGAAGAATGTGCTGCGGTTTGAGGAATCATTATGGTGATGGATGACCCAATCCATGAGTGAGTTTATAGGATGGAGCGAGGAGAGAACTGTATTGCATATCATGAGGTTTTTCAGTAGACAAATTTCCCCTGATACACAGGATGAGTCATGACAAGTGTTTGGATGAGTTTTAAATAGTCTCTACTATTCACACCAAAGAATACTGCCAGGGTCCCATTATTGTACTGCATTGTATTAGTGTATTTATAGCCTGACTTCTTCCTAAGGCTGAGACACAAAGCAGTTTGCTTTAATTGTATACCTTCAAATAATTTTAATGTATTGTAACCCTGATCTGAACCTATCATGGTAAGATTTGTTTCAGAGTGGGAGACACCCTTTCCTTCCTCTGAGCCTGCGAGAGTTGTCCAAGGTCACCCAGTTGGTTTCCATGTCTGAGCTGGGGTTTGAAGCCTGGTCTCCCATTGCCCTAGCCCAACACTCAGACCATGCTGGCTCTCTCAAAAAAATGTACAGATTAAAAATAAATAGAAGCAAAAACTTACAAATATACAAAAATCTATTTTCGAGTAGCGTTAAACAACCCATATAATTAAAAACTACCTGTGCCCGGCCATACATTGCTGTGGCATAGTCCTAAGTGGGGTTTTCTTTGTGGCGTTCAAGGTTGCCTAGAGAAGATTTCCCTAGGTATGAAGCAGCCAGGCTTTGAAACTGCAAGGCTATTCAATGGTATTCAAGTTAGCCAACAATGAAGTTCCCTAGGTATGAAGCAGCCAGGCTTTGAAGCTGCAAGGGTATTCAATTGTATTTAAGTTGCGTAACAATGGAATCCCCCAGGTATGAAGCAGCCAGGCGTTGAAACTGTAAGGTCACTCCTTAGAAAGTGATGAGCATTGTGGCCAAATTTGGTGTGATTTGGTCCAGTGGTTTTGTTGTTAACTCAGTCCTAATTATGCACATTACATTTTTATATAAATAGATGGCTTAAAATTATTAATTAACATATAGAAGATTCCCCAGCATACCAATAAGAAGCCTTTCCTGATAAAACCGTTCATAAAAGTCTGTTGGAATAAGGTCTTGACCTGCAGATGGAAGGATAATAAAGAGAATCAGACAAGCCTCCATAGAAAAGGAGCTCAGGGAGGATTATCTCAGTGGCAGGATTTTGTGCTAGGTATACGCCAATACTATGCTAATTTCCATACATTGTTACATGTATGCCAATAAACACATTTATTGTAAAAGACAGAAGAATCACAAAGAATTTTGTTGCATTCTTCTCCATGGAGCAGCTGCTAACAACAAGATGAAGGTGTTCCTTTCTCCAACACTTCCCCCTAGTGGCACAATATTCTGGAAATAAAACCAATCCCGGGTGCAGTTTTTAAAACACAGGCAGTCCCCAAGTTACAAACATCCAACTTATAAATGACTCATAGTAAAGAACAGGAGTGTGACAATGGGAAGTGAGAGAAATCTATCCCTATGAATTAGTTATCATGAGGAAAAGGTGTCTCCACTAAAGCTTTCTCACCAGTCCTTGTTTCCACGAGTCATTTTTTTCAAAATCTAATTGTCACAGGGACAGAAAGTGAGATGAAATCTTCTGAACAGGGGCACAGGTAGCAAAACAAATACCACGAAGGTTTTAATCCTTCCCTATGCTATCCAAAGCTTATCTATCTATCTATCTATCTATCTATCTATCTATCTATCTATCTATCTATCTATCTATCTATCTTTGGCTGGAGTTACACTTTAAAAATGAACCTGTTCTGACCTACAAACAAATCCAACTTAAGAACAAACCTATAGAACCTATCTTGTTTGGAACTTGAGGACTGCCTATTCAGTACTCTACTGAGACAAGTTCTTGGTCCAGATGGCTCTGTGTTATCTACCCTGACTAGCAGCACTTAGGAAAAGTACCAAAGAGCAATTGCAACAGGGTGACACTTCTGCAGTCAGTGGGAAACCATTTTAGTGAGATGATGAAGTTGACAAGTAATTTCCACACTGCAGGCAGTGCTGCACTTTATAGCAATGATCAGACTCACATCTAATTCATATACACTGTAAGACTCAATTTTTAAAAAAGAATGTTGATGTTACATATAGCAGTCTTAGCATGCCTATAACATAGTAGCAGATACTATGCAGTTACTATGCAGTCCCAACGGAATGCTGGTGGACAAGAAAAGAGATTTAAAGATGGTCTTAAAGCCAACCTTAAAAACTGGCATAGACACCAAGAACTGGGAAGCCCTGGCCCTTGAGCCAGGAGGTCAGCTGTGACCAGCAGTGCTGCAGAATTTGAAGAGGCACGAATGGAGGGCTTAAGGAAGAAACGTGCCAAGACGAAGGTGCATCAAGCCAACCCTGACTGGGACCGCCTTCCATCTGGAATCGAATGCCCTCACTGTGGAAGAACATGCAGGTCAAGAATAGGACTCCACAGTCACCTAGGTACCCACTGCCAAGACACTACACTTGGAGGACCATCATATTCAGATAATGAGGGATTGCCTAAGTAAAGTAATAACATGGTAGGTGCTGCTAGTATGCGTCTCTCTAAGGTTGCACCTACACTGTAGAATAAATGCAGTTTGACATCACTTTAACTGCCATGGCTCAATGCTATGGAATCATGGAAGTTGCAGTTTTACAATGTCTTTTGCTTTCTCTGCCAAAGAGTGCTGGTGCCTCACCAACTACAACTCCCAGTATTCCTTAGCATTGAGCCATGCAGTTAAGATGGGGTCAAACTACATTAATTCTACAGTCAGAACCATCTTAATAGCATTATGTCCCCAGGCAAAGCAGTGCACTGGGCCCTGCCTACATAACCAATCACAGTAATAAAAATGTAATTTATCGATAAAATAAGCTTTTATTTATTGATCCATGTAATAAGTCTACGGTTTCTTTTTTCTTATTTCACTTTCTTATATTTTCTCAAACCTTTCACCGCACAAATAGAACTCTTGGAAAATGAACAGCAGAGACTCTCCTTCCGATAATGGAAATGCACACTGTCAGCAATTGTTGTCCCTAGCCATTAATTGCCTCCCGCAAATCCGTTATAATATTCTGCTTCCATAACATTGCAGGCAATAAAAACAGTAAAATATCTCTTACAAATGCAGACATATCAACTCTATGCTACAAGTTTTAATTTTTCTCTTTCCACTAAGTTAGCAGGAGGGTTGAATGCTGAGGCAGGTGATCAGAAAATTAATGTTAAATTTTAGTCTGGGCTTAGATTAGCATGGGACCATTATGCTTATGGAGCCCTCAGGCAACTGCCCAGCATGCTCATGCATTAAGATGGCACAGTCTACAGTGTATCTGCACCCTAAGAGGCATAACATATAATTACCTCATTTCCTACTTGGTCTTAGTCACACCCTCTTTCTTTCTATATTGAGCAGTGTCATTACTGTGAGTTTGTTCATCCTCCACTTTGTAGCGTGCCATTCTATTTTTCAAGAGTATGTCTTACATAGCCTCAGCATGAGATGTTATAAACCCATTAACATTTGTAAGTAAACCTCCTTTGTATGGCTTTAACCAAAAAAGACTAAGGACCTCATCACATTTATGAGGTCCCCTATGCCGATTCACCAGCCTACATGGAGAATCGGTAGAGCAGAGAGGCAATTCCAGTGCCCGGCGCCCCTCCTGGCCGGCAGTGATGCTTCCCCATCACATGTGGGGAAGAGTTGCTGCACAGCTTGTCCCTGCGGTAACCCCCTTTGTTCCAAATGAAACATGGGGAGGCCCAGTGTTGGTTGTGCAGCGCCTGAGGATGCTACGGCCCCAGTTGAGCAAAGGAGCTCACCGGAAGTGAGGCTACACCTTGTGATGGGCAGCATGGGACTCCGTTGCTCAGTTGGGGTGGCAGTGTCCTAGGACACTAAAAATTCCTCATTTGATGAGGTCCATCTGCTTTATTTTCTCTTTTAGACTCTGTGGGATTGAGGTTGAACAGGTTGTTGCTCAATTTTTGCTTGTACATACTGCTTCGTTTGTTTGTGAGATACCCTAAAATCTCTCACATTCCCCAAGAGATTGTTGGCTGCAACAACAATGGAATAATCATAACTCAGAGTAACATTTGCCTCATAATTCAGAAATGTTACTTTTTGGATTATAACTCCCATAATCTCTCTGCTCAAAAGAAAGCACTGAAAGTCATAGTTTAACAAAGGGACTTTTCCAGATGAGGTTATGCATATCTCTTGCATTCATGTAGACCAGTGATTCTCAACCTGGGGTCCCCAGATATTTGAGACCTACAACTCCCAGAAATCCCAGCCAGTTTACCAGCTGTTAGGATTTCTGGGAGTCGAAGGCCAAAAACATCTGGGGACCCCAGGTTGAGAACCACTGATGTAGACTAATATCTCCTCCCCCCACCAAAAATAAAGTACCATGAAAACAGCATAGACAAATTCATAATGGAAATACATTCTGAATCAGAATTCACCAAATACCAGCCACCTCCCCATCTTATTTATCTTTATTTATTTTTAATCTCTAAGTCATTCTTTGACTTAAGTAAGGCCATGAGAACAATTTACAACAATAAAATAAGAAACCACTGATAAACACAGTGATCAAATAAAACCAATGAATACAATGATCAAAGTCACAAAGCACACCTGCAAGAGAGGGGCAATCAGCAGCCAAGGTATTTATTTATTGTAAAAGAAAAATGGTAACTCGCTCTAAATTGAACTCACAGGCACCAAAAAGCCAAACATATCCTAACAAATCTACAAGGTATTTTATCATGTGCGGAGCCCACAGTGATGGGACAAGTGCTCAATTTATAAAGGCAGCTTTCTCATATCAAACTGAGGCTGTAAGCTCACACACATTGTATATGGATGGTGCTTACATCTTGCTTTAGAACTCTTTGTCATTCACAGTGTCATCTGTTGAGCATTTATTGCCCATGCAATCCATAATATGTCGGATACCACATTATTAAAGAACTAGAGTCACTGCATGTAGCAATCATTTCAGGAAGATGAATAATGCATTTATAAATGATGCTGCCTCGACTGCAGAGGGGGAGGGGAAAGAGAGAATAACAAGGAATGTTCATTGGTTTGGGGAATGTACACATTAAAGAGGAAGCAACATGAGGATGCTGCCAAAAATAAGGTCCCTGTACTGCTTTCTCGCGTAATGTGTAGCAACATTTTCTTGTTATGACATATTATGTCCTATGCTGACATTTGCAATCGCTAGCTGAAGCTAATGATGCCAAATCCCATGGGATTACATTGTAACATAGTTAAATGTTGTTCCTCCTGATAGACATGAATTTGATTGGAAAGTGTCATTTTCAGAAGCATCCCACTAATATCGCCTATAATATTTCACCACTGCATATCATGATGTTCACATTCAAGGAAAACAAATATTCTCTTCTTTGACTAGAAGCACACAGTATTTATCATTTTGCGATACAACTTGAGATGCAAAAATACTCACAGTTGCCCTCCAGGATAATTTCTGAAATAGTTTTCTGTGGGATCTTTTGCTTATGAAACAGTGATGTTTGGCCAAGATTAGCAGTGATGGAAAAGAAGGACTGATCCTTGGAGTGGAGGGAAACTTTCAATGGGCTGGCACAGGGCTTTCCAAGAGCTCCAGTAATAATAATAATAATAATAATAATAATAATAATAATAATAATAATAATAATAATAATAATAAAAACTTTATTTATACCCCGCCACCATCTCCCGGTGGGGACTCGGGGCGGCTTACATGGGGCAGAGGCCCAAACAACATAAGGACAAAATATAAGCAACATAATACACTCACAATATAAAACAGATAAAACAGTAATGCAATATATCAATTAAAACAACAATACAGGATAAAAAATACATTAAAAACACATAAAAGATAAGACCGTAATAAATACAGGATAGATTATTAAAAACCCTCTGGGGCTGATTAATTAATGACTGTATCTCCGAAGGCCTGCTGAAACATCCAAGTCTTCAGTTGTTTCCTAAAGGAAGATAGAGAAGGAGCCAATCTAATCTCTCTGGGGAGGGAGTCCAGAGTCGGGGGGCCACGGCCGAGAAGGCCCTCTCTCTCGTCCCCACCAAATGCAGTTGTGAGGAGGGCGGAAGCGAGAGGAGGGCCTCCCCGGAAGATCTCAGCGACCGGGTGGGTTCATAGGGGACAACGAGGTCACGAAGATAGGCAGGTCCCGAACCGTAAGCATATACACCTGAGAGGTGGGGGATCTCAGGGAGTTAGATGATGCCAACCTAGACTAAGCTGAGATCTGAGTATTTACCTACTCTCTTGAACATATGCTTAGTTATTCCATGCTACAAAGAAAAGAAATGTTGGGTTGTTGTGTGTTTTCCGGGCTGTATGGCCATGTTGCAGAAGCATTCTTTCTCCGGACATGAAAACCTTCGGCAACAAAAAGAAATGTTCTTTTAATAAAAGTCAATATTAGACAGAGTTCAGGTACAGAATGACTTTGTATCTGCAGGATCAGTATCTGTGGTTACATTTATCCACATCCAACAAAATGCATCCTCTCTAGATATGTTCTACATCCTCCAGCATATCTCTGTGGTGTTCTTGGACTGGAAGTCCTTCATTTCAAAAGGATTTGCTATTATCTGCACTTTTGTGTATCCACTTGAAGTCTGAGAACATATCTCCCGCAGAGAAGAGGGCTGTTCTTTACCTCATTTGGACCTCTGTCAGAGTTTTGTTCAGGCCATGTTCCTTTCTATTTACACTGTCTGATCCATTCTCACTTTAACAAGAGGGGAAAGGGGAAGATGAACAAACTGTACCTTCCTATGGATCTTCCCTGTGTGAAGTTAGTGTTATGTTAAAGAGAGAGCTGAAACTAAAATCAGTGCATTATTTGTACATTTCCCTCCTCCCACACATACATCAATACATTCCTACCTTGGCTCTGACAGTCCTACCTTGGCTCCTCTACGTTCTCCTGAACCAGCAGCTTAAATCACAAGATGATATAACCTTTCATCTCTATATTGTCACTCATTTATGTCCTTCTATCTCCTCACTTGGCAGACAGATCAATTTACTTTGTCATGCCAGCATTTTAATAGCATATTCTATCATCTTCTTGAAAAAAAGCTAGCCAGAAATTGTAAAGATAATATTTTGGACTACAAGTTCAAGGATCCCCTAGGTCAGGTGTAGGCAAACTTCAGCCCTCTGGGAGTTTTGGACTTCAACTCCCACAATTCCTAACAGCCTACCGGCTGTTAGGAATTGTGGGAGTTGAAGTCCAAAACTCCTGGAGGGCTGAAATTAGCCCATGCCTGCCCTAGCTAGCCATGCTGGTTAGGGAATTCTGGTAGCAAACTGTAAATAATTTCAAACAGAAAAACTGGAACATATGTGGCCAAGCAATATTAGAATGGAGCCAACACGACAAAAGTAAGTACAGTGTTCCCTCACATCGTGGGAGTTACGTTCTAGGACTACCCATAATAAGTGAAAATCTGCAAAGTAGGGACACTGTATTTATTTTAATATTTACACATTATATTAGTAGTTAGATGGCCTTTCTCCCCTTCGCAAGCCTTCTTTCTGCGCTTCTTCTTGGTGCCCTCCTCCCCAGCGCCTGCCAGTTTACCTTTTGCGCATGCGCCTCTCTCTGGTCGGCATCCAGAGTGGCCTGGCTGGATGCCAACGAGAGGGAGGGCACATGTGCAAAAGGAAAACTGGCAGGCGCCACCGCTCAGAAAAAAACAGTGAGGGAGCGAAAAGCGAACCGCAAAGTAGTGAGGGAACACTGTAATGAGGAAAAATACACAAGCCAAGAGGGCTACAACAGTTTGATTTTGGCTGAGCCTACTGAAAACGGCATGTTTCTGTTCCTCCATGTCTCCTTACCTTCTGAATTAATTGACTGCAAATTGCTTTTGTACTTTGAACACAGTTTGCAGCAACTGAAAAAACTGAGAACAAAAGGGGAAAGAGAAGGGAAGAAAGAAAAATGTGAACATTTTAAAAGCAGCTCAAAAGTGAGATATTTGAGGATTCATCAGGACTGTCCCTGCAAGATGAACACAATAGGAAAGTATTTGGCAAGTGTGATCCAAAAATGTCATATTTCTAATCTCTGGATCCACAATAATCACTGATCTAAAGACACATGGAAATCACAGTTGGTTCAGCGGAACCATGTGTATGGTCTCTTGTCTCTCTCTAGTGGTGGAATCTGGTACCTATGACAGTGTATTAAACACCTTTAAAATGAGCCATTCCACTCATGAAGTCATGTACTAGACATAAGTAATTCATTAGCATTACATTCTTAATGGATGCATCATCCCATTTGGTTAGGCAGTGGCTAGTCATGATTCTGTCATGCTAAATTGCTGTCCAAAATTATTGTTCACAAGCTCAAAAGTTGAATTCTGTTTCTCATCTTGTCAAGTCCTTTTATTTTATGGATGTGTAAAGAAGAGAGAGCCTGGGTGATGTTTTTTCCAATAAGAGCAATTTAATTCTGTACCAGTGTCAGCGCCAGGTCATAGCCAGCCAAGTGTACCAGAGCTCAACTCCAGACAAGATGGCACTTAAGCTTTATGGGGGCAGATCTGCAGAAAGTTAGTAGGAAAGCTAAAGGCAGGGCCCATTTTGGAGCAGGGGGTGCACATTACTGGGCCACAGAGATCAATGGGGCGTCATCCAGAATGCAACCCATTATGATGCAGACTGTCCCCTTCTTAGGAGAGGGACAAGGAAGATCAGGCCTGTAAGAAAGAGGGATAAAAATAACAAATCCACTCTTTATCTAGCTTGTTCATTTCTGATTTGATTCTATGTAAAATAAATGGAAGAAGTTTCCAATCCAGAATCCAAAAGTAGGGAGAAGAATGTGTAATAATAATAATAATAATAATAATAATAATAATAATAATAATAATAATAATAATAATAATAATAATAATAATAAAAACTTTATTTATACCCCGCCACCATCTCCCCAGCGGGGACTCGGGGTGGCTTACATGGGGCCATGCCCAGAGCAAAACAATATAACAAGTATGAATACAACATAATATAGAGCAATAAACGATACAGTAAATAATAATATACAATATACACTACAACGCAAATCACAAAAAACAGTAAAAACAGGGCCGGCCGCATGAATACAAAGATTAAAACTCGGGTGAGAAAGATAAGGGAATGGAGACCACGGAGAGCAGGGACATACGAAGGTGTACACTTTCATTCCATCACTTACCAGTCAGGGAAGATGGGGGTGGTCTCACAATTATATACATAACAAATAACTAGTATAGGAGGCTTGTAGAAGGTTGCTATTTCCACCTCTCTTTCTTGGCCCAACTGGTGCATCAGCTACAAATCTTTGCATGCCATGACATTTCATATTTAGAATGTAATACAGTGGTGGCCAATATGGATAGCAGAGAATATGAATGGCTGTGCCCCATATTAAGTAGAAACAATGAACACAAGCCCATATCAGTGTGTTCACATGCACTTTGCCACTATTTTCAGTATGGACCTTAATGACATGTGGTTGGTTGAAATCAGAAATTTACCACAAGTCGGGAGGGTGCCCTATTGCTGTTTGTAAATTCACCAGTTAACAATAGATGTTTTAAAGAATGTACAGATAATCGCAGTACTGAGAAAGAGAGGGGAAAACAGGCAACATAGTCAGGCCAGTTCACTTCCAGATCATCAAGCCCAGTAATTTGTAGTGGCACTCTTGCTCTTCTCTCTCCCTCTCTCTTTCTCTCACTTAACATGCATGTACACATATGCACAAACATTCCTATGTCAACTTTGCCCAGAGCTTGGGAAACTTACATTTCTGACCTCAACTTTCAGAATCCCTTGTATGTTGGCTGGAAATTCTTAAAGTTGTGTTTCCAAACAGGTAACTTTCCTGATTCTACTTAATTCCAGGTGTCATTTGCATGAAAGGAGAATTCTCTCAAATTGCCACAGGACATGAGATTCTTCTTTGTGCACCAACTTGCCTTTGCTGCAGTATCAAAAAGTTAATAAATGCCATCCTTCTTGGTGGGTTCCTTTTTGTCACAGCTCCTAACACCTCCAAGATATGCACTCCTTTCCTTCCTGTTATGTTGAAGAAGAAAGAGCAAATGAATCTTTCATGGAACCCTGCCTGGCACTTTACCGAAAAGAGCATTGTAATGTTGCATTTATCCATCCATCTCTGAACAAGCCCAACCGGGGTGGGGGGAGGTAGGGAGTGGATTAACATCAAAATTTAGGATTCATTTGGCTCTCATCCATTGGCTCTTTTTGAACATGAATGAATCGAGCCCAGGAGATCAAAGGGGATGATGTTAAGCTCTCCGCTAATTAACCTTCCCAGCAATGGAGGAGGGTGGGTAAGGACATATTTCCATAAGGTTGGGCTCAGTGGGAAAGCCTGCACTCAGCAATTAGAACAATTTTCAACTCCGCTGCTGATTATTCTGTCATGTTGGAAAGAACAGTAGAGCATGTTCTGCCCAGGGCTTCCTACGTATAATGCATAAGGGGGTCTGGCATCCCTTTTTAAAGGGATGTTATAGATGGATGGCTTACTCAGGAGGAAGTTTTTAAGGAGTCCCATGCACTTAGGGAGCATTGATGATAGGCATTACCCAGCAATTTGAGAGCTTGGAAACCTTACTATAGCCTCCAAAAGTAACTTTTCTAAGAGGGCTTCTTTGCTTACATTGGTAGAAAAAAGAAGAACAAGGAGGCGATAGGGCCTCTGTGATGAGAAGATGGAGTAATGCTGACAGGGGATAGGGAAAAAGCAGAACTGCTTAATACCTTCTTTGCCTCAGTCTTCTCAAAAAAAGAAAGCCACCCTCAACCTCAGCAACATGGAGTCAATGGAGGATTAGGGGAAATCTAACCCCAAACAGGGAAACAAGTTGTCCAGGAACACCTGAGCTCTCTAAACAATTTCAAGTCCCCAGGGCCAGAGAAACTACCTCCGAGAGTATTGAAGGAACTAGCGGAAGTTATTTCAGAACCACTGGTAATCATCTTATAGAGTTCTTGGAGAATGGGGGAAGTCTCAGCAGATTGGAGAAGGGCAAATGTGGTCCCCATCTTCAAGAAGGGAAAAAAGGACAGCCCTAACAATTACTTTCTGATCAGCCTCACGTCAATACCAGACAAGATTCTGATTCTGGAAAATATAATTAAGGAAGTGCTCTGCAAACACTTAAACATGAATGCAGTCATCACTAATAGTCAACACAAATGTATTAAAAACAAGTCATGCCAGACTAATCTGATCTCTTTTTTCAATAGAGTTACAAGCTGGGTAGATGCAGGGAATGCCGTAGATGTAGCGTATCTGGATTTCAGTAAGGCCTTTGACAAAGTCCCCCATGACTTTTTGGCAAAACAAACTAGTCAAAGGGCCAGGCAAAACTATGGTTAGGTGGATCTGTAATTGGCTAAGTGAACAAACCCAAAGGGTGCTCACCAATATTTCTTCTTCATCCTGGAAAGAAGCAACGAGTGGAATGCCACAGGGTTCTGTCCTGGGCCTGGTTCTGTTCAACATCTTTATTAATGACTTAGATGAAGGGTTAGAAGGCACGATCATCAAGTTTGCAGATGACACCAAACTGGGAGGGATAGCCAATACTACAGAAGACAGAAACAGAATCCAAAATGATCTTAACAGGTTAGAGAGATGGACTGAATCTAACAAATGCAGGGACAAATGCAAGATATTCCACTTAGAAAAAATAAAATTCAAAAATACAGAATAGGGGATGCCTGGCTAGACAGCAATACCTGTGAAAATGATCTTGGAGTCCTCATGGACAACAAGTTAAACATGACCTGACAATGTGATGCGGCAGCAAAAAAAACCAATGAGATATTGGCCTGCATAAATAGGAGTCTAGTGTCTAGATCCAGGGAAGTCATGCTACCCCTCTATTCTGCCTTGATCAAACCACACCTGGAATACTGTGTCCAATTCTGGGCACCGCAGTTGAAGGGAGATGTTGACAAGCTGGAATGTGTCCAGAGGAGGGCGACTAAAATGATAAAGGGTCTAAAGAACGAACCCTATGAAGAGCAGCTTAAAGAGCTGGGTATGTTTAGCCTGCAAAAGAGAAGGCTGAGAGGAGACATGATGAGGGCCATGTACAAATATGTGAGGGGAAGTCATAGGGAGGAGGGAGCAAGCTTGTTTTCTGCTGCCCTGGAGACTAAGAAGCAGAACAAAGGTTTCAAACTACAGGAAAGGAGATTCCACCTGAACATTAGGAAGAACTTCCTAACTGTGAGGGCTGTTCGACAGTGGAACTCTCTGCCCTGGTGTGTAGTTGAGGCTCCTTCTTTGGAGACTTTTAAACAGAGTCTGGGTGGCCATCTGTTGGGGGTGCTTTGAATGTTATTTTCCTGCTTCTTGGCAGGGGGTTAGACTGGATGACCCACGAGGTCTCTTCCAACTCTATGGTTGTATGATTCTATGATTCTAGGTGCAAAGATGGCATCTATATACATAAAGCACATTATCCATTTTTCAGACAAGTTGCATCTTTATTATATGTGATTGCATAGTGAAACTGAGACTTGTGTTATAATTTGTAACATTTCAGAATTCTTCTTAACACCAGGGACTGTAGATCACAAGAGTACTATAGATGTATGTTGCTGTAAACAGATAAACAGAGGCAGTTCAACCACTAGGCCAACTAGGCAGTTGCCTGTGGCGCCATCTTGTTGGGGGCACCATCGAGGCAACTCCTGTCTCCTGCGGCCTGCCTCCGCAAGGTATTGAACTGCTTTTTCTGTTGATTTGTTGTAAAACATGTTGTTTTAGTGCTTAATTTGTAAAATCTTAATGTAATTTGATGTTTAATAGGCTTTTCCTTCCTTAATCCCTCCTTATTATCAAATATTTTCACTTATCCAACGCTTTTATTTTTCAGTGATTGGTTTGGGGGGAGGGGTGCCAAAATTCTGTTCGCCTACACTTGAAAAATACCTAGGGACGGCTCTGCAGATAAACATTTAAGGCAATGCTCTAAAAATGATGTCATAAAGTGTATGATAAGCAATAACTTTATACAAGTCACTGGATGTGAATGAAGCCATCATGTCATAACCACAAAATATTGAGGTGTTTCAAAGGCGAATTGACTTATTTCAACATGGGCTCCTTTTATTACCATTTGTTTATGAATTGCTTTTTGTGTAAAAAAATATCCACCCCACATTTCCAGAAGCCCTGCAGCAGACATCCTGCCTAACCACAAACATTTCTTTGCAGGGAATTTCCTTTGTTGTCACTACTGAAATTTTCCTGTCTCCAGTTAGCTTAATTTAGTTAATCTAATAAAATAAAAGAGAGAAAAACAGGAAGGGAAGGAATGTGTGTGCACATGCATACACATACACACCTCTCCAAGGTGCATGCCTCCCTTCAGTCCTAACCAGGATAGCTGGTGGTAAAGAATATCGGCGATTGAAATTTGACAGCTTCTGTAGTTTTCCACTTGATCCAGTCCTGTATTAGATGGAAGAGTTCCCAGAATGACATCATTCAGAAAGCAGCTGCAGGATTTTAAACTAGGTTTAAGAATAGATTATGCTTGTGAGGATGTGATGTGAGTTTATTTTTACTACCAACAAGATCAAATATGGCATGATATTTGTATGGGATAGCAAATAGTGTGCCAAGGTCTTTGTTTTTCATGAATAGCACCTACAGTGGGCTTTGATTAAGATTCCCAAACCTCGGGGCCTGGCATCTCTTCTTTGCCCCTGCCTTAAAGGTGTGTGTATATATATATATATATATATATATATATATATATATATATATATATATATTCCTCATTTGATAGGCTTGGGTTTTATTTTAATTGTGAGTTCTATGTACCTGTGATCGATGTGTAAGATATCATGTTTAATGTCATCATAATGGCCTCCCTCATCTGACATCACTAGGGAGGGCCTCCAGGGGGCATCTAAACTGCAGACTTAATGTAGTTTGACACCACTGTGGAATGATGAAAATTCTAGGTTTACAAGGTTTTTAGCCTTCTTTGCCAAAGAGGGCTGGTGCCTCACCAAACTGCCACTCCCATGATTCCATAACATGGATCCATAGAAGTTATAGTAGTTTCAAACTGTATTAATTCTGCAGAGTAGATGCACTCCAGGTCTCTGATTTTGTCACTAATTTCTCAGAGCCTGGAATAGTCCTGACCTGGAGTCCCTAGTTCTGATACTTCATTTGGGGAGATTTTTTTTCTCAAAATGCCTATGATCACCCTACATCTTCAGTACTTATGGAGAGAATATTCATTTATTTTTGTTTTTATTGATCCTGATTCTTGTTGTGTATCTCAAGTCATTTCTGATATATAGAGACCCTAAAGTGGACCTAGCACAGTATTTTTACAACAATAGTCAGGTGAAGATTTGAACCCTTCAACACACAAATGACTAGGTCAAGGTGGATCTGTCAAATGCTAAATTGTTGGGTTAATATTTATATGAACTATCCCCAAACCATTCTATGATTCAAACAAAAGCTAAGACTGCTATTTATTTGAATTACCTGCTCAATAGATAATATTCCTCATTGCATGCAGAGCTGGTACAGATCAGAGAATAAACAAGACTTTGCTACTCATAACACATAGTGAGATTAATTTGATCATTTCATGGGATTAAAATCTTTTGAGGAAGTTTACTTGATATGTCATATTTCTCTGACTGGCATTTGTGTTGGGCATATTAAAAATGTAAAGACATCAATGTAATTATTGCACAGCTAAACTGGAATGTGGTAGACTTTGAATGAAATCTGACTACAAAGTCAAAACAATAGGTTTATTGATTTGTGTTACACGGAACAAGGCAGCTTTGGGATGTCATGAAAGGCCTACAAACTTTTATTTCAAAAATACTATGTGTAGGCCATACAATCAATATGGGACAGTGGGAGGAGATCTGGACCAAAAAGCTAAGATACGTATACTCAACCAAGATCAGAGAGAATTGGTACAAAATCGTCTATATGTGGTACCTGACCCCGAATAAACTTGCTAAATATAACAAAGGAAAGACAAATGGAAGGTGCTGGAAGTGCAGAAGGAGTGTCAGCACCTTCAAGCACATGTGGTGGGAATGCAAAAAAGTTAAGAAATTCTGGTATGAAGTAAATAAAAAATGAGGAAAATCTTTCAAAAACAATTAGAATTCAAGCCTGAATGTTTTCTGCTGGGAATCAGCGATCTACATTTGGACCAAAACTCAGATAGGATTATATTCTATCTCACCACAGCAGCAAGAATAATCCTGCCTCAGATATGGAAAACCAATAAGGTACATAGTATCGAAAAATGGATTACAAAAGTGCTAGATATAATGAATATGGACCTACTAATGCAAAAACTGGCTCAGAACAGAGCACCAGCTAACAGAACGGACTGGAAAGTATTAATAGACTATTTACAAAAAGAAAAAAATTAGTATATATACAAATTTTGATTAAAGAGAATCCCAAGGTGAAATATAAGCATAGTATAGATATCTATACAACGACAATGGACAAGCTGAAAGAAAAATGAAAGGAGTCACTTGGAGGGATCTAGAAGTAATAGGAAATTACAGCAACATTTTATTTACTTCTACTTTTTCATGGTTTTTTTTTCTCTCCTCTCAGTTTCTCTTTCTCACCCTCCTACTTTCTTCTACTTGTATTGTTCACCTACTTTTATTGTACTAGAAAAAATAATACTTGACAATAGATGTAATTGAAACAAAGGTTGCTTGCAAACTTCCAATAAAAATACTAAAAATACTATGTGTAGAAAGGGCTTTTGTGGAATTTCTTCCTCATTTGTCAAAATCATTTAATTCGATTTAGATGGCCTGAATGAGGCATCGCTGGTTGCTCTATGTCAAGCAATAAAATCTCTTGGGACATGCCTCAATTTATGCTTTACCAGTTCTCCAGCTCAACATATTCCGCTTTATATATCCTGACTTGTTAGACCACTAGGCAATAGCCAGAAGTTTGCAAGCAAGACCATTCAAATTCAGGAAGATTGTGCCAGATTAAGGCAATTTAAATTGCTAATTTTGATGACTGTGAACTTTGCTCTGGATGCTTAGTTCAGCTCCAGTGAGAAGCAATCCTTGTCCCAAAGCCTCATGAGCGAAACAGGACAAGGAAGAACTATAATTCATGCCCACCTTAACAGATGGGGAGCCAATGAAATTAAGTGGCTGGCCCAAGGTCACACGTGGAACCAAATTTAAAACAAATTAAATAAGTTTGTTCTTGTCATCTTCTTGCTGAGCTTGGAATCATTTTTTGTTCTCTGATGTCTTTGGCTCGAAGCTGAAGGAGCCATGCTGTTACAGTAATAACATGAGGCCAATAAGGCTTATTAAGCCCCGGGGGGATTCCTTGCAATACCCAAGTCACAGAGCTGCCTAATAAGCAGAGGCTGTTGGCCATGCTAATGTCATTAGTGGTGCCATTTGTTTTAGGCTAAATGTTGTACAAAGCAAAACCCATTTTAATCCCAATTTAGAGCAGGCTTCCAGCTGTCACTGGGGGCATTTTTCCCCAGCCTATTTTTAAAAATAATCTGTTAGACGTGCTGGTTGCCAAAATTCCACTGAGAGCTCTATTCTTGGGCCTTATGCTTTCAAAAAGGCTTCCGCACAGTGCACCGCATGTGCAAATCAAGCAACAGTGTGCAAAATGCTTACTAAATAAAGGCTCAATGCGTGGTTTGCTGTCATTTGGGCGCACAAGAGAGGGAAAGAAAGATTCGTTCATAATATGAAATTGATTATAGGGAACAGTTATCATCAAGCACTCTTCCCAAATCAAAATATGATTACAATACACTTGCAAAGACCTCTGCATTTTAGGTGTACTGAAGGGAAGGGGCTGCAAATGCTTCACATGCTTTAACAATCCAAATCATCTCATGGCTGCAGAAAGAGAGAGAGGTAAGACCCATCTGCATTGCCATATAATGCTTCAAAGTGCATTATATGGCAGTGAAGATGGGGCCAGAGAGAGAGAGAGAGTAGCAATCAGAGCAGGGAATAGTAGCCCAGGTGGAGGAACAGTATAAGGCAGTTAGGATTTCATTCCACTGTTCATCTCCAAGCATTTCTATACACTTAACACATAGGGCACAATAGAGCCCCACAGAGTCCATCAACAACACAAGATCCTTCCATGGGTTCCCCGTTGGAACCCATTTCTAAAATGTGTTGAAATGCAAGGGCTTTAAAGCCACTTGGGAATCGACTCCAGATGGTTCCCTGTGCATAGAGATGGTTTAAAACAGCAAAATGTAGGTGTGATGGAAATTCATAGAATCATAGAATCGTAGAGTTGGAAGAGACCTCATGGGCCATCCAGTCCAACCCCCTGCAAGAAGCAGGAAAATCTCATTCAAAGCACCCCCAACAGGTGGCCATCCAGCCTCTGCTTAAAAGCCTCCAAAGAAGGAGCCTCCACCACACTCCGCGGCAGAGAGTTCCACTGCCAAACAGCTCTCACAGTGAGAAAGTTCTTCCTGATGTTCTGGTGGAATTTCCTTTCTTGTAGTTTGAAGCCATTGTCCCATGTCCTAGTCTTCAGGGCAGCAGCAAACAAGCTTGCTCCCTCCTCCCTATGACTTCCCCTCACATATTTGTACATGGCCATCATGTCTCCTCTCAGCCTTCTCTTCTGCAGGCTAAACATACCCAGCTCTTTAAGCTGCTCTTCATAGGGTTCGTTCTCCAGACCCTTGATCATTTTAGTCGCCCTCCTCTGGACACATTCCAGCTTGTCAACATCTCCCTTCAACTGCGGTGCCCAGAATTGGACACAGTATTCCAGGTGTGGTCTGATCAAGGCAGAATAGAGGGGTAGCATGACTTCCCTGGATCTAGACACTAGACTCCTATTTATGCAGGCCAATATCTCATTGGTTTTTTTCGCCGCCACATCACATTGTAGGCTCATGTTTAACTTGTTGTCCACGAGGACTCCAAGGTCTTTTTCACACGTACTGCTGTCGAGCCAGGTGTTCCCCGTTCTTCTTTTTTCTTTTTCTTTTTTCTTTTTGCATTTTTCCCCTCCCCAGAGGGAATTTTTATTAATCATTATTTTATAATACATAATCATAATTACATTTTCCTTTTCAATTCCCTTCTCCCTCCCCCACACCCACCCCACCCCCCTCCCTGTTGACAACGTAAACCTTATTTTCTTGTTACATGAGACTTCTTTCCATTCTTTCCAATTTTTTCTTCCAACTTTCGTCATATGGTTTAACAATCTGTAACCATCTGCTAAATGGAGTCCATATTTCTTTAATTTTCTTCTGTTTGTCTGACCATGTTTTTTTGTTTCTTATAATGTCCATAATATCCAGTTGTATTTGATCCCATATATATTCATACCATTTTTCAAGTGTCCATTTCTTTTTATCCTTCCACCCCCACGCTATTACTGCGTGTGCAGCTCTAAACATTATCATCATTAAGTCTTGGTCTTGGTCCTTAATTCTTCTGTCCCCATATATCCCTATTAACAGAATTTGCATATTTATATCAAATTTGGTTTTAGTATGTAATTCAACCTGGGTTAGAATTTGTTTCCAAAAATTTTTTATCTCTTCACATGAGTGTTCCCCATTCTGTATCTTTGCATTCCATTTTTTCTGCCCAAGTGAAGTATCTTGCATTTGTCCCTGTTGAACTTCATTTTGTTAGTTTCGGTCCATCTCTCTAGTCTGTTAAGATCATTTTGAATTCTGCTCCTGTCTTCTGGAGTGTTAGCTATCCCTCCCAGTTTGGTATCGTCTGCAAACTTGATGATCGTGCCTTCTAACCCTTCGTTCTTTCTGTTTCCATGTTATGACGTTCTCGTGTGGGTGATCCTTAAAAGCGCTCCAAAGATGCAGTTATCACCATTACTCTAACGACAGCAGGAAGAGCAGTAAATATAATTCTTGGTTTTTAAAAAATATACTAAATGCTGTTTGCAATGCTATTTCTGGCTTTTCCTGAGATAGAATACTTCCACTATTGAGAAGTTTTACTTTTTTTTAAAGTGAAAGGACAGAAAATGGGAGGAGCTTCCACTCTCCTATGTGATAGCAAAGCAAACAAATGATCCCCGTATAAATGAGAGAAGAAAAACATGTGTAATGGGGGTAAGAAAGTTCTCTGGATACTTTGGAGACAAAGCAACACAAAATGTAGTGCTAAGAAGATGATCCCCCTCCCCGTGGGATGAACTCCATAGTATAATATGGGATACATACTTTCAAGTTGCTTATCAACTTATGAATTTCATAGGGTTTTCTTAGGCAAAGTAGCTCCCAGTGGCGCAGTGGGTTAAACCACTGAGCTGCTAAAGTTGCTCACCAAAAAGTCAGCGTCAAATCGAATCGGGGAGCAGGGTGAGCTCCTGCTGTTAGCCCCAGCTTCTGCCAAACTAGCAGTTCGAAAACATGCAAATGTGAATAGATCAATAGGTACCACTCCGGCAGGAAGGTAACGGTGCTCCATGCAGTCATGCCAGCCACATAACCTAGGAGTTGTCTACAGACAATGCCGACTATTCAATTTAGAAATGGAGATTAGCACTAACCCCCAGTGTCAGACATGACTAGACTTAATGTCAGGGGAAAACCTTTACCTTTACCTTTACCTTTCTTAGGCAAGAATGCTCAGACATGGTTTTTCTGATTCCTTTATCTGAAAAACAACCTGCAGCACCTGGTATTCATTGGTGGCCTCCCATCCAAGTACTAACCAGAGTTTATACTGCTTAGCTTCCAAGATCAGGTAGAATCTGATGACTTTAATGTATTTAGGCTGACTAGGCAGCTTTCTTTCATTCTTCTTATTGTCTTCATTGGAGCTGTGCCTAGATGCCACTATCCTTTCTTGCTCTTGCGTCTTCTAGAGATGTTCTACCCTTTTAGCCCATTATTTGCATTATTTATTTGTCCTGGTAGCAGACACAGAAACAGAAAACGAATAAATGAATTGTGCAGAAGAGTATGGGTTGTGGACAAAGAAACCTCTCATTCTAACCTCATTTTGGAGTGGCTTGTCCAGCTCATACTGGATCAATCATTCCCCCTCAGCCACTATTGCAATGTCGATCTAATACTGGGCTTTAAGGATATATAACTTTAGTCATTTTTTCAGATCTGAAAAATCAGGTGTCATGATTATCCTTTTGGATGAATACTTGAATTAGAATGTTGGGCTATTATGAAGCTATCTGGACACCTCAATACAATTCAGATTATTTAATTGAAAGCCAATTACAATAAGGTCTTTGCTTGACTGAACACAATCAGCTTGGGACTTTAAGAGGCATCTTTACAATGAATCTTTCGTCTAATTAACTAATGTCCTGCACCAGATGGGATATTACCATGCAGTGATTGTATTGAAAAACAGGTATAGTACTACATATCAGCATTCAAAGACTGTTTGGAATTTCCCGTGTGTTGGTATATCTTCCTCATCCAGTTTGCTATGCTGGAGGATACCAAGTGTAAGAGGCAAAGGCAAAGGTAAAGGTAAAGGTTTCCCCTAACGTTAAGTCCAGTCATGTCTGACTCTGGGGGATTGGTGTTCATCTCCATTTCTAAGTCGAAGAGCCGACGTTGTCCGTAGACACCTCCAAGGTCATGTGGCCGGCATGACTGCAAGGAGCACCGTTACCTTCCCACTGGAGCGGTACCTATTGATCTACTCACATTAGCAAGTTTTTGAACTGCTAGGTTGGGCAGGAGCCGGAGCTAACAGCGGCCGCTCACGCCACTCCCGGGGTTTGAACCTGGGACCTTTCGGTCTCCAGCTCAGTGCTTTAATGCACTTCGCCACCGGGGCTCCTCTTGTAAGAGGCAAAGGTTGGTCTGAAAAAGTAATACCAATTATACAGTTACCTGGTATCAATTTCTGTCCCCCCCCAAAAATTCAGTCACACATCTGTGAATGTTCACGTGGAGAGCACCTAAGGCATTGGTTCTCCATCTGGGGTCCCCAGATGTTTTTGGCCTACAACTCCCAAAAATCCCAGCCAGTTTACCAGCTGTCAGGATTTCTGGGAGTTGAAGACCAAAAACATCTGGGGACCCCAGGTTGAGAACCACTGACCTAAGGATAAGGGGGAAAATAGACAAGCTGTATGATTTGTTTATGTAGCAAATAACCCTGAGATGAGCAGGGCTTTTAATTGCCATGGTTCCATCCTATAGTATCTTGGGAGTGAGCTATTTAAGAATATCCATTTAAATGCTCTAGTATCTCAACAAACTATAACAAACCATAACTATAACAACCGGGACTTGGTAGGATCCAGCCATAGTATTTAAAGTGAGATCATAGTGCTGTAATCACAGTGTGAAATGCATTTAATTCACTTAATTCACAAACCCTATGAAACTCACTGTCTATTCACTTAACAGATTTTTTTTTCTTTAAATACTAACACTAACTTACTGGAGCCAAGTCAGGAAGGACCTATTTAGTGTAACTCACTTGGACCTAGTGAGTTCTTTGGAATGCCCATCTGACTGCCTACAAAACTCATCAATCTATGAGCTCCTCAGAATTTAAAAACAGTTTACAGATGGAGCCCCACGGAACCCATCATATGACACAACACTATTTCTACTGGTTGCCCTATGGGACTTCATCTGTAAATTGTTTCAGAAGTGTTTGGAAACTGAGGAATCTAGAGTTGGGAAGCAATCGTCTTCGGAGCTCCCAATGCATGTGGAAACAGCTAAAAGTGCTTTACCTACACATGGGATGGGAACTGTCAGATTCATTCGAGTTAGTTCATTTAGTGACGTTTAGAGTAGGCATTCCTGTGGGTGGTCCTGAAATGAACTTGGATGCTTCTTTTCTCACCAGACCTCCTCTTTCATGAAACTTTTACAGTATTTTTTAAAAATTAATTTATTCATAAGGAATTGCACAATGTTGATATACCAGCATTTTGCTGCGACCATATGTTCCCCTTTTTTCGATTTAGATTTTAGACTTCCACAATTGTGAAGTTTCTCTTTGAAGAAGAGGAGGAGGAGGAGGAGGAGGAGGAGGAGGAGGAGGAGGAGGAGGAGGAGGAGGAGGAGAAGGAGGAGGAGGAGGAGGAAGAATGTAAAATGGGCGGGGACTACAGTTGACCATGTGATAGATCAGAACGAGGAGGATTACAGTAGAAATGGGCATAATACATTGCATGTGATGGGGCTGAAAATGTTATCTGTTTTCTTTAAAAATGGAATGGAACCAAATGCTATGGTAAGACGATGATCTCCTGATCACCACCACCACTCTTCCCCACTCATGGGATGAGGTCCTCAGGCACTGGCACAGCATGCAGTGCATCTGATACAATAAAAGTAACCAGTGAGACGATCCAAAATTTTACCCCAGGGGGTTATTCTTCAGAACATGACAGACTATCTGGCAACAGGGAGATGGCGGCAAACAGCCCACTCAGGTGTGAGCACCCCATGACCCACCCTGCTAGACACAGATAGCCTTGATAAGCTAGAGGCTTGCTGCACCCTCCCCTGCCTCATTGGCATCAGCACTAGCCTTATACATGGTGGCAAATGTACTGCCACTGCTTGGGGTCCCTCCATTTTGGGGACACCACTGGAGCTCCAGTTCTCTATTTTTTTTTCTACCTCGCTTTAGTTTTTCAAAATAAAGCTTTCTTTCTGAGAGCAAGAAACACCTGGTTACTTTGCTAGCTGTGTCTATAAAACTACACCTTTTAAGAGATTGGGGTGACACAGCAACTAGGGCTCTTTCCACACAGCTGAATAAAATACCACATTATCTGCTTTGAACTGGGTTTTATGGCAGTGTGAACTCAGATAACACAGTTCAAAGTAAATGTTGTGGAATTTTCTGTCTTGATATTCTGTGATAACAAGGGCCCTAGGAATATGTTTCAGCATTCCTCCCTAACCATGAATTGAAGCAAGGACAAAGATGTGACTGTGGACTAGGGGACAAAATGTGGGAATTGTCTTCCCAGGCCCCATCTACACGGTTTCAGAATAAGATAAGACTGTCCAACTCTGAATACCTATATACTCAAGTATAAGCTGACCTGAATAGAAGCCGGCCAGGACCCTCATTCGAGTATAAGCTGAGGGGAGCTTTTCCAGCCCTAAAAAAGGGCTGAAAAACTAGGCTTATACTCGAGTATATACAGTATGTTGAAGAATAAATGTTATTATAGTGATTTAATTAAAATTTTATATAAATTGTCTTCCCCACACAGCACTGGTTACACTGCAGATGCATAGAGTTGCAAACATCACTTAAAACATCTATTGTAATTTTGCAACAGTTTGTCTACTATTATACCTCCTTAATTCTTCAAGTTTTTTGTGATTTATTTAATTATCATGTCAGAAGCGAACCGAGGGTACAGTTGTAATGTATTTGAAAACACATTGTGATATAAATTATTATTTAATTTGTGATTTACTATTATATAAACTATTATTTTTAGTTTACCCTACAAAAAACAATCAAGTAGTGTTAAATCTGGTCGGTACCCTCTGTGTTCACTAGATTTAAAAGTATTTGATTGCTTTTTGTGGGGGAACCTAAAAAATAAGAGTTGGTGAACACAGAAGATACTCAACACTACCTGTTCACCCAACCCTTCTATATGACAATGTCGCATTAAAGTATTTTCTTACATCAAGTTGAAAATGGAGCAGTGCCTCCATGTTGTTGAAAATAAAACTCATCACCATCAAATACCTAAAGAATCCCTGGCTTAATTAAATCTTGATGTATGTTTGAGACACAGGTTACAGTTTAATTAAAAAAAAGTACTCCAACTAAATCCTTAGAGGATAATCCACACCAAACAGATAATCCTGGTACATTTCCATGTCTTTCCACTATAATATGTTTGTTTTGGAGGGAGAAATATGTACAGTTATTCAACTTGGATGTAGCTTCATCATGTCAAAATATCTTGTTGCAAAATAGTGGGTTTTCTATTATTTTTGACTCACAAAATTCAAGCCAATGATCAGTATCATCCTCATTGGGGGACTACACTAGTCTTGGAATATAAATGTAAAGTTTTCACAACTTAAAATTTGATGAACACTTGATTTGGATACTGCCACTAGTCCCAATGACATGGAGAAGATTTCTCAAGTCTGGCGGGTGAGAAGCAACCCTTCTAATGTAGTTTAGAAGCTTCCGCATTTTTCTCATTTACATTTTGTATGGTCACCAACATTCATTTTCAGGACTAACAAGATCCACCTTCTTAGACTGTTTCAGCTAGGAGATGACTATAAATGAAATCTAAATTGTCAGGATTGGGGGAGTAACAGCAGCATACAAGGCCAAAACATCATTTTTTAACCCAGAAGAGCCAGTGTGGTGTAGTGGTTTGAGCATTGAACTATGACTCTGGAGAACAGGGTACAAATCCCTGCTTGGTCATGAGAACCCATTTTATGGTTATAGACAAGCCATACATGCTTTTCCTTAGAAAAATTCATGATTCTTTTAGGGTTGTTGTAAGTCGTAAATGACTTGAAGTCAAAGAAGGCAACAGACTTGTAATGCAGATCCTCCTCTCACACAAGCCCTACAATCTCACATCCATACCTACAGATTAATGACCCATGAAAATAGGTTGTTTTAATTCTGAAATTACATATCTTATTTTTCGGGGGGGGGGGCAGAATCCTGTCTTTGTTACTTTTATTACTTATAAGACACAAGATGAGTCTTATCAGTTTACTATTGTGTAATGTTTGGGTCGTTAGTAAAATTATTAGCTTGCCAATGGCTTGGGATCTTTTTATGCTAATGGACCAATGTAGCTGCAAATAATAGGCCAATTAACTTGAAAGATTTAATTTTCATGAATTAGTCCTCCCCCCCCCCCCCCAACACACACATACACCAATTAATTATGAAACCAACATGGTGTAGCAGTTTGAGCATTGGATTACGACTCTGGAGAATAGGCAGCGAATCCCTGTTCCACCATGAAAACCTGTTGAGTGACCTTGGGCAAGTCATACATGCTTAGCCTCAGAAAGTTCCATGATAAGTTTGCTGTATATTGGAAATTATTTGAAGGCATACAATAGCAATAACCTCATCAATTTCTCTTGCAAATTCACATTCAAGAGACAAGATGGCTAGGGCATCTCAAACAGTCTTGTTTTATTCTAGAGTGCCTGAAGTTTCTGATGAATGCTGGCTTGCTAAAACTTCTTTAAGTTTCTACAACAGCAAAGATGGACCACATGCAGATTTCTATGTGATGTTGGACTATAGCATTATTTTTCCCATTGGTTAGGACTGCTGAGTGCTACAGTCCAAGAACATCTGGAGGGCTACATCCTTTCACCTGTTCATTCTTTGTTTAAACTTAGTGCCTCAAAATGTTGTAATGTTTCTTCTCGGGGAAAATGTTGCAGTCATGGATCATATTAGTTGTCCTTTTTTGCACCCCACTTTGGTCAGGCAACCATGGGGGTCATATAATATCCAATGCTACAAACACTGACAGTACAAAAAACATCCATACTTCTGTGCATGCACTTCACCAAAAAGCTAGTCACCGTTATTTCTTCTAAATTGAATATGTCTTCTAAATATAAGTTAGGGTAGTTTAAACCCTTTTTGAAAAGCAGGCTTGGAATTATGGGGGACATTGTTCAACATTTCTCAAAGAAAATCCCCGAGAAAGATCTGTTGAAGACTTGTGAAGCAGATATTTAGAAGCTTCTCCCAGAAACTCAGGCTCCAGTGTCATAAGGATTTTAACTGTTTCCTTTGTAATACTATTAATATTTAATTCTATTTAAAGTTTGATATATTTAATTGTATTTCATTTGGTTTTACTGTAAGCCGCTTCCAGTCTCTTTTGTAGAGAGAGCACGTGGCATTAACAACAACAACAACAACAACAACAACAACAACAACAACACTCCTGACCTCACGGTCATGTTAAAAATGAAGTATGGATCATCGATGTTGCAATCCCAAGTGACAGCAGGATTGAAGAGAAGCAACTTGAAAAGCTGATATGATACGAAAGATCAAACGGCAAAGACTCTGGCACAAGCCAGCCAAGGTGGTCCCAGTGGTGATCGGCACACTGGGTGCTGTGCCTAAAGACCTTGGCCTGCACTTAAACACAATCGGCGCTGACAAAATTACCATCTGTCATCTGCAAAAGGCCACCCTACTCGGATCTGCATGCATTATTCGCCCATACATAACACAGTCCTAGACACTTGGGAAGTGTTCGATGTGTGATCCAGTATAACAGCCAGCATAGTGATCTTGTTTGCTGTCTACTAATCTTGTTGTATATCAAATAATAATAATAATAATAATAATAATAATAATAATAATAATAATAATAATAATAATAAATTTTATGAGTGAACAGAATATAAAACAAATGCTATTTGTTACTTTGAATAAGTTCTCCAGTGTGCAGGTGGCATTGTCCAAATTAAAAACTGTGGAATTTACCAAACAACTCAGGGAACACATAATCCTGCTAAAAAAAAGAAGTCTTGTTTGCTCTCAGTGTCACGATGTTGTGTTTAGTTCTTCCTATCAGATGTCCTTCCTTTCTGCTGATCTACATGAGATCCAAGAAGTTGTAGTTCTTGATATTGATAGATTTATGTCAAGCGATAGGAAAAGAAATATCTCTGCCTCCTGTGTGCCAGATTTCTCATTTAATGAATAAGAACATTTTCTTAATTCTAGAGAAGAGCCTTAAAGTGGAAATGGAGTAGATGGCTCAGCTGTTCTCAATGTTGTTGATATTGCTCTAGCACTGCTTCTGACTGGTTCCAGCAAATCCCACAAGATCTGGACAATAGATGCATGGAATTAGTTTCTACAATAGGCATGACTTCTAGGGTTATACATACTTCCCTCTCCTTAATAATGGGGCATTTTTAGACCTTCAGATCTCTGTATACTAGTAAAGCATAGTTTCCACACTCATCCGGGGGCCTGGCAGTACATAAATTATGCAGGAGACACAATAAGAGGCTGGAGTCAGCATCAGAAAATGCTATTTCAGGACATCTCAGTAGCATGTAAAATATGTAATACAATGTCCTCCCTGCAATACTATACTCCCTTTTGAACATTATAAAAAATAGGAACAAATTGGGAAAAAGTTCATCCAGGCTCATGAAAAAAGACAGAAAATACTAACCAATCATAAATGCCTCCCAAAGGGTAATGGGAATTTAATAGCTACAGATTTGGGCTAATACAATATCTTAAAAATATTATTGAATAGTTTCATGATAGAAGATGAGAGCCATGGGTTAGTGATTACTAGAACAAATCTGGTTAACTAAGGTAATGATAAGATGTATTACTTTTACTCACAAGAGCTGATCCTAGATAGCCAGGCTGAATCTACACTGCTATATAATCCAGTATCTGATTCTAGATTATCTGTTTTGAATTGGATTATGTGAGTCTACACTGCCATATAATCCAGTTCAAAGAAGATAATCTGGTATCAGAAACTGGATTATAGCAGTGTAGAAGGGGCCCCAGTCAAATTAACGAGTATTTCTGGTGTCCTGTTCGCCAAAATCATGGATTGAGGGCCCAGAGTGTCAAGATTCCAAAAAACCAGATTAGACACAGACGGGATGAAGGCAAAATCGGAGGCTTTATTCTCAATAAAGGGTATGTCAGCATAGAGAGCCTTCCAAAAAACTAACATCCTGCAATAGTGAATATGTAGCATATTTATTTTATTTTGACAGATATTCAAGACTCCTGCACCAGCTGCTGATTGGTCCAAAAAATGTCCAGCTAGGATCAGCTCTCTAGCTGGGTCCAGGGCTCCATCCAACATCATTGCTGGTTGGTCTTTGTTGTGGCAGGAAAATTCATTAGACTCACTGGATTATTTTTATCTATTTATTGATCCACCCCTGAGAGGGGCACAATCAGAAAGGAATGTGATGGGGCAATAGCTAATAGGCTAAAATGGATGTCAGACTGGGAGGACAAATCGACGCTTAAAGTGTTGGCTGTTTCAGTGGGTGTCCCAGGGGTGGGTCTAGTTTAGGGGCATAGATGAGGAAGGGTTACCAGAGGTAACCCAGATTATATTAGATAAAACAGGAAAGGGGGCCCAGGGGTTTGTATGCAACCCCACTGCGTGTCCCCCAAAGTCTCCCAGGGTATTGTGAAGAGATTATGATATTCGGGGAATCATTTTCTGAAATCCAGGATGTGATAAGGCAACATTCTAAGGAAATTCTTGAAAGGTTATTACAGGACAAATGTAAAAGTAATATGGATGCATTTTATGTCCTCATGGAGCCGCCTCTCAGAATTCATAATTTTGGGGCCTAATTCTTAATAACAAGCTATTTTTGTTCACACCAATAGAGCAACAGCAAATGCTTAAAGTAGATATGAGAAAGATATGGTATATTGTTTCTGGAATACAACTCCCCGCATTACTGTTGGCTTTGGATGTTGGGATTGTTGGATATTGCACTCACAACAAAATCTGAAGGGCTACACCTTATCTCTTGGTCACTTACAGAAACACCAACTAAGTGAAAGCCTTGGGTTTAGCCCATTTTGTTTTGATGCAGAAGAATGGAAAAAGTATAGTGTCTCTCAACATATGCTGCAGTTCTAATTATTCCCAATGTCAGGGCAGTAATCCTGCTGGAATTGGGATGTAAGAAAAGCATGATACAATTCACATCTTGTTTGTTTTTCTCATATAATGTTGGATGAATCAGGGGGTGGGGGTTCCATTTGGGAAATGGAGTTCAAAGCATATTTTATTTTTCTCATTATATACATTTCAGCAATTCACACACAAAACCCAGGGGAGATACTATCAAAAACATGAACATATGTTTAAGATGGCAAAAGTTAATAATGAAGAAGACTAGACAAACTAGGAGATGCTGTAGGAGTTTGCCTTATACTACAAGGAAGGACAGGATTCCAATCCTTCCTGCTTTTTTCCCTAGTTAGTTAACTGAATGCAAACTACTTTGGCACTTTGAACTCAATTTTCACCAATGGAAGTAAGATGAAGAGGGAAAGTAAGAAGAAGAGAGAGAAACTGGAACATTTTAGAAGCAGATGAAAAATGGGATAACAGATGATTAAATATCCTTGCCAAATCAGGACAGTTGGAGGGTACGTCAATAAAACTGTTTTGGAGGTTCTGCCTGAATTAGACAGCAGCATAAGCCAAGACCCCAAGTCATTTACATCATATGAACACTTGCCTGCGTGCATGTATGAGCAAATTATCAGGCCAAGCTTTTCCCCCTGTATATCTTGCCACAGCCACATCTGTTATTCTACATTTAGCTGGAGGGGAAGCTGGGGAAAAACTGTGCCCTGGTTCCACTGACATATACCATTTCTAAAATGTGATCAGTCTCACAAATACCAAATCTAAAGATTTCCAGAGGGGTAAAGAAAACAGACACAGTTTACAGTCTGAAATACATGCACTGTTTTCATTGTTACCGCTGCTGTTGTTTATTTAACCTCCAGCAATCATTTGGTAATACCACATTTTCCTTATATTTCCTTTTTAGATGTGTGTGCTGGTGAAATTAACTACAATGGTTAATCAGCACATGTTCCCACTGCTCTTGACATGACAATTAGACAAGAAATCTTTACATATTAACAAGAACAAACAATGCCGAGGGGAGGTTTAGTCACTTATATGCCAACCCTCATATTTTCCAAATTTTGTTGTTTCTTTTCTTTATAGCTATACTGATATGTTCCTCCTAGCCTCTTTGTGATTGTGCTCACATTCTTGCTGCTAGAAAATGTATGTTTGTGTTTGGATCTCTATGCTTTAGGTATCCCAAGAAATCTGAGAAATGTCTAATGGGCTATCACAAATAACTGAGCTTCCCCTGGGTCTCACTATAGCCTCATAGTTAGATTCAAGATCTAACATGGACTACATATTTCTAGAAGCCTTCCATCTTGGAAGCTATCTGTGTTCTGCTTGCTTTTGCTATAGGACTCATTTTGCTCCTCTTAGAAATGTCTGGCACTTTCTAACTGCAATTTACCTTCATTCCCATCCATAACCATCTATCTGCATGAAAGCCTCTGAAAAAGTGAAACCAAACAGCAGCAAAATACTAGAAAAAGAAAAATTACAGTAAGTTCTTCAAGGTCAGGTTCCATAATGTTTGATAAAATTCTACAGCCATTATTTGAAGAGCACAAGTTTTGTCCAGCAATTAAGAGGATGTAGCACATATTGATTTCAGTAAAATTCAAAGGCAAGGCAGTGTAAGTCTGGAATATCAGCTTTAGCTGATATACCAGCTGTATCCCTTCCTAGAACTGAAAGACTTAAAGATAGCAATAAATACAATGGTGACCTTTGTTATATGCTGTACATTGGGTATATAACAAAGCCTACCTCTGTATCAAGTTAGGAAACTCCAGTTAGTTCAAAACATGGCAGCCAGATTGGTTATGAGCGCAGCTAGAAGTGAGCATATTACTTATACTATAATTGTTCCACTCATTGTCAATTAGTTTCCAGACAAATTACAATGTGTTAGTTTTGACCTTTATCACCCTACATGGTTTGGGTTCAGGTTACCTACAGAATTGCCTTCTGTAATCTGTCCCATACGCTTGGGTCCTTTGGGGACATTTACTTCAACCAACCAGAACCTGACCAGCAATTGTAACCCAGAGGACCTTTTTATCGGCCACATCAAGACTGTGGAATGACTTGCCAGAAGAGCTTCAACAGTTAAATCACCTGTCATAATTTCAAACACAATTAAAGGCCCATCTCTTCTGGTAGGCCTACCCAGTCAATTTTAAACTATGAATTCTAAATTTAAATTTTATTGGTAGTGGTGTTTGAATCTTTGTTCTGTGTTTTTATACATATATTTTTTGGTCCTTTGCTTTATCTATGTATTTTAGCTACATTGTACCCTGCTGGGTAGCATATTATTATTATTATTATTATTATTATTATTATTATTATTATTATTATTATTATTATTATTATTACTATATCAGTATGCAAAGGGATGTTGTAGCACTTTAAAGTCTATCTGAGTCTATGAAAGCTTATGTTATCAGCTTTGTTTTCTCAGTTACTCTCACAGGTTGAACATCCCTTGTCCAAAATGCTTGGGACCAGAAGTATTTTGGATTTTGGATTTTTTTCAAAATATTTGCACATACGTAATGAAATATCTTGGAGCTGGAACCAAGGTCTAAGCATGCAGTTCATTTATGTTCCATGTACAGCTTAAACACATAGCCTAACAATACTTTTATACACAACATTTCAATGTGTGATAGTTTTTTAAAATATATATCTATACTGTATATAAAGTTAACAATAAGCAGAAATACTAAAACATATTAATTGCCATGTTCTGTCCTAAAATTAGTTCCTGTCTCAGCTAATGGTATACATGTAGTATAGGCTCTATATAAAATAGCATAAAAATTTCCACAGCAACTCCCTAGTTCTCCCACTGCCTGGAGATCTGCCATTTTCATTGATTTTTTAAAAATGGTCTAACATCTTCAAATAGGTTGGCAAGACCCGTGTGTTAAAAGCTTTTATTCAATGACCTTGGCTTCATTTCCTCTACAGTTGGAAACTCTTAGAAAGAAGATGCAATGGATACAAGCAACCTTTGACCATCTCCAGCAATGTTTCTCTGAAGGTTTCCCAATCCAAGGAAGCTATTGTGCTGTTTACTGTCATAATAGCTCTCTGTGAGAGGACTTTAACTTTACTTGCTCTGCTTGACCCTATTAACTGGAGATGTCATTGATCAAGCCCATGTGTTCTGTGGTGGGTAGGGATGGATTAGGTAAAGTAACAAAGGACTTCTCATGACTGGTCAGTGCTTAGCTGCTAATGTTTACATAGGCAAGTTATAGAGACCCAGTATTTATTCTGAACTCTCTCTTGAATTTATAGGTGCTTGATTGTAAGACATGAATGGGCATGTATCAAATGGTCATAAGGAAGTGCTGGAAATATGGAGGCACTTTTCTCTGCTCCCTACTCATTCTGATATAGTTCTTAGGTTAGAAATATTACTGCTATTTCTTTGTTATTGTTGGTGCCATGGTGGATGTTATGGTTGAGCCTTCCGGCTCCGATACTAGGAGATGAGGTCGTAAGACTCCTCGAGAGTCAGACTCTTTTGAGGAGCGCGAAAGGAAACGGCTCCGGGACTTATTTGCAGAACCAACAGACGAAGACTCCTTTGAGGGTTTTACCGAGGGAATGGAGGAAGAGATGGTTAGCTCAGAGGAGGATGACATGGAATGGACTCGTGTGAGGGAGGATTTGGGTGTCACTGGCAATGATAGCATGGGAGGCGACTGGCGGGTTGCAGGATCAGACCCGTGGACGGGCTGGAAGGATGGAACGGGATCCACAGCTGGGGATGCTGTGGGGCGTAGTCAAAGGTGTTTTAGTTCTGATGAGGATGATGATGAGGAGGCACCTGGAATTAGGATAGCAGCTGACAGCGATGAGGAGTTATGAACTGGCATAAAATGGGGTCTAGAATCAATGGCTAATTGCGTTGGGCAAGGTAATCTGGACGAACGCTTGGGCTCTTGTTGGGGAACTTCCTGAAGACGGGTGTGATTCGTTTGCTGGATACGTAAGTTACCAAGGACACTGGGCATAGACGGCGGGAGGAACTGTGTGGGCTTTTTCTGTGCAACTTGTGTTTAATCTTGATAGCTTGGACCTCCGTCGTCTTTTTGATGGACATTATTTGCCAACTCTGG
Organism: Anolis carolinensis; assembly: GCF_035594765.1. Taxonomy (NCBI): domain Eukaryota; kingdom Metazoa; phylum Chordata; class Lepidosauria; order Squamata; family Anolidae; genus Anolis; species Anolis carolinensis. Next base: position 193,680,205 of record NC_085844.1, read on the forward strand.
ATTGACGCTGGACTGACTGACTGACTACGACTCTGGACTATCCCTTCTGTGGTTATCGGTGGAACTTGTGGAACCTTAGACATCTGTGCTTGGCTTTCGACCTCGGACCGGATTGGGACCCTGCTGACCGTCGTTACCCTGATTGATGTGCCTGGACCTGGTTTTCGCCCGTTGCACGGAGGAGCAACAGCCCGAGTTACTTCTGTAGCTCTTGAGTAGCAGAGGGGAATCTGCTGCTGGGTTTTGTGTTCATTTTGACCTTTTGTTAACCAGTTTTTGTTTGTTTAATTGCCAGGCTGAAGTAAGCACCTTTGATTTAACCCGGATTAAACTTCTGTTTAATCCGGTTTATTCTTTTGAACTGTTTAAACTCAAACGAAGCTATTTTTGTTACTTTTCATACTGAAGACAAGTGTTTGCCTAGTCTTTTGTTTCCTACGGGCAATTTTTAGTTCTGTAACCTCAATAAACTGTGTTATATTCTATTTGGAGGCGTTCTGTCTTTGACAGATTGCCCAACGCCCTAAAAGAAAGTTTTTCTAGTGAGGTTTCCACGTCAAGAAGACGATGGAGGAACTTAAGGCCCGTTTTGACCAGCTGCAGGCTGCATTTTACGCTGCACAAGCAGCACAGCCAGCTAAAGGACATGTAATGACTCCTGAACGTTTTGATGGGTCTCGAAACAAATTGCCCACTTTTTTGGCACAAATTGAACTTTATTTTTCTCAAATTAGCGCACAAGCTTTTCCTACGGACACTAGCAAGGTGGTATTTATTTTGAGTCTATTAACCGGTCCCGCGGGACAATGGGCAACTAATTTGATTCTGGGAAATGACCCAGTCAAGGACAATTTAGATGATTTCAAGAAATTACTATCAGACACTTTTGGGGATCCCCTCCGTATGGAAAATGCTAGCTGGGCTCTTTATCGGTTAAAACAGGGAAAAGGGTCTGTTTTGGACTATTTAAATAAGTTTAACTCTTTTCGCCATCAGTTAGACTGGGGAGAGAATGCGTTTATGCTTTTGTTTATTGCTGGTTTAAATGATTATCTCCAAGATGAACTGGCGCGATTAGAGCCAGCAGAAAACTGGGACGCTTTGGTGGCTAAGGTTTTGCGTTTGGACGCCCGGTTTGAATCTCGTAAACAATCTAGGGCTATGTATGTGCCATCTGTATCTGCGCCTAGGGCACCTGTGGCAAAGGGGGAGGAGCCCATGGAACTTGGGGTGTTTAGAAAATTGTCAATGGCAGAAAAAGACCGTAGAAGGCAATTGGGATTATGTTTATATTGCGGGGCTGCTGGGCATTTTGCTAGGAATTGTAACGTTAAGTCTTCTCAGCTTTCGGGAAAAGGTCAGCCCTAGTGCGACGTGAGTCCAACGCATTAGGGCTTATAAAGCAGTCACTTGAGGGGAAGAAACATGTTTTTGTACCCATTTCTTTATCTGTTGGGGGAAAAGAACTTGCTTCTACTCTGGCACTGCTGGACTCAGGGGCTACGGTCTCGTATGTGGATGTTGGGTTTGCAAGGAAACATAGGATTCCTACAGTACGAAAAGCATGTGATATATGGGTGGAAGGAGCGGACGGGAAACTACTGGAGTCTGGGGTGGTTAATCGCGAAACCTCCAAAGTAACGTGGGAGGTACAAGGAGTAACTGGAGAATTTGTATGGGACATTACACGGTTACCAAGATACAATGTAATCCTGGGAATGGATTGGCTAACTTTAGTAAACCCTCAAGTGGATTGGGTGAAGCGTACTATAGCTTTTAGAAGGCAAGGATGCTTTGCTTTAAATTCTTCTCAAGTTGACATGGAGGGTGTACCGGCTGAATATAGGGAATTTCAAGATGTGTTTTGTAAGAAGGAAGCAGATAAGTTGCCGCCTCATAGACCATACGATTGTGCGATTAGATTGGTAGAAGGCGCTAAGTTACCAGCAGGAAGGTTGTACGCTTTAACGGTGCCAGAAAGACAAGCCTTGAGGGAATTTCTTGACGAGAACCTAGCCAAAGGGTTTATTCGCCCATCTAGCTCTCCAACTGCTGCACCTGTGTTCTTTGTGGCTAAAAAGACAGGGGAGCTTAGATTAGTATGCGATTATCGGGTTCTTAATAAACACACCATTCGTGATAGATACCCGCTACCTTTGATTTCGGAATTATTATCGAGAGTGCAAGGGGCTAAGATATTTACTAAACTTGATCTACGGGGGGCGTATAACTTGATTAGAATACGAGAAGGTGACGAATGGAAGATGGCATTTAACACGTGCTTCGGATGTCACGAGTTCCGTGTAATGCCTTTCGGATTATGCAATGCACCTGCTGTCTTCCAAAGATTCATAAATGATGTATTTAGGACTTAATTGATCAATTTGTAGTGGTTTATTTGGACGATATATTAATTTTCTCTAAGGATGAAAAGGAACATCAGCAGCATGTGAGGCAGGTATTACAACGTCTACGGGGTAATGGGCTTTTTGCTAAGGCTTCCAAATGTGTATTTCACGTGTCTGAAGTTGAGTTCCTGGGACACGTAGTTTCGGGAAAGGAACTAAAAATGGACCCGCACAAAGTTGACGCGGTCAACTCGTGGCAAGAACTCAAGTCTAAAAAAGATGTACAGCGATTCTTGGGATTCGCTAATTACTATCGAGAGTTCATCCCAAACTTTGCCAAACTTACTGTACCTTTAATGCAACTCTTACGTAAGAAGCAACCGTTTGTGTGGGGACGGGAGGCTCACAATGTGTTTCTACAGTTAAAATCTAGTTTCCAAGCTGATAATATACTAATCCATCCAGACATTGATAAACCGTTCATAGTAGAAGCAGACACTTCTAGTTATGCGTTGGGGGCTGTATTATCTCAAAGGGATTCATCAGGGACTTTGCGTCCCTGTGGATTTTACTCCAGACAACTAACACATTTTGAACAAAATTACACCATCTGGGAAAAGGAATTGTTGGCTATCAAGGTGGCGTTTGAGGTGTGGCGGCACTGGTTAGAGGGCACACGTCATCAAATTGTGGTCAGATCTGACCACAAGAATTTAGAACATTTACAAACTGCCAAGAAATTGAATCAACGTCAGATTCGATGGGCCTTGTTTTTCTCTAGGTTCAACTTTAAGGTTCAGATTATACTCAGTTTTTTTTACTAGAACCTTAGGTTCTATCAACCAGAACCAAATAGTTTTGTAACACTTAAATTTAAGGGGCAGGGCATTTCTAAGCATATTCTTAACCCAATAATTCATTTTCCATACCAGAACTGAACAAACAATTCCAGACTTTTTGCTATCTGAGGCAAGGTGCCTTTCTCCATTCCATAAAGCAAAGTTAGCTGAGCTGGCAGGTGGATTTGGGCATCCTTCACCAAACCTGTGGTCAGTAGCCTGGTTTAGGGCATACAAACCAGACTATGTGGTGCACCCAACTGTGTCTTCTCAAAAGAAATATGCAGAGGACTCAGGAGAAACAGCAGTGGTGTTCACATTGCTACCCCAATATATCTGCCACATTAAGTATTTGCCATATTTTGCCTAATGAGATAATCATGATCTGCACAATCCTTTTACATCCAAAGATTCATATTTGATTTTCTCCTAAGCCTTCTTCATTGAAAGAATATTTGGTTGTTGCTATTTCAGTTATTGCTATTGTTAAACTATCAAAAGTCATAAACTTGTCACTCTACTAAAAATTGTAGTGTGATCTGTCAGTAGATCCCAAACTACAATTTTTTTGTTCACTCCTGTTTGAGAGAGTTGGGAAGGTTCAATCATTCTTTATCCTTGCATTACTTCCAAACCTTTGGCATCTGGCCTGATTACCTTCTCATAGGCTTCTTTTTCAGAGTGAGCCATTAAGAATTATTGATATACATACCTATATACAATTCACCTGACTCTGCTGCACACTTATGTACTATGTTGAATAAGAAAACGTTTATATCTTTGAAAAGGTTAAAATCTTCAGCCACCCAGCCTGAAAACTATAGATCCTTGGGCATGCAGAACAACAATATTTTGACTTAGAGCAAAATCTATCCCGAAACATGGGTTGAAGATTACCTGTCCTCAGGTTCCTTCTCTGATGCATTGACATCAAATTCTAGAGCAACTGTTCTCTGAGAATTGAGAGCTGGCAAAAGAAAACAAATGGTGCAGATACAAGAATAATGTATGACCCATAAAACCTCTGCTTGCAGACGTGTGTTCCTGCTGGGCAGTTAAAAGGCAGTGTTTTAAAATCCCATCCATTATTCATAAGATGGTACCCTTTAAATAGTTAAACTTGTTTCCAATTAATCTTTAATTAAATCTACTTTTTTAAAAAAGAAAAGAAAAAATAGTTTGCCCAAAGCAAGATCCTCTAATCCACTGTGGAATCATAGTCTGGTGTCACAACCAATTCACCCATTGTGAAATTCTTACACAGAAGACTCTTCCATGTGGGAATTAACAGAGAATTCAAAAGTATTATTTATTCATTAGGACTGTTTCCCACACTGTCTCAAAGGAGTCTGGGGTTATGCTTACATCTATTCTGTGAGGTCGACTAGCCTACAGCATGGGGAAATAACTTTCCAGACTACAGCTTCCAGAATCCCCTAGCCTGATGGTCACTGACCATATGAGCTGAGAGACCCTGGGAATAATATCCAAATACAGTAGAGTCTCACTTATCCAAGCTAAACGGGCCAGCAGAAGCTTGGATAAGCGAATATCTTCGATAATAAGGAGGAATTAAGGAAAAGCCTATTAAACATCAAATTAGGTTATGATTTTACAAATTAAGCACCAAAACATCATGTTATACAACAAATTTGACAGAAAAAGCAGTAATGTTATGTTGTAATTACTGTATTTATGAATTTAGCACCAAATATCACAATATATTGAAAACATTGATGGCTTGGATAATCCAGAAACTTGGATAAGCAAGGCTTGGATAAGTGAGACTCTACTGTAGTTACTTTTCCAAGTTCTGAACTAGACTGGGGGGAATGTGATCTCTCTTAATTCCAAATCTATCATCTTTATTAATGTTAACAAGTGCATTTTGTGTTACCATCATCATTTTCTCATGCTATAATGAACATAATGCTTTCTAAAGAAAAATCTTCTCCAGTCCTGATTTTAAGAGGTCTGCAATCTTGAAATGTCTACCTGCAAAATAACTGCAAAAATGATGGAGAAGGAACTGACTTAGTTACCATATGGTACCCAAACTGGAGCCCCCGATGGTGCAGTGGATTAAACCACTAAGCTGCTGAACTTGCTGACCAAAAGGTTGGCGGTTCAAATCCGGGGAGCCCTGTTAGTCCCAGCTTCTGCCAACGTAGCAGTTCAAAAACATGCAAATGTAAGTAGATCAATAGGTACCGCTCCAGCAGGTAGGTAACGGTTATCTATGCAGTCATGCTGGCCACATGAACCTTGGAGGTGTCTACAGACAATGCCAGCTCTTTGGCTTAGAAATGGAGATGAGCACCAATCCCCAGAGTCAGACATGACTAGACTTAATGTCAACGGGAGACCTTTATCTTTACCTACCCAAACTAGCAAGTTGTTCTGAAGGCTTGATGGCCAAGGTTCATTTGAGGAAGTTTTGAAGGGGATCAGAGATGCATTTGAAGAAGGAGCAGTTTCAGACAAAAGGAAGTGTATTCATTGTAGACTAGGATGGAATCTGTACCCTTCCAGATGTTACTGAATGACAATCTCATCACTTACTATGCTGGTTATGCGCAATGAAATTGCAGTTCAAAGCTATCTGGAGAGTGGGCACATAATAATTCACATAATTTGGCCATAGTTAAGCAACATTAGGGATGGAAAATATTTTTTAAATGGTCAGAAACATGTTTTCTCAATGCCAGTAAACTTTGATTAGGAGAATCCTAGATTGACAAATTTTTTCATTGTTAGGACTTATGCTGTGTAAAATTTAGATAAAGTTTATTTGTACAGCAAGTAGAGGCTGGAATCTTGCTGGTTAATCCCAACTAGAGTAAACTCATTCAACAAATTGTAGACTCATTCAATAAACATATAGACAAATGAATTTAATTTGTCTACTATGGGTAGTACCAGCAATAGAATTCAGGCCCATATTTGTTGTACATGAGACACCGTGCTCATTCTAGCATGCACAGAAATCATTTGCAAATTTTGCACAAAATCCTGAGCTGCCAACAGTCTTCAAAAACTTCTATTTTTGAAGACAGAAAATTGCCAAAATTATCTTGATTGCCTCAAGAATGAAATTCATGAAGAATTATATCACTACATAGCGAGCATGTTTATGTCTTCTACACTCAGCCAAAAAAAAATCTATAGGATTGGTTTATATGATATCAGCATAAACTATTGAATTCAACAAGATCTATTTCTGAGTGGACATGTATAAAACTGTATTATTAATGTTCTAGATCCAAAGAAAGTTATGATTTCTTATTTGTAAAGGACAAAGAAAGTATATTTCCATGAAAGTCAGTTCTTGCTTGCAGGCTTAGAGAGGAAAAAGTATCACCTTCACAACATTAAACATGCAAATGTCCAGACTCAGATCACCCCACTCATTTCTCTTCTAACACAAAATTAACTGCTTTTAAAAAAAGGAGATATCTACCTTGTTCAGTGCCGACTTTTAGCTTCGGTGTCAGTGGAGTGATAAATATATTCCACTTTTCAGTCCAGAATGTAACGGAACTAGCCAAAATGTTGAGCTATGATAGGAACAGGGTGCAACACTTTAAATAAGATCTGGACATGCAACCTCATTAGATGGGCTACTTGGCCCATACTTCTGGTCAGGCTCCAGATAGAAAGGGGAGAGCAAGCGGCATATGCAGCAACACAGGGGCCTTCCCCATTTGATGGGGTCTCAGCAAGTCATGCAATCCAGAGCATGGAGAAACGGCTTCTCTACATACTCCACCAGGAGCCCATGGATTCATCACGATGCATGGCAAATCCATGAGCCATTGTGATGGAGTTGTAAAACGCTTAGCAGATGTGCCACCTAGGACCTCTTCACAGGTCAGGGAGGTACTATGCACACCCTTCCTCCTTCCCCCATCACATCTGAGGGACAGGACAAGGCATATTAGCCTTGATACCTAACCGCATCAGATGGGAAAAGGGGCAGCAACATGCATTGCTGCATTGCCCTTTCCCCATAATAAAGGGGAAATAGCCCAAAAATGTGGGTAGCTCCATTGGAGCTATCCCAAACCCACTTACCTCTCAGTTGCTGAGGAAGTATCTTGCAACGGTTCCTCGACACTTGGAGGGTAAATGGGGCGAGGCCTGCTGTGTGACAAGTAATGGCACTCGACAGGGACCACCTCCAAGTGCTTCAAGGAGGCAAAAAGCCCCAGTGTGAAGAAGTCGAAACCGAGGTGGAGACCACCATTGGTCTTGTTTTACACATAGCTGTCAATTTATTTAGCTTGGAAAGCTTTTCAAAACAAGAAAAAAGCACATTTTACATTGGTCAAACATTTATTCCTTGCATTTAGAATGAAAATGTACTTAATCTGTCATTCATCTCAGAATATTTTGGGAGCTATATTTCTGAAAGAGTACACTAAAGCTCCATAAGAAAATTTTCAGTACCTCACCAAAATTACAGTTCCCAGGATTCCTTGAATGTAATCACCATGGCAATTAAAATGGTATCATACATATATAACTGCCTAGAAAAAAAACCTAGGCCTCCTTTTTAAGATAGGTGAATTGTTTGGATTATGGGATGCCATACAAGTTGCATACTCATAAATTACATATGCCTCAGAAGACAGTAGGTTGGACAGTTCTTCTAATGTGGGGAAAGTACCTGTGAGCACACATAAAGTATGCCCTTGTATAAACCTTCACTCGTGTTCACAATCTATAATAGTGGCCAAGATGTACCACTAATAGAAAATTTTCCCCCACAGCTGAACAGTTTTAGGGATGTGCCACTGAAAGGAAGGAGGAGGATCAGCAGCCAAATAGTAGAATAATTATCAGTGAAACTATGCACTGTGTATCATCCGAGCTGTTCAAAAACATAAATCATGTAACAGAGATATTAGTGGGAGGAAGCAGAAGACCTTTGGCTTTTGCAGACGTTGCATTCATCAACTGAAAGACCAAAATTGATATACTGGATAGCATATTTCATCTTCCAGATAGCTCTTGGAGCTATCAGGATAGCTCTGTACAAGTACTAAAATATTAGAGACATTGCCAATGGAGAGAGGCAAGATTTAAGATAGGAATGAGAATTATACTATGTAAAATTTGAGAAAAATTCTGTTCCTGGTCTGAAAGTGTTATTTCCTGTTTAATTGTGCAGTACTTACCTTGAAAGTAGTTGTTACACTCCAAAAACTTTTTTGTGGCAGCCACAAACAATCTTGAATTGGTCAAGAATCTATGAGATATTCATTGAAAACCTACAGCAAAATGTGCTGCAGGATGTCCAGCAAAAACAAAGTTTTTTGTAGTTTAATAAACTTTTCCCAAGTTTTAATGATAGAACCAATTAGGAAATGACATGTATAAGCCAGAAATAATGTATTATTTAACCCTCTATATATTGTTAGACCACCATGCAGGGCAATTCACATTCCTCACCACTGGCTATTTTTGCAGTCCAACACCATCTGCAAGGGCTACATCATTCCCATCCTAATATAAGATTTCTCTGGAGCATCATTAATGGTACCATAGGGATGTCAAATGGGATTATCTACAACTAGGAATTATAATTCACTTCTTTCCCAGGAAGAAAACTGAGGTCTTTGCCTGATTACTTATGCTGAGTAGAGTGTGGAACAAGGTAAACCTCCTTGCACTGCTTTTTCTATTGGGAGGAAAAGGCTTGTCCACTGGAATCAAGGACATGGAATAAAGTGAACAAAATGCAGTCCCAGAGCCACATGCATCCCCCATGGATGATTTTGAAGGCCCTTGACAATTTCATAATCCACAGACTGGCTTTTTTCTAGCCAAAGAGACAATGAATCCTTTGCATCTTCCAGATGCAACAATTTACATTTCAATTAGCCCTCGCTGTACTGTTTTAACATTTAAAAAACATAGCCAATTTTGAGAACCAAAAGAGGACATTGGAGCCTTTGGGGGGGGGGCTGTTCCTTTTTTTTTTTTTTCAATAGAACACATAGTCCCTGGAAGGTCCCAAGGCATAGGAGTAGAAATATGCCTTGGAGTAGAAGAAGGAGATTTGCTCAACATGAAAAGATATATACCCCCTCCCCGCACCACAGCCATAAAAGCCACTTAAGAAGAGCATGATCTATCATCACCACTATTCAGACACATAGCTGCAATTGGCTATATTTCAGAGGAAGGAACTGGCAAAACCATCTCTGAGTATTCCTTGCCTTAGAAAACCCTACGAAATTCATAGAACTTCCATAAGTCAACAGGTGACTTGAAGGCACATACATCCACACAAATGTTGGGATTCAGGCTTACCATGAAGCTATAATATCTGGTCTGGAATTCTTTATACCCAATTACAGATGGCTGGTGACAGTTATACACAAATGTACAGAAAAGGTGTTTGCACATAACTCAGAGACCATCAAAACAATCACATTCAATAAATGGTCTGACATACTCTGATGTTCAAAACTGCTCTGGGTCTCAGCACTGCTGGGTTTAAGCTTACCTGATGTCTTGAAAACGGGATTGTTCACTTCTGTGATGTCAAGCAGGCAATGAAATATTTACCCTTCAGACGGGATGTCCTCACTCCTCACAGGCTTGGCAAGCAGAACAAAAACACATTATACCCTCCACAAGATAAGTTTGCTTAGCAGCTGCAAAGCAATAGCTGACACTTGAAGGGACCAGCATAATTGCAAGTTCTTTTTAAAGAAAATCCCCCATGAAAGCTAAAGTTTCCATTTCTTTCTATGTGCAGATGGCAGCACCATCCTAGGTTAGGGCAGATAATAGAAACAAGCACACAAACACAAAAATCCCTGACTTTGCTAGTGGAAAAAACTATGCTTTATCCGTAATGCTTAAAAATAAACCCTGCTTTGAACCAGAGTTGAGTTAAAATGACAGCATGAGTTTAATTACTCCCATCTTGTGTGGAGTGATAGGAACTATAATAAAGCATGGCCCAGATTTCATGGTTTTTCAGACTATAAGCCAATTAAAAAACGCATCTGCAACGAGGCCTGCCACAATTAAACGGGTCTTGTGCTCCAAGGACATCCATAAACTACATGGCCCAGGTAACCCACTCCCCTCTAGTGGAGCAAATAGCATTAAATTGACAGTATTCCAAATGAAACATTACCTATAGCAAAGCTACTTGCCACAAGAACAAAAGAAAGTCTTCAAATACAAAAGAGTGGCAAGAAGCAACCAGCCTTTTCCTTTGGAATGAAAGAATTCTTGCTAAGTCACAGTGGTAGAAAAATTGGAGCGGGGCACATCCATCTAGGATGCTGTGAGCCGGATGAAGAGGCATGAAATTAGACAACACCATAGGCAATGCATGAAAACAGCCTGATGGATTGCTTTTCCTTCTAAGCAATGAAAAATGATCTACAGAAACCAATTGCACAGACACAGACTGATCCAAAATTAAACACCAAGCTCTGGTGGGTGGTTGACGTTATCTCAGATGACCCCAGTTGTGTCTCTCCATCTTGAAATGCAGGAAGAATCCCCAGAAGAGAAAAGCCACCAGAAGCAGATCTAGGAGAAAAGGCTTCACTCGAAGGGGGAAGGTGAAAGCCAGGTGTACAGGACAGAAGATTTTTCAAAACTGGCACTCAAACAAGCATAGCAATAACAAGTGCCGAACAGTATCCTAGATCTGCCTTAGAGTATCTTTAGTGGAAACACCTTTCCTTAGGGCCCTTCCTATAAATCTTCCTGTCAAATGTTCATGGTAAATGGGCTGAATGTGCCTAGTGCAAGCAACCACGTAGAACAGGCAGATTATGTGGGCCCTTCCACATCCTAAAACCTCTGTGATCTAAATTATCAATTTCTCACACATAAACTATCTTACAGAATGGGACCGAATGATAGAAAAACAACTTCAAATAAAGAATGGCATTTGAAGTCCCCAATGTAATCACTGGATACGACTGTGCCAGTTAAAACAGGAGACAGGGCTGTAGCCAAGGGGAGGGGGTTCAGATTCCCCCCCCCCCCATAAAATTATTCAGGTTAAAAAAAAACTGGTTTACTCATTAATTTTAACTGATAAACCAAATCCCTATGAGTGTTCACTGAAGTTTATGTGTCTTGAGTATCCACTGAAGTTTATCAATCGAGTCTGATTTCTAAATTCTTTTGTGTTATGGAACTATTTTTATTTATTTATTTACATAATTTTTACCCCGCCCTTCTCACCCGTAGGGACTACAGTGTTCCCTCACTACTTCGCAGTTCACTTTTCGTGGATTCACTGTTACACGGTTTTTCAATAAACTCTAAAAGACTTATAAACTCTTTAAATCATAAAAAATTACATTTTACAGCCTAAGGGAGGGAGGGAGGAGAAGCTGAAGGGAGAGAAAAGGAGCCCAAGCGGCAACGGGAGTAGAAGGAGGAGATTTATCAACACACGATTGGTTGATAAAGGCTTAAAATAGTGTATAACTACTAAAGAATGTATAAATATTAAAATAAATATAGTGTCCCTACTTCACGGATTTTCACTTATTGCGGGTGGTCCTGGAACGTAACCCCCGCAATATTGCGGGGGGTTACGTTCCAGGACCACGCTCAAAAAGTGAAAATCCACAAAGTAGGGACAATATATTTATTTTAATATTTATATGTTAATTATAAGATGGAGGGGTGGGGCTAATGGTGATGTCCCTCCTGCCCTTCAGAGAAGAAGAAGAGGCTTGTGGGAAAAGGAGGGGATTCCTTTCTTCCTTCCTTCCTTCCTTCCTTCCTTGCAGCCTCTTTTTGCCGTCTGCTGTCAATCATAACTGGAGAGCGGCAGGCATCGAATGGAGAGCCCTCGGTGAGTGGGCGGGGCCTGACAAACTCAGCCAATGGGAGGGCAAAGACTGGCTTCGAGGAAGGAGGAGGAGGAGGAAGAGGAGGAGGGGCTTCTTGGGCGGTCTCAGGAGCCTCTACCTCTGCCATTTCTGTGTGAGGGAGAGGGAGAGTGGCAGGGGAAGCAGAGGCACACAAACACACACACATACAGAGGTACCGGTATGTGTATCTCCCTTTGGGAGTGGAGGGGTGGAAACTGCGAACAGCGAGTCCGCAAAAAGTGAACCACGAAGTAGCGAGGGAACACATGATTCGCTTTAAAAACTCAAACCCCCCCCCCCATTTTTTTCTGGCTATGGCCCTGTTCTTCACTCATCCTTTTCCTCGTTCTACAGAAAATGTGGGCTGTTGCCCTAGTCTCGCTAAACCAGGAGGGTGAGTCATGAGCACTACTTGCTCACCTTTGATAATGCATTAACTGATTCCATTGAGCTTGAGGCATGATCAGCAAAAGTATGGTTACACTGATTAGTTGCAATGAATACTGTACCCTTCCAATGGCAAATGCAAATATATATATGATCAAATCTTATGTTCTGGTTATAGTGATCCCAAAGACTAAAAGAATTGTGTACATAATATCACATTAACATATATTCCATTACATTTGCAAACAGTGAGAACCTTCAATCAATCCATTGTGGATGGTGTTAATCTGATTAGGTATCCCTTTTAATTTCCTGGAGGCTGTCAAAACAAAGAGGGAAGAAGTCCATTAAAATATGTATATATGAAAATTTTGTGGATTTTATTTAGGAGGTACCACAAATATAGAGCAAAGAACATTAGTTCACTAATCAATAAGGGTCTTGACATTTATAGTGATTTATTAGACCCAAGTGTGCCAAGAGTGGGGAAATTATTTTTTCTTCTTTTCATTTTAGTAATTAATGTTTCTGAAAACCAGAACAATAAAATGATTTTGACTCAATCAATTTTTTACCACCTGATACCAATAAGGAGATCAAGGAGCACATTCTTTCCCCAGTAGAAATAAGGCCATTTCAGAAGGTTGCATGTACATGATCATTTACAATGGAAATGTACCTGTTATGAGTCTCATAACTGTCTTGCAGGTAGAATCCAACTGGGATCAGTCAGTAAAGCCATGATTCAAGTTTACAAGAAAGGTGTTCCAAATCAGGCAATGACAGTACACTAGTTCTTTTAAATTAACATCAGGACACTTTCAACTGTTTTGCCTTGTGTTTTCCATTGCTGAATGCAATGAGGCCAGGGATAGTAGTGGTAAGCCTTGATGTATGAATCAGGGAACACAATAAACCCAGGAGCAAACCACTTACTTTCAACTTCACACTCTCTCATTTGTTAGACTCTGAAACCTCTCTAGAGAACAGTATATACTTACCAACAAGAAAAGGTAAAGTGGTCTTTTTTTAGCCAATATAAAGTACTCATTAATGTTAAAGAGTACAAGTTTTAAAATATAGAAAAAGACTGGTGAACTGCTGAGGTTTCACGAGTAATTTGCCCCACTAGAACCAATCCAGCAGACTAGGTGGTATGGAAGTTTCCCTCAAATCCTTAGTTTTTCCTGATGTAATCTGTATCCTTCTCATGGAGAAGTTAGAATTAACAACCACTTTCTCCATGCACAGAAATGCACTGAGAAGAAAAAGACATTTGAAAGGGAATTTGTTTTTTGCTGAAGCAGCATGTAAACCTCCCATCTCATCTCCAGGTCCACATTCGGTTAGAATAACCTGGTTCTACAGCCCGAAAAATGAATTAGGATTAAGTGATGAAGGAGGAATCTCCTGACTACAGAAAGGAAAAAAATACTTTGAATCTCAGATTCAGTAGCAGCACACTAGAAAACTACCAGATGCTATAAAAAAGATCAGATGAAAATAAATTGCACACCCTGACTGTGAACTTCTCAAGAATATCTAAGTGACTGCTGTTGGCAAAAGATGTGTAGACTAGATGAGCCTTGGTCTGGTTCTGGAGGTCTCTTTTCCGGGTTTTGAGGCTACCAAAACTCTTTCTTCACCCTGTTCTCTGACCCGCCATCGTCACATACGTTTGGTGGAAACACAGCAGGGAACCTTCTTAGTGGTTGTTCCCAGGCTCTGGAACTCCCTTCCCAGAGAGAGACTAGACTGGCACCCTCCTTGCTATATTTCCAGAAGCAAGTAAAACTCTTTATTCCAGCAAGTCTTTGAGAAATGTTTTTTCAGGGGAAACAGGCCTTGTATAAAATACCAGACTTGTATTTGTTTTCACTGCTTTTCATTTTATAGTGGCTTAATTGCTTTTTCGCTTTTTCATGCTGTTAATTTTTAATTATGTTTGTTGTAAACTACTTTAAATCCCAAACTGGAGAAAAGGCTAGATGTGATGGAATACTAGGACCCAAATACCCTAAAAGACCAGATTCTGTCTGATCTTGGAAGCTACCCATGCCTGTTTCCACAATCAGTGCACCATAGTCCTGGTGCTGATCAACCTCCCAGCAATTACCTTATGCCTATAATGTCACAATGAACCAATCCCTTCTCTCAAATTTCATCCCTGAAATCTCAGGGAAGACGATTCCATTGACTTGCAAATCTCAGGGAAGGAGATGCCATTAACTGGGCTATTGGCCAATGCAACAGCTTCCCAGATAGAACAGCATAATCCTATGCATCACCATCCCAGATTTAAAATAATATCTTATTCCTGATCATTGGCTACACAACAAATTATAGATAATACCTGGTTGTGAGCAGAAAGGTAATTCCCATAGGTCATTTCAACCTTGGGAGATAGAGGTTCCCCATTTCCCGTTAAAGATTATTAACAAAACATCCCTGTTCCACCAAGTTTTCTGTGGCCACATACTGTAACTGCTCTTGTTTTAATAGGCATTGAATTATTTAATATTGTGCCTCATTTGATTAATTTCATTGCAATTTATTGCATTTTTATTACTTGTCTTGAGGACATTTAAAGTAGAGAATTGGGGATAAAAATAAAACATCATAAAAGTAATATTCAGAAGAGGAGGAGTGAAGTGTTCACACACATTCTACTGAGTACCCAATGTTATATATTTGTAGAAGCTCCAAGGTCTTTGCTCAAGTTTAGAAGCAGTCAGAATCCTAAGCAGTGAGCGCTGGTAGCTCCTATTTCAGTAGGGTGGCAAATGCAAAGGTGCTTTCCAAGATGCTGATCCCTATACCTAAAATGGATTTAAAACTTTGGATATATTATTAAAAGTGTAGGGGGAAAAACTGGAGCAAATTCACTGTCCTATTAATATGGGAACCAACAGTTGGACAGACTATGAGAAGAAAGCGAATTCATGTTTGGAGATGGGGTGCAGGGAGATAGGACAGTGAGCTGAAGAAGAATGTCTGGGGGCTGCCATTGCTGCTACTCAGCCTTTGCTACCTGAGATGGCTTTCTCGTAGGCCCAGTAACACAGCATACTTATCTGTTAAACCAAAATTTAAAAAATCTCAAGCTCTTTCATCTTATGCACAGTGTGGAAGGAACCTGTTTTGTGGAGATCAGGATAAGACTACTTTTGTAGTAAGATTAGGGTAGCCACCAAATAAAAAGGACATTTATAGCTATAAAAAGGATGGAAGAGGATTTGCATAAAATTTACATGTACTAATTTATATATGCAAATGGTTTTTAAAATTTAAATGGGATAACAATATGTGCCAACGGAGTGGGGAAATCTGTAACTAGTATGCCTGCTGAGTCTGCTGTTTAGGTGGGAGGGCAAATCCAACGTCCCTGACTTCCTTCCTTATGGTTCATTATTTTTAGATCAGACTTACAAGGGAGACATTTAACAAGAGGACTGTCCTCTAG
The DNA here is from genome assembly GCF_035594765.1 of Anolis carolinensis. Lineage (NCBI taxonomy): Eukaryota > Metazoa > Chordata > Lepidosauria > Squamata > Anolidae > Anolis > Anolis carolinensis. Next base: position 193,696,109 of record NC_085844.1, read on the forward strand.
AACTCTTCAAACACCTAGGGATATATGGATACCCTAGGTGAGAGAAATCTTTGCTGCATATTCTTCTCCACTGCCCTATCATTCTTGGCGTGATTTCATGTAGCAATGACTGCAGAAAGTAAATTTCAGCACCTATCATATTAAATCATTCCCTATAGGGCAGCAATCTTGCCATAGTTTAAACATGATCTAGGGAATAATTTACTGCAGGACATATGCAAAGCATCTGAAGCAAGACCCTTGCAGTAGTAATGTCCTCCATAAATCTAGCTGCAGCTGTTTGTGCTAATAGACTGGTGTGTGTGTCTGTGTGCATGTGTGTGTGAGAGAGAGATTAGAGCCCTACATTCAAGGCTGTGACTTCCTGAGTCATCCGTCAAACTGCAGAGCATGTTGACATCCGTAAGTAAAAGGACATGAATCAGTGACACATTGGTGCCTCTAGCTCAGGCTAGTTCTGTTACCAATCCCAGAAAGTTCTGGTGTCTGTATTTCCTAGCTTCTGTTCATTTGCCAGGCACCTGCCACCCTTTTCTTTTGCATCTGCTTCCCTGCCAAGCATTCTAACATAATGTACTTGAGTCTTCTTTTCCAAGATCCAGCTGTTGCTACAGGCTTTATCTAAGTCAAGATTGAACTCTCCCCCATACAGAGTGTTGAGTCTTTATCTAACCGACAGTTTCCAGGTGTCACAGAGAATTCTATAAATATCTGCTGGCTGTTGGCAGTTCCTACAGAGATTCATAGCCTGGGAATGTTACCTTTTTTCAGATAGAGCATAACCCTATACTCATGAGACTTATATGTAGTGTCATTGATCCATGTCATTTTTTTTTTGGTCCTCTGGTGTAACTCTATGGTATTCTTGGTCTAGAGATTCTTCATTTCGATAGCGTTTGTTATATCCATGGTTTCACATATCCACATGTCTGGAAACATGTTCCCCACAGACATGGGGGTCATGCTGAAGAACTCCTTGAATCCCCCAGGTAGTATGGCCACTCTCTATGTTACCTGGGACATTCTGGAAGCTGTAGTCCAAAAATATATTTCTGTAGGTTAGGTTAGGTAAAGGCTTTCCCCTGACATTAACTGTAGTCATGTCCGACTCTGGGGTTTGGTGCTCATTTCCATTTCTAAGCCAAAGAGCAGGCATTGTCATTAGACACCTCCAAGGTCATGTGGCCAGCATGACTGCATGAAGCGCCATTATCTTCCCGCCAGAGCTGTACCTATTGATCTACTCACATTTGCATGTTTTCGAACTGCTAGGTTGGCAGAAGTTGAAGCTAACAGCAGGAGCTCACCCCGTTCCCTGAATTCGAACTGCTGACCTTTCAGTTAGCAAGTTCAGCATCTCAGCAGTTTAATCCACTGCACCACCAGGGGCTCTGTACTTTACATCATTTCCATGAATTATAGCATTTTTGCAAACAAACGCCCTCAAACCGTAACTTCTTCATGATTTCTTCCGTTCTTAGCAGGACGTGTCTTGTCAATTTCTAAGTATGTTACCTCTCACAGAGTGTACCATCCTTAATTGCAGCTTTTTGGAGGGTGGAAGTGTGTGTAAAAACATAATAAGGGCTTAGCAGGACTTTTGGGAACTGAATTCCAAAACTTTGGGAAAACAAAAGTTTGAGAACCATTGCCCTACAGCATCACCCTATCCCCAGAATCTTCTTCAGTGAGCATGCCAGATGTTCTTGGCAGATGCATTGATGTGAAATGGATTCCCAAAGGGAAGAAAGTTTGCAAATCACCTTTTAAGTAAATGTGGCTGTTCCCATTGCATAGCTGATGTAATTAAGGTGGCTGGGGTGGGTGGTTGAGTAAGCATGCAGGAGGGATAGATTGATTTGTCTCTTTGATTGCTCACCTGCTAAGTACACACAACTATTAAATTGAACTAATTATGTGGGGATTACAAAGTCACGTTCAAGCCACTGCAGAATGAGTCGTGCATGTTCCCTGGAAGAAGTAGGTGGTGTATTCAAAGGACTTCCTCCAGCTTTGCTATGTCTCAGAGTGGCAGGGACTATGAGAACAACATTTTAAGAGGGATCTACCTGCTTCAGAGAAGCCAAAAGTTACAACTTTTGACTGGCTAATGGATTCTCTCCATAACCATGCCTAGAGGTTGTTATCTTTTTAAGGCTAAACTTCTCAGAATCTCCCCATCAATATAGCCACTGATCTTGCTAGCCAGGGACAGAGCTGCACATGCCACAGCCTTTCTAGTATCCCCGTTACTGACCTCAGCTCTGGCAGAGGACCTTGGCCTTTTTCTCATTGCCAGCCTAGTCTGCTTCTGTACATGCAAACAAGACAGGTACCATTTTGTACTTTACATCAGACAGCAAAATGCCTGATAGCAACTCTCACTATCTATCAGTTCCTGGCAGTTAGTCTGTTTTAAAATGCTTCCTCTATGATGTTGCTACTTTGCAGCTCATTTTGCTCGAAGCGAGGAAGCTGAGAAGGGGGTCCTGCAAAGGCGCCTGACAAATGAGTCCAGAATGGCTAATCAGTCAGGGTCAGACACATTACATCTTCCTCTCTTCTACCTTAGACTAAGATTCATGATGCCTGGCAGGCTACATCCTAGCAGGACATGAGTGATGCAAGGTTGACTATCAGCTGATTTCATCCATAGGTGCCCTTTCTAACCTTCAAAGAATGTTTTCAAGCAAACTCTTCTCTTCGTATTTCTGCACCTTACTTTACAAATTCTCCTAATTTTTTTTTAAAAAGTCAAAGGAAGGGTTATTTGGTTTGAACAGCTGACACTGACTAAGAAAAAGCTCATTATTTTTGCCATATTCTTTTCCTGATTAAAAATCTCCCCCTCAGAAGGTACTGCTATTTGACCTAGGTTGAAGAAAACTTAAAGGTGTTATCTGGGTGCATGTATATTTCACATAGTACCAATAACCCGCAAATAGCCATTACAAGGGGTGGGGAGACAGAAATTGGAATGATTCTACTATGAAAAGGGATTAACGCCCCCTCCCCAGCACAATGGTGTTCATTGAATTTGGAAGTCCCCGCAGATGTTACTTGGTCTATATGCTCCAAGGGGATAAGATCCCATCTGATCTTGGATACGAAGCAAGATCAGCTCTGGATAATACTTGGATGAGAGACGATCAACAAATACCAAGTTCTATAGGCTATATTTTCAGAAGGAATTGGTAAAACACTTCTGAATGTTCCTTGCCTAAGAAATCCTATGAAATTCATGGGAGCACCATTAATCTCTGACATCATATTTGCTTGCTTTTTATTAAGATTTATGCTGAGTATACGGTTCAATGGATCCTAATTTCATTTCGTGTCTTCTGAAGATTCTTCCACTGTGGAGTCATGAGAAGTTAAGTCCAGGGATTTGCTCCTGCCCATTTCTAGGAACCTTTTCCCCTTTCCTGCTTTCTAGTCTTCTGCAATGCCTAAAACTAAGACCACTTATGTCTACAATAGAGAGATCTACATGTTTACTATAAGTGGATAACATGCCACCTGCCAGGTATTATCTGACTACAACTCCCATCAGCCCTAATCAGAATAACCAAGTGCGGGCTGCTGGGACTTGAGACCCAACATCACCTGGAAATTCACCCCTAGTGTGCATCAATGTGACACTAATACTGTCTTCAGAGTGATAAGTGATTAAGATCAATTCCACCTTTACTCATCTGTAAAGGATAACTTTGTACAAAAAGAGCCTAATAAATTAATGCATCAGATCTCTCCATCAGTAAGCATGACTACTCCTGCTGGGAGGGTGATGAACCCCCTTCTTTGGGTGTCTGTAATACGAGATTGAACGGCCCTCTTTTTTTTTTTTTTTTTTTGGAATGCTTCAGTTGTGCATTCTGCAGGGAAGGACTTGGATGTTGCTGTCCCTTTACGTGCCTAGGTGGAGGTTATACATTATTGTGTGTGACAGTGAATTACTCCAGGAAAAAGACCTGATATGAGTACTTGAGGATAAATGTGCTGATAACAGCTGTTGCCAAAATTAAGAGGTGCCTTATATGTGTATATATCTCAGAATATGCACAAGTTTACAAACTTACAAAGAGAGGATATTTGTTAATGTACTGCTTCAGTATCAACTGATTCTACTTAACACTAAAGTAGGTTTACCACTTTAAATCAAAATGGTATCTCTTAAAATGTGCATAAAATTGGCCTTCTGTATTCAGGGAGCTGAAAATGTGTTTGATTTAATTCAAAAAGTACACCTTCATTTTATAAGGGACACTATTTTACTTAGTCTATTGAATTAAATGGAAATTGAGCAACCATGGATTTTGGTAACCATGAGGAGTTCTGGAACCAAATCCCAGGGGACGTCAAGCCACTGGATGCTACATTTATACTGTATTTTTCCACTATAAATGGTGCAATTAAATTAAAAAGATAAAATAAGAATTTAACATTAGAATATTTAAATGACTAGAAAGTAGCCATTTAAAGGGAGCACAGAACTGTCAGGGTAGATGTGATGCTGGAACAAAACCAGCATCATTTCATTTGTTTGGGGAAGTACAGTTCATTAAAAGTGAAGTCTACTCTATGAAGAGATATGCCCCAATAAATCTGTCTATAAGGTACGACTAGCATCTTGGTTTTACTTTTGGTTTGGCTTGGTTTGGTTTTGGGAGATTACCAAAAAGGGAGCTGTTGTTTAAATCTGTGAATCTGAACGTTTTGGGATGGCAGCCAGATCCTCTTCAAATAAAGCTGCAAATATCACAAGCCAAACCTCAAGGCCAGTCACCAATATGGATCTCTCTCATCTTCACCTCCCAAATGCCTGAACAAAACCAAGCAGCATCCCTCAGTCAGTACAGAGCATTTACTTTGGAAAGAACGACACTGCCTTCTAGAGGAAACTTTCTGCTTTGCTGAAAGATTCATTACTTATATCCTGTTTTAAAGGTAAAGGTTTCCCCTGACGTTAAGACCAGTCATGTCTGTTTCTGGTGGTTGGCACTCATCTCCATTTCTAAGCTGAAGAGCCGGCGTTGTCCAAAGACCATATGGCCACCATGACTGCTTTTAGGCAGCTACAAATATGCAAGGCATTTATTTCCTGGACTTAAAGTCTGAAAGAAACAGAGTTTGGACTTTAAGGTCCAGAGTTCATCAGAAGAAGCTGAAGGCAACCTTGGTGTCTAAACACAGGATAGAACAAGAAGTGACCAGCAAAGCTAGTGAAGGGCTGCACAAGTTGACACAAAGACCCTGTTCCAACATTCTGTGACTTGGGACCTCTTCCAGTGGAGCTACCCTCACTTTCCTCCCTTTTCCCCCATATGATGTGGAAAAGGGCAGTGGGGGCAACACACGTTGCTGCCCTTTCTCCCATCTGTTGGGGACAGGGTACCAAGGTGCCCTGTCCCGTCTTCAATGAGGTAAGGAGAGAGTGTGCAGGGCGCCATGAGACATCCCGCATGCTTCCCCTTTCACCAGCAACTGACATATTTCAGCATATGGATACTCCAAAGCCATCTTCAGGGGCTATAGAAAAAACACAGGGGACAATATGTTAGTATGCATATAATACTGCAAATAAATAATCATTGCTGTATTTGCACATTGCATGCAGCCTGTACATACTAGTGGCAACATATTCCACTTCCTCAAATCTAGATACCCGATGTGCATATTATGCCAATTTTTGTAGTTATACAAATTACTCTGGTTTGCATTCTCATTATACAAATTCAGCATATTAATTGCAACATTTTTCTTGCCTTATTTTTCAAATTGGAGACAGATACAACTAATCTGAGAAAACCAATACAGAGTAATGTTTAAAATAAAGTAAGAACCTTGTGACCACATAACCTATATCTGCACTTTCACTTACCAATGCTAAGGGGATAATGGTCTCTCTTGGAATTTATGTTATCCAGACAATTCTATGGTATACTTCCCCAAATTCCTAAAAACGATATCTCTCTGGGAATCTTTAACTCTTCCAACACAACTTTATGGTATACTGGGACAGGAAAGAGGTAATATAATGGCATTAAGTGATGTCCGCATTTTCACCTATAGTCAGGATCATATCCCCTGTGGATATGGGGGTCTCACCAACTGGACTTGAAACAGAGCCAAATCGCTGCTTGGTCATAGAATTTACCATTATAACCTTGATTCATCACTGTCTCCCAGCAAACTTGCCGTAAACTCCCCTTGTTTCTTGCAACTATTACTCATACTACTCACTCCCCCGTCTCACCTCACACCTGTGCAATATGCTTTTCTTGCTCCTTACCCTTCACTGCTCATAGCACTCACTCTGCTTTCCCTCCTATTCCCTCCTTCAACTCAACTCATGCCCTTGCAGTGTGACTCATTCCCTTTTTTCTAGCATCCCCAGTATAAACCTGTTCAGGCCTTGTGATCGGCTGGGGAGGCCCTCCTCTCGTTCCCACCTCCTTCACAGCAAGGCTAGCGAGGACAAGGAAGAGGGCCTTCTCAGTGGTGACCCCTGGCTCTGGGATGCCTTCCCCAGGGAGATTAGACAGGCATCCACCCTCACAGCATTCAGGAGGGACTTATTTAAACAGGCTTTTGACAGTGATTAGTCAACCTCAAGGATATGGATTTATGGTAGCAAGCCCCTTTTAGCCTATAGGAACGACTGTGTTTTAATCAAATGCTCATAATTTTTATTGTGTCTGGCCGCTGTGTTGGCCTGGATGAGGGTGAACAAGCTGAGACTTAATCCTGACAAGACAGAGGTCCTCCAGGTCAGTCGCACATCTGATCGGGGTATTGGGTGGCAACCTGTGCTTGACGGGGTCACACTCCCACTGAAGGCGCAGGTCCGCAGCTTGGGGGTCCTCCTGGATTCGGGGCTGACACTTGAGGCCCAGGTGTCGGCCGTGGCCGGGAGGGCCTTTACACAATTAAAACTTGTGCGCCAGCTGCGACCATACCTCGAGAAGTCAGATCTGACCATGGTGGTCCATGCCTTAGTTACCTCTAGACTGGATTATTGCAATGCGCTCTACGTGGGGCTGCCTTTGAAGACGGCCCGGAAATTACAATTAATACAACGCTCGGCAGCCAGGTTTCTAACTGGAGCAAATTACAGGGTGCTTTCAATGCCACTGTTTAAGGAGTTCCACTGGCTGCCATTTATTTTCCGAGCCCAATTCCAGGTGCAGGTCATTACCTACAAAGCCCTAAACGGTTTGGGACCCATCTACCTTCGAGACCGCATTTCCCTCTATGAACCCATACGATCTCTTCGCTCGTCAGGGGAGGCCCTTCTCTCGCTCCCACCACCCTCGCAGTCGTGGTTGGTGGGGACGGGAGAGAGGGCCTTCTCTGTCGTGGCCCCCCGGCATTGGAACTCGCTCCCCAGGGAGATCAGGCAGGCCCCCACCCTCCTCTCCTTTCGGAGGAGCCTGAAAACCTGGCTCTTCCAGAAGGCCTTTGATGATTGATCCTTGTAGGATTGACCTACTTGCCTACTATGCAATAGACCCTCAGGTATGCCTTATCAGTATTACACTTAGCACTTTAATGACTACGCCAGCTGAGTAATTACCCCTCCCTGATGACTCAACATTTTTTGCACCTTGGCCCAGATCTTTGGATCCAACTCATGATTTTAACATTTTATTTTGTATATTGACCTTTTATGACTGTTTTTATCGATGTTCATGTTTTATTGTTGGTTGATTTGCTTTGTTGTTTTTGCTCTGATTTTATACTGTTGTGTCCAGGCATGGCCCCATGTAAGCCAGCCCGAGTCCCTTCAGGGGGATGGAGCAGGATATAAGAATAAAGTTATTATTATTATTATTATTATTATTATTATTATTATTATTATTATTATTATTATTATTATTATCTGTTGTTATTTGATTGTGCTGTATTTTGTGTTTTATATGTATTAATGTGTTATTGTTTATTCCATTTTCTGTATTTTATTATATTGCACTTACTGTATTATTTATGTTGTAAGCCACCCCAAGTCCCCTGAGGAGAGAGGACAGTACATAAGTAAACATTGTTGTTGTTGTTCCTTGTCACTCCCATCACTCACTCTTCCTTTCCTCTGTCTTCACATTTTCACAGTGTGCCACTGGTGCTAGCGACTCACCCTTTCTTCATGCCTATAAGGAAGAGACACACTTGTTTCTCACAGAAAGATGCCTCCATATTTTGCCTTATATCTTGGGTCCTATAAGAGATAGATGCTTACCTATCTTCAATAAAATCTTGGAATCTGAGTGACATAATGGTCCGTGTGGTCATGCCTAGCATCCAGATAAAATCTAAAGCATGGTTTCAAGCCACAAGGAGACACTGTTAAGAAATAATTTTTTTGTGTGTGTTTTGGTTATGTAATTGTGTATTTTTTTGTATTTTTATTATTATTATTATTATTTTCTCTCTCTTCTCTTTCACTTTTTTCTCTCCTTTCCTTCTTGTGGGTTAGATCAGTTCGGTTTTTTGGGGGGATGCATTTACTTTTTGTTGAACTTTCGTCATGTCATTGTAAATTACATTATTATAAATGTTTGCAATAAAAATTACTTTTAAAAAAAGAAATATATATATTTTTAATTTTCTTATTTGGGAACCCAGCCATGGTGCCAGAGACCTCAAAGACAAAGTTATTCCAAAAGGAATGCAAGGACCGTCTATCAGGAGTCCTTAAAGAGAAATGTAAGCTTATCACTTTAAAACTCTGAATACTAAAGATTAAGCATTCTGTCTTTCACCACAAGGTGATCCTGAAGAAGTTGCTAAAGCCTGAAAAACTAATTTTCTTTTAGTTTCTTTTATCTCATCTGGAACAAAACAACTGTCCTTGGGCTCAAGCCTCTCTACAGTCGATCCCCATGTTTTTTCCCCTAAGGATTCCCATTACATCTTTTGTCCATAGCTTTAATTCCTAATGCTGCCTATCCTAAATCATCCACAAGCTTCATACTCACATAAATGAATCAACCTATTATTAGTCAGTGTCTCTTTGGCCTGAAATATCATTCCAAAATACCTACACGGCATCTCAATACCATGAGGGAAAACAAGTGTTGAGTAGTGGTTTTGGACTAGCCTTCAAGGAAACCAGGGATGGAATCCCATGTCATGAAAAACCACTTGGTGACATTAGGTAAATTATATTCTCAGCATCAGAGGAAGATCATGGCAAACCCAATGTAGAGAAAATCCATGCCACCATAAATCAGAAATAATTTGAAAGCACACAACAACAAATCCCATTATCTAACTCTTCTTCTATCAATGTACATCCATGGCAACGAGTGAGCCAGTGTGGTATAGCAGGGTTTTATACTAGGATCAAGGAGATATAGGTCTAGATCTCAGTTTGTTGAGCAAAGACATGCTATAAATAATTATCATCACTGTCATCACCACCTAAGTCATTACCACTAAGTCATTAAATTCTGTCTCTCTCTTGCTCTCTCTTTTTGAGCCTAGCTGGATTATTGTGAAGAAAGCATACATGCTACCTTGAACTCATTGGAGTAAATAAAGGACAGGGTTTTTTTACCCTTAATGATGGTGTAGAATTTTAGCAAACACATTGCTAGCATCACAAGTAGTACCTGCTGAAATCCCTGCTTCTACCCAACTGTTAAACACACACTGGTCTTGTCCCTTATTTTACCTGGCAATCCTATGGAACTAATTGTTATTGCTAGTACTTCTACAGGCTTTTTGACATAACAAATATGAATTCCAAGATTAAAGTATTTACTTCAAAGTAACCCTGGATAAATAGGCTCTTAGGAAACTGATCCTATTAACGTCATAGTATAGATGTACAGCAACAGCATAAGCACAAGCATAAACCAATGCTTAATTCCATCCTACTTGACAGGAAAAAGAGAGCTTCCTACATTCTTCAAAGACCTTTGGAAACATGAGATGCTCTGAACTGAAAGAGAGCCATTTTAGGAAGGTTAATGGGGTATTAACAATACAATCCTGTGCATGTCTATTGTTCCATTTACTCAGAAATAAAATCCTTGGGATTTACTCCAGGTTTACCCTGGTATCAAATGTTCTTATAAAGAAGTCATGCCTAGGAATATATCTATCTCACCAACTAAAGTCTCCTATATAGGTTTGTAAACTATAACATATTCGGTGGTTGGATACTCAACTATTATGTCACAATAGATTTCCTACATCAACAAGGAGTTGGACCTCAAGGCCCTTTTCAGCTCTATTATTGGAGGAATCTGTGATTCTCTGTTCTAATAGTGAAGCAAGTTTACTCCTTGAATAAATCACTGGTGGCCACGGTGTATTGAATAATCCTTATGACAAATGTTATGAACATTTGTACAGCATTATACCTATAGTAAACTGCTCTGCCAGAGTTTTTTTCAAAGGTTTAATGGCATCATTCAGATAGAAAGCATATTTGAAAATGATGTTTCCCTAAATAGGATGGAATACAAATTTTATAACACACTCTGAAGTTGCTAATTTGTCATCATCATCATAGGCTATCATTTGCATTTTGTAGGGTCTTGGTGGTGGGTTCATAGGTGACTGTAGTACTATTCTTAGTCCACCTTTTCGTTGGCAATGAGGACATCGATTTCCAAATGGAAGGTGGTCCTGACAAGGGTTGTCTTGATTAGCCTTCCTCTTGACATGTTTCTCCATTTCACCCTCCATCTGTGCTTCTTCAAATAATAATAATAATAATAATAATAATAATAATAATAATAATAATAATAATAATAATAATAATAATTTTATTCTTGTATCCCGCCCCATCTCCCCGTAGGGACTCGGGGCGGCTCACATGGGGCCTTGCCCAACATCACAATATAAAAACAAATCAAAACACATAAATTTACAACAATAAATCAACAATATCAGTAAAACCATCATAAAAACAATATTGCAGAAAAAAGCGTTAAAAACAGATATAAAACACAAGTCTAGGCCAAAGGGCGAATGTGTCAAATCGGGGGGAGGTAGTTACGTAATTGACATAGTCATTAAAGTACTAGAAATGACAATAATGACAATAAGAAGGCGAATCAGTGGGTCTATTATTATGTAGGCAGACAACTTGAACCAACAGAATTCACTCATCAAAATTCCACACACTTTTGATAACAGCTGACCTCCAACTTAGAATGCTTGAGAGCCAGGGCTTCCCAGTTCTCTGTGTCTATGCCACAGTTTTTAAGCATAGTTTTAAGCCCATCTTTAAATGTCTTTTGCTGCCCACCAACATTCCATTTTTTATTCTTGAGTTGAGGGTAGAGTAACTGTTTTGGAAGATGATGATTGGGCATTCAGACAACTTGACCAGCAGCGAAGTTAACAGCAGAGGATCATTGCTTCAATGCTGATGGTCTTTGCTTCTTCCAAAATGCTGACATTTGTCCACCTGTCTTCCCGAGAGTTTTGCAGGATTTTTCGGAGGCAACACTAATGGAATCATTTCAGAAATTGAGAGTGATGTTTATAGATGGGTCCAGGTTTTGCAGGCATATAACAGAGTTAGGAGGACAATAGTTTTATAAACGACAATCTTAGTATCCCTATGAATGTCCCGATCCTCAAACACTGCTCCAATTTTGAGCCAAACATTGCTCAACTGCATTGGTTCCTCAGTAGGGGCTCCAGGGTCAGTGGCAAGGGGCCCCTCCAGGCTGCCCACTCCACAACAGCCTTCTACAACTGTCACCGGTTCAAAATTACTCCATACAAATGAAGACATACAGCAATCAGCTCTTCCAAGGAAGTGATCAGAGACACCCGAGCAGGGCCGGCCGGAGATATTTTTTGATGCGAAGCGGGGGTGCTGAAAAGCGCCCCCGCCACCGGCGCCCTGGCCCCGCCCAGCGTGCCCTGGCCCCGCCTCCCACGCTGCGTGGGAGGCGGGGCCAGGGCGAATAGTGAGGGGGCGGGGCCAGAGTTGGGCCCCCCCCCGCCCAGTGTGCCCTGGCCCCGCCTCCCACGCAGCGTGGGAGGCGGGGCCAGGGCACGCTGGGCGGGGGGGCGGGGCCAGAGCTGGCCCCGCCTCCCACGCTACCCCCGCTCGCCCGTCTGGCCATTTCTAGATTGCGGCCTGGAGGGACCTCCGCTGAACTCTGGCCTGCTAGAAATGGCCAGACGGGCGAGCGGGGGTAGCGTGGGAGGCGGGGCCAGCTCTGACGCCGCTCCCCCCCCCCGCCCAGCGTGCCTTGGCCCTGCCTCCCACGCAACGTGGGAGGCGGGGCCAGGGCACGCTGGGCGGGGGGGCGGGGCCAGAGCTGGCCCCGCCTCCCACGCTACCCCCGCTCGCCCGTCTGGCCATTTCTAGCAGGCCAGAGTTCAGCGGAGGTTCCTCCAGGCCGCGATTGCGGCCTGGAGGGACCTCCGCTGAACTCTGGCCTGCTAGAAATGGCCAGACGGGCGAGCGGGGGTAGCGTGGGAGGCGGGGCCAGCTCTGACGCCGCTCCCCCCCCCCGCCCAGCGTGCCTTGGCCCCGCCTCCCACGCTGCGTGGGAGGCAGGGCCAAGGCATGCTGGGCGGGGGGGGGGGGAGCGGCGTCAGAGCTGGCCCCGCCTCCCACGCTACTCCCGCTCGCCCGTCTGGCCTTTTCTAGCAGGCCAGACGGGCCAGGGCGCACTGGGCGGGAGGCCTCCCGCCCAGCCTGACGGCGCCCCCCCGGGCCTGCGCCCGAGGCGGCGGCGTCAGGTGCCTCAATAGTGGGGCCGGCCCTGCACCCGAGACACCTCCTACAAATCCAGATTTAGTCCCGTGGTAAATTGATTCTGAAGCACAGAATCATTCCAGTTCAATTGTTGAGACAGGACCGTGAAATCCACAATATACTGCATCAACAAGCCATTGTGCTGAAACAGCTGCCAAATTCTCCTTGCCGTGAGTTTACCAATGACCAGGTCTCCCTAAATCAGCTTGAGATGATTGATGAATATCACCTCTGACTGCAACACCAGAGATTTGGCCATCAACAACTAGAGGCCCAAGGCAACACAGGGCCTGTGAGCAAATTGAAAATAAATCCCACTTTGACATTCTCATCTGAAAATTACCTGGCCATAGTCATCAGGTAGATTTCACATTGGCAAACAAAAAAGTTCAGCATCCATGCCTCCCCTGCAAACTTCTCTATGAGATCCAACAGAGCCTTCAGGGGTCTGTCAACCACCAAGGTTTAGGTGCACTCTTCTTGCACAACCGCAAGTTCTAATTGAAGTGTCTGGATCTGCTGCTGCATCCCTGCCGCTACTTAGTGATCCATGGTTCCAAAAGGGTGGGCGGGGTTTTTTTTTTTGTTTTTGGGGGAGGTTGGTTAGAGATCAAACTGTTACAGCCCAGCCGCTTATTTGATTCCTTTTCACCCAGACATCACACAGTTCAACAATAATAATCAGTTTATTAAGAAAGTAACAACTTCAAAATAGTGAAAGCAATTCTTTAAAAGTCATTTAAAATAAGCAAACTAAGCATGCAAGAAAGTAAAATCAAAGGCCAGATTGTAGAAACAGTATCCAAGCACATCCATGAGCTAGATATCAAGAGCTTGACAAAAGGCAAAGAGCAACTCTTAACATGAATCCAAAAATCACAGAAGGTAAAACAAGAAACTATAATCCCAAGATGGTAGCACTCAAAACATAACTATAATTCCAAAAGCTTCAAAACTTGAAACAAGATTTGTAACCCAAACAGGAGACATGCAACCTAAGCAGGAAAACAAGATCCAAAAACTAAAGACCAGAACTCCTGACTCGGAGTTTCATAGACAGATGACTTGATACATGAAATTCCAATGCTGATCTCCATACCGAAAAAAACTCAGATTCCTTACGAAGTCTCCCTCTTACATAAACATCATTCTTTCCCTCACCTGGGCTCCCTTTGTTTATCTTTCAGTCTCTGAGAACAACAAATCTGTCTTTGCTTCACACCCTCCCATCTGATCAATAAATGCTGGGTTATTGGTAACTCTTGGATCTCCCCCACATTTCTTTCACAGCCAATCCCTGGGAGATTCTCTTGAGAAATACAGTCTGTTTTCCCCACAGAAGTAACAGGCTCACACAAAAAATCCTCGACCCCATTCTCAGAGGCTGAGGCTTCACAGGCCTCAACAAACACTCTCTGCTTCATTAAAAATGCTAAACTCACAGAGCACAAACAGTGTTGTATTTTGGTGTCGATGTTAACTTTTGCAGAGGGGTGGCTGTCAAGGTAGTAGAAATGGTCAACATTTTCTAATTTTATGCCATGAAGCTGAATTTCTTGCATTGCAGCCGAATTGGCTGATGCCTGCTATTTCAGCACTTTGGTTTTCTCAATGTTCAGTGAGAGGCCAAGCCTTTTGAATGCTACTGCAAAGGTGTTTAAAGTGGCTTGTAAGTCTCCCTCTGAATGAGCACAACTACTTCATCATCAGCATATTGGAGTTCTATAACAGATGTTTTTGCGACCTTGGTTTTGGCTTTCAGTTAAATAGTTTTCCATCTGTCTGTTAGGTGATTTCAGTTTGATGAGGTATGCAGACCAACAGAACATTAGACCTTTGTTTATTCAAAAAAGCAACACAAGTAGAAGAAAAGCAAAACTCAGACTTTACTCTTGTGCAGCAAAGTTCATGGAAAAATCAGCAACTTCAACACAAACTTTCTAGTAATAATAAAGTCACTCTGGAGTATCAAACTCACATATGGCCCTTGCATTTAATTCATCCAATGATTTCTATCAGAAAATATGTCTTCTCCCAATCTTCATATCTTGTTCATGGAGATGAGCATGGAAGAAAAACTTGCCAGCGTCAAATAGGCTGCAAGCCAATCACTTATGCCAAGTAAGCTCAGAGGCAAACATTAAATAAGACCAAAGCCATACAACAAACTCTCCCCAGTTATACCCCTTTGGGAGTGGCCCAAAATGTGTTGACCTTAATTACCCCAATTACTCAGCCTGTGGATTGTAACTAACTAGGGTGAGTCTTTTTCTCTTAACACACACACACACACACAGTAGTGATCCCACAGGAGCTTAGCCATGTACCTTAATAATTTCCACACCAATGGAAAGCTTCACATCAACAAGCTGCAGAATCATAGCTATGAAGATGAAAAATAAGGTTGGGACAATAGGACATCCCTGATTGACACCTGATTCAATCTTAAATTGGTCACTTTGAGAATTTGTTGTCATCATGGAGGAACTGCGGGATGTTCACAAATTTGTCAGGGCATTCGATTTTTAAAAAGATGATCCAGAGATCACCACGATTCACTGTCAAATGCCTTTGCAAGATTTTGTTCCCTGCATTTTTCTTGGAGCTGTCATGCAGTGAATACCATATCCACTTTTCCTCTGGAGGGATGGAAGCCATTCTGGGATTCAGGAAGGATGTTTTCTGATATAGATAGAAGGCAGTTTGTAAAGATTCTTGTGAGGATTTTCCCAGTAGAGGTTAAAAGGGAGATACCTCAATAGTTTCCACAGTCTGTTCTTTCTCCCTTTTAGAAAAGGGTGAAGATAGTGGCATTCTTGAAGGCTGCTGGCTTCTTCTCAGTCATCCACACTGTTTCAATGAGCTAGTGGAGCTATTCTTTCAGCTCTTTAAAGATTTGAGCAGGGATTCCATCAGGTCAGCTGGCTTTGTTATTTTTTAATTGGCTGATGGCTTTGCTGACTTCTTCCAAACTAGCCAGTGCTGCAAGCTCATTCCTAGTTTGTCATTACAGGATTTGCGAGCAGACCTCTTCAGCCATGTTGGAGCTGTAGTTAAAGAGGTTATGGTAGTGCTCTTACCAATGTAGTGCAATTGATTTACTACTGTAAGCCCCCAGGTTTCAGAATGTTTCACTCATCCACTGATTTGGGAGAATTTTTTAAAGGTTTTATTGATAACATTTTTATTTTATTAAAAAATATATACAAGAGGTATTTCCATAACCAGGGCATAATTCCTTCAAAGGCTTCAGAAAGATTTACACATCCACCAATTTGTATAATATTTTTTTCAATTTCAGCACCTTGGCTGAGTCACTCTCTAAATCAGTGGATCTCAACCCATGGATTAGCCTTCAACTCTCAGAAATCCTAATAGCTGGTAAACTAGCTAGGATTTCTGGGACTTGTAGGCCAAAACACCTGGGGACCCACAGTTAAGAACACTGCTCTAAATGAATCTTTAGTAAATGTAAAAAAAAAAAAACCAAATGAATCCTAGTAATGGAAAAATCCCACACATGCAAAGAAATGGTCCAAAAAGAATCACTGTGGCTAGCTGCAAAATGCAATCACTGCAAAAGCAAATACCCACTATCCCTCTCCCTTGGAATGGCAGGTTATGAGCTTCACTGACAAAATCTTCTTTCTCCCTCAACCCTGATAAATTGAGGAGAGCATGTGACAGAGCATGTAATGGAGCAAGTTTGGCTATTCCTCCAAAGAGAGTTTGCTTGCATCTGCAAAAAAAGCTGACTCATCATGGGGGCAACTTACAAAAAATTACTTTTAATGAAATTTCAGTGGGAGTTTTGTTCTGTCTGGGTTAGGATGTGGGGCAATCCCTGGTTCATAAGCCAAGTTGTATATACAAAATTTGCTGAAACAGTAACAACTTAGGAACGCACCTTAAATTTTGCACATCTCTACTAGATATTGGGGTAATTTTTTAAAATGCTGCTCTTCCATTGTCACAATCAGTTGTTCCATACTCCTTGACTTACTAGATTGTAACTTTCCCTGCATAAAGAGCATCTCTCAGTGCTATAAGTGTGTGAATGTGATCTACTTAGGTCACACTCTATATCTAGTCATATAGATAGACAGATATAAATATATCTATTACAAAACACAAATACTCTTTGCTGTCATAGTAAAAAAAAAACTCAATTCTTCTCTTTCTAGACATGTTATTTTTCAGTTTGTAAATGCACTAGTCGTTTAAAAACCATTTGCTGTCTTATCTATGTATCTTAGTCAAGGGAGACCATCCTGGAGTTGTTCTGCCTTCTAGTGATGCATCTAAAACATGGCATGGGTTTCTTTCAGCCTACATTCTGAGAATGTGGCCAATCTATCTTAATCACCTCGATCTAGTCTTTGCAACGCTATCTGGTTCTTTATACAGCCTATAAAATTCTTCATTCGTTCAGGACCATAAATTCTTTCACCACAGTTTTCCATTAATTTGTTTTTCTTCCCCTTTCTTGTCACTATTCTATATTTTAGAAATCAGCACCATGTGATAGCAAATGACATTTAATAGTTTTGTTTTTATAAGACTTTGGGTGGGTTTTTTTAGAAGCAAGAGGTGGGCTCAACTGACAAAATATTTTCTTTCTACTAACCCAAGCCCTCTACCTTTACCCCGGAAACTTGAGATCCCAATGTTTATATTTGGGAAAATGCTTCTGTTCACCATGGTACTATCTATCTGATATAGAGATAAGAGGCTGTGAGATAAGAGGCTGTGGTGATGGTATTAGTGCTGCCTATAGGATTTCTTATGTCAGGGGAGCTTTTGCTGAGGACCCAAATTAAATTTGCCATCAGTTACTGGGTAGCAGGAGTGATAGGCAAGAACACTGGTGGAGGATCCTTGAGACAATTGCAAGCTAAGACTTCTTAGTACTGTATAGAAGGTGCCACATGTTACTAATGTCCCAGCTCCAACGTTTCCCAATCAAAACATGCAGAAATGAGGGCAGAATCAGAGGTTTATTGCTTTGTTGATCAAACAAGGATGCCAGGGGAAATTGCCAGATTCTCGTTTTTCCACAACCACATAATAGCCTCCAAGTACAATATTTTAAATATTTATCAACCCTTCATGTGTTGATAAATCTCCTCCTCCTCCTGTTGCCGCTTGGGCTCCTTCTCCCTCCACCCTTCCTTAGGCTGTAAATTGTAATTTTTTATGATTTATAATATTCTTTTAAAGTTTATTGAAAAACCACAAAACAGCGAATCCGCGGAAAGTGAACCGCGAAGTAGTGAGGGAACGTTGTACTTGGAGGCTATTATGTGGTTGTGGAAAAAAGAGAATTCAGCAGAGCTGCTCAGCAGGTGGTGTTTCCTGCCTCAGTGACTGAGTGAGGTAGCAAAAGGTCATCTACCTGAGCCCTGATTTGGGGCTTTGGGTTTTGGATAACACTATAATGAGACAATCCAAATGAAACAAGAGATCATGTCAGAAAAGGATTCCCAGTTCAGACATCACTCAGTGAGCTACTGGGGAAATGATGAGGAAAAGTATGAGTAGCTCTGTGGTTAATGACCCAAATGAACTCAAGCATAAAGGAAATTCAGCTGCTGACATGTTCAGAGGTGAAAGAAAAGTACAAAGCTATTCAATCTATATTCTAAGAACATGGAATGTGAGAGGCATAGTTTAGAGAAAGTTAAACATTGCAAAAATAAGTGGAAAACAGAAATGTTGCAAGACTTGGACTGAGGGAGCTAAAATGGACAGGGACGAGACATTTTCATTGAATAATTGCATCTATGTAAGTCACCTTGAGTCTCCTGCAAGGTAGAGAAAGGTGGGGTATAAATAGAGTAAATAAATAAATAAATAAATTTTCAGTCAGAAATTTGACAGTGTTTCACTCATGAAACAAAAACCTAAGAAGAAGTGAAGTGACATTAAAGAAAGATGTAGTAAAAACAATCAGTAAATATATTGCAAAATCTGATCAAGGCCTATCAATAAGACTGCAAGGAAAACTGCAAGTATTATTTAGGCTTATGCTCCAATTACAGAGATATCAAGGCATGAAAAAATCCACATTCTTCAACCAGTATCAATGCAGCTGCCCTAGTACTGCCTTTCCTCTACTCTCCCTATTACCTTTTCCTTTTGTACTGAGCCTATTGGATTATTTGCTTGTAGGTAGGAGCTGCCCTATTTTACCGTGTTTCCCCGAAAATAAGACATTCCCATAAAATAAGACCTAGTAGAGGTTTGGAGGAATTGCTAAATATAAGACACCCCTCGAAAGTAAGACCTAGAAAAAGATACAGAATGGGGGAACGATGCCTGGCTTGACAGCAGTACATGTGAAAAAGATCTTGGAGTCCTTGTAGACAACAAGTTAAACATGAGCCAACAATGTGATGCGGCTGCTAAAAAAGCCAATGGGATTTTGGCCTGCATCAATAGGAGTATAGTGTCTAGATCCAGGGAAGTCATGGTCCCCCTCTATTCTGCCTTTGTCAGACTACACCTGGAATACTGTGTCCAATTCTGGGCACCGCAGTTGAAGGGAGATGTTGACAAGCTGGAATGTGTCCAGAGGAGAGCAACTAAAATGATCAAGGGTCTGGAGAACAAGCCCTATGAGGAGCGGCTTAAAGAACTAGGAATGTTTAGCCTGCAGAAGTGAAGGCTGAGAGGAGACATGATAGCTATGTATAATATGTGAGGGAAAATCATAGGGAGGAGGGAGCAAGATTGTTTTCTGCTGCCCTGGAGACTAGGATGCGGTACAATGGCTTCAAACTACAGGAAAGGAGATTCCACCTGAACATCAGGAAGAACTTCCTCACTGTGAGAACTGTTCGGCAGTGGAACTCTTTGCCCCAGAGTGTGGTGGAGTCTCCTTCTTTGGAGGCTTTTAAGCAGAGGCTGGATGGCCATCTGTCGGGGGTGCTTTGAATGCGATTTCCTGCTTCTTGGCAGGGGGTTGGACTGGATGGCCCATGAGGTCTCTTCCAACTCTACTATTCTATGATTCTATGATTCTTGACTCACCACTCTTTCTCCTCTTCCTTTTGCCACAAGCTGATCAGGGGTCTGTTCATACAAGAGAATAACAAGATTATGATTCTACTTTAACTGACATGGTTTCATCTTATGGAATCCTGTGATTTGCAGTACAGGAAGAACTCTCAGCCAGAGAGCTCTAGTGTGTCACCAAGCTACATACCCCAGGATTTCATAGGATGCTGCCTTGTTGGGTTGTCAGAGTGATAACTGGAGAGACTTCTCACATTTTTAATGGATGTGTAGAAGAAGGAATTTCAGTAGCTCTTACTTGTTACCTAATTGCATTACAAGCAATACCTTCTGAAATTCCTAGATCTACATAACCATGAAAAGTATAGGAAGCCTCTCCAGTTTTCACTGTTACAACTTTACCTGGCAGTTAGTGGAATCATTAGTGTGACAGCAGCAGCAGTGAGGTGAACCAATCAAAAGTTGTGCTTAAGATTGCATATCCAACAAAGATGAAAATAAAAGGGTTTTGAAATGTAAGGTACAAACCTGAGAGGTGCTTTGCATTAAACATGACCAAAGGGGCTGGATCGAAACCCGATCTGTGGTCCAGCATTGGTGGTGCCTCTGGAGTCAGACTGCAGTTGTTCACTGCCATTTTGAGAGAAAACACACCTTATCCATTCTCAGATGCACTCTCCTCCTTTAAGGGTAATGGGAGAGATCTCAGTGCTGTTTCCTAACAAGAAGCAATCTCCTACTATTGTTTAACCTGTTTCTTCCTCTTCTGCCTTTGTCTTTCCTTTCCTTTTCCATACTGAAGAGTGTCATTGTTCATCTGTGAAATACTGAGGTCAAACCTGTATCTCTGACCCAGTTGCCACCATGCCTTGTATCACTCATGTGATTCTCCGGTCATAGGTAGGTTTCTGCTATCAAGCATCTTTGCCACTATTTATCTGCCTTACATCTTTGAAACCATACAACACCTTTTCCTCTGGAAGGACAAGCTAGACATGACTTTCATGCCATGATTAGCAATGATAAGCTGGACATGACTTTCATGCCATGGTTAGCAACAATGTTTCAGTTATTTAAAAAGTTAAATCCCACTCAGTGGAGTTGAAGTTTATTTTTTATCAGGACTGCATTGTGAAGTGGGGACATGATTAAAACTTCTTTCCCTGCATACTATGATGCTGGTAAAAACTGGGAACTGTACACCTGGTATTTAAAAAAAATTAGAAACCCAGGCATGGTTGTTAATCATGCTATTAAAAGCAAAATCTAATTTGGCCATTTCATTAATCTTCATCACTGACCCAAGGAGTTGGGAAATAAGGTCAAGCCTGCACACATTTTGTCAAACTCGATGTAAAATCTTGTTTTATATGTCTCTGAACCACATTAATTTTTTATAAAATAACAGTATGAAGTTCTGAAGAACCAATGTGATATGGTAGTTTAAATGTTGGGAAAGTATTTTTTGAGGCTGGGGTATGAAACCTCACTCAAAGCTATGGAAACCCACTGGGAGAATTTGGAAGTTATATTCTCTCAAATCCCAGTCCTATTTCCCTCAGTCTTAAAGGAAGGCAATGGCAAACCTTCTCTTTTAAATACGGCCAAGAAAGCCCTAGGATAGGGTTGTCATGAGTTGGAGTCAACTTGAAAGTGCACATAATAACAGCAACGAAAACAACGACAGTTCTAACTAGTTTCCAATGCATAATTGAATTACTCGATTGAACCAAAAACAGCAAAGTCCTGTGGTACCTTAAAGATAACTACAATGATCCAAAAATGCAGTATGTCCTTGAGGCAAAACTCGTGTCCACAATTACTTGCCTTGGCAAACTGCATACCTCTGACCAGATGTTAGAAAAATTACATTTTGGAATATAAATTCCAGAATACCCCAAAACAGCACAGCAAAGTCTCAACTGTGGCTTTCTGCCCACACAGTATTCCCCTTGGGATGGATGGAAGCAAGACAGCCATGTATAGTGCCAAGGGGGTAATCATGAGCGAGTTTGACTTCAGTGTATATTTGTATTCTAATGTGTAGGAAGAACTAAATTAGTGCCAGCAGCTGGTGTTATAAATATTATGGTCTAGGGAATAGATTAAAATTGTGTGGCCTGGGGGCCATGCACAATTGGGGGAGAGATCCCAACCTCCTTCCCCACCAACCAATGCCCCCATTCAAAATTCAGCCAAAAACCACTTGTAGGGGATATGATTTTGCACTTCATTGCTGTTTTACCCAATTGCACATACACAAAGAAATAGCCAAAAATGTAACTGAAATGTCACTTCTGGCTATGGGAAAATTGTAGTGTTCAGTCTATGCAGGTTTATGAAGAACTGAAAATTGTCCTTGGACATTGTGCACATCGGGTTGTTGTATGTTTTCCGGGCTGTATGGCCATATTGATATACCTCACAACTTCTGAGGATGCCTGCCATAGATGTGGGCGAAACAGCAGGAGAGAATGCTTCTGGAACATGGCCATAAAACCTGGAAAACACACAACAACCCTGTGAATCTGGCCATGAAAGCCTTCAACAACACATTGTACACATCCTTAACTTAAGGTTAAAGGCTATGGACAGGTCTTTAGTATTTGCCAGTGAAGGAGTTTTAAGATGGAACTGAAGTCACATTTTGCTTTCAGACCTCAAAAAATACTTTAAGCTGGATATGTGTACACCAGTTAAAAACCTACTATAGATTACAATGAAGGAGAAAAAATGAACCATGATTGTCACAACAGTGATATTTTTAAAGTGAGAGAGTGAAGCATAATACTTCATGTACTGTTCCATATTACTTCCATTAAAGGCAAATCCGAAGAGTACTTGAAAACAACCGAGATGTGAATCAAGCTAGCAGTGCCACCTATTCTTTTGTAGCTAGGGCAGGAGAAATCAGTTGAATTTTCTCTCTTTAGAAATTTCTCATGATTCCATAGTATAGCAATTAAAGTGATTTTACATTGCATTGATTCTACAGTATAGATATACCCCCAGTATCATTCAAGATCAGAGCTTTGAAATAACTTCTGGATTACAGTTCCATAAATCCTAAATTATAATCACCAGTCGGCTAGGGGTTCTGAGAGTTGTAGTTTTATTTTTTTTAAATGTTACAATTTTTGTTCAAGGCAAAGAATTTTTAAAGCAATTGTTGTGTGTTTGAATGGATGCATAGTCTAAATCAGATTTTAAAATATAGAAGAATATTTAAGCATCTCTGAAGTCGCAAAACTGGATGATAAACAAAGGAAAATTTTGAAGTCACCCATTTCTGTTATGGAGATTTGGAAAGTGATTGATAAACTGAAGTTGGGGAAATCTCCAGGTCCAGAAAATTTTTACAACACGTTTTTATCAGCACTTGGTCCCACATTTGTGGCAAGTATTTCAGAAGATACAGATATCTCAGACTGTACCAGAAACATGGCAACCCACGACAATAACACTTATTTCTAAAGAGGGGCAATATGTAGCCAATATGGCAAATTATAGATCTATCTTATTGCTAAATACAGATTACAAGATTTATACTACTATTCTAGCAGAATTATTTTTAAAATTCTTATCTGAATTTATAAAAAGAGGACCAAATGGCTTTCTCCTGGGAAGGCAAATTAAAAACAACATGAGAGTGGTAATTAATGCTCTGGAATACTTGGGGGGGATGATGAGAAAAAAACTGTGTTGATTTTTATGGACGGGAAGAAAGTCTTTGATTACATTGGTTGGGATTTGTTATTATCTGTGTTAAATAAAATGCAAGTAGATCATATTTTTCTGAACTTGATTTCACCTACATTACATATAAAAAACAATCTACCCGAATTAAAATAAATGGAGAAAAATCACCACCTATTAATATATTTAAAGGAGTGCAAAAAGGATGTCCTCTTTTTCCCCTTCTCTTCATAGCTGTTTTGAAAGTCCTTTTGAATCAAATATAAAAAGAACAAAGATGAAAAGGTCTGCAAATTAATGTCTGTGCGTATGCTGTTGAATTAATGTTATTTGACATGCGAGTGTGGAGAAGAGCAAAGCACAGACCACCTATTACGATGCAGTATGAGCCCTGCTACATGCACAATGGAGGACCTTCTTATAGCAACACCAGAGGCACGCCAAGTGGCCAGCTACTGGTCAAAGGACATTTAGTATAATGCTAAGTTTTTAAACTTTGATTGTGTTTTTAAATACATTACAACTGTAACCTCGGTTTGCTTCTGATACGATAACTAAATTATGTTGTTATTGGAAGATCCAGTGGAGATAATATCTATTTTAAATGTCTTAAATGGACACTTAGTCCTGGATTTTGGACACCCAGTAAAGACAAATGCATGCATGCACTTTAATCAGTGAATCATATGATTTTCACACCACCTGCAAGGTACTGCATACTAATAATAAAAATATTTTCTAAATATGTATCTTTTGCAATTCCAGATCAGTTGGATATTTTGACCAATTTTCTAAATTTTGACCAGAGTTTTAGAGTTTTTCTATTTAATTAAGGTATTTTCTGACGGTGGGCAGGAGAGTGAAACTTACTAGAACAACGATGTGTATTTACAACTTCATATTGACTGCCTCCTATTATTTAAAAAAAACATTTTCACCTTCCTCTCAATGTCAGGTTTCTACATAACAGAAAAACTTCCACTCATGGAAAATTTTGAATGGAAAAATAGATACCCAATAACCATTCCTTTTACAATTCCTTTGTTCAAGGTGAAAACATGACCCACCCACCCATTATCATCAAAGAACCTGCTTCTTAAACTGTGGGCTCTGACTCCAAATGAGGTCTCCTTAGCTCAATGCTGGGTCATGAAAGATTTGGCAGCAGTAAAAGGTTTCTGAATGCCAAATCTGTTAGTAACTGTATGCAGTGTTCACAGTGGACTCTGCAGATGCTTCAGATGTACATCAAAAAAATGAAAATCAGCCTGTTTTGCAAGTCTTGCAAATGCTGATTTATCATCAGTAAATGTTTGATTGATTTTTTGTATCTATTTTATGTACCTATATACCTGGGATCATGGAAAATCTCCTAAGTTGAAAGAGATTACAAGTGGAAAAAGATTAAGAAGCCCTGACCTAGGAGAGCTAATGTGGCACAGTAGTTTCAGCATTCGACTATGACTCTGGAGATCAGGCTCCAATTCCCACTTGGCCATGGAAACCCAATGTGTGGCCTTGAGCAAATCACACCCTCTCAACTTCAGAGGAAGGCAATGGAAAACCATATCTGAACAAATACAGTAAGGTCAAGAAAACTCCATGATTAGGATCCCTATGTTAATAAGGTACATAATTGGCTAGTATGTGCTATTCTCCATTTGAACACAAGATGACAGCAAAATCCCATCTTGTTGAAGAGGCTGCTAATGTACAGATGAAGCCATATTTCTGGATTTTCTTGAAAATGAAATTATTCTGCCTGTAGACAGAAAAATCTATGAGCAACTCAAAACATTCAGGATCCATTCTTTTGATGGACAAAGAAATGTGTGCTTCTTCAAGAACACATGTTAAGCTTATTTCCAGAATCAAGAATATTCAGACATCACAGTGGTTGCTAAATGTCAGAAGCCTTTGTGAGATGAAGACACTTCCAGTTCAATAACAGACCCTGAGCATTTAGCTAAAGACAGGGGTATTATTTAATCTAATGCAATAGTAACAGGATGGTGTAGCTAATGCTGCTTTGAACCCTGGATAAAATAAAGACACGTGCATTTTCTAATTATTTAATTGAGAAAAGATTTTAAAATGATGCTTTGGAAACACTGTGAACCAGAATTTCAAGTCTCTGCAACAAACTGTGTGATAGCAGATGTTCTGGGTGTTTCTGGTTTGCATACTCCAGCCCCAAGGACTGCTTGCATAGCCCACCACCATACTTGCACTACGCACATTTTAGCAGATAATGTTTTAACTTACTCATTGTATTACCCATGGACTTTCTGTGTTTAATGTTGTGAACCTTTTAAAAACTCTGTTTTTTAATGTTGTGAAGTTTTAAAGTTTTATACTCTTGGTCCGTGACCGTAACAATAAAATTCATTCACTGTGCATAAAGAATTAAAGAATTTGGCCACCAGTCAAAATGCAATCTGTAGAGCCTTCAAGATAGAGCTTTGTCTAAAGCCCCTTCTACACTGCCATATAAAATCCAAATTATCTGCTTTGCACTGGATTATTTGACAGTGTAGATTCATATAATCCAGTTCAAAGCAGATAATATGGATTATCTGCTTTGATAATCTGGATTATATGTCAGTGTAGAAGGAGCCTCGGTGAAGCAGTCTCTTGTTGGGAAGTAACTGAGTTTCATATCACATTGTTAACCTTGGCAGAAGAACAAGGCAAGAATTTGGAAATGTTACATTTTAGATTAGTACTCCCAGATTCTCTCTGCTAGTTTGCCTATTGACCTTGCAGAAAAAGGGTGCACCTACACTGTAGAATTAATTAATGCGGTGTGATGCCACTTTAACTGCCATGGCTCAACCGCAATTGAATCCTTGGATTTGCAGTTTTACAAGATCTTTAACCTGCTCTGCCATGGTCACAACATCTCCCATGAATTTGTAGCACTGAGCCATGGCAGTTAAATGGTGTCGAGCTGCATTAATTCTATAACATAATCCAGGGAGTGGTATTTGAAAAAGTGTAGTTTTTCCAAGCTCTGCATTTGGCCTTTAAACCAGAGTCCTGCCTTGCCACTCAGTGATGTGAGTAGAGTGTTGGCAATGAAATTATTAGGACTAAAGTGAATGTTATCTTCTGTTCTACTATTTCTTTGTTTTTCTGTAGGCTTTGATGTTCTGCCAAGTTGAACTACGAAAGTTTGTATTTATTTACGAAAGGCTGACGCATGTGATGTAGGGCAAAGGTAATTGCAGAGGTGATGTATCTGAATTCTTGGGGGGAAAGTGATTTTGTGCAAAATAACCTTCTTTTCTGGATTATGAAAAGTACTATTATGAAAACTACCTATAAAAGCAGGATATTAAGCCTCAATTTGTAAGAAAATTCTATAAGCAGAATTAGTGCTGGGCTAAAACCCAAGTGTTTCACATGGGCTTGGAAGAGGTTGTTACCCCATTTGGAAACATTGCCTCCCTACCCCCCCCCCCCCCGAGACTTTGTGGGGCTAGGCTCCCTGCTGCACACACAACCTTGCAAAATAATTCAAAACCATTTCTTCTTTTAAAGCTACAAAGTCATTTCCAGTTTACTTCTTGTTTTTTAAAAAAGTGACTCTTATAAACTAAAATAACAAGGGTGGGGGTAGAATTGCTCCACACACATTGATATTTGGAGTCATTTTTGGCCAACAGCAACAACAAATGAATCCTAACACCAGTAGTGAATTGCATGAGGGCAAACCAATTGAAACTCAGTCCAGACAGGCTAGCAATGCTCCAGTCAAGAGTCAGATGAGGAAACCAGAGTACAGATTGTGCTAAATGGGGTTACACTCCCTCAAAAGATATAGATTCACAGTGTGAGTGTACTCACCAAACTACAAATCTCAGCATTGCACAGCATTGAGTCATGGTAATAAAATTAGAGATGACGTCCCTCAAATAGGGGCTCCAGGTGCATCTCCTGCAGCAGCTTCCCCCTTTGCTTTGGCTCAGCACTATAATTTCCATATTATGCTAATCTAATATGCACCCTAATTTTGGGAAGGCAATGTAGTCAAAAAAAAGGTGAACATTAGATTTTAGTAAAAACAGTCAATTATTCTTATACAAACTAATTCACAAAGTAGTATACATTCAAGAAAAGACAACACAAGGGGAAATGAATAGAAGAAAGAAAAAATGACTGTACATATTCATATATAGGTCAACCTCATATATAAATTGAGGACAGGTTTTGGGGCCAAGATTATAGATTTTATATGACCTGTGGATAAGTCAAGGGTCATGTGCTGCAATTTCCCCATTCAGGTCTTCAAAAAGACCAGAAGTGGCACCATGGCAGGTAAAATTGTGAAGATCAGTGCTTTTTGTTAGGTTCTCCTGGAATGTATTAAGCTTTTGCACTTCCTATTCAGAATAATTCCCTTTCTGAAATGTGTCACAGCTGGTTAGTAGCCAGCTGCAATAAATCATTACTGACCGAGAGGTCATGAGTTCAAAGCCCGGGTTAGATTGAGTGCCTGACCATTAAATAGCCCCAGCTCGTTGTTTACCTAAGCAACCCGAAAGACAGTTGCATCTATCAAGTAGGAAAGTTTAGGGACCACTTATGGGCGGAGGCTAATTTAACTAATTTACATCACCATAAAAATGTTCAGCAGCCTGCGTACCGGCAGATGAGGAAGTACAGTATTCCATTAAGGACTCGGCGTCACAGTGGATGAAGAAGCAACAGCTCCTCCTGTGGCCGGAATCGAGCATACCCTCACAAATCCAGACACTGGAATATGTGAAATAGCCTCTGTGTCTGTGTCTCTGTGTGTGTGTGTATGTCAATGGCATTGAATGTTTGCCTGGTATATGTACATTGTGATCCACCCTGAATCCCTTCTGGGGTGAGAAGAGCAGAATATAAATACTGTAAATAAATAAATAATAAATGTTTACACTGATTTGTGGATAAATTGACCCGTGTTTTTGTAGCTGTTTTTGATTTTTAAAAATTGACTTATACATGACAACTATATAAGGTAAGTATAACTTAAACTAAATTAAAGCTAAAACACTGAATGAATACACTACATACAAACTAAAACATAAAATGGCTCTGATACTCCTAATCCAAGCTGTGATGAAAATGTGGGATTAAAATTATTTTAAAATATTATTATCCCATTAGAGTTCCATAGTTACAGGTTATTGTATCATTAGATTTCTTATTTCAGAAATAGTCCATAAGCAGTTTCTAGTCTTTCAAAAAATGTCAGGTGGCTTATCCTTCAAAAACCATGCTGGTTTGACAATGTGGGCTAACTCTGAAGTCATATTTGTAATTAGTAAACTGACATAGCTCTGTTTCGACCAAGGATTAAGATCTCTGGCCACTATAAAATCAATGCAGCTGCCTTCAAATGAATGGGATACATTCCCAAAGAACTTCTATTTGTTTTTCCAAGATGGGACCTACGCAACCATATTTGAGGAACTCAAAGAAAATTATACTGCAATCACTTTCTTACTGTCACTCATATGAGCACACAAATTGCATTTTCTTTCTGAAATGAATTTATTGTATCTTTAGCCTGATTATGTTTCAGGGCTTTCCTTGATAAAACTCACAGTGGTGTCACTAAAGCTGTTTTATCTGGCACACATGTAGCAAAGTTTAGTTATATTTTTATTCCAGATTGTATATACAGACTTTCTATCTGTGTATAGATTTAAGACCATTTGTTTGTAACTATTAAAGCATAACAACATGCTTAGGTGAAGGCTAAAAGTGGGTGAGGGGTGTTGGTATGTTCTTTTTGTATTTATTTATCTTTGAAATATTTATATCCCAAAGATCTCAAGACAACTTACGATAAAATCAATTTAAATTAATAAGTAATAACAAGCATTATTATATTTTAAATTATTTATTAATAAAGTCCAGGAATGCTCAGAGGTTAATTTGCCAGTCCTTTCCTCTGAAATATAGCCTACAGCATCTGGTATCCATTGGGCAGTCTCCCATCCAAATACTAACTAGAGCTGACTCTGTTTAGCTTCCAGTATCAAGTGAGATCTGGTGCCTTTAGGATACTTCATTCATAGGGTTGCCGTAATCTCAAATCAACTTGATGGCAAATATCAACAAAGGTGCCAGTTCCAGGTTTCCATAAGATGCACTCATGGCAGGTAAAAGTAGAATAATAGCACTACAATGGTGTAATCTGTAAGAGTCCTGGCAAAAGGCAGCTTTCTTTATAACATAGTGCCAGCAACAAGTGATGTGGACATGTAAATGGTGCCACAGTCCTTGTTCTCACTGTGTAGTCCCTTTCTGTTTCTCTCCCAGTTTTTCCTCCCTCTTTGCCTCTTTCTTTCTGAGTCCATCCTGCTTGCCCTTGATTTTGCCTTTCCCTCTTCTCCCGCTCCAGATCCCGTGAGAACATCTGGCTTTGTGTCAACACAACTGAGTCACTGCTGCGTATGACCAACATGTGAGTCATGAGAGGGAAGTCCCTTCCGGACAAGGTACTTTTCAAACCGGAGCTGAGTAAAAGGGAAAGTTGTCCAGGAATGTTGGCACTGGGGACCGGCTTGCTTGAAGCGGCAACAAGCTCTCTGCTATCCCTGCATGGTTTCCCTTTGCCACAGTGAACTCGTGCCACTGGCGATGTCCAAGTGCTCAAGGAGAAACAGCCGACTTTGAGAGCCTGAACAGCTGCAGCATTGTCACTAGGGGAAAGCTTTAGACTTTTGCACATGGAAAATAAATAGAAGTGGGACCTCTCAAAGATTCTTTTCATGTAAACTTCCTTTATTAATAGCTACTGTTCTTTGTCATTAATAATTAGACTGTTTCAGGGGAACAGTGATAAAGAAGGGGGTGGGCAGGCATAAAAGTTCAACTAAAATCCTATAGCCTAAGATTTTTTTTCCTTTATATATACTTCAGGAACAGTGAGAGATGCATACAGATACACATGCATACACAGACTACATCCATCACTATATCACTGATACTATTTCAACTGCCATGGCTAAAAACTACAGCAGTGGTTCTCAACCTGGGGTCCCCAGATGTTTTTGGCCTTCATCTCCCAGAAATCCTAACAGCTGGTAAGCTGGCTGGGATTTCTTGGAGTTGTAGGCCAAAAACATCTGGGGACCCCAGGTTGAGAATCACTATCCTACAGATTCCTGGGATTTGTAATTTGGGGAGTCACTGGAACTTTCAAATACCTCACACATAACATATCTCATGATTGTGTCACAGTGTCACAATGGCAATTTAGGCAGTATCAGAGCACTATAAGTGTGTGGTGTGAACAAGACATTTAGTTGCTTGTGATGAAGGACAAGATGGGATCCCCATCCCATTGCATTCTACCCCAAATTTCATCTGAACTGGCATTCAAATTGTACTTCAATACTTATCATGGGAGAACATCATTCACCATAGCAGAAGACAGCAGGCTTGCTTAAGAGGCACATGGCAAGGCAATCTAAAACCCACATTTCTCCTCTAGTGCCCAGAAACTGCCTGCTCATTTTGCCTAACAATAGGGCCAGCTCTGACTATAGCCCTTCTCTCTTGCTATGTGCTTCGGGCCATGCAGAGTATATGTATACTGTTTCCTTTTCCCTGATATGAACATTAGACAGCCTGGCTGTGTTTATACAACCTAGCCATTCATTCCAGAAACCAAGCAAAGGTTAATTATCATGTGGACACAGCACAAAAAAAACTCTGAAAAGATCTTTTTCTATGTACTCTTCTCAGGTGCACAAGAAAAAATGTGAAAGTTAAAAAAGTGATGTATTTCTCATTTAAATTTTATAACTAAAGTAATAATAGGGTTTTTGTTTTATACGGCTGATTAACATCAGCCGTATAAAAACGTTGTTTTTCTCTGCCTAAAAATACTTATGGCAATTATTGATCCATTTGCTTGGTTGGTAATAACTCAGGAGTTAATTTGCAAAGTGGTAGCCACATTATTCTGTGGCAGCAAAAAGTAACAAAGAGTCCCATGATACCTTTAAGACCTAGCATTCATCTATATCTTTCTTTACTTCTTTCTTTCTAAATTATTCTTCTAATCATTTAATTATGTTGGCGGATAACCTTTTGCCTTCTGTTTAACATTGATCCACTCTCCTATACAGGTTGTGTTATTATTGTTTTAATGTTGCTTGTTAAAATTATAATAAATGAAACAAAGGCGGTGACTGGTTGCAGTCAAGGATCTACTACAATGCTTTTTTTAAAAAACACTAGCAAACAAATATCTTTCTAAGAAAAGATATATTATGATGAAATCTATCCGAGCTCATTAAGTCAAGGCCTCCCTAAAGATGACTGTAATTGTGCCCCGTAAAATTCATGATCCTAGAAAATAAAGGATGTTTCCAGACTAGCCTTTTACTGTACTCTTGCATGAAAGTTTGTTTGGGAATTTGAAAAATAACCCTCAGTTGGGGGGATTCCACCATAAATATAGCAGAGTCCCAGAAGTAAACTTCATAACCAGTAGGAATGTATATGTGGTGAGCTAGGATAGAAAAGAATCTAGCCTAGCTACTCATTGAGGACTGGGAACTTGATGACACAAGAAACTTGTGCAGTTCAGGGATGAAACCCAACAAAGTTTATGTGAAGTCCAAAAAGTCATCTATTTGCAGCCTTCCCATGTTTTCACCATGTTTACTCTTTTTTTCCCCCCCTCACCCGAGAAAATATTTTAAGGAGAAAAGAATAGCTGCACAATTTTTTCAGCTGTGAAAAATAGAAACAATAGCACTGAGAGCACACAAAATCACATCAACTTAACAGAGCAACTTCAGTGAACAAGTAACTGGACTATTAAAAAGCCTTTGTGGCAGATCATTGTGTGCAAAACTTGTTGGTGTGAAAGCAATTGGTGTAGATGAAAAGGAAGAAAGATGACAAAAATCTGGGGCAACTATCTGAGAAAAAAAGCTGTAAAGTCATGCATGCAATACCAGGATGACACAGTGGTTTAAGCACTGGACTAGGACTGGAGGCCAGGGTTCAGATCCCTGGTCTCCAGACCAAAAAGCCAAGATCAGCCTTAGAGAAAGCCAATAGAAAACCTCCTCTAAATATGTTGTCAAGAAAACCCTGGGATAGATTTACCCGAGGGTTGTCATAAGCTGGAACCTGACAAAAACATGGGTTGTGTTCAGATCATCCACAACTTGGAGAGTTTCTTTCAGGATTACTGATCCTGAGACTGGCAAATCAGCCAGTCAAAAAGCCGATTTGTCTCCTTGCAGATGGAGAAGCAATCTGAGTAGCTCAGGCTAAGGATCGTGGCCACAGTCAACAGCTTTACTTAGGAGTTGGGAAAGCACAACATGCTGATGTCTGAGTACTGGGAAGGGCAAGTTTCTCCCTTTTTCCTGTCTTCCTCCCTGCCCTTCAGTGATTTAATTGAAAGCCACCCTGCTTTTGGGCTGTGAACTAGTTTGCCACAAGGAAATAAGCTATGGATAAGTAGGGGAATTGAGGAGAAGGAAGTAGGACACCTGAAGGAACCTATAAAAGTGGAACAATTGTGTATTAATAGGGACTGCCCTGTCAAATTGGAGAGAACAAAATAACTCAAACATCCAGCAAACTGCCCCCTCTCTCTGAACAATAGATTCCAGACTCTCTTCCCAAAAAATAAAATAAAGCCCAATTAGCAACATAATAGTCCAATCAAGACATTGTCAGATCATGGGATATTGTGGTCACCATCTCCCAATGTAGTGTTTACTTTGTTTTTGCTATTTTTACAGCCAGGTTGAAAAGGTGGAACAAGGGAAATGATTTGTGGAACTGCTTGTTTCTAGTGTTCTAAGAACTTGGCTGGCTGAGTTTTAAGCACCTTGACTTGAGTCGGTGGATGGGTGGATGAACTGCTTGCTACTTTACTTCAGGCAGTAGTAAGTCTTTTTTTTCCTGGCAGTTTGATGCTTTCATATCATCATCTCATTTGCTCTATAAGCCGCTTTTTCATTATGCTTGATCTTTAGTAATGTAAGCATGGTCCAGATTCCACCAACTTATCATCCCCTCAGCAAAGAGCTTAGCATGACAGATCTCCTTTTATGTCTTCTCATCCATCCATGGTCCGCATTTCTATTGTTGTGAGTTGCCCTGGGTACCATGTCTGGAGAAAGGTATAATACTGTACACTTAAATGTAGAAGTAGCAACACAATCCACAGCATTCATCTGAGTAGTGCTCCAGCAGTTAAACATGATTGCTTGATTATTTTTTTTACCACTAGTGAGGGATTTCTTTGCCCCACTTTGACCATAAAATGACAGGGAAGCACTGAGTTCAAACAGGAAAGTCCTTCCAAATGCAACCTCCACAGCTGGTGCCATGGATTCTCACATTACAGCTTTAGGATGCAAGCAAATTGTGTTTCTAGCATGTTTAGTTGCCTTTGGCTATGTTCACAGTTACATCATGTCATTTTTAATCAACTCACATTTTAATTTTTCCTAATACTGAAAGAAAGGACCCTATCCTGAAGAATTCATTCTTCTAGTTACTATGATGAATCAAGGTTGTTCCTTACACATATGTCCTACGCTTCCTCCATAGGATTGGATCCTTTGGTATTTTCCCCTACTCTATACATTTGATCTTCACAACTGTCCTGTGAGGTAGTTACAAGTGACGGATCTAAAATAATTCCAATTAGCCTCTTGGATGAATGGAAAACCAAATCTTCATCTTCCAAATCTATTCTCATGCTCTAACCATTGTACAATATTGCTCATTATATTAGTGATTATTTGGTTCATACCATTTCCCCCACATGCCAGTATGTCTGCCCAGAACTGCTTAGGTATACAAAATGTAGTGTCTATTGACTCCAATTGTGAACTTTGAGTAATGAACAAAAATTTAGACTCTTCCTTAAGCATGTTAGTACCATAAGTACTGCATTGTTCATTTGCAGAAACCTTACAAGATTTGAGGCCACTCTTTCTCAATCTGCCACACAAAAAGGAGCAATCTGTACTGTAGCTAAGAACAACTCCTGGATATTACTAAAATCAATTTTCTTGGAGGGAAAGCTGTTTTATAATGTTCTTTGTGTTTGGCAGCCAAAATGTCAATTGGGATTGAGCATTATTATTCTGCCATTAAAGATCTTAACCAGCAAATTCTGTTGCCCATTCCAAAATCTGCTATGCTTTCAAGTGAATCCACATGTCAGTCGCATTTACATGAATAGTCTTGAATATTATAAGCAAACCATCTCATTCCCCTGATGTTTTTATTTTAGAAATCATAATATACCATCTATTCTCATAATGTAGACCTTTCATTTAGGAACACCATTTTCATTCTTTTGAGCAGAACCATGGGCAGAAGAATAGCTCTCTGTTCTATTGCACTAAAGGTACAAAAGTCAGTACAAATGTCACATAGCCACAATCACTTCTGTATGAATCCAACTTTTTTTTCTTAACGTAAGAAGTACATGATGTGGAAAGGACTGATATGTAAGGAACCTACTGAAATAAAAACTAACAGCAAATTATTTTCTTTAGAAAGTCTTTGCTCAGAACCAGAAATCCAAACTGTAAAGCATAATTCTTCCAAGGTATTTTGAAAGTCCATACATTTTCACAAAATTGCCTGTCCATTTGCTCTGTTGCACTTATTTCTAGAGTCCCCTAAATCATTCCACCTAACTTTAAAATGCTGTCAGATAATTAATCTGCTGTAAAAACAAGGAATGTAATAGATCAAAGAAATAATGACTCAAGGGCTTTTTTGTAGTGTATGGATTCCAAATGGCAGGAGACAAAAATGTTTATTAGAGTACAAAGTGCAGGGAAATGAAAGCTTTTGAACAAAGGACACAGATCTGTATTCTCCTGGATGCATTATTTAAATCGGTGCACTAGGAATTATTATCATATTTGCAGGTACTATGGCATAAAACATTCAAGTCAATTCAAACATACATAAAAATAGAATGCACTCAGAATCCTTAGATGTTACTTGTCACCTGACACAGGAAACTATTTACACACTGCAGTAAAAGCACCATGCAATAAAACAGGAAACTATTTCCTAGATGCGATGGTGGAAGCAGAGATCTGAAGTGAAATGTTTACACTACAGATTGCAAAACCACCCACTCGCATGCCCGTGGCAATACTGACCAAAAGATTTATAGTCTCCAAGAATTCTGAGTAGGAAAATACAGTACTATACATTCTGGATTGCTATTTTAACAAAAAAAATGTAATTTAATCCCAGCAATCACTGAAATCAGAGAATCTTTTAATTTTGATGGACTACATATAGATCTTCCACATAAGGCTCTACATTACCAGGATGATTCTCCTGCTAGACAGTTTACCATATATGTGTGTATGTGATTTTTAATATATAGATACAATAAAATAGAGGGGGGAAGAAAAGAGAGGAAGAAAGAGGAAAATCATGAGGGTAAATGTGGACTAGCCATATATATGAATACAAGGTGACCATATATCTTCAAAATGTTTATTTGCAGTTGATGCATGTAGGATACATATTTGGGCATGGCTAAACCATTAAGATCATTTTCCCACTGAATGATTGAGGGAGATACGAATCCATCTCCCACCCTTAGAGTATGAGACGAGTGCTTTAGGTACAGTACGATCAGACAGGATTATTATTATTATTATTATTATTATTATTATTATTATTATTATTATTATTATTATATTTATTTTTACCCTGCTTTAACTTTCCAAAGGGGCTCAAAGCAGCTTGACATAAAAGCATTAGCACAGAATTTAAAACATAAATATACAAAAAATTAAATAGAATTAAACACAAACAGCAGTAAAAAAAATCAGTTAAACTCCATGAAAACATGTTAAAAGTTAAAAACCATAGCACCTCCTGACTAGATTCTAAACACCTTCCAAGTTGCAGGATTCCAAGTTGCAGCAGTATGGTTTAAAAGTATATACATATCTACAAGTATCAAAGATTTTTCTAATACAAAATTAATATATTGCTATACATTCCTCCAAACAGGAGTAACCACTGGGCATTATCTGTTTTACATGGCTAAAATTTAGCTGA
Organism: Anolis carolinensis; assembly: GCF_035594765.1. Lineage (NCBI taxonomy): Eukaryota > Metazoa > Chordata > Lepidosauria > Squamata > Anolidae > Anolis > Anolis carolinensis. The sequence goes on from NC_085844.1 coordinate 193,732,644, forward strand.
CGTGGCCAATTTCTTTCTTTAAAATTTAATGGTATCTAACACACCTCAAACGTTTTTTTTTTGTTTGTTTGTTTTTTTGTTTGCTTTTTTTTGCTTAACAAAATATAGTTTTAAACCTAAAGAGGTTTTGGCTATTAAGACTAACACATCATTCTATTACTTGCTGCACACAATTGAGTTCCATACATCTCTCTGTTCTAACCTTACTGAAATCACATTTAATTATTCCCAAAATACATTTGTAAATGACACCTGCTGATTTCACTTTTTCTGGCTGTGCTTCTGACACAGTAGAGGTGGCTGATAACCCACGTTTACATGAACCCCAAAAGGTGCCTGAGTTGCAGAAAGTGCTCTGCTGGACTATAGGTAAAAAGTCTTGCCCTGGTTGTATCAATTGATTTGAGGTATAGATCCCACAATTAGTTTATTTCTTCAATAAAAAAAAGGATTGAACTCACAGTGTTACTCAGTGGATTTACTTTAACACACATATATAAATCAGGCTAAAGATGACAAAAGATAACAGATTGCCATCTTAATAGATTGTGCCTACTGGGAAAAAATATCTTTAAAAATCCATCTTGGTTCTCATGGTTTTGAAAGCCATCAGGGATTTCTCCATTTGGATTTGTTGAGAATGAAATGAATTTTTGAGTATACCTGAGATCCATGGCTGCCTTTAGAATGAAGACCATCCCCAACAAAATGCCACAGGAGCTCGTTCCCACCCCTGCCAACTGGATTTACTGGTGGAGAATAGCAGTATCACTGCCAGAATTTGCATATGGTAAATTTCCTCTAGCACTCGAATATAGCTTTAAGATGAGAACTAGCAGCTGCACCAGAAGGCTGTGTTATCAGGTCAGCTCTGAGTAGCTAGCCATTCACATTCAACCAGTGGCACAGACACATAAAAGTTAGACAGATGTAGGATTACATTTCTCATCTTTTTTTCCCCAAATGTTCCTTCCCTAAAAGTTATAAGAAGCAGGTGCATCTGTCTTGAATCTAGCTTCAGTTAACAAAGTAGTTATTTGAGGAAGATTTTTAATGACAGCTGTAATATCTTAGATGATCAGAGACCTGCTACCTTGTATTGCTCCTACTGTTTTGCAGCAGATACTCAGTGTAATAAAACACTTTGATTGAAGAAGAGCTTGGCAGACAGACTCCCTGCAGTCTGAGCTCCTATTAAATGACCCTTCCCATGTCTCATTGAGAATCATTACTCAAGTTACTCAATAACACCATCTCCTCTCAGTAAGCCTCCTTCCAATCCTTTTTATGGGCTTTCTGGGTCATCCTAATGAAGCTCATCTGTCTACTGATGTCATAAGGCAGGAATGTGCTCTGAACTTCTACCTAGAGTTCTCAAAGGTTACTTCTGCAAACTCCCCCAGCCAAAAGCCATAACTACCTTCAGAGTTTTAGAGCAAAAAAAGTAAGGTTGCTATTTGCACTGTATTTCCCCGTGTTGCTGCATAGCTTCTACCTGAGAGATTTCGGGAGTTGTGATCCAGAAAGGCTTCTGCTCTTATTATGCTTACACACATACATTACTGCAAATTCTTGGTATTTTCGTATATGGGATTTCAAAGGGTCTAACACATCATTGGTAAAGCTAAATAAGAACATATACCGATCATGTGCCAAAATACAACCAGAGGAACATCCCTGAAGAATATTAAAGATAAAATGAAAAAGAGATTTGCAGTAGTAAGCTTAATGGACCAGGAGCCAAGAGCATTTTGTGTTGAAGAAGACTTCTAAGGATGCAGCAGACTGATAAAAAGACAAATAAATGTGTCTGAAAGCAAACAAAGCCTCAACTCTCCCTAGAAAACAAGATGACTAAATTGGAACATGTACTTTGGGCATATTATGAGAAGACATGACTCACTAGAAAAAATGATGATTGGTAAGAAAGAAGATGACTGCATTACAGATGGATAGAGTCAATCAAGGAAGCCACAGCCTTGAGTCTGCAGGACCTAAGCAGAGCTATTGATGATAGGATGGCTTGGAGGTCTCTCATTCATATGGTTGTCATAAATTGAAGTTGATTTCACAACAGTTAACATCAAGTTAGTATGACAAACTAGCTTGAAAGAAGGCTTTGTAGCTGATGGCACTGTTCAAGAGCAAAAGTGTGGCTCCTAAACCTGGTATACCCTCAAAACCACTTTTGCATCATTGTGATATTTTTGTATCACAAAGCTGAGATTACATGCTACTGCTGACAAATATGTGCCTGGCACAATCCAGTCAAGCATTAAAGGGCCCCTAGCTAATACACTCCCTAAAAAGAAATACTGAAGAGAATTCAAAAGAATGTAACATTAGACAAGAGAATCCACCTGAAAATGGAACTTAGTCAAGGTACCTGTATTCACTCAAGTCTAATGCGCCATCAAATCTAGTGTGTACCTCAATTTTCAAAACTCTAAAACCAAAAAAGTATTTGCTAGCAAATGTAATGTGCAGAGGTAAACAGTGCACTCTTTGTAATTTTGCCAAAAAGGTGTGCATTACAGTTGCTGCCTACTTAAAATTCCTTCTTTTTAAAAAACCAAAAAAAAAACCAAATGGGAAATTAAACTTTGAGGTGCTTCTTATGCTGCAGAATGAATCCACTTTAACTGCCCAGGCTCAATGCTATGGGGTCATGGAGGCAAACCAAGCCTTGCATTCTAAGTAATATGATGCTGTAAGTATCAAAACTCTGCATATTTTGACAAGAAATGCATGAAAGTGCCAGGAGTCAAGAAGTATCAGCAGTCTGCAGCCGCATTATCCTAGGCTGCCTCCCCTCCCATTTCTAGACACTTTGAAAAGAGAGAGATAACAATGTATGACGGAGCTCATCCCATGTATGCTTCTTGTATGCACCCATCATAAATTGTCAGAGAAATATATCAAAAGTTCTAGAAAATGAGGGGAAAGAAAACAGACAAAGATCATCTTCTGAGGTCAGGACTAGAGAAATCAGAAAAAACATGTGGGATGGGAGCTGTCAAATTTGCCCGTGTTGAATCACTTTGGTTACGTGGAGTAAGGGGTGTTCCTGTGGGCGGTCCCCTACCAAGCATTGACATTTCTCCCCCAAAATCCTGCTTCATCAGCCTGGCATGGTATTTTTAAATTAATTTAATCATTAGATATACCAAAATTTCAAAATACCTTTGTTTTTTTCTAACATTTTTTCTAACAGGGTATTAGAATGATAGACATTATCACATGAGGCTTTAATATGGATCTGGTGTTGCATAATAATAGTGAGCCCTATAGTGATTTTCTGGATGTGTTTTCTCATGTTGTCTCTCATAGTTGAGGTCTACTAATGATGTCAATTACAGGCCTCTCTCATCTTTTTAAGTGGGAGAACTTGTACAATTGGTATCTGACTAAACACTTATTTTCCCCACTGTATATGACCAAGATATAGTTTCCAATTATAAACACCAATATATATACTTTTAGTTTTAAAAATGGTGAGTAGCAACTCTTTCATGGCAAACTAGGCTTGAATATAGTACAAGGAAGGCACAGTCTGTGGTTTCTTCATCCAGGTGTGGTCAATCCTTCACTAGGAGTATTGTACCCTCTGTGTGTATAAATGTAAGAATTTTAGTAGGTGCAGCTTTTCAAAGCAGTTTAGTATTTGAATATGAAAAGTTACATCTCTTGAAACTCCTTTTTCTCAACTATTATTCATACCACACGTTTGGCATTTTCCCCCATGCCAGAGTGCTCTCTATCTTTGGCTCAGCTAAAGAAATAAGCAATGGGAGGCTTTGATGAAAAACAGTGTCTCATTGCTGGAACTCCTTTTTAAAAGTATAAAAGGTATTGATATGAAATTATGTAGTGTTATGACTCTTTTCACTGGTCCATCCAGAAAAAATTTGTTAAGATAAAGACATTTTCCCGTTTTGTCTTTGACCAATTTTCCAACACCACAAAAAAGTTCCCCCTACTCACTTCTCCCAGTGAGGGGTACTGTATCAACTATGGGATCTTTTCACAATTCATAGACAAAAATTTCAAATACAACATGCATCTGATCTGTGATCAGATGAATCCTTCCATATTCATGTCAAGACATGGAAAAGAAAGGCAGCAGCTAGTGATCCAGCTGCATGAAGAAGTGCCTTGCCCAACAACACCCTCAAAAACATACTCCCTCTCGTCTTTCCCAGGGGAAATTCCTGCCAGAGAGTACACAGGTGTTAATAGCAACCCATAGTTCCTGAATAAACAAACACCTTTGTGCCAGCAATTGCAGCAGATCTCAGCAGGATCTTCACTTGAGACTAAGGATTTAACTATCGTGTTTGTGCATGTTACTTCTGGGCCAGAAGTAAAAGTAAAAGAGATAAACAGATTGCTGTTTTGGGGTGTGGTCCATTCTGTCTTCAATTTTGGACATGTTTTCCCTCTGCAAATAACTCATTTCCACAACAATAAAAAGCACGCCCAACTAGTCATCTCCTTTAAAAAAGCCTTCTTATAAATGCCAATGAATTTCCTAGTAGCTTCTCCAAGGCTGGCCTAACAAGACATTTTATAGCCTGGGACAAAGGGTAAAATGGCATCCCATCCCAAATCCACATGGAGAGGCTAGCTGGCTTGCTGGTTCCATCTTCCTTCTTCAATGGTAATGGAAGAATGCCATCTGTCACACCTAATACAGTCAGGGTGACAAAGATAGTTGGACCAAGACTATGCCACCAGCATCTGCTGCCTGAAACCATCAGCTCCATTTTTGATAAGGCTGATCCTGAGCATCGCATTAATCTAATACAATTGTTGGTACAGTAGAGTCTCACTTATCCAACATTCTGGATTATCCAAAGCATTTTTGTAGTCAATGTTATCAATACATCATGATATTTTGGTGCTAAATTTGTAAATACAGCAATTATTACATAGCATTACTGCGTATTGAACTACTTTTTCTGTCAAATTTGTTGTATAACATGAAGTTTTCGTGCTTAATTTGTAAAATCATAACCTAATTTGATGTTTAATAGGTTTTTCCTTAATCCCTCCTTATTATCCAACATATTCACTTATCCAACGTTCTGCTGGCCCATTTATGTTGGATAACTGAGACTCTACTGTATTTTAGAGAAGAACTTTTAAAGTTGTTGACAGTGAAGTGTTAGGCATCTGGGGAGTGGGGTGAGAGAGTTAAGGCAGTTGTATTCCATTGCAAAGGAAATCTGCAAACTAGCAAATGCAACAGGGCAATTCCATTGCAGATCCAACCTAAGTCGTACTTGCAGAAATCATGGCATTGTGTTGATGTCCAGGTCTCCTAAAGAGTTTTGGGGGTCAGATAGCTATTGGATTCTTCCATGTGGTTGCCATTAATTATTAACTCTTAGACCAGTTTAATAGCAATATGCATGGTTTTTGGATGTACAGCCAGCCACATACACATATGGGAAAGCAGCTATGTGATCACTTTCTTGTGGGCATAATAAAGTCCAGGCAGACAGAAAATAAATTCATGCAACAACTGCATTATATTATCAGTTTCTAAACCATGTTATCTCACCACGTTAAAACAGTGGATGTGGATCTTAATGAGACATGCCGCATTATCACAAGATGTCTACGTCCTACACCGCTGGAGAAATTATACTGTTTAGCTGGTATTGCACCACCTGACATCTGTCAGGAAGTAACAGCCTGTAATGAAAGGACCAAGGCATTGACATCTCCAGCCCATCCTCTGTTCAGATATCAGCCAGCAAGACAACACCTTAAATCAAGAAACAGCTTCCTAATATCTACAGAGATACTCGCAGGAACACCAAAACAAGTGAGAGTCCAAAGGTGGCAGGCAAAAACCCGGAATCTCAATCAGTGGCTCATAACAGAGGAGAGACTCCCTCCTGGAGACACAGAAGATTGGGCAACCTGGAAGACGCTGAACAGGCTGTGTTCTGTCACCATGAGATGCAGAGCTAACTTTAAGAAATGGGGCCAAAAAGTGGAGTCCACAACATGAAAGTGCAGAGAAGAGCAAACCACAGAACACCTACTACAATGCAGCCTAAGCCCTGCCACATGCACAATGGAGGATCTTCTCACAGCGACACCAGCAGCACTCCTAGTGGCCAACTTCTGGTCAAAGGACATTTATCATAATGCCAAGTTTTTAACTTTGTGTTTTTAAATACATTATAACTGTACCCAATTCACTTCTGACACGATAAATAATAAAAAAAATCTAAACCACTTTTAACACTGAATAATCTCTCCAAACACAAAACTCTGTTCACAGCAAAGCAGGTTTCCAGGGTGATGAATGAAGCAGAGTAAGTTTAGTCAAACCTCTCTCAACCTCCCTCCCTCCCTCTCTCTCTCTCACTCACTCTCTCTCTCACTCTCATACACACACAGAGCTTTGTGGTGTTCTCTGTTTTAACAATTTGCTTAACAGAGATTAAAGCAGTGTTTCCATACTTTGCTAAAAAGATACAAGTTTTACTTCTTCTTTCAACTTTGACCACATAGTGTATCACAGTGAATTTCTTGAAAGGCAGCATAGTGTTTATTTATTTCACCAAAGCCAATATCCTGCTCTCTTGCCAGCGGAAGCAACTGGCAAGCGCTTCTTGCCAATGCCTTCACTTTGTTACCATCTCAATCTTAACTGATGCCTTCCGTCTCACGCAGATATATTGCCCTTTGGCATGGCATCTGTTGAATCAGCGGGCCATTCACACTACACAGTTATAACACATCATCATGTATTTTGCAATGTAAGTTAAAATACAACAGATAAAAACATTAATCAAGAACACATAACCATTAAATTAAACATACCTTAAAATCACTCATACCTAGAACATGTTAATTTAAAATGAGAGAGATGGGTCTATAATACTTTTTAAAGCTCTGACAACCTGTTTAACTGTCAAATCTATTCTGGCAAGTATTTCCACAGTCTAGGAACAGCCAACAAAAGGTCTTCTAGGTGACAATTGTCAGTCGAGTTCTGGCCAGTTAAACATCTCCCAGAGAACCTCAGTGTACAAGGTGAGTTGCACAGGAGAAGCGGATCCTGCAAGTAACCTGGATCCAAGCCATGTGGGACTTAAAACAGTGGTTCTCAACCTGGGGTCTCCAGATGTTTTTGGCCTTCAACTCCCAGAAATCATAACAGCTGGTAAACTGGTTGGGATTTCAGGGAGTTGTAGGCCAAAAACATCTGGGAACCCCAGGTTGAGAACCACTGATTTAAAAGGTAATCATCAATACTTTGTACTTTGCATGGAAACTAATTGGCTGCTCCTTCTTTTTCGTTTGTTCCCACGGAATCTTCCAGGAGACAAGACAATTTGGTATGCAAGGCATGGGTTTTCATACACGGCTGTAGCCCATGGGAATTCTTTCTCTTGTTGTTCTTCCCCCCCCCCCCCCCAATCCCTTTTTGTGTTTTGTACACCCCCTTAAAATTCTTTTTTCCCCAATACATATTATAATTAAAAAGAGATACTAATTGGCTACTCATGGAGTGATTTTAATGTTGATGTGATGTACTCACTCTTGGGTATACCTGTAACCAATCCGGCTGCCATATTTTGAACTAATTGGAGTTATTTATTTATTTGCCCTATTTATATCCCGCCTTTCTCTACCCCGAAGGGGACTCAAGGCAGCTTACATATGGCAATTATTCAATGCCTTAAAACACATACAAAACATTACACTTAAAAATAAATTAAATTAAAATTAATACATGTTATTGGCTTTATACCTAGTATGTAACTTGTATGCAACTAGTATGTATTATTGGCTTTATATCCAGTATGTAACTATTTCAGTGACGGCCTATTCAGGCATCATGAGATTGAAAATGCTCCCTGGAATGTATTTATCTCAGATTTCAAGATTATTTTGGATCACTAAACAGGTTTTCAAACTTGGTATAGAAGTACCATCAAAATACAGCATATTGCAGAAGTCCATAGTGTTGTAATTCCACTTTAATCGTGAAGTTTCCATCCTATGGAATTTTAAGATTAAAAGCAAAATTCTCAATCAGAACTAGCACCTCACCAAACTACAACCCCCAGACTCTATAGGATGCAGCTGTGGCTGTTAAATTATAATAATACAGTGAAAATTACAACATGTAAACAGACTTAGGGTGTTATAAGATTCTACCAACATAGATAAGCCACACTTGCAACAATATCACAACAGCCAACGAGTAAGTACATGATGCTTCCATAGTTTATGTTAGTTTAATGAGTGGGAAGGACTGTTCCTCATAAAAATAAACTTTCAGTTAGATCTGCTTGGCAAACTAGTGGGATGCCAACTGCTTCCTAAATAATGATAGAATTGCAATTTATAGAGAAGTCCTCTTCATGTTCCAGCAAAGAGAAGAATGTGTTTTGATTGAAAGCTAAGTCCAGGATTCAAGATATAATAAGTGGCAGTTTTGTCAGCTGTTCTTCAAATATTTATAGATGATTTCAGATAAGTACAAAGTATCTGCCAAAATATTTTTTTCTGCTAGCATCAATATAGACTGACATGAAGTTAGTAAAAATGGAGACTTGAACTTGTGTTTTTGAATATAGGATCATTGTAGTACTATAAAAATGCCTATATAAAGTTTTAAACTAACATCTTGAAACTAGTTCGGATGCAACACTGAATGGAGCCTTAGAAAGCAATTTTTAAAGAAATGTTTTATATTAACTTTAGGAAAGAGGTATTTTCATTAGAATTGCAAGAGACCCTGAGGCGCAATGGGTTAAACCCGTGTGCCGGCAGGACTGCTAATCGAAAGGTCAGTGGTTCGAATCCAGGGAGCAGGGTGAGCTCTCATCTGTCAACTGTAGCTCCCCATGTAGGGACACAACAACAACAACAACAACAACAACTTTATTTTTCTATCCTGCCATCATCTCCCCTAAGGGACTCGGGGTGGCTAATAACAAGGCAAGCCCAAGAACAATAGAACAAATAAGACAGATAAAAACAGCATTCAAATAAATGAAATAGAATTAAACCAGACATAAATCCATATAAAATACAATAACAATAAAACCAATTTTAAAACATGAAGAATGAAATAAAAACCACCAATTTGGAGAATGGAGTAATATGGGAGGACAATAAGTACAAAAGTGCAGTAAAATATTATGTAGTGCCTTTGGAATGTAGAGAACAAAGTGCAAACATTATTAACATTGGAGTGGGGTAAGAATGTCCAGTTGAATCTGGTAGAGGGTGGGATAAAGTGTGAAGTATAATGCATTCATTTAGGTAGAATTTGTACCATGGGGACTAGGTTATTCAAAAGCGCACTGGAAAAGCCACGTTTTTAATTGAGAGAGGCCTCCCACAGAATGGTAAAACATCAAACATCCGGGCATCCCCTGGGCAACATCCTTGTAAACAGCCAATTCTCTCACACCAAAAGCAACTTACAGTTTCTCAAATCGCTCCTGACATGAAAAAAAAATTAGAATTGCAGTGTATTTCTAGATTTAATTTCCCTATACAATCCGACCAAGATCCTAGTGTCTCCTTGATGCTCTTATTAATCTATGGTATCACTAAAAACTTGCTTTCTCTAAGGCTTATAAAAGTGGAAACTGGTGCTGAGGATTTAAAATCTCATGTTATTTGGTTACTCTTCACTCCAAAGGTATTTCAGCGTCCTTACCTGCCTCCTCCATCATCATTTTCTTCCATTAGTTTTCTTTTCTTGTCCTTTTCTGTTCATTTTATTCTCCTCTGTGAACTCAGTAGTAGTATGCAAACATTACATCAGGAGTGGAAAAAATATAAGGTACTGTTCATATGTAGCTCTCATCATCTCTCACCATGTCAGTTATAATAGATGAGAGCTGCAGTCCAGCAATATCTGGACAGCAACATGTTGCCCAAATTATAATCACTCACTTGCCCAATAGTTTATCAGCTTAGATTTTGTGCGTGGTTTCAGAGCAAAGCCAGCTTTATAACTAAATGTTGTAGCTTTGTAACTGAATGTTGTAGTCAATTCTGTCTACCCCGTGCAAGTGAAATGTATTTCCAAACACATTTACTAATTAACACACTATAGTGGGCAGCAGGGGTTAAAATCAAATATGCAATACAAGGATAGAGATCTTGTGATCCTTCAGATGTTGATGAAAGTGATGAATCCTCACTATCCTTTTAAAAAATAATCTTTATTAGGTTTTCTACAAATTAAAATTCCAGTTGGTTTGAAGGAGAACCAGGGAAAAAAGAAAGGTAGGTAGAAGGGGGTAAGGGGAGGGAAGGGGGAAAGGGGTTAGAGTGGAAATAAAAGGGATAAAAGGGGTAAGAGGGAAAGCAGAAGAGATAGAAATCTAAGATGTGAAGTCGGCTTCCAAACATCTTCTTTGAGGTTTTAATCTTTTCCTTTTTCTTTATTTCTAGTCTTTTCTCCTTTTCTTCCTTTCCTAGTTTTTGCACTGATGGGTGGTGTTCCTATTTCTCTCATTGCTATTTTGCTTTTATTTTGTCTTAAGTATTCCATTTTTCTACTCCAATCTGTCTCCTCCATTCATCCTCACTATCCTTGAAGACTGACAGCTGGCAGAGGATGATATAGACAACATCTTGAGGGTTCCAGGTTCCCCACTACAATGTAACATGTGGACTGATCCTGAGAAAATCCCAAAAAGATATTGAGCATTGGTTGAAATAGGCTGGAAAATTCAGCTTCAGTATATACCTCAGAAGTAGGGAAGGCAAAACAAAGCAAAACATAACACATTCACATGGGCTACATATTTTCCTAAACTGGCAGAAAAATGTCATATCACTCAGTACTTAGAATGAGAAGAGCAAAAAGAAAGAACCATAGGAACTTGCAGGGATGTAGCATGGAACAAACTAGGCAGCCCTGCCCATTTACTCAGACAAGTTCCTTTTTTTGGACTACATTTCACAGGATCTCCATGCCACATGCATGAACTGTGGCCATACACGTTGGAGGAATCCAAGAATTGCAGCCCAAAATGTAACTTTCAAATTCATCTTATCAGATGCTGGAGATCACAGCAGCACCATATCATAGTGAGGCTCTTAGCCAGCAAAAATTGTTAGAACCAATTGCTTAGTTAAGAAAGAATCACAGCTTCAGCTATACAAAAATGCAAGCCTTTGTTAAAGATTTCTGATGCTATAGTAACACAGGTGAAAAAACACACTTTTGTTTAAAACAACCATTCTGCACAGCATGGATTTGTTTTCCATGGAGAAATCACTGGTCACGTGAAAATGGCTTCTCTTAACCCCAGCTGTTAAAATCACATTTAAAAAGACAAAATAATACATTGAATACTTCCCCAGTTACTATTACATCAACAAGGCTATTATCACCAGGCTACTATAAAATGGAGGGAAATGTGGGATCAAAATACAGGTATTATCATATGACACACATCCCAATAAAAGAAGGACTAAATTCTTTGGTATTTCCATAACATGAAGTATCAAGGCATTTTTTTAAAATCCTGGACACCAAAGGAAACAAATCAATGCATACAATGTAATCAATAAACCAAGAACAGATTCAGAGTGGAAGCTATAACCCACAAAGTTCCCTTAAATATGATAAAGTACTTGCCTCTCTGAATTTAGTCCACATGTTTTCTAAAATCACTTTTTCATCAATCTGAATGACAGGACTGTATGTAGCAGAGAAGCTACATGCCAACCATACGAATGAGATGAAACATACCCAGTAGGAATTTCTTTTAAAATGTCTTGGAGAAAAAGCTGTATGAAAAGGCATGGGGCTTTTTTTGTGAAATAAACATCACAGCCTAAACATAACTGTTCACAGTTAGGTTTAGGCTGTGATGTTTATTTCACAAATTATCCCCATTTCTTTTCATACAACTTTTTCTTTTTGTCCCAAGATCCAGCAGAAATAGGGATGAGGTTTAAGTTTATATTAGATAACACTGTTTATTTCCTTTTTCTTACCTATGTTTTGCTGAATACGTCATCTGACGTGTGGGACTTGATGAATCGAAGGCTGGAGTTAAAATTGCTGAAAGAAACATTAACAACCTTAGATACGCAGATGATACCACTTTGATGACTGAAAGCAAGGAGGAGCCGAGGAGCCTTATAACCAAAGTGAAAGAAGAAAGTGCAAAAGCTGGGTTGCACTTAAACATCAAGAAAACTGTGATGACCCATGGGCCTTGTAGTCCTGCTCAGGACATTGTAATTCCTGATGAAGATGAAAACTTGGGTTTTTTACCTTCCCAGTCTGAACTGGATTCCTCTCAGCCAGATCTTTCCCAGGCAGATCTGGGAACCTTGCACCTGCAGGAAAGTTGTCTCCCAGAAGTATGTCAAACAAGCCCAGAGTCTACTTCTCCCGTGTTCTTGCGCCGGGAGTTTTGTAAACAACAGAGAAGTTTGGAATCAGCTTCGCGCAGGAGTGCGAGGATTGCAGCTAAGAATGTGGCCAATTAAGACTGCTTCTCGTGAGAATCTTTGGGGAGTCTCACATCTGGTCTCAGAGTTTAGCTTTCGGTTCTGTTTCCCAGAGAACTGCTTCGGCGGGAAAGTTAGACTCTATTTAGGTGTTTTGCCCGCGTAGTAACTTCGCGGAGTCAATTCGTCAGCCTACGGAGCGAGTTGTGTCTGGACAGCGCGCTCCGATTCAAGCCTCGCTCCTGCTCAAGCCTTGCCTTGCTATCCAGCCTTCGCCTTGCTTCCCAGCCTTTGTTTATCTACGGACCTTGCCTTGTTTCCCAGGATCAATCCTTGCCTTGTTTCACGGATTTTACCAAGTTATTCCACGGACCTTGTTCTTGTTCTTAGTTACCTTGTTCCACGTTCAAGCCTTGTTTCAAGTATCAAGTTATTTCCTAGCCTCGCTCAAGTTTCATGGACTAAAGGACCTTGTCATCTCCCCTCACTTTGCTTGGCAAAGTGAGTGTTTCGGTTATTGGATTACAACTTTGGACCTTAATATTTCTTATTTGACATTGCTTTTTTGGACTAATTCTGACCTTTCCTGAAAGGTCTAATTCTGGACTATTTTCTACACTAGTTTTTATTAACTTTATATATTCCTTCAATAAAGATATTAGATAGATTCCGGCCTCTGTGTATGGTTATTGGTGCTCTGCAGCCTGGGTCGTGACAGTTTGACTCCGCCACCCTAAGCACCAATTAACCTCGGCCAGAATGTCTACCGGAGTCGTACCTGGGCCGAGCGGCCAGCCGATTACCTACACCATCGACAAGGAGGAGGTGGACCGAATCCGTGATAAGCTCAATGCACAGGATGGAGAAATAAGGGGTTTGAAGGAACGCGGAGCTCGTCTCCCGGCCATGGCGTTGCCAACCAAGTTTACTGGAGAAGCTTCTAAGGTTCATGTCTTCCGTCGCCAATGTCAAGCTTATCTAGAGGCCCGTGCTGCCGAGTTTCCCCAAGAAGACATCAAAGTGGCATGGGTTTACAGTCTTCTAGACGGGCCAGCGGCCAGCTGGGCGACGGCACTGTTCGACCAAACCTCTCCACACCTAAGATCAGCACAACACTTCTTGGACCACCTCAAGGAGACTTGGGGAATCGAGGACAATTTGGAGGCAGCCGGTCACAAACTCCGTCGTCTTTTCCAAGGAGACAGACCTATGTCTCAGTATATAGCCGAGTTCCGAGTGCTGGCCCACAACACCGGCTGGAACGATGTAGCCCTCAGGGGACAATTCCGGGAGGGTCTCAACATTGAAATGCTGGAAGAAATCTCCAAGGTGGATCCTCCCCAGACCCTCGAGGCACTCATTGATCAATGTCTACGGGCTGAAGTCATGATTGCCAACAGGAAACAGTGGGTTCGAGGCCAGGGCAGTAGAGCCGGGGCAAAACCCCCCGCTCCCGCCAGCGTTCAGCCACGTCCGGTGTGGAGACCCCCACCGCCAACCCCATACCCCAGAGGAGGCGAGGAGGTGCCGATGCAGTTGGGCAATGTGCGTCCCAGACTAGATGCCGCCGAGAAGGCCCGTCGTCAACGCTTAAACCTCTGCTGGTACTGCGGGAACGGGGGCCACTTCGCCAGAGAGTGCCCAGCCAAAGGGAAGCCTGCCGCCCGTCTTGCGGCGGCGTCCTCCACGGAGACGAAGGCCTCTGAGCCGACTGGCACACAGCCGGCGGGGGAAGCCAACGACCGGGTGTAGAGAGGCTCGCCAACCCGGTCAAAAAATCCATCCAAGAGCCGCCAACCGGGGTCCTGTTCCTTCTCGTGGTCACATTATGGTCAGCAAAAAGGGGACCCGTCATGATCCACGCCATGATAGACTCTGGAGCTACCAACAATTTCATCGATAGAGAGTATGCCGACTCTCTGGGATTACAATATCATGATTTCAAGAATGCCCGTGTGGTGCAAGCCATAGACGGCCGTCCCCTCAAGACGGGCCCCGTAAGTCAGTGGTCGGAACCCACCAGGATGTGGATAAGGGAACATATGGAAGAGATTTCCTTCTTTGTTACAGAGGTTCCCCATTTCCCTGTGATTTTGGGAATTCCATGGCTGACTCTCCACGACCCTAACATCTCCTGGTCCAACAGAGAACTGCAGTTTGCTTCACCGTACTGCCAAAACCATTGCCTCGTAGCCAAGGTATGCCATGCCACAGACACCGAGCCCATCATCACCTTGCCAAAGAAGTACTCCGAGTATTGGGATGTATTCAATGAGAAAGAAGCCGAAAAATTACCCCCACATAGACCTTATGACTGTGCCATTGACTTGGTGGAGGGGGCCCCGATCCCGCGAGGGCATCTCTACTCCCTGACTGAACCAGAGCAAGAAGCTCTCAGGGAATTCCTAGAGACAAACCTTCGCAAGGGATTCATCAGACCCTCTCAATCCCCAGCCGCCTCCCCAGTGATGTTTGTGAAGAAGAAGTCAGGGGAACTACGCTTGGTGGTGGACTACAGAGCATTGAACAATATCACCAAGCGGAACAGCTATCCCCTGCCCTTAATCTCGGATCTACTGGATCGGCTTCGAGGAGCCAAGGTTTACACCAAGCTGGATCTTCGGGGGGCTTACAACTTAGTTCGCATCAGGGAAGGGGACGAGTGGAAGACCGCCTTCCAGACCAAATTCGGATTATTTGAGTCCCGAGTTATGAATTTCGGTTTATGCGGAGCCCCCGCAACGTTCCAGCATTTTGTCAATGACATTTTTCAGGACTATCTAGACAGGTTCTTGATAATCTACCTGGACGATTTTTTGGTGTTTTCCAGATCACAATCAGAACATGAGAACCACGTCAAAATGGTGTTACAACGATTGCGGGATCATGGACTTTATGCCAAGCTGGAAAAATGCGCCTTTGATCTACAAGAGGTAGATTTCCTTGGTTACCGCATCTCGCCTCTAGGGCTTTCCATGGATCCAGCCAAGGTTTCAGCAGTATTGGAATGGCGGGCGCCAACTAACAAGAAAGAGGTGCAGCGTTTCTTGGGGTTCGCGAACTATTACCGCAAGTTCATTCCAGATTTTGCCCGCTGGTCCGACCCCATCACTAGCTGCATCCGTGGAAAGCAGCCTTTCCGCTGGACTGATCAAGCAGAGAAAGGGTTCCAGCAACTAAAGAAACTATTCACCTCCCAGCCAATTCTACAGCACCCAAATCCTGGAACCCCTTTTGTGGTGCAAGCGGACGCCTCTGATGTGGCAATTGGGGCTGTACTCTTACAACCGGTGGGAGATCACCTCCACCCCTGTGCCTTTTATTCTCGTCAACTAACCACACCAGAGAGGAATTACACCATTTGGGAAAAGGAACTACTGGCCATAAAGGCAGCCTTTGAAACTTGGAGACATTGGCTAGAAGGGGCCAAATTTCCCATTGAAGTCCACACTGATCATCGTAATCTAGAACATCTAAGAACTGCCCGCAAACTAAATCAGAGGCAGCAACGTTGGGCTTTATTCTTTGAACGTTTCAACTTCCAGATCCATTATGTGACCCCAGCCCAAACCAAGCAAGCAGACGCCCTGTCACGTAAACCGGAATACGCTGCAGGACGCAAGGAGACCTTTGAATCCCAACTGCTACAACCCGAGAACTTTGCCACGCTCACGGTGGGGAACACCAAATCCATTCCCATTGGTTCAACTTCCCCTACTCCAGGACCCATCTGTGCTCAAGAAATCAGGGCTAGTCAGCAAGCAGATGCCTGGGCGCAGGACCAACTTCGCCAAGGTCTGCATTTTCCCTTTTCGCTTAAAGATGGGCTGCTCTGCTATAGAAATCATGTTTATATCCCACCCGGACCGGGCAGGGAAAAAGCGCTTCGTCTGTGTCATGACTGCAAACCAGCAGGACACTTCGGACTATTTAAAACTATGCATTTGATCCTAAGGGATTTTTGGTGGCCCAAGATCCGCAAGGATGTGGAAAAATATGTCAACACCTGCCCTGTATGCCAGCGCTCCAAGATACGAAGGGAGAAGCCCTCAGGGCTTTTACACCCCCTTCCTACCCCATCTCGCCCATGGGAAATAATTTCCGCGGATTTCATCACTGACCTACCACCTTCCTGTGGATTCACCACGATCCTAGTGGTGGTGGACCTTTTCACCAAGTTAGCCCATTTCATTCCCTGCGAAGGCCTCCCCACGGCCAAAGAAACTGCGGATCTATTTCTTCAACATGTTTTCAGACTACATGGATTACCCAAGAGTTTAGTCACAGACCGTGGATCTCAATTCACCTCTCGTGTTTGGAAGGCACTACAAAAACTATTGGGCATAGACTCTCGCTTATCTTCAGCTCATCATCCCCAAACAGATGGGCAAACGGAGCGCACCAATGCCACTTTGGAGCAGTATCTTCGCTGTTATGTAAACTATCAACAGGACAATTGGGCTTCTCTGTTACCACTGTCTGAGTTTGCCTACAACAATGGAGTTCAAGCTTCTACAAAAGAAACGCCGTTCTTTGCAAACTACGGCTTCCATCCACGTTTCTTCCCCCCTGTCATTGAAACTTCAGACGTTCCCGCAGCAGAGGATTGGCTGCAGGAACTCACAGCGGTGCAACAACTTTTGCTCCAGCAACTGGACCAAGCCAAGGAGGACTATAAACGCCACGCTGACAAACATCGCCAGCCGGGCCCCGAAATCAAGGTAGGAGATCGGGTTTTCCTGTCCACTCGCTTTCTGCCCTCCCACCGCCCTTGCCGGAAGTTAGATGCCCGTTTCATTGGCCCCTATCCAGTGGTGGCGCAATTAAACCCCGTGACTTTCAAACTCCAACTTCCGCGTTCAATGCGCATTCACCCAGTGTTTCACCGTTCCCTGCTCCTTCCGGCGGATGGTGTGCGACCTGATACAGACCAACCGGCCCCCCCTCCTGTTTTGATGGATGGGGAGGAGGAGTTCGAGGTTGAGGACATTTTGGATTCTCGCTTTCACCGCCGCCGCCTACAATATCTCATTGACTGGGTGGGTTTTGGCCCTGAGGAACGCTCTTGGGAAGACGCCTCCACAGTCCATGCTCCTGATCTAACCCGTCGCTTTCATCAGACCTATCCCACCAAACCGCGACCTCGCGCCTCGGGGAGAGGGCCCCAGTTTGGGAGGGGCCTTGAGGAGGGGGATAGTGTGATGACCCATGGGCCTTGTAGTCCTGCTCAGGACATTGTAATTCCTGATGAAGATGAAAACTTGGGTTTTTTACCTTCCCAGTCTGAACTGGATTCCTCTCAGCCAGATCTTTCCCAGGCAGATCTGGGAACCTTGCACCTGCAGGAAAGTTGTCTCCCAGAAGTATGTCAAACAAGCCCAGAGTCTACTTCTCCCGTGTTCTTGCGCCGGGAGTTTTGTAAACAACAGAGAAGTTTGGAATCAGCTTCGCGCAGGAGTGCGAGGATTGCAGCTAAGAATGTGGCCAATTAAGACTGCTTCTCGTGAGAATCTTTGGGGAGTCTCA
Source organism: Anolis carolinensis (assembly GCF_035594765.1). Taxonomy (NCBI): domain Eukaryota; kingdom Metazoa; phylum Chordata; class Lepidosauria; order Squamata; family Anolidae; genus Anolis; species Anolis carolinensis. The sequence goes on from NC_085844.1 coordinate 193,750,635, forward strand.
CATCTGGTCTCAGAGTTTAGCTTTCGGTTCTGTTTCCCAGAGAACTGCTTCGGCGGGAAAGTTAGACTCTATTTAGGTGTTTTGCCCGCGTAGTAACTTCGCGGAGTCAATTCGTCAGCCTACGGAGCGAGTTGTGTCTGGACAGCGCGCTCCGATTCAAGCCTCGCTCCTGCTCAAGCCTTGCCTTGCTATCCAGCCTTCGCCTTGCTTCCCAGCCTTTGTTTATCTACGGACCTTGCCTTGTTTCCCAGGATCAATCCTTGCCTTGTTTCACGGATTTTACCAAGTTATTCCACGGACCTTGTTCTTGTTCTTAGTTACCTTGTTCCACGTTCAAGCCTTGTTTCAAGTATCAAGTTATTTCCTAGCCTCGCTCAAGTTTCATGGACTAAAGGACCTTGTCATCTCCCCTCACTTTGCTTGGCAAAGTGAGTGTTTCGGTTATTGGATTACAACTTTGGACCTTAATATTTCTTATTTGACATTGCTTTTTTGGACTAATTCTGACCTTTCCTGAAAGGTCTAATTCTGGACTATTTTCTACACTAGTTTTTATTAACTTTATATATTCCTTCAATAAAGATATTAGATAGATTCCGGCCTCTGTGTATGGTTATTGGTGCTCTGCAGCCTGGGTCGTGACAAAAACCAAGATTATGGCAACCAGACTGATTGATAACTGTCAAATAGAGGGAGAAAACATGGAGGCAGTGACAAACTTTGCATTCCTAGGCACAAACATTACTGCAGACGCAGACTGTAGCCAGGAAATCAGAAGATGTTTACTTCTTGGGAGGAGAGCAATGACCAATCTAGATAAAATAGGGAAGAGTAGAGACATCACACTGGCAACAAAGGTCCACATAGTTAAAGCAATGGTATTCCCCATAGTAACCTTTGGATGCCAGAGCTGGACCATAAGGAAGGCTGAGCGAAGGAAGATAGACGCATTTGAAATTTGGTGCTGGAGGAAAATTCTGAGAGTGCCTTGGACCGCAAGAAGATCCAACCAGTCCATCCTCCAGGAAATAATGCCCGGCTACCCACTGGAGGGAAGGATATTAGAGGCAAAGCTGAAGTATTTTGACCACATCATGAGGAGACAGGAAAGCTTGGAGAAGATAATGATGCTGGGGAAAATAGAAGGAAAAGGGAAGAGGGGCCGACCAAGGGCAAGATGGGTGAATGGTATCATTGAAGTGACTTACTTGACCTTGAAAGAGCTGGGGGTGGCGATGGCCGACAGGGAGCTCTGCTGTGTCAATTAGGTCACAAAGAGTCGGAAGTGACTGAACGAATAAACAACAACAACGTTTTGCTGTGCTTTGGGTTGTTGTTTTTGATATTTTCAGCTACTTAAATTTAATGAATTTAATAAAAAATACTGTGTTTTTGGATGCTCTGCTGTTTTGCGGAGTTTTCTGTAGCAGACAGAACATATCTCATCAAAACTTTTCATTTATATTATATTATGTACACTGATCCATCAGAATGTTAAAGTGTCTATGGGTGCAGCCACACTAAAGCTTTCCAAACTGTGTGTCATGATGTGTGTGTAAGTGTGTCACACCAACATAAGAAGAAAAGACAAAAATATTGGAAATGTATATTAGCTTAAAAATCATATTTTAAAAATATATAGTTGAGCTTTCAGCTCACAGCAAGCAGAGGTCAAGCAGCAAACAAAGGTCAACCCGAGCCTCCTTTAGAAGTCTCTTCTACATAGCTGAATAAAATCCCCCATTTTCTGTTTTGAACTGAAACATATGGCAGTGTGGACTCAGAAAACCCAGTTCAAAGCAGATATTGTGAGATTTTCTGCCTTGATATTCTAGGTTATATGGCTATGTGGAAGGGCCCAGAGCTATAAGTGTCCACATTGCCATATATTCTAGTTCAAAGCCGATATTGTGGGATTTTCTGCCTTGATATTCTGGGGCCGGGCTGTGGCGCAGGCTGGTGAGCAGCTGCTGCAATAAATCACTCTGACCATGAGGCCATGAGTTCAAGGCCGCCCGTGGCGGGGTGAGCACCCGTCAATTAAAAATAAAATATAGCCCCTGCTCGTTGCTGACCTAGCAACCCGAAAGATAGTTGCTTCTATCAAGTAGAAAATAAGGTACCACTTATAAAAGTGGGGAGGCAAGTTTAATTTACAACGTTGGAATGAGGAAGTGCCATCAGAGTGGATGATGAAGCAGCTGCTCCCCCCTGTGGCCAGAATCGAACATCCCTTCAGGAGAAAGTTAAATTGCCTCTGCGTCTGTCTGTCTCTGTCTTGGTTCTATGTATATATGGGCACTGAATGTTTGCCCTGTATGTGTATAATGTGATCCGCCCTGAGTCCCCTTCGGGGTGAGAAGGGCGGAATATAAATACTGTAAATAAATAAATATTATTTGCTGCCTTGATGTTCTGGGTGATATGGCTGTGTGGAAGGGCCCGGAGACGTGCCTTGCTCATTCATAGAAAGTTGTGCAATTAAGAGAAAGGATCAGGGAGCTTCCCCTGCTTGAGAAAAGTTTGCCCAACTCTTTCGTCTCTTCCTCTCCGCCGGGTTGCAAGGCGAGAAGGCAGGCAGCAGCTGTTGGTGTCCCTCCCGCCGTTGTTTTCGCCTTTTGTTCTCCCTCCGCCGCGCTGGGCGGCTGGCTCTCCCTGCTCCTCGCCTGGCCCCCTCCCACAGGTGATGATGGTGATGATGATGCAGCCCCGGCTGGCCCCGCCCCCTCCCCTTTACCCTTTCCCTCCCTCCCCTTCTCCCATTGGAAAGGCTAAGCTCCCCTTGGCCAGCCGGCCTGCCCTTATTTAATTTGGTGTGTGATTTCGCTATTTTTAGCCTCTGGATTCCCTCCAGCAAGACTTAGGGGAGTTTTTTTCCCCCTACTACCTTCTCCTTCCTTCCTTTTTAAAAAAATTCTTCAAACCCATTTTGATCCCGCTTCCTTCCTCTTGGAACATTTTTTTTCCAATTTATATAAATAAGGAGAGGGTGAGTGTCTCCTTGCCCTCTCTCTGCCTCCTTTCTTGTTTCCTTTCCTCCTGCTGCGAGGCTCTCTCTCTCGCTCTCTCTCTCTCTCTCTGCCTTTTGCTCCAGATCTGCAGCCAGCAGCCAGTCAGGGATTGTGTTATTTTATTTGCAGCGCAAGGAATCAAACCCATAACACAGATTCGCGCATAAGAGCAAGTGTAAGTTTCTGGGTTTGTTTGGTTTTTTATATATATGCAGTATATAGATATATGTGGGACGTGGAAGGAGAAAGTTTGCCTTTTAATTGTGGGGATAGATGAGCGTTTTGTGTGTTGTGGAAGGCTTTCATGTCCGGAATCACTGGGTTGCTGTGCGTTTTCCATGGCTATGTTCCAGAAGCATTCTCTCCTGACGTTCCGCCCACATGTATGGCAGGTATTCTGAGAGGTTGTGAGGTCTGTTGGAAATTAGGTCACTGAGGTTTATTTATCTGTGGTATGTCCAGTGTGGAAGAAAGAACTCCTATGTGTTGGAGGCAAATGTGAATGTTGCAGTTAATCACCTTGATTAGCATTGAAAAGCCTTGTAGCTTCAAAGCCTGCTTGGGGGGATCCTTTGTCAGGAGAGAATGCTTCTGGAACATGGCCATACAACCCGGAAAACTCGTAGCAACCCGACCCTATCTCGCGTTTTATTTGCAAAGTCATTTTCAGTTTGCAAAAAAGAAATTGAAGGGGATTTTTGTTAGGGCTGGGGCTTTACTATAAGAAGCAAATAGGAATTTGCCATAGGAATGAAAGCAAGGCAATGCCATCTCCCGCCTTTTATTCTCACACTAGTGCATTGTAAGTGTGGATGTGGATGTGAGAAAAGAATAGAGATTTGGGGGAAAGCTTGCTGGTTTGGGGTTTTTTTTGGGGGGGGGGGGCAAAGTGGCCTTGGAATCTGTACAATTGCAAGGACTGCTTTATCCAAGAGCACTTGCTCCAGTTTCCTCTTAAGGAAGGTATCCGTGGCCACATTTCTGGGATCCGATGGTGGAGATTTCTCTCCCTTTTTTGCCTTGGAAGAGCCAAAGGTTGAAGGTTTGGGTTTAATTTGCCCAAAGGGCTGTGGCTCCGTCTTATTGCGTGGGAGGGGGGTCTCCTCATGTTGCCTTTTCTCCCCACCTTTCCTTTCCTTCTGCTATTAATCGCTTTGCAAAAAAGAAAAAAAAAAGACAACCGCGCCGATTCTGTTTCGTTTTCAAATCGGGACTTTTTCCCTCTACTTATTAATTTTTGTAAAAAAAAAATTCTTGCCATAAATGTCTTCCAATAGACATGCAGATGGGGGAATTGGTGCGGCGGGTGCGTGCAAATAGCAGGTCGCGCTGGCGAGGAACTCCCCCTTCCGCTCCGTTAAAGGGGAAGAAGACTCCCCGGCCATTCATTTCCCTTTAAATCGGGAGAACATCAGCACCATGCTCTTGGCCGCTTTGAAAGCCGAAGAGGTTGGCCTAGAAAAGGCATTCATTTCTTCCCCAAACCCTTTCTGTTGCTGTTGTTGGCATTTCCACCTTGTTTTTTCTCCCCCCCCAAACATGATTTCAAAGAAGGTGGCATCCATGCCTTTTCCCCATGCTCCCCTCCCTTTCTTTCCAGGGTCTTGTTGCTTAAGCAGGTCCTTGTGCGTTTGTATAGGTTGCTAGTTTGCTCCCTTGAAACAATAGGTGGGGCGGGGGCTTGAAGTGAAAAATGGCTTATATTGGGAGGTGCAACCTGGTAGTAATAAAGGGGGGGATCCACATTGCAGCCAAGGCATGGAGAGGGAATTTTCTGGCTGTTTTCTCCCTTTCCCCTTTGTGTATTTACTTGTTTTTTTATTTTCTATGGCCAGTATACAGATGGAGACCTGTGGGAGGTTATTTTATTTTATTTATCGTATCAGAAGCAAACCGAGAGTACAGTTGTACTGTATTTAAAAAACACAAAGTTTAAAACTTGGCATTATACTAAATGCTCTTTGACCAGTAGCTGGCTACTTGGAGTGCCTCTGGTGTTGCTATAAGAAGGTCCTCCATTGTACATGTAGCAGGGCTCATACTGCATTGTAATACCCTGTTTCCCCTAAAATAAGACGTCCCCAGAAAATAAGACCTAGTAGAGGTTTTGCTGAATTGCTAAATAGAAGGCCTCCCCCGAAAGGAAGACCTAGCAAAGTTTTTATTTGGAAGCATGCTTGCCAAACAGAACAGCAGAGCATGCAGGATCGGCAAATGTATGTACCATAGAGTGTTGTGCATGGAAATAATGGTAGTAACAAGAAATTCTTGATAGGATTCACAGTTTGTCTGGTTATGCTGGTTTGTGATGACAACTACTGTACAGTATATAATAAATGTTCATTTTTTGTTCAACAATAAATGTGAATTCTTCATGGAAAAATAAGACATCCCCTGAAAATAAGACCTAACACATTTTTGGGAGCAAAAATTAATATAAGACACTGTCTTATTTTCGGGGAAACATGGTAGGTGGTCTGTGGTTTGCTCTTCTTCACACTTGCATGTTGTGGACTCCACTATGTAACTCCATTTCTTAAGGTTGGCTCTGCATTTCGTGGTGCCAGAAAGCAGTCTATTCAGCGCCTTCCAAGTCGCCCAGTCTTCTGAGTGCCCAGGGGGGAGTCTTTCATCCAGTCTGAGCCATGGATTGAGGTTCTGGGTTTTAGCCTGCCACATTTGGACTCGCGCTTGCTGAAGTGTTCCTGAGAGTATTTCTGTAGATTTTAGAAAACTGTTTCTCAATTTAAAGCTTTAGCATACTGCCAGCAATGAAAGGACCAAGGCAGTAACATCTCCGGCACATCCTCTGTTCGGATATCACCCAGCATGCCAACGCCTTGGAGGTAATGAATGGCCCAGAGGTGACTAACACCTGGCATGACCTCCCCCCCCCCCCTTCTAGAAACCTTGCAGCAAAGTTTGAAGCAATGTGTTGTGGAAGGCTTTCATGGCCGGAATCACTGGGTTGCTGTGAGTTTTCTGGGCTGTATGGCCATGTTTCAGAAGCATTATCTTCTGACGTTTTGCCTGCATCTATGATAGGCATCCTCAGAGGTTGTGAGGTATATTGCAAACTAGGCAGGGAAGGTTTATATATCTGTGGAAGGTCCAGGGTGGGAGAAAGAATTCATGTCTGTTGGAGACAAGTGTGACTGTTGCAATGAACCGCCTTGATTAGCATTGAAAGGCCTTGCAGCTTCAAGTCCTGGCTGAGTCCTTGTTGTGAGGTGTTAGCTAGTCCTGGTTGTTTCTTGTCTGGAATTCCCCTCTTTTCAGAGTGTTGTTCTTTATTTACTGTCCTGATTTTAGAGTTTACTAATACTGGTAGCCAGATTTTGTTCATTTTCATAGTTTCTTCCTTTCTGTTGAAATTGCCACAGGCTTATGGATTTCAATGGCTTCTCTGTGTAGTCTGACATGGTGGTTGTTCAAGTGGTCCAGCATTTCTGTGTTCTCAAATAATATGCTGTATCCAGATTGGTTCATCAAGTACTCATGATTCTCCCAGGCAGGAATCAGCTAGGTCTTGAAGCTGCAAGGTTTTTCAATGCTAATCAAGGTGATTAATTTCAATATTCACACTTGCCTCCAACAGACAAGACGTCTTTCTCCCACCCTGGACAGATATATAAACCTTCCTTGCCTAGCTTTCAGTCTAAGGATGCCTGCCATATATGTGGGCAAAACGTCAGGAGAGAGTGCTTCCGGAACATGGCCATACAGCCCAGAAAACTCACACTCAATGACTTATTTCAATGAAAAGGGAAGCAGATTCTCTTGTGGGGGGGAGCGCTTCCTAGGGCTAAATTTCTATTTCCTAAAGTCCTAGACTATTAATCCTCTTGTGTGGCCCCTTATTGCAAGTAAGGGTTGGCTGCTTTTAATAGACCATCTTATGGGCCTTCAAAGATGCTCCCTTTCCCCCCCTCCCCTTCCTCTGTTAATGGGACTTCTTCCCCAGCCAGCCCTCTTCCTCGCCTCCATCAAACAGGCTCTTCAAGTTCTTGGTTTTGTTTTTGTGTGCGTTTCTCCCCCAGCGTCTTGAAAGAAACCTATCCATCTCCTGGGGAGGTGCCAGAGGGACACCCGGCTATTTGGAACCAAGCCAGCCACCTTAGGCTTGAAGAGCTCTGAAGCAACCATTCGTCTTTTGAAATTTATTTCGTTATTAATCAGAGAGAGGGAGTGATGGCGCAAGTGGAGTATTAGCACATCCAGGAGGAACGTGGGAAGCTGGGAGAGGCTTGGGTAGGTTTCTCTATTGGAAAGAACTACAAGATGACTGTTGTTCCTCAGCATGGCAGGTGCCAGCTGCTGGCATTTGACTTCCTTTAGACCAGGAGTGGCAGCCTTTCTTGCCCCAGAGAGCAGCATAATGCGATGGGCTGTGGACTGGAAGCTATGCATACACACATATGTAGCCTTCCATCCCTCTTATCTCAGTGGTTCTCAACCTGGGGTCCCCAGATGTTTTTGGCCTACACTTCCCAGAAATCCCAGCCAGTTTACCAGCTGTTCAGATTTCTGGAAGGTGAAGGCCAAAAACCTCTGGGGACCCCAGGTTGAGAACCACTGCCTTAAAGCCAAGTCCTATGAGGAACAGCTTAGGGCAGGCATGGGCAAACCTTGGCCCTCCAGGTGATTTGGAGTTCAGCTCCCACAACAGCCAGTAGGGCCAATGTTTTCTCATGCCTAGCTTAGGGCGTTAGTAGGTTTACCTTGGAGAAAAGAAGGTTGAGAGGAGACATGAAAGATATGTTTAAATATTTTGAATAGATACCACATTGAAGAGGGTGCAATATTTTCTCCTGCTCTAGAGACTAGGACAGGGAGCAATGGATTCAAATTGCAGAAAAAGTAATTATACATAAACATTAGGAAGAATTTCTGATGGTAAGAGCTGTTTGGTCGTGGAATATGCTGTCTTGAAGTGTGATGGAATCTCCTCCAGAAGTTTTTAACAGAGGCTGGATGCCCATCTGTCAGGAGTGCTATGAATGTGTGTTCCCACATAGCAGATGTTGGATTGGAAAGCTCTTGTGGTCTTTCTGAATTTTGTGATTCTCTCTGTGAACCATCCTTTATGAAGGATCAGTGAGGGCTCTATATAGTCCATGGATTGGCAATACAGGATTTAGAGCCAAAGTGGTGATCCATGGGCCAGTTCCAGTCCTGGAACCATTGACTGACCCTTCCTAGCACATTTTCAGGAAATAAACAAGTGTAGCCAAACGGCACAAAAGTGGTACTGGCTCCTGGTGCAATGGGGGAAATAATCCTGCTCCCCACATCAGACTAGTTGTGGTTTACTAATCTAGAGCCCTGAGGTGACTCTCTAACTTTCAGGAATGCTGAGATTCATGGATAAGATACCGTATGGCTTAGCAGTAGTGCCTTCTCTGTTCTTTGAGAAGGACTATATTCATAAAACACATTAGCACAAGATCCCTCCATGATTAAGGTTGGACAGGTAAATGATTTCCATGTGGTCTCAAACTCTTAGTTGTGTTTGTGTGCACTTTCAAGACATTTGGGATATAAATGAAGTTATTATTATTATTATCTGTAGATGTATGGTCACTCCATGAATTTCATAGGAAAGGAATACTCAGAAGTGTTCTGCTATAGCTGTAGTGCTTTGAAGGACTGTATTCTCATTTACAAACCTGCTCATGCCTTGAAATGTGTATGGGAGCCCCTTCTCTGTCTCGCTATCCTCAAAGGCACATTCGGTGGGAATAATGGCAATTTCAATGACTGCTCCCAAGCTCCTTACTCTCATTCTGCAAACAGACAAAAACCCTTTTTTATTCAAGCAGGTTTTTAAGAACTTATTTTTTAGAGAAACGGGGCTTGTATGATGTGCTGGGCTTGTATTTGTTGTTATTTAATAATTTAATAGGAGAGCCAGCAAGATGTACTATGACTCCAGAGAAGAGGTCATATCCTACCTTGACCATGGAAAGCCACTGGACAACCATGAGCAAGTCACATTCTCTCAGCCTCATAGGAGAGCAAAGGCAAATCCCCCGATCAAATGTTGCCAAGAAAACCCTGCCTGGGGCAACCTTAAGTCAGGAACAGTTTGAAGGCACAGACAACAAACAGTTTACATTGGCTGATTTTAATTTTATGAAGATCTCAAGGCTTCTTAATGGTTGTTTTGGTACTGTGAATGTTGATACAGTACCTGGTATTCCTTGGCCATCTCCTATCTAAGTACTAACTAGGATTGACCCCACTTAGCTTCCAAGATCAGACAACATCTGGTGGTTTCTAATTATTTAGGGTGGCATTCTTTGTTGCTTCTTTGTTGGCTTTTATAGGCTCCTGGCCACTGCTAACGTAAGATGAATTTAGTAGTAGAGATAATGAAGTAGCTTTGAGATCAAGGCGTTTGTAGTATAAGCGTTTGTTGACTGAGGATGTATCTACACTTCAGCTCCCAGAATTCCTGACCATTGAACAAGATGGTTAGGGCTTCTGGGAGTTGGAGGCCCAAACACCTGTACGGCCACAGGTTGTACAGGTCTGATCTACACTGTGGAAGGAAAGCAGTTTTGCACTACTTTAATTGTTGCTGCTCAGTGCTGTGGAATCCTGGGATTTGTAGTTTTACGAAGTCTTTAGCCTTCTTTGTCAAAAAGTGCTATGCCCAACCTAACTACAGGTCCCATAACATTTAGCCATGGTGTCAAACTGCATTCATTCTACAGTGTAGAGCCAGCCTCAACCTAGAAAAGCTTATGGTACAGATTATCAGTCTTGAAGGTGCTGCAATGTATTCCTTTGCATATAGATCCAGGCTAACATGGCTGTGTCTTTGGATTCTAAGCTGGCTTTAGTTTTTCTGTTTTCCCCCAGTGCGGTTACATTTGGAACACTATCCTTTCATTTTCCAGTTTTATAGTAGTAGAAAGGGAATATTTGGGAGCTGCTGGGTGGTAAGGACTGAGTGTTGAGTTGGAAGACACCATATTTTGCTCATCACAATCCACAAAAGAGTTTCCCTACATGAAAACAATGTTGTTCTGCATTTTCCATATCCCATGCCACTACCAGTCTTTTAAAATAAAAATTATGTTCTCGTACTCAAGTACAGTGTTTCCTCACTTATGGCGGGGATTGGTTCCAGGACCACCTGCAATAAGTGAAAATCCGTGAAGTAGGGTCACTATATTTATTTTAATATTTATACGTTATTTTAGTAGTTAAACACTATTTTATGTCTTTATCAACCAATCGTGTGTTGATAAATCTACTCCCGTTGCCGCTTGGGCTCCTTTTCTCTCCCTTCAGCTTCTCCTTCCTCCCTTCCTTAGGCTGTAAATTGTAATTTATGATTTACAAAAAATTAGTCTTTTAGAGTTTATTGAAAAACCGTGAAACAGCGAATCCGCAAAAAGTGAACCATGAAGTAGTGAGGGAACACTGTATATACTGATATTCCCAGAATTTGATTTTAGGTACCTTTTAAATCTCAGACACATCCATAACACTTCTCTACAGGGAAACCCTCAATTCTTTTCATATGAGAGTTTCTAAAATAAAGGATTTGCAGGACTATGCTAAACAATCTTACTCAGCTCAGTAGTAGTCATTTATGTTTGGGATTGTAACCTTAGGGTGCCTTTTAAATATTTAAACTGTCCATGAGTGTTTATAAGAATCTGGCTTCTTTAAAAAAAAAACCATGGGGATGTTTTTAAACTCATGAGTCACTTCCATAACCAAACATGAGTCAATTTACATATTTGTAAAAAGACTAGGAGGTCTCTGTGTTCAAAATTGATGTGTCTGTATAGGATATATTTTTAAACACTGTTCCTAGAAATATCTACATCCTGTAGGCTGCTCGTTCGACACTGTGAAATCTGTTAGCAGTCATGTCAAATAAGGCTTTTCCCCTTCGGTTTGACATTTGGTTACTAGCATGCAAAGTAGTTTATAAGTAGTTCTCAAAGCTTATAGTTTATAAGCTTTGAGAACAAATAATTTGGTGAACATCTGGACATTAATCAGCCTTTTAGCTGAATGATGTGCATTTAAGAAAAAGGATTCAAATGCAAACACTAGTCTTTTTAAAGCACTTTTTATTTCAGAATGAACATAACAAGCAAAATTTTGTGATAAGCAATTCTAAAACTATACAGCTACATTTCACCTACTACTACCTATTACATAACTACAATTTACACAAAACAACGTTCTACTCACTGTAAATGATATTAAATAATCACACTTCTACTTTTGGTAGCATTACTAATTCATAAATCCTACAGTTAAAATATGTCCCCACTGTTATTAGGAAACGGTAATAAACAAGTTTCAGTCTTAAAGTTGATCAGAGATTTTTCTTTGCTCAGCATAATTTGTCCATCTTAGTTCACAAATCTTTATTTTTCTTGTGTTGGGATTATTGGTTCATTTAATCTCTGCTCATAAACAATTCTTGGATGCAGTTATATACTGTAATAAACGTCCAAATTTTCTTTCTAAATGATCATACAGCATTCCCCACAAATAAAAACATGGCCTTGAATTTAACTTAACAGTTTCTTCAAGCATCAGATATATTTGAGTCCATTATTTCTGCAAGACCACCCCATATGGTGAAATGTCCGAACTGTGCTTGCATTTCCAACATTTATTAGAGCTGTCTTTTCACAACTTAGAAAGTATCTCTGGTGTCAAATGACTTGAAAGAAAACTTTTATAAGATGTTGTACAAATGGTATTTGACACCAGAGATTACTTGAACTAGTCCTCAAACTGTTCATCCACACTTTTCTCCCATTCTTCCAACTAGATTTGTGTATCAATATTTTGGGCCCATTTAACCACACAATCTTTCACTTGTTCTTCCTCCATTACACATTTTAACAGCAATTTATATGTTTTAGCAATCATACAATCATCACCTGAGAACAATAAATTTTGAACTCTGTTTTGACTGTTTCAAATCCAAATAGGTTTTTATCCTTCTTAAATCACTCAGTAATTTGTCAATGAGCAAATCATTGTATTAAATAACCATCCATCATTAGCTCATCTCTTGAATCTAACTTATATTGGGCCATATGTAAAGTTTAAAAAATCTCGTAGGACTTCATCACACAGAAGGTGCCCTCCATTTCTACACACTTCAAAGATTCCACAGATCCCATCAATTGACGCACGACCTGTTCCATGGGTTGCCGATGGGGTTCTATCTCCAAAATTGTGTGGAAATGGGGATTTAAAAGATGGACTGAAATCTGTTCCACTCATGTCCTTGCGCTTAAAAATGCTTAGAGAAGGGTATTTTTCCATGGGATGGGAAAAGGTGTATTTGCCCGTTTTCAATTTGTTGTGTGACGTTTCAGTGGGCAGGCACCATATGGGCTGTGATTTTATTCACTTTGATGCTCCTTCTACCGCCATTACTCTTTGGACACAGAAAAGGACTGAACAATAATTTTATCTTCCTTTTAAAAAATGTTTCTGTAACTGCAATTTCAAACGTTTTAAATACAGTAGAGTCTCACTTATCCAAGCTAAACGGGCCGGCAGAAGCTTGGATAAGCGAATATCTTGGATAATAAGGAAGGATTAAGGAAAAGCCTATTAAACATCAAATCAGGTTATGATTTTACAAATTAAGCACCAAAACATCATGTTTTACAACAAATTTGACAGAAAAAGCAGTTCAATACGCAGTAATGTTATGTTGTAATTACTGTATTTACGAATGTAGCATCAAAATATCACAATATATTGAAAACATTGACTACAAAAATGGCTTGGATAATCCAGAGGCTTGGATAAGCGAGACTCTACTGTAGTTCAATTGCACAATTTAAAAATGGGGGGGGGGTGGCTTGTGACATGGGCACTTCGCAGACAATGGAATGGGGGGAAACAACAACCGCCACCTCCCATTCCATCATCTCCTGAATGCCCACACCACAGGTGGGTTTTAAAGGCCTTTTTAATGGTGAAATTGCAGAATTTCAGAGATTTGAAATTGCAGTTACAGCAAAAAAAAATTAAAGGATAGATACGTGATGATGTGTGTAGTATAATTTAACTAGAAACAGGCAAATACATATCCTGTGTGATGAGGCTGAGTAAATTCTCCATCTTCTTTCAAGACAGAAAGCCGTGGAATGTGACAGGAAGAAGACGCCACATTCCACTTTTCCCCCTTGTGTGATGAGTTCCTAAGTCAGCCAGTTTCCTTCTAAAGAGATTTCTCTTCCAAACAAAGCTTCATAAGGAGAGTGCTTCAATGCAAAAATTAGTCTTAACTTGGATAAATGTCTGCAAGTTCCAACATTTTTGTACAATTTCAGCCATAGCTGAAACTTCCTAATTGTATCAAGTCCGGGTGTTATGGACTTCAGCTAGAATCTGTAATTGTTGGTCAAGAAACTGAGGCTTATAGGAGTTGAAGTCCGAAGTACCTGGAAAACTAGCATATGGAAATAAGTGGATTTGATATTTCAAGTCTTCATAGAAAGCTGCAAGACCTTGTCGACCTTGTCTTAAGCACTTAGTGATCCTGAGGAGGTGGGGTGGCAGCAGCAGCAAAGTCTGTGTTTTGAAAACCATCTAATACAATATCACTTAAGTTGATTCCGGCTATGAAAGCCTTTGATAATACATTACCACTTACCGGTAAGTTGTTTATTATTTTGCTCTAGTAATACAAGGAGAGATAAACTATGGTTTCCGACCTCTCTCTGAAACAAACATGTTTCTGCTTGTGTTGTCGAAGGCTTTCATGGTGGGAATCACTGAGTTGCTGTGAGTTTTTCAGGCTGTATGGCCATGTTCCAGTAGCATTCTCTCCTGATGGTTTGCCTGCATCTGTGGCTGGCATCTGAAGAGATCTATGGGAAATGTTGGAAGCTTTAAACAGACAAGCGTTCTTTCTCCCACCCTGGACATTCCACAGATAAATATAAACTTGACTTGCCTCACTTCCAAATAGACCTTTGAAGATGCCAGCCACAGATGCAGGTGAAACATCAGGAGAGAATGCTACTGGAACATGGCCACATAACCCAAAAAACTCACAGTAACCCATGTTTATGCTTCTTTATTACTGAATCTTGGAGTCTGGTATAGCTCGTCTCTGCCCTGAAGCCATTCTTATGGGTGCTTTCAGACAGGGCTCTTCCAGTGCTACCATTTAAAAGATATTTTCCCCGTTTATTGAATATTATGTGGAAAGAACAAATGATAGAAGTGGTGGAAAAAGCACAGGGGAGTTGCCAATAGGAGATAATGCCATCTGGGACACCATCACCCCTAAGGAAATTGTGTGAGGCAATACCTGTCTGGAAGTTTGCAGATCTATGGTCCTTCAGTATCATATGTAAACAGTAGGCTTGCTCAAATAATTCGTTTTCCCCGTTTACCGTTATTGATTCGTTATTTTCGATTGTTTTGAAGCAATATCGAACCTTGGTTGTCCACACGTCTGGATATCGCGGTTTCGAATCGCGAGAGGCCGTTTTTTCTAATTTCTTCGTTTTTTTCGTTAAGAAAAAAGAGCTTTTGCAAAGCACCCAAACTCCTTTCCTTTTGCCCCTCAGCCAATGGGAGGCTCAGCCAATGGGAGGGGGCGAGGGGGAAGGAGGCTGAGGAGGAGGAGGAAGACGGAGGGGGGAAATGGCCGCCGCCGCCTCGCCTCAGCTCAGTGCATTAATTAATTGGGCCTTAATGAGCCCCCTTCCAAGACAAACCCACCAGAGAAACACCCTCAATGCAAACCTTGCAACGTCCTTCTCTCCTTCTTGGACACAAAGGCAAAGGGAGGAGGCACTTCGGGTTCCCAAGCGACCTGAAAAGAGCCATAGAGAAAGGGAGAGCCAGTGCGCATGCTCCACCCTCCAAGGCACACAAGGGGGGAGTTCGCATGGGAGCCGGAAGTGTTGGGGCCTCCGTCCCTCCCTTGCTTTTCCTCTTTGGTCTCCCTATCTTGAACACAGAACACGCATGAAAAAAAACACACCATAATTTCACAATATATAGTTTAAATAACAAAAGGAAGAGGAAGGAAGAGGCCCGGGATGCGAGGGGGTGTGGGCCAGGCCCGTCCTCGGCTGCTCCCAGGGGCCCAGATTCGCACCCTCCCTCCCCCCAATACAGGTCTCCAGTCCATACCACGCTACATGAACTTGAATGGATACTGTGGTTGTGTTGTCGAAAGCTTTCATGGCCGGGATCACACTGTTGTGGTATGTATTCCGGGCTCTATGGCCATGTGCCAGAAGCATTCTCTCCTGACGTTTCACCCACATCTGTGGCAGACATAGAGGTTTTGACGTCTGTGCGAAGCTAGGCAAGTGGGGTTTATATATCTGTGGAAGGTCCAGGGTGGGAGAAAGAACTCTTGTCTGTGGGAGGCAAGTGTGAATGTTGCAATTGGTCACCTTGATTAGCATTGAATAGCCTTGCAGCTTCAAAGCCTGGCTGCTTCCTACCTGGGGGAATCCTTTGTTGGGAGGTATTAGCTGGCCCTGATTGTTTCCTGTCTGGAATTCCCATTTTCTGGGTGTTTCTGGGAAGGTAATGGCACTCCATGTAGTCATGCCGGCCACATGACCTTGGAGGTGTCTATGGACAACACTGGCTCTTGGGCTTAGAAATGGAGATGAGCACCAACCCCCAGAGTCAGACATGACTGAACTTAACGTCAAGGGATACCTTTACCTTTACCTACACACACACACACACACACACACACACAAAAGCAGGGACTATATATATATATATATATACACAATATATATCACACACACCAATTTAACAAAGTTTCAGCCACAAAAACAAAGTTTCTGAAGTAGAACAATGACTTTCACAGTAAAGACAACCCAATTTAACAGGAAATAAGACTTTCAAACCAGGAACAGATTACTGCAATTATTAAAAAAAGGTTTATTATAAAAGCTATGAAAATTTGCCAAAAAGCAGAGGATAAGGGAAACGTTCCACATTTTGGTGAGCTATCAGTGTTAAATGTGTTCTACCACTGTACCAAGTTTGAAGAAGATCACTCAAAAAATGAGGGCGGGAGAGCCCCCTAAGTCCCCCCCCTTCAGGCTGTTTTTGGGCCACCGCGCATGCGCGTCCGCCATTAACGAATTAATTTCGAAAATAACGAATTTTCGTTAATTTCGAAAAATTTTGGGGGCCAAATTCGTTATTAGCAACAAAAACGAAAAACTGCCCCCTCTAGTTTTGAAACGAGTTTAGAATCAAATTTTTCATGGATCGATCAAGCCTAGTAAACAGGCCTGCTACTCAGGTGTGTTCAGAATATGATGGTACCGGAAATATGTTTTAGATGTGTCCCAGGTTTTGGAATACTTGCATGTACTTAACGAGACCTTGGAAAACAAGAAATTCATTTTTACTGTATATTTCATATACCTTCCATTTTAATAATTGGTAATACACCTTTGTTTTAAACGAAGGACTCAGGATAATTAAAGAAGAAATTACTTAAAACAGATCTAGTATTCCTTATCCAAAATGCTTGGGACCAGTAATGTTCTGCATTTCCAATCTTTTTGGATTTTGGAATTCTTTGATATCTTGGACATGGGACCCAAGTCTAAATATGAAATTCGTTTATGCTTTTTATATACCTTGTATATACAGCAGGAAATAATTTTATACATAATATTTGAATAATACCATGCATGAAACAAGGTTTGTGTACATTGAACCATCAAAAAGGAAAGTTGTCACTATTTCAGCTACCCATGTGGGTAGTTGTCACTATTTCAGCTACCCATGTGGAATATTTTGGATTTCGGAATTCCAGATTAAAAGATGCTCAACATATATAAACCACTCTCATTTGATTTCAAAATCTAATTGAGTTTTAGCTCTGTTAGTACTACCACATAAGAATACTAGATGTCTCCAAACAGAGCTAGGCAAGAATCCTGTCTGCAAGGCTGGAGAACCTCTTGTCCAACCAGAAGTCCCACTTTCAACCAAATGATCTGACTCAGTGTAAGACAACTTACTATATTGGTTTGAATTTCCAGTCACTTTTCAAAGGCTTTCGTAGAAAGACAAAGACTGCCTTTCCTTCCAAACAGCAAGGAAAAAATAGATCTATCGGTATCCTTGCTTTTAAGGGAATGTATCCCTGCTGAAGATGTGCATAAATGCTGGTGACTTCCATTTGTCTTTGACCAGTAGAGGACATCTGTGATACTCTTGCGATTCAGGTGCTACTTTCAAGCTGTCTAGGAAACGCATGAGATTGATGTTTTAAAAGTCGGTCCTTGTTGCAAAATGATGGCCTTCTATTGGCATGCCAGATTGGGCCATTTGTCACGTGGGCGTTGCAGCCCCATGACTCCTTCTGGTCCCCTGGGTCACTATGGCAACAGCTATGCAAGTGGTCATCCTTTTTGTGGCCCTGTTTTTGCCTCTTTTCTGAGACTGGCAGCTGGCAAAGATAGCAGGTACAAAGATTAGAAGAAAGTAATTTACTGTGATGGTTAATGGAGGGGTGGTGCTTAGGGAACCAAACAATACATAATTCCGTAATCTTCTCAATTTTCATTTTTATCGTAAGGCAAAGATTGCAATCAGAGCAGTGATGCTGGGAAGGAATAGAGTTTAATCCATCACCAATACTCTGCTGTGTTCGAAATCTCTCCTTGCTGAAGCCATGTTCGCCTTTAGCAGGAAGGAAAAAAAAATAACCCAGGTAATCTCAAGCTAGAACATCATCCCCTTATTTCTTCCAAGGCACAGTCGTAGGAGTCTTGCCTCACATAAAGCAAAAATCTGGTTGCCATGGTGAAAATGGCACATGGATGGATTCCTTCCGACCTCAAGGAGGAAAAGGAGCCTAGGCTAAACTCAAATAGCAACTCTGAGTAGTGTAGTGCACCTAATAATACCTTTTACTAGGTTTATAATTTCTGTAAAATGCGTTTTGTTGTATTTTTTCTTGCTGGAGGCCTTACATTTTCTGAAATATGTTTACCACATTTATTTGGAATTAAAATGCGGGTTAAACTGCTGAGCTGCTGAACTTGCTGATCGAAAGGTCAGTGGTTCAAATCCAGGGAGCGGGGTGAGCTCCCACTGACAACGTAGCAGTTTGAAAACATGCTAATATGAGTAGATCAATAGGTACCTGTCCGGCGCGAAGGTAATGTCGCTCCATGCAGTCATGCCGGCCACATGACCTTGGAGGTGCCTGGGGCAACGCTGGTTCTTCGGCTGAAATGGAAATGAGCCACAACCCCCGGAGTCGGACAGGACTAGACTTAACGTTGGGGAAAAACCTTTACCTTGTTTTAGTTCTATGTTCCTTTGTGTTTTTCAAAATTCCATTATCTTTCTACATCTCTTTTGTCTCATCAACTCCATACATGGACTGACCTTCACCTTCTGTGTTAATAATTTCATCACTCATCAGAACCTGTTGAATAGTAAAGTTTCAACTGCTGCCGGAGTGAATTTTGTCAATGCTCAAGTGTCCCAGGGCTATATTGGCCATCTGTATAAGTACAAAGCATGGTATGGATTTGTCCACACTGTATGTGTGGATGCCACTCTCTTATCAAAGGTCGTGCCTAACTTATGGGGAAGAAGTCCCCTACTTGATGTCTCAAGTAAAAGCATTTTTCAAGCTTTCTTGTACAATTGATCTCCAAGTAACAGAACTTTGACATTTTTTTAAAATTCAGTATTTCAACAGTGCCATAATAAAACAAACAATTTAAATAATATTATTAATAAATTTAGAAAGTAATTTGGCATTTAAAACAACAGAGAGATTTGTAATGCAAGCATCTCTCAGAAGAATGATGGGCCTCTTCATATAATGCACATTGTGCTGTTGCATGCGCCAATTCAAACACAAAACGTATTATTTGACTTTGTGAACTGTATTTCCTTGTATATTGATTTAAAGATTCCATCATTGATCACTTGATTAAGTCCATATCTAATCAACAAAGGTTTTAAAAGTGTGGTAACTCTAAAAGTAATATTTGTTTTAAGAGGCACGTCACAGTCTCTTGTTTCACAGATTAATTTGAAGTGACAATGATTTTTTATTTCTGCTAGGAGCTGGATATGTAACCCAGTAAACATCTATAATGCAAAGATGTTTGGAAGTGTTTTGTTGGCATGCTTGGCAGTTTGATAATATATACAATCAGGGCTTCTAGTGATGAATATTCATGATATCCTTGTCACTGTGCATGTTGTATGTGAATTAACTACATATTTTGGTTATTATAGGATCATACAGTCTTTTAAATGCTAAGGGCCATGTTGTCTGGGATAAAGACTTTAAAGTGTGTGCTGAAATTACCATTTCATACATGTGTGTGTGTGTGTGTGTGTGTGAGAGAGAGAGATACCCTTTAAAAGGGCAGGTCTTGCATGAGATATGTCGTGGGTTATCCATCTCTAGGTGTATAGACAGCCTAAGAATTATGAAGTGGTCATTTTATATGGCAACATCCAGTTGCAGTCTCCAGACCAGTAATCTGGAGAATAGATTGGCCATTTGGGAGAAAGAGTGTGTGTGTGTATGCCTTCAAGTTGTCTGTTGACTTATAGTGATCCCATTAATTTCATAGGATTTTCTTAAGCGAGGAATATCTGGAGATTGTTTCATCAGTTCCTTGCCCTGAATAATTGCGTGGTTTTTGTGGCCAGTCTCTCATCAAATACTAACCAGGGCTGGCCCTGCTTAGTTTCCAAGATCAGCTAGGATTTAGTACCTTTAAGGTATTCTGACCCTATAACCTTAATTTTATTTTTATTCTTTCAGAGAAGGAAGATGAGTGAATCTAGTGCAAAATCTGGCCAATCCCTAGCTGGCAAAAAAGACAAGGATGTCTCTGAGAAAAGAGGACGAGGACGGCCCAGGAAGCAGCCTCAGGTTTGCACATTGCTTCCTTTATTGCTGTGATGATAAGAGACGCTTTTGCAAGCAGGAAAGCAGATACTGTCTTTTGTTAGCTGTTGCTAGAAGTAGCAATGACACAGCAAAATGGAAATGCAGGAGAGAACTACTATGGTGCAAGCAAGGTTATTATTGATACGAAAGGAGACATCAGGATCAATAGGTCATTAGGTTTACATAGTTAATGAAAGCAAGTCCTCTGTTGAAGAAAGGATGTTTTGCCTCATGTTGACGTACTCTCAGAGTGATGAGTTTTTTCCACATGACTAATCCCATAGTGTTTAAATGGGTTCCTTGTGTTTGCAGATATCAGAATGTTTATTATCAGATGTATTCAGAAAACAGTATCATTTAAAGATTTGACCTATGCACAATTGATATCTCTAGCTATGTACCCTAGAAGATAGTTTTGCTCTCAGTTAGTTCTTCTGATCCTCGTGATATGGAATTTTATTTAGCAAGATGGTACTAGCTCTGCTGCCCTTTAGGGTTGGTGAGTCATATTGGCTCATGTGATGTGAACTTGATTGCTAAAGAAGTTTCACAAGCCTTTTAGTGACATTATTCCATGCTTTGAACTCATTGTCATCTTTAAACTCTTGACTTTCTCTTTACAATAGTTTGGTTACTGGTTATGGGCTCCAGTGTTGCTTGAAGCTGCTGGGGAATATTGTCCCTGACAATCTTTGATGCCTTACTTTTAGTAGGGAGCAAGACTTTTAATGCACAAAGGCAAGAATTGAGAAAGTGCTGTCCATGGATTGCATGCATCTCCCAAATCTATTTTTGCAGCTTCCCAGCAGTCTTCCTCAAAGACAATCAACTCTGCCATACATACCCTTTATATCACTGAAAATGTAATATGAGTTTGACTTTTCCTCCTCCCAAAAGGCTTCAGACCAGACAAAAATGAAATTGGAAGTGACAAGACATTACTCCTTGAATAGTAGGGACAAAAATTAGCAATCTGCCCTATAAAATCATAAGAGTTGGAAGAAACCTCACGGGCCATCCAGTCCAACCTCCTGCCAAGGAAGAAGGAAAAGCAGCAGTTATCATATGCAGTTGCCAACCTCTTTGGTAACTTTCTGTAAAAAAATACAATCCTCCCTAATCCCTCCAGGTCTGTTGCTCACATGCTGTGTGTTGTGTTGATGTGGACATCTATAAGGAAGGGAAAGATAGAGATAGCCGCTTTATTATATATAGTATATTGGAAAGTTGTATTTCAATTGATTTCCTAAACAGACAAATTTAGTTCCAATAAAATTTCTTTCAGTATGCCCGCTCTATTTGTATAACGTAATGTTACTTGTTTGTCCCTGCCATATCAGGTTTGCTTCGGGGCATGCAAAACATGCTTCCATTGTCCTGATTACCGCCTATACACTTAAAACTAGTTTGGACTTGATGTTGATACACTTTGTATTGAACTAATTACTTCTGGAGCCATTGGCCACGGTTGCTTTCAGCCAGGTCTTGCAACCCTAACTTATGACCCCTGTTAATAGAATTACTGTTGAGTCCTAACATGAAGCTATAAGCTCAAAGCTGTCCTCTCCCATTTTTTCTACTTGGTCTGAGACACAGCTGCCACTCTCCGGTTCTTCCATCTGCCTGAGTTGGTAGAATGAGGCATTTGCTTTGGTGAAGGATGAGACGGGGCTGCTGGTGTTAGATTACTGATTGGCTATTAGCTGCAGCTATAAACAGAATGCGGCAGGGAATTAGGAACAGTTTCTGTGTGACACTTAACTTGGCAGAATTATGTAAGTTACAAATATTATTCTGCTGCTATTACGTTTTTAGGTTGTATTTTTGTGTGAGGAGGCAAAGTTCCCAAATAAATAAACTTGCCTTTCTGTTCTCTCAAAAAAGTGTTGCACTTTCACAGGGTAAGTTCTTAACAGTTCCAAACTTATTTAGCATTAAATCTCATTTCCCTTTTATGTTTCCACCTTTAAAAAAATCTATCAAACATTTGAGCGGTACTTTTTGATCTATCAAAGACCTTGTGAAACTCTATAATTGTGCACTGATCTCTTTAGTTTGGCCTCTTAAGAATAGATCCTTGCTCTTTACTTTGAACTGGGGAGGAGTTAAACGTTTCTGAGAACAGTTGAGATTTTGAGTTCATTTTTCTGACAAGGTAGAGCTGTTTCCATTGGATTGCCAATATTGATTGTGGGCAGACTCTGTAGGAAACCTGTGTAGCCTGCATTACTCAAGGTGTGACATGAGTGACACTGTATTTCAAATATTACAAGAATATTGACAAACAAATTGGGGCTGCGGTGGAGCAGCAGGTTAAACTGCTGAGCTACGAACTTGATGACCAGAAAGTTGGAGGTTCGAATCTGTGGGACTGGGTGAACTCCCGCTGTTAGCCCCAGCTTCTGCCAACCTAGTAGTCTGAAAACAAGCAAATGTGAGTAGAGCAGTAGGTACCACCCCGATGGGAAAGTAACGGTTCTGGCCACATGACGTGGAGGTGTCTACGGACAACGCCGGCTATTCAGCTTAGAAATTGAGATGAGCACCAACCCCCAGAGTCGGATGCGACTAGACTTCATGTCAAGGGGAAAGCTTTACCTTTTTATTGACAAATGGCCCTCCGGGTATTGGACTCTGTCTCTCATGCCCAGGATAGCCAGTAGTCAGAGATGATGAGAGTGGCAGTCTAGCAATACCTGTTTCCCATTTTTTAGTATAAGATACACATTTTCCACAAACAAAAATTAATATGCAAGGGCCCTTTCACACTATAATTGCCATGACATCATGACATCTGAAGTTTAAGGAATGGTGTTTAGAATTCTCTGCCAGACAGGTCTAGTATCTCACCAAACTATAAACTCCAGGGCTTCTAACTGGCGACTAGGTGGAACTGAACCTGCCCCGACCTAGTCTTGGAGGATGTATGTGCTTTAGTTTGCTTTTCTTCCTTGCCCTGACCGCAGTGCTTATTCTTTTCAGCAAGAATCCAGTGAACCACCACCACCCAAGAGACCACGTGGCAGACCAAAGGGGAGCAAAAACAAGGCCACTTCAAAGGGAAGGGTAGGTATTCTGTGGGTTGAGCAGTATATTTGAAATCATCTTCAGCCACATGATGAGACAAAAGTCACAAAGGAGTCTGATGCTTCAATAAGGTTTTGAAAATTATTTTTCTTTAGTTTGCTTTTTTTTAAAAAGAGAAAGATTTTTAAAAGACGACCTTGGAGATTAACCATGCAAAAATCACAACTGAACAACAAACACAACTTGTGAAAATTTGCTATCAAAATCATCAGTTAATCATTCTGACTCAACAAGCATATTGTCACCATCACGATGTGAGAGCTTTTCCAAACAAATTAATGATTAGATATTTGATTGGTTAATTTTAGGAACAGGGTTCAGTAAGCAACCTTCCATGGACAAGCAGACAGTGCCCGGTTAGGAATGACGCAACCGTTGATCAGGTAAGGGAAATGTCACAAAAGACTCAAACGTGCCAACACAAAGGTGGTCTGGACAGGTTGGAGTCACTCCATTAAAACTGACCCAGTGTAAATGACTATAGAGATGCCCCTAAAGCAGTGTTTCTCAACATGGGGGTTGGGACCTCTGGGGGATCATGAGGGAGGTTCAGAGGGGTTGCCAAAGACCAGTATTTTCTGTTGGTCATGGGGGTTCTGTGTGAGAAGTTTGGCCCAATTTAATCGTTGGTGGGGTTCAGAGGACTCTTGGATTGTAGATGAACTATAAATCCCAGCAACTACAACTGCCAAATGTCAAGGTCTATTTTCCCCAAACTCCACCAGTGTTCAGATTTGGGCATATTGAGTATTTGTACCAAGTTTGGTCCAGATCCATCATTGTTTGAGTCCACAATGCTCTCTGGATGTAGATGAATTACAACTTCCAAACTCGAGGTCAATCCTCACCAAACCCTTCCAGTATTTCCTGTTGTTCATGGGAGTTCTCCGTGCCAAGTTTGGTTCAATTCCATCATTGGTGGAGTTATGAATGCTCTTTGATTATAGGTGAACTATAAATCCCAGCAACTACAACTCCCAAATTACAAAATCATCCCCCCCAACCCCACCAGTATTCAAATTTGTGTGTATCGGGTATTTGTGCCAAATTTGGCCCAGTGAATGAAAATACATCCTACATATCAGATATTTACATTACAATTCATAACAATAGCAAAATGACAGTTATGAAGTAGCAACAAAAATAATTTTATTTTTAGGGGTCACCACAACATGAGGAACTGTATTAAGGGGTTGCAGCATTAAAAAGGTTGAGAACCACTGCCTTAGAGTGCTTCCTGAGCAAACATATTTTTCCAGGGAAGGAAGAGTCTAAATCATTCTTCCTACATTGGATTATTTGGGAGTTTTCTAATACTGTTATTACAGCCAATAATAATTAATTGATGAGATGTGGTTGTAAAAAAAACAGTTGTGACATTGTCTTGCGTTTGGATCCCCACCTCTAAAATAGACCTCTTTTACTTCAGTTGGTTATTTCTTCTCAACAATCTCTCCCATGCCTAAATCTCATTTCACTCTACTTTGGGCTGGAAAAGGATTTCAGTGGCAGAACTGGCTAATAGAGGAAGCCAAGTAACTTTTCTTTACAAATGTGCATGTTCACTCATAGCCTCTGCTGTCTTAGGAAATATGTGAAGCCAGAGACTCAAACATTGCTGAGCCTTAAAATAGTTTTTGAAACACAATTTCAAATGACGACAACAGTCTTTTTAGTCTGGGGAGCTTCAGCTTCCAACAAAAGGAGAGGGAATACAGAAGTCTCACAGACATCCAGTCTAAGCTATTGTGTGTGCCAAAGATCTGAGTTAGCTGGACAGCTGGTAACATTTGCTTTTTTGTATGTATGCATTTTGACAGTTGGACTTTGCACAGCTACAAGTAGGAGAAAGGGATATGCCCCATTAGGTCATGCAGGGGAGAAGGATAGAAATTCCTTGGGGAATAAAGTGATGCGGAAGGGTTTTCCCACCATCATACAACTTTGGCACTTTAGAATTACTGTTCCCCAAGGTTAACAACTGAGCACCTCTTGAACTCCACTGATCTCCATTCTGGGGAGAATAAAGCCCTGATACCATCAAGTGCCATAGAGTTGAAGCTGGCTGATGACTGGTAAAAGACCAAGGGAATAAATACTCCCCACAGTTGACACCTTCGCAGCTGTCTCTCTCTGTATGAAATTTAAAAAAAACATCTGGCCCAATTAATAAAAGATATAGTCTTTCCCCCCTTAACATGGCATGATGCAGGGTCGATACCAAGAAAAGTGTCACAACTGCTTTAGAACAGCAGATGCCTGGTCCTGGATTTGAAGCCAGGCTGCATAAGCTATTTTAGTGGATACCCCAGCTTAGACCTAGCCTTTTGCCATCTGTTCTAATTGTGAAATACAAAGGCGGAGAGCATCTAGTAAGTTTTGGAGACAGTTGCTTCTGTTTCCTGTAGCCCTGCAACCACTGTGCTGCCTTCCTCCCTTCTACTTCTTGGAGTTGGTGAAAGAGCCTCATCCATCATTAGTTGGCTTAATATTCAAACAGAAGATCCAATTAGTATGATTTAATACAGAGCCTTTCTGTGACTCAGATAAAAGATTAGATACATTCACATTGCAGGAACACTGAGCATTACCTATGATATTTACGTGTCAGTGATGGATAACTGTACTTTCACCTGCATTGCACTTCTAGCACAAAACATTTGGAACTGCTGCTCTGATGATTGCTTGCTGGTCTTTGTAAGGATATGCATGTTGCCACCCAAGGAGCAAGTGGAGTCAGCCTTTCCTTCAGACTTCTCATAGATTTATTCTTGGTCCCTTGTGGCCTGGGTTTAACCAATGCAGTGACAATAAAGAATGGAGCTAAGTTTATGATTCTAAGTAAACTCCACTCTTTATTATCACTGATTTCATAGAGTTGGGAAGGACTTCATGGATCATCTAATCCAACCCCTACCAGGCAGGATTATACAAAGCATCCCCAAAATATGAGTATCCAAAGGAGAGTCCACCAATCTATTCTATTGTTGAATAGCTCTGATTATCGGAAAGTTCTTCGCAATGTTTCAGTTGAATCTTTGGTCTCTTGGATTCATTGAGTCATGTCTTAGTCTGGAGCAGCAGAAAATATTCTTGCTCCATCTTCTACATGACATCCCTTCAGCTATTTTAAAATTATTATCATTTAAAGATAGCTATCGCCTCACTTTTCAGTCTTCTTTTCTCCAAGCTAAACATCCCAAGCTCCCTAAGATCATAGAACATGGTTTCCAAATCTCTTACAATCTTCCTCTGGACACATTTCAGCTTGTCGATATCCTACTTGAACTTCCCCTAGGTATTGCCTTTGATAAAATACCAGTTCGTCTCTGTGATTTTGCTTTAAGTGTGTGACCAAAAAGTTGGCCCTACAATTCATGTATCTTGAAACAAAAATGAGAGGGAGCAGTTGACAAAATGATGAGCCCATTAGATCTGCCAGAAGCAGTGTTTCTTCTACTGATTCTGTTAGCTTCTCATCAGCTATTTGGAAATGTTTGAGAGTTGACATGTTTGATTTGCTGAACTGTAATATCTGATAGTCTTCAGCACCCTCTGCTTTGTAGTGAATGGTCACAGTTGGTTCCAATGAAGTTAAAACAAAAATAACAGAATATGGTTTCCTGGAGGGTAAGCATGGTATTGTATGCTGTAGATGAAAGCTGGGACTAGCCAGCATACCAGATATCAGAGGATTGGTCCATGACAATAGAAGCCAAACCTATGACCTTCTTGTGCACATGTTTGCCACCATGCTGGGAGGGTAGGAGGAGTTTGTTTAAAAGTTCCATGCATGTGGTGTGTTTAGACCTGTTTTGAAAAGATGCAACTCATATCCTGCATACTCCTCTGAGTCATAGGGCTGGAGCCCAAATGACTATGATGGGAAGAGAGGACAAGGGAGGGCCCTGTGGCATTGGCCCCAAAGGCAAAAGGAAAGGGCAGTCGAACAAGACACAATGCCAACCCTGTGCTTTCAAAGCACACATGAATCATATCCTCTGGTTCCCAAATGAACTTAAAATTCATAAGACGTGATGTGCTTGTAGTATTTTCTGTCTTTTGTTTTTCTTGGCAATTGTGAAGATTAGCTATATGTACACAATGATTTTCAGTTACATATCCCTAAAACCTAACCTAAGCTTATGTCTCCATCAAAGTTGGCCTGTTTCATTATCTCCCATCTTTTTTTTTACTGTTCTGACTGGGTGCTTGCATTAGTTTTACAAAATCAATTCAGTAGTGGAATGTGTGTGTGCCTTCTAGTGACCTGTCAACCTCTGGAGACCTTATGAATTTCATAATGAAAGAGAGTTGTATGTCCTGTGAAGTACTAGTAGGGTGCCTTCTCGCACTAGTTCTGCTTGCAAATGGATGGTCTGTCCAAATACATAAATAATGCTTCATTATCTTCATTACCTTTTACCTATTTCTTTCATTAAAAGATGCTTCTCACAACACCACACTTCTTTTTCCATTAAATAAGCAAAGCTTGAGGTTAAACACCTTCTCATGTAGTACTACAAAGTTCTCATGTAGTACTACAAAGAGAACCACCTGAAGCATAACCCTTCCAAGACACAAGTGTGTGCTTTCCACCTACGTAACTGTGAAGCCAACAGGAAACTGAAAGTTACTTGGGAAGGCCAAGAGCTCAAACACTGCTTCCATCCTAAATACCTTGGTGTCGCCTTAGATCAAACACTAACATATAGGAAACACTGCACAAACACCAAGCACAAAGTAGCTGCACGCAACAACATCCTGCGGAAACTTACTGGCAGTGCATGGGGTGCAGACCCACAATTAATAAGAACATCAGCCCTGGCCTTGTCTTAGCTGCTGAGTACGCCTGTCCTGTCTGGCACAAGTCTGCCCATGTGAAGCAGGTGGACATAGCACTGAACGAAACATGCAGAATAATCACAGGATGCCTTAAATCTACACCTCTTGATAAACTCTACAAGTTAGCTGGCATTGTCCATCCTGACGTGCGACAGGAAGTTGCTGCTAACTATGAGAGAAATAAGGTCCAACATTGTGAAAGCCACCCACTGCATGACTATCAGCCTCCTCCCACCAGATCAAAGGAAGAGCTTCATGAGAACCACCACTCCTCTTGATGTTCCTCCAGCAACAGCAAGAGTGTCCCTCTGGGCAGCTAAACCAGGCAATTCTAACTGGATGGCCCCCCATGAGGGTCTTCCTCCAGGGGCAAACCAAGAATGGGCAACTTGGAAGTCCCTAAACAGACTCAGAAGCGGAGTGGGCAGATCTAAAGACAACTTGGCAAGGTGGCACTACCTGGAGGAATCCTCCACCTTGTGTGACTGTGGAGCAGAACAAACAACTCCATATATGTATGCTTGCCCACAATGTCCTGCCTCATGTATGGAGGAGGAGTTGTTTAAAGCTACAGACAATGCGGTCGCTGTTGCCCGCTTTTGGTCTAAAACTATTTAGCTGCTTGTGATTTCCTTTATTTCATCACTTTTAAATTTATTTATTATGCAATGCTTTTGACACAAAATAAATAAATGTAGTTGTCAGCTCTCTCTGCCAGTTAAAATATCATGACAAATCATGGTCTGTACTAAATTAGAATTATGTAGATTGGAGAATGAAGTCAGGAGCTTTGAGGGTTTATTTGGTTTATAATTTGTTTCAGTTTGTCTTATTGCTAAGAGTTACAACTACAGTCTTTGGACTAAAGTGAGGAAATAAGAGTTAAGTATCATCAGTATACTGTGTCAGCACCAGACCCGAAAACTCGAATATCCCTGCAGTTTCACATCTGTGCCAAATAGAATGGGGAGCAAAAACAGAACACTGAGTCACCACAAGCCACTTTCTAGGCTTACTCTTCCAGAAAGGAATGGTCCCACTATAAAACAGTACCTCAAGTCCTATTCCAATGAGGTGGTCAGAAAGAGTGCCATGGGGAATGGTATCTAAACAAGCAGAGCCTGTAGGAGTAACTTTGTCCAGTTCTCAGAAAAGATCATCTCACAAAGCAGTTAAAGCCATTTTCTGTCCTATAACAGGGCTAGAGGGAAATAAATTACAATAAACAATCTGATCCAGGAACCCTATAAGATTGGGAGCCACCATTCCTTGCTCTTGATATCATTTTGCAGTGGTTGCTCCGTTGTATTTGTTTTCAGAGCTGCCAAATCAAAAAGCAGAAATCCCAAATACAGACTGCCTTAAACGGCTCTAGAGTTGGGGTGAATGATGGTGGATTGGTACATTGCCTTGACTGACATGTTTTTTTTTTCCTCTCTGTCCAGAAAGCTTCTGTAACAACAACAACTGGGAAGAAACCTCGAGGGCGACCCAAAAAAATAGTAAGTTTTGTTTTTGTTCTTAAAAGACTAATAGCATTCCTCTGGATAGCTTAAAGCACACTAAGGAATAGAGGCTTGGTGCTTTAGTTAGCCTATTTTTGAATAGTGGTCTCTATAGACGGGGAAAAAGCATTCTAGGATCAAGAGAGTAGATGCACTGAATGAATGTCATGTTAATCTTTTATCAAGGATTGAACAGCTTCTGTGATTGTTCTTCACGAACCTGAAATTTTGCAAACAAAGGGTTGCCTCTCATTTTTTGCACTTTGCTGGTGTTTCTGCTGAAATGGCTATGAAAAATGGCACACAATTGTTTCAGACCCTGTGCTTGAAAGAAGTAATTTATTCCTTTTCCTTTTATATCTGCTGTAAAACACAGTCTCTCTGTTTAAGGAGCTCCACTGGCTGCCATTTACTTTCCGGGCCCAATTCAAGGTGCAGGTTATCACCTACAAAGCCCTAAACGGTTTGGGACCCACCTACCTTAGAGACCGCATCTCCCTCTATGAACCCACACGTTCTCTTCGCTCGTCGGGGGAGGCCCTTCTCTCGCTCCCACCACCTTCACAGTCGCGGTTGGTGGGGACGAGAGAGAGGGCCTTCTCCGTCGTGGCCCCCCGGCTTTGGAACTCTCTACCTAGAGAGATCAGGCAGGCCCCTACCCTCCTCTCCTTCCGGAAGAGCTTAAAAACCTGGCTGTTTCAAAAGGCCTTCGATGTTTAGTTGTTGCTGGATTGATCTATCTGTCCATTCCATAATAGTCCCATTGTTGTTGTCTTGCCATTTTATACCGCACTTTATTGTCCAACTATGAAATTTCCTTTTCCCATTTCGTATCACTCTGCATCTCACCTGGGATCTACGAATTAGTCTCCTGTTTTTAACACTGTATCCTGCTTGTTGATTTTAAAGATTGTTTTTATTGATGTTGATGTTTTTTACTGGGATAATTGTTTTATTGCTTTGTTACTGTTTTGTTTGTTTTATCGGGCCTGGCCCCATGTAAGCCGCCCCGAGTCCCTTCGGGGAGATGGGGCGGGGTATAAAAATAAAGTTATTATTATTATTATTTCTTGTTTCACCCACTTAGATAATATTTGTATCTGGAAATGGGATGGTGCATGCCCAAAGATGGTAGAAAGATGAAGCAATGCTGAAAGTGAACCAGTGGGCATGATGTCTTATGGGAAATATATACTGCCCTTTATTTCAGAGAGAAAAAAATCAAAACGGTTGTTCACTTCTGCCTTAACACATCATTCCAAAATGCTGTAGTGGGGATAGGATCCAAGGCACTAAATGTGTGATATTGGGTGGGCCTCTACTGTATCAGATGGTGTGTTCTGCAACTATTAAGAACAATTCTGCAAATCAGCAATTTAAGAATGTTTTTCTGGAAGTTTTTTGTGCAGTGAAGGAGAGCTTCTTATGTCTGTAGGTGGAAGCACAGAGAGGGTGTCTGGTGCTTCTGCAGGTATTTCTTTCAAGATTGCTTGGGTTTTTCTTCTGCAGTATATTTGGTTTGAAGGCAAAACTATCATGTTGGCATCTTCCCTATATAATGTTTCAATTATTCCTAGTGTTCTTTCTTTATTGCCCAGAAGTGAGTAACAGGAAATGGCTTGTTTTTTTATTAGCTGGCTCAAATTTGGTGTTACCACTGTGGCATTCTTGCTCAGTGAGTTTCAACCAGTTTCATCTGGCTTTGATTATTTACAGCAGCCACAGCATTTCACAGCCCACTAAGGTGTTCTGGTGTGGATTCAGGAATTCACCAACAAAACCCCCCTCCCCCTCCCAAATCAGAGCACACTATATTAACCAGGATCAAATCTCTCATGTGTCCCTATCTGCCATTTGGGTGATTTTTATTGCAGATTTTTTCTTCATTTAAGATTTATGTATCTTCTTTCTATAGAGCCTTTAGTGAGTTAATTGAAATAATAGCCTATCTTCCATTCAGTTAGCTTAAAGTTCTCATACTCCTCACTTTATCTTCTCCAGTAACCACATGAGGTAGATCCGGCTGAGCAAGTAGTTGATGTTAGGTCACCCAGCTGATGCAAACATATAATACACCCTGTAAGAAGTTTGTTTTTTTCCTATAAACTTACAATGTTATTCTAGTATATCTAGTATATTAAAATGGGATTAACCAGTACCCCATCATTTATTTTCTATCATGCAGCATGAGGTTCCAGATTTTAGAGGCTTTTGATAGTGTGCCTCCCATTGACCTGCTAATACAGCTCCTCCCTCAGGCTAAGGGTTTACTGGATAGTAGCAGCAGGCAGCTACAAGTCATTTTTAATGTGAAAATGATGTTAACTCAGGGTAATCCGGGAAAGTTAAATGCCTCCTGTAAATTCCCTCCTGAATAGTGCATTTTTCATTTTTCACTGAGTCCCAGAGTGTCACTCAGGAATAAACACAGGATCGCCAAGACACTGCAAAGTGGTATATCATAGCTACCTAGTGTTGGAAACTCAAAAGAACGACGGATGGACATAACATCATGCTCTGAAAAAAGAGTGGGCTTTCATATGTTTTTGGCTGAAGAGTCGCATCAGACCTAACTAGTGGACCCAGTTGTGAGATATTATGGGAACTGCAGGCCAAACACATCTGTATAATGACCAATCTCTGCTATAAAACATACTTTTTGCAGACCTCTTATGAGTTTAAACATAAGTGAAACAGACCTACCCAGAAAGAAGAAAGTGGCTTGTGTATGTTCAAGGGACTTTTTGACTGCTGTTGAATGCACACATATAAATTAAAAATTAGAAAGAAAAGCTCAAAATGGCTTGACATGAATCTGTATATTTACAATATGCTAATGGCAGTTGAGTTTATACTTTAGGAAGAAACTTATTTTATCACATTGTAATTGAATGTATCTTGCGTTGTTGTATTTTATTGTTGCATTACTGGGCTTGTTCCCCATGTAAGCTGCCCTGAGTCCCTTCAGAGAGATAGGGCGGGATATAAGAACAAAGTAGTAATAGTAGTAGTAGTAGTAGTAGTAGTGGTAGTAGTAGTTATGTTTGTTCCAGTTCTCATCAACCCATCAGCATAATTAGTGGTCAGAAATTATAAGAGTAGCGCTTCATACCAGCATATGTTAGCCACCAATTCTCCAGAGTAATTTGCATTGTCTGGACATGAATCACATTGCATGCCAAAGATTGAGATTCTCATCTTTGCTGTTTCCTCATACTCTTAGGGAGAGAAAGACACATTGGTGCCCAATCACAGGAATTCCTCAATCTCAGATTTCATCGTTGATTGCTATGGAGAGGGCTCACTTTGGCTGCAAAAGATAAAAAATAAAAGAGGTTGAAGGAACAAGAAATTTATCATCAGTTTGGGCAGACTCAGTGATTATGGTGAAATGTGAAATACTATAGGCATTTTGGAGGGCCTAGATAGAGAGAACTTCTCAACCCTCTAGTATTGGGGCTGGGGCCTGTGGGTTTCTTCTGAAATATGGTAAATAGTTGTGAGCACCATCATGAAAGGAATGCCCCGGGGACCTGGCTAATCACAAAGAATTTGTTCAAGCAATTCAATACACACAAAGATTAGGACTTGAGCCTCAAAGACATGGTAAAATGAAAAGGTGATCTCAGTATTGTCACAGATCAGTACCCTTGTGCCCTATTCTTACATTCACTCATCAACTTCTTTTCTCTCTCCCCCCCCCCTTCTTTTTGGAGATTGTAGCCTTATGCATAGTGGCAGAAGATCAAGTTGAACTCAACAGGGCCTAATGTTCACAATCCTATATAGCAGGGGTCCCCAAACTACATCCCACATGCGGCCCATCAAAGCCATTTATCCAGCCCCCACAGTACAAAGGCAGAAGGGGGTTGGACTGAATGGCCCAAGGGGTCTCTTCCAACCATCTTTATTATTATTTTTATTATTATTATTATTAAATATTAATATTAACATTGAGGCTGGGAGGCCATCTGTCAGGGGTGCTTTGCTTGTGCTTTTGGTGCACAAAGGCAGAAGGAGGTTGGGCTAAATGGCCCAAGGGGTGTCTTCCAACCCTCTTTATTATTATTATTATTATTATTATTATTATTATTATTATTATTAATATTAACATTGAGGCTGGGAGACGATCTGTCAGAGGTGCTTTGCTTGTGCTTTTGGGTTGGACTAAATGGCCCAAGGAGTGTCTTCCAACCCTCTTTATTATTATTATTATTAACATTGAGACTGGATGGCCACCTGTCAGTGGTGCTTTGCTTGTGCTTTTGGTGCACAAAGGCAAAAAGGGGTTGGACTAAATGGCCCAAGGGGTCTCTTCCAACCTCATTATTATTATTATTATTATTATTATTATTATTATTATTATTATTATTATTATTGATTGATTGATTGATTGATTGATTGCTTGGTGGCTAACTATAGTCTGGCCCTCCAGCGGTCTGAGGGATTGTGAACTGGCCCCCTGTTTAAAAAGTTTGGGGACCCCTGCTATATAGGGTTGGTCAGTCCGTGCAATCCATTCTTTTTCTTTCACTTTCTATCCCCAAATCCCCAGGTGCAGAAGCAAAGAAAGGTTCTTTATACTTTTTCCCTTGCCTTGTTTCACTGCTTTTCCATCAGTCTCCACTTGAGAATTTGTGGGTTGGGGATGGGCAGAGAGGAAGAAACAGTCTGGTAAAAATCTTCCTTAAGGCATACCAACCTGGGTGAAACAGCAGCAACCAACAGCTTCTTGATCAATGACTTGCTCTCTCTGTATTCTTGTTAGTTGAATGTTGCAGCATCAGGCTTCTTTTTGGGTTGTTGCTAAGGCAAAAGTAGGGCAGAAGAATTTGATAAACAAGTGGAGGATATGAATATTGTGTGAGTGCTAAAGGATATCTTTGTAGGCATTGTGGCACTGGCAAAGCCCTTGTCCAGGCCAAAGCCCTGGTGACTTACAATAACTGTTGTTGGAAGAAAAAAAAATCCAGATGCAGGGAAAGATGAGTACCGCAGAGTTTAAATTTCCCTTCCTTTAATGTGAATATGAAATAAATGAGGAAAAAAGAGTGCAGTTTATGGAAGAGAAATAATGTTTCCCAATTCTTAAGGCATCTAAATGATTCAAATTTGAGTTCCTAACTTGGTTTGGACCACTGAACAGCAGCACTCTGTAGAGGACGGAGAAAGATTGCAGTGTTTTTCTTATAGTTACTTGGGTGGGTTGTATGAATATGAAACTTGCTGCTTTCTCCATTCTGCCCAGAGCTTTAGAAGACGCTGGTGGCACTCACATTACAAATCTGTCCACGGCCACCCAAGTATGAACTGAATGTAGGGCAATCCTGCCAGAAGCAACTAACTAGAAGGGCTTCTAATAGGCAACAGCAGCCTTCCAAAACATGGAACCAGATTTTGTTTCTCTTTTGTTCAGAAATTGTTTTCCTTTTGTTCTCTTCTGTTTGTTTCCTGCTTGCAACACTGACATAGAACAACACAAAGCAAGAAAACGTATTTGCCCTTTAATTTCTCACAAAAGATTTTGGGCAACAGGAAAATAAGTCTTGGATTCTTCTGCTATCACTATACTGTCATTCTTGCCACATTCTTCTTTTATCAATGCTGCGGGGTATTCTAGTGAGCCTAACTGCATCCTCGTGATCGCTGGCTGGCTGGCTGGACTTTCTTTCTGTCTAAAGTTGACACTTGGCTGGAATGGCTAAAAGGGTGCAGATGAGCTCACACATGCAGATAATGCTATAGTTCCTGCTTTTGGGCCCTGCTTAGAAGACTGGAGAATAACAGAATTAGCCTTGGTGATGTTGAAGGTGAGAAACTAGTAGAGCAGGAGTGAGTGACTGCAGCATGCATGCATGCAGGCTGATTTTCATGCCCCCCCCCCTCATTTTGATTTTCAGCGTTTGAGGGTTAGTAGGGAGTTCATTGATTGACAAACTGCTGTTCACGGTGTAGCAATTAAGAGAGGTCTTTTTAGGATGATTTTTCATTCAGCCACCCAAAATTTGGGGTATGTGGAATAAACATATGACGCACAAAAGGGCTCTTGAGGGCTACCTTGAGGGCTACACACACATACACCACAGTAGACCAAGGAACACATTCCTGTGTGGCAGAGCCCTTCCTAATGGAAACTTGCATTACCTGCAGGGGTTAAATTGCTAGTAACGTGGCGTAATTTCCAGTGACAACTGTGAACATACTTAGAACTAAACCTCTGTTTCAACTACAAGTGCCCGATAGCTGCATGTAGTCATTCCAGTCAACTTCACAGCAGCTTGCCAACTTTTTGTGAGCTGGGTTAAACTAGTAGCATGATTTAGTTGCCTCTCTCCATTGAGCAGAAAGAAGTTAAGTAGCACCAGTCATTTCCTTCCTTGGCTAAATCAAGTCTTGTGCCCTGGAACGTGCTGTACAGACTTGGCAGGGACATTCCACAGTGGCTTAAATGTATATTTTTATGAATGAAACACAAGGAAGTGAAGGTTGCTGACTCACAGGCACACTCAGCCCTGACTCATCCTGTTCTGACAGCATTTGTTTTTCTTCAAGGCAGGAGAGACCTCCTTGAAGGAATATGTTCCCCCACATACACAAACAATTGCTTTTTAGGATTGAGAGGATGTGGCTGGTAGGAGGTTCTACTTTTGAGAAGGGTGAAATGATGGAAATTGCAGGGAGGGAAGCAGAGCTTAGATTTTGGATTAGATGTATTTCTTAATGCTGGTGTCCCTCTTGTGGAATCTTGAATGTATGACAACCAAAACACTACAATTAGCCTCCCACATTCACAAAAGTTACTCTTTTGTAGATTTGATTATTTACAAGTTTGTAGCAGTTGTTTAACTAGTCTGACCTCCCTTGCCCCACTCCATATGTTGCCTGCATATTTGAAGCTATTCATTTCTTATTAGATGAACCAAACATACTTTGTGATCAGGTTGAGTTGGTAAATATTCTGTCTTTGATGTTGCTTTAAATGCGGGACAAGACTTGCCCCCCCCCCCTTTTATTTTTATTTATTTTTTTGCCAAAACCTGATTGCGTTATCCATCACAATGGAGATCTGCCAGTTTCTACCCATCATTCAGTGTGCTGGAACTGTAGGTTTTACTGCAGATTGTTTCTAGGACAAAGTTGCAGAATGATTTGGAAATACAGTGTTCCTGGTTACTTTCCTTCAAGGAAGAAGCGATCAGAAAAGTCTAAAGGCGAAATCAACTGAATATTTGTGATGGCTCTACTTAAAAAAAAATCATAAAGGAAAAAGAACCAGAAATGTGGCAGTTTAGGTTTCTCCATTGAGGATGGTAATGGTGCTCCATGCAGTCATGCCGGCCACATGGCCTTGGAGGTGTCTGCAAACACCGGCTGTTCAGCTTAGAAATGGAGATGAGCACCAACCCCCAGAGTCGGGCACGATCAGACTTAATGTCAGGGAAAACCTTTACCTTTATCTTATTGAGGATTGTATTGGGACATTGTTTGAGCAACGATTAAATACGTTGGCCCCAGGGTTATCGAGTCTCTACCTTTGATTCTAACTCATCTATTATGTTCCTTCATAAATTATAAATGTACATTGATTAGTATAACAAGTTTACTATACAAAAGTGGTAGCAGAAGACTTTTTAATACCATCATGTGGGTCATCGGGCCTCTTTATACTTATTTGAATAGCATTTCTGAAGAAGACTTCCCTTAGTTTCTTTGAAAGTAAATATAAAATGGAGTAGGCATTTAATGTAAGTTTTTATTTTGAAGTGGGAATTGGTTTTCCTCTAACTCCCCAGCCCTGTTTGGCCCTGTAATGTCCGATTAATATCACAATAGAATCTTCAGACAAACAAAGGCCAAGTTTTACACTTGGTTACTTTTTAATTGTTTTTAACTTTTGTATTGCACCTTTTAAATTTCTCTAGTGTGGAGTATTAGCCGTCCTGAGTCCCCACGGGGAGAAAGGCAGGGTATAAATAAAGACAACAACAACATTAATAGGCAGTGGTTTTAGTCACTGTTATGATATATTTGAGAGTGTGTGATGTGTGTCAGTCTGTCTCAAGGAATAGGCATAACTGCATCAGAGGAATCAGCTGTTAGTCTCGTTTCTACACTTCTCTCTGTTGCTGCTCTAGTAGTGACACTTTGCAGGATGAATTTGTCTTTAACCAAGTATAGTATATCTTCCATCTGATATCTTCTCAAATCAACCATTTACTCTTCCCACACAGAAAAAGGATGAAGAAGAAGTCAACATTTCCCAGGAGTCATCGGAAGAGGAGCAGTGAAAAGAGCCAACTGATTCTACCTCACAGTTCAGTTTTCCTATTTCTTGTCAAGTTCTGGGACTGAGGAAGGAACAAAGCATCCTCACCCTTTTCCTGACCTACACCTGCCGAATGTTCTCGCAGTCTAAACAGCAACACTGGAGTACAGTGTAAAACAAACCAACCATCACTGCTGATATGTAATGTTCAATGGGGGAACCAAGTATTTTGTTTCCCGTTCTCGTTTGACAGGGTTAACATTTTAGCCTACCACTTCATGTAGTTCTAGATTATATCTGGTTTTTGGTCTCTCTCTCTCTCACTCTCTGGTATGCTCCTTGTAGAGAAAGGGGTATATATATCTATGTCTTTATAGCAACCACTTATTCATGTTGAAAAGAGTGGACAGCCTGCTTCCCCCCACCCACCCCTTTGCCAAACCATACCTCTTCAGAGAGACTGTACCACCCTCCAAAGGGATATTTGGCACTGGCTGAAAATTAGGCTATAGAGGACAATTGGGAGGCATTATTTTTCTGTAAAATAAATATAGCAGGAAAAACTACAGCATCAAAAAGAAGGAATATATTAAATGTGCCTATTGTAAGCTGGATGCTGGTTTCAAAGGATAATACATTGCTTTTTACACTCCATTTACTGTGGTTCAATAACTGCAGGGCTCTCTAAGCAGTATGGCAATGAGGGTGCTTTTCTTTTTCACTGACCATACAAATGTTCCTCCCGTTGTAATCCCAGTTGCCAATGTCCAATTTGGAGCGATTTTCAGGTGGGAACCTGCAACTAAAAGTTCTTTCCCTCTGTGCTCAGTTGTTCGGCACAGAAAGGACTGTTGGATCTTCTTTTAAATTAGACCAGGCTTTTCCAAAACCCGCAAAAAGCAGGATAACAATTCCAGTCCATCCCCACAGTCTCTCTTTGGGTTTGGTGATTTTTCTGCATTGGGAATAGCACAAAGCGTTTTCACTACAGTTGACTTTTCAAAACGTGTTGTCTTTCAAGGTTTTTTCCCCCTTTTCCTTCATTCAGAACTACCTCTGGATAATTTAAGTTTCATTCTCTTAAAACATGGAGTTGCTGCTGTTTGTTGCTGCTGCTGTACTGGTTACAAAGTTTTTATTATTCCAACAGGTTCTATCTGGTTTCTGTCTCTGGAACTGATATTTTACACTAGATAACTTAGTTTGAGTTGACTTTTAAAACTTGTGCTAATAAAAAGGGATAAAAGCTTCTATTTGTCAGACTGATGAGTGACTGGGGAGAGCGGAGTTCTTTGAAGAGTGGCATCATTTCCAATAATCAGCTGATGGCATATACAAAATAAGGAGTTCCTGCAATGGTACTCACATGTGATGATTATAAATTACTTCTGAAAACAGATGGACATTCTTTTAAGTCCCATCTTCACAGCACATTTAGCACTATTGAGATTTTTTTTGACTTTTAATTGTGACCACATTTTAAAGAGTACTTCCAGGAAGAGGGTTTGGTAAATGTTCAGACATGATCAACAGTGCTTAAAAGCTACAAACTGTGTTGGCAAATCAACAGGCGCACTGAGCACAATCACTGAGTTGCAATAGGACATTAAACACTTTCTTGTTTGTACTACAATTGCAGAGAGAAGCTGCTGAATAAATATAACCTCAAATAAAACAACATTGTAATCTAGAAGCATTCTGTCCACTAATAACTCCTCTTAAAGCAGAAGATTGAGATAAACTTCTGACTGCTTTATAATTTAATTGCTAGAGATTTTGCCTTTTGTCCTGATGCAAAAACTGCAATCTTTTAAAAATAAGAGCAAAATTTGCACAATGCTTCAACAAATCTCTTCGTGTTTTTGTTTAATATGGTCTTTAGGAATTTCTAGGTCCATGAGTGTGACTCTATGGCTAACTTTTGCCAGAAATCGACCAAAGATGTGCTGGAGAACCTAGAGAATCTCCCGGAAGTAGCACTCTCTCTAAATTTCAGGTACTCCAGTGGGAATCTATGTTTAACTTTTGCCAGAAGTTGACCAGTTGATGGAGAACCTTCCGAGATTCCCGGAAGGAACACCTCTCTGGGAATCTTTAGGTCCTGTGCCCTTAACATCTGTGAAAGTGGAGGCTTACAGTATTAACTTTGTTTTCCCTTAACGAGTTATCTGTCCTTTTAATTGCAGTTTATCAGGGAAGCTGCTAGGAAGACAGTTTTATTCCAGCATCTTAAAACTGTTGCTAGATGGTCCTTTCACTATCCTGCTGATCTTCATTGCTCACTGAAACATGGATCTGAAAGCAGTTGTGAGTTATGTACTGATAATGACCTCCAAAACAACTATGCAAGAGGTGAAAATTTTTGGGGATAGGTTTGTATTGTGTGAATCTGATTCATTGCTAAAGGTTTCTTGATCTTCTACCTGCAGATTATTTTACTTGAATAAAATATTTAGTTCATGTTTCGTGATCTTCCTTCTGCATTTTGTTCAAAGAGGACCTGGAACCATGGTTGCCACAGCTGTTATCAGAGCATACTCGTACACAAAAAAGACCAGATTACACCAAAGTCCACAAAGAGGAATTGTATGTTTCATTCCATCAAACCTGCCACTTTTCCTCAATTTCATAACATAGTTGGACTACCTTTTGCTTTACTAGACGTACCTCGGGGTAAATAAGAACTTGAGGAGCTTGGAAAATTGCATTTTATAGCAAAAAGAATGCATATCCTCAGCATTTTCTGATCAATTCCTGTAAAATTTGTTCAGATAAATTTGGTACCTTTTGAAAACAAGCTGTACAATTGTGTACAGAAGAATGTTATGGCAAAGATTCTTTGTTGTGTCATAGCAGTGGCACAACTAAGAGTTCTTTTGGCAGATATTCAGTGCTAAGTCTGAACTGTCATTAAGAGATAGTTTCATCTATTTAATTCCCGTAATCCCTCACCACTGGCTGCTTGGCTAACATAGATGGGAATTGCATTCCTAATGCCTACTCTACTTCCAATCTAAGAATCAGTACACTTCCAGAACACACTGTGTCCAAGTGCCGGTCACGTGTTAAACCGGCAATACTGAATACTCTGAGCTTCCCAGATCCAGAGAACTGATTTTTTCCTCCTAGTCTTAACAAAAACCAGCCTGTTGGCTGTCTTAAATTTATTAGGCAACTCAAGGAAAAAATCTGTCTGTGAATCCCTACTATGTATATTTAAAAGGTTTTTTCAAAGCAGGCCCTGTTAATGACATACAAATGCAATGTATTTGGCATGCATATTTAAAGATTAAGATAGAAATGATTACGTCAATATGGTAATATGGGTCACAGCTTGGATTTGCAGAAGTGTTGGGCGTCTGTGTTGTCTGTATATATAATTACCACTTTGAAGGTATTTCTCTCAAGTAGTGAATTGTTTCCTTTGGTCAGTGTCACATATTCTCCATGGAATTATTACTGTTCATATGCTGAAGGATTAACAGCAACACATCGGAAATCTGGTACTTCATGTTTTACTGCTTTTAATATAGGGATGGGCAATATAATCATCCAGTGTTCAACTGCAATTCTCATCCTTGGCCATGTTGGGTAACTCTGATAGCAGCTGCAGACCAAAACAGCAGGAGGATATGAAGACCTACCAAGTTACCAGGAGCTACAGTCTAACGACGCCTGTAGGGTTGCATAATTCTCACCCTGATCTAGCCCATTAATTACAACTGAAAAGTAGAATAGCAAAACTGCAAGGTCCTTGTAGTGAGGTAAGCTTCCTCTTGTTACATTATGACTACCAATTTATCTCTTGCCCTAGTCTGATTTAATAAAATGGTTCTGTTTATGTACAGGAATGAAATGGAAACAACTGCTGGGAGAATACGTTATAGGAAGTGCCCCATTCATCTATTTGTTGTATCTGAATTAAAGTAACCTTATTTCCTCACTCAGACTATGTTTTTCTTTACTGCCGAATCACCCATAACCTAAAATG
This sequence comes from Anolis carolinensis, assembly GCF_035594765.1. NCBI lineage: Eukaryota > Metazoa > Chordata > Lepidosauria > Squamata > Anolidae > Anolis > Anolis carolinensis. Next base: position 193,792,282 of record NC_085844.1, read on the forward strand.
CATCATTAGGTATCAGATGAATATTCAACAGCAGTCTAGCATGATGTCATATGTGAGGAAAACCAGACAGATACAAACTGAAATACTTTGTTGGGACAAGAAGATGCACAAAGGCCAAACCAATATCCCTAATAAATGTTTTGCCCAAGCTCACTAGTCTTGTTGATGGGTTATGGTCAGCAACAATAGGCAGTAAGGGGTTTTATACTTCAGCCAAGTATTGTCTCTGCATCAACAGTTCTTCAGTCAGCCGTAGTGGGGACAATGCTAATATTGTATACTCACCCAAGACAAATTATTACAGTGAAGTTTTCACAGATATTCCAGTTCAGGATGGGATTTATTTACAAAATATATGAGCTCCCAAATACAAAACCTCATAGAAAGAACCACCCTGATGAACTCAAAACTTTCCTGAAGGAACAAATAAATTTTCAACAATACATTTAAGGCCCCTTTCACCCAATGTCCTTTGCACAACCTTCCCAGAAAAATCATCCTCCCAGCACATCCATCAAACAATAGCCATACAGATCAGCATGTACTCATTACACATATTTCAAAGTAAAGAATGTTACATTATAGCCACACATACCCAGTTTTCTTGCTTACACAGCATTACCATTTTATTCTGCATCCATCAAGGGAGACATCACAGGAACCCAAGACCTAAGTGACAAACCCATTTATATGCATAGGTATATTAGCACAGCGAGGCAGCTAGCAAATGCACTGGAATGGCATAGCAGCTGCAGCTTTTGCTGCTTCTTCACAAAAGAAGAGGTCAGCTGGAGCTTTTAGAAAACTGAGCCATTGGTGGATGATAGCTCACAGAACAAGAGCTACTTTCACCTGAAATTCAAGAAGCTCTTGCATCTCCCCCAACATCCATACCAATTAGAAAGCAGAATGCCTAGGAGTAAGGAATGTCATCAGGTCAAGTAATTTTTCTAGATTCAGATGTGCAAGCCTTTGACTCTGCATACCAGGTACCCAAAAGGACATGTGTTAGCAGTACAGCCTAAATGGACTCACCTCTTGCTAGGAGTCAAGGCAAAAATAAAATAAAGACAATATTGAAGTGGAAAGGCAGCAGGTTCAAAGTTAATGTGGTTTGGGCGTGTTTCAAGATCGCATACATGCCAGGTAGACGAGATCATCCATATACACCATTGGTCAGTCTGAGCTAAGCATCATCAAGTTTTCACGTCCATAAATGAACCACGGCAAGGTTGGTATCCTCCCCAGGTCCTCATCACCTGTAACATGCAATAGATAATTTCTTTAAAACTTGGTCTTCACACCACAACCTTTTCCCAAAAATGTGACTCCAGATAGCTCACAACAAGACTCTTTCCAGCAACTAGTAAATTACCAAATAAACCACTTGAACAGAAAAGTCTTTGCCTACCAACAAAGGGGAAGTGGCTAGCAGCCTTCAGAAGCAGCTGCCAAAGAATGCTTCCACCATTTGCTATAACAGCCAGCACTATGGTCAGAAAACCAGCTGTTTTCACAATTAAGAAACTTTACATTTATTATTGGGCATAATAAAGCTTCCTGTTTAAGATAGTTTGTTCTTTCCTACTCTTTAAGTCTAATTAAAGGAAATTGCCTTTACCAAGCCAGGCCCAGAGAATGCAAACTGGGTGTTCCTGAGTTGCAAATGAAGACAAAGGCAATCAACCTTTAATAAAGTAACACAGTACACTAGAAGATTTGATTTTCCATAAAGTATCAGCTGAACATCTATGCCATGAATGATGGATACAAATTGAACTCAACACAGCGCATAGCTTCTGTCAGAAGATATTCGGGCAAATGGAAATGGAATTCCTTATATTATTTTGGATGTTTTTAGAACTTCATTGGGAAATTGTACCTACTCATATTGCAGCTATTTTCCAGAATGATATCAACTATCAAAGACAATACAGTGTGACCATGTGGGGAGTACAAAAACACATTTAGGTAGTAAAATATATTATTAAATAATAACGTAAACCACTTTGGCTGAGATTCTGCATCAGACATGTAGCCGCAATGTTAAAGCTACAATCTGTCTTCTGATCTGACCACCTCCCCCCCCCCCCCAAAAAAAAAACCACCTCAAAATCCAAATAGCTGCACCATGGGAAGGAGTTCTGTGAAACTGGGGAGTGGGGCACCCCCTCTTGCCAGCAAGAGATTACACCAAGCAGAGGCTGAACCCCTAGACAGAGCTTTCCAAACTTTGTGTTGCGACACGTGTGTCGGCTGCAGGGTGTAGTGTGTCACACGAATGTAATGGAAAACTTCTGAATTTATGTGAAATAAGCAATAAATCATATATCTGAAATGAAAGGTTTTCATGAAATATGTTGTGTACCAATACATTTTGTTATTATAATTTATGTAAGTGTCCAAATTTCTTATAAGGAGTTTATCTAACCTCTAGTCTGCTAGGAAAATTTAATTAGTGTGTTGCAAAAGGATGCATGTCTAAAAAGATGCACCACCAATGCAAAATGTTAGGAAAGCACTGTCCTGCAGGGTTTTGTTGCAACTTCCCATAGCACAATTACTTGCAGGAGAGGGATGGGAACATTTTCTTTGAATATTCCACTGTCCAGTGGCACAAAACTCTGTCCCTCAGTGTAATTGGCTGGATTTCAAGGTAGGTTTCTGTACCACTTCTCATCATGGCAATGGCATCATGATCATAAATATAAATGTCCACAGGAAACAGTTAAGAGGTTGTATATCTAACTATAACATTGTAACTAACTAAAAAGAAGCCAGTTCTTAAATGTCATTAAGGACCAGTGTTTTGTCCAGTGATTCAAAAGTCCAGAATCATTTTTTAGATATCTATGAATGAGTACCTAAGAGTTTGTCCGGCTCTAGTAGGCCTTAAATAAATGTTCACCTGCTTCTATGAGCACATCAATGTCTATATTGCAAAATAGTGAAAGGGGACACTCAACATTAGCAAATGCAGCATAAATAAAGATTACGCATAATGTAAATGAGACATATATTTCTTTACAAATACACTCCCCCATACTCCTGCATATTGTTTGAAGTCAATGACTTTCAGCAAAATTTAGTGCTTATCCACATTTTAGAAAGAATAATTGACTATAGATTTGTTTTAACTGCTTTGTCATGCTTCCAATGGTTTCAGACACAATGGTTCTCATACTTCCAGAAATTGATCCCTCCTTGTTTCACAGTTAAAGTTTGTGCCACATCTGTTTTTGCAGTAGACTAGAAATGCCAGAAAGCAAAATATCTCAGCTGCTTGGAAGTAAGAAGCCACAAAACCTTCTGAGCTGGAAAGCTTTGTGAACAACAGCATACGCAAGTACACAAAATATGACTGCTCCTTCTCAACAGTTATGCAAGAGGAGTATCCTGAAGCCCTAGGGCTGAATTTGCATCTCCCGAAACCCCTGAACCAGACTCCTGGGTTCCCATATTAGCCACATCCTTTTCCTGATGACACCATTGTCTGATTGCTTTCTTGCTTTTGTGGTGCCCCTCCTAAAGTTTTTAAGAGCTGTAAAACTAAAATATGCTGGCATTTTTGGTCCAACCCTTTTGCTCTTGGACTTATCCATGACAGGAATGCAGCCTGTGAGATCTCTGAAAGAGAATTTAGTCCTTGGGTTAAAAGAGTCTCCCCACCACTGATCTACCACATAACAACCTACAATCCAGGCAGTGATGGAAAAGATATTACCACAATGACCATGCAGCTCCCAGCTGATTATAAGGGACTGCAACCCTTGACACAAAACAGTTGACTACCTGTGGCCCAGGTGTCTGTTCACCTAAATTTTGAATCTCTACATCCACCAAATATAGCACTAAACTGTAAGACGGAATTCATGTTAATCAGACACTCCATTGTTTAGCTCTCTTTTCCCAGTAGGGATAAAAATGCTAATAACTCAGTGTGGGTTTGAGGCAATTCCCATTGCCTAGACTATATGCCTCACGCAAAAAAAAAGCAGGAACTACAGAACTGAGAAAACTGGGATGGGAATTCCAGAAGTTGCAGTTCAATCTGTCCTGAGGTAAACAAACCAAATAAAGGAATCGCTTGAAAACCTCGTGCTTGGATCCATAATCTTTTCTTTTGTTTTAGTAATTGTCTCCATGACAGTCACAAGACCATAAAGCAAAGCACATACAATGTGTTTTTCACACTGAAGCACCGTTTTGCTTTGGTTTGCAGAATTACACTTACTTTTGTGTCCTCTGGCTCTACTAGGAGCTCCTGTTCAGCTTCATGCAGCTCTTCTGCAGGATCATAGTTATACATTGGCAGCAAATGGTGACGCAGCCGGTCATACCTGAGAGAGAAATGGTCAGATGAAGTGACATTTCAATACATGGCCCTTGTCAAAGTACAACTTAAGTTTACACTTGTCCAGTTGGAATCTGTACCTATAAAGCAAGAGTGATCAACTCTGGCACTCTTGCAGGTGGTCACACAATACATTTTGGCTGAAATGATATCACAAATGGAAGTTACTTTCACTTGCAAGTTCTTGATTTTCAGCAGTTTTTGGTTGTTTGAGGAAGCTAGGTGGGGTAAATATGTTCCTCCAGGAGGACTGCAGAGAAGGCAATTGTTCTTTTTCCACTTTTAAAGCTCCCCATGGTATAGACAGATGCTTTAGGGAAATCAATAGCTTGGGCAAACCCTCCAAAGCCATTATTTCTAAACCCAGAGCCGATCTGAGCCAACACATTGATCTCAGGGTGATAATATTTTCTGTATACAAATATTTCCAAATTCATCACTTTAAAGGTAGTATTTTAGGTGCATATACACTTTCCATTAAATTGCAAAAGGAAATATCCTATACCACTTTGTGCTCCTGGTGTGAAAGAGCAGCCAGCAGATAGCCAAGCAAATCTTTGCTAATATATTTTATATATTTTAAAGATTATATGATTTGCCGCTTGGAAGGTACTACAGCAATACACTCTATTTGGGAAAGAGGAAATCCCACATCTGTCACTGGGCACTAAACCACAATTATCTCTGAAAACAGATCCAGATCAACCCTGTTGCATATAAGTCCACAAATGTTATTAGCTAGCAAATACATTTATTAGTACACTAGTTCACTGTACCATAGTTATTAATAATTTGTAGCCTAGAAACAAAAGTGGGGGCAGCTGTAGCAGATATTTCCATTTGACCATACTGATCCTCAATACAAGTGCCCAGAGAAGTATTTTGCAGAAACCTGTACAGACCAAATACAAAGCGAGCTACTTCTTTTGTGTGTGCCCAAAGAATTTGTACACTAAACTAGAAAGTGTTTGCTCTTTTTCCAGTATGAAATATGGAGAGATAGATCAGTTTGCTAGAGAAGTATTCATTGAAAGCCACTTCTGATTCCATTTCCAAGAGTAGTTCAGTAGCAAGGAAGAAACACGCCCATAATAATTAGCAGTACTCTGCTTTAAACTGTTTCACAAATTGACCTACCACTGCTTTATATATAAAGCCACCCAAGCATACTGCTGATAGCAACACACAAAGTTTTCTCTGTTCGCATCATGAATAAAAAGTAAGGTTTTTTTCCAGGCAAGAAAAATGTTCCGTTCTGAAGAGCCTCGTGACCCAAACTCCCCACAATTCAATTACTTGCCCAGCACAGTCTCTTACCTCCTCTTCTTCTGGATGTACATCATCTGCAATGTGAAAGGAAAGCAAGGAAAATGATTATGAGGGAAGCATAGCTCTTGCCTGTGCATTATTTTTTAGATGGAATGAAGCATGGAACTAGAAAAAAAAGAAGAAACAGAACAAGGAACAACAGCAGCAGGAAAAGCATTTCCTATATTTGCCTGTTTGCAAGACCACTTCGGGCAGTGGCAATGTCACAAGATATTAGCACAGGAGGCATTATGGGAAGCTCATTAGAAACCCTGCCCTTTGGTGTCAGGTGACATCAGAGATACAGAGAGGAGATCTGTGACAATAACATAATCTCTTTACTGAAGAGAAGACAACTGACATGAGGCCTTGGAGGTTTGCCTCTTTCTAGTATTTGAACCTTTTAATGTTTTTACTAGTTGTTGGGTACTTTTTACTGCAGAAAAAAGGTTTTTTTTACTTTAAAAATGTGGGACTAAAACAATATTGACACTACATATACCCCACAGGTCATACTTTATTAGTCTTTTTCTGGATATACCCTTTTCCAATATCTATTTTATGAATGATGGCAGAAACCTGACACAAAACCTGTTAGATTTAATTCCAAAGCTTATGGACTCTTTAAGAGTAATGACAGTCACAAGGTTCAGATTTAATGTGGAAAAATAGTGAGTTTCTCTGTGGTACACTACAGAACCACTTAGAGCAAGACATACTTAAAATTCCCTATGATTTTTTTTAAAAGCTCAGCTTTCCCAGGAATGCATCTCATCAGCATGAATGCCAATATATATGTGCATATCTTGCGAGTTATGAAGACCACTTTCACATGCAGCTTCTTGTTTTAAAGTAAAAACAAAAGCCAAGTTTTCCCCTCTCACTGCATCCATACACTATATAAAGGCAAAGCCAATCTTCAAACAAAATTACATCTGAAGAGCAATTGTGCAAGTTAGTTAGATATTTGCAGCCAGTCACAAGGACTCTCCTTGGAAGGAGATCTTTCATACAGGCATCGATTGCATGTCTCCAGGTAAACAAGTGCATGACCTTTTCAGAGCTGGCATAATATATACAGCACTTAACAGATTCAATTAATGGCTAGGCTGAATGCAAATGTAAACCACCTATATTCTATGTCAAGGTAAAAAAAAAGATGGTTTGAAAGCATCTGCTTGACTAAAATAAGAAAATGATTTGAAAAAGGAGCAATTTTATATTGCAGAAATGAAAGAAGAAAAAAGACAGTTACAGTAGACTGGTGCAGTGATTAGACTGGCATGAGGAAGATCCCAGTCGAAAGATGCATCTATACTGTAGAATTAATAAAGCTTGACACCACTTTAACTACCATCGCTTAATGCTATGGATTTATGGGAGTCTTTAGCATTCTCTGCCAAAGGAGGCTGGTGCCTCACCAAACTACAAATCCCAGGATTCCATAGCATGTAGCCATGGCAGTTAAAAGTGGTGACAAACTGCATTAATTCTACAGTGTAGACAACATAAACTTAATCCTCACTGAGACATGAAACCTACTAGGGGGCACTGATCAGGTAATTCTCCCTTAGCCTTACCTTCCCTTAAAAGGTCGCTGAGAAGATAAAATTAAGCAGACAGGCACACTCTCTAGTAGTCATTTGAGGAAAAGATAGACAACTAATAAATCAGTTCTCTATTCCTCACTTTCTCTATTATTACAAGCAGTCAATGGTGCCTCTCTCCACAAATCAGGCAAAGCAGAAGCAACAATGAAGACCCATAGATTGTGTCCCAGATGTTAGGTTAATCAATATAAGGATTGCTAATTTCTGGGATCAATTTGGAAATGTTTCTAGTGAGGAATAACGTCAAGCAGAAAATACTAATGTCCACTGCCTTAAATGGTGGGCAATTTGTGGCCCTACAGTGTTCCCCAGAATTGTAGAAATTTCACTCCAACATCTACAAGGTCATAAGTTGGTCATTCCACTTTACTGGGGCTCACTAACATATATAATCCATTCAGAGCCAGCTTGGTGCAAGGGTTTCAGCACACGATTATAGCTCTGGAGTCCAGGGCTCAAATACCCATTTTGGGCAAGTCACACATTATCAGCCTCAGAGGAGTGCAAACCCCTTCTGAACAAATCTTATCCAGAAAATTCAGAGGAGCCATAAGTCAGAAATTACTTAAAGGGACAGAACAGCAACGTATATAAGAATATTTAGGAGGCTCTTTGCTGAGGAACTGCTGCTGGAATAATTTGTCCTTTTGAAGGCCAAACTAGTTCCACGTCTTCTACTCCTGGAAAAGTTTCTGGGCGTTGAACTCTTCCGGGATAATTCCAGTCACTCACCACGGCCATGATGACCCCGACAATGGTGATAAGGAAAAATGGCACCAAAACATATTCCACCAGGGAGTCATTGGCTGGCCCAGGAGAGGTGGGCATAGTGGTGTTATTCATGGCATAAGAAAAGGGTGCTCAAGGGTGGCAGGGGCTTCTGTCTTCATTGGGAAGTCTACCTAAAAATGAAAATCAACGAAAGAAACATTTTAAAGATGAAAATCCATTTCTCAAGCCGCCTCTCATTCCATTCTTCTTCCCAACCTCCCTTCTAACAGCTGTACATGATAAGGCGGTTCATTAAGTCACAAGCCAGTCACATGCCCTCCTCATCCTGGTGAAAGAAACCTTTTAAAGTGGTATTTAGCCTTGAGGCCTGACCCACAGCTGGCTGAAGCCAAGATAAAGGATTAATAGACAAGCAAAAGAGCTTCTCTAACTGCTCTTCTTGCCCTGGGCTGTTTCTTTCTGAAAAAACAATCTGAGAAAGAGAATGTGAGTGTGAGAAGCAGAATATGTGAAGGGGGGGGGGGACAAAAAACAAGAATAATGGTCTACCTATACTGTAGGACTAATGCAGTCTGACACCACTTTAACTGTCATAGCTCAACACCATGGAGTCATGGGAGTTGTAGTTTTACAAGGTATTTAGCCTTCTCTGCCAAATAGTGCTGGAGACACACCAGACTACAACTCCCATGTTTTCATAGCATTGAGTTACTGCAGTTAAAGTGGTGTCAAACCACATTAATCCTACAGCAAATGTACCCTAAGAATCTTGACATCATGCATGATGCCATCTGGAGTGCAGAGCAGCAGCCCACATCATGCCTGGATGTGGATGGTCACACTAAGGTAGAATGATGGGAATTTGCAGTCTAGCACACTTGGGGGGACTTGGGAACTGACCTAGATGCTTTCCCCAATAAGAGCGGAAAACAATGAGGCAGTGGGACAGCAAACTTTCCTCATGCCTAAATCTCCCCATTTAAGAAGCAAGAGTTTCAGTCCCAATGATACATATACCAGTCTCAAGCATTTTCCCCTCCACTTTCCTCACTTCATCTTTAAGGGGGGACCTCTAATCTATTCAGCTTCATTACATACAAGGTTTATTCACCCTGATTCGCATAGCCAGAATGGTAGTTCAGTAGTATTGACATACTCTGCATGCAGAAGGTAGAAAGTACAATCAATGGCATCGTCAGGGAGGGATCTGAAAATCCCACCTGAAATTGTGAACAGCTATTACCACTTGCGATAAGTTACCCTCTGGACCAAAAGTATGACTTACGACTATCACTTCTCAAAGCTTTTCCACTTGGGACCCCATCTGGCCTGAGAAATGTTCACATGATCCCAGGCATATAGTTATATAAAATAGGTATACAAATCAAAGATTTACTGATAACAAATCAGCATTTGCAAGGATTGCTAACCAGGCTGATTTTCCTTTTTATGAAGTACAGCTGAAGCATCTTCTGCAGAGCCCACAGAAACACCATAGAAGAAATTCGTGCAAATGTCTAAATCACTAGATGACATTCAGAAAACTTTTATTGTTGATAAATTTTTCAGGATCCCAATAGGACCCACAATTTAAGAAGCAATGACTTAGTATAAGGGAAATGTTCCCCATGTTACACCCTTCACAGAATCTTTCAGAAAATACTATTTTCCATACAATTACATCTGGAAAAATATAGTCTTGTTCTAAGGATATTAAACAAGAACTATCTTCAGACACTGACTTCTTCAAAGGCCTTCAATCTTGAAACTGAAATATGGCCCTAATTTTAGGAAATGTTCAAAATTCAAGGAACGTGCTTTTTTCTAGATGCCAACTCCTGAATCCCTAGCCACACAACAATCCTCCAACATTTTAGTCCCAAAAATAACATTTTAAAAGCTCTGAACATGTCTACAAACTGGTTTTGTATCTGTGCAAGAGATGAGATACAAGCAGTCTAGTGGAACAAGGTCTTCGTAGACTCTTCAAGCAAAAGATTGCCAATCCAAACTTATTCACACATCTCTATGTCTGCAGACAGGATCTGCAGGTAAATTCTCCCAGTACACTTCCATTAAAAAATTGCATAACGTTAGATATCATTCTCCTTTATTATATCAAGAGATCACGCAACAACGGGAGGAATATTCAGAGAGGGTGGATTGCTATCATCCAAGTGAAATCTTGGAGATATGCATAAGTTGTCATAAACCACAGAAACCAGGCCCTCTGCACGTATTAAAGGGTGCCTTCAACTATGTACGAGGGTGGGTCAAAAAGTAATGCCTCCATCGCTCTAACTTTTATTTCTTTCACAACTACTGGACTATCTATACATGATCTGACAGAAGTAACCTTACTCTACTGATAGTTTTTTTTGTCAGATTGACTGATTTTTACCATGAATCTGAAGCTAAAAGAAAGTATCGTCATTGAATTTCAGGCAAAAGATGGTTGTGAGTCTAAAGAAATCCATAATTGCTTGAAGAATTTTTATGGGGATGCCCCTACTTTTACTTGTTTGGACCTCTGAAAGACAACCTACGTGGTTTCAGATTCAATGACTTGAATGACGTTAAAACAGCTTTAAAATCATGGGTCACGAAGCAAAAGTCTGAAGTTTTCTGAAATGATTTTGATGCCTGGGTTAAACGATGGCGCAAATGTGTACAAAATTGATGGCAACTATGTTGAACTGTAGTTTTGTGTAGAGGATAGTTCAGGCTATGACCTGTAGCAACTTCTGCTGTTATATGTTCATTCAGAATGTTTTTAATGACACAGGAGGCAAAAAAAATTGACCCACCCTCATATTTGGGAAGCTACTCTGTCTAGACCAGTGGCTCCCCACCAGGTGTTTTGGACTTCAGCACCCACAATTCCTAACAGCTGGCAAGCTGGCTGAGATTTCTGGGAGTTGAAGTCAAAAACAACTGGGGGACCAAGGGTTGGGCACCACTGGTCTAGACAGAATCATTGAGTCACACTGGTGTGCACAGAACTCTTATAACACCTTTGAGACTGAGACAAATAAATTTGTAATATTAGATGTCATAGACAGAGTATACTTTGACAGATGCTGTATCTTATACTGTATACTTTATGTTGTAGGAGCCTCCGGTGGCGTAGTGGACTAAAGCCTTGTGACTTGAAGGTTGGGTTGCTGACCTGAAAGCTGCCAGGTTTGAATCCCACCCGGGGAGAGCGCGGATGAGCTCCCTCTATCAGCTCCAGCTCCATGTGGGGACATGAGAGAAGCCTCCCACAAGGATGGTAAAAACATCAAAACATCAGGGCATCCCCTGGGCAACGTCCTTGCAGACGGCCAATTCTCTCACTCCAGAAGCAACTCAAGTTGCTCCTGACACAGAAAAAAAAACTTTATATTGGTCTTGGTTTGCATTGCTGTTGCCTTGTAAGTCCCTCTGGGGAGATGGGGTAAGATATAAATAAAGGTTATTATTTATTATTATTATAAAGGAGGGACATTTACACTGCAGTTTGGCACCACTTTGACTGCAATGGCTGAGGGCGATGGAATGCTGGGAGTTCTGGTTTGACAAGGTTTTTCTTTAGCCTTCTCTGCCAAAGAGGGCTGGTGCCTCACTGTACTATGACTCCCAGTATTCCATTGCATTTGGTAATGGCAGTTAAAGTTGTGTCAAACGGCATTCATTCTATAGTGTAAATGCACGGTGGCACAATGGTTTAAACCCTTATGCTGGTTGGACTGCTAACCTGAAGGTTGGGTTGCTGACCTGAAGGTTGCCCGTTCAAATCCGCGAGATGGGGAGAGCTCCCATCTGTCAGCTCTACTTGCAGGGACATGAGAGAAGCCTCCCAGCAGGATGGTAACATATCTGGGCGTCCCCTGGGCAACGCCTCTGTAGACGGCCAATTATCTCAAACCAGAAGCAACTTGTAGTATGTTCTCAAGTCGCTTCTGACACGATTAAAAAAACTTTAACCAACATGGCTCAATGATGTGGAATCATGAGAGTTGTTTGGTGTGGTGCTAGCTATCTATGGAAAAGAAACTAGGTAAAGGGAAAGGTTTTCCCCTGACATTAAGTCTAGTCATGTCCGACTCTGGGGATTGGTGCTCATCTCCATTTCTAAGCCAAAGAGCCGGTGTTGTCCATAGGCACCTCCAAGGTCATGTGGCCAGCATGACTGCATGGAGTGACGTTACCTTCCCGCCAGAGTGGTACCTATTGATCTACGCACATTTGTATGTTTTCAAAATGCTACGTTGGCAGAAGCTGGGGCTAACAGTGGAAGCTCACCCCACTCCCCACATTTGAACCAGAGACCTTTTGGTCAGCAATTTCAGCAGCTCAGCAGTTTAACCCACTTTGCCAAGGGGGGGGGGGGGTCCAGAAGAGAGACTGCGACCTTGTAAAACTACAGCTCTGATGATTCCATAGCATTGAGCCATGGCAGTCAAAATGGCATCAAGCTGCATTAATTCTACAGTGTTGATGCAGGCTGTGTCTCTGTATGTTCGATGCGGCTGAAGGGGGAAAGGAAGGGGCCTGAGGCTGTGAGGAATGGTGGAAGTTGCAGTCCAAAACACCTGGAGGGAAGGCCCAAGTTTGACCATGCATGCAATAAGGGCACTGATGGCTCAATGCTATGGGCTCTTCAGCCTCCTCTGCCAAAGGGTGCACCCAACTACAGCTCCCCGGATCCCATGGCATTGAGTCATAACACCCAACGCGGTGTCGAACTGCATGAATTCTCCTCCTGACCTCCTCCAGCAGACCCTCCTCCTCCTCCTCTTCTTCCTCGGCGTGCCAATCACTCCCTCCGAGCGCCTTCCTTCATCCTCCTGGAGGCAGGTCCAGGAACCTAGGCGAGAAACAGGGGAGGCAGGGAGGCTCCCGACGCTTCCCGCTCCCGGCCAGCCTTCCTTCCCCTTCCTCCAGACCTCAGCAGCCTCTTCCCCATTTGCTTCCCTCTCCCCGCTCCTGCTTGGGAGGCTGCAAAGCGTCCCGCCTCTTCCTCCTGCTCACCTGCGCGCTCCCTGCAGCCGCCACCAGGAAAGGCCCAGGAGCGCGTGACTGACAGCGCGCGTTAAGGGGGAGGAGCCAATCCCCGACGGGCAGGGGTGGGGCTAAGGCCGGGACAGCCTGCAATTGATCACGGGGGACGCTAGAGGGCAGCAGCCTCCGCCTCTATAAAAAACCATTGGTCATCGTGGGCTTCAGAAGGAGGAGGTGGATGTAATATATTTTATAGATGACAATTGGTTATTGTGAGCATGTTTTATTGTATTTTATGTACCTTTGACTTTATATGTTCATATGTTTTAAATGTACCGTATTGTATTTTGTGGTTTAGCTTGGTCCCTACGTGAGCTGCCCCGAGTCCCTTTGGGGAGATGGGGTGGGATACAAGAATAAAGTTATTACAGTAGAGTCTCACTTATCCAACCTCCGCTTATCCAACGTTCTGTATTATCCAACTCAGTTTGCCTTTTAGTAGTCAATGTTTTTGCAGTCAATGTTTTCAATATATTACAATGTTTTGGTGCTAAATTCATAAATACAGTAATTACTACAGAACGTTACTGTGTATTGAACTGCTTTTTTCTGTCAATTTGTTGTAAAACATGTTTTGTTGCTTGATTTGTAAAATCATAACCTAATTTCATGTTTAATAGGCTTTTCCTTAATCCCTCCTTATTATCCAACATTTTCACTTATCCAACGTTTTGCTGGCCCGTTTATGTTGGATAAGTGAGACTCTACTGTATTTTATTATGACACAGCAAACAAGATAGACATGCTGGATTTCGTATCACCAGATCACAAGTCAAACACTTCCCAAATGTCTAGGACTGTGTGATGTATTTTTGGATAATGCGCGCAGATCCCAGTAGGGTGGCCTTTTGCAGTTGGCAGATCGTAATTTTGTCAATGTCTATTGTTTCCAAATGCCGGCTGAGATCTTTTGGCACGGCACCCAGTGTGCCCATCACCACCGGGACCACCTGCACTGATTTCTGCCAGAGTCTTTGAAGTTCAATCTTGAGGTCCTGATAGCGGCTGAGTTTTTCCTGTTGTTTTTCGTCAATGCGACTGTCACCTGGGATGTCAACATCAATGATCCAAACCTTTTTCTTTTCCACAACGGTGATGTCTGGTATGTTGTGTTCCAGAACTTTGTCAGTCTGGATTCAGAAGTCCCACAGTATCTTTGCGTGCTCATTTTCCAATACTTTTGCAGTAATTATTATTATTATTATTATTATTATTATTATTATTGTTGTTGTTGTTGTTGTTGTTATCTGAGCTCCGGTGGCACAGAGGGTTACACCGCTGAGCTACTGAACTTGCTGACCAAATCCGGGGAGCTGGGGTGAGCCCCCACTGTTAGCCCCAGCTTCTGCCAACCTAGCAGTTTGAAAACATGCAAATGTGAGTAGATCAATAGGCATGGCACTCCATGCAGTCATGCCAGCCACATGACCTTGGAAGCGTCTACGGACAATGCCGGCTCTTTGGCTTGGAAATGGAGATTACTGCTAACTCCCAGAGTCTGACATGACTAGACTTACTGTCAGGGGAAAACCTTTACCTTTACCTAACATGTTAATAATGTTGATAATCATAATAATAATAATACTACAGGGTGTCCATATTTCATTCTCTAAACATGTACATGATTCTGATGATGGGTTGCTGTGAGTTTTCCAGGCTGTATCGCCATGTCCCAGAAGCATTCTTTCCTGATGTTTCGCCCACATATACGGCAGGCATCCTCAGGGGATGTGAGGTCTGTTGGAAACTAGGCAAGTGGAGATTTTATATCTGTGGAAGGTCCTGGTAGGAGAAAGAACTCTTGTCTATTGCGGCAAGTGTGGATGTTGCAATTGGCCAACTTGATTAGCATTGAAAAGCCTTGCAGCATCAAAGCTTGGCTGATTCCTGCCTGGGGGAATCCTTTGTTGGGAGGTTTTCACTGGTCTTGATTGATTCATGTCTGGAATTCCCGTGGTAGTCTTTATTTACTGTCCTGATCTTAGAGTTTTTTAAATGCTGGTGGCCAGATTTTATTCATTTTCATGGTTTCCTCCTTTCTGTTGAAATTGTCCTTACTTAGTTACTTAGGCAATCCCTCAATGTCCAAGTATTATGACCTTCCAATTCTTCAAAGACTCCTGTCCACATGCTTGTGGATTTCGATGGCTTCTCTGTGTAGTCTGACATGATAGTTGTTAGAGTGGTCCAGCATTTCTGTGTTCTCAAATAATATGTTGTGTCCAGGTTGGTTCCTCAGGTGCTCTGCTATGGCTGACTTCTCTGGCTGAGTGAGTCAGTGCCTTTCGTATTCCTTTGATTCGTGTTTGGACAATACAGCTGCATTTGTTGGTCCCTATGTAGACTTGTCCACAGCTGCACAGTATACGGTAAACTCCTGCAGATGGGAGATGATCCCTTTTGTGCTTTGCTGAATGTAGCATTTGTTGGATTTTCTTAGTGGATCTGTAGATAAATGCACCCAGGCATTCAGCAAATAAGCTCATTGGCTGCTGTAATCAGGTTGCAAATCTGTAATTGTAGCAGTATTGAATGACTGAGGATGGTGCAATATCGCTGCCTTGCAGCGTTTTAATTTTTGTATACTTTTTATCATGTTTTAATTGTTTTGTTTTATAGTATACTAGCTGTGCCCGGCCACGCATTGCTGTGGCGAAGTATGGTGGTATGGGAAATAACGTATTGTGGAATTGGTGGTAGTTAAGGTAAAGGGTAAAGGTGTGGAGTCCAGATAATCCAGTTAAAGCAGATAATATAAGATTATAAATGGGCAATATAGCTGTGTGGAATGGCCTTGAGTCTACACTGCCATCTAATCCAGTTAAAAGCTGATTATGTGTATTTTATAGGCAGTGTGGAAGAGGCCTAAGTGAGGCCTAACTCTGCCTGCGCCCTGGGCTGAGTGGGTTGCTAGGAGACCAAGTGGGCGGAGCTTAGCCTTCTAACTGGCAACAATTGGATAAAAACAATTATTCCTCTCCCTCTAATTAGGACTTTATTGTTCTTTTCTTTTTGTTGTATCAACCTAGAGGCGTGGATGATGGGTTGTGTTGTCAATTTTCGAGGTTGTGGGGTGTTTAGTTTTGTTGTTTTGTGGGTCGCCGTGATGCCATCACTCATTTATATATATAGATTTGTTGCTGGCCCTCATGGCAGAATGTAAGCCGCTCTGAGTCCCCTCGGGGAGAAGGGTGGGGTATAAATGCATGTAATAAATAAAAAATAAATAATTTGCAACATTCACACTTGCCACAGGAAAACAAGAGTTTTTTCTCCCATCCTGAACATTCCACAAATATATAAACCCCACTTGCAGTTTTCCAACAGACCTCATAACCTCTGAGGATGCCTGCCATAGATGTGGGTGAAATGTCAGGAGAAAATGCTTCTGGAACATGGCCACACAGCCTGGAAAACTCACTGCAACCCAGTGATTCCGGCCACGAAAGCCTTCGACAACAACATATTTTTACTATCATGCAACATGTTAATAATGCTGATGGTAATAATAATAATATTGGGTGTCCATGAAGTCTCTTTACCATTTAAGTGGACACCCTGTGTATTTAATTTCTTTCTCTAAACATGTAAATGATTTTTAGAGAAAGATGATAATAACACCATGTAACAAAATTTGGAAAAAAAAACCTGTTCCTGTTTTGAAAGCATTATTTCCTGTTTAATTGTGCTGTACTTCGACAGTAGTTGTTATATTCCAGAAACTTTATTTTTGTGACTGCCATAAACTCTATTGAATTGGTTGAGACTCAATTCATTGAAAAACAATAGGAAAAGGTGCTGCAGGGTTGTCCCGAAAAAACAAAGTTTTTGCCGTTTAATAAACTTTTCCCATGTTTTTATGATTGAACCAATTAGGAAATGGCTTTATAACACAGGATCAAAAATCGTGCTTCATGGTGAATAAGTCAGAAACAATTCAAAGGCACACAACAACAGTGTGTTTTCCATGCACACAGGAAACTTTAGTGTGCTGTTATAAGAACCTCAAATACGGGATAGTCACCATGATCCGGTATTATTTGTGTGAGCCCACCTGATAAAAAAGCAACCAGTGTAGGGAACAATATCAAAGCATTGTCTGTCTCCTTTTTTGACTGTCTTTGAAAGAAAATGGGGCCATAAGCAGAGCTTCGGGGAAAGAAATTGACTTTAATGCTAATAATTCCCAAGCCAATTATCCGATAGTTTACAAAATTTTCTAAGCTCTGGCCAGGAGAAAAGGGGAAGAAAGGAATGAGAGACCCAGTGCATTTTGAAGTTCATTTTGAAGTTCATTCCTGAGAATAGGGCAGCTGCATTAACAACTGCAAACCAACTCTTAAAGGATATCTTCATCTATATGGCTATCTACTTCAGTCTCTAATAACAATAATGATTTTATTTGCATTCTTACAACATCACATGCCAGTAGTAAATGAAGACCCTCCTCATGAAAGGAAGGGGAACAAAAAGGAATTTTTAATTAAGTAGGTTTATGTAGACCTAGGAAAGGGTATCATAATACCTAATGCTTGTATGGACCACATTACATTCTTAGGGGATACATTGCTTCACTTTGCATGGAAATAAAACCATTGATAATACAATCCAACAAAAATGTTTTTGGTGTTTTGGTTTTTAGGCCTGATCCTGGTGTTATTTGGGGTGTTGATTATAAAATTGCATTGGATAGTCTGTATCAACTCTAGTTCCTTAGATATGATTATCATTATTTTATGTGGGTGAGTAGATGAGAACTGATATAAGGCATGTGTTTTGTATCTCAAAAAAAAAATCTGGTAGGGGAAAACTGGTGTCATTTTTGGAATCAGCAGAAACAGATCTAGAAACAGATCTACCATCTCAGGCGCCAAAATGTGTTTTGGCCACTGCAAACCCCATTAAAATCCTATCCGAATGAGAGACTTCTATGACAAGTTTCCATAGAGCAGGCATGTTAGGAATTATGGGAATTGAAGTCCAAAACACCTGGAGAGCCAAAGTTTCCCATGCCTGCCATAGAGTCATCCTGAAGGACCTAGAAGATTCTTAGAAGAAACATATTTTGTTGGATAAGTAGCTGAAATCACATTCAACTGCCTTGTTTCTAATTACCGTATATGATCACAAAATAACCTTCCCTTCCTGAAGTGATGTGTGCTTTTACTACCATGGTAACAACTTTGCTTCTATTTCAGCCATATGGTGTTATTCCCTCTTTCTTGCTGCTGATAACACTAACTGGAGTTTTAGGAGGACACTCTTCAGGAACTTGCTTCTTTCTCAGATGTCAATCAGTCTGAACTACCTATACATCTTCCTTTCAAATAATGTTTACAACATCACAGAAATGCATTGTTCTCCCACTCAAGTATGTAATGGGCAACAGATGTTTGTAATCTCAGTGGTATAAAATATTTACATCTACAGATTAATTCTGAGGTGGTAGGCACATTTTGGGACAAGCAGTTTTTCATATAAATACAACAGAGTGTCCCATGAGAACTGCACCGCATGCCACAGGAACCTGAACGTTGGTCACTGAAACAATTGTTCTTGGTATTCCTTGAAGCTTCAGAAATAGAGTCCCATCCTATAGTGGAAGGGGGGGGGGGGGAATTAATATCTGATGAATGGGACGATGACCCCAGCTGGAGTCTGAAGCACATGCTTTCAGAACCTTAATGCGAAAATGGACTTGAGAGCAAAATGAATGGAGAGAAAAGGACACAATCTTGTCAAACAAGAACAAGTTTGAAACCTTTATAGTAGGCAGTGGCACGGGCAAACTTCGGCCCTCCAGGTGTTTTGGACTTCAACGATTCCTAACAGCCAGCAAACTGGCCAGGATTTTTTTTTTGGAGTTGAAGTCCAAAACACCTGAAAGGCTGAAGATTGCTCATGCCTGCTTTATAGGGATATGGGAGAAGATAATCCTCTGATCTCACATGAAAGAGAAGGGTTGGCATGGGATCATTGTCTCTATTGATCAACCCTCCACAAAAATGCTACACATGAGAAATGGAAATATGTGATAGTTACCTACAGTTATGTGCAGGTGGACTCTTGGTGGAAGGTGAGATGTCTTGCTTGGTGACTCCAATTGGTGATGTGCTCAGGAACAAAACTGTATCAAATCCACTGCATTTTTGAAGTTGGGGTTTAGTCTTGGCTAGGCTAGAGGAATCCAATCCAAAGTAGGTTTTTCTGAACCAAGTGTAGATATGAGTGGGACTAACAAAGGTTCTGACTGACAGAGTGAGCAGATTCTCTGAACTGAAACTCTCCTGTATCAGAAAAGAATCTTCTGGGACAACAGCAGAAAGGAGGCTGCATCAGCACCCTGCCCCAAAGAGAAAACAAAATCAAGCAAGATCCACACTTAACACATTGCAGGCTAAAGAGAAATATAAAGAAAAAAATGACTGTTGTGGTCTATCTGAATTTGGAATCAGGTGTTTGATACATAGAATCATAGAATCATAGAATCATAGAAGAGCAGAGACCTCATGGGCCATCCAGTCCAACCCCCCGCTAAGAAGCAGGAAATCGCATTCAAAGCACCCCCGACAGATGGCCATCCAGCCTCTGCTTAAAAGCCTCCAAAGAAGGAGCCTCCACCACAGCCCGGGGGAGAGAGTTCCACTGCCGAACAGCCCTCACTGTGAGGAAGTTCTTCCTAATGTTCAGGTGGAATCTCCTTTCCTGTAGTTTGAAGCCATTGTTCCGTGTCCTAGTCTCCAGGGCAGCAGAAAACAAGCTTGCTCCCTCCTCCCTATGACTTCCCCTCACATATTTGTACATGGCTATCATGTCTCCTCTCAGCCTTCTCTTTTGCAGGCTAAACATACCCAGCTCTTTAAGCTGCTCCTCATAGGGCCTTGTTCTCCAGACTCTTAATCATTTTAGTCGCCCTCCTCTGGACGGTTTAAAATTAAACCATTCAGATTTTAAGTACCAAAAGCTACAACAGACACCTTGAATCTGACCAGAACAATCATTCAATTAGACTGCAATTGTAAAGGCTTTTTGAGATTTTTTTTTTTAAGATTTGTAATCCAGTGCTAAAAGGATAAAAAGTAAGAGAAGGCATATCTCTGATGATCACAGTGTTTAGAGACTGCATAGTTATGGCAAGGGAATTACATGATATTCACTATAAACTAGCATATGTAAGATAATAAAATAAGAATAGAAGGGCTGCCATGCAAACAAGGTCTATTTCATGATATCAAAATATAATAAATAAGAACATGGATTGAGAAAGGATGTCAAAGATGTATCATCTCATCTGATCTGATAGCTCAATACCTTACCAGCAATTTAATGTAGGCACTCCTTTAAAGATCATGACTCATTACGTAGCAGTAAGTCTTTCTGAACTGTTAACTATCATAGTAGTGCAATCAATCAAAATACAATACAAATACTTCAGGCAGACACTTAAGAGTATCCCTCAACATTCTCTCCCCCCTTCCCAACCTTGACACGAGTATGGTAAATTAAAAATTAATTACCAGCAATATTATCACTACCTCTATGTTGTACAAGCAATCAGGAGATAGAACTGCAATTTTCCTACTGGACAGAGCGGTGATGGTTGAGTAAAGGAGCTGCATTGTTGCAGCATTTGGATAGAGAGAAACAACCCAAGAACATGTTTATCATTAGCTGGACTGGATGGCCTTTGTGGTCTCTTCCAATTCTATGGGTACATCTACATTGCAGAATAAGTGCAATTTGAGACAACTTTAACTGCCATGGCTCAATGTTATGGAATCCTGGGATTTGTAGGTTGGTGAGGCATTGGCACTCTTTTGGAAGAGAAAGCTGGAAGACCTTATGAAATACAGCTCACTTCATTTCATAGTATTTAGCCATGGCAGTTAAAGTAGTGACAAACTGTATTAACTCTGGGTTGCTGTGAGTCATTTGGGCTGTGTGGCCATGTTCCAGAAGCTTTCTCTCCTGACATTTCACCCACATCTGTGGCAGGCAGCCTCAGAGGTTGTGAGGATGCCTGCCACAGATGTGGGCAAAACGTCAGGAGAGAAAGCTTCTGGAACATGGGCATATAGCCCGAATAACTCACAGCAGCCCAGTGATTCCGGCCATGAAAGTCTACAACAATACATTGTATTAATTCTGCAATGTAGATGAATCCTGTGATTCTTTCCCTGTATCAGTGATGAATATTATAGCAAAGCCAGCTCCAGATATTATCATAAGCAGCCCTTGCAGTGTTCCCCCCTCCACACAATCCCTGTCACCAAATCATTAACAGTAACAGCTTCCTCATCCTTAATTTGCTAGAGTGCAGATACTATCCTTTGGCTCTAGCATTCAGTCCCTCGGCCAGATACTGCTGCATTCACCTTGAATAACTCTACGGACTCATATCAGGCACAGCTGCCAACGTGGTTAATGCGATTAAGTTTCCCTCTACACCTCTAAGATAAAATGAACTTATTCTCTCGCCTAAGCTGAAGGGCAGGGTCAACTGAGCTCACCAACCACTATGGCAGTGTGGCAGAGGTTAATGGCATCTGCTACCAGAGCGTCCAGCTATGGAATCTTAATGAGGATTGGCATTTTAAATGCTATTAGTCTGTGATGGAAAGCAGTCAGAGAGGGAGAGAAAAACATAGAGGACCAGAGGGTTCTGGAAATGCAGACAGGAACTTTGTAGCCACATAAAAACCTCTTGCCAAGATAAGACTTTGCCAAATGTAAAGGCAATTCCTGTTTTGGAGAAAAATGAAGGAACGACTATTAGCAAATTTCTGTTTAAGCTCCACAGAATAGGACCAGATGTAGCCCTCCTTACGATGAAAGAGAAGGGGATAAATACAACAAGTCACAAAAAAAATGTCCAAAAGCTAGGTGGGTAAAATACTAGGTCCTATTTCAACCCACTACTGGATACTGGCTTCACTATAACTCTACAGGTTTTTCACACATCAGAATCACTCTTGAAAAACCTTCTCCTGTTTCAGAAATGCCCTTTGATTTCCTCAACTCTAAAATTTGTGTTGGCAGTTGGAAGAGTAAGTCTATTGATTTTATTTTTAAATCTCAATGCATTGGATTTAAATTATGATTGATTGCACGGCTTTCCCCCAGATCATCCTTACTGTTTGTTATAATAAACCTAATGATTCAAGACTTGGGAGACCGTCTATAATATTCTCAGATATGCCAAATATTAACATTTTTGTACGCAGCAGTTTCCCTTACTGCTGCCATTGCTTTCCTGTCGGTTCTATGCTTTCAACTGCACCCAAGTTCTCTACATTTTGTGTAACTCTAGATTAGGCTGTTAATTCATTATGTCTTTTTACTAGAGAGGCTGCATGCTATTTATGACAGGATATAACTTTCAAATGCATCTTCTTTGTTTTTAACCTTCAGTCTTTGTTTCAACAAAAATTGAAAGACTTGAATTTTCTGCAGCTTTTGACAACTCAGCAAAGAAAGCATCTCTAATTTATCATTTGTGCTTCAGGTCACCCCTTGAAAAAACTGTATACATAAATAAAACAAGATACATTTTAAGATGGAGGGACTTTTGATCTGTTTTTCCACTTAGCTTCAGCCTCTCAGCCACAGATTAATGTCAACTCTCTCACCCTATCCATATATCACTGTCAGGCGCATCACAAGCTGTCATATAGATCGCAAATTCCATATGAACCAACCCATATCCTACCTATTTCTAGCCTCCACTCACATGAGGACATTAATTTCTTTGGGAAAATTAGCATTTCCATCCCAGTTGCAACTATAGCAGAAAGCAATTAATATTATGGCATTAAGGAGAGGCATAGCTATGTAGTAGTAGTCCACCTATGTCTTGATGTATTACCAGTAATTGAACATGGACCAAGATTGTCACTGCAGCTCAGATAAGCTAATGGCAGTACAACACAAATTGATTTTATTGCTTTTCTTATAACCTGAAATCCTAAAATAGAAAGCAAATTTGAGAAATGTCAGATGAAATCCTTTTGCCTACAAATGTATGATTCCCTCATAAATAACTGTTGGAAATCTTGTGACAGTAGCTTCTGTCTAAGCATATTATTTAAAGTCCCTGCCCACCAATCACATTCCCCTGATGTTTAAGGAGAGTACATTTTACTGAATGTAAATTGCTTATATAATGTACTGCTTGTAAAAGGGGGAGAAACTGAAAAGGATAATTGCAGAAACTGAAAAAAGAGAAACAGTCAGGGTTTTTTTAAAAAGAAAAACAAAGTTCTAGAAGTGCAAAATTGAAACAAGAAGTGCAAAATTGAAACAAGAAAAGTGGCAACATCCCTAGACATATGTTTTGAAAGTAGCATTCCAGTGGTATCTATAAGCTTCAAAAAGTGTTTTGTTTATTATTATTATTATTATTATTATTATTATTATTATTATTATTATTATCATCATTATTATTATTACCCAGCTTTTTCTCTCTAAAAAGGAGACTCAAAGTGGGTTCACTTACCTGCTTGATTCATTTCAGATATACATCTTGTTTGTTTTGGATAAAAAGTTCACTGGAACATGTCAGAACTAATCTCCTTTTTTGTAGTCCAAGAAGCTATCCCTATCTGCCTCCAATATCCAATTTTCAGTTAAATACACTATTCCAGGAACCCATCTACTTCACTCACTGAGTTTAATTGCCCCTCTAAATTCAATGTGGCAGATAAAAAATAAAGGTCGAACATTTCTATGAATGGTCTTTAGAAATTTATGTATCTGCCCTCTGGTGGCATTGAAAATATTTGCATTGACCTAAAAGAAACAGTGGTCCTCTGTACATTTTCATAAGAGCAATGTCACCAAACGCATTTAAAATTGGGAGATCTTGTCACCACTTCTGTTTTCTCCCTACTTCCCTCCATATATCCACCAATGGAACCGGAAAAGCCACTCTGATTTGCTTTACTCAACAAATAATAAATGGTTGAGACCGGTTATTACCCATAGCAATGGTTGCTAAAAATGGAACTATCTGTCCCTTGCAGTTCAAAGCTAACCCCCATGTACCAGGGCTCAGGAGTATCATCTAACATGTTCCTCCAGTGAGAAGTGTTGGTATTTACCAGACACTTCTATTTCCACTATTGAAAACCAGTCATCTGAGTTCCAATACTGGAACTGAGACGTTCCCCAGGGAAGGCACTATGATCCTAATATTAATACAGCATGTTAATTCTGCATCATATGCAAGGCAAGGTGTGAGCCAGGCAGGTCTCCAGATACGACATTATTTTTATCAAGTCACACATCATTGGAATGAGTAGTGGCCGGGGTGTGCGTGTGTGTTCTTTCAACAGTGTTGCCATGCAAGCATCAAATTTCATACTCCAGGTTATGAAAATCACTAATGTGCAATTGCTTATTTCTTTTCTTTTCCTTTTTTGCAAATTTTAACTGTCACAGCTCGTTGCTATGGAATTCTGGAAATTGTAGTTTTACAAGGTCTTCAGCCTACTTTACCAAACAGGACTGGTGCCATGGCAGTTAAAGTGGTGTCAAATGGCATTAATTCCACAATGTAGGCCCCATGTAAGCCGCCCCGAGTCCCTTCGGGGAGATGCGGCGGCGTATAAAAATAAAGTTATTATTATTATTATTATAGACGCACCTTAAAACACACACACATACAGAGGGACATTTTCAGTGATAGCAAGCTGCTTTTCTACCTGATTATCTTCCACATTTATTGCCATTTAAATATCCATCAAATAGAATTTTGTTAGCAAAAGGTTTTGGGGGATGAACAGGTGTTTGACATCTGTTACTCCTTGTTTACATTGCTTTTAACAGGCATTTGGTATTTACTTTCTAAAATTGTAAAAAAAAACTTAATTGTTCTTTTTACATAATTAGTATGCAATAAGCCCCTATGGAGAAAGGCAGGGTATATCTCAAATTAGTAGCATTACAATACAAGAGTAAATAATGAGCATATATATTTTAGAAAGAAAGTGAAGACCTGGCTATGTGAGCAAGCATTCAAAGAATAAGTTTCGTTGGCTTCGATTCAGTCTGGACTAAGGTTTATGTACAAGGTTTTGTGGATGAATGGCTCAAGTATTTTGTATTATTTTAAATCTGTTTTTAATTGCTTATGTTTTATTCTTTTGTATTGTTGTGTATTGGCATTGAATTCAGCCAGTTTTGTAAGCCACCCTGAGTCCCTTCGGGTGAGAAGGGCAGGATAGAAATTATGGAAATAAATAAATAAATAAATAAATAATAAATAAATAAATATACGAATACGCACTCAGAAGTCATGCACAACCATAAGCCCTTGTCATGTGTAAAAATGTACAATAAATGAAGATGGATCAAAATTATTATGACAATGACATGCAATCCAGACATCAGTAAGCAGCACTCAGTCCAAGTAATACATTCATATTCACGATCAATTACCATTGAATTCAGTGGGAGATATTCCTATTTCCCATCCAGTGAGCACAGGATATACAGCCATAATGTTACTTGTAAAGTGTTCTTAAGATAAAGTAGTGGAAAATATTGTGACTGAGGTACAGTTGACAAAAACAAAAGGAAAGACAGTTAGGAAGGGTCTTAAATTCCCCACACTTTGGTCTTAAATTCCCCACACTTATCTTTAACACTGATCTGCAGCATGCTGGAACAAATACAGTGTTCCCTCACTTATTGTGGGGGTTATGTTCCAGGACCACCGCAATAAGTGAAAATCCGCAAAGTAGGGACGCTGTATTTGGATGCTATATAGGAACGCTCCCGCTGCCGCCGCTGGCTTGTGAGGCAAAAACAAAGCTGCTTTAGTCACCTTTTCTCTCCCTTCAGCTTCTCCTCCCTCCCTTCCTCCCTCCCTCCCTCCCTCCCTCCCTCCTTTCTTAGGCTTCTCCTTAGGAAGGAAATAGAAAGAGGGATTTATAATATTATTTTATGATTTATAATATTATTTTAGTGTTTATTGAAAAAACGCGAAACAGCGAGTCCGCGAAAAGCGAACTGCGTAGTGAGGGAACTCTGTATATACAATTATGCCTTCTTTCCCTAAAATAAATTTTGATGGTGTTTTTCCACAACAAAAAGGAGAAACAAAAATCTAGGAAATATGAACATGAATAGTTACATTTATTGAGAAATCAGGCAATTATCCATAAATTTCCATGTAACCAGATTGATACATTTGTTATCCTGCTTCCTGCTTCATGTGGAACTTTATTCCTACCTTGCAAACATGTATAATTTCACATATTTGGGAAGGGCTTTTTGGAAAAAAAAAGAGGCTACACAATAGATAAAACTTCATGTTAAATATGGATGCATTTATTGATTGGCAGCACTAAATTAAAACCTTTATGTGTCAATTTGAAGAGCACTATTTTTTTAATTAAAAAAAGCAATGATCTTCCTTTCTGCTCAGAATTCTTAACATCCAAGGGATTTTGAGGGAAACGCCATAGCACAGATACCAGGGCACGCACAGCTTCTCAGGAAAAAGAAGTAATTGTCATTCTCTGATCATCACTGCACTATAGTAATTCATATAAATTGGACATTGGCAAAGTTTTTAAAAGGAAAAACCAAACCATTATTGAAATTACGGGGGGGGGGGGGGGGGGGAGGGAGAGTTACCTTATGAAAAGACAGTAAACTGAATTTAAACACAAATACGTAGATGTAAAAGGTGCAGAGCTAAAATACGGCATTAAGATACACAAAAGCGCATTCTAGATGTTGTTAAAAGACAGTCTGAACCTGAAGTCTGATGTTCAAATGCAACATGTCCCATTCAGATTTCTTTCCTTATTAAACATATGCACAAATATTTTCCAGCCTGTTCTTTCAGTACCATCCAATGCAAGATAATCTCAAAATCTTTTCTGCATTTCAAATTAATTTGTCTACTGCAAGGTTAACCAGAAAAAGTAGCAGCACTATGCCATGACCTTGCAACCTCCTGCCTTTCAAAACTATCCCAATATATCATTTTAGGCAGGGTCATACACTACCATGATCCTTTTACTTAGCAGGGTGGGTTTGCAGTTATCCAGACACACATACTGGTCTTGGTTACATAAGGAATGGTAACATATTCAAGTATTTGTGCGGTCAGACCTGGTTGACTATAGCTTAACTAAGAGACTTTTACTATCATTTGGCACCTGGACAGATTTCAG